>NC_044382.1:6828278-8235554 GCF_006542625.1 Nomascus leucogenys | reverse complement strand
TTTTTTTTTTTTTTATTATACTTTAGGGTTTTAGGGTACATGTGCACAATGTGCAGGTTTGTTACATATGTATCCATGTGCCATGTTGAATTCCTGCACCCATTAACTCGTCATTTAGCATTAGGTGTATCTCCTAATGCTGTCCCTCCCCCCTCCCCCCACCCCACAACAGTCCCCGGAGTGTGATGTTCCCCTTCCTGTGTCCATGAGTTCTCATTGTTCAATTCCCACCTATAAGAGAGAATATGCGGTGTTTGGTTTTTTGTCCTTGTGATAGTTTACTGAGAATGATGTTTTCCAGTTTCATCCATGTCCCTACAAAGGACATGAACTCATCATTTTTTATGGCTGCATAGTATTCCATGGTGTATATGTGCCACATTTTCTTAATCCAGTCTATCGTTGTTGGACATTTGGGTTGGTTCCAAGTCTTTGCTATTGTGAATAGTGCCGCAATAAACATACGTGTGCATGTGTCTTTATAGCAGCATGATTTATAGTCCTTTGGGTATATACCCAGTAATGGGATGGCTGGGTCAAACGATATTTCTAGTTTGAGATCCCTGAGGAATCGCCACACTGACTTCCACAATGGTTGAACTAGTTTACAGTCCCACCAACAGTGTAAAAGTGTTCCTATTTCTCCACATCCTCTCCAGCACCTGTTGTTTCCTGATTTTTTAATGATGGCCATTCTAACTGGTGTGAGATGGTATCTCACTGTGGTTTTGATTTGCATTTCTCTGATGGCCAGTGATGATGAGCATTTCTTCATGTGTTTTCTGGCTGCATAAATGTCTTCTTTTGAGAAGTGTCTGTTCATGTCCTCTGCCCACTTTTTGATGGGGTTGTTTGTTTTTTTCTTGTAAATTTGTTTGAGTTCATTGTAGATTCTGGATATTAGCCCTTTGTCAGATGAGTAGGTTGCAAAAATTTTCTCCCATTCTGTAGGTTGCCTGTTCATTCTGATGATAGTTTCTTTTGCTGTGCAGAAGCTCTTTAGTTTAATGAGATCCCATTTGTCGATTTTGGCTTTTGTTGCCATTGTTTTGGTGTTTCAGACATGAAGTCCTTGCCCACGCCTATGTCCCGAATGGTATTGCCTAGGTTTTCTTGTAGGATTTTAATGGTTTTAGGTCTAACATATAAGTCTTTAATCCATCTTGAATTAATTTTTGTATAAGGTGTAAGGAAGAGATCCAGTTGCAGCTTTCTACATATGGCTAGCCTGTTTTCCCAGCACCATTTATTAAATAGGGAATCCTTTCCCCATTTCTTGTTTTTGTGAGGTTTGTCAAAGATCAGATAGTTGTAGCTATGCGGCATCATTTCTGAGGGCTCTGTTCTGTTCCATTGATCTATGTCTCTGTTGTGGTACCAGTACCATGCTGTTTTGGTTACTGTAGCCTTGTAGTATAGTTTAAAGTCAGGTAGCGTGATGCCTCCAGCTTTGTTCTTTTGGCTTAGGATTGACTTGGCGATGCGGGCTCTTTTTTGGTTCCATATGAACTTGAAAGTAGTTATTTCCAATTCTGTGAAGAAAGTCATTGGTAGCTTGATGGGGATGGCATCTTGGGCAGTATGGCCATTTTCACGATATTGATTCTTCCAACCCATGAGCATGGAATGTTCTTCCATTTGTTTGTATCCTCTTTTATTTCATTGAGCAGTGGTTTGTAGTTCTCCTTGAAGAGGTCCTTCACATCCCTTGTAAGTTGGATTCCTAGGTATTTTATTCTCTTTGAAGCAATTGTGAATGGGAGTTCACTCATGATTTGGCTCTCTGTTTGTCTGTGATTGGTGTACAAGAATGCTTTTGATTTTTGTACATTAATTTTGTATCCTGAGACTTCGCTGAAGTTGCTAATCAGCTTAAGGAGATTTTGGGCTGAGACAATGGGGTTTTCTAGATATACAATCATGTCATCTGCAAACAGGGACAATTTGACTTCCTCTTTTCCTAATTGAATACCTTTTATTTCCTTCTCCTGCCTGATTGCTCTGGCCAGAACTTCCAACACTATGTTGAATAGGAGCGGTGAGAGAGGGCATCCCTGTCTTGTGCCAGTTTTCAGAGGAAATGCTTCCAGTATTTGCCCATTCAGTATGATATTGGCTGTGGGTTTGTTGTAGATAGCTCTTATTATTTTGAGATACGTCCCATCAATACCTAATTTATTGAGTTTTTAGCATGAAGGGTTGTTGAATTTTGTCAAAGGCCTTTTCTGCATCTATTGAGATAATCATGTGGTTTTTGTCTTTGGTTCTATTTATATGCTGGATTACATTTATTGATTTGCGTATGTTGAACCAGCCTTGCATCCCAGGGATGAAGCCCACTTGATCATGGTGGATAAGATTTTTGATGTGCTGCTGGATTCGATTTGCCAGTATTTTATTGAGGATTTTTGCATCAATGTTCATCAAGGATATTGGTCTGAAATTCTCTTTTTTGGTTATGTCTCTGCCAGGCTTTGGTATCAGGACGATGCCGGCTTCATAAAATGTGTTAGGGAGGATTCCCTCTTTTTCTATCGATTGGAATCCTTTCAGAAGGAATGGTACCAGTTCCTCCTTGTACCTCTGGTAGAATTCAGCTGTGAATCCATCAGGTCCTGGACTCTTTTTGGTTGGTAAGCTATTGATTATTGCCACAATTTCAGAACCTGTTATTGGTCTATTCAGAGATTCAACTTCTTCCTGGTTTAGTCTTGGGAGGGTGTATTTGTCGAGGAATTTATCCATTTCTTCTAGATTTTCTAGTTTATTTGCATAGAGGTGTTTGTAGTATTCTCTGATGGTAGATTGTATTTCTGTGGGATCGGTGGTGATATCCCCTTTTTCGTTTTTTATTACATCTATTTGATTCTTCTCTCTTTTCTTCTTTATTAGTCTTGCTAGCGGTCCATCAATTTTGTTGATCTTTTCAAAAAATCAGCTCCTGGATTCATTAATTTTTTGAAGGGTTTTTTGTGTCTCTATTTCCTTCAGTTCTGCTCTGATTTTAGTTATTTCTAGCCTTCTGCTAGCTCTTGAATGTGTTTGCTCTTGCTTTTCTAGTTCTTTTAATTGTGATGTTAGGGAGTCAATTTTGGATCTTTCCTGCTTTCTCTTGTGGGCATTTAGTGCTATAAATTTCCCTCTACACACTGCTTTGAATGTGTCCCATCAATTCTGGTATGTTGTGTCTTTGTTCTCGTTGGTTTCAAAGAACATCTTTATTTCTGCCTTCATTTCATTATGTACCCAGTAGTCATTCAGGAGCAGGTTGTTCAGTTTCCATGTAGTAGAGTGGTTTTGAGTGAGTTTCTTAATCCTGAGTTCTAGTTTGATTGCACTGTGGTCTGAGAGACAGTTTGTTATAATTTCTGTTCTTTTACATTTGCTGAGGAGAGCTTTACTTCCAACTATGTGGTCAATTTTGGAATAGGTGTGGTGTGGTGCTGAAAAAAATATATATTCTGTTGACTTGGGGTGGAGAGTTCTGTAGATGTCTATTAGGTCCACTTTATGTAGAGCTGAGTTCAATTCCTGAATATCCTTGTTAACTTTCTGTCTCGTTGATCTGTCTAATGCTGACAGTGGGGTGTTGAAATCTCCCATTATTATTGTGTGGGAGTTTAAGTCCCTTTGTAGGTCACTGAGGACTTGCTTTATGAATGTGGGTGCTCCTGTGTTGGGTGCATATATATTTAGGATAGTTAGCTCTTCTTGTTGAATTGATCCCTTTACCATTATGTAATGGCCTTCTTTGTCTCTTTTGATCTTTGTTGGTTTAAAGTCTATTTTATCAGAGACTAGGATTGCAACCCCTGCCTTTTTTTGATTTCCAGTTGCTTGATAGATCTTCCTCCATCCCTTTATTTTGAGTCTATGAGTGTCTCTGCACGTGAGATGGGTTTCCTGAATACAGCACACAACAGCACAGAACAGAAAGAAGTTTCACAGAATGCTTCTGTGTAGTTTTTATTTGAAGGTATTACTTTTTCCGCTATAGGCTTCTGATCCTTCATAATGTCATTGCATTTTCTCGTAGTTTTAGTCTCCTATCCATGGTCAATTCTGTTTTACAGAAAGAGTTTTTCCAGAATGCTTCTTCAAGTTTTTAAGGTTTCAAGCTTCTGTTAGTTTTTTTTCCCACTTATGCACTTAGTTTCCGAATGTTCATGTGCATTTTTCTTTAAGAATAATTCCCACTTTTCTCTTGTAGAGTTCTCAAATCACTGTTAGTCTGATGGCTCCAAGATTTCTCTCTGGTGTTTTTTTTTTTTTTCAACTTTGTGAATCTGATAAGTAGTTTCCGAGATACTTGTGGGTCCTTTTCTATTGAATGGCTCCTAATTGGTCCGAATACTTGCAGTGTTTTCAGAACATTCTACAAATCAGAGTAGGTTGTCTTCACAATCCAATTCTGGAGGCTTTTTTTTTTTTATTTTTTTTCTATTTTCTTTTCATTTTTATTTCACAGATATTTAGTTGATCGCATGCTATGAGCTTCTGCAATCTTAGTCGAATGCTTCATCCAGTAAGCCTTTTCATTGGTTTTCTAGTTATCCTTTTCTATTTCAAAGTAATTCTTCCTGTGTTTGAATTCCTCAGCAAGAGTTTATCTCTGAAGCTTTTCAACTCACAAAGTCATCCTCAGTTTGCCTTCTGGAGAACTCGCTTTAAGAAGGTCTCTGTTAGTTTTTTTTTTTTTTTTCCTCTTTGTGTTTTTTTTTTTTTTTTTTTAGTTTTTGTGTATTCCCTTGAGTTTCTACAGAAAGAGTGCAGGCTTAGTAAGGTTCAACCTGTTTTTGAGCACAGTCAGAAAGAGATTTCAAAAATGCTTCTGTAGTTTCTAAGTTTTTCAGAAGACTATTTCGTTTCCCTATGAGGTGTCCAGTAGCTCTCATGAACCACTTAAGCAGTCTGACGTTCTCAGATTCCAGTGCATGCTGGAGAACCACTCTCTTCAAAGCTGTCAGTAGACAGGACTTTAAGTCTGTGGAAGTTCTTGCAGAGTTTTGTGTCTGTGCCCTGCCCAGAGTGGAGCCTACAGAGCAGAGGTCCTTGAGCTGGTGGCTCCACCCAGTCGAGCTTCTGGCTGCTTTGTTTACCTAAGCAAGCTGGGAATGGCGGGCCCCTCCCCAGCCTCCTGCCCTCGCAGCTTGATCTCAGATGCTGTGCTAGCAATAGAGACTCCGTGGCATAGGACCTCGAGCCAGTGGGACACAATCTCTAGTGTGCCTTCAGGCGTTGGAAAAGCGCAGTATTAGGATGGGACTGACCCGATATTCCAGTGCCGTCTGCTTCCCTTTCTTGACTAGGAAGGGAACTCCTGACCCCTTGGTTCCCAGTGAGGCAATGCCTCGCCTGTTCGGCTCGGCAAGTGCTTACATTCTGCACATTTAGACTCCTAGTGAATGAAACACTAACAGAATGCAGAAATCACGTTTCTTGTCCGGGCTGGAGCTAGACCGGAGCTTTCCTATTGGATTTGCTCCACCCTTCCTTTTTAACAAAGCACATTCTGCACCGCCCAAAATCCTTTTAACCTTAAGTCACCACAGCACATGTCTCTTGCAAGGACAAGTTTGGGGGTAGGGTCACAGATTAACAGCATCTCAAATACAGAACTAAATGGAGTCTCTTATGTCTACTTCCTTCTATATAGCCACAGTAACAGGCTGATCTCTCTTTCTTTTCCCCACATTTCCCCCTTTTCTTTTCAACAAAACTACCATTGTCATCATGATACTGAGATTACATACTTCACAAGGTAATAGAATATCACAAAGCAAGTGGAGGCAGGATGAGTTCACAGGGTGGTGTTAAAATTGAAATTAAAATTGCCAACGAAATTTTTGGGCACGCATAGTCATCGATAACATTTTATCAGGAAATAGGGTTTGAGAGCAGACAACCTGACTGGCCAAAATTTATTAGGTGGGAATTTCCTCATCCTAATAAGCCTGGGAGCACTACAGGAGGCCGGGGCTTATTTCATCCCTTCGGCTTCTACCGTAAAAGGCGGCACGCCTCCAAGGGGGTCATTTATAGGCCTACCCTCAGAGTGCATTCTCTTTCTCAGGGATATTCCTTGCTGAAAAAAAGAATTCAGTGATATCTCTCCTATTTGTGTGCAAAAGGAGAAGAGATATGGCTCTGTTCCATCCCGTCCGGCTCACCGGCGGCCAGTTCAAGGATACCTCCCTTGTTTCCTGAACACCGCTGTTATCTCATTCTTTTTTCAAGATGCCCAGTTTTCGTATTGTTCAAACACGCGTCCTCTACAAACAATTTGTGTTCATCACAGGGTCCTGAGGTGACATATATCCTCCTCAGCTTACAAAGAAGATGATGGGGTTAAGAGATTAAAGTAAAGACATAAGATATTACAAAAGTATTAATTTTGGAGAACTAATAAAATGTCCATGAAATCTTCATATTTTATGTTTTTCTGCTGTGGCTTTAGCCAGTCCCTCAGTTCAAGGTCCCTGACTTCCCGCAACATTCTCCTTCCCTTTCCCTCTATATAAATGTGCCATGGTGATGAAGGCTTGTTCGTTCTCTCGATTTTGGCGCAGGATTCTTCGACTGGTCCAGCACACTAAAAACAAACCGATTAAACAGAGACATATAATTCCAAAATTTACTGCAGTAGAGTTTCTAATAGACTTAATCCAAGTCATGGGGTTTAATCTATAAAGATTTTTTGCCACTTGATCTAACGCCTCAGCTCCAGGCACAATATTTAAGTGATTCTGAGAGGCTTCAAAAATTTGTTCTTTTAATTTAGAAATGTCTAAAGTGAGATTATCTTCTCTTCCCTGTAAATGGCGTCTTACCATGTCCCAGTGATGTCTAGACTCATTATAAACTTGGGGTGTAATACAAAAATCTGACGTATTCCAGTCACACTGTAACTGGAAACGATGTTCCAAGCTCATGAGCCTATCTCCCATCCAAATGACAGTTTGTCTAAGGTCATTAATTTGATTAGCCAATTTTTGATCGATACCAGATTGTGAATTCCACGACCTTGTGGAATTCTTTTGCCAATTGTCAACAAAGCTTACTGTCTGAACAGAAGAGTGCAATGCGACTCCTGCCACAGCGGCTGTAGCTGTGACTGCAATCAATCCCATAATCACTGCAATTAAAGTAAAAATGAATCTTTTGGATCTATTTAAAATGCCTTTTAATACTTCAGTCAAAATATGAATGGATGGCGAGGCCTCCCATGGTCGATCCATGGACACAGGGATCCACACACCTTCTCTTGCTCTCACAAGCAGAATATGGTGCTGCCAATCAAAAGTCGAATCAATGCAAGTAAACAATCTGCAATTTTCACATGTTATAGTTTGGGAGTCTGGTTTAATAACTACATTTCCTATGACTAACATATAAGGGGGTTTTACACAACTTAGTAAAGGAACTGTTAGACTGGAATTTAGGTTGATAGAGTAAAATGCTTTATAATCTCTTGTTTCTATAGTTTGGTTCCCAGACCAAATTCTAAGGTGGTGTGAAGCCACAGTAAGCCTCCATAATTCTGGATGTTCAGGACCAAAAACCGGACTTATTATTTTTGGTCTTGGAGTAGAGGTTCCCTCTTTCTTCCCATTTCCAAGGGTAGAAAGACTGAAATTTCTTGTACCTATGTTTGTCTAAATTTTCTGTTAAGTCACTATCAACAGTTGGACTCACTAGTGCACTGGGACAGAATTGAGTTTGTCCTGTGCAATCGTGGTAGAATTGACCTCGAGGTGCCTAATCTATAACAGTTCCAAATGTGTTGTTTTGTAAAATCACAGCACTATCGGCCACACATTCTTCCCAAACTAAATCTTTTGTTTCTATGGAAATCTCCTTGGGGCAAGGTCTTCCTTTTGGCCTAAATTTTAATGATCTTTGATAAGAGAAGTCTTGTAAATAGTTTACCTGTGGTTTGAGTGACATACCGCTTACCATATGATAAGTAAATCTACTGGTGGGATTGAGAGTAGGTACTTCTACCAACCAATTTTGGATAGCAGGCATTAAACATCCTGGTGCTCTCCCGAGACATATAGGAGGATAACGATACCTAATGGAAATATTTATCATCATTCCTTCTTCCTCCGGTTTTGCAGGGCAACGATCATCTGTGGGACCAGCTACCCACACACTATTATTAACATATACTTCAATGGGATTATCCATCCAAGTGACTGCCCGAATTAAGGGCGGGAAAGGCACATAGGCCCAGTAGGTATAATTAGCTGCAGCTGCTCCTGCAGGCATGGGGAGACTTACCACCGTTGATACAACCATTAAAGCTGCAAACAGCATTTTTTCTGAGGTTTGTGTCACCTTTGTGCTAGCTAGGCTTTTTCTAGCTAACAGTGTCAGCTTCTTTAACTGTGCCTAGGTTGGCAGCTCGCCTTCTTGGTGCGTGGTGACTTCATCTGTTTTTCTAATATCACCACTTGATTCATCCTGCGAGTCAATGGTGCCCGATTGCGGTGTTTCGTCTCCGTGGAGGCGCTTTTCTTTGCATCTCTGATGGGTTCATTGTAGAACTTCAAATGTCTAGTGGGTATCCAAACAGGAAGCTGATTTTCTCCTGGTGAAACACAAGGAAAACCTCTTCCCCAGGTTATCACCTTCCCTATCTCCCATGTCCTATTTTTGTTGTCTTTCCACCAAATCAGTTTTCCTTCATGTGGACTGTTCTTTTTACCCGTAAGATGTTGTTCTGCAGAAGTAGTAGCCTGATCTCTATAAATGTTTAAAAAATTTAAAGTATAGAGTGCTAGATTAAGCTGCATCTGAGGAGAGGTACACTCCTTACTGTCTCCCCCTTTTTTTTGTTTAAGTGACTGAGTTTTGAGTGTTCTATTAGTTCTTTCAACTATGGCCTGTCCTTGGGAATTATAAGGAATTCCTGTTGTATGTGTAATATTCCACTGATTTAAGAATTTTTGGAAAGCTTTACTACAATAACCTGGTCATTGTCAGTTTTAATTTTTTCTGGAACTCCATCACAGCAAAACAAGATAATAAATGTTTTTTAACATGGGAAGTACTTTCTCCTGTCTGGCATGTTGCCATATGAAATGTGAATAAGTATCAACTGTTACATGAACATATGATAATTTTCCAAATGAAGGTACTGGGTAACATCCATTTGCCATAATGCGTTAGGACACAGACCTCTGGGATTAACTCCTGCCTCTTGGGTGGGCAGGTGTAGTACTTGACACTGGGTACAATGTTGTACAATATTTTTTGCCTGTTTCCACGTGACATCAAATTTGTTTTTTAACCCTGCTGCATTTACATGAGTCAAAGCATGAAGTTCTTGTGCTTTTATGAATGCAGAGGATACCAGTAAGTCAGCTTTTTCATTTGCTTCAGTTAAAGGTCCTGGTACATTAGTATGTGCTCGAATATGAGTAATATAAAATGGGAAATTCCTTTTTCTTACAGTTTGTTGTAACAAATTGAACAGCTGGTTTAACTGATCATCCATGCTATATTTAATTAGAGCTGTCTCAACATCCCTTGTAGCCTGTACTACATATGCAGAATCTGATATAATATTAACAGGTTGATTAAAATCTTCTAACACTGTAATGACTGCAATCAACTCTGCCCTCTGAGCTGATTGATATTGAGTTTTGATTACTCGCTCCTTTGGCCCTGTGTAAGCCGCTTTTCCATTGCTGGAACCATCAGTAAATACTGTCAGAGCATTTTCTAAAGGTTCATGTCTGGTAATTTTAGGTAAGATCCAAGTAGTCAATTCTAAAAACTGAAAGATTTTTGATTTTGGGTAATGATTATCAATAATTCCTACAAAATCAGCAAGGCCAATTTGCCATGCACCAGAATTGATAAAGGCTTGTTTAACTTGTTCCTTGGTTAAAGGAACAACTATTCTGTCTGGGTCGTTACCACACAATTTTATTATTCGTAATCTTGTCTGACCAATTAATGTAGCTATTTGGTCCAAGTACAATGTAAAAGTCTTAATTGTACTGTGAGGAAGGAATGACCACTCCACAAGATCAGTATTTTGAACAATGATGCCTGTTGGAGAATGTGCAGTGGCAAAAATTAAAAGTTGGAGTGGAGCTAAAGAATCTATTCTATTTATTTGCGCTGACTGAATTTTTTCTTCCACTAATTTAATTTCTTTTGTTGCCTCTGGGGTTAATATTCTTTTACTATTTAAGTCTGGATCTCTCTAAGGATAGAGAACAAATTTGACATGGCATAGGTAGGAATGCCTAGAGTTGGCCGAATCCAATTAATATCACCTAGCAATTTTTGAAAATCATTTAGTGTTTTTAACGTGTCTTTTCTTATTTCTATTTTTTGTGGCTTAATTTTCCTATTTTCTATTTGCATCCCCAAATAATGAAAAGGATCAGAGGTTTGGATCTTATCAGATGCTATTGTTAGTCCTGCGTTGGCAACCTCTGCTTGCAGAAATGTGTAACAGTCAATTAATTTGTCTCTTGTTTCTGCAGCACATAAATATCATCAATATAGTGAATGATATAACAATCTGAAAATTTGTCTCTAACTGGTTGAAGGACTTGACCTACGAAAGTTTGACAAATAGTTGGACTATTAAGCATTCCCTGAGGTAATACTTTCCACTGAAACCTGGTGGCTGGTTCTTTATTATTTATGGCTGGTATAGTAAAGGCAAATTTTTCACAATCTTGTTCTGCCAGAGGAATGGTAAAAAAGCAATCCTTAAGATCAATTATAATTAAAGGCCAGTCTTTTGGGATCATGGCCGGAGAGGGCAATCCAGGTTGGAGAGGCCCCATGGGTTGAATTACAGCGTTTATGGCTCTTAAGTCCATTAACATACGCCATTTGCCTGACTTTTTCTGAATTACAAATACAGGAGGATTCCAGGGTGAGAATGAAGGCTCAATGTGTCCCTTTTCTAATTGTTCCTTTGCTAATAAGTGTAAAGCCTCCAGTTTTTGCTTTGGTAGCGGCCACTGATTTACCCATACCGGTTTTTCTGCTTTCCAAGTTAATGGAATGGGTTTAGGAGGCTCTACAGTGGCCGCCCCTAAAAAGGATACCCTATTCCTTTTCTTTGTAGATTTTTCTTAGTCTCAATTGGGACTTTAATGCCATTTTCATTTTTTCCTAATCCCTTCCCTGGTATATATCCCATCTTAGTCATGATTTTTTGACTCATGGGGCTGTATAATGGAGCGGGCATAATGATTTCTGCACCCCATTGTTGTAACAAATCTCGACCCCATAGACTAACAGGAATTGAAGTAATCATTGGCTGAACAGTGCTTTCTTGATTATCTGGCCCTAAACAATGTAAAATCATTGTACTTTCATACACTTCTGAAGCTGCGCCTACGCCGACAAGTCTTGTTGCAGCCTTTTGTTTAGGCCAATTTTTTGGCCACTGATTTAAAGCAATTACAGAGATATCTGCTCCTGTGTCTACCAACCCTTCAAACTGTTTTCCTTGAATAATGGCCTTACACACAGGTCTGCTCTCAGAGACCAGACTTGCCCAGTATGCAGCCTTTCCTGCCAGATCAGTGCTTCCAAACCCTCCTGTTCTTTTTATCTCACTGTTTCCAATTTTAATATAAGGTAGGAGTAATAATTGAGCGATCCTGTCTCCTGGACTGGCACTCCAAGGAATAGAGGAACTAATAACCAATTGAATTTCGCCTTCATAGTCTGAATTAACCACACCAGTATGAATTTGAACTCCTTTTAGATTTAAACTTGATCTTCCTAAGATTAGTCCTACAGTCCCCTCAGGCAATGGGCTGTATACCCCTGTGGGGATTATTTGTGGAGGCTCCCCTGGAAGCAGAGAGACTGCTTGTAAAGTACACAAATCTACTGCTGCACTGCCACTTGTGGCGGGGGATAATTGCTGTATTGTGATAACTGGCTTAATCCCTGAGACACTTGTGACAGTGGGGGTTGTTGTTCCTGAAAACCCTGAGGAACAAAGGGTTGAATTTGGAACGCCCCAGTTTGTTGCGGGGCCTGAGGCTGGCCCCTCCTCTCGTTTCCGACAGTGGTTGCCCATTTTTATCAAATTTAGAACGACATTGATTACCCCAATGTTTTCCCTTTTTACATCTTGGACATAGGCCAGGTGGCCTTTTATCTGTTGTTGTAGTAGCTTGAGTAGTTACATTTGGCTTATTTGTGACTAGGCAGTTCTTTTTTAGATGACCGATTTGACCACAATTATAACATTTTCCCCCAAATGTTTTCACTTGTCCTCCTAAAGCAACTCCTGTGATTGCCTGAGCCATAAGCATAGCTTTATGCATAGCTCCTCCAATTCCATCGCATGCTTTAACATACTCTGAGATTACATCTGATCCTGCGGGAACCCTTCCTTTTAATGGCTTAATGGCTGATTGACAATCCGGATTGGCGTTTTCATATGCCATCAACTCCACTATGACTTTACGGGCATTCTCATCGGTAATTGACTTTTGAGCAGCATCTTGAAGTCTTGCTACAAAATCAGGGTATGGCTCTTTAGAGCCTTGTCTTATTGCATTAAAGGAAGGGCAGGCGGTTCCTGGGTCTTGGATTTTCTCCCAGGCCCTAAGGCAGATAGCCCTGATTTGCTCAATGGCCTCATTTGGCATTATTGCTTGTTGGTCAACAGTGCTCCAATTTTGACCTATTCCTAATAGTTGATCTGCATCTATGTTAATTGGAGGATTGGCAGTCCTATTTCTTCGGACCTGTACTTGTGCCCCATCAATCCACCAAGTCTTAAATTGTAAAAATTGAGAGGGTGAGAGTGATGATTTTGCCAGAATCTCCCAATCATAAGGAATGAGTCTATGTCCATGAGCAATGGAATCTAACAATGTTCTCATGTAAGGAGAGTTGGGTCCATACTGTTTTACTCCTTCTTTCATCTCTTTTAGCATTTTCATAGAAAAGGACTGATATCTGGCTTCAGCTACGGGAGGCTCTCCCTCTTGGGCCCCTTCTCCAGGTGGTCTTGCTTCTAATATTACTGGGAATTGCCACGCCTCAATATCTCCCTGTTTTCTTGCCTCATCAATAATTTTATGTATTGCACTACCCTGTGTACTAGGCGGTGCTGTAGGATTAAGTCTCATGGTGGGCGGCTGAGGATATGGCACCCTGCCCTGTGGCACTGGAAATGCTCCTGGCTGTCCATACAGATTTTCTGGAGGCTGCGGATACTGCAGTTCAGCTGGCGGCCAGTATTGATAGGCTACTGGCGGCTGGATCTTACTTTCTACCTGCTGATATTGTGGACACTGTATTTGGATTGGCATTGCCGTGACAGAGACTCTATCTTTTTCTACTTGATCTTTTTTTGGAGTTTGTACTTGTTTAACCTGCATTTGAGGTTCTAAGGTTGCAGGCATCTGAGCTGTTGTAAGAGGAGTTGGCCCTCGTGGTTTAGACTCTGATGGCTCTGTCAATTCTGGATCTTTTTCCTCTAATTTTAACGTTTCAGGATATATTACCTCCTGTAATTGATTATTGTCAACATTTTGCGTTGACCGAGCCATTACCGGCTCTGCTACACATTTACAGTGTGAACTTTCTTTTCTTTTCCGGGACTCTATCCCTGCCTCTTTTTCACAATTTACTGCACAGCTTTTAGGGACATCGGAAACTGGAACGCTATCTTCTTCTGTTTGCAGCGGTTCTAAAGCTACTTTAATAATAACCCAATCATTCCATACTGTAAGTGGAATGATTTTACCTTCCCTACTTGCTTGTTTTAATTCTTTGCCAATTTTTTCCCAATCTTTTAGATCTAAAGTTCCCTGTTCTGGAAACCGTGGGCAAAACTGTTCTATTGTTTGAAAGAGTGTATTTAGATTTTTGGTAGACACTTTAACTCCCCCTCTTTTTAAGAGAATTTTTATAAAGCTGCGATAAGAGGCATATTTACTTTTAGTTTGCCCCATTGTTACCCTAGGTTCTTCCGAGCGCACAAGCTTACCGCAAGGCTGACTGTAGACGTACTCGGGAGTCTCTCGTCGACTTGTCCTCAATGACCACGCTCCAGCGTACCTTCACCTTAGAGAAAAGCGCCTCCACGTTGGTCGCCAGATGTAGGGGTGGCCTGCCCCACCACACCTGTGGGTGCTTCTCGTTAGGTGGGACGAAAGACTTGAGAAAAGGAATAAGACACAGAGACAAAGTGTAGAGAAGGAAAAGCGGGGCCCAGGGGACCGGTGCTGTGCTTACAGAGGACCCACACCGGCACCGGCCTCTGAGTTCCCTTAGTATTTATTCATGATTATCTTTACCATCACCCGTGCTGTGCTTTGAAATGTATATGCGAACATCTCCATAAACCTTTTAGCAGTATTGCTTCAGCAAGCCCCACCTTATTCCTAAAGGCGGTTTTCTCCTTTATCTTTAAACAAAGCACATTCTGCACCGCCCAAAATCCTTTTAACCTTAAGTCACCACAGCACATGTCTCTTGCAAGGACAAGGTTGGGGGTAGGGTCACAGATTAACAGCATCTCAAATACAGAACTGAATGGAGTCTCTTATGTCTACTTCCTTCTATATAGACACAGTAACAGGCTGATCTCTCTTTCTTTTCCCCACACTGCGTGTTCCCCTAGTCTTGTCCAACTGTATCTGCTACCATTCCTGAGTGGAAGGTAAAAAAAAAAAAAAAAGGCAGCGCGAGTTGAAGATGGGAAAGAAGTGACCCAAGGTAACAAAGGATGTATGTAGAAGGCAGATACGTCTCATCCTCATAGCGACTAAGATTAATGGGCATTGAGTGTCAGGAGCCCTGCCTTGGGAAGAACTCTGAGACTGGCTCCAGAATTCTGTAAATCCAATCAAGAGTGTTGCAATCAGTTAGCAATGTCTGCCTCAGGCAAGGGAGAAGAAACTATGGTCTGTATGTCATATCTAATATTCTCGCTTATATCTAAGGTACCCTCTGCTGTGAGACGTGCAATCAACTCGATGAAGCTTTTTAGGAAAAAGTCTATTGTTAAATCAAGTTTAACCTAAAGCTGCCTCCTTACATATTTTAGGGTCAGCCTAAAGGTTTCTCTGCACACCGTGAACTATAACAAGTAGAGATGTAAACAGACTGTAGCCTACACTTGTGCAGATCAACGAGTTTTGGCCAATCAAATGTGGCCAACTGTTTGACCCATGTTCAAACAGGGCAAATGCTGAGCTATAACCAACCCAGCTGTTTCTGTCCCTCACTTCTGTTCTCTGTGCATCACTTTCCTTTTTCTGTCCATAAATCTTTTTCCACCACATGGCTGCGCTGGAGTCTCTGAGTCTACTCTGGCTCAGGAGGCTGCCCAATTCAAAGTCATTCATTGCTCAATTAAACTCTTTCAAATCTAATTCTGCTGAAGTTTTTCTTTTGCCACTCTATTAATGCTAGATGTTGACTATTGAATGGATCCAGGTTTCAGGAACTTACAAAATGTGTGTGTGTTTGAAAGAAGGAAATCATTACTTGCTATCCCTTCTCTATCAAAATCTACTTGAGCTTTTCAACTAAAAATTCAATGAGTATTCTTTGGGGTATAAATAAATGTGCTGAATCTACCTGGGCTTTTCCCAGTCTGTGGCTTCTTGTTTCTATGTGTGATGCGAAAAGGGAGCTGTGGAAATGGGGCAGAGATTCTTCCAGGTGTTGGGAAGGCTTCCAATGCTCAGCACGTAGTAGGTGCTCAGCAAATGTTTGTTGAATGAATTTTCAATGATGACCTCAGTTTCTGCAAAACTTTGCATGATTCATCAATGCTGTTACCTTAGCTGAGTTTAAATGTAGTGTTTTATCTCCTGTCATATATAGTTTTCTCTCTTTTTCTGTGAGTAGACACCATGATAATCAATCGGGATAACCCACGAGGACGTTGTTTCATTCTTTCTGAGTGAGGGGATGGGGCTGATGGAGGAAGCCAGGGAGGGGTTTGCCTGCTGATTTCTTCCCGCTTTTGTGTTTGTGTTTGCCGTCTGCCTCTCCCTCACATTTCCCTCAGTGTGTTCCTATCCTTGGATCCCTAATCCTACAGCCCAGGACTTTCTACAACGGCACTACTGACATTTTGGATGGGATAATTCTTTGCTGTGGGGGACTGTCCTGTGTGCTGTGACATTTAGCAATATCCCTGGCCTCTACCCACTGGATACCAGAGGCACCCCCCACCCCCAGCCGTGACAACCAAAAATGTCTCAAGACACACCACCCAGGTGAGAACCACTGCTTAGCCTGCCCGGGGAACATGGCTGGTTCCTTCTTTCTGAACAGTTTCAGAAGGAACATCAAGTCCACAACAAGCCTTCTGACTTCATGGTCCATACCAGTGTCAGGCCCGCCATCCTGTCAACCCTCCAGGCTCGTGTCTCCAAGGAGCTCTCTGATCGTTCCCTGGTGTCTCTCTCGTTTGTTTTCTGCCCCTCTCCCCTGGGCTATGAGCGCCACAAGGAGTTTTTTTCTATTTTGATTATCTCTCTATCCCTGGGGCCCAGAAGTGCCTGGCACTCAATAGGTTCTCCAGTGGATGAAGGTGAGGATGAGGTGACTAGGGGAACCTCCCTTTGGAGTGACGCCTCCATGCCATGAAATTGCCAGTCCTGGGAGGTATTGAGGAAGAGCTCTCCAGGCAGAAGGCACAGCCACTGCACAGCTCTCAGACAGGAACAGGCTTGCCTTGTGGAAGGCTGCTGGAGAGGAGAGGGGAGCGGGATTGGAGAAGGGTGCTCCAAGAGCCAGAAGAGCTAGTCAGGAGGCCACAGTGAGGGGTGCAAACTCAGTTCCAGGAGCGACTACAAGCCCTCTGGAAACCTCCCAGATGTCCCAAGGTCCACCCCTGGCCCCCGCTCACTCTCCTCTCCCCTTGTCACCAAGCCTCACTCTGGGAGGGCTGGGGAGGATTCCTAAATCTGGTCTGAACTCTTGAGGCTGAAGCCAGAGCTGACGTGGCCCCCAAGTCATATCTCAGGGTGGGAGAGAGTCCTTCCATCAAGGAGGCAATGCTACTAGGGCAGCTCAGCTCTCAGCCCACCCCTCTAACCCTCATGGGCAGGCCCTCAATCAGAAACCACAAATTCCAGGCCTAGGCGGAGAAGGCCTGGGATCCTCCACTTCTGGCTCCTCCCGGAAGTCAGCTTAAAGAAATGATGCGGAGGAATGATCATTGAAGAGACTCATCATTCCTGGTCAAACCATGCTAGAGGTCAGGGGTTTGCTAACTCAGCCTTGTCACAGGGGCCTTCCCTTCTACCTCAGTGCTGCGACAGAGCTGGTGTTGAAGGTTTTTAATGAAAAAGCTACATTTCTGCACTTAAAATGGAGATGATCAAGCCACTCAGTATCTCCGGTGTAAGAAGACATTTGGCAATAGTAACAGCTAAGTTTTTTTAATATTTACCGTAACTCATTTTACCCATTTCCTGCCTAGAAAAAAAAAAAGTGCAGCTCACAGCCAGCACTCATTTCTTGGGGCAAACAGGAAGTGCGTTAATCTTAACAACAACCCTATAAGGTGCATAGTTTTATTATCATCCCCATTTTACAGATGGGGAAACTGAGGCAGTGAAGTTTAGTAATTTTCCCAGATTCACTAAAATTTCTAAGATATGTTTAACAAAGAAATCCACCCTTTAACTCTTAAATAATATCCTCTCTTTAAAATTAATGCTAGAATATGGTGCAATATCTTTTTAATTGAGTATATCTTTTGCCCCAGTAATTCTACCACTAGGAACTGAGCCTAAGGAGGTGTAAATTTTTAGCTAGAAGGATGCAGTATTATTTCGTATGTGGAACTCAATGAGAATCTCCACTAAGAGGAGTTATTGAAATAAACTGTAATGCGTCCATATAAAAGTAACTGTTCAAAATGACATCTGTTTGTATGTACCAACATATAAAGACATCTCAATTATATATTTTAACAGGAAAGTCCAGAATAATCACATTTTTTGTAAGCAGTCATTTTATCTGAGGACTGGGATTTCTATTGACTTTTAATTTCTTATTTTCACATGTCTATGGTCTCTAATTTTTCTACAATGAACATGTACTACATTTATAATAAGAAAGAAACTCAATAAAAGTTATTGAATAAAAGAATAAGCAGCCAGAAATCTGTCTCTCCTGGGGAATTAGTGAGCCTCTTCCTCCCTCAGAGTACAGGCTATGGCTGCTTTGCTGGAACCTTCCATTTTTCTCAAATGCTCCACTCTCTGCCAATGGGAGACGGGGTCTATTTTCTCCTGGTCCCTTCTGCATGAGGCCACCTTGGCAGAAGTCACCGCCCCTCCCAAGGCATCTGACCCTGCAAAACCCTCTTGTCGTCTGGGTTCCGGTAAACTCCCCATTCCCCGTTTTTTTGTGGGTATAAGATAGTAAAAGCTCTGCTGCCCTGGCCCCTGGTTTTAAACACCTGGTCCTGGTGTTTTCTCTATACTCCACTGACACCTTGATCATGAGTCAAATCACCTGAACATAGAGTAGCATCTGCTTCCTGTTGAGAATCTAACGAATATATTTACCTGATTTGCTCTCTCTTCCTAAGTCCTAATTTCCTAAAATAAAATAACTCTCCAATTCGCCTGTCCACCTTGCCCTTCTCTCCTCATACCCAGTCTTGCCCACTAGACGTCTTTGTTTGGACAACCAGGCAGCTTGTAAGCCTCCTGATGCCTACCACAGGAGTCTTACTTTCTGCTGCCAAGTTAAATTCTCTCTTCCATGAGCACCGCTCTTTCACTTTCCACCCACTCCAAACCTGAAAATCACCTTTCTCTGCCCCTCCTTTAATTTTTTACATCTCATTCGGTGCCCAAAGCTTCTGAAATCAACCTCAGTAATGTTTCTTCCAAATAACCCCTTCCCAGCCTGGCTCGGTGGCTCAGGCCTGTAATCCCAGCATTTGAGGAGGCCGAGGTGGGTGGATCACTTGAGGTCAGGAGTTCAAGACCAGCCTGACCAACATGGAGAAACCCTGTCTCTACTAAAAATACAAAATTTAGCTTGGGCAGAGTGGCATGCACCTGTAATACCAGCTACTGGGGAGGCTGAGGCAGAAGAATTGCTTGAACCCAGGAGGTGGATGTTGCAGAGCTGAGACTGCACCACTGCACTCCAGCTTGAGCTACAAAGTGAGACTCTGTCTCAAAAAACAAAACAAATAACCCCTTCCCATCATTTCTCCAGCCCTTGCCTTCTCAAGTCCTCCTCACTGGGCCCCCTTGGCTCCCTGCTTCCCCCTCAGTCTGTTATGTGTGACTTCTGGGTAAAGGTTCTCAAAATACAATTCAGATCCTATCCAGTCCCCTACTCAAAACCGTGCCCATGGGATCAAAACCAAACTCTGCAACCTTCCATTCAGAGCTTTAAGAGGACTTTTCAGCCTGATGTCTCCTCCTCGCTACTAATACCCTTCCCTCCAATCAAATTGATCCATTGTACCTACAAAAATCGCGTCCCACCTCTGAGCCTTTGTTCACACTGGGTCCTCTGCTGGGTCACCGTCCCTCCACATTTCCAGGTGTCCCTCAAGACTACTCAGCAGCAGCTATCCATACAAGTTCCTCAACCCTGGCTTTCTTGCCCACAAGTAACCAGTTCATCCTCCCCAGTCATATAGCCCTCTATTTACATTTCTTTTCTGGAAGCTATCATTTTTCATGTGCCATTTGAGTGAGTGTCCTGGCTAAGATGATATTTTCTTTGAGGGCAGTAACCTTTCTTATATGTCTCTGTATCCCATGAACTTAGCGAAAAACAAGGGACAGAACAGGTGCAAAGTCTACTTGGTTAGTGAATTTCACAGATCTTCCTAAAGTGTAAACGTCGTTGTCCAGGTGAATGGAAGAAGAGAGCTGAGACAGAGGGGACAGACAGAGTCAGTGTCCAGTGCTGACCTCTGAAATGGAAAAACATGGCCAGTCCTTAGGAGGCTGCAGAAGCCAAGACCCCGGCGAGGTTTGGGGCTTCCACAGCAGAGGAGGAGCTGTGGACCACGGCAGGACCCTGATGCCATCAGCAGGGGAGGAAGTAATCAGAGAGGTGGTGGAAGGAAGCCAAGAGAAGTCAAACACCAAATATTCCCTCCCTGTCCAATGCTGTGACCTGCATAAGCCACCACTCCCCCGGTCTAGCCTCTACCCATGGAAGAAGGAAGAAGATAGAACTGGATTTGAATATAATTCTAAAATAACCAAATTTATCTGAAAATGACTAGGCTGAGTTTTCTGCTTCAACCAGAAATGGAGCTTGGAGTCAGAAATTAAGTGACATTATAGAAGAGAAAGTCACCATCTTCCATCTCTGAGTCGTATGATCATTTTAGACATAGAATTGTGCACTTACAATGTACCAAGTGCTTAATATATGTGATCTCATTTCACCAGGGAAACTGTATCATGTATTGCTTTAACTGAAAAAATTCTGCAACTGAAGGAGGTGCTGTTAATAATTGCACTGGGACACAGGCCTGAGCAGGCCATGATTTACGGCTGTCCTACATCTGACCCTCACAGCGTCCATGGGAGAAGGCAGCATGTTTATGCCCCCTGACAGCTGGGGAAACCAACACTTAAAGTGATTAAGTCACAAGTCCAAAATAAATGACGGAGCTGCAGTTCAAGTTCAGGTGGTCATTTACCAAAGGCCATGCTCTTTCCACTTTGCATGGGACTATGACCACTGGCTCTACCCAACTTCCCAGTGCGACCCTTCCCCACCCACTGTCTCTCTTCTCTGGCCAACAGAAACACGATATAGACCACATATGTAACATTACATTTTTTCATAGCCACATTGAAAAGAAAAAGGAACCAGGTAAAATCCATTTTAATATGATATTTTATTTAACCCAATACAGTTGAGGCTTGAACAACACAGGTTTGAACTGTGTGGGTCTTTTGTGCAGCCTCTGCCACCCCTTACACGTGGCTTTTGTGCAGCCTCTGCCACCCCTGAGACAGCAGGACCAGCCCCTAGTCTGCCACCCCTGAGATAGCAGGACCAGCCCCTCCTCTTCCGCCTCCTCCTCAGCCCACTCTACATGAAAACAAAGAGGATGATGATCTTTTGATGATCCACTTTCACTTAATAAATAGTAAATATATGGTCTCTTCTTTATGACTTCTCGCAATAACATTTTCTTTTCTCTAGCCTCATTTACTGTAAGAATACAGCATATTCCCAGCTACTCAGGAAGCTGAGGCAAGAGAATCGCTCGAAACTGGGAGGCCAAGGTTACAGTGAGCCGAAATCACACCATTGCACTCCAGCCTGGGCAACAAGAGCGAAACTCCATCTCAAAAAAAAGAAAAAAAAAGAATACAGCATATACTGCATATAACATATAAAATATGTGTTAATCAACTGTTTATGGTATGGGTAAGTCTTCCAGTCAACAGCAAGCTATTAGGAGTTAAGTTTCCGGGGAATCAAAGGTTATACACAGAATTTTGACGGCATGGTGGTTGGCACTCCTAACTCCCACATCGTTCAGGGTCAACTGTATATTCAACATAGTATTCAAAATGTAATCCATAGGAAATAGTCATGAAATAACTGTGTCTTCTTCTTCTCCCCCCAACCCCACTTCTTTGTATTCAGTCTTCGAAGTCAGTGGGTATTTTAACCTTACAGCATATCTCAATTCGGATTACTCACACTCTAAGGACTCAATAGCCACGTATGGCTGGGGTCTGCCGGCTGGACAGCGAGGTCTAGCCCTGATCTGAGGAGGAGCCATTTGATTGGGTTGTTGGTACACTGCCATCTGGTGGACAGATGTTCCTCGCTTGAAAAACCACCGCGAAGGAAAGTATCAGCGTCCGGGACAATAGCACAGTGGGCCTCAGGATCAGCCCCCCAGAAAGAGCTTGGGGTTGGAGGGGGTGTTGTTGCTGAGGATGTCCCCAGAGAAGATGTCCAGCCATGGAGCAAACTCAAGTCACTTACGATGTCGGCAAACCTTGGCCGTGGTGCGCTCTTGTTTCCTGGTTGCAAAAGGATTTGGCAGAAAATGGTAACTCTTTTTCAGAAGGCATGTTTAAAGCAGCTCTTTAAAAAGCAGGAGTTTCTTTCACACCCAGTTTCGCCATGTGATTGTGTGAAGGGCTTCTCCTCAGAAATTATGTGGACTCTTTTTTAATTCATAGTTAAAACGTTTCTTCTGTCTTGACCCATTATGGCTGCTATAACAAAATATCATAAGCTGGCCTTATACACCACAGAAATTTATTTCTCACATTTGAGAAGGCTGGGAAATCCATGATTAAGAGTTGGTGTCTGGTGGGAGCCTACTTTCTGGTTCACTGATGGCATCTTCTTGCTGTGTCTTCACCGGGGGGTAGGGACAAGGCAGCTCTCTGCAGCCTCTTTTCTTTTTCTTTTCTTTTCTTTTTTTTTTTTGAGACGGAGTCTCCCTCTGTCGCCCAGGCTGGAGTGCAGTGGCGCAATCTCGGCTCACTGCAAGCTCTGCCTCCCGAGTTCACGCCATTCTCCTGCCTCAGCCTCTCCGAGTAGCTGGGACTACAGGCGCCCGCCACCACGCCTGGCTAATTTTTTTGTATTTTTAGTAGAGGCGGGGTTTCACCGTGGTCTCGATCTCCTGACCTCGTGATCCGCCCGCCTCGGCCTCCCAAAGTGCTGGGATTACAAGCGTGAGCCACCGCGCCCGGCTCTGCAGCCGCTTTTCTAAGGGCACTAGACCTATTTGTGATGGTTCCAGCCTCATGACCTAATCATCTCCCAAAGGCCCCACCTCCCAACACCATCACCTTGATGATTAGGTTTCAATATATGAATCTGGGAGAGGACAGAAACATTGAGACCATAGCGTCTGCCAAGTTGTGTCTTCCTCACTCAAATTGGGTGGGTGTGGTTATTCCAGAGTTTCAGTGAACCGAGACGTATTTTTCCAACGTGAATAATTGATTAAGAACACTTGATTAGGGTCAATGTTATTCTGGACTTCTGAATCACTCCCACATTTGGAGGGGAAATTTAAACACAACTTTATGTGAACAAAATGATGTGTCTGCATCTCTCCAGGAAGAAGTGTTTGGAGCTGAGATGACTTGGCAGGGAGAAGAATCCATTGGGACATTCAATAACTTGGCATTGAGAGTGTTTTCGGCACCATGCTGTCCTCGGAATAGTGTTAGAATTTATGTAAACACAGATGTGACTTGTGCCTTGAAGGAGAATACAGTCTTCCCAGGAGAGACATGCAAAACCATCATAGATAAACAGCAAGAAAACAGCATCAAGGATGTACGTGCACAGGGCAGAATGTAAACTGGATGTAAAACAATGCATTTGAGAGCAGTGAGAAAGGAACTTGGTTCTGGTCTCAACTCTGCCACCCACAGCTGTGTGACTATATCTCTGTCACACTGCCTCTCAGGTCTTCAACTTTATCGTCTCATACTGAGCAAGAGATAGTCTGGACAGTTTATGCTTCTAGAATGGGGAGACAAGAAGAAAAGAAAGATAGATACCCAAGGACTTCAGTGACTGGCTCAGGAAGAGTTACTCAACAGCCAGGGGGCCAGCATGAGACCAGGGGCAAGAAGCTGGGACTTGGAACAGGAAGGAAAGGTGCTCAGCTGGCTAACCTAGAGGAAAGTGATTGGCTGGAGTGTCTGGTTTATCTGTTTCAGGGATGGTTAGAGATTGCCCTGTTAATAGGCAAAAATTGTTGCCTTAAAAAATCTAGAATCTAAAGGGGTCTTTGACATAATCCAGAATAACAAGTCCCAGAGATTATTTTACAGAATGTTAGTACCTCATGATGTTAATAGATATATAACAAAACAGACTTCTTTGCCACAAGACTTCTCAGAACCTTTAACAGTTTATGATTTTCCCAAAGGACAGAGAGTATGCAGCATTGCCCAGACTTGTTTAACTGTGAACACCTGTTATCCTGGGGCAGGCGGATTGCTTGAGTCCAGGACTTAGAGTCTAGCCTGGGCAACATGACGAAACCCTACCTCTACCAAAAATACAAAAATTAGCTGGGCATGCTGGCACGTGCCTGTAGTCCCAGCTGCTCAGGAGGTTGAGGTGGGAGGATTGCTTGAGCCCAGGAGGTGGAGGCTGCAGTGAGCTGTGATCACACCACTCCACTCCAGCCTGGATGACAGAGCACGACCCTGTCTCAGACAAACAAACTTCAGTGACTGGCTCTTAAAACAAACAAAAACCTCACAGAACCCTCACTGCTCTAGTCCTGACTTTTTTAGATAGGGAAACTGAAAAGGTAAGAGGCAAGTCCAAATTTCACAAAGATAGTGGCAGAGCCAAGACTGGATTTTTGGTCTTTTGACTCCAATACCCAGTGAATTTCTTTTTCTTTCTTGTTTTTTTTTTTTTTTTTCAATTCCTATTATACACTATTTAAGACACACAGATAAAAAAGACTACTACAAGATATCCATGCACCACCACCTAGTGTAAGAATTAAAACATCACCAACACAATAAAACCCCCTTGTGTACCTCTCTCCATTTGTCTCCCAAAGAGAACCCATATCCTGAATTTGGAGATATAATACATGAAAATTCTGGTGGAATTTCAAATAAGTCATATTGTCTTTAGAGGATCTTCTTAGCATCTCCCATGATTTCTAAGTTGTGATGGTCTTAGAATTCAAAACAAAACCAAAAACTCCACTTGGCCCAGAAGAGCAAAGATTAAAAGCCATCTTCAAAGATCCCCAGCTTGGCTACCTGCAGCTTACAGCACACTGGAAACATTTTATGAATCGGTGAACTTTTTCATTCTCATATGGGCTCTTCAGATGGTTTATTAATTCTGTTAGATGCGGGGGTGCGTCTGGCTTTATTCTGTGTGGAATTTTTGGATGAATTCACTGCCTCACCCCTCCCCTCCGCAGGCCAGATGGGGAGCCGGTGCCGTATAAATGTTTAATTGTGGCTCAGTAAAAATATTTGCTTTCAGTAGCTGGAAGCTACCGAACGGAGGTAGGGCTGTCTACTAGAGTTGCCAGACTTCATTCTAATGAGAACAGAAATAAAGGCTGATTAAATCAAATTCCCCATAGTGTAGAACCACTTAAATAAATGTTTCATATTGTTTGCATGATGATTTTAAAATGTAACAGCTGCTTATGTAACCATTAGGCTGGACATAAATCATTCATCGCCATCACTGCCGTCAAAGCAGCAATGGCTCTTTTGCTTCTGCTGCTGACATTTCCATTACTAGGGAGCTTCTCAGATGTGCTGTTGGGTTCCCCGCCCTTATCCAAGTGCGAGGTAGCAGGAGACCGAGGGAGGGGACGAGGAATGAAGAGCAGGCATGAAGCTGCCATTTATCGAAGGCCTACTTTGCACATGTCCCACTGGGCGGGCCTTGTCACATTTCATCCTACCCACAAGGAGGCATTACTGTTCCCCTTTTATAGATAGGGATGCTGAGGCCTATGGAAATGAAGTGAGCTGCCCCCAGAGTAGGGAATACAGCCCGTATGCGAACTCAGGTGTGTCTGAGCCTTGGCAGCTCACACAAGGCTGCCCAAGAACAAAGGGTGCATCCCATCCCGAGGCTCCACACACCTCAGGCCTTTTAGCAGTGATGAGAGCAGTGAAGACCAGACCAAGACTCAGAACACTGCAGAATCCTTTGGGCTGGGGCTAGGGGAGGGGCAGGGTAGATACTAATCCAAAGGATTTGGACTCTTTTTCCTAGTCCAAATCCCCATCGTCTCTCCCCTGTTCACCGGGACAGCCTCCTTCTGACTCCCCTGCCTCCATTCTTGCCCATCTCAATCCATCATTCACCCAGTAGCCTGAGCGATCTTTTAAAAGTAGAAGTCAGATTATGTCATTCTCCTGCTCAAAAGCCTCCAGTGGCTTCCCACCACTCTTAGAATAAAGCCCAACCTCCCACCATGGCCCTCAAGGCCTTTTATGATATGACCCCTGCCAACATTTGCTCATTCGTTCCTACCCCACTCCTTTATCTGGGCATCTTCGCTTCTTTCTGGTCTTCAGACACAATAAGCTCATGCCTACCTAAGGACTTTTGCACATGCTGGAACCATCCTCCTCAGACCCTTCCCATGACTAGCTTCAACCTGTCATTCAGACCTCAGCTCCAAGTCACTTCCCCAGAAAGGCCCTCCCTGCACCCTGGATTGAAAACAGCCCTCCCCTGCGCACACTCCACACCATAGCTCTGTTTCATTTACTTTACGGCACTGAACACTGTCTCTATTTCTTATTTGCTATTTTCCTATCCCACTATAATGTAAGCTCCATGACAGATATCTGGGCGGTTCTCCACTGCTTCCCCAGCCCTAGAATGGTGACTGTAATGTAGTAAGTGTTCAATAACTATTAACTAAATGAACGAATTAACTTGTCTCATTCTTTTCCCCTCCATCCAAGTTGGGTGAACCCTGACCTGTCCCCTAGAAAGAGACAATTTGATTCTGAAAACTAATTCTTACCTCCAGGCTCAGGCCCCATGCAGGAGCCTTTCTCCAGGTGGCCTGGCCATGCAGGTGATGGCAGTCATGGGGTGAGACAGAGAGCTGCTGGACAAAAGCCAGGAGGCCCTTTGGGGTTCCCTGCATTCATAGGAAGGAGGATCCCTTGGATCCATGCCCCCAACTCTGCAAAGCTGAGTCTAAAGGATACACAGAACACAAGACATCCTTCTGTTGCCACCAAAGCTTCTGACACCCAATTTTGGCTGGGGAGAGACTTGGGCACAGTTCTTGAATTGGCTGCAACTCCACCCTCCCTCCTGCAAGTGCCTCTTCCTCTGCCACGGAGGCCTCTGTGCCATGAAGAGGACCACCAGACCTCTCGGGGTGAAGGCTCTGGGTGTCAGTCCCCTACGCCCTAGCAAGATCTAGAAGGCAGGAGCCACCTTCCCGCAGGCAGGCAAGGTCCTGGAAATACAAGGTTGTCTGTGGCACTGGTCCGTTGACCATCCTACTGCTTCCTGGTGACAGAAAATGTTGCGGTGGTGGCAGCCATGGGGACAGCTTCCTGGTTCCTGAATTGCAGCACTGATCCGTGGTGTGCTCTGGGACTCAGGCATTTTCTCAGCAGCTTTTGAGGTAGTGGCCCCGGGCAGGTCAGTTCGGCAGTGGCCTGGGGGTCATTCCTGGAGGCCCAGCCTGGTGGCCACTTCTCCAGCCCTTCCCGTGATTTGGAAGCGACTGATTTCTTGCAGTAAGTCCCTTCCTCCTCGAACCACTGACTGATGCAGAGCTCCTCCATGGTAGGGACTGATTCTCTTAGGCCCCTGTATCCTCAGGCCTAGCACGCTTGGGAAAATGTTTGCTAATGCTTTGTGACTCAAAAGGAATCATACACGCACACACAGTTTTTAATATTATCAGTCATATCAGCCCCCTGAGGCAGCTGCTCTGTTCCAGACAAACCCTGTTAATAACATTCTTATCCTCTTTGTTTCATTTTCCAGCTGAATTTGGAAGCCTGACCTTGTCTTGCTTTGCCTCCTACTGAGAGTTAATACCGGGACATACTGAAAGATGAAGGCTTGAGTCACAAAGTCACAGGGATAAATCCTAGATCCGGCAGTTACTGCCTGCATGACACTAAGCAAATTAGTTGCCACTGGGACTCAGTTTTACCAGTCTGCAAAATGGAGCTATCAGCTGCATCTAGCACTAGGGGCGCTGTGAGCATGGAGGGCAGTCTGCACGTAGATGCTTAACACAGTGCCTGTGCTTGCAGGTGCTTGGTAAATGGCAATTGCTGTCAGCATTGTCTGATTTACCTGAAGGAACAGTTCACACTCCACCCAGATTTTCACTGCAGCAGCCAAGAAAGAACTTCTGGGAAAGCATCTGCTTCCAGCCAACTCCCAGGAGGGGTTGGTAGAGGGTGGAGCCGAGAGCCCGCCTCCCCTACCAGCCTGCAGAAAGAAAGCCATGTTTTGGCCTCAGGGAGGAGAAACCCAGATAAAAACCACCCCATGTGCAGCCTTTGCGCAGCCACAGGACCAGCTCCACAGGGAGAGGGAAGAGGCCTCCTTTCAGGGGTGGGGAGCTGAGGGCAAGACAGACATTTTCTGACTCAGCTCAAGGAGGGCTGGAGCAGGGGCCGCAGGTTCCCTGCTTTCTGCTACAACACAGGGTAGGGGAGAGTCATGGCCTCCCAGAGCTTCTGCAGGTTCACCTGCAAAACGGAGATAATAACATCCTCCTCTCCAAGTCATGGCCTTAAAGAGGTGCTGAGAGTCACTAGTTAGACAGACCCAAGGCAGCTGTTTCTGGTGCATTAGGACTATCGGCCAGAATCCCTGCATTCCCAGCCCCTCCTGCAGCCTCCAGTGACCAGGAGAGAAAGGCGTAAGGTGTAAGACTCTGAGCCAGGTTCTGGCAGCTTATGGCCACCCTTTTCTTGTGTCTGGACAGGAGCACTATAGCTACAACCATCTCATCTAATCCTCACTGCTGCCCTATGAGGCGGGCATTCTTATTTCCCCAGTTTTGAGATAGGCACAGAAAGGGAAGCGACTTCCCAGGTTCACGCCGCCAGTAAGTGGTAGTACTAGGCCCTGACAAGCACAGCCTGCCATGGGGAAGAGAATTCATCCCCAGCTCAGAACCCCTGCATCCTCACCCAGGGGTTCCCAGCCAATGCAAACAGGGACATGACCAGTTTCCACTGGTCCCCTGTGCCAGGTCTCCACCTTGTGGGCCTGCTGCTGGGCCCCAGGACTGCTCCCAGGCTGCACCTGTGGGGTCTGCCACCTCCCCGACTTCCTCTTGAGAAGCTGCTCCCACCCCCTCACCTTCCTCTCAAGGGAAAGTGTGCTGCTAGGCAGCTGGAGCCAGATGGCCCAGAGACAACTCTTCCCATCGCACTCCCTGCAGCATCTGAGTCCAACCCCCAACCCCAGGGCTGGCAAGCTGCCCAGAACTTCCCAGAGGAGGCCTACGGGTTAACTTCACATTTAGTATTTTCAGCATATGGTAGAAAGAAAATAGTTTTGTTAGATGTACAAGTGTGATTTCCCCTTTCCAGAATGCCTTCCTCTCTCCTCCGCGTGATGAGCTCCTATTCATACTTCAAAACCATGCTCAACTATTCCCTGCCCACCCGTTTCCTTCCACTCCTCCCCTTCTAATGTGGGTGTGTCCCAGGGACAACATCTGTGTTCCTCAGTGAAGTTGAGAGAAGCCTAAATTTGCTCTACATAAGAAAAAAGAATAAGGAGGTAAACGGGAAATGGGAGGAGGCTGGGAAACGCAGGGTTGGTGGAAGGACTTGTGGGGATGCTGTGGCAGCCACGTGAGGGTAAGGAACGTGAGAGCCAGGGCAGCCATGCTTAAGGGGCTTTGCCACAGTGCGAAAGATAGGATACAAGGCCCTCTTCAGTCTCTCCATGAAAACCACAGTGAAAGTACACATTACTCACCCACGCTTTGGAGCTAGACTTGGGCTTAATGCTGTCTTTTTTTTTTTTTTTTTTTTATTAAAACAATATTCCAGGCTGATGGAATTTAGCAACAAGGAAGAGAATATCTGACATAAACCTAGCCTAAGCCTTGATATTTATCATCTTATATAGCAAGAGATCAGCGTGTTGAGAACTTTAGGGCAGCTCCGTTATGTCCAGGCTCTGGGCGGTTTCTGGGATTCTGTCTGCCGTCCCATCAATACTCACGGGGTGGCTGTGTCTGCTACAGACATCACAGCCTCATGAAACCACCTACACTAAAGCCAGTAGGAAGAAAGGTGTGTGTCGCCTTCACCTTCCCACCCTTTATAGGGGAGGAAAATATTTGCCAGGTGACCCACCTTCCCTTCTCAATGCCCCTTTGATCATAGTCTAGTTCTATGTCCCTGCCCAGCTGTGAGTGGTGCTAGGAAAGAAGGCATCTGGGCTTTGACAGTCTGCTGTGGGGGCTACAAAGAAGGACGTGAGAGGTCTGCCCTCTGCTTGTACTCCTCTGCTGAGGGAGAACTTGCTGCTTCTGGATACCACCCTTTCCCATCATACGATAGCCTGAAGTGTTAAGAATTTTTCCCATTGGATCATTTGAACCCGGGAGGCAGAGGTTGCAGTGAGCCGAGATCGCGCCATTGCACTCCAGCCTGGGCAACAGACTGAGACTCCATCTCAAAAAACAAACAAAATTGACTGTCTCCCATTGAGCCCAAGGTGCTTTCCTGGTAACTTCTCTTTGACCCAGTCCTGCCTCCTGCATCTTCCTTCAGCAACCCTGTTCTCCACATCAGCCACCAGAGGGAACATCTTAAAACACAGGGCTAGACTGGGCATGCCATTGTCTCTGCTAAACCCCTCAGTGAGTCCCCAGTGTCTACAAGATAAAATCCAAGCTCCACGGCATTGGAGGCTCACCCCCATCCTACTTCAGCCTAGTCTCTCTTCCTTATTCTTCCTCCACATATATATATTCTCATACCATAGGTGAAGCAATTGAAATGCTTTTTATTCCCTTGACACTTTTTTTTTTCAAATTCTTGTTGTACAAATTTATGGAGTACATCTGCAATTTTGTCACACGCATAGATTGTGTAGTGGTGAACTCAGGGCTTTTAGGGTATCCATCACCAAAATAACGTATATTGTACCCATTAACTAATTTCTCATCATCCACTCCTCCCCCACACCCTCACCCTTCCAAGCCTCCGTTGTCTATCATCCCACTCTCTACCTCCATATATACAGGTTATTTATCTCCCATTTATGGGTGGGAACATGTGATATTTGACTTTCTTCACCTGGCTTGTTTCACTTAAGATAATGAACTCCAGTTTCATTCCAGTTGCTGCAAAAGACGCCTCGCCTCACAGAATTTTAAGTGCTTATATGTACACATACACCCCCTTTGTATTTGCCTACACAAAACAAACAAACCTTTGTGAAATGTAACCTACGGGAAATATGATCATATCCAATGCTGGACATGAGGCAGATGCAATACACAAATCCATGAAGTAGACCCAGGTATTTCAGATCCTGACCTCGATCTCAGGTTTACTTATTAGACCACAGACCAAAGACTCCCACTGATGTCCCCACAGATTTCACCACTTATTCCTCTTGTCCCACACACTCTACTCCAAAGTCACCCTCCTCTAGAGGATAGTCACCTGAGATGCTTCAGCGACCATGCTCACCCTGGAAAATCAGGTGATAGGAATCATCAGTTAAGCCTGTGGAAAGTGAGCATCTGTTGGTCTGGATGGTGTGGTGGGCAGAAGGCAGGACCTAATAGGGGCTTTTCATGGTTCCAGCTCCAAACCTCTGACCATGCCAGTCCATGCTGCAGGCCCCCATTCTATTTATGGTCAGGGCCACATGATTTACATTTACTGTCTCAGGTGCTTCCTGTAATACTGTCTTCTCCAATTTTTGATAAGCCAATGCCCCTGACACTTCTATGTTTTGTTTGAGTTGTTCTACTTGCCCAGCATTCCCTTCCACCTTCTCCAGCTGTCAAACTCCTACACACCCTTCAAAGCCCAGCTCATGGGCCTTCTCCCTGACAACAATTCCAGTTGAAGGAGATGACCTTGCTACTTCCTTGGCTCCTATCATACCCTGTATGGATAGTGCAGCACTTAAAATTGCTTGGTGCTTGGTGACTTTCCTAAAAGTTCATCTGTCCCCAAGGATGGGAAAGTCCTCATTTCCCATCATTTAGGAAATGCTTGCTAAACCAAAGACTCAGCCCCTCATCAGGAACCAGTGGAGGACAGAGCTGGGAAAGAGTTGTCGTGGGCATGGGGACTATGAGAGGTCATATGCAGTTCCTGGCTCACGGAGGTGACCCATGAATGGTAGCTGCAGCGATGATTGTCACCCCTACTGTTACTGTGTTATTACTGATCTCAGCCCTTCTCTTAAGTGACCCCTTCCCTAGTCTTATAGATGAGGGGCCAGCCTGCCTCCTGGATCCCAGAATTTGCTCACTGTCCATGACTTCCTCTCACGGCTGGGAACATTCAGGCAGGATCTGGTCCCACTCGTGGGAGGGAAGACAAAGAGTGCCAGCCCTCTAGGCCCTCCCCGCCTGCAGGACAGATCATCCCACCTCACTCCATCTGCAGATGCTGGCAAAGCACGTTCCAGCCCTCGCCTCTGAGGCAGAGAAACGGATTCCAATTAAGGGACTTACGGAAAGTGGCCTCATTTTACAAGCAATTGGGTTGTGAATCGAAGTGGGCATTAAAGTTTCCAAGCTAGGCTGGCGGAGGAGCCAGAAGGCCTTGCTGCCACTGCCAGTCAGGAGACATCTTCTCCAGTTACTCAACAACTGTGTGGAGTGAGTGAGGAGTCGGCACGGATCCTGCCCTCCATGGCTGGCGGTGGAACAAATGTCCATTCATTTGTCTTCTTAAAACCAAGGATCAGGCTGTGGGAGGGCACAGGATCATCTCTCTCCTGATAGGCTTTCCCCTTCTCTAGCCTTATGCAAGAATCTGGGGGATTTTAGGTGGTGCTGAGAAAATGGGGAAAGAAATCACATTCATAGACCTCTGCTTACAGCTGGGATCCCCACGCAGCTGAGAAATTTCCAGGAAATCACCTGGGTTCAATGGAGGAACTTAACACTTCAAGCTGTCACCTGGTGGGAAAGGATGGTGGCAAGAAGTAACAAGATCTCCCAAATGGATCCAACCAGAGAGAAGGCCTCCTCATTTCCTTCTCAGCCAAGCCCACAGGGGCCCTGGAAGACAGAGGTTGCCGGGGCACCCAGGGCATACATAGGCTGAGCTCCCCAGACCTGGTGCAAGGGGGCCAGGCGTTCCCACCAAGGCTCTGCCACCTACCCAGCAGGATCCACGAGCTCAGCATCTTTCTGGACTTGAGGAGATGGGTCTGGTTTTGGCCTTTTCCCTCCAGACTTCCTTCTGTCTCTGCCTCCCCACTGACACCTGCCTCTGCTGTCCCCAGGACATTCCACTCTCTTCTCAAAGGCTCAGGCCTGAGAGGTTGCTGGTGGGCAGATTCCATCTCATGGTTGAGCTGTTTGGCCTCAACGGCATTTTATCTCTCTCTCTCTCAGTCTCTCTCTTTCTCTTTTTTTTTTTTTTTCACATTGAGTCATCTTCTTACAGCTGAGGTTTTCATATAAAAAAGCAAGTTGCTGGTTTCTCTTTAGAAGTAGGGCAATCTGGCAGTTCTGGGCTCGTGTAAAAACAATTAGGTAGAGCTAAAAACAGGGGCTTCTGGTAAAGCCTGAGCTCCCAGCAGCCAAAGGACTTATCACCCCCTAAAAAAATCCCTTCCTGCACTCATTTATAGCAACCCCTGCCCCTGCAGACATGTATTGTAGGTTTTAACTAGAAACAAGAGGATTAGCTTTATTTAAACAGCAAAACTGCTTAAATGAGATAATATATGTATTTGGAATGGTGCCTGGCACCTAACCTAATCCTTAGTTAATAAATATTTATTAAGTAAATTATCTTGATCATTAAAAAGACAGGCCAGCTGGTCACAATAAGAATGCTAGCTCAGAGCTGGCACTTGAGGGCTCAGTAGAATATTCATGGCTTGGAGGGGGGGCTATGATACGAGCCCATATAATCAGAGAAGTTCAGATGGGACATGAGAACCACTTGGTAGCCTAAATCCAGAGAAACTAAAGCCAGACTCACGCTCTGAAGCTGGCAAGTGTTCATCTTTGGAAATTAGAAAGTGATGATGTGTTATCCAAGAGAGTCCCGGAACAACATGCAGTGAGCAGCATTCACAGAGACTACCTTGAACCGGGCTGTTTCCCTACATTGTGTTATTATATCCTCACTACAACCTTCTGAGATGGAAATTAATATCCCCATTTTACAGGTGGGTAAACTATCTAGTGAGGGTGACAGATATTATTGACATGACCACAAGAATAAATATAAATGAGATAAATTCTCTCTAAAGAAAAGGAATAGGGATTTACAATGGTGTAAAACAAAGAAAATGGGCCTGGTCTAAGCAATCAGGGAATGTTTCTTTAAAGAAGTGACATTTAAGCTGAGGTCTAAAGGATTAAATGAGTGTTAAATAGGAGAAGATTGGGCAGGAGGGAAATATTCTCCATGGCTCTCAATCCCAGATGCACAATTTGAACCACTTCAGGTTCACACACACAAAGAAAGTATCATGACCTGGTACAGTCCCAGTCTAATTAAATCAGTAGAACCCAGGTACCAATGTTTTTATTTATTTTTATTTATTATTATTTTTTGAGACAGAGTCTTGCTCTGTCACCCAGGCTGGAGTACAGTGGCACAATCTTGGCTCACTGCAACCCCTGCCTCCTGGGTTCAGGTGATTCTCCTGCCTCAGCTTGCTGAGTAGCTGGGATTATAGGCGCCCACCACCACACCTGGCTGATTTTTGTAATTTTAGTAGAGATGGGATTTCACCATGTTGGTCAGGCTGGTCTCGGACCCCTGACCTCAGATGATCCACCCACCTCGGCCCCCCCCAAAGTGCTGGGATTATGGGCATGAGCCACTGCACCTGGCTGGTACCAGTGTTTTTAAAAGCTTTATGGTTGAACCACTGAAATGAAACAAAAAGTAAATCCAAAGCTCATACACTCTAGCCAAACAATAACCAGTAATAGCTATTGAGTAAATAGAGGAGATGCTCAGTGATAATGAGCAGGTAGATCATCAGCATCCTTGTCATCACCACTACCTCTGCCTCCTCCAGATCATTTGGTAGCCAAGTCCAATGTCAAAGGAATAAAGGAAATGTGCCTCTGTTGAGGGCTAGCTGTACGTCATGCACTATGCTAAATTCTTCACTTTGTTTCGTTGAACATTTTCCGAAACCCTCATTATTTTACAAATGAGGACATTGAGGCTCAGGACAAGGCACCAATTTGCCCAGGATTTCACAGCTCATCAGGGCAGTGGGGGACCCTCTTCCAGGCCCAGCTGGCTGTAGAGACCACACTCTTTCCTGTCTCCATGAAGAGGGGCCTCCTGCTCACTTTAGCTCTCATTTCCCAGCCTGAATGCCTTGAGTGGGCCGCATTTCTTTGGTCTGACCACAAAAAGAGTTTTGTAGATTTGTGCCCACTTTTCTCACCACGGTTAAGAAAAGGGACCAAAGTTGAACCAAGCTATCTAGGTTCAAATGCTGCTTACTGGCTATCGGGCCCCAAACTATTTGTGGAACTTCTTTGAGCCTCAATTTTTTGTTTTCTATAACGTGGGAATAATATCAGTACCTCCCTCATAAGTTTCTTATGAAGATTAAGTATGTGTGTGTTAAGATTCATATTGAGAATTATGCATGTACACATATACATACAAGATTAAGTATGTATGTAAGCATATATATATATATATATATATACACACACACATTTAGAATAGTGCATGAAATATAGCCAGTGTTCAGTTAATGTCAAGTATTGTTAATATTATCCTATGGGCTGGAGCGAGAGGTCCCCTGGGGTTTTTGCTTTCCAGCCCCCAATCGGGTGGCATCCTGGATAGGGTATTATCATACCTCTCCCCAGGAGATCAGGATAGGGAATTGTAAGAGCACTCAGATTGGAGGTAGGATGTGCACCAGGGAAGCTCAGGCAGGAAGCTGCTGTCTTTCTTGGTCGCTGCAGACTAGAAGCAGCAGCCAGGGACCTGGGTTGACTGGGGGACGGGTTGGGGGGTGGGGTGAGATGACTATCAAACCTCCTTTAAAAACAAGATGGAGCCTGGTGCGCTGGCTCATGTCTGTAATCCCAGCACTTTGGGAGGCCGAGGCAGATGGATCAGTTGAGGTCAGGAGTTTGAGACCAGCCTGGTCAACATGGTGAAACCCCATCTCTACTAAAAATACAAAAATTAGCCGGGCGTGGTGGCGCGAGCCTGTAATCCCAGCTACTCGGGAGGCTGAGGCAGGAAAATCGCTTGAACCCAGGCAGGGGAGGTGGCAGCGAGCCAAGGTCGTGCCACTGAACTCCAGCCTGGGCAACAGAGCAAGACTCCATCTCAGTCAACCAATCTATCAATAAAATACAGATGGAAAGGAGCGCCCAGCTCTCAGTCAGCTGCCAGCCCATGGCCTTGGATGCCACTGATGTGAGCCTGTCTGGGCTGGGGCAGAAGGGACCAGCGTCAGGTCCTCAGACAATTTCCCCCTGGTAGCCTGGCCTGAGGCCCACCCAACCCAGAGAGCCGGCCCTGGCCTGCTGCAGCCAGTACCACTTGGTGACCAGCAGAGGGCAGCACAGGCCACAGGCTGGCTTTTTCTTGGTGAAATTTCGCTACAACGTGTAGCCTCTTGAGTTCAGGGTCTGCCTGTTCTTCTCTGCAGGCCGGAGAAGTCCTGGACATTATCACAGACACCCTGCCTCATCCTCATCCCCAGATTCTGAGGTCTTTCTGGACTCTGATAGCATATTTCAGAGCTTCACTGCAAACCAGAAACGGGACTTTGAGCTCGCGTTCCAGGGCAGAGGGCCCCAGCGCCTGTAGGTGCAGACAGCTCACCCCCAACACCCCCGAGTTTCCACCTCCTCATCTGGAAAGCGGGGCTTTTTTGCAAGCTCACTGGGGCCAAGCGAGCTATTTCCCCTTGCCATTCTCTCCCAGGAGGAGAAGGCATAAGATGATGCTGAAGACACAGGCTCTGGAAGGGGACAGGACCGTGCTTACTCCTGCCTTGTTACGTGATTATGGACAAGCCTTCACTGACTCTCTGTGGAGTGATGGATAAAATCCATACCCCACAGTGTTACAGGAGAACTAAGTGAGGGACCACGTGCACAAAACCCAGCAAGGTGCTCAGGAAACAATGCCATTGTTTTTCAGGTTACATTTTGGGGAGACCACCCAGAGGACCTTCTTTCAAGGACAAGTACCCAGAATTTCTCTCCCTTTCCTAAATCACCTTCTTGTTTTCATGCGCAGGGAGGCCACCACTACCTGAGCCAGACCACCCCCTTCTTAAACCAGGGCCTGCAAATTGCTGCACAGCTGCCCCCTCGATCTCAATCAGACACCCCCAGTCCTGCCCACCATGCCCAAAGCCCTTCATTGATCAAGACCCTGGCCTCATCCCAATTCTCTGTAAAGTACACATGCATCTTCAAGCCACCCTACGGGACTGGAGCCGAGAAGGTGTGGGGCTGAGCATCTACCTTTCCACAAGCTCTCCAGGGGATTCTGAGGCCCACAGAATCAAAGAGCCACTGCTCTAGGCAATGAGATAGTATTCTAATAGTATTCTAAAACAATTAATGAAGGCCCATGAAGGGGCAGGAGAGCCATTATGCAAATTCCGGCCATTCAAGGTTATTAATTTGCAGGAGAGACTGTAGACATTGGGTAAAGAATGCCCACAATATTAGGCAGTCAGGTGGCTGCCCCACAGGGCCTGTTCCTGCTCCGCCTGGTGAGCAGAAAGGTCTCAGGGACCAGCTTTAAAGGATGACAGGCCTCCTGCTGGGTCACAGGGCACAGCTGCCAGGACTGAGGCCAGAATGAAGAAGATCTGCCCGTCCGGCTCAGTGGTCTTGGGTCAGCACTGGAATCCCCAGGAGGGAACACGGAAACCCCGAGAGCTGGCTCCACCCCCAGAGCTGACCTCAGTAAATCTGAGATGAGGCCAGAGAAATTGCATTTCGACAAGTTCCCAGGTGTTGCAGCGCATGTGTGTGCATGCAAGCATGCATGCCCGTGTACATGTGTCTGTGCCCGTGCACGTGTGTGTTCTCCTGTTTTCTGTTTTCTGCTTTCTGCAGTGTTTTAGCTCAGACTTCCTGACTGGGGCCCCATTCTTGACCAGAGGCCCAGTCTAGACCTAGAAGAATAGTAATACATGCCCAGCTCTTTAGAACCCACAAGCCCTCTCACAGCTCTTGTTTCCAGGCCCCATAACAGCCCCATAAGCTCGTTTTAAAAGTGCATCTGTAGGGGAGAAAAGATTTCTTTCCTCATCCATCACTAGGTTCATGGCTGAGGCACTTGTAACAAAAGACAGACTCACAAGAGAAAAGTAATCAAGTAATTTAAGTTCTGTGTGACATGGGAGACTTTATAAATGAAGACCCACAGAAACAGGGACATCTTTGTGATGTTTTGCCAAGTTTGATGAAGAAGCAGATAATTGTGGAGAAGTATAATCGGAAAAAGGGGGTATGATTTGATGGTAATGACCTAAGTGGCATTTAGAAGGCCTGTTTGTTCAGATTCTTCTCTGCGTCCCTACATCTTCATAGAGAAGGACTTTCCTTCCCTATGAGTCTAGGGAAGACACTTGTTAAATGGGGTTTTCTTGAGCCACTTGAGAAGAAGGTCAGGAAATTCTTTTATGGCCTGCTTCAGGGGAGAAGGTCAAGAGAAGGTCAGAGAATGACCTTCCTGCTTCTGCGGTTTTCTCAAATGCCAAGGTGGCAGATCTGGGACAGTGTGTCCTGAACTCCATCACATCCGTGGCTGTCTGCAGGCCAGCCACTCACGGCCGTGAATGTGTATTGACTTGTGACATCCTCCAAACAAACCTTCAAATCTCTGCCCAGCCCCATTTGAGAGACCAGAGATGAGCCAAGAGACATGAAGCAACCTTCCCAAGGGAGCAGAGCCAAGATTTGAACCAGGGCTGTTGGGCCCATGAGCAAGGGCTTGAAATCCAGTGCAGCACAGATGTCTTCCTCAGCAGGCTCAGAGACAGGAGGAGGTGGACCTGCTGGAGCAGAACGAACCCTCCCCTTCAAAGTGGGACTCTGCCCTTGAGCCCTGAGCAGCCACTCTGGACAGGGTCCACGGAGGAAGGCAATCCTCCAGCCCGCCATGCTTCCTCTGACCTCTTCCCTCTCTCAGATGGAACTGCAAGAAGATCCCAAACCATCCAGGTTTCCCCTACCTCTGGGCCTTTGCACAGCCTTTAGAGCAGCTCTGAGGTGATCTCCTGGGCCATCAGCACATGACCGAACAAACCTTGGGCCACCAAGCAAGGCTTCTTCCCCGGAGTTGGCTCTGAGGCCAATCCCCCGATTTCACACCGTATTACCATTCCTAGCCTTGGTGCCTCCACAGAGCCCCCTGTCTGCTCTCATCTGTGCTTCCTGGCACCAGCCTCAGTATTTCCAGAAACACGTGCAGAGGCTCTAGGCTTGGAGGACTGGCTTTATCGAGAAGCTCTGGAAGGCTCTCTGACCCCGGTGGAATTTGGCTCTCTCTGTCCCTCCGGATGTTACTCAGGCCCCGAACCTCACCCAGCCTTGTCAGTGGCTTCTCCTTCCCACACAGGCTGTGCCACCCCTTCTCCCTCAGCCTGGACCCCAGACAAGCACTGAGCTTTTCCTCTCAGCCCCTTGGGTCACTGCAGACAAGGCTCTAGTGTTCAAACTCTGGCTTGAGCTCAGAGCAGGGCCCACTCTGGGCTTGAAAATACCTCGTGTGGGGACAGCAGGGCACACTGGAGAGGTGAGGAGGGTCTCCTGTCCTAGGCTGAGGAGCTGGCCCACAGGCAGCCCTGGTCTCCTCGCCACTCCCCTGAAATCAATTCCTCATCTGAGGGAGCTTTCTAAAATAAAATGTTTAAAATTGCCCATGGACCTGCCCAGCTTAAAGCCTTTGCAAGGCTGCTCTTGGCCCCAGCATGAAACTCAAGCTCCTCTCCATCCTGGCTTCCAAGGCCCCAAGCCACCTGCCTGCCCCACCAGCCTCACCACACTCCCGTAGACTTCCCCACTCTTGGGTGGGGGTGGGAGGGCTACACGAAGTTCTAAAGTCAGCCAGTGCTCTTTCTCACCCCCAAGCCGGTGCACAGCCTGCTCCCTTGATCTAGAACACTCCCCGTATCTGACTTCTACATGTTTCTTCCTCCAGGAAGCCCTCCCTGATGCCCCATTCCCCCTCCAAGGACTGCCCAGCATCTGGAGCACCCTGCACCGAGCGGCACACTGTGGTGCTAGAAACATCCTTGTACTCCTCTGTGCCTGGACACTGCATGTGGGCCTGTCCACATGCCACGCAGACCCCTCGGGTACCTTTCACCATTTCTGAGCACTCTTCCCCTGACTTCTGTGTGTTTTTGCTTCTAAGAATCTGCTGGGAAGAAAAAATTCCCTCTCTATCAACTTAGATCCTAGTGGTAGGGTGGAGGGCTACAAATTAACTGACAATGGACAGATTCACAGGAGAAAAGAAATGTTGTACTCACATGCCTGGGGAAGACTGAACAGCTGGGAATAAGGGCTTCTGTACCCACTTAATAAACCAGGTGAACTGGATGGGGTTAGGGCTGCTGTGGAGGCCCAGGAATCAATCAGAAGCCTTCAGCTTTCACCTCCCATCCCCCGTTCCCTGACCCCATGCCACCCGATGCACATAAGAAGGAAACTTTAATTCCAAATTGCAGCATTTGTGGAGCTTGGCAGGCAACCTGGCAGGCAGGCACAAGTGAGGATCAAGGGCCCCGGGCTGGGCTGCCCCAGGCAGGTCCCCTCGACACAGGCCACTGCAGCTGTCTCCTGCAATGTGTCAGGAGATCCTGGCACAATGTGGGGGGCGGGGTTGGGGTGGGGTGCAGAGCTCGGCATCCGCCCACCTGGTGGTCTCAGCTGCCGCTCTACAAGTAGGAGGCTGGATGCCTGCTGGGGCAGAAGGCGGATTCCAGCCTGACCACTTTGTGGGGCTCATCTACGTGAGCCTTGGGAGCAGGGGCAGGCTGCTGTTTGGGGCACGCTAACCTGAGGAACCCTCCGCCTCAGTACTCCCAGGTCGAGCGTGCAGGAGCAGGCCTGGCGAGTCCCTAAGGCTTCCAGCAACATTCCCCTTCCCCAGGCTTGGCAGTGCCAGCCCACAAGTCAGTCGTGGGACACCAGGTGGGCTCCTTTCTTGTGGGCCTGGGGCAGTCTGCTGAGAAGAAGTGGGCTCGCAGCCTTGAGGGGGCTTAGAGCCTGGAGGAGAGGCCCATCCCTTCCTTCACACAACCGGGCTATGGCTGGCTGTCCACAGGCGGCCATCCACGTGCTACAGGCTGAGTTCTGTCTTCCCCAAACTCACGTGCTGAAGGCAGAACCTTGGAATGGGACTGTTCTAGGAGACAGGGCCTTTAAAGGGGTAACTACATTAAAGTGAGGTCATTAGGTTGGGCCCTCATCCCATATGACTGGTATCTTCGTGAGAAGAGAGTGAGACATAGACACACACACACACAGAGGTAAGACCACGTGAAAACGCGGAGAAGGCGGCGTCTGCAAGCCAAGGAGAGAGGCCTCAGGGGAAACCAACCTGCTGACACCTTCATCTCAGACTTCCGGGCTCCAGCACCGGAAGAAAATGAATTTTTGTTTAAGTCGCCCAGTCTGTGGCACCTTGTGATATCAGCCTGAGCAAACCAATGCACAAGGGCCCAGATAGCTAAACAGAAAAGTGTGATAAGGCCATTTAAACCACAAATACACAGCGGGGGTCCCAGATCCCAGAGCAGGGTCTCAGTTATTTCACAGATCACAAAACTGAGGACGCTGAGGAAGGAGGCCTCCCCAAGGCCACACAACAACTTAGAGGAAACGCGGAACTGAAGGAAATTGATTCCCAGGGGAGGGCCCTTGCCTGACCCCCGCCTAGGGGAGAGTCGGAGGGTTTCCAGGAGCATGAGGATGCCGAGACAACAGATGGAGGGTGTTTCATGGCTGAGTGAAGGGGTAGACGCCAGGCGAGTATGACACAGGATCCCTCTTGATGGAATCAGAACGCAGAGATCTGGAGTTCCCGTCATGCCCCTACCACAGATGCATGGTGGAAACTTGGGCCTCATCTGCTTATCTTTGAAGTGCAGAAATTTATAGTACCTACCTCCAGGGAGAGTTGGGGGTTAACTGATATCATGATGTACAAACCTGTAAGCTGTAAGATAACAGAAAAGTGGAGGGTATGTCCTTGGAAGAAGCTCCCGCCCTGGACAGCATGGAGGACCCAGGAGTCAGGCTGGGCTGCTGGCCCACAGGTGTTCTCTGCCTCTGGCCCAGTGCCCTGGTTGCCATTGCCCTGTCTGAGCTCCTCCCTTCTGTGTCTCTGTTCTTGCTTCCTTCCCTTGGTCTGCCGTCGCCCTCTTTGTCAGTGATCAGATGTGACCATGGGTAACAGGCATGAATTTTAGTCTCTGCACACTCAAGTGTGTAAGAAACATGGCTTCTTTTAGTTCCTATAACTAAACTTTATTTTCAGTTTGCATTGATCTTCCTCCAGCTGCCCTCCCAGCCCAGCAGGGCCTCTGCCCTGGCAGGGATGGGATCAGAACTCAAAGCCCCTTTCATGCAGCCGTGTGTGCACAGTTACACACAAATCTGTCTAAAATCTAACTAGTAGGAAGCAGTGAGAACTTGGTGCTTTGTAGAGAGGCTTTGTGATTCAGATAACAGGGCTAGCTCCAGGGAGTGTGGAACAAACGAGACCCCTGAGGGCACAGACACCTCAGAGCATGTGTACTTCTGGTGCTGGGGAGGGGTGGGGGGCCCGTCTGTGAGCGTCTGGTGCCCATGTGCCCACGTGCAGGGTTTGTTATCTTTGTGCACTTTGTACCTCTGTGTGGCAGGCGATCAATGGTGTTTCTGTCTCAGCCAGGGACTCAGGTGGGAGACTGAGAAGCCCAGGAGGCAAGAGATACCTGCAGCCCCAGAGCCCACTGCAGATTTTCCTCGAGGGCCATATACCCAGAATCATCCCAGGGTTTGGCTCTTGAGAGAAAATGCGATCTTAAAGAATGAACAAGTGGGCCGGGCGCGGTGGCTCACGCCTGTAATCCCAGCACTTTGGGAGGCCGAGGCGGGCGGATCACGAAGTCAGGAGATCGAGACTATCCTGGCTAACACAGTGAAACCCCGTCTCTACTAAAAATACAAAAAAAGATTAGCCAGGCTTGGTGGCGGGCACCTGTAGTCCCAGCTACTCTTGAGGCTGAGGCAGGAGAATGGCATGAACCCGGGAGGCCGAGTTTGCAGTGAGCCAAGATCGCGCCACTGCACTCCAGCCTGGGTGACAGAGCGAGACTCTGTCTCAAAAAAAAAAAAAAAAAAAGAATGAACAAGTGCTGACTCCTGTTTACTACAATAAGCACAGCTGATACTCTATCCAGCAAGAAGAAGCCACCACTCAGTGCCCCAGCCAAGATTGTTCTCAAGCTTTTGTCCGTCCCAAACCTTTATGAAGCATCCTCACCCACTGACATGTGCAGTACTTAAGATGGTGCATCCTGGAGTCAAATCCTGGCTTGGCCCCACATGAGCTCTGAGGCCCTTGAGGAGACAGCGTTGCAAAGACCCCGGGGGCCGAGTAAGCAGAGGCCTTTCAGAGATCAGAGAAAAGGCCACATAGCTGGGAGCCTTTGTGAAACTGGAGAGGTCATCGGGGCCAGATCCTCAGGGGCCCTGAGGCCCTGGAAGGGAATCTGGTCTTGTTCCTAGAAATGGTGGCATTAATTATGTGACGTTGTCCAAGTCGCTGTCCTATTCTGAGCTTCAGTTTTCTTGTCTGCAAAGGGCTCTGGACCGAACCATCTAGGATCCACCCTGACCCTGGGCCTTCATGTCAGGTTAAGGAGAGACAGGGCCTCGTTCTGCATTCAGGATGAGTTTCTCCAGGGAAAGGCCTTCTAGCTCCGCCCTGCCGGGTCTGGCTCTGAGGACCACACAGGACTCTCAAGACACTCGGTCACTACACTCAGGAGTTTCTCATTTCTGCCAGGACAGTCTGGAGAGGACATCGCCCCATTTGAGTCATGAGATATCCTCAACAGCACCTTCTAGGGTGCAGATCTTTTTGCTGCTGTGAGAGAGGGGCTTATGCAGAATGATATTGTCAATGCAGACATGTTTCACACAGAGGAGAACTCAGGACAGGAGACAGGAATGGAGGCAGGAACTCAATCTATTAGAACAAGTTTTCTGATGTGGTTATGCTTCAGGAAAGTAAAATCCTGTGCCTTCAGGATTTCTGGGATTAAAGACAATCCCAGAAAACAAGCCTGGACAGGCCCTGGAATCAGCTCCAAGCCTATTTGGATAGGGGATTCTGGGGTCCTGGTACCCAGAGCCTGGTCTAGACAGAAGGAGGCAGTGGGCTCTGGGTGGGCAAACCCACCTTGGCCCTTTCCCTTCCCTCATCCTGTGGGGAGGGGCTCAGCTAGTGGAGGGTCAGAGAGGGTCTAAAGCAGGGGTTCCATGGTAGGCACCCCTCTTGTCCAGACCCAAAGGTGGCTTGGATCACCACCTAGGCACAGCTGGGTGATAAGCTGATGAGCAGCTGTGTTTTGTCGCCACATAAAAATGCCTCATTCCCCACCCTCCTGGCCCTGAAGTGACTATTTACTGAGAGAGGCAGCCCTACTGAACCAAAGCCTGCTATTTATTACACATTCGGTGAACACCCTACAGTTCCAATGCATAGGGAGGGCTTGGAAACCAAATCAACCTTGAGAAAAGGAGGTGCAGAGGCCAAGGTCAAAACCAATCCATGGAAGTGGGAAGAAAGCAGGGCTGGCCTCAACATTTTCACTATTACAGAGATGGCCATGTAAAGTAGTGAGCCTCCTTTGGAAGGCATATGCAAGAACAGGTAGAATGATTATTTCTTAAGGGTTTTGTAGAAAGGATTCCTTACACACAAAGGCACAGGATTCTACATCCCTGGAGCATAACTACATCAGAAAACTCGTTGTAATAGATTGAGTTCCTGCCACCACTCCTGTCCTCGTCCTGAGTTCTCCTCTGCGTGAAACATGTCTAGACTGACAATATCATTCTGCATAAGCCCCTCTCTCACAGCAGCAAAAAGATCTGCACCCTAGAATGTGCTGTTGAGGACATCTCATGATGCAAATGAAGCAGCTGCTTGCAGGAACCATGGAGGGGCTTGGGCAGCAGGCAGGGGTGCCCACAGGCATGTGCCCCTCCAGAAATGGGCAGGAAGTGGAAGGAAGAGAAAGGGAGTCAGGCGCAGGGCAGGGGTGGGGGCTGGGGTCTGCTTTCTCCACACTGCCAGGTTCTGGTGAGGACCTCCCAGGTGGGTGTAAATTTGCAAACCCAAATGGTTAAGAAGATACATCTGTTAATGTAGAACATTTCATATTTAACCAGTAATTGACTTGATTCATAACTTTAAGTACGCAGATGGCAGATGTGGTAAGTGGACCTCAGTATTAGCTTCCTGTTGCCACTGGAACAAATCACCAGAAACTTAGTGGCTTCAAACAACACACCTTTATTATGTGACATTTCTGGAGGTCAGAAATCCGAAATGAGTCTCCCTGGGCTGGATCCAGGTGTTGGCAGAGCTGCGTTCCCTCTGGGGTCCTGAGGGAAGCGTGTTTCCTTGCCTTTTCCAGTGTCTAGAGGCTGACTCCATTCTTTGGTTCATGGCCCCTTCCTCCGTCTTCAAAGCCAGCAGTGTCAGGCCGAGTCTTTCTCAGGCTGCTACCTCTGTTCTGTCTCTCGTGCCTCCCTATGTCATCTGTCAAGACCCAGAGGATTCCACAGGCCTACCCAGATAACCCAGGATAATCTTCCCACTTTAAAGCCAGCTGATTGACAACCTTAATCCCATCCGCAACCTCTGTGACCCTCTGCCATGCAAGGTAACATACTCACAGGCATAGGGATGAGGATGCGGATGTCTTTAGAGGGCCACTGTTGTGCCTACCACAGCCTCCATTTGGATTCTTGTCCCAACCCCTACAAAAGAGAGGCATATGATTTGTTGAATTCTGAATAAAATGCTGCCAGTGTCTACGAATTGTATTTTTTTCTTTTTTTTTTTTTTTTTTAAAAAAAACTTCTTCCCCAAGTCTGGTTTCCTTTAGACCTCAGGACTGCGTACCTGAGAAGATCTGCAGGCATGGGTAGTTATGTGATTATCTGGACAGAATCACATTTCTGATTGACATTGTTGCATTACTTTGGCTCCAGATGCAGTGGCCTGAGAGCAGAAATAAAATCCCCTCCAGCTGTCTCAGCCCACCCTTTGCAGAGGGAGAATTGAGTTGGGGCCACACGGTGGGAAGCACTAATCCTCAGTCCACACAAACCCTCACTTTCCAATTATTTTGATGGAAGTCATGAAAGAGCACTCAGCTAGGCATTATTAATCCATTTTTTCAATTCAGCAAGTATTGATTGAGCAGCTACCCTGTGCCAGTGAGGTTGGAAACACAAGGGTGATGAACAAGGTACATGTGCCTGGCCCTCACTGGCCAGCTCTGTCATTGCAGGTGGGAGCTTTCCTTCCTGTGGGCCCCAGGGTTTTATAATCACATGAGCACCTACACGTCCGGTACAGAGCCCTGTTAAGGGGGCAGGGCCTGGCCTGCCTCCTTCACTGTTGTCTCCAAGTGCCTCAGATGCATGTGGATGCTCATTCGCCAAGTGAATGAATGAATAGATGGTTCTTGCTGATCGGAGAGTCAATGACTGTATCAGGCCAACTGGAAAAGCAGAGGGCAAGCCAAGAGACCTGGCCAGCGCCTGCCACCCTGGCTGCGAGTAAGAGGACTGCGGATCCCGAGGTGGATTCCTGGGGTGACAGCTACTGCTTAAGCACTTTGCTGGTATTTATTAAGCCAAACAGCTCCGTTCCAAGTTTCCTCCTGTTATCATGCTCACTTTGCAAGTGAAGAAACTGAGGTACTGAGATGAAACTTGGTGAAGACCACATGGCTAGTAAGTGTCAGAGCTTGGATGTGAACCTGAATGCTCAGAGGAGACAGCAGCTCGCCTCCTTCCCTTACAGGCATATAGTCGGCCTTCCCAAATTTCATCCAGCAGCAATTAACCTCTCCCTTCTCACTATCCCCCGCTCTCTTTCCATCTGCAGAGATCTCCTTGGATCTAAATTACCAGGGCCTAAAGCCAGGCCGTACTAACGAGGTTAAAGAAGGTGAAAAGCCTGCACTGGGCCACATTATTCCTTCAATCCTAACTCTTTAATCCTAATTCGTCACTGCACTCTCTGCTCCCTTCCCTGGGTGAAGAAAGTTTGATTTGCCCAGTATCCAGAAAGTCTGTGCTAAGAACATGGCTCTCTGTTCGTTCAGTCCCTCATAAGCATGCAGTCTGACCTGGAGAAACTGACAGTGTAAAATGCATGGAGCAGCTCCTGTCCCTCTCTTTACTACCCTTGAGCACGCTCTGAGCAGTAGCCGGCTGATACAGTCGCCCAGGAAGTCTCCCTGAGGCTCAGCCATCAGTCATTACCCTCACTGGCAGCACAGGACAGAGAACGGGATATGTTCTCCCCTTTTATTTTGTGTGGTGAGACTTGGAAAACTCTGCACCTAGAAAAATCCATTTCTGAAGGCTGCTGCTATTGAGTAGTGCAGTAAGACTGGGTTTGAAGGTATTGGACTCTTACGTCGGCTATGTGAACCTGGGCAAATTGCATCATCTCTTCGAGAAGTCTGAGCTCAAGTCTTGCTTTGAGTTATTTGCGTACTAACCTTTGACCTTGCTGACAAAAAAAAAAAAAAATCACAGCGCTGGCTACAGCTCCTGACACTCCACCTCCCCTACTTCTTTTTTAGATACAGGGTCTTGCTCTGTTGCCCAGGCTGAAGTACGCTGGTGCAATCATAGCTCACTGCAGCCTTGAACTTCTGCCTCAAGCAATCCTCCCACCTCAGCCTCACGAGTAGGTGGGACTACAGACCCGTACTACTATGCCCAGCTATTTTTATTTATTTATTTTGCTGTCCAGCCTGATCCGGAACTCCTGGGCTCAAGCAATCCTCCTGCCTCGGCCTCCCAAACTGCTAGGATTACAGGCATGAGCCACTGCACCCAGCCTCAACTTCTCCCACTTCTATCTTCTCCCCAGTTCTAGGTGAGGGAGGACCTGCCACATGTCCAAATCTCCTTTTGTCCCCAGCACTCTACCAAATGGCTTAACTGGGCCCTCACATCCCTCCCTGGGGATCCTGTCAAAAGACTTGTAAACCCGCTCCAGGTCCTGATTGAACCAAATTTCCTCTCTCTACACGCCCAAAGAGTAATAGGTGTTTCTGCATTAAGCAATGGCTTAATTTAGGTTTATTTTCATTCTTCAGATATCTCTCCCATTTAATGTTTCACCCCTTTGAAGCCCAGGTGAATCTCCATCTTCTAATTCATCTGAATATTCCTCGTGCATGGCATCACGCCTTGCTCACAGAGTAGGAATTCAAAAACATCCCAGTAGGAGCTGGGAAATCTCCTACTGCATGTCTTGTACATCTGCTGTATGCCAGCTGGGAAAGCTCCTACTGCAAGAGAGAGGCACATCACAAAGGGGACTAAGGGGAAGAATTGGGAGGGGGACATTTATTGGCCCAAATGACTGAATTTGGGTGTTCCTCTTAGTAGCACCCTGACCCCAGATTTTACTGTTCATTTCCGTGTTTCCTCCCTATTCTGTGAGCTGCATGAGGACAGAAGTGCATCTATTTCATCATTATTAGTAGTAGTTAGTATAGTTGCCCAGCCTATTGATATTGTTGAATGAATGGATGGATGGAACTATCTTAGGCCAGAGTGATCCCCCACTATCACTGCCTGGCAGCATGTGGCAGCTTCAGGTTTTGGACTCAGGACAATTGCCCTGTTCCAGAAAACCCCAAAATAGATTTGCCTCATTTCACTTCTACCAGCATGTCTTGTACATCTGCTGTACGCCAGGCCCCGTGTCCTCTTATGCCCACATCCCAGATCCTGCAGGTAGAAGCGCTCACATTGCTGTGCTCCCTTTTCCCTGCCCAGCCACGGAGGCCCTGGGGGCTTGGAGGAGCGGCTGCTTGCTCCCTGGGGAAAGCATGGGCTGCAGCCCCTTGAGTGGGCAGGTTGCCGTGGTGATGCTAATGCAGAGAGTTGCCTGAGGAACACTGACCACCAAAATGAACAATTACCAGAGAAGGGCCATTTCTTTAGTAATTTTCAAGAATGGGCAAGATAAAAAGCCACAAGTGAAAAGGCATTGCAAACAAATAATAGGGTATGAGCTGGTCTGGACCAAACTCAAGGCCTGTTTCCCACCCCTCTCTCTTTCCCTCTGGTTGTAGCGAATAAAGCCATACTTTTCAGTGATTTATAACTGTTCAAAAATGACTCGTTTCCATACCTTCTTTCATCTACCCAGCACCCATTATGTACCAAATGCCTAACAGACACTTAAAATATACTCTATAATTATGAAAACAACCCTACAAGGTAATTGTTCCCATATTACAGACGAGAACACTGAGGCTCAGGGAGTGTAAGGGACCCGTCTAGGGCTACACAGCTGGGAAGCACATGCAGCACTTTGCTTCATGCTTAATTCAAGGAAGCGAATTCTCCTTGTGTGGTTAACATCATCACAGTGGCAATTCCAGTGCCTCCATGAGAAAGTGTCCTTGGAAATGAGACACTAGCCCTCTCCTGTCTCATCTGCACAATATCCTATTGCCATCTATTTAGAAGAGAGGCAGTGAGTTGGTTCATTCATTCATTCTCCATTTGTTCATTCATACACATTTATTAAACTCAAACTTCTAGGGCAAAACCAGCAAGCCCTATACTGGACACTTCAGACTCAAAGACAGCACACTTGCTAAGTTAGAGGAGCTTCCCATAGTTGCTGAGCTTCTAGCTCTTCCTCCTGAGAGGTGACACTGTGCTGGCAGTCCTCACAGCCCTTGCTTGCTCTCGGCGCCTCCTCTGCCTGGGCTCCCACTTTGGCGGCACTTGAGGAGCCCTTCAGCCCACTGCTGCACTGTGGGAGCCCCTTTCTGGGCTGGCCAAGGCTGGAGCGGCTCCCTCAGCTTGCGGGGAGGTGTGGAGGGAGAGGCGCGGGTGGGAACCAGGGCTGTGTGCAGTGCTTGCGGGCCAGCACGAGTTCCGGGTGGGTGTCGGCTCGGCAGACCCTGCACTAGGAGCGGCCGGCCGGCCCCACTGGCCCCAGGCCGTGAGGGGCTTGGCACCTGGGCCAGCAGCTGCTGTGCTCAATTTCTCGCCAGGCCTTAGCTGCCTTCCCACGGGGAAGGGCTCAGGACCTGCAGCCCGCCATGCCTGAGCCACCCCCGTCTCCGTGGGCTCCTGTGCGGCCCCAGCCTCCCCGACGAGCGCCGGCCCCTGCTCCAGTGCGCCCAGTCCCATCGACCACCCAAGGGCTGAGGAGTGTGGGCACGCAGCAGGGGACTGGCAGGCAGCTCCACCTGCAGCCCCAGTGCGGGATCCACTGGGTGAAGCCAGCTGGGCTCCTGAGTCTGGTGGGGAGGTGGAGAACCTTTATGTCTAGCTAAGGGATTGTAAATATACCAGTCGGCACTCTGTATCTAGCTCAAGGTTTGTAAACACACCAATCAGCACCCTGCGTCAAGCTCAGGGTTTGTGAATGCACCAATCGACACTCTATATCTGGCCACTCTGGTGGGGACTTGGAGAACCTTTGTGTGGTCACTCTGTATCTAGCTAATCTAGTGGGGAGGTAGAGAACCTTTGTGTCTAGCTCAGGGATTGTAAACGCACCAATCAGCACCCTGTCAAAACAGACCACTCGGCTCTCTGTAAAATGGACGAATCAGCAGGATGTGGGTGGGGCCAGATAAGAGAATAAAAGCAGGCTGCCCGAGCCAGCAGTGGCAACCCGCTGGGGTCCCCTTCCACACTGTAGAAGTTTTGTTCTTTTGCTCTTTTCAATAATTCCTGCTGCTGCTCACTCTCTGGGTCCACACTGCCTTTATGAGCTGTAACACTCACCGCGAAGGTCTGCAGCTTCACTCCTGAAGCCAGCGAGACCACGAACCCACTGGGAGGAACAAACAACTCCAGACGCGCCACCTTAAGAGCTGTAACACTCACCGCGAAGGTCCACAGCTTCACTCCTGAGCCAGCGAGACCATGAACCCACCAGAAGGAAGAAACTCCGAACACATCCAAATATCAGAAGGAACACACTCCAGACGTGCCACCTTAAGAGCTGTAACACTCACCTCGAGGATCCGCAGCTTCATTCTTGAAGTCAGTGAGACCAAGAGCGCACCAATTCCGGACACAGTCCCAACTCCTGAAAAGTAGCCCTCCACTTCCAAACTGTGCTTCAGGCACTGACTTTGCGACCCTGAGCTCCACACACCCTTGGACCACAGTTTTGTGAGGCCCAGATGAGCACAATGTGCAGGGCAGAGCCTGGCACTTCCAGGGCTCCAAGGAGCCCAGAGGAAAATCAGGCAGGTCCTGAATCAGGCTGCTCCAGGTTGAACTCCTGCCCCACTTAGCAGCTGGATGATGAGCAAATTGCTCAGCCTCTCTGTGCTTCAGTTTCCTCACCTATAACCTAGGGCTAAAAATAAGAAGCACCTACTCCATAGGGCTATTGTCATGATACAATACAGTAATCCACATAAGGAACTTAGAACAGTGCCGGCAGTGTATGTTAAATGCTGAGTGCGCGCCAGCTGGGATTAGAAGTAGCGGCATTACCTGGTGCTCCTGAGCAATGGGTCAGCTCTTTCCACTCTACCCTCAGGCCCCACCCTCCTTTGCAGTTCCTTCTACTTTGATAACTAGAAGCAGCTGTACAGGGCCTGGGGTCTCTACTTGTAGGAGTTCAGTCAGGGTGGTGGGAAAAATTATAAAAAGTATAGAAAGACTCAAACCTCCTTGGAATGTCGGGAGGTTTTGCAAAAGTTTTGGGAAAGGATTTGGCTGAAGGCAGCTGAATTTTCTCAGAGTAGATAACGAGGAAGTGTAAGGGAATTGATCTAAATAAGTTAGTTTACTTAGGCCTTGAAACATGGCCTTTAATGATGCATGCGCAGGACTGCTCTCTTGGGGGAAAGGACCCCCCGACCCCCCCCACCCGCCACCATGTTAATTACCCACAAGTGTGTTGACTCAAAGCCTTTGTCATTAAATCTGAACTGAATATATGCCCACAGCACCAGCTTGTCGAGGCTGCAGCTGCTGACTCTTTACTGTACTCTCCTTGGTGCCTGTGAGCGGCCCAGTCCCTTAGCCGTGCAGCCAGGCAAAAAACCTCTGTCTGCATACATTTTTTCATCCGTCACTCAGCCAGGGTCTGCGAGTTGGACCCCGCATCTACTCACAAATCAAGATGTTCAGTTCAGCCACCCACCCCTGTCTGTCTTCCTTTCTCACAGTCACTCTGTAGGTGTATCTTGAAAACGTAAATCAGACCACAGCATTCCCTAGCTGAAAACCCTTCCATGGCTCCCTATTACTCACCATAGGCTAAATTCCTCCCAGACTCCTCTGAAGGGCTTGCAAAGCCTCCTGTGTTCTAGCTCCTGTCTGCTATCCACACTTACCCCTCATTCCTGCCCCTGTAAACCCCCTGTAGCTCTCAGATCTCAAGAATTAAAGATTTGACCCAGTTGCTCTGACACTTCCGCCCCGATCCCCAGAAACAGTTTCCCCCTTCTCTTTCTCTGGCCAACTTTTATCTGTTTTTAAGGCTCCTTGAAGGCTTGGCTTTTGCAAGACGTCTCCCCTGGCCACGCAGGATCCCTTCCGTTTTGAGACTGATAACATCCTGCGGATCGCAAGCTGAGTGCTCATCACACCCCATCATGATGATCTCCCCTGCAAGGCCAGGGGCTTTAAGAGGGTGGGACTGTGGCTGACACATTCAGTGCTCCAGTCCCATCACCTGACACTTGCCATAGAGAAGGTACTTAGTATTTAGAAGAGTGTGTGCGATTACCAAGAGCATGGATATGAAGAAGGGGATCACAACTTGAAAAAGTTTGTCACTGAGAAAGAGGCAAGCAGCCCCAACTGACGGGAGCTGGCCTGGTCCTCACAGCTAGTCTCCTGTTGAACAATTTCACAGAACATTGACATCAGACAAGGCAATTCTGACTGTGTTGGAGCAAGACAAAATCGAGAGCACTTCGTAGTCATGTCTAAACGCAGACAAAACAAGAACATTGTCTAAATCACAAAAATGACCAGACATCCTGCTTTTTGGCTAATGGGAGTAACTGTTTACCAATGTTTATAATGTTGGCTCTGCACTAGTCCTTCTAGCTTATAGATAAGACTATAGGTACCCAATTATAGAATGATTCCTACTGCCTGATGGTGTCCAATTTAACCCTCCCTAGTCACCTAACACAAGCCCCCATCCTTTTGTAAGTTCTTCCTAACTCCCTCTCACAAAGACCCCTCACTGTTCCGCACAGTGCTCAGTCTCCTTGCTGCAATAAGCCAATAAACCCAGCTCTGTTCAACTGCAGGTGTGTTCCTGGTCTTTGGCTAAAGGGCATTGACACCACCCATTTCCCAGAAACTTGAACTTGCAAAAAAAAAAACAAAACAAAACCTAATTAAACAATTTATGCAAGCTAATTGATAGTGAGAACTGTATTTCTGATAGGGAACATCAGCTGGAGTAGACAACTTTGTACATACTATATGTTTTCCGGACAGTTGCTTCAGCTTCCCCTGCATTGTGTGTGTGTGTCTGTGTGTGTGTGTGTGTGTGTGTGTGTGTCTGTGTGTGTGTTTGCAGGGGCAGGATGCAAGCTTTGCTGTCCTGGGTGTCTGGGACTGGGCATGTCTCATCTGGAAGGACATTAGCTAATATTCCTTGAAAAAAATAATGTTATAATTGGATGATTACATCTGCTTCCAGAGGTAAGAGCATGCAGCATGGAGCAGATTTTCTCTGTCCCAGGAGCTGCCCTGCCCAGGCCTGGGCTGGTGGCATTGTCATGGAGTGGTAACTGTCTGCAAAGCCATCCTCAAAAGTCCTGCTGATATCACTCCAATCCATGGACACCCCTGTGACTCCGTCTCCATTCCTCAGGCCTGCTTCCCATGGAAAGACCCAGAAGGAAACGTGGTTGGTGGCATTGGGGACTGAGAACAGAACAAATTCAGGCTTTGAGTGTGGATTAGAGACGCACTGTGTGGTGCTTGCGTCACCTCTGACAGTGTTTGGGTAATGGGCTGAATCACCCAGTGGAGACAGAATGCCAACAGATATTAGTTGAGGAAGATGATTAATCTCCTTCTTCGAAAACTCAGAGAATCTTTATTGGCAAGATTGAAGTCAAGATAAGGCTTCTCCTTAGCAACCGGAAAGCACCTAGTGTGTGTGGCTGCGGAATTCAATATGAAACTCAGATGATGAAGGTAGCCATGGGCACCTCTGATTGCCCATCATAAATTTCTGCCTGGAATGAGGGCTGGGGCCTCATAAATGTCAACAAAAGCTGGTGATGGCTCCAGAGAGGGATGTTAGGCCAGCCTTGATGGATGAGGAAGTTTCATTTAGGGATTCCTGTCACTTCCCATCTTCAGGCCGAGCTGACGTCCGTGGCTGTAAAATTGTCACCCTTCTCCTTTGCCTCTCAGGAAAGCAAAACTTCTTTATGGCACTTTTAATCAAATCTGTCTTTTGCCACTTCTCTCCCCACCCTGCTCCCTCTGCCTTTATCCGGACGAAGAAGCGAACTGTTACTCTCTGTCAGTTATTTATCTGAGTAATTTCTTGATGAAATTGCAAATATAATTGAATTTTCTGAAAACCAGGAATTCAAATGAGGCGACAACAGAGGAAACAGCGTGATTAAGGAATTGTTATTCACTCGTTGTACATCATTACCACCCAGAATTCATCGCCGGATCGTTCACAGATGGAGTCGCTGAACTATGATTATATTTTAGAAAATGAAAGGGGACAAATCTAAAAAGGCAATAAAACAAATTAGAAGCCTTCTTGAGGAACAGGATTATTACTGATTAAGTATATTTTGCATCAAAAATGTGCTAGCACTTTGGCAGTTTAAATTATACGTCCGTGCAGTCAACATTTTTGCTGGTCTCAAAATTCTTTGTTAGTTTGGTCTTCTAATCACATTCCTCTTCACCCTCCAAATTGACGATTTGAAAGAACATTAGAAATGATCTTTCCTGAAGGAGCATTTGCTCTCAAAATGCATTTACGCTCAGCAGCCGTTAAAAGGATATCATCTAGTCACTTAGTTTCTCAATTTAACTTTAAAGGAAAGTTGCCTTATTAGGGAAGTGGCCTCTATTTCAATGTAATGGTCTTTGTCGCGTCTTCCAATGTGCTGGTTTAGTGCTGAAGGATGGGGAAAGGCAGTTTTCACATATTGCAGCCACCATACTACCAAAGAAAACAGGTGCACTTCCAGGCATCATTTAGCAGGGGTACCACATTCCTGGTTCGTTTCCTTTTTAGAAAATCTGAAAGTAACTTTGGGGCATATCTTTTGAGGAGTACTCCAACACGAGTAGTGGACATACCCTAAATTAATTGCCAATAAGCTCTGCCTTCTGGTATTTACACCTTTATGTAATAACCTCCACTTGAAGGTAGATGAGATCTGTGACTTGCCTCTAACCAGTGGAATATGGCGGAGGTGGTGGGACGTTACTCCTGTGATTACATAGCGTCATGTGGCTCCTTTATGCTGGAAGATTCGTGCTAGAGATTCTCCTTGCTGACTTGACAAAGTATGTAACCATGATGAAGGCTTCCACATGGTAAGGAGCTGTGGGAAGCCCAGGTGCTGAGACTGGCATCCAACAAACACCCAGCAAGAAACAGACGTCCTTGGTTCAACAGACACAGGAAATGAATTCTGCCAACATCCCGAGTAAGCCTGGAACTAGATTCTCCCCAAGTTGAGCCTGACAAATAAAATACAGACCAGCCAACACCTTGATTGCAATCTTGTGAGACCTGGGGAAAAGGACACAGCTGAACCGTGTCCATTCTTCTGACCCACAGAAACTGTCACATAATAAAGGTATGTTGGTTGTTACACAGTTTAGAAAACTATTACAGCTGCTCAAGAAGGTTAGCTAGCTGAAGATTTCAATCCATTCACAGGAAAGCAAGCTTTATTCCTAGAAGAATAATTCATTCTTTGCAAAAAGAGGAAAACGTTCTGCAATTTTAGAAGGTCTTTTCTTTCTCAACACACCCAGATTTCTTTAAAATCCTGCAAGAAGTGCATCTGTTTTCACGGTTGACTCGAAGAAGTGAGTATAATTAACTCAGAAAAGGTGGGAGGAAGGGACAAATTAAAGTTTGGTATGCATACAGGGAGCTTCCTCCAAGTGATAACGAGCAATGTGAAACAAGGAGATTGGCATTAAATGTAATAAAGGACTAGAGGAGTGTACCTAAACCTGAAGCAAATTCTAAGAAGTGGCCTTGACCTAAAATGTTTGCATCCTGCCAGAGACCCTTACTTATAAGTCAGGAGACACCTGATGCCCAGGAGAACTGGTTTTTGTACTCTGTCTTACATAGACTAAGAATTAAGAATGCAGGTTAGAAGTTTAGAAAACTTCCTGATGATCATATGAAAAGATATTAAACTTTACCTGGTAAAACTATGAAATATTGCCTGTAGATTTCTAAGAAAAATGAGTAGGAAGTTGGAAATGTTTCAGAATTAAGAATGTTTTTATATAATTAGAACTCTTTAAGCTATATAATTCTGAAATCTGTGTGATAGACTTCTGTGTAAACATAAAGAATGAGTTATTTTTATAGATTATCTAGTCTGTGTACTCATTTGATGTTTCTATTACTTTTACCCTCACTACAAAGTTCAATGAAGGTTAAAAAAATATTGTTCTTTAAAAAAGAAGAGATAAACCTGGAGTAGCTATTCCAATAATAGACAAAATGGATTTTAAAACAAAAATGTTAATACAGATAGAAAGGGACATTTTATAATAATAAAAGTGTCAAAATATCAGGAAGATACCACAATTATAAACAAATATGCTCCTAGCAATAGAATCTCAAAATACATAAAACAAAAACTGACAAAGTTGAAGGGATAAATAAATAGGCAGCTCAGCAATATTTAGAAACTTTAATACCTCACTTTCAATAATGGATAGAACAACTAGACATAAGATCAACAAAAAAATAGAATATTTTAACAAAGCTATACACCAACTAGGCCTAATGGACATATATAGAATAATCCACCCAACAACAGAAGCATACATCTTCTTCTTCTTCTTCATCTTCTTTTTTTTTTTTCTGAGACAGGATCTTACTCTGTTGCCCAGGCTGGAATGCAGTGGTGTGAACATGGCTCACTGCAGCCTCAACCTCCCAGGCTCAGGTGATCCATGGGCCTCAGCTTCCCAAAGTGCTGGGATTATAGGCACAAGCCACATGCCTGGCCCACATATTCTTCTTAAGCACACATCAAACATTCTGTAGAATAGACCATATGCTAGGCCACAAAACAAGCTTCAATAATTTAAAAGGACCAAAATTATACACAATCTATTCCTTGGCCACAAATGCTGAGAGAATTCACCACTACCAAGTCAACACTACAAGAACTACTAAAAGTAGCTCTAAACTTTCAATCAAGTCCTGGAAACACATCAAAACAGAACGTCTTTAAGGCATAAATCTCACAGTACCTATAAAACAAAAATACAATTAAGACAACAAACAAAACAAGGTATACAGACAAGAAATAGCATGAAGAATGTAATGGTACCTCACACTTCAATACTAACATTGAATGTAAATGGCCTACATGCTTCACTTAAAAGATACAGAATTACAGAATGGCTAAGAATTCACCAAACAGCTATCTGCTGCCTTCAAGAGACTCACCTAACACACAAGGACACAAATAAACTTAAGGTAAAGGGGTGGAAAAAGACATTCTATGCAAATGGAGTAACTATTCTTATATCAGACAAAACAAACTTTAGAGCAACAGCAGTTAAAAAAGACAAAGAGGGACATTATATAATGATAAAAGGCCTTGACCAACAAGAAAATATCACAATCCTAAATATATATGCACCTAACACTGAAGCGCCTAAATTTATAAAACAATTACTAATAGACCTAAGAAATGAGATAGACAGCAACACAATAACAGAGGGGAACTTCAATACTCCACTGACAGCACTAGACAGGTCATCAAGACAGAAAGTCAACAAAAAACAATGGATTTAAACTATATTCTGGAACAAATGGACTTAACAGATAGATATTTATAGAACATTCTATCCAACAACTGTGGAACACACATTCTATTCAACTGCGTATGGAACTTTCTCCAAGATAGACCATATGAGAGGTCACAACATGAGCCTTGATAAATTTAAGAAAATTGAAATTATATCAAGCACTCTGTCAGACCAGAGTGGAATAAAACTGGAAATCAAGGCCAAAAGGACCTTCTAAATCATGCAAATACATGGAAATTAAATAATCTGCTCCTGAATATCACTGGGTCAAAAATGAAATCAAAATGCAAATTTAAAAATTATTCAAACTGAATGACAATACCAACACAACTTATCAAAACCTCTGGGATACAGCAAAGGTGATGCCAAGAGGAAAGTTCATAGCCCTAAATGCCTACATTGAAAAGTCTGAAAGAGTACAAATACATAATCTAAAGTCACACCTCAAGGAACTAGAGAAACAAGAACAAACCAAACCCAAATTCAGCAGAAGAAAGGAAATAACCAAGATCAGAGTAGAGAACTAAATGAAATTGAAACAAAAAAGTACAAAAGATAAATGAAACAAATAGCTGATTCTTTGAAAAGACAAATACGGTTGATAGACCATTAGCAAGATTAACCAAGATAGGAAGAAAGAAAATCCAAATAAGCTCAATTAGAAATGAAATGGAAGACATTACAACTGAAAACCACAGAAATACAAAAGAACATTCAAGCCTACTCTGAACACCTTTATGTGCATAAACTTGAAAACCTAGAGGAGATGGATAAATTCCTGGATAGATACAACCCTCTTGCTTAAATCAGGGAGAATTAGATACCGTGAACAGATGAATAACAAGCAGTGAGATTGAAATGGTAATTAAAAAATTACCAATAAAAAAGTCCAGGACCAGATGGATTCATAGCAGAATTCTACCAGACATTCAAAGAAGAATTGGTACCAATCCTACGGACACTATTCCACAAGATAGAGAAAGAGGGAATCCTCCCTAAATCATCCTATGAAGCCAGTATCATCCTAATACCAAAACCAGGAAAGGACATAGGCAAAAAAGAAAACTACAGACCAATATCCCTGAGGAACATAGATGCAAAAATCCTTAACAAAATGCTAGCTAACTGAATCCAACAACATATCAAAAAGATAATCCACCATGATCAAGTGAGTTTAATACCAGGGATGCAGGGATGCAGGGAGGGTTTAACATACGCAAAGTCAATAAATGTGATGCACCACATAAACATAATTAAAAACAAAAATCACAGGATCATCTCAATAGATGCAGAAAAAGCATTCAACAAAATCCAGCACGCTTTTATGATTAAAACTCTCAGCAAAATTGGCATACAAGTGACATACCTCAGTGTAATAAAAGTCATCTATGACAAACCCTACAGACTACATAATACTGAAAGAGGAAGAGCTGAAAGCATTCCCTCAGAGGAATGGAACAAGACAAAGATGCCCAGTCTCACCACTCTTCTCCAACATAGTAATGGAAGTCCTAGCCAGAGCAATAAGACAAGAGAAAGAAATAAAAGGCATCCAAATCAGTAAAGAGGAAGTCGAACTGCCACTGTTTGCTGATGATATTATTGTTTACCTAGAAAAACCTAAAGACTCCTCCAGAAAGCTCCTAGAACTTATCAAAGAATTCAGCAAAGTTTTGAATACAAAATTAATGTACACAAATCAGTAGCTCTTCTATCCACCAACTGCAGCCAAGCTGAGAATCAAATCAAGAACTCAACCCCTTTTACGATAGCTGCAAAAAAATAAAATAAAATAAAATAAAATACTTAGGAATATACCTAACCAAGGAGATGAAAGACCTCTACAAGGAAAACTACAAAACACTGCTGAAAGAAATCATAGATGACACAGACAAATGGAAACACATCCAATGCTCATGGATGGGCAGATACAATATTGTGAAAATGACAATACTACCAAAAGCAATCTACAAATTCAATGCAATTCCATCAAAATACTACCATCATTCTTCACAGAATTAGAAAAGAACAGTCTTAAAATTCATATGGAACCAAAAAAGAGCCCACGTAGCCAAAGCAAGACTAAGCAAAAAGAACAAATCTGGAGGCATCACACTACCTGATTTCGAACTATACTATAAGGCCATAGTCACCCAAACAGCATGGTACTGGTATAAAAATAGGCACATAGGGTTGGGCGCAGTGGCTCACACCTGTAATCCTAGCACTTTGGGAGACCGAGGCGGGTGGATCATGGGGTCAGGAGATCGAGACCATCCTGGCTAACATGGTAAAACTCTGTCTCTACTAAAAATACAAAAAATTAGCCAGATGTGGTGGTGGACACCTATAGTCCCAGCTACTCGGGAGGCTGAGGCAGGAGAATGGCATGAACCCAGGAGGCAGAGCTTGCAGTGAGCTGAGATAGAGCCACTGCACTCCAGCCTGGGTGACAGAATGAGACTCCGCCTCAAAAAAAAAAAAAAAAAAATAGGCAAATAGACCAATGGAACAGAAGAGAGAACACAGAAATAAACCCAAACACTTACAACAAACTGATCTTTGACAAAGCAAACAAAAACATATAGTGGGAAAGGACACCTCATTCAAGGAATAGTGCTGGGATAATTGGCAAGCCACATGTAGGAGAATGAAACTGGAACCTCATCTCTCACCTTATACAAAAATCAACTCAAGATGAATCAAGGGCTTAAATCTAAGACCTGAAACTATAAAAATTCTAGAAGATAACATTGGAAAACCCCTTCTAGACATTGGCTTAGGCAAGGATTTCATAATCAAGAACCAAAAGCAAATGCAATAAAAACAAATAGCTGGGACTTAATTAAACTAAAGAGCGTTTGCACAGCAAAAGGAATAGTCAGCAGAGTATACAGACAACCCAGAGAGTGGGAGAAAATCTTCACAATCTGTATATCTGACAAAGGACTAATATCCAGAATCTACAACAAACTCAAACAAATTAGCAAAAAAAAAAAAAAAACACCAAAAAAATAATCAAAAATTGGGCTAAGGACATGAATAGACGATTCTCAAAAGAAGATATACAAATGGCCAAGAAAAATATGAAAAAATGCTCAACATCACTAATGATCAGGGAAATGCAAATCAAAACCACAATGTGATACCACCTCACTCTTGCAAGAATAGCCATAATAAAAAATCAAAAAATAACAGACACTGGCATGGATGTGGTGAACAAGGAACACTTCTACACTGCTGGTGAAAATGTAAACTAGTACAACCACTATGGAAAACAGTGTGGAGATTCCTTAACGTACTAAAAGTAGAACTATCATTTGATCCAGCAATCCCACTACTGGGTATCTACCTAGAGGAAAAGAAGTCATTATAAGAAAAAGATATTTGCACACACATATTTATAGCAGCACAATTCGCAATTGTAAAAATGCAGAACCAACCCAAATACACATAAATCAACAAGTGGATAAATAAACTGTTTATATATATATAAATGAAATACTACTCAGCCATAAAAAGGAATGAATTAGTGGCATTCACAGCAACCTGGATGAGATTGGAGACTATTATTCTAAGTGAAGTAACTCAGGAATGGAAAATCAATCATCATATGTTCTCATTCATAAGTGGGAACTAAACTATGAGGATGCAAAGGCATAAGAATGACACGATGGACTTTGGGGACTCGGGGGAGAGGGTGGGGAGTGGGTGAGGGATAAAAGACCACAAATATGGTACAGTATATACTGCTTGGGTGATGGGTGCACCAAAATCTCACAAATCACCACCAAAGGACTCACTCATGTAACAAAACACCACCTGTTCCCCAATAACCTATGAAAATAAAAAAATTAAAAATAAAATTTAAAACTACCAAATAATAAAGAGATTGAATCTGTCATTTTAAAACTTCCCACAAAGAACAGCTTAAGCCCAGATGGCTTCACTGGTGAATTATACAGAATATTTAAATTAAAGAATTAATGCCAATTCTTCACAAACTCTTCTAAAATGTAGAAGAGGGGACATTTTTCATTTCATTTTGTGAGGCCAGTATTATCCCATTACCAAACCATACAAAGCCACTACAAAGAAAACTACAGACCAATACTGCTTATGAATATAAACATAAAAATCCTCAACAAAATACTAGTAAACTGAATCCAGCAGTCTGTTAAAAAGACTAACACCATGACCAAATAGGATTTATCAAAGGAATGCAAAGTTGGTTTAACATTTGAAAATTAATTAATATAATACATAATTCAATAGAAAAGAGAAAAAACACATGATCATCTTATTAGACACAGAAAAATCATTTAACAAAATCCAAACTGACTTCATGATAAAAACACTCAACAAACTAGAAATAGAGTGGAACTTTCTCAATCTGATAAAGGACATCTACCAAAAATCCACAGCTAATATGATAAATAATGGTAAAAGACTGAATGTTTTTCCTCTAAGATCAGGAAAAATACAAGGATGTCTGCTCTCAGCACTTTTATTAAATATTGTACTGGAAGTTCTAGCCAGAACAATCAGGCAAGGAAATTAAATAAAATGAATTCAAATTGGAAAGGAAGAAATAAAACTATTTCCAGATGCTACCACCTTATATAGAGACAATCCTAAAGAATCCATTATTAGAATGATCAGAACTAATTAACAAGATCAGCAAGGTTACAGGATATAAAATTAAAATTCCTATACACTAGTAATGAATAATCCAAAAATAAAAGTCAAAAAACCATCCCACTTACAATAGCATCAAGAAAATAAAATCCTTATGAATAAATTTAAAAGAAGTCTAAAACTTATATATACTCTAGACATGACAAAATGTCATTGAAATAAATTAAAAATGGAAATAAATGCAAAGACATCCATGTTCATGATCAGAAGACTTATATTGTTAAGATGGCAATACTTAACAATATTATAAAGTGATTTACAAATTGATTTATAGGTTCAAAGTGATTCGATGCAATCTCTATCAAAGTTTCATAGCATTTTTTGTAGTTATTTATACTGCAAAGTGATTTACAGATTTAATGCAACCCCTGTCAAAATCCCATGGCCATTTTTGCAGAAATGGAAAAGCTATTGCTGGAATTCATATGGATTGCAAATGACCCCAAATAGCCAAAACAATCTTGGTAAAGAACAAAGCTGGACAAAGTCCATCTTGCACTTCTTGATTTCAAATCTTACTTCAAAGCTATGGCAGTGAAAACACTGAACTGAGTACGGCAATATTTATCATCTCAAAACCTCACAACAATGCAGTCAAGTTGAACCACTATCTTAGTATTTCAGATGCGGAGCCCAGGCTCAAAGAAATATGGGGAATTGCTTGAGGTCAGAGAGCTGGGTAACCACAAATGGGGGTCCACATTCAGATCTGCCCTGAGTATAAAGACATTGCATCCTCTCAGCCACTGCCTACACCACTCTTGAGTTTCCTCGACACAGGACCTGTGAACAGACAGCCCAAGACGCTTGGGAATCATGGAATTCTAACCCTCAAAGCCTGGCTTAGGGACCTCATCCAGCGACCACACAGGGTGTGTTGTGCCTCATCCACATTTCTGAAAGTGTCCACTCAGTGGACAGCCTGCTTTCTAGTCTCTGCCCTACTGGCTTGAGTGTGGGTGCCCAGATGGTTAGGAGGCAAGTCCCAGAGCTCCCATATGATCACTTCCACCGTCACCTGTGTGCCACGAGTGCTCTCTGTACACATGCTCAACCTGTTCTGATGATCTTTGTCTTTCAACTTCCAAGTCATGTGAGGGATCCTTCTGGAACATGAGCACTGGGACATGCTGGAAGCTGGAAAGAGATGCAGACACCCAGAGCTGGCTGAGCTAACATGCTACAGCTTGTGAGGAGGAGACACAAAATTTCATACAGATGATAAAATTTTTCTGTACAACAAACCTTTGCTATAGATCCTACAATATATCCATTATTCTCGTTAGAATGTGAACATGATTCTGCAAATTCCTAGGGGGAAAACCCAGCCTGCCCCTTATTAGAGGCTATAAGCCACCCGTTCTTCTTCCCATCCTCCTTCCCCTGCTTCCCTCTCACACATCAGTCCTTTAGAGAAAACTGAGCTTTTCCAAACTGTTATTGCTCAAAGAAATGTCTTCATCCAAGGGAACCAAGGGATGTGAAGGGCATTGGCCTCCGCAGCATTTGCCATTTGTCAACTTTCATTGAGCACCTACTATGTAGCAAGCACTGTGCTAGGTTCTGACGATGCTGAAGAAACAAAAAAATAGATGCTTCCTAACCTCAAGGGACAGTCCACTGGTGGAGTCAGACCTTGATCACACACACACACAAACACAAAGAGAGAGAGAGAAAGAGAGAGAGAGTGAGAGAGAAATACATGTATTCAGATACTGCTCTGAACCTTATCTGGGTCCGGAGGGCAGAGAAGGCTTCTTGAACTGGGATCTAAGAAATGGGAAGAAATTTGCTAGTTAAGCAGGTGTTGGGGGAAGGTCCTCAGAAGAACATTCTAGAACATGTGCAAGGTCCCAAGAGGGAGGGAGATGGTCCATTCCTGCAACTGAAAGAAGACCAATGTTTCTGAACTACATGGAGCAGGAGGAAGCAGCAGGAGAATCCGACAGGGGGAGGGTCAGAAAGGCCATGTTTGTAACTAATCAGAACAGTGAATTGTGGTTTGGAAGACAAGTGAGAGGATGTGTAACACAGGGCAGATGTGGGAGACCAAGGAGGGGACTACTGCATTTTTCCAGTAAAGAAATAATAGTGGTTGGGGCTAGGGAGGCTCAAATTGAGAAGAAGACAAGTGGGGAGGTTTAAGAGAGATTTCTAAATTAAAATATACAGGGAATGGTGACAGATAATGTATGCAGTAGAGAGAGAGAAGGCAGTGTCAAGAGTGACTCCCAAATCTGGCTTGCAAACAGAATGAACAGTGGTGTCATTCACTGAGAAAGGACACCCAAGGGGAGGATGTGATTGGCAAGGGAGAGAGCATGAGTTCAAGCTGATATGTAGATCCACATTAATATGTCTAGTCAGAATGTGGATATGTAGGTTTGGGGCTTAGAAGAAAGATCTAGGGTGAAGATCTAACCCTAGCAGTCATCTGCAAAGAGATGGTAATAAAATAAATACAATTTTTAAATGGATGGAATTTCCAGGGAAACAGCAGAGGGTGAAATGAGTAAAGGATCTAGGGCCAAGGCTAAAAGAAATCCATTATTAGAAACAGAAAAGGTGTCTTAGTGCATTCAGGCTGCTATAAAAAAGTACCATAGCCTGAGTGGCTTATAAACCACAGAAATTCATTTCTCACAGTTCTGGAGGCTGGGAAGTCTAGGATCAAGGTGCAAGTGAGAGTCTGCCTTCTGGCTCATAGATGCTGCCTTCTGGCTATGTTCTCACATGGTAGAGGATGTAAGGAAGCTCTCTTGGACTTCATTTATGAGGACGCTAATCCCATTCAGGAAGACTCCACCCTCATGACCTAATCACCTCCCAAAATCCCCACCTCCTAGTACCATCACCTTGGGGGTTAAGATTTCAGTATATGAACTTTAGGGGTCACAAGTATTCGGTCTATAGCTGGAGGAATAGCCAAGAAGGATGAATGAAAATCATACAAGGATGATTTCATGGAAGACAAGGGAGTACAATGTCTCAAATAAACCAAGTCCTGAGTCAAACGTTACTGAGAATGTGAGCGTAATAAAACCGAGACTCAAAAGTCGGCATTGGATGTGATGACATGACTATCATTGGTTACCTTAGGGAGAGAAGTTTTGGTGGAGTTGACAAGCAGAGCCAGATGGAATGTGCTGGTGGATGGCAAAGGTGGGGAAATGAAGATACCCAGTGTAGACAGCTTCTGAAAGCAGCTGGCCGTGAGCCAGAGGTAGACAGGAAGGTGACTAATAAGGTGCAGAGGTCGACGTTTTTAGCTTTATTGTTTTAAAGAGAGAGACCTGAGCACATTTAAAATGCTGATATGACATTGTCCAAGCTGAGAGGAAATGATTAGATCTATATGAGAGAAAAGAATGATGAATATCAGGCAAGTATGGCAAAGACCACCATTACTTTTGCACCAACCTAATAAGAAAGTTGGAGGATCTTCACAAAACAAACATGGTTTTGGCCTGAGTGGGGAGGAGGAACAGCTTCTTTACTACCACAGGAAAGAAGGAGAGGCTGGAGCAGGGGCAGGGAGGTAGCAGGGAGCAGAGGGGGGCCCCACCAATGCTCAGGTTCTTAGAATGAGGAAGATGACTGGCACAACCATAGGTGAGCATCTTCTAACTCAAGGAAGATTTAGAACTAAGTATAGGCTGGGCGCAGTGGCTCACACCTGTAATCCCAGGGCTTCGAGAGGCCGAGGGGGGTGGATCACCTGAGGTCAAGAGTTAGAGACCAGTCTGATCAACATGGCAAAAACCCATCTCTACTAAAAATACAAAAATTAGCCAGGTGTGTCGGCGCCTGTCTGTAGTCCCAGTTACTCAAGAGGCTGAGGCAGGAGAATCGCTTGAACCCAGGAGGTGGAGGTTGCAGTGAGCTGAGATGACGCCATTGCACTCCAGCCTGGGCAACAAAGCCAGATTTCATCTCAAAAAAAAAAAAAAAAAAGGAAACCAAGTATAGAAACATGGAATAGAACTATATTCTTTCTATTAAGACATTTGTGCTTTGAAATAAGCTATGTTTACACACTTGCAATGTTTAAGAATCTGTGGCCTTTCAGAGTCATACATGAGCTTTTCCTTCTAATATAAAATGTTTAATGGAGCAATTGACTTTGACATCAGATTCTAAGTTGAAATCTTACTGTATTTAAGATTTGGAACCTGTAAAAGAATTTAAGCCTTGCCAAATTTAGAAGTTTAATGAATTAGATTTATAGCAATTACTTAAATATCTGAGAAGGTTTGTTAGACAATTGAAGTACTTAAGAAGGAATTAAAATATATTAAGCCTATAAATGCAGTTTACAACGTTTAGAGCAATTTAATTAAAAACATTTGTAAATGAGACGAAACATTTCTCAAAGGTACTCTTAAATGTGATTGTTAAAATTTGCTAGACCTATAAATAAATAATAAGATTCGTAAGCTGGATTTCAAAGCTTATGGAGGAACTTGGGTCCATATGAATTTGTTACTTTAATAAATTGAATGTTAATTTTGAAAAACAAAGAAACCTTTGATCAATATTTTTGGTGCCTAAGAGCTGCTCTTGAGGGCATTTAATTAATAGTTTTTTTATTATTTAAAAAATACCATTAGGCCAGGTGCAGTGGCTCACTCCTGTAATCTCAGCACTTTGGGAGGCCGAGGTGGGTGGATACCTTGAGCCCAGGAGTTTGAGGCCAGCCTGGGCAACATGGAGAAACGTTATCTCTACTAAAAACACACACACACACACACACACACACAAATTAGCTGGGTGTGGTGGCACACCGCTACTCAGGAGACTGAGATGGGAGGATCACCTAAGCCCAGGAGGTGGAGGGTGCAGTAAGCCGAGATTGCACCCCTGCACTCCAGCCTGGGAGACACAGTGAGACCCTGTCTCAAACAAAATTTTTTTAATGGTTATAATGAAAAAAAAATCAGCCAGTGTGGAAGGAAAAAGCTGAAGCCCTTTGCCCCATTTCCCAGAGGTAACCATCATTACAAGTTCCTTGTGTTTCTGCCCAGAAATGTTATTTGCATAAGCATAGAATCTCTCCCCAGCCCCATTTTTAAACAAAGAGTTATATTCTGCATCTAATATTCTGTACTGCTTTTGTGCTTTACAAGATAACTTGAGCCGGGTGTGGTGGTTCATGCCTGTAATCCTCAAGCTTTGGGAGGCTGAGACAAGAGGATTCCTTGAGGCCAGAAGTTCAAGATCAGCCTGGGCAACATAATGAGACCCTATCTGCAAAAAAAAACATGTAAAATTAGCTGAGCATGGTGGTGTACACCTGTAGTCCCAGCTATTTAGGAGGATGAAGCAGGAGGATCACTTGAGCCCAGGAATTCAAGGCTATAGTGAACCATGATCATGCCCTGCACTCCTGCCTGGGCAACAGAGGGAGACCCTGCCTCAAAACAAACAAAAAACAAAAAACAATATATCTTAAAAACATGTTCATGTTTCCCATAAGAATAAAAATTAACATCCCTCTCTCCTTTCCTCATCGGCTTTGGGGTGTGGCCTCATGCCTCCCCTCTGGGTCGTGCCCAAACTTCTCTCAAGAGTGGATCCTCTCACTGTCTCTACTTCCTGCCTCCCCAGCCACTCACTGTACCAAGACTGGGCTTTCTGAGGGCACCAATGTCCTCCACCTTACCAAACCCGCTAGAGGCTTCTCAGTTCTCGTATCTCTTGCTCTCCGGCTTTCAACACGTGAGCCATCTTTTCCTTGCTGCATTGCAAAGCCACCTTTATCTAGCAATGAATTCCCATTTGTATCTGGGTCTATTTCTGGCCTTTCTATTCTCTTCCATTGATCTCTCTGTCCTTGGGTACAAGTTTTCTGATGACCTGACTTGATTCAAGGATAAAACCTATACTCTGGCAGAAAGAATGTCCTTCACTCAGTCCTCCATAAATAACAATTCCTTCAACAGAGCTTTCCTCTCTTTCTTAATAAGAGATAGGGATATCAGAGGTTCACGTATTTCCTGGCAAGGCCCAGAATGCCATTATTCTTGATTGAGGGCAGAGTTATCAGCCAGACAGATAGTGGAATTGATATCCTTGTGTGAAAACGGAAGAGCCAATCTGAGCTGTCGCCCCATTCCTACAGAACTAGCTGCCAGTCTTTGAATTCCCGGTGCTCATTCAGGCCTCTGCACTTGCACTTGAGTACATCCGGCCCCCACTTTCTCCTTTCCTCCTCTCCTCTACTAAATAGTAAAAGAGCTCTTCTTCACATCTCAGCTCAGGTGTCCCCTTGCCCAGGAAACCCTTCCTGAGGCGCCTCCCTATGCCCCACATTAGCCACTCTGGGCGTACCTCCCCCCCAGCCCTTAACACAACAGAATCAACACGCCTGTAAAGAACTGCCCTATGCCCCCTCTCCCCTAGACCACCGTGAGCTCCCCAAGGGCAGGGCCTGTCTCTCAGCAGACTTGTACTCTTGTTACTGAACTGATCTTGGGTCTGCCCACCCGGCACAGTGAAGCCAAACACTGATATTGGGATTGCAGCCAGAGAAAGTGAGGCATTTATTGCAGGGCGCCAAGCAAGCAGAATTGGGCAGCTCATGATTAAGATGAGAACTCCCTGAGGGCTTACAGGTAAGGGTTTTTAAAGGTAGAGGGGGAGAGGTTACAGGCAAAATCATAAATTAATACATATAGACTATGCGTTGGTTTGGCCTAAAAAGGCAAAGCATCTTGAAGCGGAAGTTCGGGAGTGTGGCAAGTCAACGTGAATTCAAAGATTTTCCAGTCTGTGATGGGTTAAGGAGGTGAAGTTTTGTCTAACATTTTGGTGTAGGCAGGAAAGAACGTTAGCTCTTGCCCGTGGGCATGATCTCTTCCAGGTCCCTCAGCAAGAAACTTAGAAGAAAGCACGGTGGTCGGAGTTCAGTCCTCAGCTTGCCCTTATCCAAGGTCTCTGTGCTTGCAGATGGCACTTTCCATTTGGTGGAGGTCTGGGTTTCTGAAACACAGCTCAGGGACGTGGGTTGAGATATTATCTTTAGTTTCTACAGGAAACCAAATATCCTATGGTTCTAATTTCCTTGGCTATTGTCTTAAGCTACTATTACCTTCTTGCTTGTCAAGTTGCTCATTTACTTCTCAAGGCTTGCTAGGTTCCTGGAATTTTAAGATTTTCCTTTATTTCCATGCTTGGGGAGAGGAGTACCTGGCAGGCTCCTAAGAGGGGTCTCTGCTCCATCTCACCCCCTATCTTGAACTATCAGTTGGGTGCTCTAGAATCTGTATGGGGTGGAAGTGTTCATTTTCTGTACAAAAGCAATCAATGCTTATTGTGGAAAACCCAAATAAGAGAGTTGCTCTAAACAACACCCTCCCCAGTCCCAATACCTTGTCCAGAAACCACTGTTTGGTGAGTATATTAGTCAATGTCTGCAGACCGGATGAACAAGTTTTCCATAAATGGATGGCCATCCACTTCCCTTCAAGGGCCGGGGTAGTTTGCTCCAATCCGTCTCCCTTTTCACAGCTCAGGGAGGGAGAAAGACCCAGGAAGGAGAGCCGCCATAGTTACTAGTGACCCAGCTGGGATTTAAAGTCTGCGGTGACTGAAGCTTGGCTCAGCATGCCATTCTGCAAGGCCCCGAGTGCCCTCAGGAGTAATTCCAAGCAAAGCAGGGAAGCAGCGGGCCAGGTGCTGAAGTGAACTGCTGCTCAGGGCTCCTGAGCCTCCCCCTGCCTCCTCCCTCTCTTCTCCACCCTGGGGCCTCTCTCTCTGTCCCTACTTCCCCCTTTAGATCCTCTTTCCCCTGAACCCACTCATTTATCACCTTTTGATGAGTTCCACCAGGCAGACCATGTCAGGAAATTTCTTGATGTTCATTTTAATAAAACTTAATTATTAAGACAGGCTCACAAGTCATGATACATTTACTGGTTCATTTTTCACATCTCCGTCAGAGGCCTCCTGGCAGCCACATGGGAGGCATGGAGGCTGTGGGGTGGAAGTGTCAGAGCCTTTTCTGGCCTCTGCAGGAGCTGGGTTTGGGGAAGCAGTTCCTGACCCTTCCTCTGCCAGCCCTCATCCCCGTTATTCTCCAGACGCTGAGGGTGGGATGGAATGAGCACCAAACATGGAGTCAGGAGACCTGGGACTCAGTCCTCCTCCTGCTGCAAACTGTGCTCAGACCCTGCTGAAGGAAGGCATCCTCTCTGGGCCTCAGCTGCCTCATGTACAAGACGGGAATAGTCTCAGTCCGAACCAGACAGAGCCACTGTGACATTCAGAAGGAAGCTCTCGCAATGAGAGGCCTCCCCAGGCAGATGGAGGCAAAACTGCAAGGGTGGATTCACGCTGGGGTGGTACTTGCCCCACAGGCCTGTAGGTCTGCCTGCCTGGGTAAGGGATGGGGTGAAATTGGGGGTCTCTGATGATCACAGTAATAACTGACTTTTAAAAAATTTTTATTTTTCCATAGGTTATCGGTGTACAGGTGGTGTTTGGTTACATGAGTAAGTTCTTTAGTGGTGATTTGTGAGATTTTGGTGCACCCATCACCTGAGCAGTATACACTGCACCCTATTTGCAATCTTTTATCCCTCGCCCCCTCCCACCCTTCCCCCCAAGTCCCCAAAGTCCATCGTATCAGTTTTATGCCTTCGCGTCCTCATAGCTTAGCTCCCACACATCAGTGAGAACATACGATGTTTGGTTTTCCATTCCTTAGTTACTTCACTTAGAATAATAATCTCCAATCTCATCCAGGTCACTACAAATGCTGACAATTCATTCCTTTTTATGGCTGAGTAGTATTCCATTGTGTATATATATATCACAGTTTCTTTATCCACTCGTTGATTGATGGACTTTTGGGTCGATTCCACGGTTTTGCAATAGCAAATTGTGCTGCTATAAAAATGTGTGTGCAAGTATCTTTTTCATATAATGACTTCTTTTCCTCTGGGTAGATACCCAGTAGTGGGATTGCAGTATCAAATGGTAGTTCTACTTTTAGTACTTTAAGGAATCTCCACACTGTTTTCCATAGCGGCTGTTCTAGCTTACATTCCCCCCCAGCAGTGTAGAAGTGTTCCCTGTTCACTGCATCCACACCTACATCTACTGCTTTTTGATTTTTTGTTATGGCCATTCTTGCAGGAGTGAGGTGGTATCGAATTGTGGTTTTGATTTGCATTTCCCTGATCATTAGTGATGTTGAGCATTTTTTCGTATGTTTGTTAGCCATTTGTGTATCTTTTTCTGAGAACTGTTTATAACTGACATTTATTAAGTGCTTTGTAGACGCTGTGCCAAGGATGTCATATTGTCTTATGTACTAGCTAGCTAAATCTCACAGTCGCTGTACTTGTTACTAATATTATAAGATGTGTACCAGTGTTATGCCTATTTTGTAGCTGAGAAAACTGAGGCACAGGGAGGCAAAAGCAATGTGCCCGAAGTTACAAAGCCAGTCAATGGTGGAGCCAGAATTAGAACTCTGGCCAACTCCAGAGTCCACCTTCTTACCAATGAAGTCATCACCCCTGAGAAATCAGGGAGGGGCCAGGAGTTTTTAATAATCAAAGCAACCTCACACTGAAGTGTAAAGGAACATAGAGGTTCAGCTGAGCACCAGGACCCCTGGCAGCTCAGCATAGGGGCCATGAGTGACACCTGCACTCATATCCCACACCTGTGGTCTTCCAAGGGGAAAGACTGAACTCTTGCCACTTCATCCACAAAGCCCCCCCCCATTTCCTCCTTTCCCCCCACTGCACTTCCTTGCTAACAGACCCAATTTTGTTCAGCAATCCACCCCCAGGGAAGCTGACCCACAAATCCCATGATGCCAACAGGGTCCCAGTATCTTTGCCAGTTCTCTGACCCAGCCTCACACCAGGGTGTGGCGTGAGCAAGGAGACAGGGTAGTGTTGGTGCAGGTGACACAAGGCTAGGATATGGCACAGGAATTTAGAAAATAATTAGACTGTGTTGGGTGTCAGGACACACCACCCCAAAATATGACTGTAAGAGACCAGGAATCTGCCACAGCAAAATCTACTTCTTTGGCATTTTTCAAGCTAGTTATTATGAGAAACTGCAGACACAGGAGTAGCTCTGAAAAGCTGTCCTTTTGTAAAAGAAATTTACATCTATAAAGGAAATCCACATTAGTAAAACAATCTGTATCAGGAAGAGGGCTGCTCAGAGACAACTTTTGTTACCCGAGAGGCTTTTTATCTTTATAACGAGACAACATTTACTTATCATACATTTCCTCCTCTCACCCTCCCAGAACTCCACCATCTCTGAGAAACCCAAAGCACCCCTATTCCTTTCTGTAGCTCAGGATGCTACATTAGCTTCAATCATCTGGCCCTACTTTGAGTCTCATGTATTGTGGGACCCCCCTCCCATGCCTATGCACGTAATTAGAAATGTTTTTGCTTCTGCTAATCTGTCTTACGTCAATTTAATTTATAGCCCAGTCGAAGAACCTAGAAGTGTGGGGGTTAACCATTGTTCCCTCCCCGACAGGCGGATCGGTCTAGGAGAGAAGTCAGCTTCCATTTATTGAGCACCTAGTAAGCACCAGGCTCCATCTCTTAAGCTTTACGTGTGTTATTTCTGATTCCCATAGACTCCTCTAGCTTCAGTGGTATTACCTGCATTTTGCTGATGAATAAACGGAGGTTCAGAGAGGGTAAGTGACTTGTCCAAGGTCATACAACCAGGAAACAGCAATGCTGGGAGTGGAACCCAGGTGTTGTGTCTGTGGGTTTGTGGTCTCACTGACTTCAAGAATGAAGCTGTCAGAACTTCGCGGTGAGTGTGACAGCTCTTAAAGGTGGCAAGGACCCAAAGAGTGAGCAGCAGCAAGATTTATTGTGAAGAGCAGAGCAAAGCTTCCACGGTGTGGAAGGGGACCCCAGCGGGTTGCTGCTGCTGGCGGGGGTAGCCAGCTTTTATTCCCTTATTTGTCCCTGCCCATGTCCTGCTGATTGGTCCACTTTACAGAGTGCCAATTGGCCCGTTTTGCAAAGTGCTGATTGGTCCACTTTACAGAGTGCTGATTGGTCTATTTTACAAACTTCTAGCTAGCTACAGAGTGCTGATTGGTGCATTTTTACAGAGCACTGATTGGTATATTTTACAAAACTCTAGCTAGCTACAGAATGCTGATTGGAGCATTTTACAATCCTCTTGTAAGACAGAAAAGTTCTTCAAGTCCCCACCCAACCCAGAAGTTCAGCTGGCTTCACCTCTCAGTGTGACCAACCTCCAAGCTTTTTTCATTGCTCGGCTTCCCTACCATATCCGTTTCTGCACGTTTATTTCAGCCTCACACTGACCACCTCCTGTGTGCCAGGCACTGGCCTAAGTGTTATTTGAACACAGCTTTGGAAGCTAGTCCACTCGCTTCTGTCCAGAAGAGGAGGGCCGTGCTGGAAGGAACCTCCCTGACTCCTGCTGCAGACCCACTGAGAGGTGACTCCCACACGGCTGTCCTGGAACAAGACAGCAACTTTTCTTAGGTTGTTCTAAGTTAAGGGCTCTCACTGCTGGTAAGATGGGGAAATAGAGGAGATAAAAATAACAAAACAAAAGGAGAAGTCACAAAGTTACAGGAAATCTCAATATATCTTTCTGTTCTGGATGCAGCTCCAAACACAACTGCAGCAGGGCCTCTTTCGGGGGGTTCTTATCTGAGAGCCACAAAGGCCCTCAAAGCCAAAGCAGACTGATTATCCAGCCCACCTCTATATCCTCCCCTCCCTTCACCCCACTTCCTTACTAACAGACCCAATTTTGTTCAGGAATTCACCCCCTGCAGAGAAGAAACTGATCCTATTCCCAGCTCAGGGCCAAATCCTGAATCATCCAATATTCCCCCCTTGTCAGGAGTAAGTAGAGGGGTGACAAGTGGCCCATACTTTTTCTGGGGTCAGGGAAAAGAAATGATTATTAGAACAATTTTGGTTTAAACTTTTTTTTTTTTTTTTGAGACAGGGTCTCACTCTGTCACCCAGGCTGGAATGCAGTGGTGCGTTCTCAGCTCACTGCAGCCTCAACCTCTGCAGGCTCAAGTGATTCTCCCACCTCAGCCTCCCGAGTAGCTGTGACTATAGGCCTGTGCCACCATGCCTCGCTAATTTTTGTATTTTTTGTAGAGACAGTGTTTTGCCATGTTGCCCAGGATGGTCTTTAACTCCTGAGCTCAAGCAATCCGCCAGCCTTGGCCTCCCAAAATGCTGGGATTACAGGCATGAGCTACTGCACCCAGCCTAAACTTGTTTCTAATTTGCAGTTCCAAATTTTTAGATGCTCATATCTCTGACTAATTACAATAACAGATGATGAAATATCAAAGTGTTGAGCTGTCTTCTCAATTCCAAAACGAACAAACAGATTCTGTTTCTCTACATTTTGGCTGAACTGTCTTGGTGTCACACATTAGATGGTAAACTTCTCCTCTGTTCCAATCTCCCCCTTCTTGATGGCTAATTAGATAAAGGCATACTGTTGATAAACACGATATGAATAGAAAAATTTTTGTTTAGCCTTAAAAAATAGGCATATGACAATTTGTCCTGAATTTTGACCTTTCAGTGGTGGCTTGTGTCAAAGTTATGGTCTTGGGATAGTGCTATGACCCGCTGAAATGGCTGCGGGCCTGAAATTTTGATCATAAGGCAAATTTTGGTACAGAAAATTGCCTATTTCTGCTGACTTCTGCTTTAGACATCCACTCTTAAGGAAAAGCATTGTCATCCCACTAGCTAACACATCACTCCCTACCATATATCAAAGAGTCTCAGGATCCTTCTATTCATGAAAAATGAAAATATTCTCACCACATTCTTGCAGTAATGTTCAACATAAATTACCAAGCACAGAGACAGTTTGGGAATGTACACTATTTTATTATAAATGGCCTTCCCTACAAGACTAAGAGTGAATCCTAATGTAAACTATAGACTTTGGGTGATAATGATGTGTTAATGTCGGTTGACAGATTGTAATAAATGCACCACTCTAATGTGGAATGTTGAAGTGAGGGAAGTTGTAAGTGTATGAAGACAGATAAATGGGAATTCGCTGTACTTTCTGCTCAATTTTACTGTGAACCTAAGACTGCTCAAAAAAGTAGAATTAAGTAAATACAAAAGTCAGTAAATAAATGGCCTTTTCTTGGGCTGAGAAATGAAGACATTTCCTATATGTTACTTGGACCTGTAAATTCACTCTGGGGAGATATATATATATATATATCAGAAAGTATATGTTACTTGGAACTGTAAATTCACTCTAGGGATGTATATATATATACACATATATATATATTAGATGTATATATACACATATATATTAGATGTGTATATATATTAGATGTATATATATTAGATGTGTATATATATTAGATGTATATATATATTAGATGTGTATATATATATACATATATATATATTAGAAAGTAAATACTTCTTGTTAAAAGTCTGAGATATAACTGTCCTTTAAAGGTGTTTATTTCCTGGGTTGGCTGTTTTGTTTTGTTTGTTTGTTTTTGAGACAGAATCTCACTCTGTAGCCCAGGCTGGAGTGCAGTGGCACAGTCTCCACTCACTGCAACCTCCACCTCCTGGGTCAAGCAATTCTCCTGCCTCAGCCTCCCGAGTAGCTGGGATTACAGGCACATGCCACCATGCTCAGCTAATTTTTGTATTTTTTAGTAGAGATGCAGTTTCACCATGTTGGCCAGGCTGGTCTTGAACTCCTGACCTCGTGATCTGCCTTCCTCGGCCTCCCAAAGTGCTGGGATTAGAGGCATGAGTCAACGCACCTGGCCGGGTTGGCTCTTATCTATTTACTTGATAGCCAGGTTTGGAGTCATTAGTGGCTGTTGCTTACTCCTTGAACAAACATTTTTGAGTGCTGTGCTCTACAGGCCACTGGAGAGATAGCAATGAATCCAACACAGTCCTGTCCTCAGAGCCCACATCTTCATAGATCTGTAAATTAATATTTGCAGTAGTGTATGACAAAAACTCCAATAGAGGTGCATCCAGGGAAGATGGTACCAATTGAACTGGTTGCTAGGGAGATGTCAGGGGAGGGTTCATGGTGGAAGGGTCATTGAAGCGGATCTCAGATCTTCATGCCTCCTGGGAGGTTAAGTCCAAGACACCTACCTCTATCTTTCAGTGCAGAGGGCACATGAGGGGACCTGCCAAGATGAAGCCAGAGAGGCAACAGTGGCCAGATGACAGAAGGCCTGGGGCGAGAGGGGGCAGGTAAAGATTTGGGGCTTTATCCAAATGGACTTTATTGTAGTTGTATTCATTTGATATCTTTTGTAAATTCCTTGCTTAGTTATTACATAATTGTCATAAAGTTTGAGGGCGTAATGGTTAGAAAGATATCACAGACTTAGGAAAAGGATACGTGTTCCTTTAATTTGGCTCTTTTAATGGACTAAGAGACTATGCAACGCTCGTGGCTGGAGGACAAGCTTCCCCAGCCTTCCAGTCCCATGAGGACACCTGCTGTTAATGGCAGTCCTGATGGGGTGTAGATCCCTCGGGCTGCCATCCTCACAAAGGTGTGTTACTCTTTGGCTGGCAGCTCCAGATGGCCCTAGGGACTCTGAACTCAGCCTGTGTCTGAAGGCTTACTGCAAGACTGTGCGACTCCAAAGTCAATTTCCCATGGTCAGTTTCCCCGGGGAACCATCTCTCTACCAAGCCCAGTTTTCCATTGCAAGAAAATTGCCAAAATGTCTAAGTTTCTATGTGAGAATTTTGGCATCTTGGGTTCCTTTTAAATAGGACACACTTGTAAGCTCTAAAGGAAAAAAGAAAAGGTTTCTCACGAAGCATTAGCTTTCAAGATTACAGTTCGGTAGGATGTTCAAGATACTTAGGGTGAATAAAAATGACAGACAGCTGAACCCTTCCTATAAATGAAACACCAATATAGATCTAAGTTTCATGCATGACTCTCAACGTGGTTAATGAAAAGGAAGGAAAAAAAAAAAGGTTGGCAATATTTGCAGGGCATTTGCTCCCAAATGTTTCAATCCTGTTTTCTTTAGACTTTGAAAATGGGGATTGCAAGTTGCCTGTCAAGAAGGCATAAAAGCAGGGAAATCCACAAATGTGGTGTCAGAATTCAAGCCTTCAGAAAGGACCCCGCTCCATTGGTTACTAAGAGAACTAGGGGGCTTGTTGTATTTCTAAAAAGTCACCAGCTGGAGGCGCTGAGCAGGTAATGGTCTATGTTTTCCTAGACTATAAAATCCTGATTATATGGTTTAATAAAATAAGAATCTCAGAGTTCTGAGGGAAAAGAAGTAAACTTCAGGTCTTAGCAGGCACTAGCGGAAAGCACCAGAGACAACTGGGGGAGAGGTTAGGACTCCTGTCCCAAAGATCCCCCTCAATTATCCTGCCATGTTATCAGTTCCCTCTTTACATGTTACCAAGCATGATTGACTACTAATTTCTATCTTTTTCTAAGACTATTAGACGTATTCAGAATTCACTCTTCTTACAAGGATAGAGAAAAGTGCCTATCGATGCTTAATAACCCAACATATATTTAATAGAAGAATTAAATCACCTTCTGCAAAGGACCGAGAAAAGCTCCATTTGATCATTTCCTTTAAGACATGAAGACTTCTCCTTTTCTAAGAATTGTCATAGTAAAATGCAAGCTCAGCATGAGATACCCCAAGGAAAAATGTATCTGTCCCTTCTGTTTTTACTACAGTTCCATAAGGGAAATACTGAGTTGTTTTGCCCACATGAGGGCTCTGGAATTTTGGCTGTGATGTATTGGTAGGATATTTGTCACCAAAACTGACTCAGGAATCAGTTAAATATTAAACAAAGCACTGATTAGTGTTCCTGATTCATATTTGTGCTTTGTTTAACATTTAACTTCCAAATTTTATACACCTATTAAACAATATTCCTCTTGACATTCAAACACTATCTGCACAATTAATAAATCAAAAACTTATTAAAAATTGAAACAATTAAAAATTCCCAAACTTATAAACCATTGTTTACAAAACTACTTAACCACACTCTCCAACACTTTTAATTAAAACCATAAGTTTAATATGTCAGACTCTTTTAAATGTTTCAAACACCTAAAAACTCAGCAAAAATGCACACTAAACGTCATACTGATTGAAAAATATATACTCACACTTACCTTTACACTGGTTACAAAGGTATGAAGATTATGGGTGTATATTGGTTTTAAAAAGTATTTTTATACTTATTCTTATATTTTCTCAGTTTCTTAGAGTCAATGCAATTATTTCTTAGGATTAGAGTATGAAGTGATACAGTTTCTCCTAAGAATACAAATTTCTTTCAGAACCAAAAGAAAAATAATCTGAGGCCATCAGGTCTGGAGTTACTGATTCTTATTTGAAACTGATAAGGTGTCTCCCAACATTATTGTACTTGAGATTAAATGTGGCCTGACTAAGAATATAAAAGTCCATGCCTTCACATGGTTATCCTTTTCTGAGACCAGAGTGTTTCCTAAAGTGCGCTTCATCTCCTAGGAGACTAGGGATTTTTTTTTTTTTTTTTTTTTTTTTGAGACAAAGTCTCGCTCTATCACCCAGGCTAGAGTGCAGTGTTGTGATCTTGGCTCACTGCAGCCTCTGCCTCCCGGGTTCAAGAGATTCTCATTCCACCACGCCTGGTTCATTTTTTGTACTTTTTGTATTTGAAATGGGGTCTCTCCATATTTCCCAGGCTGGTCTCAAACTCCCGGGATCAAGTGATCCACCCACCTCAGCCTCCCAAAGTGCTGAGATTACAGGCATGAGCCACTGCACCCGGCCAAGACGAAGAATTTAAACCCTGAAGTTTGCTGTCCTTACGAGCACATTTGGCCAATTATCCTGCCATGTTATCAGTTCCCTCTTTACATGTTACCAAGCATGACTACTAATTTCTATTTTTTTCCAGGACTATTAGATGTATTCAAAATTCACTCTTTCCTTCTTACAAGGATAGAGAAAAGTGCCTATTGATGCTTAATAACCCAACATATATTTAACAGAAGAAATAATATCACCCATATATAAATCTGCCATTAAAAATAATATGAAATAAAACCCTATCGCATTTGCCATTTACATCAACTTTTCTCTTCATAGCTTCATTAGGAACTTACGGCTCTTCACAGACTCCATGTGTTTTAATTGATTATAGCTATCAATCTTATTTGATATTCAAAATCTCAGAGCTTGACCAGAGGAAGCCTCTTTAATCTAGCTTCTTAGCCCTTCCAGAACTGTCTTGTGATATTCTAGAAAGCATCCTTGCTTTCTGATGACAAAAGAAGCTTCCAGGCTTAAACCATTTGTTTTACCCTACTCACGACAACCCTTCCAAAGAGCCCCTGTTTCTTTAAGTGGAGAAAACTGTTAGAGACAAAGTCTGGCCATTTAGGGGCACATGAGAGTTGTGGCGGGCATTAGTACTATTGCTGCTGCTGCTGCTGCTGCTGTCTCCACTGTTAGTGACAGAAGTGGGAAAATATTTAAGTTGAGTTCACATTAGTGCTCCCAATTTAGCGTTAGCATTGCTCCATTATGTTGTTCTAATGTAAAAATGTCAAACACATTTTCTCAGTGACATATTTAATATTTTAACCCTTCATCCAAGCTATATGTTACACCTCGCTTTTCTATTGTTTTATATTTAGAAAATAAATATTTATGAAATACTTGATATTTCTCTTCAATCCTTGGTCGCTCAGTTGAAGGGTATAGAAGTAAGGTCAGGTTCACCTTAGTGAGGGGCCTGCATCTAACCTTATCTGAAGGGGCTTATGAATTTGGGATTTATTACGTTGACAGAAAGAAATATTGGGAATAACCCCACCCATGCTTTATGACAATAGCTCTTTACAGTTTATTTCATAGTGACAAGAAGGAACTCATCCATGGTGGGTTTTTTCCTGAGTGGTCTGCATGGTCACATCAGAACTGAAATCATCCCTTCTTTCTTCTGAGCCCCTGTTTCCAAGTCTTGTTCTTTGTTTATGTAGGTAGTAAAGTGAATTCTTTAAATCCCTGCCCTCCATCAACTGCTAAAGCATTCTGCTTCCCTCCGATGTGATTAACAGAGTGTTGGCTGTGGTTGTGGGATGCTTTGCAATCTGTCTTAAACCAAGCCAGCCATGTTAGCATTTCCTCTCATGGTGGTGTTTTAGGCCAATTGAGAATATGGGTGATATTAATATTTTCCAACCAGCTGATAACAGGAAAGACACTTCTGCTTGGAGTCCACTTTGAGAAGAGGTTTATCGTTTAGGCAGCACAGGACACCTCCATTAATCTTCCCTCCAACAGTGCCCATCTACCATCAAGTTCATATGCTTTCCCCAGGGTTCAAAGGTTGTAATTTTAGCCAGTGAGTAGTCAATATTTATCAATAAGAATAATAACAATAAAATCACAATGGCCAATGTTTGAATCCCCAATGTGTGCCAGGCACAGTACGGGGCCTTTTGCAGCTATTATATCATAAAACCCTTACAACAGCTCCATGAAATTTGCACCATGATTTGCTTCATTTTACTTTTGGGGAAACCAAGGATCAAGTAACTGAAGTGATTTCTCTGGGACTCACAGATGAGCGGTGGCAGAGCCTGGAATTAGAGATACCTGATGTTAGTGTTTTGAGGAACCATTCTCCCCAAAAGCCATAGCTCTCAGACATTCTTATGTAATTTGTCTTTGCTAAGGCTTGGGTATCGATGTTTTAACAGTCCCCAGAGACCAGATTTCATCTGGTATGCTGTAAGAGTCAAGTGATGTCCAAGGCCAAGCCTGTCCAAGAGAGAGGTTTTTATTAGCTCCAAAATTTTAATAACTTCCACAGACTTCTTCCACCAAGTCTGCCTTCCACTGAAACAGCGCTGGTGATGTTTAGAGGTATGAATTTGGGACAATTATCAGGAGAAGCATTTTGCTGCTATTGTCCCACCCCTTCTGTCCTGAGAGGTTTCATCTGGTCTTTCAGTATTTCAAATAGGTCATGACTAGATTCTATGTGTCCCTAGAAAACGTAAGCCTATATTTTAAATTAAAGTATGAGGTGGAAGAAACAGCCTTTCTTCCCTTTTGTCTCCAAGGACAGATGGAGTCAAAAGTGGGACTTAGGCCCGCAGAGCCGGATAGCTTGGGCAGTACGTGTGTGCACCTGCAGGCTGTGGTGACAGGTATTTCCATGGAGCTCACTAGCCCTGCCTCTCATCCAGGCCTGAAAATCATAGGTACTGTGAGTCAAGAGGAACCCAGGTTGTGGTGGGAACACCCTAGGGTGATCCCAGGCTGGGGACCTTTGGACTAAAAAGATCAAAGCCAACCTTCCCTCCCCAGGAGGAGATGCAACTCCTGCACTCTCTAGTGACCATCACCGGGATATTGCACAGATCTGCAGTCACCTTCTGAATCCCCTTAAAGTGGACCTAGCTGGCCTCTCCATTTTAAGACCACATCTGTCTGCTACAGCCCCTCTCACTTCTTTTTCTTTAAGGATATCTGGCTGGTTGTATTGGGTTAACATGCAAGAAGAGAGTACCAGTCACTCCATAACTTGGGTAATGCATGTCAATGGTGATCTGTGTGGGGCTGCAGCGTCCCAGATGATTGGGACAACTCTACAATCAGTCACATTTGGGTTGGTTAAATCCTCCACTCTTCTTTACAGCTGTATCCTGCAAGTTAGTGGCTGCCTGTCTCTGAACTTCACCTTCCTTATGGTTGTCAAAAATATCTCCGTGGGATAAAAATGCAGCATCTGTAGATTCCCAAATAGGTGCAAGTAGATTCCCAAACAGGTGCAAATAGGTTTTCGTTGGTTCATTCTGCGGTCGGGGAGCTTTCAGTCTACTGGCACGAAAGACGCGATAATAATGAGAATACTTCACAATGAGTGTGACGTGATGACTGATGAATGCGACAAAGGAGAGGTAGGAGGCACTTAGACAACCTGGGGGAATTGAGTTGTGGCCAGAAGGGAGAGAAAGTGTCCATTCTCCACCTCGTCGCTTTGCTGCCAAGAGAAATAGGAATTTCTTAGACAAGTTCTCAGGTCCCTCGGCGAGACTGAGCCTTAAAAAGGCACCGGGGAGCCGGGGGCACTCACATCGTGCCATCCCCCCACAGAGCATCCCGCTGGCCATCTGCATCAGCCCGACCCCCACAGGATAGAAGACCGGCACATCCAAGTCGCTCCTTCCACACCCTCTCCCCATTGAGGCCCCGTCTCCCCGACCCTGTGGCCAATTGAAGGTGAACTCCTAACGCGCGTTCTGCCTGGGATCCCAGAGGTTGTGGCAGCCAGATGAGTCACCTCACAAATATAGCACGTGTTCCTCGGGGGCGGCGGTGGGAGGAAACATGTGAAGAGCTCTCTCTGTGATAATAGACCATTTAGAGCTTCAGATGGCGAAAACAAGCTGCTCAGGTGCGGGCCCTCCAGGATGCTGGCAGGTGACTCCCAGCCAGCACGCCCTCCATCGCACGTTGGAGAAGCTGGCAAGAGCCTGGCGGCCGCCAGGTCTCCCTCTGGCATCCTCTCTCCCTCCAAGGCTGTGTGCTCCCCACGTTGTCTCTCCTTTTTTCGTTCCATTGCTCTGTTCTGTTTCTGTCTCCCCATTTGTCTTTTCTTCCTCTTCTCTTTCTCTTGCCATTCTCTTTCTCTTCTCCTCTCAACATGTCCTTCTCTCTACCCGTTTCCCCCCTCCCCTTCTCTCTGTCCTCTCTCTTTCCCTCTCCCTCTCTTCCTTTCTCAAATCTCTCTTAGAGAGATATAGGAGCCTGTCCTTTTTGCCCTTTGCCTCTCACACCCTTCTCCGCCTTTCCGCCCTCTCTCTGCGTTCTGCTTCTCCCTTCTTCCCTCCATGTCTCTGCCTCACTTATCTGCTCTCTCCACATCTTCTTCCATTTGCCACCCTCCTCCTTTGCAGCCACACCCAGTGGGCTCAGAGCTGGGTCTTTCTTTTTTTCTTATTTATTTATTTATTTTTTTTGAGACGGAGTTTCGCTCTTGTTGCCCAGGCTGGAGTGCAGTGGCGCAATCTCCACTCACCGCAATCTCCGCCTCCCAGTTTCAAGCGATTCTGTTGCCTCAGCCTCCTGAGTAGCTGGGATTACAGTCATGCGCCATCACACCCAGCTAATTTTGTATTTTTAGTAGAGACGGGATTTCTCCACATTGGTCAGGCTAGTCTCGAGCTCCCGACCTCAGGTGATCTGCCTGCCTCAACCTCTCAAACTGCCGGGATTACAGATGTGAGCCACCGCACATGGCCAGAGCTAGGTCTTTCACCCCCCTACACAACCCTGGCCTGGCCTGGCCTGGGCCTCTGGCCTTGGGCTTGGAAGGGAGTCCCATCCTTCCTCCCTCAGCTGGATTTCTTAAGGATAAAACCTTTGCTCCTTCCTTCACCACACCTCTCCACGTCCCAAACTCAAGCCCACAGAGCCCAGCTCTGGGCCCAGGGTGTGGACGGGGAGGGTGGCTGGTGGCCCAGAGCTGAGCCCTGTGAGTCAACAGCATGCCTAGACTCACACACAGACACATGGCCCACCTTCAGGGTTGTGAGGATTCATAAACCCTATTCTGGGAAGCGCCTCCAGGAATCATGAAGGGAGGCAGGGCAGCTCTGAGTCTCCACCAGGCCCACCCTCCACCTCTCAGGGCTGAGCTTCACTTCCCTTCCCAAAGAGGCCAGGGAGAGGAGCTGCTGATAACATGATCTCAGAGGAAGGCCAAGGCCTCCAGGCTGCCTCTGGGCCTGGCACGGGAAGGAAGAGGAGAAAATAGGGAGCCCAAGGAAAGAGCAACCCAGCCCAGCCCAAGGACCCCCAGCCCCAGCTTCAGCCCCAGCTGGGCTCAATTTAATTGAAAATGGACTGGAAAAGGCTGCTTGTGCCCTTCCTCTAGACTCAGCATCATCAAGACTGGAGGGACACAGCATTTGAATCATCAGAGCATCATCAAGGAGGGACAGAGCATTCGGAATATGTCAGATCCTCAGCCAGACGTCACCCCATGCGTTTTCTCATTTTATCCTCCTAAGAAGCCCACAAAGTGGGTAAAATGGCCTGCCCCAAACAGATGAGGACATTACATTTCTTCTTCTCCTCCTCCACCTCCTCCTCCTTCTTCTTCTTCCTTCATTTTTCTTTCATTTTTTTCCCCCAGATGTTGCATTTCAGAGAGGCTGAATGTGTTGACTAAGGTCACACAGCTAGAAACATCAGGGACCTGCGAAAAAGCTCTGTTCCCTGGTGACAGGTGCTCTGTGATCCTAACACAGCCAGAGGTGGGGACAATGTCCTTGCTGCAACAAAGGCCCAGTTGCTCGACTCCGTGGACATCAGGCCCTGTTTTCATTCATTTGCAGGTCAGGGATTTCAGTGTCACCTGTGCCATGTACTCCGGCTGATCTACCTGCACGTCTCTACTCCCCATTTTCCCAGCAGCAGCCGCAGACACCACCCAACTGGCAGGAATTTCAAACAAGGGGTTCTGCCTTGCACTCCCGGTGCAAGGGTTGTGCACGTGGACTCACTTGTGACCAATCACATTGTCTTTCCCTAGATCCTGCATTTTGACCAGAGGAATCAAGAACAACAAGTGGTGGCAACTGATTTATCCTTAAGAAATCCAAGTAATGAGTTCCTGCTGCCAAGATTTCTGGGATTTCCCTGGCTCCTGCCAGTTTCTGGATTTGGTTGTTAAGCATTTTCTGGGTGTGTGAGCCCCATACCCTTCTCATAGCTTCTTCATTATGCTGAAGTTGGCCAGAGTCAGTTTCTGGCTTTTGCAATAACAAATAACCCAACTAAGATTTGCTATCCTGCAGGCAAGAGAGGGCCACAGCTTGATAGTCAATGCTAGCCATTGTCTGGCCCCTGCCTGCCCCAGCCAGCTTTCTTTCCTCCCCAGCCTGTACCTGCCACCCTGAGCGCACCACACTGGTGCACGCCTGTGTACTTGTCTTTTATAGTCTCACTATAATTTATTTAATCCCTCATTAATGAACATTTCTAAGTTGAAGTATAATTCATGTATTAGTCAGAGTGCTCCAGAGAAACGGAACCAACAGGATGTGTGTGTATATATATTATACACATTATTATATATTACACACATGCACACACACAGACATACCTATATATCTAGAGAGAGAAAGAGATTTCCTTTAAGGAATTGGCCTACATGATTGTAGGGGCTGGCAAATTCAAAATCAGCAGGGCAAGTAGTCAAGGGAAATTCAAAATTGGCAGGGCAGGAAGCCCAGGGAAAACTTGCAGGCAGAATTGTTTCTTCCTGGGGGAGACCTCAGTCTTTTTCCCTGAAGGCCTTCAGCTGACTCAATGAAGTTTACCCGTATTATGAAGAGTAATCCGCTTTCTTCAAAGACTCCTGCTTTCAATGTTAATTTCTTTGAAAAAATTGCCTTCACAGCAACATCTAGACTGGTGTTTGACCAAACAACTGGGTACTACGGCCTAGGCAAGTTGACACACAAAATTAACCAACACAATTCACATACCATAGCATAAAATTAACCCTTTTAAAGTACACAGTTCCACGTTTTTAGCATATTCACAAAGTCATCATCATCACGATCTAGTCACGGAACTTTTTTTTTTTTTAAGACAGGGTCTGGCTGTGTCACCCAGGCTGGAGTGCAGTGAAGTGATCTCAACTCACTGTAACCTTCACCTCCTCAGTTCAAGCAATCCTCCCACCTCAGCCCCTTGAGTAGCTGGGACCACAGGCGCATGCCACCAAATCCAGCTAATTTTTGTACTTTTTGTAGAGACAGGGGCCATGTTACTCGGGCTGGTCTCGAACTCCGGGGCTCAAGGAATCCACCTACCCTGGCCTCCCAAAGTGCTGGGATTACAGGCATGAGCCACTGCTCCCGGCCCAGTCACAGAACATTTTTCTTGCCCTAGAAAAAAACCCCTGACTCCTCCCAGCTCCTGGCAACCACTAAACACATTGGTCTGCATGTTGTACATGCTGGTTCGCCTTCCTCCTTGCCTCCCTTTGACTGCCTCATAAATTTCTACTCATTCCTCAATAGTTAGCCCTTCTGAAATATCTTCCTTGATCCCCACCTACCGGAAACACCCTGTCCCACCTCAAACTGAGTTAATCACTTTGTTTTCTGTGAACCCCCAATATAAGCTGACGGTGCCTCCTGGAATAGCCTTTAGCAAAAGATATTGAAATTGCCTAATTAACCTGCTTCTCTTTCTCACCAGACCAGCAGTTCTTAAATTATGGTTTCAGGGGTTCTTGTCACTTACCCCATATTTTTCCCATTTGGTGTGTTTGTGTTTCCGGGAAGAGAGTTCAGAGTTTCATCAGCTTTTCAAAAGGATCCCAGGAAGGGCCAAGAGCCATGACATTAGGGCTTCTCGAAGGGCAGAGGCATGCTTCATGAGTTCCCTTGTGTCCTTATGCCTGGTTCAGATGAGGTCTGCTGGATGAGCCTGGGTGATGAATGAGTAGTCACGTGTAGGAAAAGTGCCCTTCCTTCAAGGGTTTTCCATCATCACTCTCTGTGAAGCAGTTAAAAAGCAAAACAAAGTAACATACGGTTAAGCATCAGAGGAGGAGGATAGACACATAATTACATATTCATTCATTCATCTCCTCATCCATTCACAATTTAGTGTATGCATCTACAAGGTACAAAGCCCAGTGCTCCAGCGCCGGGTGTTCAGAGCTCCAAGAAGAAAGCAGACACCACATGTTGGTCTTAGAAGGTAGAGAGAGACTGTGAAGTAAACCAAGGAAGGCTTCCTGGGGGAGAGGGCACATGACATGAGCAAAGCCAAGAGCAAGCACTGGGACTCAGCCAGATGGAACAGAGCCCAGGGAAGGGTGTCTTGAAGAGTGTGTGCTGGGGGGAGCATCCACGTGAGCAAATGCCAGGCCTGCAAAGGACCCGGAGAAGGGAGAGAATTTAAACACCCACAGTCCCTGAAGCCTGGAGAGGACTTTTTAAGATTCCAGGAGGTGATAGTGCAGAGGAGCTGAGCCGGGGCCTGTCTGCAATGAGGTGTGGGGTGTAATTACCAAGCCAGAGTGCAGCGCTGAGCCAAGCGGGTAAGAGTACTGACCCCGAGCCCACTGGGGCTCTGAGCAGAAGGAAGATTTCATTAGTGTTAGAGAGGAAGGATGTGCCTTCTCCCCTGGAAGCCAGAGGGCAGGAGGCCGGCCAGGAGGGGAGGCTGACCCAATGGCCCCGGAATGGTGATGGAGCAGCCTGGGAGGCTGCAGGCACTGAAGGAAGAGGTAGGGGACAATGACTCCATCTGTCACCTCGGCACTTACCCCAAAAGATGGAGGACTGCTGGCAGAAACAGACAGAAATTTCCCTTGAGAAGGAGAAAGCCATGCTATAGGCAATCAAGATTTGTACATTATCAGCAGAGAAGGAAAGAGACTGTCTGGTTGCCACCAGACCTTCGCCAGGGCCGTCCTGCGGGTAAGGGCCTTGGGCAGGAGGCCCCTGGGCAGGGGCTGGCCCTTCTCCTCTCCCTCAGTGTCCTGGAAAGGCCCCAGAGCCGCCCCAAACCCTGACCTCTCTCCTTCTTTCTCCATATTGCTAGATCCACTTCTCTTGGTCCCCTGCCTCCTCCCACTGGTGTGCACCCACACCTTCCGACAGTTTTGAGCAGACCACACGAAATACAACTGCGATGTTATTTGCGGCAGGGATTCTGGACCTAGAACTGTGCTTGGTCTTGAAGTTGCAAGGTAGCAATCACTCACACTCCTCTCCCATGAACAATTTGAGAAAAAATGGAGGCTCAGTGCAGAAGTTACCCCCTTTACAACTGGCAGGAGCTATCCTGGGGAATGAGGCCTGAGGATAAAACCTATGCCCTATTTCCAGCCTCATGATGTAAACTTAGCCACTGGGTCCCTAGCAAAGCAATTGGAGAACTGAGGGTCTCCCGCAGGTCCCCCGCTCCAACTGCCCCAAGCCCCACATGCCTGCAGGTGGCCCTGGGATGTCTGCCATGTGCAGGAGATAATGAGCCCGGCAGCTACAAGAAGGAGATGAGCTCCAGGGTTTGAGGGTTAAGGACATTCACCAGTCTCCCAGCAGACTCATCTCCACCCCACCCCAGTGAACGAGACTGAGAGGGCTCAAGGGGGGCGCAACAGGTTCTCTCCGGTACTTTCCAGCCAATACCTGCATGTAAATTGAGATACTCAGTAAGCCATGAGAAGCGCTGTGTGACCATGGCTGAGTTGCTTAACCTCTCTGTTCATGCTCCTCCCCTGCAAAGTGAAGGCATTCAAAATCATCTATATTCATGGTGAACCTACTTTGTTCAAAGGCCTCTGGGGCACCCAAAGTTGGATAGGCCATGTCCTTGACACAGCTGACTGCTCTCACCCTTGCTTTCACTGTGTGAAATTCTCCCACATTGACGGGGTGGGGGTAGGGCAACTGCAATTGAGAAGCACAAGGGAGCCCCCCATGGTGATGAAACAGTTGGTGTCTTGACTGTGGTGTTTACATGAATCTATGTGTGTGATAAAATGACACAGAACGACACACATACACACACCCAAAAGAGTGCATATAAAACTGGTGAGATACAAGCAAGGTGTGTGGACCATGCCAACAACAGTTTTTTGACTTTGACATTGTCCTGTGGTTCCCTAAGATGTTACCACTGGGGGAAACTGGATGAAGGGTGCAAGGGTCTATCAGTATTATTATGGGAATTTTCTGTGAGTCTATAATCCTTTCAAAAGAAAAGGTTATTAAAAAATCTCACATGGCTTCTCACTGCTCTGCTTATAAAATCCAAACTCCTCACGGAGCACCATAGGCCACTGTAATCTGGCCTCTGTCCCTTCTCCAACCTCTCCTCAGGCTCCCTAGGCCCAGCCCCATCACCTTCTCTCTGCACCTTGAGCACACCCAGCCCACTCCTTTGTGAGGCTGTGGACCTTGCTGTTTCTTTTACCTCAAGTTCTCTCACCCCAAATCCTAAACACAAGTAACTCCTATCATTCAAATTTCAGAATCAGTCTCCTTTTCTTGTGAGGCCTTCTTTCTCAGGCTGAACCCTTCAGCCCTAACACAGTGGGCCCTTCCACTGTGTCTAGGGTGCTACATCACCATCACCTCTTGGTTTTTGGCTAAGATCGAGTGTAGAGTCCTACTATCATCGGACATGATCTGATTCGTTTGTTTGCTTGCCTATTACTGTCAGTCCGGACCTCCCCTCCCTCTGAGAATGAAGCAGAGAAAATGTTATCTTGGTCACCAGTATATCCTGGAAACGACAACAGGGGCAGGCACAGGCAGGAGTGCAGTGAATATCAATGGTAGATGAATGAATGAATGAAGAATGAATGAATGAATGAACGAATGAATGAATGAATGTACTACACAAAGTAGCATTCTAGCAGAAGTGAAAACAAGCTTACCTAGTGCAGACTTTCCCAGCCAGGACTCATACTATTTTTAAACACATACACCTGCTTCGGTGATGTACTGAAGGCCTCAGGCTACTCTCCCGGCCCACATCTCCCACCCCTCTAACCGGATTCAAATCTCCAGTGCTCTTATTTCCTCCTCATCACTTACCTAGCAAATCTGGCTCACAGTATAATATCAGTCATTTATACTTCAGTCTGAATTCCAGGTCAGTGCCAACTTCCTCCAGATATTTGTGGTTTAAACTTCATGTGATAGTACATCATCTTGAGGGCATTTAGTAAAGGGGAAGAAGGAACATTTTTGGACAGAGGCCTTTTCCTGTGCTCATTTGTGCCTCTCAGGAAGCCAAGAGTAAATGTGCATCTAGACCTACAGGGGAGGTCTTGGCAGTTGCAGCAAACTCACGGAATTTTAAAAATGCCAGAACCTTTCCAGAGCCCTGAGTTGCAGTCCCAGCTCTGTCACTGTCTCTCTGTGCTTTGCTAAACAGACTTCGCCCCTCCCTGGGCCGTCTGTGAAAATAGGGCCCAGCTCGATGGCATAAAAGGCCTCTAACTTCCAGTACTATAACTCTAGGGGAGCCCTTGTTTTCTGGGGAGACTCTTTCTGAGTTTTCAGAATTATGTTGAGGAGTTCTCTTTTCCTGCTCACCCAACTTTTCTCCAGTTCTGGGACTCCAGTTCTGGGTACCCAACAATTCAATCCAGTTCTGACACTAACTAGCCAGAGTTAGCACAGGCCCCACAGGTTAAAGGTCCCGTCCCACAAAACTGCCCCCACTTCAGACACCAGTGGCCAGTCTCAGACCCCCTGCACTTCTGACCAACCAGCTATAAGTCAAGGATTCCTAAGACCCCTTCCTCAGGTCTAATAATTTGCTAAAGAAGCTCACAGAACTCAGGAACACACTTTACTTATTTTTACTGGTTTGTTTTAAAGGATGCAACTCAGAAATAGCCAAATGAAATGAACGAGTCAGGCAAGATATGGGGCTGGGGGAGGAGGCATCGAGTTTCTATGCCCTCTCCAGGCATGCCTTTCTCCCAGCACTTGGACGCGTTCTCCAACAGGGAAGCTCTCCAAATCTTGGTGCTTAGGGGTTTTTATGGAGGTTCAATTACATAAGCATGATTGATCAAATGATTGGCCATTGGTGACTGACTCAATCTCCAGCCTGTTCCTTCTCTCCAGAAACTGGGGATGGGGCTGAAATTCTCAAGCTTCCAGTCAAGGCTTGGTCTTTTTGGTGACCGGCCCAATCCTGAAGCTATCAAGGGCTCACCAAGAGTCACCTGACTGGGACAAAAGATGCTCCTATACCCTCATCACTTGGGAAACTCCAAGGGTTTTAGGGGCTTTGTGCTAGGAATGGGAGACAGAGACCAAATATCTTTTTTTTTTTTTTCTGAGACGGAGTCTCGCTCTGTTGCCCAGGCTGGAGTGCAGTGACGCAACATCCGCCTCCCAGGTTCAAGTGATTCTCCTGCTTCAGCCTCCTGAGTAGCTGGACTACAGGCACCTGCCACCACGCCCAGCTAATTTTTTGTATTTTTAGTAGAGACGGGGTTTCACCATGCTGGCCAGGATGGTTTTGATCCCCTGACCTCATGATCCACCCACCTTGACCTCCCAAAGTGCTGGGATTACAGGCATAAGCCACCTCCCCCGGCCCCTTTCTATGACACCACAGATGTGCACAGTCAGAATCAGAGCCTGAGGTGCAGGTCAAATCCCTTAGCCCTCCACCAGTCCTGCCCACTTGGTTTCTGTGGTAGAAAGTTTTGTTTACTATCTGTATCTGTGTCCTCCACCAAATGCGAGCTCCCCCATCCCACCCTAATGCTGAATTGAGGACACTCAGGGCTTTGTGTGGCTCTGGCAGCTTGCACAATGGGTTCTCAGATGAGGTATTCCATGCCCTTCTTCCTGGAGTAGTAAGAGTCAATGCTTTTCAGTTCAGCAGAAATTCATGAGATATTAGAAAGCACTTCCTAGATCTGCGTAGAAGTTGGAATCGGTTGCATATAGAAGCTAGGAAGGTTCCATCCCTGGAGATCTTTAGGAAGATCCCATTGCTCTGGGTGACTCAGTTGCTCATTTCAATCATGAATTACAGCTAGAGTGCCCAACCCCTTCACTTGATTCAGGCCAGCCCAGTGCAAGAAGGAGCAACAGAAACAGAACTTGGCTTGAAGGACTGCTCTGGTCAAGGTAGTGTCTTGTGGCAGCCTGGGAAGGGATCTTCCACGTACAGTGAGGGAAAAAGAGAGCCAGCCTGGCCTCTCAGGAAGAGGTTCCCACAGGCATTCTTGGGAGGAAAGGTAATAATTGCTACACGAGTGCCACAGCTCTTGGAACTGCTGCTTCATCCTTCTCCCTCCACCTGGCCATCTATGTGCCAGGCCACCTGCGTATGTCCTGTGTTGTCCTCTAAACGAAGACCAAAGCTCTTCACAGCCACTCTTCTCTGACTCAGTACCAACTCCATCCTGGGAGGGAGGATGACAGGAGGGCTCCCCATCACCCCACCTCTTCTTCCCAATACTGCTGTTTCCTCCCAGTTCTTTCTCTTCCCTCCACTGCTCCCATCTGCTTTCCTTCCTTAGTGGATAATAGCATTAAATTTGAAGGCAGAGAGATCGGGTTCAAACCCAGACTCTGCAGATCACTCAAGCTTTGCGGCTTGGGCGAATTACACCACGCATCTGAACTTTAGTTTGCTAGTCTGTAAAATGGAGAAAAGAGAAGTGCCTGCCATAGTGCCATTGTAAGGATCATTTTACGAATAGCTAAGAATTTCAGGTAACTCACTCTGATGTGCCAGAAAGTTACTTTGCTTATTGTTTCAATCACTGAACTTAATTTCTATTCCAAGTTCCCATTCCGCTCAGTGGCAGAGAACCCTCAATCAGTTCAGGATGCCCCATCCCCAGTGTTGCCTGGATGTTTTGGGGTGGGCTTACGGAGCATGGAGCATGAAGTGGGCTCTACCTCTGGTGGGCAGCCCTACCATTCCTACAGAAAGGCACCCCGAGAGTTTCTGGTTCCTGTGCATTCTGGGGTCACTGTGCCATTCAGGTCGCAGCTGGGGCCTCCCAGGCTCTAGGAGGGTTTTCTGGACCACACCACTGTTGGGTGCAGGGGAAGATTCCCCTTCTCCTTACCAGACTTGCCCGGGAGAGGTAGGTCAGGAAGCCCTGCCTGAAAAAAGACACACAGGTCAGTGGCTGTGCAATGCTCCTGCTACACACAGAGGTGGCAGGCCTTAGAGGGGGACCCTAGGCTGTGTTCACTCTCCCAGGCTCCACTTTGGAAAATCCAGGGTCGGCTGTCAGCTCCCACATTCCACCAAAGTCTGGGGTTGCTGAACAGGCCACCCACCCTCAAACTCTGCCTGAGGTGGAGGACAAGGGCAAACCCCTCTTGCTCCTGCCCTCCAACCAGTCACATATTCTTCCAGGCCTTTCATCTCAAAATCCAAGATGTGACCATTGTTTCTGTGCCACCTCTGCCACAGGTAGTGAATGCCACAGCTCAAATGTGGGCAGGGTGTGAGGTCACAGGAAATAACAGAAGGAACATCTGTTAATATCTCAGTTGTATGTTGCCTCATTTTTGCAGGCCCTGTCCCAGAGTCAGCTCTCAGCACGAGGGCGACTGAAACTCCTCTCCCCCATTCCTTCCTCCTTCCCTCTTCCTGGGTTTCTTCCCTCTTCAGGCTCCAATTGCAGCAGCAGCAATGCCGGGAGAGGAGAGCCTGGGAGCCCGGAGCCAGCTCTGACATGTTCAGCAGGCCGTGCAGGGTCAGAGACGTGCTCATCGGCTCATCACTGGCATGATTACTAATCATCTAGCAGCAGGGTTACTGTTCCCTCCTCCCCTCCCTGCTCACTTCCCCAGGGTCTTCAGGCTGCAGGAGCCGAAGAGGGAAAGACCCTGTGTGCACCCCGGCAGGCTGATAATCACAACTGCAGCTCCCAGGCACTAAAAGGATGGGTGGGAACATCATCCACCACTCAGAGGGCTGGGGACCCTTGTCCCTCCCCTGTGCATCCATCTCTCCTATCTGTGAGTCCCCAGCGAACTGCTGCCTCCCTAGAGAAACAGTGTTAGAAGTCAGTGGCAAGAGCAGCAGGAGGACTTGGAGCTACATGGAGAGCATGAGCTCCGGAGTCAGACCATCTGAGTTCAAGGCCAGCTCCACCATCTATTCACTGTGCGACTTCAGGCAGGTTGCTTAACCTCCCTGTGCCTCAGCTGCCTCATCTATAAAACGGGAAACAATGAGAGTCTTTCCTTATGGGACTATTGAAATGATGAAGTGAGAGCAGGCATGTGATGGCACATGGTAAGAACTCCATAAACAGAGGCCACCACTGCTAATGCAATTATTCTATCACCTCAGGAGACTAAAGCAGGGGAGGAAACACCATTGACTCCTGGACATTTACCCAAGGAGATTATGGATCCATGTTTTGCACACACTTTGGAAAGACAAGGAATTCTAACTACAGCGTCATGTCTCCACTGCCCCCGTCATTTCGGTCTCGCCCGTCCACCCTCAACCTCACCACTGTGGCCCGGAAATGCGGTTGCCCAGGGCCACTCTTACCTCACCTCAGCCCTGCCCTGCTCAAGTCTCACTCCCACTCCTTCCGGCTCCCATCGCTTTCTACCCAGCTCCACCCTTGATTTCTCCACCATGACCTTTACCCTCCTAGGCTGATCTAGACCCCTGATCTTGCCGAGTATCTAGGACTTTGGTGCCTTTGACTGTCAGCAGCAGAGCTGGAGAGGGATCTCAGTGAATGAAGTCTGGGATGTTATAGTGACTTGTTTATAAGCGCCCTGAGACTGTGAGTTCCCTAATGCAGTGAGCATGAACCTCTGCAGAGAGCCCCAGAGCCCTGCTCAGGTGTGATGAACAGGAGGCACTCACTTGATGCCCTCACAGAGTTGTGAGTGAATGAATGAATGAGTGAATGAATGATTGAATGAATGAAGATTAGTGATTATGTTAATGACCTGCCTTTTTCATGAGCCCTGCAACCTCCCAGGTACCACACTAAAGCACTTAAATGCTTCTAGTCATTTAATCCTCACAGCAACCCTAAGACATAGGTGTAATTATCGTACCTATTTTATAGATGTTGAAACTGAGGATCAGACAAGTTAAAGGCACATAGCTAAGGGATGAATGGATAAAATCCCTTACCCTAACCTTTCCTCCATAGGACAAAGTTTCTTCACCAACTGTCCAAGGCTGCGTTTCACTGGGGAGAGTCTGAAATTCTACACCAAGCATCAGCATGTGTTCATGCGGCATGGTAACTCTGGGGGAAACGGTTCACAGGTTTTATCAGATATTACAGATTGTTAGAACACATTTGAATCCACCCATCTAGCCACCCGTCCCCTTTCTATCCACCCTTCCGTCCACCCCCAGACAGCCATTTGATCAATATTCATGAAATATCTGCCTTGCGCCAAGGATAGTGCTGGCACCCGTGAATTCCCTGTTCTCCAGGAATATCCTTCCCCCTCTCCCTGACTACCCCTGCCCCCGCCCCACCACACACACACTCCTCGCAGGATCTGGGTAACTGGGAGGGCTTTACCGCCAGTGTCCCAGCTGCGTGGGTGGCTGCACTCTGTCTGAACTCATCTCAGCTCTGGTGGAGACTGTGGCAGCGCAGAAGCGTGCAGGGGGAATCCTCGGGCAGCGCAGCCATCAGGGCATGAAGGGCAGAGCCTCTGCCCTGGCTTCCCCTGCAGTCCCCATCAGTCCTGCTCCCTCCAGAACATGATCAACCTCAACAGATGAGGCCATGCTTGATGCATAAGGATGCAGCCCGGGAGAGCTGCTTCCCAAACCCAGGTCTTATTCAAAGGTCTTTTCTTCCTCCTGGGGAGGTAGGGGAGAAGGTCCAAGCAAAGGGAACTGGAAGGGGAAAGTGAGGCATGGAGTTTGTGTTTTCTGAATCAGGACTGTGTTCCAGCCAGGGAGACCCTGTGTCAGGCACTTTTGTAACCATGATCACTTTCAACCTCACCCTGCGACTTCCAACGACATTGCTGAGATTGTTCTCCTTGCAAACATGAGGAAATCGAGGGGCTCAAAGGTCAAATAATTTGCCCAAAGTCACAAAACAAATCCAGGACTTCAAGCCTGATCTCCTGGACCTGAAAGTCATATCTACTTCCCTGCCCTCTGAAGACCTATATGTCCTATGTCATCACTTCACTGTTCACACAAGGTGATACCTGGCTTCTCCAAGCACCTGCTACCCTGAACTTGCTGCCCCACTCTTTACTTCCTAGCCTGAATGCAATTTGCAATGAGGAGATGATTTGATTTTCTTCAGCCCTAGACCTCCAGCTTCCTGAGAGCAGGTACTCTTGCCTCTTCTTGCTCATTATTGATCCATATATTTAGAATAGTGCCTGGCAGGTAGATGGTGCTTAATAAATATTCATTGAATAGATGAATGAATGAATGATCCAATGAGCCCCAAAGCAAATAACAATAAAGGACATTTGCAGAGTGCTTTACAGAGAGACAAGTGCTTTCCCTTTACTTTATCTTACCCCATTCTCACAACAACCCCCTGACATGGTTGGATTCATGTTTCACAGATGAGGAGGCTAAGGGCCAGGTGTACATACCGGGGGACATGGGATTGGGTTCATATGAACTCAGGGGTAAATGATGACACCCCTTCCCCTGCCCTGAAGGATCTCAGTTTGAGTATTTGTAGAACACTTAGGATGTTCTGGGCCAGGCTGAGTGGCGGTGGATGGGGGCGGTGGAGGGGGGGCGGTATGCAAAGCAGGAGACTCGGCCTTTGCTTTCTAAAAGCTCCCAGTCTATTTGAGGCCAGACTTATGCATGCAGAACATTTGGGAAATGGTACAAGACAGCAGCAAGCATAGTGCTGAATTGCACATAATCAGGTGCCAACTGCATTCCCTTCCTTAACTAATCTGAGTCTTTTAATACCAGATGGGGACCCTGAGAATAGATTTCCTATCAAACAGATGAAGAGCAAAGATGGAAGGCGAGGGGAAGGCTGTGGCTTACTCATTTTTATACCCCTCTAACCCAGCATGATGTCTGGCCCACAGCAACAGGAATAGGGCAGTCCACCTTCAATAATGGGCCACTCTATGTGCCAGGCACCTGCTAAGGGCCTTACAAACATCATGTCACCAATCCCTCACAGCAACACTACCAGTTACTAAAGGAATTACGAATTTAATCCACAAGAAGCTGAAAGCAGGGTTCAGAGATCGTACTCATCGTGTCCACAGTCTCAGAGTAAAGGGGCAAGCTCAGTGTTTGAACTCAGTTCTAGCAGCCTCCCAAATTAATGCTCTCAATCTGACGCTATGCTACCTCTGTGCCTGGAAGGAACTACTATTGTCCATAAGGATGAGAAGGAACATGGCTAAGGGAGCACTGAGTAGGGAGGAAGGAAGGAGCAGGGAGGAAGAAATAAATTAAGAAAGAAAGAGATACAGTGAGGAAGAGAGGAGAGGTGGAGGGAGGGAGAGAACAGGGCTTGTGTGTTACATAAACTCAGACAAGCACATGCATGTTTTAACAGGATTCCTGCAGTAGGTCTAACAACCTCACTCCTTCCTCCCTGAACAACCTCAGAGGGGTTGCCTAAGGAGTCCTATATAGAGGCTCATGGCAGAAGGAAGGCCTTGCATCCAGAACCTTCTGAGCTCATGGATTGACACTGGAGTTGTGTATCAGTCTGCTTGGAATGCCTTCAAAAAATACCCCAGTCTAGGTGGCTTATACAACAGAAATCTATTTTCTCATGGTTCTGAAAACTGGAAGTCCAAGATCAAGGTGCCAGCAGGGTTGGTGTCTGGTGAGGCCTCTCACCTTGGGTTGCATCTGCCTTTTCCCTGTGTGCTCACATGATATCTTTATGCGTGGGGGGTCTTTGGAGTCTCTCCTTTTAAGGACACTAACTCCATCAGATCAGGGCCCCACGCTTATGACCTCTTTTAACCTTCATTAGTTCCTTAGAGGCCCCTTCTCCAAATACAGCCACACAGGGGCTTAGAGCTTCAACACAGGGATTTTGGAGGGACACAAACATTCAGTCCACACCAGGGTGCATGAGGGAGGGGTCAGAGCTGGAGAAAGTGCATGAGCTAGCTCACCTTCCAGAGTAAAGGAAGCAACAGCCACTGAAGCTCAGGTTGGATGGGGCTGGCAAGGTCGCCGTATTGAGTACATCAAGGCGGGGACAACAGGACAAATGTCTCCTGCAGTCAGGGTGACTGATGGGAGGCTTCCTCAGCACTCCCTCTGCACATTCATTCTGTCACTCCCCCTCTCCCCATGCAGTTCTCTGCTCTCTGTTGCAAATTCCCAGGGGGCAGGGAGAGGGCCTGTTATCATCATCTTTCTCTCTTGCCCCTCACACTTACCTGTGTTCTCCTACTTAGACACATTCTTTGTGAGCATCTCATGGGTGATGTTGGCTGCATTGTACAGTGGGCACGTGCGCATGTGTGTGTATTTATCTGCAAATAATACTCCTGTCACAAGGTGTCTGCAGGAATAAATGAGCTATCGTGCATGTAAATATCTGGTACATGGTAGATACATGAATGAATGAATATTTGTTGAATAAATAAGAGAATGAATGAATCTTCACTTGGCAGAGCATGTGTCTTCCTTTAAGGGGCAAGGATGATCTGGTAATCATCAGTTTCTACTTACTAACTGGGTCACTGAGCAAAGAAAATCGACTCACTCATTCATTTATTCAGCATAGATTGGCTGCACCCCTGTCAGAAACCAGAGATTAAGCAGAAAGTAGAGAGTTAAATCAGTATGTAAAGCAGTTAAAACAGTCCAGAGGGAGAGACAGGCAAGGAAAGGAACAATGAGAAACAAAGTAAGGAGTGCTCTGATAAGAAGCCCTGGGTGCTATGGAAACCGCAAGCAGGGCACCGACTCAGGGCCAGGGAGGGATCCCTGGAGGAGATGACATCTGCAGTAGATATTCCAGAGTAAGCAGCAGGTGGCCAGAAGGAGAAAGAGGTGAGGAACATTCCAAGCAAGGGGAACAGCACGTGCAAAGGCCCTGAAGCTGAACCACAACACACATCTGAGAAATAGTGAGGGGTCTGGGTGGCTGAGACACAAAGGGAGCACCAGGGGTCAGGAAGGATTTGTAGAAGAAGCCACAGGCCACAAAAAAGAACTCATAATTCATTTTCAATGGTTTGGATTTTATTTTGGTGACTTTACTTTAACCTACTGTTCAGAGGCAGCCAATTGCAAACACGTCCAGAAGCACTTTGTTATTTCTGATGTGCAAAATGGGGCAAGTCGTCTGTACTCTGCTTCTTCAGTGGGTTGTGGGGAAGAGAAACGAGAGGATGATATTCTAGCCTTTCGTGACCTCTCAAGTGCTGTCCTTATGGTCATTCAGGTACCATGAAAATTAGCAGAGCCCCGAGGGGGAAGTAGCTTGGTGCTCCCCCAGTGGTGTCCCTGAGAAGTTGGCAAAGATACCCAGGGTGGCTTCACCTTCTTCTCAGCAAAGAGCTCTCCTCTGTTCCCTGAATCCTGGACATGCTACTGGGTCCTCTAGTGACCCCAAGCTTCAGCCTTGCATGCCCTCTTCCCCAACAGAGAAGGCAGAAGGGAAGCAGGGACCAGCCCTGCTCCATCTTCCAGGATTCCAGGCCTCCCTGGGCTGGACGAGCCCTGAGCTGGCAGTTAGGAGGCAGAGGTTGTGAATCTGGTGGGAACCCCAGCAGGTCTTTCTGGCTCAGTGCCCTCATCTGTGAGCAGGGGTTCCCCAGGAGACCACGACAGAGGCCTGGAACCCAAGTTCTAATCCCACATCCTGGCTGGGCAACTTCAGGCAAATTTCTAACGCAAGGTAAGCCTCAATTTCTCTCTGTGGTGATGGGCAGGCACCTGCTTAATTCACAGGGGTTTGGTGGGCATCACGTGGACAACGTGGTTGCCCAGCAGTGGGCAATGCAAAGGAAAGGAAGTATGTTAGTAAGTGCCCCTCCCCTGTTGCACAAAACAGGACACATGCTGGCATTGCAGAAAAGCAATAAATGCTGCATAGGTGAAGAAAATTATTCAAGGACCCTGGCCAAGTCACAGGCCACCTGTGGCCCTGAGGGGACAGCTCATGGGTTGGCATTAGGGGAAGCAGCTCTCAAGGGGCCTGTATCCTGGGGATTCAACTCTGTGCCTATGTGGCAGAGCCTGTGTGAATGTGGTGACTGTGATGCAGTTTTGCACTGTGTGTGGGTCTGCATGCCTGTGTGTTTGTGTGTCTCTCCATCTTTGTGGGGGGCAACTGCAGGTGTATTATGAGCCTTGGGTCTGTCTGTGTGTACAATAGCAATGTCTGTGCGGACTTAAGGACCTGCGGCCATATGTTTGCGGGACTCTATGGGCATGCATGCTTGTTTATGAGGCCATATGTCCGGGGATTCTGTGAACTGCTAGCATGGTGTGTATCTGTGTGGCAGAGAGAAAATGGCTGGGTGGGAGTGTGGGGGGCAGCTTGGGCAAAGGATTCTCAGTGTCAATCAAAATGGGTCCCAGTGGGAACCCAAGCAGCTCAGACTTGGGGAAGAGGAAGCTCTTCCTCCCGCTTCCAGGGAGCAAATCTTGCATTTCACCACCACAAGGCTTTGAGTCCACAGGCAAGGACGCAAACTTTGCCCTTTGGGTGAGAAGCCACTCACAGAAGGGAAATGGCTTCCTAAATCTAATCATTGCCCCTTCAAGCACTAACAACCTGTGCCCGGGAGCTGATGGCTAATGAATTATTGAGCTGGAAAGGGAGAAGAGGGAGAACCAAGGAGGAAAGAAACAGAAAAATGAGAGAGCAGGCCGGGCGGGGTGGCTCTCGCCTGTAATCCCAGCACTTTGGGAGGCCAAGGCGGGTGGATCACCTGAGGTCAGGAGTTCAAGCCCATCCTGGCCAACATGGCGAAACCCCGTCTCTACTAAAAAATACAAAAAAATTTAGCTGGGCCTGTTGGTGGGCGCCTGTAATCCCAGCTACTCCGGAGGCTGAGGCAGGAGAATCGCTTGAATCTGGGAGGCAGAGGTTGCAGTGAGCCGAGATTGCACCACTGCACTCCAGCCTGGGCAACAGAGCGAGACTCAGTCTCAAAAAAAAAAAAAAAAAAAAGAAAAGAAAAGAAAAATGAGAGTGTAAGGGCCCAGAGGAGCTGAGCCCTCCTTTCTCCTCCCCAACTCCCTGTCAGCAGAAGGTGGGGCCTGCCATGGGAGGATTCTGCAGAACCCTCAAGGACCCGCGGAGCAGGACGGCACCTTCTTCCTATGACCACCCATTTGGATGTGTTTTTCACCCCTTTCTGGGTGGGGCAGACTTTCCCCCTCCCCGTGAGTTCAGGCAGTGGGTTAAATAAGATTTCCCTTTAAGTCGAATGAAATCACAATGCACCACACACAGGGACACACACACACACGCACATACACACACGCACGCGCGCACATCACACACACACACACACACACACAAACACAGAGTCTCCCTGGGGCCACTCAATCTACTGCCCCCTGAACCTGATGGGTGCATCAGCCAGGTGCCTGGCCCCCGGTCTGTCTCTTAGGGTTACATGTTCCCGGGACTTCCGCACATACCCCGGCAGATGAGGGTGCGCAGGGGTGAGAGCGCAGGGCTGGGCGTCCCCCGCCCCCACCGTGCAGCCCTCGCTCCCGCCCCGCCCCTCCGTGGTTGCCTGCCCGCCGCCCCCTCCGCAGCTCCGACTCTCGCCCCGAGCGCTGGCAGCAGGCAGCAGGCAGCAAGCGGGCGCGCTGTGGCTCCGCGCCGCGCGGTCCGGGCTCTGTTCATTCATGATTGGTACTCGGCCCTCCGAGACCCAGCCCGAGCGCCAGGAGGGGAGCCGAGCGTGCGGCAGGAGGGGCGGGCGGACCGCGGCTCCCGCACCGCACGCGGCGCTGGCTCGGCAGCCTCGGCCGGGCGGGCGCTCTGGCCCCGTGTCCAGTGCCAGGCAGGCTTCAGGGCACCGTCCTCGGCCCTGGGCTAGGGAACCGGCCGGGCCGGGTCCTCGCTCGGGGAAGCGGTTCCGAAGGCTCGCGGGGAGCGGCTAGCCCTGAGTCCCTACATGCGCGGGGCTGAAGAAGGAAGCCAGAAGCCTCCTAGCCTCGGCTCCACGCTCGCTGAATACCAAGCTGCAGGCGAGCTGCCGGGCGCTTTTCTCTCCTCCAATTCAGAGTAGACAAACCACGGGGATTTCTTTCCAGGGAAGGGGAGGGGCAGGGCCCGGGGTCCCAACTCGCACACAAGTCTTCGCTGCCATGGGGGCCGTCATGGGCACCTTCTCATCTCTGCAAACCAAACAAAGGCGACCCTCGAAAGGTAAGCCACCTTCTTCCTTTTGTTCCCCTGTCTGGGTTTGGGGGTGCTGGGCGCCGAGGTGAGGTGTGCCACCTGCCTCCCTTAGTCCGGACTCCCCTCTCCACGAGGAGCCCGGGCAGGTGCTTGTATCCAAAGGAGAGAGAAATCCGTGGGAGGGTTGGTGTGAACACCCAGAGGAGGGAGCCAGAGTGGACGTTTGCCCCAGCGGCGACTGGACCCCTCTGGGGCACCAGGTGCCGGGACTCTCCTCCTGGGGAAATCCCTGGGAGCCGAAGGAAGAGGCATGTTCACAGGTGGGGGTGACCAGATTCTCTGGTGGAAGTGTGGTGAAGCTCTTCCCATTTCCATGACAGCTGGCGTTTGAGCACTCAGTGAGGGGTGCTCCCACACTCCCACACTCCTCCCAGGCGGCTATGCCAGGTGCAGACCTGCGAGTCCCTTCATCAGCAAGAGTGCTCTGTCTGCACCCCCAAAACCTCTGCAAGCCAAAAGGAATCAGCTGCTGCCAGGGGTACAACTCCCAGGCCTCATGTCCTGGTGGCTCCGGGAGTCAGGAGGAGCAACCGTGAAGGGCTGGCTGGGAGCTGAGCTTACATCAAGGATTAAAAAGCATAATATCGTGGAATCTCTTATGCCTGGACGCTATTCCATCGCCACCTGTCCCCAGCGAGGCATGGCTGATCTCACCATCCGTGGGAGAGTCCTCAAATGGGTCCAGGTGAAGTTGGAACAATGTGTTGGGCCCTGGAGGACAATGCAGGTCTCCTTTCCAGCAGTTCGAAAGTTAGTTGTTGGAATAAAGAGACTGGAAGCAGTTAGGAAACGGGAAATGATGGGTTTTGTTTTGTTTAATGTTCAAATGTCACTACGAGTGGTAAGATTTGAAGTAGCTTGACACTTAAACATTCAAGTTCTACCATCAGAGCCCCCATCCTGGATACAAGTGGGAGTTACAGCTCCTACCCTATATGCCCGATAGTGAGTAGAAGTGTAATGGGGTAAGGGACCCCAAGTGAACAATAAGTCTCCTCTTAGAACTTGGTTGGTCTCACCCTGGTTAGAACCACAGAGATCTCCATAAGTAAGCTGTCCTTGAAACCCCCTGGAAGAAGGGGTCCCAGCTTCTGGCCCAGCTCCCAGAGGCATCAGGCTGGCTGAGCCCCGAGGAAAGAGATCTCTGGGTGCAGATCTTAGGTGCTGAAGCTGGGTTGGCATTTACAGCCTAGAACATAGGAAGAGGCTTTGGCCCATTTGTCCAGCTGAGTTACACGTCCTGCTGGCAAGGAAGGCACTGGTTGCCCTTTTACCAGTCCTGACCAGAACAGGTCTGCAAAGCTCAGCCCAAGGCCTTGACATTCTAAGCCTCACCTCTCGCAGATCCTGGGATGCTGCTTGACTGGGGACAATTTTCAGCACCAAATATAGGTCTTCTCTCTCATCATCTGTCTGATCACCATGAGGTCTCAGAGGCCAAGGGACTGTCGGGACAGGAAAGTCAGGGGCTTGTTTTTAAATATTTTCAATGCCTGTGGCTCTCCTGGGAGCTGGGTGTCCTTAGAGTCAAGTAGAGTCTGGGTGTGAATCCCAGCTCCATCGCTCCCTGCCTCTGGGACCTTAGGCAAGTCCCCCCACCTCCCTAAGCCTCAGTTTTTCATCCATAAAATTCGTATGCCACTTCCCGGAGGGAAACTGGGTATGTAGGAAGTAGAAGAAGGGGGGACTCTGCCTCATATACTGTGTTGGCTGCAGCCACCGGGGACCCAGAGGAAGTCGTTGTAAGGATGTGAGAATCAAATGAATGATGAATATGGAGCTCTTTGCATAGGGCTGGAAAAAGAGTAAGAGCTCAACATTGCTGTCTACCATTTCCTTCTCCTGCCCCAAACATCCAGGAATTCACCCTGGATGAATTCCTGCAGGATTCCCAAAGTACAAAGGTCTTTGCTTCTGTCTCCTCGGATTCTAAGAAAGAGAAGAGGGGGTACTGGCATTCAGTGTGTCCCTACTGTGTGCTTGCCATAATGCTAGGTGTTTTATCAACAACTCTCATTTAACCCTCACAAAAATGTTCGTTTGAGGCTCAGAGCAGGTTCAGGGCCAATGGGTGGACTCCCAAGACGAGCTATCGAAGCACTGAGCACTCAGCCCTTCCTGCACAAAGCCCACTGGTGTGAGTTGTCCAGGGGTCCAGCTGCATATATTCCCCCAGGCATTTGCCCTCGAAGCAGAGTCATCTCACTGCCCTGCACAGTGGAATGCTAATCAGCAGAAGACCCTTCTGTGGGAGGCAGCTTGGAGACCTGGAGGAAGCCCTGGCTGAGGAGGCTCGAGGTCAGGGATCCTCTCCTGGCCAGGTCACTTTTCCCCACTGGGGCCTCGGTTTCTTCTTCGTAAAGGGAGAAATTTACATTAGGCATTTCCTCAGGTTCCGTTTGGCTCTCAAATTCTAATATTTTTATGGTTGATGCTCTCACCAGGGCTGCTGCTATGATCTCAGAGATGTGAGGCTCAGATCTAATTAGAAGCAGCCAGAAGAGAGCAGTTGGGATTTTTTAACTCAGGAATCAGTCTCCCTGCTGGGTTCAAATTCAGGCTCTGCCACTTACTAGCTGTATGACTAAGCCTTGTTTTCCTCAACTATAAAATAGGGATAGTAGTAGTTACCATCTTAAAATAGTTGTTGTGTTGTGTGGATTTCAAGGATCATGCAAGTCAAGCATTTAGCACAGTCTCTGCTACATAAGTGGTCAGCAAATTTTAGGTACTATTCAATTTATGGCTCTATTGTTTGGGGCTTCCGAATGTCCAGAGTAAGGCCATTTTCGAAGTAGGCAGTACATCTGAGAGTCTTAACAGCTCATTTCTGGAAACCTTAACCAGCCCTATCCAGATAACTAGGACCAAAAACCCCAGCACACAGATGCTCATCCCTTGCTGCAACCCTCACTGACCTCTACCCTGTGGCTTGTCCTGAAAACATCAAAGCCTGCTCAATTAAAATCCTGAATGCTTTGATAATACAATTTAGAAACATACATAGCTTTTAAATAGGGCAAAAACTCTGCATGATTAGTGCTGCAAGAAGATCTCCAGCCCAACCTGGGTGTTCAGGGAGAGCTCTCTAAAGGCAACAGAAATCTAAAGGAATTTAAGAGCCATGCCACTGAATAAAAATATTCAGGTTCACTTCCTGTCCTTCTCTCTGTTTGGGATCTTTATATGTCTTTAATCAAAAGCAGAAGAGCCCTGCTTTTGGGATTCAGCCTCTGCATCCCAGTCGCAGATAGAATTTCTGGCTCTAGCAGTTTTGCATGTGCATGACACACCAAGGATACTGCTCCTGGCCTTGAATGGGTAAGTGAAACAGGCTAGGGCGTTGAGGAGAACCAGAGGAGGACCATACAGGTGCAGCTGCTGGGCTTGTCAGTGGGGCAGGAGAATTTGGGGACAACATCACTAGACCAAGGACATCTCAACAGAGAATTGCCTACAAGCAAATAATCCCACACTGCAGGGGTGGCTGGATTAGAAATCCTCCATGACCGAGTGCAAGCATGCAGAACTTTCTGAAAGGGCTGAGCTGCAGACCTCCAGAATAGTCAGAGCATAGGTGAGCAAACTCAACCCCATAGCTATCAGAGGCTTTTTCTAAGGTCACATAGTGAGTTAATAGGGTACTGGTTAATATAGGGCCAAACATGGGAGTGTTCCCGATTGTCCCATATTTGCTCCTAGATCAATGAGCACCTCAGGGAACTTATGGAAGCAGAGTGTACCTGATGAGGCTGGGTTTAGGGTTTATTGGTCAGGGCAGCATTTTCAACCTAAAGATCTGGGAGAGTGACAAGAGACAGAGAGGCATAGAGAAGCAGTAGCCCTGTTGTCACATAGTCCTGAACCCAAGGGGCAGGCCTTTGGCAAGTCATTTCACCTTGTAAATGCTAGTTTCTTTATCTGCAAAAGGAGAATCCTGATGTATAGAAATGTTTGTGCTTTGGTCTTTACCCATCTTTGCATCTTTGCCTGTCCCTTTAACTCTATAATACTCTCCCACCCCACCCCTTGCTGCCTTGTCGAATAGTTAAAATTCCACCGACATTCCAAGACCTCACTCAGCAGTTTCCATATTCAGGAAGCCTTTGCCAAGCCCCAGAGAGAAGTGACTTCTCCCATCTGAATTCCCATATTCTTTTAAGATGTGCATTTTCTTATGACTCACAATCGTGCTTGGAATTAGACAATCAATGGAGGTGTTAACCCCTTTCCCCACCACCAGAGGGCAGGGTTCTTGGGGTAGCAGCTCGTCTAACTCATCCTTCACACCTCTCTGCTTGGTTCTGTGCACATAGTAGGTACTTAATAAAAACTTTTCTAGAGTAAATTATAAATAATGGAATGGTTGGCCACTCTCCATTATTTGCTAGAATTGCAGACCCTGCAGGAAAAGTTAGCTTCCCACTGGAATTTCAGTTACCAGCCCTCTGCTGGGAATGAATTCTGTTGTTCGGTCTGCTGGCTTTGAATTGACTTTGTCCATGAAATGTACCGAATCTGTTTACCATTTAGCAGGAAAGTGCTGAGAACAGTGATTCTACTCCCACCCCCCTCATAATCACAAAGGTGTGAGGAACCCACAACCAGCACCAGGCACAGTTCTGGTCCCTCAATCCCAGAAGAAGCTCAATGGAGCTCAAGATAAACAGAAAGAGAGAGATGGAAAAGAATGGAAGACAGAGGAGAAGGACTTACTGCCTAAAATCAGTGGGATTGTTTTGACTTGGTCTCTGGAAAAGGGCCAAGGCTTAGACCTCTTTGTCTGCCTGGAAGGGCCTTGTTCCATGAATGCTTTGTAAATGTGTAAGTGAATAAGTGAGCATATGCTTTAACAAATGAGTAAAAAGATGAATGATTGAATGAATGGGGGAAGTAGTAAAGGAGTGAATGAATGAAGCAACAAATGAATTATCAACTGAATGACAGAAAGAATGATCAAATAAATGACCACATGAATGAATGAATATGTCCATAAATGAATGAATGATGAAGTGCCAGAACAGCTATATTTAACAGCCTATCTTTTCACAAAGAGCATTGATAGTCATCTCTCCAAAGTTGAAAAATATAAATTCAGTCAAGAAGAGTCCTGGTGATTTTTTGGATACTGGTAGGTGTATAGCGTCTTTGGAGAAGGTGAGAAGATGTCTCTAAGTTTTCACTCTTTTGCTGAAACAAAAGTAGGGACTGACTCACAGTGATTCCCCTTGTCTTCCCTTATATTTCAGGTTCACCTTTGCCTGGGTCAGATCAGAATCTGTATATTTATCCACTCATTTATTTGTTCACTTAGCCAGTCCCACAATTGTCCTTCAGCATTGCTTCCCTGCCTAAGATCCACTCTGGCTTCCTCATCCTCCCTCCTCCTCCATCTCCTCATTCACCTGGCCAACTCCTACTTATCCTCCAAGGCCTCATTCAATGCCATCGCTCTGGGAAGCCTTTCCTGGCTTCTGTAGGCAGAGCACATCTCTCCCTTCTCTCTTCCCCCATAGCTGTTGCTGCTTCCCCTCACTACAATTCTGAACACACTATGAGGTTGTCATTATGGGTTTACGCATTTATCTCTCTGACTAGTTTTCAGGGACTGAGTCTTATCCCAGAGCCTCTGTCAGGCTTGACACTGCATCCAGACTTGATGGATGCTGGCAGCATGGAGGTAAGGATGGATGGGCCAGAGTGTGCATTCTCGATGGCTCTGAGCGGTGTGGGAATGCGGCGGTGCAGATGAGGAATCCAGGTCTGCTCCTGGGGAGAAGCTCTGCAAAATTCTGCATAATGGCCCTGGAGCTGATGTTCCCATTCATCAGGCAGGGAAGGAACAGTTTTTAGAAAAGAGAGAGAGAGCCTAAGAGTCCTAGGGCCTTCAGAGAAACATCTCTTTAAATGCTTCCCCTTCCTCCAGGTAGTATTTTAAATAGGTCACCTTCTGGAAGTAGTTGTAGTCAGTTGGGATATTGCTGGCTTCCCGTACCCCAGCCATGGAGTAGCACTTTGGATTAAATCTTGTTATTCAAGGCCAGACTAAAAGCCTCATTGGTGCGGTGGGGGGAAGTAGGAACCACATTCCACTCAAATCAGGAAGCTAGAAGTAGGATTGCATTATGGCTATGAGCACTGCGTTAAAATAAGAGAGTCTTGGGATTGAACTCCCTTTCATCGGTGCATAGCTGAGCCTTTCCGGGCCTCAGTTTCCTCCTCTATAAAATGGGGACAATGGGCCAGGTATGGTGGCTCACATCTGTAATCCCAGCAGTTTGGGAGGTCGAGGTGGACAGATCACGAGGTCAGGAGTTTAAGACCAGCCTGGCCAACATGGTGAAACCCCGTCTCTACTAAAAACACAAAAATTAGCCAGGCGTGGTGGCATGCTCCTGTAATCCCAGTCACTCGGGAGGCTGAGGCAGGAGAATCGCTTGAACCGAAGAGACGGAGGTTGCAGTGAGCCAAGATTGTACCATTGCACTCCAGCCTGGATGACAAAGCGAGACTCCGTCTCAAAAAACATAAAAATAAAAAAATGGGGACAATGACAGTGTCTCCCTACAGGGCCGCGTGAGGGCCAAGAAGGAAGTGAACATGGTGCTGCACACCAGGTGAGTCGGCAGTGCTGGCTTTGCTGCTGCCTTTTGTCCCATCTCAGGGCAGGCCCCTTCCTTCTGCCTTGCTCCACTTGGATGATGACGGTGTTACCCTCGGTAATCTCCCCATCCTTTTGAGCTGTGACCTCTGATTCCAGCCCTCTGAGATCCCGAGCCACCCTATCCATGGTCAATGGCATTCTAAGCAGTTTCTCTGGTGATTCCTAAGGGAAGCTGTCAACTTTAGATGGTAAAAGCAATTCCCAACAGTGAGGTATGAAAATGCAGGTCACCTGCCAGGGAGGATAATAATACTAGCTCAAATGACACTGGCCTCCACCCAGTGCCAGGCACCTTGCTCAGCTCTTTCCTGTGTTATTTTATTAACCCCAACCCTGGAGGACAAGATGCTGTTACAGTTCTTGCTTTGCAGTTGAGGAACCTGAGGCTCTAAAAAGGGAAGTGCCTTACTCAGGGTCACAGAGCTTGGGAATCGCAGAGCCTGGTTCTGGTTGATCCTAGAGCCTGAGCTTCTAACTGCCACACTAACCTCTCCTCCTGGCTTTGCCTCTGGAACCTTAGGGACCTGAGTAGAAAAACAGTCAAAACGGGTGAATGGATGTTGGGGAGAAGGCATTCAAGGATAGACTGAAGCACCTCATTAGCCACACGGAGCAACTGAGCTACGTGCAGGCCCTGAGCGAAATGCTTTTAGCCCCATCCCAACCCTGCCTCCCCCTAGATCTGTTTCCATTTAATCTGACACTGTGGAAGCCTGAATATGAAATGATTGGGGGCAGAAGGCCAATTAGCAAATTCATTAATAGGATTAAACATCTCTCCTCTGCTCTAATCATTTATGTGAACTAAAATTTTCTCCCTTTGTTATAGCCATCACTGCCTGTCAGTGAAGACAGAGTGTTTAAATATCTTCCAAGTATGTTAGAATTGCAAACGTTCAGAACCAGGGACCAGGATCAGAGTTTTCACATGGTCCAGGTGGGCAAGGAGAGATCAGTCGGTTTACAAGTGGTTATCACTGCTAAGAAAAAAACACAAGAACTTGCTAGTACATTTGCAAATACCTTACTGCTCTCCCGTTCATTTCCTTTCTCTCCTTAGCCACATGTTGGCCCAAATCACCTGCGTATGTTGTATGGTTGTTACGAGCACATACTCCTGGTTAGGCAGACCTAGAATTCAAATCCTGGCTCTGCAACTCATTAGCTGTGTGACATTGAGCAGGTTACCTCGCTTCTGTGAACTTTCATCTCCACATAATCTAGAAAATGAAAGTATTGTTGGTAATTACCTCCCAGGTTGTTATGAGCATTAAATGTAATCATGCATGTAAGATGCAGCGGTCAGCACATAGAATGCGCTGAAGGTAAGTTGTTACTATCTGTGTCCACGCTACTTAAAGTGTGCTCTTCAGACCAGCAGCCTCAGCATCAGTTGGGAGCTTGTTAGAAATACAGAGTCCTGGCTGGGCGCGGTGGCTCACACCTGTAATCCCAACACTTTGGGAGGCTGAGGCTGGCGGATCACGAGGTCAGGAGATCAAGACCATCCTGGCTAACACGGTGAAACCCCGTCTCTACTAAAAATACAAAAAAATTAGCCAGGCGTGGTGGCGGGCACGTATAGTCCCAGCTATTTGGGAGGCTGAGGCAGGAGAATGGCGTGAACCCGGGAGGCGGAGCTTGTAGTGAGCCGAGATCGTGCTACTGCCCTCCAGCCTGGGCAACAGAACGAGACTCTGTCTCAAAAAAAAAAAAAAAAAAAAAAAGAAAGAAATACCTCAACTCAGTGAGACCTACCCAGTTAGAACCTGCATTTTAACAAGATCACCAGATGGTTTATATGCCCACTGAAGTCTGAGGAATACTGGCCTAAAGTACAGATTATGGAACAATATGTATTGTATTATACAAAATTATATATCAAGCTGGAAGAGGCTTTTGAAGACTTCTGATTTAAGCCTCATTTTACAAATAAGAAAATAGGGTCCAGAGAAGGTGAGTGGTTAGCCCAGAATCACACAGCTCAAGTGTTAGGCCTGACATCTGAACCCCAGCCCTGGTCATCTCCTGTAAATTGTTAAGAAGTCAGATTTCCAGATTTGCATTTCTGCAATCAAGCTTGTCTGTTTTTCTTTCTTTCTCTCTCTTTCTTTTTAACAACAAAGAAGTGCAGGATGATGTACGCCCATTAAGTTTTAGTTTACTCATTTTAAATGTTATTCCAGCCAAGAGAGATCCTGAATCTTGATTCCACCAGCCATCATCTTAGCTGTACCTCCAAGTTTTCTGCTACCTGAAGATATGATAAGGAGGCATTCTAGGTCTTTATCTAAGTTGCTTCTAAGAACACAGGCCAGAACAGGGTGCAGGACAGAGCCATGTGGACTGCAACTAGAGACTTGCCTGCATAACGGATTTCACTGGTAACGTTCAGAATCCCAGAGCAGGCTGGCAGCCTGGTTTATGTGCAGAGCCTTTGTGTGGGATTTGAAGCCAGAAAATGTGACCGAAGTAGGAGTCTAAACAGACACAGGCAGGGCCTGGAGAATGAAAGTCAAATGCCTTTTCCAGGGGGTCTAGTAGGACCTCTCTGTTGGTGGGGATCCCCCCAAAAAAGTAATCTTTTAATTTTTGTAGGAACCCTGTAATGGTTTCATTATTATTCTCACTTTGCAGAATAGGAAATGTAGGTGCAGGGAGGTTCTTGATTGGCTAGTGATTAGCAAGCAAGGACTTGAAGTGGATCTGATTGCTAGGCACTCCACCACCTGGGCTCCTGCCTGCAGCTGGAGGGCATATCCAGGACAAGCAAGCCTCTGAGCCCCAGGAAGAGGCTGAGCAGTTACGGCTAGTTTCCCAACTCCCAGGAACCGAAAATGACAGCCTCCTCTTGGCCCCATCAGCTCCTCACCCATGCCAACCCTGGACCCAGAGTGAAAGGAGTGTTCTGGAGGAGACCATGAAGCTCCCAGCTGCCCGGGGGAAGCTGGCACATTTGCATCCGTGTGGCTGAGGCTGCACTTTCTCTCCATCTCTGGGATTCACCCATGTGTGACTCTCCCAGATGTCCAAATCATGCACTCAGCAGGGATGTCTTCAGGAGGCTTCCCCACCCATTGAAATCAGGGCAGCAAGGGGCTCCCCTTGTTTTCTTCCCTCTTTGCATAGATCCAGCCCTGGGCTGATTAGGACTCTAAGCCCTGTAGGCCCTAACACTAAAATGATCAGGTCCTCCCACCACTGCCCCGCCCTGCCTCACCCCACCAAGGGCTACACAGGCATTTCAAAGGATAAACAGTAAAATAAGTCTAAAGAAGTCTGCCAAATTTGGATTTTTCCTATGTTGACTACTTTAGTGACTTTTCTGAAATAAAATATGGTTTCAAAACACAATTTTTGATGCCTCTACTTTGCTAGTGCTTTAAGCATCTCTTGAGTGTGCCTGTGAGGCATTTCAGCATCGGAGTTGGAACCAGACAGGAAAAGGAAAAAAACCGATCTGTATCGGGCACCTGCTGCATGCCAAGGACTATGCAAGGTGTTGACAAAATAACAGTAACAAACATAACATTTAAATCATCCTTGTGACATTTATATAGCAATCTGTGCCAAGTACCACTCTAAGCGCTTTCAGTACATCAAGCTAATTTAATCCTCACAACAACCCTATGTGGTAGGTAGTATGATTATTCCCATGTAACAGATGAAATCTCACACTATGAGAGGCAGGCACTGAACCCCCTGTTTTATAGATGAGGAAACTGAGGCTTGGGAAGAAGTGAGTTGCCCAAGTCCCCCAGATGCCTGGTGGAAGAACAGCTTTGGCCACTTCCAAAGCCCTTGATGTTGACACTCCAAATGCAGGCCTCACTCATTTCCTGTAAGTGCCTTATGATTTGATATGTCCTCAGGGTGCATTATAAGAGGAAGCTGGAAAATCTGGGACTGCAGTGAGCATTGAGTCTTGTCCTGATCTTCTCAGGGACCCTCTGTCATTCCCAATTGCCTCTTGCATCTGTTCTCACCTGGCGCTACCATTCCATCCTCCTTGGTTTTTTTCCCTTGCTAAGTGACCACTTTATACGTTGGTCCATATCATGTAGCCTCTGCTGGAGGCAAGTCTGGTTCCCATCTGCCTTCCTCCGAAGAAGAAGCTACTGGAAAATTAGAGTTATGTTGGACACAGTCTTTGTCCCCAAGGAACTTCTCTGTGGTCATAATCATTATATTAACAGCAAATCTATAGCATGCTATGCACTAGACACTTTAGCAGCTTGGCTTTATGTAAGCCTTACAGTATCCCCAGGAAGGGAGCACTATTACTAGACCCTTTCCAGATGAGGACACTGAAGACCAGAGGGCATAAGCAAAAGTCCAATGTCTCACTTCTCATAAGTGGACAAACCAGGATTCGAACCCAGATGGTTTGCCTCCAGTGCCTGCATGCTGAATCACTGGACTAGGCTGGACCTGAGCATTTAACTAGAGGACATTATAGATTATGTAACACTGTGGGGATTCAGAGGAGGCAGAAAGCACCTCTATCTGAGGGGCAGGGGCTGGAGAATTAGAGAAGATGGCCGAAAGAGGTAGCATTAGAGCTCAACAAAAGAGCTAGGGATTGGCCCAGGCAGGAATGTAGGTTAGTGAAGTTCTAGGCAGAAGGAACAGGATAAGCAAAGTTATAGAGGCAGTCAACAAGAAGGGGAAAGGAATGAAAAATGACAGTGACGTTTTGTATGCTTGTGACTGGGAGGATGTTAATAGAAAGAGGATGCCATCAAAAGTGGGAGACAAGGAGCAGAGTCAGGCTGTCCACATTCAGGAGAGTGGGACGAGGTCCTAGGAGGTAGTGGACAGCAAGGATGAGGAAAGCACCAAGTAAGTAGGGATCGAGACTGTGCCCTCTCACCGCCACCCTTGTCCCCCTAAGTGTCTCCCCGTGATCACTGCAGCTAACATTTGATTCCTCCTTCTCCTCTCCCAGGGAACTTACTATTTGTCCCCATGATTTAGCCTTTGATTACCTTGAACTGTTCTATAATCATTCCCTGTAAACACGCTTGACTCTCCAGCAAGAGTGACCTTTCCTCAGAGACCTGGACCTTTCTTTCTTCCCTTCTGAGCATCTTCGAGCATCCCAGGACAGTTCTGGGCAAAAGACTGGTACTTGGTGACTTGAACTGATATTTCACAGAGATGCACAAAGACTTGGGATTCCTTAATTAGAATTCATGTGGCAGAGAAATTTGGGCATGACTTTGAGGATCTCCCCCACTCGCCAACAGCATATTCACAAGATATGAACATCAAAGATTGTGGCTTGGTGCGAAAACACAGCACATTGGAGGCCATTCCATAACAGCTTAGAGCTGATGAAGAGAAAAAGATATGGTGTGTTGGGTGAAATAGAACTGAAGGCCAGGCCTAGCTTATCCTTTAGGAGCTGTGTGGTTTGAAGAAATTGTTTAGCCCCTTTCTGCATATCGGCTTCTTCATCTGTTAAACAATAACAATCATGGTATCAATTCATTGGATTGTCATAAGGATTAGTGAGATAATATGAATGTGTTTAGTAAGCTATAAGGCAGTGCATACATGGTGGGGATCAGTATTAGATGACAATAATGGTCATAGCAATAATAATGATTTTGATAGTAGTGGTGGTGATGATGTTTGTGATGGTGGTGTGATGGTGGTGATGGGAGTGGTGTTATTTGTGGTGGTAATTATTATATTATGGATGTATGAGTCTGTTTTCACACTGCTATAAAGAACTACCTGGGACTGGGTAATTTATGAAGAAAAGAGGCTTAACTGACTCACAGTTCCACAGGTTTTACAGGAGGCATGGCTGGGGAGGCCTCAGGAAACTTAAAATTGTGGCAGAAGGCTAAAGGGAAAGCAGGCACATTTTCACATAGTGGTAGGACAGACAGAGAGCAAAGGGGGATGTGCTACATACTTTTAAACAACCAGATTCCATGAGAACTCCCTCGCTATCACAAGAACAGCTTGGGGGAAACTGCCCCCATGATCCAGTCACCTCCCACCTGGTCCCTCCCCCAACATTAGTAACTACAGTTCAACATGAGATTTGGGTGAGGACATAGAGGCAAACCATATCAAGGGATAATATTGTTGATGATGGCAGAGGTGTTGGTGACAGTAATGACAGTAGGGGCTTCATGGCAGTAATGATGATGATGATGGAGGATTACAATATTAGTGGTAACGGTGATTATTATAGTATAGATGATGTTGTTGATTATAAGGGTGGTGGTGGTGGTGACAATGGTGATGGTGGTAGTGATGGTGATGATGATGATAATAGCAATGATGATGATATGGTGGTATGACAGCGATGGTAGTATGATGGTGGTGATGATAGTGACGGTGGTGATGATGGTGATGGTAGTAGCGATGGTGGTGATTATGAAGATGGTGGTGATGATGGTATTGGTGGTAGTGATAATGGTGGTTATGGAGGTGGTGGTGATGATGGAAATGGTGGTGATAATAATAATAGTAATGATGATGGTGTGGTAGTAATGACAGTGATGGTAGTGGTTATGGAAGTGGTGATGGTGATGATGGTGATGATGGTAGTGATGGTGGTGGTGGTAGTGATGATGGTGAAGTGATAGTGATGGTGGTGGTTATGGAGGTGGTGATGGTGATGATGGTAATGATTGTAGTTATGGTGGTGGTGGTAGTGATGATGGTGAAGTGATAGTGATGGTGGTGGTTATGGAGGTGGTGGTGGTGATAATGGTGATGGTGGTGATGATAATAGTAATGACGATGGTGTGGCCGTAATGATAGTGATGGTGGTGGTATGGTGGTAGTGACAGTAGTTGTGATGAAAGGTGGTGATGGTGGCAGTGGTGATGATAGCAGGAGGGCTGACGGTGGTGATTATATAGTGATGTGAGTAGTAGTGTTGTTGGTAGGATGATGGTGGTAGTGGTGTCAACAGCACTGGTGAATTTAAGGCAATCATTCCCTTTGTCCAAACGATCTTCTTTGACTAGGCTGCACAGAAGGATTTCCAACCCCCAGAATTTGAATTCCCCCAGGCGTATTTGTCAAAAGTAGGAAAGAATAAGACAAATCAGCCCATGCCTCCAAATTTCTTCTCTTATTCCTGGTTGGTACTTTCAGAATCATTTTAATGTAAGCTGCCTTCTTGACATTTGCATTCCAACACATAGCACAGTGCCGTGGCTGGTACCTCGTCAAGTCTTCAATAAATATTTGTGAAATGAAGGGATGAACTTGCAGAAAGACACAGGCTGTTCTCTTGGATGAACTCATCAGAGTTAAATGTTTCATCTTTGAAGATAACGTGGGGGTTATCAGGCACATCAGAATATACCTGCATTAACACCATTGCCAGCATAAGCAATTCGATAACCTGGCAGGTTGGGAAGATTTCTTGGCACCTACTCTGCCCCTGGAAGCCCTCAGACGTCAGTCTGGCCTGGCCCCTTGTACCCACCACCTTGCCCTCAGAGGTAGGGCCTGTTCTGCCGGGATTCTGTGCTAACTGATCACAGGGAACAGTGGGGAAAATGGCCTCTCCCGCCGGCTGCTTCTGAAGAGTCCAAGCCTCCCTCCTCAGTGACCTTGCTGTGAGGCAGGAATGAGAGGCACATCCTGGCTCTAGAGATGTTCTTCTTGGCAGCAAGTCCTCCCCGATGGCAGGAGGGATTACAGAAGTGATTTCAGGTGCCAGTGCCCCCACAGCCCACCCACCCTCTGCTCTAGGCAAATCAGAGGCACCTGTAGAGCCTCTGTTCTTTGTGTGTGGAAAAGGAATAATCTCGCACCAGCATTATAAGGTTCTCATGGTTTTTAGGGGTGTGGCACATAGTGAGGGCTCCGTTAATGGCAGCAGCTATTAATATTGGTATAATTTATTATTTCCATTACTAGTGGAGACATTGAGCTGATATATGGGTCAATAATGATAGACTAGAGACTTTGTGTGTCTCTTTGGTGGAAAATGTGTGGCTTGGATTCACCTTGAATCCCCTGATTCTGGCACTCTGGCCTGGGAGTGTCCTCTGAATGAGTCACATGGTGCCAGTGGGGTTGTTGAGATAGATGGCCTGCAGGCATTTGGGTTCAAATGCTGTTCTGCTGAATAAGGAATACGATTTGGGGACCAAAGACCCTTGGATTTAAATCCCAGACTTGTTTTTCCCTGGCTGTGTGGCCCTAGGGAAGTATTTCTGCTGAGCCTTACTGTCTTCTTGTGTCCAGTAAGGTTAGTAATATTGACCACATTGGCTCTTTGGGAAGAGGATGGAAAACAAAGTGTAAATGGAGCGAGGGAGGGAATTTGTCTCCGAGGCAGCACAGGACAGGAGGTAATGGAAAGACCAAAGTGGTTTTTGGATTAGAGCTGCCTGCAGCCTTTATCTGTCTCTGGAGTTGATTTATTATTCTCCCAAATCTTGGAACGAAGTCAAGAAAGGGAGGAAGAAAGGGAGAGAGATGGGTAATAAGAGTATGGAAGAAAATGTAAACATGTAGAGTGCAGACAGCGGATGCCTGCCCATAGCAAGCCCTCCACAGAGGGAGAATTAATTGGTTGTTGTCATTTGTATTGTTGTGATTGTTCTTATTGTTGAAAGATGTAGAAGAGAAATCAGGTAGAAAGAATTCAAGCAAAGACAGAGGGTGAGCGAAAGCATGAAGAAATGAACAGAATCTGGGCTGAATTTCTTTAAGGTTACAAAGCACTCTATGCAATCTGCAAAGGGTGGAAACCGAGGCAGGCAGTCCCCAAGCTGCTAGTACCACCCTGCGACTCTATGTGTCAAACAGAAAGAGTTCCTTAAAGGGTGTTTGGTGTGTGCATGTGTGTAGAGGGATGAAGCATGCTTTCTTTGTATACATCAGACACTGTGCTGGGCACTGCCCTTAAATTAGCTCATTTAATTTTCACACAGTCCTATGAAGCAGATGCTGTTATTGTCTCAGTTTTAGAGACAAGAAAACTGAAGCTCAGAGAGGAGAAGTGATGACCAGCCCAAGGTCACATAGCTGCTAAGTGCAGGGACAGCATCAGAACCCAGGCCCGTCTGTGCCCTTAGGTCTCAGAGATTCTACACCTACTACCTAGTATTAGCTCAATCTGACACGGGGAAATTAAGCCTCAGGAAAGCTGTTTCCTTCAGTTGCGTAGCCAACTTGAAGCAATGGTAGACTGAATCCCAGTTCTGACTGCCAGCTCCACAGTCCCTCCCTGGGGCCTCGCACATCATTGGAACTGACAACACAAGAATCTTCCATCTCCTTCCTTCTCTTCTTCCTTTTCTTGGCTGTCATCCAAAACTTCAGGGGAATGATAAACCAACTTGAGAGACAGAGAAAGGCTGTAGGAAGATCCAACTCAAAAACATTTTAGTGTTTGCATTACCTCCACCTGAGCTTCCCTGGAGATAAACCCTCCTCACTCTCGCCCACCGTTGCTCTGCTATGTCAGTTTCAGCAGCCGGACTCTGGGGCTGACATGCGTTGCCCCTTTTCAACCCAGACATCACTTCCTTCAGGGAAGGCTCCACATAATGGTGAAGTGCACAGACTCAGAAGCCGGGCAGTGCTATTCTGGAACCTGGATCTGCCTTTCTTGGGCGTGTGGCCTTGGATAAGTCACCTACTCTCTATGGGCCTCAGATCCTTCGTCTGCAAAACAGAGTTAACACCTCCCTTCTAGGGTTGCTGTGAGGCTTAATTGAGAAGGTATATGTAAAATGCCTGCTCCATAATAGACACCCGTTCGAGAATTAACGTTTGGGTTGTTACAGTGTAAGCCTATGGGTCTCAGGCGACAGACTTGATAAATACAGGTTCCTCTGCAGCCACAATCCTAGTCCTTAGCACAAGCATGACACCGCCTGGCATGTGCTATCCCTCCCATATCCATCAGCCATGGCAGACACAGATCCCTCATTATGAGACTTTTTTATTCTGAGCTAGAATGTGACCTCAGAATCTTTCTTAACACAATGCTTCAAGCAGTCACTACCAGTTGAACATAGTTGACATGGAAGATAGATGAAGTTTATCTGCATTCTAGTTCTCACCAAGTCCATGTTCACTGCTCCATCTGCTCAGTGCAGGCTGTCTCTCTGCTGTGTCTCCCACCTGCTTTTGTGAGTGTGTGTTTCTATGTTTGTGTATGTGTGTGTTTAAACTCCTCTTCCAGAGTGAAAGACCATTTCAGTCTTTTGTGTGCTGATTTGTAGAAATCACTGAACTTTCATAATCCCACTTGCAATGTCATGTCTATGGCTGGGGATCTCCAAGTAACATCAGCTTACATCTGGGGAGGACAAGGGGAATCAAAATTAGAAGTTAGGAGAGCAAAATCCACACACAGCATGCACCATCGGCCACCTTTAGGAGTGACACAAGAGATGGTGTTTGAATATAAATTTGAAGTCTTTCCAAAGATTTAACACTCTTTTGGCTGACAACCATAATCTCAAGGAGGTAGGCCTAGGCTAGAACAATTATACTTTAGGGTAACCCTAGCTGCTGTAACAAACCCCAATATTGCAGTAGGCTGACACATAGAATTGTTTTTATCATTCATATAACTTCTTGGTGGGCCAGTAGCCTTCTTCCATGTAGTCACTCAGGGACCCAGCCTCCTTCCATCTTGTTGCTCCCCCAACCCCAAGGCATCCTCTATATCTATGCGAAAGGGGAGCAGAAAATGTGGTCTCTGGCCCAGGAACAACTCTAGTCTTGGAGAAGCACATGATATAGTATAAAGATCACAGCCAGGCCTGCCACAGGCAGCAATTCAGGGCTGGGCACCAGATCAGCTGAGTGGAGTCCCAGCTGGCCAAGGAGTCTGAGCCCAGGTGCTATGTGGTCATCTTGGGCATGGAGCAGGGCAGCTCAAGGACCAGCGGTCAGCTGGCAGGGTCCACACCAAGCCTGTACAGGGAAGCCCTGCCCTGACCATGGACAAGGCCTGTGTAATCCTGATGTCAGCTGCCTCCCTCCGGAGGACAGCCTGCAGCAGATGGTCAGAGCCTGTTGCCGTTAAACATTTGAGTGGTTCCACCAGCATCCCGATGAGTCTGGGTTCACCAAGAAACATTATTGTAATGTGCTCCCCAGGCAGCTCTGCCTCAGGGAGAGACAATGCCAGGCATGACAACTTCAGCATTCTTGTTCTGCATGGCAGTTGCATTTCTCATTGTGGTTTATATGTTGGTCACATGATCTGAGCTAATGGGAGTATTCGCCTGACAGATGAGTCCCTTTTGCTGGGTGTGCCAGCAAAATCAGGCTTCCAAGCCTCCAAGGCTCACTGCCAGAGGCTGGGGAATTCGCCAAGGTAAATGCCACCTTGTGAGGTCTTTGGGACACAGCCAGCAGCCTCCCCAGGGCACCATTCCTGTCTCAGCATGAGGCTTCTCTGGCCAGCCCAATGGCATTTGGGAGCCACATCCACACCCCGTGGGTCTGGGTCTGTTTCTAGCTGCACTGGGACATTCTGGCAGATTCTCCCTGATCTCTGTAAGGAAGAGTATAGCAGGAAGGAGAAGAAGCGGAAAAAAATTCCAGTGCTTAGAGTTTTCCCTCTAAAGCGGACCTCCTGAGCTGCTTCTGAACAGGACTTGGAACAAAGGAATCTTGGCGCTTTGATGATCGTGTCTGCAGCAGTTGTTGAAATGAGTCTGACACTCGCCAGTGCCTTAGTACGAATTATAATTACATCAGGAGACCCCAGGCAACCGAGTAAACTGATTAGCTACTGCTCTGAGTTGATAGATTTTTTTCCCTCTGGGTCATAAATAGGGCTGTGGGAGATGGTGGAAGCATGCTGGTGGGAGCAGGTCAAGATGGGCTGTACATCCAGGAAGCCCAACCGAGTGGTGTAGGCAGCTCCCCCTCCCCTACCCTGCCACCGGAAGAGACAGTCTGACAGGTGCCCAAGGTACAGTTCAGCTCCCTCAGCCAGGGACTGCACTCCCGATCTTGTGTGCTGCAGAGAGCTGTCCTCAGAGCAGGCTGAGGGTGGCTGGACTGCTAGGCGATGCTCTGGGAAGCCCTCCCCCAGGAAAGCCGATGCTTTCTGCCAGGCATAATTATTGCACGGATAATTACACGATTCAGAGCCTGCTGGAGAATCCTGGGCTGGTGCCAGAGTAGAAAGGCAGGGTTCCGGAACTGCAGCCAGTGGCTGATTCTCAGAGTCGACTTTGAAAGAAGAGGGTAATCATTCCTCCTCCTAAGACTCCTACCTGGCTGGGCCAGGACATGGCAAACGTAAAGCTAAGGGAGGCAGGGAGTTGATAAGTTCTCTCCTCCACCCACTCCCTTACAGGTGGGGGTCCCCAGAGTTCTGACCTAATCCCTCTTCTGTACTCCCTGCACGTGTCACCTCCCTGGAACAATCCACCCCTGCCCATTAGCACATATATGCGGATGACACCAAGTGTCTTTCCAGCCGGGCATCTGCAAATGCATGCTGGGCATCTCCCTTACGTGTCTCCTCCAGCCCATTGCACTCCAACCTGAGCCATTCTCCTCCTACCCGTCTGCCTCTCAGTTCATATTCTCTTCCCACCCAGACATACCTGTCCTCCCAGACCTCCACTAGGCACCCAGGAGTCCTAACCTGCTAGTCCTTTCCCACTCCCTGTGCACCATCCGAAGCCAGGTCATGTCAGTTCTACAGCAGATGTGTCTTGGCTCCTGCCTCTCCTCCCAGCACCACCCCCGTCCTCCGGCACAGCCCAGGTCCGGGCTCCATGGTCCACCCTGGCTTTCTTGTGGTGGCCTCCTCCCTGGCCTCCCCACCCTCATCCCCTGGGGACCAGCCTCCCACTGCCTCCAGATCCAATGTCTGCCAGTAAATCTGGCTACATATTCCCATGGTTGGAGACCTTCCATGGTTTCCTTCACTCTCAGCACCAACTTGGCCCCTTCTGACTGTCCTGAAGACCCTTCCCAAGCTGCCAACGCTCCAGCGCTGCATCCCCTGTCCTGCTTGTGACACCCAACCCTATCGGATGCCACATGCACTTCTCCCAGTTGTCCAATGCGGCTTTGCCAAGCCTGAGCATACATGTGTGGAAAGGAGGAATCCAAGGGTGAATGTTCTGGACTCTGGAACTACACTGTGTGGGTTTAAATCTTAGCTCTGTCACTTGCTAGCTGTGTGACCCAGGACAAGCCACTTGGCCCCTCTGTTATTCTTTCTTCCCATCTATAATGTAGAAATAATAGTACTAACAGAACCCATCCATGGGGTTGTTGGGAGGATTCAATGACATATTCATGTAAAAGACTCAGAGCATGACCAGTGCACAGTGGCCATCTTATCAAGTGTCTGCTGCCTGTCCCAAGATGGAAACACAAAATGTGAAATCCAAGCATGGGTGGTGGAGGGGTGGTACAGGGCGGGGCGGGAATTCAGTTTAAACTAGTTCATGCCTTCATTTTACAGAGGGAGAAATAGGTCCTGAGAGAGGAGGGGCCTTACCCATGGTCACCCCAGGACCCAGCCCAGTGTTCTTGGTTCTGAGGCCCGGCTGCCCTGGAATGGAGCAGACAGCTCCCTCTGGGTGGTCAAGTTCCCTGAGTTCTTTGAGGGCTTGCCAGTGGTGAGAGGGATTCCTCCCCACCAAACCCCTGACTCTGAGAAGTGGGTTGGAGCAGGAGAAGAAAAGTGTGCAACTCAACTCAGCTTTTCAGGGTAAACCAAGGAGAGGATATTTGACGGTGGCGGCATTAGGAGGGGACTTCTGCACAAGGCTTGGGAAACTTTGCCCGAGATTTAGGCCCTGGACTCAGCCTGATGCACTCCGTTTATTGGGTCCCTGCTCTGAGACCAGGATCCGTGGAAAGAACCCACACCTGGGAGCCAGCTGTCCTGGGCTTTGGAAACAGTTGTGTCCATGGGTGAGACCTTGTCTCTGCAGGCCTCTAGCAGAGGGGCTAAGAGCATGCACTCTGCAGGCTGCCTGGGTCCTCACCCCTACTCCCGCACTTAGTAGTCAGATGACCTTGGTGACTTAACCTTCCTGAGCCTCAGTTTTCTCTTCTGTAAATGGGAGATCATAATGATACCTGCCCCATAGAGTTGTTGTGTGGATAAGGGATAGAATCTGCATTAAAGCACTTAGGTAGTGCCTGAGATTTAGCAAAGGCTCAATCAACATTTAAAAATGGCAAGAATCAAGCACTATCATGCACGTAGGGCACCCATCTTTGTGCATAATCCCTTTGCCTTCCCTCCCTAGAATGCAGAGGAAGGAAGACCTCCGTGAGAACCCTACATACATCTTTGCCAACTGGCAGTTTTTCCTCTAGTTAATTTGGGAGCCTGTGACCTTTACTGCCGTGTGATTCTCTGACTCAGACTGCAGTGTTACAGTGCCAGCCAAACATGGTGACAAGCCCCTTCCCAGGCAACTGAGGACAGGCAGGAGTGTTCTGGAAGCTTCTCCCGGAGTGGGAGTAAGGGTGGGCAGAGTCATGTGATGCTGCACTGTCCACCTGGTTGAAGGAAGTAATTTCAGACTCTGTCTCTGACATCTCTATTAGCCAAGGGTGAGGGTGTTAGTTCAGGTCATGTTAGCTGTGCCTCCCACCCTGCATCCTGGGCCCAGAAACCACACCCCTACACAGGGCTTCTGTGTCAGAGTCACCAAGGAAATGGGCTGCTGAGGATGCCAGCACCAACCAGGCTGCTCTCCTGGGGCGACATGTCGGCCATCTTACAACTTCCCTTCCAATATTCGCCATGTGCCAGCTCCGGCTCAGTCACTGAGCCTCACATCGCTGGACCCCACTGTGTGCTCAGCGTCATTAGGCACTTTCACCTATGGCTGGAATTGAGACCTGGCTCCTCCACCTTGCACTTGTGTGACCTGGCCATGCTCATGTCACCCTCCTGGGCACCCCAATACCCTCATTTGTAAAGTTCAACCTACATGCTGTGACTGTGAAGTGAGAAAGCAGTCAGCAGTGCTTAGAACAGTGCCTGGCTCCCACTACACACTCAATAATGCCAGCTATGTTGTCAATATCAACTCTATGCAGTAGCCCATTTCTGTAGATGAAGAAAGGGAGGCCACGGGAAGGGAAGGCATGTGCCTGGGGTGGATTTGAACTCAGGCCTGTCGGGTTCCAGTCTGGGCTTTTCTGCTCTTTCCAGGCCATATCGGAACTGCCATTAGAGGGACTCATTCATTCCCATACATATCAAATATGCACTGCACCCAGATTACATCCATCCTTAATTGAAGACCTATCCTTCTGGGCTTTGGAGATTTGCTGGACTTGGAGAGTCACCAATACAACTCAGGTAGTGACATCTGGGAGGAGAAGACTGAGGTGTCATCAGCTGCTTCTTATCCCCCTGCCTTTGCTCAGCCTGTGCCCACTGATGGGACACCTTTGCCCAACCTCTCACCCATACCTTTTGTCTGATTAGCTTTTTTTTTTTTGAGACAGAGTCTCGCTCTGTTGCCCAGGCTGGAATGCAGTGGCACGATCTCGGCTCAGGGCAACCTCCACCTGCCAGGTTCCAGTGATTCTCCTGCCTCAGCCTCCCAAGTAGCTGGGATTACAGGTGCCTGCCACCACACCCGGCTAATTTTTGTATTTTTAGTAGACATGGGCTTTCACCATGTTGGCCAGGCTGGTCTTGAATTCCTGACCTCAGGTGATCTGCCCACTTCTGCCTCCCAAAGTTCTGGGATTACAGGTGTGAGCCACTGCACCCAGCCTGATTAGCTGCTTCTTCCTGTCCTTTGGGACCTGGTACAGGCATCACCTTCTCTGGGATGCTTCCCTTGTCCCTCCCTCATCACAAGGCTGGCTTGGGTGACCCTTCTCCATGCTCCAAAACTCCCTTGCTCCTAAGCAGCCTCAGCATGGAGCTCCAAGCCATGAAGCTATAATATCAGAGTCCAAGCCTTATAGAGCTTCCAGGGTCTGACATATGGCAGAAGTTAAATTAAACTGTGTATTTGTTTATTTGCTAATATTCTGCCTTATTACAAAAGAGACTTGAGTCAACTAAGCAAATAAATGTTTGCGGAGCTGAATTAAACTGAGACAGAGTACTGGCCCAGTACTCTGGGCATCAGGAAGACCTGGGTGAGAATTCTCCAGAACTGTGCCTTCTATGGAACATTAAAAAGGTCACTTTCCCACTCAAAGCCTCAGTTAGCAATTCAGGGGCTGCGAACAGCAATCTATTGTGAGGACCTGGTGTGTGAGCCACATGTCCACATCAGCCACTCACAGCTGCGGCAGAACTAGGCAGTTGAGTTTGACATTGGCCTTTTAAGCTAGTCACAAATGATCAGAAGACCCATGGCAGGCTGTCACTAGTGATTTTGCTTAGGTGCAAACTTGAATGGTGCTCCTTGGAGTTCTGATGTGGGAGAGTCACTGAGCTGGACGTTTGCACACACAGTCACATGCTCACAGGCTCACCCCAGCATGCACGTCTCAAAACAATATATTTTCCTCTATTTGTCCTTGGGTTTTCAGTTACAGCAAAAGTATTTTCAAAACAAAACAAAATGCATCATGATACAATCTCATATCAAGTAACATTCATTTGGGGGGATGCATTTAAATTAATAGCTTCATAAGCGGTTGTTGTCCTGCATTTACAGACACACGGCAATTCTGAAGGGGTCGTGTTATTTTTCGATTATGCTTTACTGCATGTTATGAGGGACACGGCATGCTGCAGTGGTGTTTGTGAGCTGGAGGATTTGGGAGAGCCTTAGGAACCCTCCCAGGAGCCTCAAGGATTGACTGCAGTAGGAGCTCAAATGAATTTTGCCTGGGGCCTGCCCTGGAGGAGACCTGCCTCTCAGCAGCCAATCTCACCCAAGCTGCTCTGGAACTGGAGGCTCTGGTTCCCTGGGCCCTGCTCCCCACCCACTTCCCTCTCGCCTCTCCCATTCCCTTCCCCAGTCCACAGCCCCTTTGTTCAAGGAGGGAGCTGCAAGCTGGTGGTCTCTGGGCAGCTGGATAACTATTTCTAAAGCCTCTTAGACCCTGGCAATCTTCCCCCTAACACCATCGGGTGAGTGCAAAGCACTGCAGGCCAGACTTCAGTTCTGCTGTGTAATTTGCAAGCTGGGTGACCTTCCTTATCTACAGAATGGGGCTCTCCTGCATGGCTGGCATGAGGAATAAACAAAATGGTTGTGTCCAGTGCCTAGGGCATAGCACAGCTCAAAAAACTTAGTTCATCCTCCTAAGGGATCAAGAAGATGATTGGAAACAAATGTCCAAGGGCGTAATATTGAAGGGGCTTGTGCCAGGCATATATGGAGAGAAGGGCTTTGTGGGATGTCAGACTTAATAGGGCCCTTTACTCCCCACCCCCTTCTCTCTGTTCATAGACAGGAAATCTGTGGCCTATTCTGGGACCTCAAAGTGCCACAGGATTACAGATACCAAGTCAGAAATCTAAGGTTCTAAATGGACTTTAGACCATTTTTCATTTGGGAAGGAAGAATTCTTTAAGGGGTTGTGCTGGCACTGTCTCTGAATGCATGTGCAGAATGTGCTTCCAGATGGGATAATGGTCTGAGTTTGAGGACAGAAGTCCACTCCACTGCATTCAACTGTTCAATAGTCCTGGGCAGTGTTATTGCATGGGAGACCATACCTGGCCCCAAAGATTGCCCCATAGTCTCTTTGTCAGATAAAGCATAAGTGAGCATCCCATCTTTGTTAGTCAGAACCTTTTCAGTTTCAAACAACAGAAAACCAACTCTTCCTGTTTAAAGGAAGAAAAGGGGGTTTTATTGGTTCATGTAATAAAATGGCTGGGGTAAGATTAACTTCAGGCAGAGCTGAATACAGGTGCTCAAAGAAAATGTCAACAAGAACCTGTTGATTTCTCTGTCTCAGGTCTGCTCTCCCCTGTCTTGGCTTCATTCTCAGGAAATGCTCTAACCTTGGGGTTCCAAGAGTAGTAACCAGTAGCCCCATATTTACAGCCCACCAGCTCAGCAACCTCTGTGGGAAAGAGCCTCTCAATAGTTCCAGGAAAAGTTCCGGGGCTGGCTCCCATTGGCCTAGATAGGGTTATGTGCTATGCTGTGAGATGCCAGGTTCTGGGGAGGGAGGAGTGTTCTGCCTTAACAACCGAATGGACTGTATTTGTGGGGAGGTGTGGGAAACTAAGGAGCTCTTACTAGGAGAATGGATGTTGGGCCAGCAGAAACAAAATATGTCACTGCCTTCTTCAAGTACACAGGTTTCTGTAAAGCCTAACCTCACACCGAGGCACCACTTGCCCCAAACTCCAGCCTGAAGGATTATAAGGAGGTCAAGCTTGCCTTTGCAGGGCTCCTGCTTCCTGTTAGGCACTGTGCTCGTTGTACCTGGACCTTCTTCTGAACCTCTGAGATTGGTTCTGTTATCTTTATTCCCATTTTACAGATAGCAAACCACAAACTTACTGGGTAGAGTAACAATGTTGCCCAGAGTTAGAACTTACAAATGGCAGAGTTGGAGTTTGGACCAACATTAAACAGTCTGACTTCACAGTGCAGACTCTTAGCAATCAAGCAATATGGTCTTCCCCAAGAATGTCTCACCACTTCACCCTTCCAGGCCTTTCTTCTTGTTGGACTCTAGACTTTAAATGCCCTTCTTTTCTCTTCTTGCTCGCTCATTAAACTCTTCCTTGAATGCTCCTCCTCCTGATAGTTTTCCCCAGGATTAAAGCTGAGCAAGACCCTTTTCTACAAGACCAAGGTCACCATGCCACTGCTGACTACAGTTGGTATATTTATTTGTCCTAACCCTTGGAGGGCAGAGACTAAATTTATTGTTTACCACTCCAGCACCTAGTACAGTGCCTGGCACAGAGTAGGTGCCCATGGCTCATAACATGTTTATTGGTTGTTTAGATGGCAACATAGATAAAATCAAAGCATGGAAGGTTGCTGAGACCCAAAGACAGGATTATTATTGTTGGTAATGATCTGATAGCTAATGAGTATTATATTAATAATAGGCAACATGCCAGGTACTATAATAGAGGCTTTGCATAACTGCTCCTTTTAATCCTCCAATAATACTATGATGCTGATATTACTCTTCCCATGTTGTAGACAAAGAAACTGGGAGTCGGGGAGGTGAAATGGCTTTCCCAAAGTCTTGCATATAATGTATCTGGATTGCAAGGATGGGGCCCTATGGCCCCCTCAACACCCTATCTGCCTCTCATGCCCAGGGACCTGCCCACAAGGTCAGCCCCTTGGCAATCTTGCCAACCTTGGAGCTCAAAATTCAGTTTGTGGCTTCTCAAGATCTACTGAACGCTTTTTCTAAGTTTGGAGAATTCAGGACATTATGAGTCCTTTTTCCCCAAGGTGGGTATTCAAACTCAGAGTTCCAGCCACCCTTGCATCCAGGGCTCAGATAGCAGAGGGACCTGCCTGAGGCTTGGTTTAGAAGGGTCCACCTGAGGATGTGGATGCAGTGTGAATTCATTTCTGGCAGGGGTGGCAGCAGAGGCAAACCGCTCTGTGGAGGCAGAGGTGGGGAAATTCTGGTGTCTCCTTCCTAGTGTGGACGCTCATGCCTAAGTTGAGCAGTGGAGATAGTGGGGTCTTTCCTGCAGAGGCCTCCATGGTAGGGCTCAAACATTGTTCTAGCTAGGGTGGCCTCCAAGCCTCATACCTTGACCCTCTTGGAGATTCTCTGCACTGCCAAATATCTTCTAATAAATTCCTTCTCTGCATAAACCAACTAGAATAGATTCTGTAGTTTACAACCAAGAATCCTAACTGAAACCCCCTGAAGTTTGTGGGTTTAGGTATGACCATGTGGGAAGGCAGCATGAGCTCTGGACTATAAAGAGAATCAGTTGAGGATGTGGCAGCAAACAGGCACCCTGGGGATCAACGAGGGGAATGATGATGATGATGGGCCTTTGGAAACCTCTGCCTTCTACATCAGTACTTTCAAATTCTTGTGCACACAGATCACCTAAGGATGTTGTTAGCATGCAAATTCTGATTCAGGAGTTTTGGGCTGGGACCTGGGATCCTGCATTTCCAATACCCTTCTCTGCTTAAGCTTTGCTGATGCTGGTAGTCTGAGGACCACCAACGAGGTGGTGAGGTTCCAGGGACCTTTAAGCCTCCAGCAAAACAGCACACATGACAGAAGTGCCTACTTCAATTGCATGAGATGAGAGCAAATCATCCCCGGGCAAGCCCACCATTAACAATTATTCCCATCACTGGTAATATCCTAAGTCCTAAGACACCTGGAGCTTCAAATCTCATAATTAGCACTCTTTGTTATGCTGAGCCTGCTCTTAATGAGGACACTTTGATAATTTGCTTTGTTGAAGAAACAGGATAAGTTCCTTTCACCTACAGTGCAGCATGATAGGAATGTGGTTTGCTATTTGTATCTGTAACTCAGCCCAGGGAGTGCTGACAATGGGGGAATCACTGCAGGGTTCCCAGCCTCCCCACCCTCTGTCCCCACCTCATGTCCTAACCCCCACCCTGCCCAGCAAGGGAAAGTAGGCCCCTGAAGCAGTTGTCCTGTCCTCTAGAATCCTCTAGAATCCAGCTACAAACATCCAAGTCCTGCCCCCATCTTCCTGATCTAACTCACACCATTTGTCATAGTGACCTGGCCTCAGCCTCACTCAACTTCTTCTCTCACTGCCACACCTTTGCATAGGCAGCTCTCCAGCCTGGAATACCCTCACCACCACTACTCTTATCCATCCGGCCAACTCCTCCATGACCTCTGAGATCCATGTGGAAGGCTCTAGAAAGCCTTCCTCAAACTTCCTTTGTTCCAGGATTTAAGCTGACCTAAATCCTAGAGATTAGTACTTCATTTTCAAACTTTTCTTTTGCTCAAAGCCTACAGCAAACTCAGTCCACACACTTGGCTATACAAGAAAGGTTGCTTTCTTTGTTGTTCTATAACTGACTTTAATTTCAACTTCAAGTCCCCATTCTTGCCAAGGGGTAGAAATGGAATCTTGGTCAATTTAGGTTCGTCTCCCCACTTTCTGGGGTTGCATTTCCAGGCCAGGCAGTTTCTGCTGGTGCTTTTGTTCCTTGGTCCTCAGTCTTCTTTCTGTGTTGGCATCCATTGACGTGTCCTCGACTCCCCTCATCTCAGATCACAGGCCCATGCTGACTCCCGGATTATTCTAGTATTCTCTTCATCTGAACCTCAACAATTTTTGAGACCACACATGCATGTGCTCTCTCTTTCTCTCTCTCTCTTTGACACTTCTGGAACACTCTTGGACATGAGGAGATATTGGTCTTTCTAGGATGGCGTCAACTGGCCCTGCCTCAGATCCATTGGCCTGTACATATCTTGTAGCCATTGTGGTGCCATGGATCACAGGTCACGACGCTGTGTGGCTACCTCTGCTCTTAGACCTGTCCCCCATGCCACCAGAGGGAGTGTCTGCCTCCCCCTGATCTGGACACTCAGCTGGAGGGGAGGGTCACAGTCCCTCACAGTCCCTTCTCCAGTGACAAGCAACAAACACCCAGTCTTCCTTTCTTTCTGATCCTCTCCTCCTCTTCCTCCTTCTCCTCCTCCTCTCCCAGTCCAAGGAAGCTTTATGCAAAGACCAGAGGAGGGAATAATGAGGTGGAGGTCTCTCTGACCAAGCATGTAGCCTTCCGGATCTGTTGTGCTTTCCAGGAGTCCTTCAAAGCTCTAAGCTTTTGGAATTCTGCAAGCTCAGGAAATCGAAAACCTTTTCTCTCACAACTGCAGGTCTTTGTCTGCAGTTGTAAAAGTCTGTTTAGAAACTCAGGAGACAAGCAGCATCTTCTTTTTTCCCTGCTTTCTGGAGGCAGTCAGCACAGAACACCCTGCCTGCAGTCTGACTCAGGGAAAGGGTCACTGAGTGTGTGTGTGTGTGTGTGTGTGTGTGGTGTGTGTGTGTTGAGGGGTGGATAATAAGAAAGGAGAACACTCAGAGAGCTCACAGAGGGGCACCCCAGCACCTCCCTCACCTCTATATTCCCCACCTGGGCATAGTGGAGGGAGGGTTAATGCCAGCCAAGTTTAACAGGCATTTCTGATTCGCGGCATTGTTGTTGCGCTATCCTGCAATCCTACGCTGTGGGTACTATTTTCATCCTGATCCTTCAGCCCTGGAAACTAATATAGAGAGCTGAGTAACTTGCTTGAGGCCATGATGCCAGGATACACGGTGCCCCCCAGGCTGAAGAGCCTTAACCACTGGGCTCTACCGCCTCACAGGAGGGCAGGTGGCACAGTACCTGGAACTTGGGAGAGTCCAGCACGTGGAACTATGCTCTGTCATTTACTTATTGTGTGTCACTGGATCAGTAACTCAACACCACTAAGCCTCATTTTCCTCCTCTTCAAAATGGATCTAATAAAGCTGTTAGCAGTGGGCTGCTGTGAACACTAAATGAGGTGGCCCAGGTGAGAGCTCTGGTCTGAAGATGCTCAGACTTTGAATCTCAAGACGTGTGTGAACCAAGATCAGATTTCTTCTATTAGATTGCAATTCTCAGGAAGTCATGTTCCCTCTCCAAATGCCAGTCTGCTGATCCACAAAATGAGCACAACATCTCTGATAAACGGTATCTAGGTGGTTCCAGTGGGCAGCGGGAGTGGGAGGGCGGTTGACTGGGCCAGACCCTCAAAGGTATTCCTGTGTAGTTTCTCATGCATTCGTTCAGTTTGGCACCAGAAGGTGCCCAGACTCACTTTGCAGCCAGTCTGTCCCCATAGAGGGGATAAAGGAAAAACGTATGCACATTTAAACTTTTAAAAGTTTATTTGAACATTCAGCAGTTCAAAAATGGTGTAGCACAGACAGCAAGCGTCTAGCACTCCTCCAGGAGGGGCCAAACAGGATACTTTTATAAAGAGGTTGCAGAAGCAAGACAAAGAAAACCATTTTAATGGGTTGGAATGGAAAGTTCCTAATTAGAGGTTCATTGGTGGCTCCTGATTGGAGCAGTTTCTAGTTTCAACTTACTGTTTACATTGGTCTGTGGTTTGTCCCCATAGGAACTTAAGGTGTCAGAGCCAGCTACTCAGGAGAATGAGGTGAAAGGGTCACCTGAGCAGGGGAGATGGAGGCTGTGGTAAGCAGCGATTGCACCACTGTACTCCAACGTGGGCAACAGAGTGAGACCCTTAAAAAAAGGAGGAGGAGGAGGAGGAAGAGGAGAAGGAGGTGGCAGAGCTACAGAAGCGCCTGTTGACCAGGATGGAGTGCAGTGGTGTGACCACAGCTCACTGCAACCTTGATTTCCTGGGCTCAAGTGATCCCCCCACCTCAACCTCCCAAGTAGCTGGGACCACAGGCAGGCACCACCATGCCTAGCTATTTTTTTTTATTTTTTGTAGAAATGGGGGTGGTCTCATTATGTTCCCCAGGCTGGCCTTGAACTCCTGGACTCAAGTGATCCTCCCACCACAGCCTCTCAAAGTGCTGGGATTACCAGCATGAGCTACCATGCCCGGCATAGATTTTTTTTTTTTTTTTTTTTTGACAGAGGCTACAGACAAGACTGGCTGCCTGGTCTAGAGGGGAGGCCCGGGAGACTTGCCTCCTCCTGTGTGCAGCAGGCTGTGCTGGTTGCCTCAGTTTCCCAGAGTCTAATGAACATGTTTCCTCCACAGGCAGTAGCTGCTTCATTTGTTTTTCTCCCAGTTTTCATTTCTCATTAGCTGCTAAATCCTCCCCATAGCTGCAGACCCTATTGTAGCTGACTCAGCCAGCAGGCACAGCAGGGGCTGGGTCCCAGAGCCATCCCAGCAACCTAGGAGAGGTCAGGGGCAGCAGTGCCTGCCTGGCTGTGTCTCCAAGTGTGCCTCACCCCCACTGACAGGTCAGATTATCCACTGTCCCCAGAGACATTAGGAGGGAGGCCGTGTGCTCCACTCCGCTAGTTGACACACTGGAAGGACGTTCTCCTTGACATCTGACTTAATGACAGTGGAACCAAGCGGGGTGCCCTTGGGTGAAGGAAAAGGGAGGGAAGACTTGAGCCTTCTTTAATGTCGTTACCCTGAGCCTGAGGCCACAAGCAAAGGCCAGCAGCTTCTGCAGGATGGCAGAAGCCAGGAGACAGGGAACTGGGGAGTGTGCATTTATTTGCTTCTCCAACAACAACAACATCTAGGTGTGCAATGAGCTCCCACTTCTGCTGATGTGGGACTAGACAAAAGATGAGAGGGGACCACCCTCAGAGGCTCCCTCCTGCTTGGCCCCAAACTCTTTGTAAATCCAGCACCCCACCCCCAGTTGTTCCCTTTCAGGAATGATCACCCTCTGAAAACCTGCAGAAATTCTCAAATCCCAGCCCTCTTTGCTTCTCACACTTGTAGAGGTCTTTCCCTAAGCAAACACCTGCTTTGTTTATTCAGGGAGTGAGAATATCACTGTAAATCTAACTCAAACATAATTAAGAAGTTAAATCTACTTTTGAGGGAAAAAGTGCTGATTGCTCATCTCCAGACCAAATAAATAAGATTTCAAATCTTCAAGATCTGCAGCTCGGTGTGAACTGCCCTCCACCTGTCTCAACCAGAAGAACATCAGGTGGAAAGGGACCTGAGGAACTGCCTCCTTTAGCCCCATCAGTGTGGAGATGCAGCTCAGTCTTGCCATCTGTGAAATGGGATTGATAATACCTACATGGTTGTCATGAGTTTAGCTCGTAACCCTTTCTCCTCCAGAATATCAACTCCATAAAGGCAGGATTTTGTTTGTTCCCCGTAGTATCCTCAGTGCCTCACACATGGTAAGCATTTAATAAAAACAAAGCCATCAATGGGGATGCCGAAACGCAGAGAGCAGCAGTGCCTTGCCCAGGGTCACGCAGCAAGTTAGAGCAGAGCCCTGATTGAAACCAAGGACTCCTGGGTCTTAAACTAAGAGCTCCTTGCATTAGCCGGTGGCAGGAGATGTAGGTTTGCGTCAATCCTTCCACCAGTTACTACTGCCTGTGCAGCCTTTTGCGTGACCTTGCTTTCCCTGGGCCTCAGTTTTCCCAGCAGTAGAATGGGCTTATTATTAGAGGAGAAGACCACATACCCACTTTGGAAAACAGGCAGAGCCTTGTCCCACCTTCTCCCAACAGCTGACCATTTTCTGCCCAGGCTGTGACCAGAACCTGTTCTCTCCCAACATCAAAATCCCTCTCTCCCTCTCCAACTCTTTCTTTCTAGCTCCACCCTCCCCAAAGAGGAAACAAAGGAAGGCAAACATTTTCCTGTTACCAGCCCAGGTCCCGCTGGACCAAGGTGGAGTGAGGGGAGGGAAGGGTCTACAGTCCTCCCACTCTGCCCCCACACACCTGCGGAGACATTAAGGAGAGTGGAGCTACCCCGGGCTGCCTCTCTGTGATTTAACTCTCTCTCACTCCCACACCTGCAGTGCACCAGAGTTAAAAATGACCTTGGCAAACAGCCTTATGTATTCTCTGTCTGGAGCAGAGGACAGAGTCAAAGAAAACCCACTCAGAAGCCTGGAGAGCGGCTGAAAGTGGGGGAGGGCAGGAAAGGAGGAAGGCAGGATGGAAGAATGCATCTCCTGGGCATTAGACTTGCTGGATTAAGGAGTGGAGAGTCAAACATGGGTAGCTCTGCTCAGAAAAATTATGACCGAAGGAGAGATTATGCTCCACAATCTCACCAGAATGTGGCTTTGCAAAGTGAAACGAGGGTTAGTTCCTCTGCCAGCACAACCAACTCTCCCAGGACACCCCCTCAGGTCCATCCTTGTGCCACAGGCCACCTCACTTCAGGTTGGTGGCTCAGAGAGGTAGCAGCTCCCATCTAAATGTAGCTTCTAGAACCTTCTCTTCTCCTGCTGAGAAAGGATTGTGCTGAGTAATAGAAGCAGCTGGAAGTGGAGTCCCTTGGCCTGGTTCCTACAATCCCAATTTTGACAATCGCGTGACCTCGGACAAGTCACCTTACCTATCTAAGCACATGTTGTTTTAACTGTAAAATGAGGAAAATAGCACTCAACTCAGGGTATGAATGAGTGGAGCCATGTTCTCCCAGCCTCCCTCCCTGAGGGTTACAGGGCGTGGTTGTCTTCCATAGCTTTCTTTGCTCGGCCTTTTGTTGATGGTTTCCCTCTCTCATCAAATTGGAGTGCTGAGGGCACCCACTGCTCCTGGCCCAGGGCACTGCCCTCTCCATGTGCTTTCCCACTCTCTCCCTACACCACTGTACACAGTCCTTTTGTTACACGGCCTTCCAATTCCCCAATCTGAGGGTGCCATTGTGTCCAGCTGAGACCCTGATTGAAGCAGCTGTCCCCTCTGGCCACAGACCTGGCACCATTTCCCTTCAGGCACTTAAAGCAGGAGTAATGAACACTGCTGAGTTCAGCTCAGTGCTAATCCCTCTACACGTGAAATCTCAGTTCTTCAGAGAGCCCTGGGAGGAAGCTACTACAGCTTTTCCCATTTTAAAGGTGAGAAAACTGAGGCTCTGAGAAGGTTTCCCAGCCAGAGCTAAGCCTAGAGCCCTTAATGACTGTCTTCACGCCCTCTCCAGTATAGGCACAGAGGCTACTGAGTACATGTGCTTGAAGTTCCAAGGCATGTTCTCAAGTAGAAGTGTCCTTCTCACAACTGCTCTGAGGCACATGCCATCGGAAAGCTGGGCTAATAATTAAACAGGGGTGATTTGATCAGCCCCACATGGCCTGACAAAGCAGAAACACAAAGGATGGTAAATATTCTATTATGAATGTTATTCCAAACCCCTTTTCCAACGGGGTGGAGAGTAGGAAGCCTCCCAGTTTCTTCCCCACAGTCTCAGCAGCTCCCGTTCTTCTCATCACGCCAGACTTGTGGCCTTGATTTTGGACCCTGTTGGGTTGAGGGTCACAAGAATGTCTGTCTGTCCACACACACAATTGTTCCTCCTCCTTCTTCCCCACCTCCATTCTTACCCATTCCCAGTCCTTATTCCAGACTCCTCCCTTGCACCAGCTGTGTCCTTGGCCCAGGGATGCATAATGAGACCCAGATGCTGCCCCCAAAACTCTCAGTTCATGGACAGTCCATCTTGAAGAGATGACCACAGGATGCTCAATGCTCCAGCAAAGAGGAATCCTGTGGTTCACCAAAGGCACACAGGCCTTTGGCACTTAAGGATCATATCATTCATCATATATTCCTCTAAGTGCCAAAGGCCCGTGTGCCTGCAGTCATTCATTAATTGAACCAATATTATTCAATGAGTCCATTTCTGGCCACTCCTTCTCAGCCAGCCTTCTTTATAAGATTTTCCTCCACTGACACTCCCTGAACTGATGCTAGCCCTGGGGCTCTGGGTTGGCTTTCTATTCCTCCTTCTGGGGGTGTCATTCATTCTCTTGGCCTTAAAGACCTTCCATATACAACCTGCAGGTCCTGTGATCATGGCCTCCAGATTCTGTCTCATTTTGTCCACATCTCTTCACCTCCTGTTTTCTCACTAGCCCAAGCCAACCTCATCTCTAGTCTACACTATTGCAGACATTTCAGGATTGCCTCATCGCCACCAAATTTGCCTCCCACAAGTCACTATTAATTAATATGTCGGGTTGTCACTTCCTGGTTTTACTTCAGGTTTTAATAAGCCTGAAGGGAAACACTCTTGTTTTCATTCCCCAGCATGCAACTGGGGCATTTCCTCTGGTCCTTGGAGTGAAATCCACACTCCCAACCACAGACTTCAAGGCCGCACCTGCTCTGACCCTGCTGACCTCCCATCTTTCATCACTGGCTGTGGCTTCCTTGCGCTTTTGCAACACCAAGATTTTTCCTGCTTTCAACCCCCAGACCTGCCCATGGGTTGCAATTTTTGGGCATCCGGGTCTCAGCAAATGTGCCTGCTCCTCAGAAAGGCCTTCCTGGCCGTTCTGCCTGAAGCAGCCTCTGTCCACATCAAGGGTCTTGCATCTCATCACCCTGTTTTATTTTCCCCATAGCGCTAATCCCAACCTAAAGTATCTTGTGAATGTGCTGCTGGCCTATTATCCATTGTCCTCACTAGACTTCAAGCCCCCGAAGAGCAGGGACCTGGCCTGCCTGTTCACCATTGTGTCCAGCACCTAGAACTCAGGCCTGGTACAGGATAGGCGCTCAACAAGTTATTTGTTAAGGACAAATGTCAAGAAGTACCTGGGGGAAGTGAGGGGCTGAACTGGGGGGCAATAGGTTCTTTGGTTATGGCCCCAAAATTGCTAGAAGTTTAAATGTGTCTTCTAAGCCCAGCCCTCTGTCTTCCCAAGGTCACAAGTATTAAGAACTCAGGGTAAATAAAAATTTATCCTTTCTAGTGCCTGCATGCCCACACTGAAATGAGAAAAGATTTTTAAAATAATAATAATAATAATAATAAAGGAATGATCTTGCAACCTGTGTGCAGGTCTCAGCGGCTCCACTTGCCTGCTGTGTGAATCTGACCTGTGCACTTTCACTGTCTGGGTCTGGGTTCTTCTGATGTAAAGTAAGGCTCCCAATATATGCTGCTTTCCTTCTAGATTCCAGGGAAATCATCTCACAAAACCCAAACATGAGACAAACGAGATTTCAGGGCAAGGAAACAGACTCAGGAGCTTTCCTGGGGGCATGGCTCCCTCAAAGCCTGCGTCCTGCAGAGATGGCAGCTGCTAGGCTTCTTGGATAGAGTGCCTGCCCTCAGTGCCACTTCTCACTCCACCCTGCAAAAGTCTCAGAAGGTATGTTGAGGCACAGTAAGCAGGCTGCTAGAGCCCAGCATACTTACAGCCCTGGGGTTGTCAGCCAATGAGCCTCGTGAGAGTTATTGCACCAACAGCTGTTGCCCAGCCCTGCTATGTGGATCTTGGGGACAATAATGTATCCACAATTACACTGGAGAGCATGGTGCTTCTCAGGTAACAGGTGGAAATTCACAAGCCCACCATGTGATGAAGACCTGCCCTTCCCTGACCACAATGCTATGAGTAATGGCTGAGAAGATTGGGCAGCCCATCCTCAGTAATGCAGGATGCACTGTGGCCCATGCCTGAGGCATCTGAAATATCAGAAACTCCAGCGGGCTTACCATGGTCCCGCTCCTGCCATAATGGTTGCATCACAGTGGCTTTTTCTTCCAAACCAACTTGCCTTCAACTGCAGAAAGTGAGGTCCCCAAAACACCAGTAGGCCATAGGATAGTATGTGGCTGGTAGAATAAGAACCTCAGACACTTCCCACTGCTGCTGGTAAAGAAGGTCTTAGTGGCCACACCAAAAGGTAAGTGGAGGCTAGCAGATCTAAGGCTGTCCAGTGTGCCATTTCTGCACTGGATATGAACTGTGCCCTCTCTGAGCCCTCTCTCCGCCTCAGCAATCTCATCTATAGAATGGGGGTATAGAGATAGACAATCTCATATATGATCTTAGGCAAGTTCAGATCTCACAGTTTCCAAACTTCAGTTTCTCCAGCTATGAAGTATGAGCTTGATAATCTTGGCTGTATGACTTTGGACAAGGCCCTTCCCCTCTCTGAGCCTTGGTTTCCCATCTATAAAATGGGCCAATGGTAGGGGTGGGAAAAGGATGGCCTCTGAGGTCCCTTCCATACAGCTACATATGATTCTTCATTGCAAGTGACCCAGTGTTCCATATGACCCATAGCCATCTGTCTGTCCTTTGTGCCAGGCCTGAAGCATTCCTTTTGGACTGGTCATTTCTCACCGTCACCCCCTGGAGTCTGTCCCAATCATTTCTCAGTCCTTCTGACTGTGAAGCGTCTATCTGAACTCATAATCAGCTTTTAGCTGGTCCCAAACAGTGAGTGCTACCAGCTCCATTAATCCCACTGACAGGGATTTATCTTTCTCAGCTGAATGAATGATGCTCCCAGCCTTGCCCCAGAATTGTAGGCTGGGCTATTCAACACTTGTCACCAGCAAGCTCTTTCCTGAGGCTGCATACTCCAGCCACCCAGGTGACTGAGTACTTTGTCATCTTCTTCTCAGAGCAGTGGCAGAACCACAAAGCAAACTCCTACCCACAACCCACCCACCCACCTTCTGACCTAGTTTGGATGCTCCAAGCCATAATGATAAAGTAAGTTGTGAAGAGGGAAAGAGATTTGCAGTCAGACAGTCTGAACCCAGGTTCTGCCATGTACAGGCTGAAGCTTGGCAAGCCTCTGCACCTCTCTGAGGTCCATTTGCACATCTACAAAAATGCGATAACACCTACCTAGCAGAGTTCTTAGGAGATCCAGATAACAAATTGAAGACATGCCAGATAATGCCTGGCACATTTTAGAAGCTTGAGATCTACTACTGGTTGTCTTCCGGTTCTCCCATCCTAGTAATATCATCTACAGAGCAAGATGGGGAAAATGCTCACTGCCAGATCCCATTCTAAAGAGGTATCTCCATCTACAGATTTATTGCACCTGGGCTCCTAGCCATATGCCCCAAAGTCAAACCGAACAATAGTGATAATATTTATTCAGCCATGTCACACTGAACTGAGGACCTGACTTAAGCAACAATTCAGATCTGCCAACATTTACTAAGCACCTACTATGTGGCAGGCCATGTCGTGACCCCTGGAGAGAGAAAGATGGATAGGAAAGTGTAGCATCAAAATTCACAGCTTGGTTTGGAAGTCAGACACACCTGAGGCGGAGATCTGGATTGAGTCATAAACTCCCTGTGTGGCACTGGGCAGATTCATCACTTGAACTCTCTAGACCTCAGCTTTTAAATCTAAAATGTCCCACAGAGTTGCTACAAAGACTACATGAGATATACACTTAGCAAAGTGCCTGGCTCATAGTAATTGTCAGAAACAGAAAGTGTCAAGACTCAATCCTGCATGGAAAAGAAAATAGGACACACATACTATCTTAGTCCATTCAGGTTGCTATAATAGAATACCTTAGATTGGGTATAGTGGTCTCCCCTTATCCACAGGGGATATATTCCAAGACCCCCCGTTGACACCTGAAATCACAGATAGTGCCAAACCCTATATGTACTATGTTTTTCCTATACATATATACCTATGATAAACGTTAATTTATAAATTAGGCATGGTAGGAGATTAACAACAATAACTAATAATAAAATAAAACAATTACCACAATATACCATAATAAAAGTTATGTGAATGTGGCATCTCTCTCTTGTTCACTCGCTCAAAATATCTTACTGTACTGTACTCACCTATTTTCAAACTGCAAGTGGCCATAGGTAACTGAAACTGCGGGAAGTGAAACTGCTGATTGGGGGGACTACTGTAATTTACTATAATTTATAAATAATAGAAACGTATTGCAAAGTCCAAGGTCAGTGCACAAGCAAATTCAATGTCTGGTGAGGGCCAGTTCTTCATAGATGGTGCCTTCTAGCTATGTCCTCACATAGAAGAAGGGACAAAGAAGCTCTGTTAGGCCTCTTTTGTAAGGGCACTGATCCCATTCATAAGGGCCCTGCCTTCGTGACCTCATCACCCCGCAGATGCTCCACCTCTCAGCACCACTGCAATGAGTATTAAGTTTCAACATATGAATACTGGGGGACATGAGCATTCACACCTATGTAAATACTACACAGAAAGATGTTTATCCGGTAAAAGAAAGTAAACACGGACAGTCCTCATTTTTCTAAGAATAGTTGGTACCAGTACAAATACCACTTAAAGAGAAACTTCTTAAAACAAATGTTGACTATTTACTGTGATAGTGAAGGAAAAGGTTTGAGTAGGGCCAAATCTTGAAAAAATAAAATTGAAAGCACAAAAATAAGTCTTTTTTATTGTCTGTTAACAAAATGTAGGTTTTAGTGTCAAATGAGTTAATTTTTTCCATTAAAAATAGGAATTACCAAGTGTTGACTTTGGGGGAGGCATGGCACAGTTTTTAGACAAAATCCTATCTTAGCACAGTCTAACAGTTTTGATTTTGTTAGACTTTCACAGCACAATTAATAAAAAGGGTCATTTGGGGCAAATATTTCCAAGCTTTATCCATTTTCCCATAGGCCTCTTCCAATCGTTAGAAGATAACATTTTTCTCCTTTGAAGCACCTGACAACTTTGTCACTTTTCTCTTCTTCAGTTGCTAACTAGTTTAACTCTGCCAGTTTCTCATTTGCCTGTAGTTAAATGTGAATGGAAAAGTTATCCAATACTTTTGCTATCTTCATGAAATCCTGAATCTGTTTAAAGATTTGCACTTTTCCTCTTCATCAATTTCCTTTGAATTTCCATTACATCATCAGACATTTACAACAACCAACAAGCCGAAGGAAACCAATAGATCTAGTTTAAATGAGTAAGGCTAGAAACCAGCGTTAATGGGAGGTAAAACTTAAGCGTGCATAAAACGTTTAAGTGACCAGCTCATTAGTAAATATTTTTGTGTTATGAAGATTTTTACTTCTCTATCAAACCTTGTGAACTCAGAGAATTGAATAATGATACTTAGTTGTCAAATTCAAGATAACCGACAAGAGGCCGGGCATGGTGGCTCACGCCTGTAATACCAGCACTTTGGGAGGCCGAGGCGGGCGAATCACCTGAGGTCAGGAGTTCTAGACCAGCCTGGCCATCATGGCGGAAACCCAATTTCTACTAAAAATAAAAATAATAATAAAATAACTGACAAGAATTTCTAAAGTAGTTCAGAATAGAAAGCTTACTAAGTTGATTCATTTAATAGTTACCCTTGATATTTTAACATGTACTATTACATGTTAACATGTACCTACTAAATATCTAGATCTCATTGATACTTCATTTAACTCCTGAACAATAATAGCTTTTCAGTGTTTGGACTCTGGTTACCTCCTTCCTGATGCATAGGCTACTGTTCATCATTTTAGTTCTATCTTGTTACTTTTAGTCATTTATATTTCCTATACTTACAGACACTGTTGGGTTTATTTTTTGCACCTTGCTATTTGTTTTTCTATTTGTACTATCTCTTCTTTCTTCCTTTATTTCTTCATTCCTGTCTTTTTACAAATTAAGTAAATAGTTTTATTATTGTATTTTTTTTTTCCTTATATTGGCTTCTTGTTTCACATTCCTGAATTACTGTGCAATGGTTACCCTAGAAGTTTTAATATATATATTTAGCTTATTTTACTCTATTTTTAAGTTAAGGCTTTTACTTCTTCCTGAACAATGCAAGAACTTTGCAACAGTTAAACTCCTGTGCCCACTTCTTGGTTTTTGTGCTCTTGTTAAACATTTTACTTCTACATAGTTATAAATCTGATAAGACATTATTAATATTGTCATTTTAAACAGGCAATATTCATTTATACTAACCCAAATATCTCTCCTTTGTAGTGTTTTTCATTCTTTCTTGCAATTTTGTGTTTCTGGATTGAATAATTTTCCTTCAGCCTGAAGATTTTTATTTGGTATGTCTTTTAGTGTCAGTGTGATGGCACTGAATTTTTGCTGATTTTCAGCGTTTGTGTGTCTGAAAATGTCTTTGTTTCATTTTTGCAGGATATTTTGCTGTGTATATAATACAAGAGTGGCAGTGTTCTTTTCCTCTTACTTTAGCATTTTGAAGATTTTTCTAGAGTCATCAATGTTTGTTGAAAAATCCACCTTATTGGTGCTTCCTTGAAGGTCTTTTTTCTGTTACTGCTTTTGAGAACTTCTCTTTACCTTTGTTTTTAGCATTTTGACTATGATATGTGTAGTGATGATTTTCTTTGTGTTTAACTTTTTGGAGGGCTTGGTGGGCTTCTTGAATCAATGAGTTGGTTTCTGTCATCAATTTTTGGAAACTCTTGATCATTGTCTTTCCAAATTTTGCTTCTGCCCAGTTTCTCTTCTTGCCTTCTGGACTCCAATTATGTGTAGGTTAGACCTTTGATAATGCCCCATGTGGTACTTATACTGTTGTCTTTTAATGTTCCTTTCTCTTTCCTCTCTGGTTTTAATTGGAATTTTACCTACTGTTCTGTCTTTAAGTCACTGATCCTGTTGTCTGCTGTGTCCAGTCTGCTGTAAACCCATATAGTAAGTTTGTACTATTTTATTGATTCCAAGTAACTATTAACAGATACTAGACTTGAGAAGGCTATACGTTTTTGTTCATTTTGCCCATCTTTTTCTCTATTCTCTTTAACAGAATAGCCATAGTCAAAGTCCTGTCTGATGAATACAATAGCTGGGTCATCTATGGATCTGTTTTTATTGTTAGCTTTCTTTTTTTCTCTTTGCTTTGCTTCTTTTCTTTTCTCTTCTTGCTTTTTCACATGCCTCATAATTTTGACCATAAGCTGGACATTGTATGTAAAAGAACTGTGGAGGTTTCAGCTGATACATTCCACCAGAGCAGCTTCCCCCTTTCCTCTGTTGGAGAGTCAGGGTGAGAGGCTGATGACCTCAGTCTAGTCAGAAATGTAAGAGGATTGCAGTTTGAGAAAGACTGAATCGACCACCTCTGGCTTTTCCCATTTCCTTGTGTGGTCTTCATGGCTTTTGACTGGGAGCCTAGCTAGTCTCTGTCTCCTCAGCCCTAAAGGCCTGAAGGAGATTCAGTCCTGCTCTTTAGATGTTTTGAGCTTTTCTGGCTATCTTCAAAATCTGGCAAATATCTTGAGCGAAAAACAGGGATTTATGTCAGGCCCTTTCTCTGTCTCATGGAATGTTGTCTCCTAAGTCCCATGAGATTAGCAGAAATTTCATTCCAACCTTCCATCCTCATTTCCCAGCCAGCTGAGCTGCATAGAGCACTTAGCAGTGTCCTATGCATTAAAGCCAACAGTCACTTGGCTTCTTATATTTCAGGCTTCTCTTGTTTCCAATCCATCATGCCAGCCCTGCACAACTGCCAAAAGTGCTGCTTAGTTTCTGCTTCCTCCAGTAGACAACCTCTGCTTGGGCCAATGCCAGTCCTCAACCCACATCCAGAATCAGCAGCTGCCCACAGGGGAGAAAACTGTCAGGAGTTATCAACATACATAGGACCCATTTTGTCCTCATTTCCACAGCTTTCTGATGTCTTCAAATTTTCTACTTTTGCAGCTTTTCTTTTTTTTTTCTTAATAGTTGTTGCAGTAGGGGAGTCAGCCTGCCACAATCTACTACATCTTACCTGGAAGCAATACCTTATCTTGTTATTTTTAAGTGAACAAATTAGACATTATTATTATTAATATATACAGCAATATTAATTTAGAGTCACTCGCACATAAACATTAATTTAGAGTTAATCACATATTTGCTTTGTATTCCTTTTTGAATCTCTGACTTTCTATCTGTGCTAATTTTCCTTCTGACTAAGCCACATCTTTTAGAATTTCCTCTGTGAGGACCTGTTTTATTTATTCAAACATAAAAAATTTGTTTGCTCTCATTCTTGAAATGTAATTTCACTAAGTATTCATTTATAGTTGGTTAACTGTTTCCTCTTGACACATGGAAAATATCATTCTTCTGCCTCTGGCTTTCATTGTTATTGTTGAGAAGACAGATGTTAGCCTAATTGCTATTTATTTGTAGATGGTCTAACTTTTCTCTCTGACTACTTTTAATATTTCTCCGTCACAGATTGTGATGTTACTTTCATCTTCTGGAATTGTTCTTCCACATCTTATCATCATCGTCCATTATTTCCATCTTTGCCTCTCTGGCTTGTTTTATTTATAACTATCTAAGAGTTTAGTAATTGTCTCCTTAGTTCTTTGCTCCATCTCTATCTGTCCATTGTGACTTAAAAATTTTTTTCAACTTTTAAGTTTAGGGGTACATGTGCAGGATGTGCAGGTTTGTTACGTAGGTAAATATGTGTCATGGGGGTCTGTTGAACAGATTATTTCATCATCCAGGTATTAAGCTTAGTATCCATTAGTTATTTTTACTGATCCTTTCCCTCGTCCCACCCTCTGGTGGGCCCCAGTGTGCATTGTTCCCATCTATGTGTCCTTGTGTTCTCATCATTTAGCTCCCACTTATAAGTGAGAACATGTGGTATTCGGTTTTCTGCTCCTGTGTTAGTTTGCAAAGGATAATGGCCTCCAGCTCCATCCATGTTCCTACAAAGGACATAATCCCCTTTTTAATGGCTGCATAGCATTTCGTGGTGTATATATACCTCATTTTCTTTATCCAGTCTATTGCTGATGGACATTTAGGTTGATTCCATATCTCTACTATTGTGAATAGTGCTACAATGAACATACGCATGCAGGTGTCTTTATAATAGAATAATTTCTATTATTTTAGGTATATACCCAGTAGTGGGATTTCTGGGTTGAATAGTATTTCTGTCTCTAGGTCTTTGAGAAATCTCCACACTGTCTTCCACAATGTTTGAACTAATTTACACTCCCACCAACAGTGTAACATCGCTCCTTTTTCTGCACAACCTCGCCAGCATCTGTTATTTTTTGACTTTTTAATAGTAGCCATTCTAACTGGTGTGAGATGGTATCTCATTGTGGTTTTGATTTGCATTTCTGACTTAAAATTTTGAACTAATATATTTTTCATTTCTAGATGCTCTATATGGTTATTTTTCAAATCTGCTAAGACATTTTTATAGTGTCTTATTACTTGCTGAAATTTTCAAACCTCTTTTATTTCATTAAGCCTATAAATTTTGCCATCTCATTTTCTGTGCTAATAAAAATTCTAATATCGGAAGCTTTAATAATCAGATTCTGCTATCTCTTTTTCCTGCAAGCCTTATCTCACAGTACTTTGTTTTCTTGTGTGTTTTACAATTGTTGACATTGAATATTCTTTAGAACTTTATCCTTGATAATTATTAGAGGAATGAATTAAAATTTCACTTCTCCGGAAAGTACTGTGTTTGCACCTTTTAATAACGCAAGAGAGGTAACAACCCAAGTTCATTTTCAATTAAAATTTTCATTTGAGGTTTTTCAGACCACAGACCCATGTGAGAGCTCCCATGTGGTTACAAATTATTGAAGAAAATGAGGCTCCTTCCTTCCCCATCCACCTTCCTAGTACCAAAGTCAGGACAGGCAGGTTTTCTATGTTAGTTCACTTCTCATTCACCTTTATATTAAAGGTCTAGCTCTTTGAGGTTCAAGTTTTATGTTGGGACCTCTTTCCACTTGGTAGGGCCTGGGTTTTACCTACTGGGTTTCTAAGCATATTTTGTAGTTAACTTCAGAGGCCAGGAGACTCATCAGTGTATAACTAATTCTTTTATAACTAATTATTTAAAGGCAGCGGACCTATTCACTAGTACCCTGCTTTCTGAGTCACCGAATTCGTGTTTGCCCTCAGCTAAAGCCATCCTGAACCTCTTTAGATGGGAGAACCCTGATGCTGGTACCTGTAGCATGGGGTCTGGGGCTGGAGAAGCCAAGTAGTGCACTAGGGACGTCATGGTCACTGTGAGGGATGGGGGTCCCTGCTCAGCTTCTGAACACCCAAAAGTAAACTCTTCTGCCTTCACTCCATGTCCACTGGAGCCTGGGATCCTCTCATAAGAAGCTATATTTACTCTAATGAAAAAAATCTCACCTGGGCTGAAAAAGCATGTGCTATACATGAGCCTTGGTTAACCTAAACTTTCATCCAGAGTTTCAAGGATTAAATTCCTAAGTTCTTTTTAAAGCAAAGAGAAGTAGTTCCAATCCTAGGCCATGATAATGCTTTTGGCTGAGAAAACCTCCTTCATTTTTTTAAAATATGGATTCTGAGGGTTCAAGTGCAGTTTCGTTATATGGAAGTATTGCACAGTGATGAAGCCATGGCTTTCAGTGCACCCATCACCCAGATAGTGTACATTGTATCCAACAGGTAATTCCTCATCCCCCAACCCCCCTCCTCTGTTTTAAGGAACTGGCATTTATGCAACTAATTGATAAAATTATCATCTGTCTCTTAACCAGATTAATAGTATAATTAAGGAAATCTGGGATGATGATAGCAGGTTTACTGTTGATGAAACCATTGAACACTTGACTTAACTCATTAACAGTGTTTCTGAAAGTATGTTCCTTGAAACACTAGACCATGAAAAGTCCTTTATGTTGAAATATGCTTAAGAAATATTATATGCTGGAAACTTCTCTTGGAGACTCACCAAGTACATTAGACATTAAAGGCTCTAAGAAATCCTGCAATAAAGAAGCCTATTTAATTTTATTTGACTTGGTGTTTTTAAATTATGTGTGACCACAGAAATAGAAGGAACTTGGAGGAGTAATAATTCATTTTTTGGGTAGAATTCACTACTGTCACAGATATTTGTATGCTGTCAATGAACATTTAAATGTGGATTATAGAGAAAGTAAGATTTATTCAGCAAATATTTGCTGAAAGCCCACTATGTGCCTACCACTTTGGGTATACATCGGTGAATAAAAAAGATATAGTTTCTGTCTCACGGAGCTTGTAGGAGCATTGGACTGTCATGGAGGCATTAAGAAAGAAGTAGCAAGTGGCTAGAATCCAGCTGCCCCTCAAATTGTTGGATCATAGCCATGGAACAGGCCCCAGAGCTAGGAAGTTGACTGGGCAGTTGGCTGTTGTATCCAGCCTGGGAGATGCAAAACTTATTGACATAACTGTACCCCTCAAGAAGACCATAAAGAAGACCAAGCAGAAACACACTTGGTTCTCGAACAGAAAAAAGTGTATCTAGGAAAGGAAGTTTAGGAAAGACTGTTAGATAAGAAGCTGGGTAGTTTTTAAGGCTTGCAGAATCTCTTATGGATCTGAGAATTCCTCCCAAAACAATCCCTCTAAAAGTGCCTGATTCATAGTCCAGTGAATGTTAACAGGAATGACGATGATGATGATGATGGTGATGATGATGGTGATGACAATGATGGTGATGATGATGATGGTGATGGCAATGATGGTAACAGTGATGATGACAATGACAATACTGGTGATGATGATGATGGTGATGACAATAACGGTGATGACAAGGTTGATGATAATGGCGGTGATGGTGATATTGGTGATGGCAATGATGATAGAGTTTAATCTGCAACTCCTTCCCTTCACTCAATACGATGGCCAATTGGCCACCAAGAACTGTGAGTCTACTTCATAAGTAACTAACTCTTAAGCTCATCCTTTAATTTCTTTGGAACAGGGCTTAACCTTTCTCAACAGCCCTCTCATCTCATTTACCTGCTTCCTGTGTGTGTTCTTCCAATCTGTCTCCACACTGTGCCAATGTAATCTTCCTAAAGTTTAAGTCTGGGTACAGGCACACTCACTCACTCTGTGCACTTTTACACTTTTATGCCTTTTTTGTGTTCTTCCCTTCTTGTGTTTTCTCCTTCTTGTCTTTTAGCAAGACATGTATTCATCCTTCAAGGTCCAGCTCAATGGTGACAGCCTCTCTGGGGCTTTGGCTGATCTCACCCTGGAATGCCCTGCAATGTTCCTTTGCCTAGGTTCCCGCAATGCTTTCTCCATTGATCTGTATAACCCTCACCACTTCCAAGATTACGTTATTATCTGAGTCTGTGGTGCGGGAACATACCACATCTGACCTACGGTTTATTGCCAGCCCCCTCCCAGAGTGGAGCACTGAAGGCACATGGGCAACTGCTGCAAACGTGCAGGGTAAATGCACCCCCATGGAGTGACAGCTATGCAGACCAGAGCCCCCTCCTCCCAGGTTCTGTGTTGCCCACACCTCTCTTGACAGTCCTGGGCCAGGGCTTCCCCAGGTTTGGAATCCAGATGAGTCTGAAAGCAAATGTCATTCTCTTTCCTTCACCACACAGTAGCATTTGTTCTTGCCAAGATGGCTGTGTGTGTGTGTGTGCATGTGTGTGTGTGTGTTTGAGTGAGTGTGAGTGGTTGTGAGAGTGTGGATGAGAGTATGTGTGTGTGAGCGTGTGTGGTGTGCAAGTGTGTATGTGTGTGAGTGCATGTGTTTGAGTGTGTATATGCGTGTGTGTGTATGTGTGGGTGTATGAATGTGAGTGTGTGTATGTTTAAGTATGTGTGTGAATGTAAGTGTGTGATGTTTGAGTGTATGTGTTAGTGCATGTGTGAGACTGTGTGTTTGAGTGTATGTGTATATGAATGTGTACGAGTGTGAGTGTGTTTGAGTGTGTGTATGTATGAGTACATGTATGAACGTGAGTGTGCATGTGTGTCTATGTTTGAGTGTGTGTATGTGAGTGTGTGTGAGCATGTGTTGTGTGTGTATGTGTGTGAGTGTGAGGTGTGTGTTCGTGCCAATGTTCACAACGGGCTGGAGGGTGGCCCAGTCCCCTACTGTGTAGATCGAGGACACTGCCTTTACCCAGTCTTCATGAAGTTATAAAAATTACAGCCATTTGTCACAGAAGGTCTCAACACAGCACCAGGCTCTGGGAGGACCAGGCTGCGTCTCTTGGCGTCTGAAAGAAATGAATTCATTTATTCACACGTTGAGGCCACACCTGTTTGTTGCAAGTCTGTGGCCAGGCACAGGGCTGGGAGCTGGGGAATAAAGAGCTGACCCAAACAGCAGAACCAGTTCGCGTTTTCATGGAATTCATGATCTGCTGCTCTGACAGTGGGCATGGGTCAGACAATGACCAAGTAAACAGATCAGTAAGGTCATTTGGGGAAACGAGAAGGGATCCAAAGGAAAGAAAGCAGGAGGCCATGAGGAGGGGAGTGTGGAGGAGTGAGGGGCTGCTTTAAATTCAGAAATCCTTGAAGACTGTCTAAGGAGGTGGCGTTTGTGTTCAGGCTTCCATAGCGGGTAGGGAGAAGATGGAAGGCTGCTCCAGACCAGCCAGGGAGAAGGGGAGTGAGGGTGGTTGTGGTTGGACCACAGGAAATGCAGGAAATGAAAGGGAGGGTGGTAGGAAAGGCAAGGGCCAGACCGCGCAGGGCCTTTGGGGCCAGCGAAGAAAGTGGATTCTATCCTGAGTGCAACTGGAGGCCACTAGAAGGGCTTATGCAGGACTGACAGGCTCCGATTGATGCTTCCCAAGTTCAGCCGTGCTGCAGGGCAGGAACTGTAGGAGGAGATAGCGTGGCCCAGAAAGGCAGTCAGGAGCTGTCCAGGCCAGCTGACGCTGACGAGGAGTGGGGCCCAGCGCTTAGACTCCCTGAGACTCAGCCCTCCCCTCCTGCAGGACCCCAGCAGCCAGGCTTGGAGGGCTCCCAAAGAATGACATCACCCTCAGCTCCCAGCTGCTTGATATGCAGGGAATTCCTCCCAAGGCTATGCGGAGGCCTCAGGCTTTAGCAGCAAGCTGCGGCCCGTGCCTGGGGGAGAGAGGAGGGGAAAGTCGTAACCCCAGCAGCACCTCCTCCCGGGACCTAGACTCTGGGCCAGACACCACAGGCATTTTCTGGATAATCCTCACAACTGCCCCATGAGGGACACCTCTGTCGAATCATAAAATCCTGAACAGGGAAGGATGCCTGGAGATCATGTGACCTGTACCCCTGTGTCGAAACCTGTGTATTCCTGGTTCTTGTTTATTTATTCATCATATCCTTAAACAACGCCCTTACTACTTTTCAATCACTTTACCAATATTAATTTTCATAGCCCCTTCAGAAGGTCGGAACTATTATTATTCCCATTTTGTAGATGAGGAAAACTGAGGCCCAGAGAGGCAAAGTAACTTCTCCAAGGTAGCACTAGGCCATCATTTGCATCTAGGCAGACTGACCCAGAATCCATGTTCTTCTAGGCTCTACATGATACCACCTGCTCTCAGTTGTTCATGAGCTGGCACAGTGGAAAGAGCTCTCCTCAGCGGGCTGGAGCGTCTCTTGTACGCCCAGAGGTGTGGGTGAGCTGTTCTGTGGCACAATTGTCATCCTGGAGTCTGCAAGGGTAAGACTCACCTCAGAGGAAGGGCTGGCCTTTCCTTCCTAGCTGCAATTCCTTACAAGTAAGGAGGAGAGGGCCTCAAACAGGAAACCTGGGGTGAAGAGGTGAACCTCAGATGCCTGTCTTGTTTAACCTTCTGTCTCCAGGCTTAGCACAGTGCCTGGTACAGAGGAAGTCCTCAGTAACATTGTTGAGTGAACGGATGGATAGATGTGAGTGGACCCGTGTTCATCCTTCACATGAGAAAGTCGTGAGATGTTTACATCCAACTCAATATCTAGCACATACAGGTGGACAAGGCAGAAGGGCAATGTCACGGCTCTTGCCCTCACACTCTAGGGCCCAGACTGGTGTGACAATGTCCATGCTTACATGTCCTGTCTAAAGAAAGCAGCTCCCGTTGGTCATGCCTGTGGAAATGTGGCCCTGTATGGCCAGGTCTTCTGATTTTTCATGAGAACCTGGATGGACAGATGCCATGCAAAGTTTTTTTTTAAATTTTTTAAAAATCGTGTGTATCCCAAAGAAAATATTATCTAAGGGTGAGATCCAGCCCAGGGGGCACTAGTTTGAGATGCCAGGTCTGGGATCAGTAGCAGGTGGCCCAGAATGGGGACTGGGCTGGTGAAGACTGAGAAGAACGAGAAGCTCCCTGGAGCCTCCGAGAGGAAGGTGCATTTTGCATGCCAGCTTATCCGGATTCGAGACTTGCTCGATGTTTATTTTCTGGTTGTCGCTCCAGGATTTTAGTTAAGTCTTGTCTAACATTGCAGCCAGGCTCAGCCATTCTGTAGGAGGATTAAAGGATGGGATGTGTATAAAATTGGGCCAGGATGGTAAGCGAGGGAGCAGCTCTTGAGGCCAGAAGAGTGGGGGAAGATGGCTTGATGACAGACGGAATCTCAGGCACCTGAAGAGTCTTAGAAGCCAGATTTGGGGCTGAGCCGCCCTTCCCCAAGTGGAGATTCACCAGCCATGGCCAGACTCAAGGATGTGAGATTTATTTTTCTTAAGATAGCAAATGTCTTCACAGGCACGCTTCCCAGTTGGGAAATTCTTTTTATGCTCCATGTGATCCGTCTGCCAGAACCTCCTTTGACTCTGTTTATCGGTTCTCTTCCTGTATGTGTCATGCTCTCCTTCCCTCTCTCCTCTTCTCCCCTTGTCATCACCACCCCTTTGCTCTGCACCACCCAGAGCCTATTAGGAAGAAAGGGGGGGGGGGGGCACTCATCCTGGCTCCATTTAGGGTGGGCTTTTAATCCAGACATGTCGCTGACACCAGCATTTGCACCAGGTATTTAATGAGACCAGGAATTCCCAGGGGATTTGAGAAGCTGGCTGGCAAGGAATGGGCTCTATCTCCATATCTTATTTTGACAAGCGCTGTAATTATCCCTCATTGCTGGCAGGCGGAGCAGAATCGCGTTCGTTCCCAGCCCCATCTTCTCAGAACAAGAGTACTCAGGCTCCTGGTTGCTCCACCACTAAACAACTGCCTGTCTCAGTTCACCAGCGAGACCGAGACTGAGCTCAGCCATTACTCAGGAGATCGCAGGCGGGTGCTCAGCTGCTTACTGACAGCACCATGGAGGTGATTTCAGCGTGCATGCTGCATGCACGTGGGAAACTGCTTCCAAGGAGGATCTTTGGGGGCGGAAGGAATGAGGTGGACACCATGCCCTCCAAAAAGACAGAAGTTACCCCTCCAGGAGCCAGCATGAATGGAGCACCTACCATGTGTCCATTTGGTATTGAATTTAATCTTCTCAATAGCACTGCCAGGTCAGTGTTATCATTCCATATTACCAATAGGGAAACTGAGGCTCTAAGTGAGGAAGCTGCAGAGTCAGTTACAGTGGCCTCAGGATTCCGACCAAGGGCTAGCTGGCCCCACAGTTTCTTCCCTTCCTACTTGACAGCATTGTGGCTCATGGAGAGCACGCATGCCCTCATGCTGTGCCCCAAACAATTCGTGGGTGCTGGAAAGTTCTGGCCATGTCAGGAGCAAGTGCTTTCTCCCTTGCTGTGCTGCCCAAAGCTTCTTTAAGGAGTTTACTCTCATCTGTCAAACAGGGATGTCCCTGCCTGTCCCACAGAGTCTTCATGAAATGAACTGAGATGGCATGTTTTAAAGCCCTGGGAAAACGAAGGCAGCCTCGGGAATGGTGACGTATCCAGTTACTGAGACCGTCTCATAATTTGGGGCGTGAAAACCTAGGGCTACAGGGACACAGGGTAATGAGAGGAAATTGCCGAGGAAAGCGAATGCAATGGAAACACCACCGAAGCCCAGCCTGGCTTCCAGGTACCCTCTGAACCAGCCTCCTGCCCCACTGTGGTCCAGAATAGACCAGCCTGCTAGGAAAACCTTTGGCCCACTGCAACAATGACAGTCAAAACAACTCAACTGTTTAGTGAGCACAAAATATGTACCAGGCATGGGATTATGCACAGGAACCACGTCCGTTCATTTCATTCTCAAGATCCTATGAAGTAGGTGTTATTATCCCCATTTGATGGATGAGCAAACTGTGGCTCATTAAACCACATCCCCCATGTCAAACAGCAAACAAGGGGTGAGGCCAGTTGGTCTTGACAGTTTGTCAAAATCGCTGTGCTAGAAAACCACCCTCCATACTGGTTGTGTTCCAGGAGTTTTCAAACTCGAGTTCTTCTTGGAGGAGCTGCAAGAAATTATTTGAGGGTGAGAGCAAGGAAGACTGCATCTAAGATGCCAGGCTCGGGAGATTCCTGGAGTCCCGCACTGTGTGCTGTTTGGCTCAGAAGGCCCTTGTAAGCACCTTTAAGTGTTGTCTGCATTTCCCTTCCCTTTCTGGTCAGGGACCCCAGCTCTCTCTGCATGGATTCTCCTCTCCAGGAGGTGGGGGGTGGGTGCCGATGTCAACAGGGAAGAGGGGCAGAGGAACAAGGACAGGGATGGGGAGAGGAAGAAAGAAGGAGGTGGGATGTGGCAGCTGGGCCCGGAAGCAGGCTAGAGCCAGCTGCACAGCTCTGACAATCTGAAGTGTCTCTTCCGATGGTCTCCATTCAGCCCCATCTGTGGATAGCTCATTTTGTGAATAAGGCCTGGGTGTTTGTTCCAGAACCTTAGCTGTGATTAGGAAAGGCAGGAGCACTTGGGAGGCCCCACCTTCAATGCACCAGGAGTATTTCTAGACCCTCATTCTGCAGTCAGCTCCAGTTGCCACATCAGGGAATTCTTGCTGGTCTGTAGCCTGGATTCCAATTGTGGATGTGGCCTGTTAAAACTTGCCTGGGTAGGACAGTGGGGGCGTTCTGCCTTAGGAGTCAGACAGACCTGGGTTTATATCCCACCATTTGCATATGCTGGCTGTGTGACCTTGAACAGGTCCCTTAGCCTCCCTCAGCAGTAGAGTGGAAGATTAAGTGCACAGACTCTGAAGCTAAGCCTTCTCCCATGCTCCAGTCCCAGCTCTGCCACTTACTAACTGTGTGGCCTGGGTGAAGTGACCCAACACCCCTGGGCCTCTCTTCTCAGCTGCAATACAGGGCTAATACAGGCATGCATCTTATGGAGTTGTCAAAAGGATGAAACAAATTCATGCATTTAAAGGACTTGGCACACGGTGAGCACTCAGACATCTTAGCCAGTATCTGGGCATGGTGGCTATTTTCTGGAATAAATATGGATAAACTGAGACAACTTTATCTCCTGAAGATGGGTCCATTACGAAGTCATCTCAAAGAGGTGTGGCCTGGAGAAGTGGTTCCAGTACCTCATGCCTTCTTCCCCTTTCCTCCTTCTCTCCTGCCTCCCCATGTATTCTTCATGTGCCTCCTGCTGTAAGCATTTGCTGAGCCTCCTGTTGTGTCCCAAGCTCTGTGCTTGGGGTCAACCACCCAGAAATGAACCGTGTGGGTCCCATCCTCTCCAAGACAAACAGTTAGAGGATGGTCAGATAGTGCCAGTGGAGAGCAGGGAAGGCCTCTTGGACAACATCCTATTTGAGCCACATGACCAACAGGGAAGAGCATTTCTGGGCAGAGGAAGCAGTTTGTGCAAAGGCCCTGAGGGGAGAACAAGCTTGAGGAATAGGAAGAATGCCCGAGTGTCTGGAGTGGAGGGACAGGGAGAAGATGGGTAGGAATGAGGTTGAGAAGTAGCTAGAGGTCAAATCATAGAGGGCTTTGAAGCCACAGTGAGAAATGTGGGCTTACTTTGAGTTTTCTAGCATAAGGTTGTTCTGAAGATTAAATGACAGGAGACAGGTAGAGTGCTTGGAACAGCATCTGGCGCATTGCTGGGCCTTAAATAATTGTTACGTTTATTATGGTGGTGCTTCTTTCCACATTCAGCCCTGAGGCTGTCTGTGGTCTACTAGGAAATTATTGGCATTCTGGTTTAGGAGAGAGGACTTGACAGGATTTGGGTGACAAGTCTCAGTTCTGCCCTTCTCTGGCCTAGCCAAGCTCCCTTCCTTCCCTGAGTTTCTATAAAATGGCAGCATCACATTCCCCTCCCCAGGTAATGTGACAATGAACTTTAATGTAAAGTGCCACCCACGATCAAGGAATCTCATCATTTAAACTGCTTTTGCCATCTAAGGTCAGAAGGCTTAAACTAAGCCCGTAATTACCTCAAGCGCCTGTAATCCTAGCTACATAGAAGGCCGAGGTGAGAGGATGGCTTGAGCCCAAAAGTTCAAGACCAGCCTGGGCAACATAGTGAGACCCAGTCTCAAAAAGTAAATAATTTAAGAGAATAAAAAATTAATTTTTTAAAGAAGGTTTAAACTGGTTGTGACCTAAGGAAACAATTTCTTCCAGCTGCATCATTGAACAGGTGGGACACCAAGCTCCCTTGTAGAGAAAGATCGAGGTGGAATGGGAGTGGACACTGACTCCATCTAAGGTCATGGAAGCACTCTCAGAGTGACCCTACTAGGCTCTCTGGAAGCTGCATCCCAGCGGCTGTGCAGCCCCTGGGACCAGCCAGGAGTGACCTAGGTGCTGCCATTCAACCCACCTGTGCATTTCCCAAAAAGAGGCAGCCAAGTGCTGATTCAGGGAATTTAAACTTTAATGGTCCCCCGGTCTATTATTATGTTTTAATGAACTGGAAAAGCACAAACAGAAATCCTTAAGAGCATCAGCTGTGACACAGAAATCTAATACAATAAAACAAAGTGCTTATAAATCCCAGAGTTGTTTAAAACCCAGAAATTGCCGATAGACATATGGGACTATATCTTCCTAGCCCCTAGTAAACTGAGTGGCTTCGAACAAGTCCCTATCACCTCCCAGGGCCTCAGTTTCTTCACCTGTGAAATAAGAGGATCAAAAAAAGATAATGCTCTCTCTGTTCTCTTCCAACCTAGGAAGACATCTCAAGTATTTCTTAGTCAGTTCTACTCTCGGCTACACAGTGTCTGTATCTGGCAGCTGTATGAACTACTGTTGAGAATCCTCTTCCCAATCCCAGTTTCAACATCACTCCTCAAGGCAGCATCCACCTTCACTCTGGACTGAATTAATTCCTCTGTCTTACCATCTAAACTCCTCTAGAAAACTTGATAGAGGCAAAGATAAATGCATTTTTTCAAAAATTCTACTTTTCTAGTCCCAAGGCATTGTGTATATCATTCTTATGTAAGCTATCACAATAAACCCATAATTAGTTACTTCCATTTATGTCAAATCGCCTACAAAGCAGAAACATGTATTATTCATTTTTGGCTTCTTCCCCAGTATCTAGCATATGAACTGTTTGCAAACACGCCCAGTTCTTCAAACTTTGTAACTTCATACCTTTTCTATCTACTACTTGGGATGGGCCCACCCTCCCTTTGGCCTCTAAGCACACTCCTATTCATCCTTCAAAGTCCAGCACAAAAATCCCCTCCTCTGTTAAACTTCAACTGCTCCAGGCTGAGTCTTATGTTTGGGTCCTTCATAGGTAGCCCTCTTCTATTGTTTGGGGTATTGTGTGCTGTGGGATCTGTTTACTCTCAGTTCTCCCCTCTGGGCTGGGTTCCTTGAAAAACAACCTCTGGACATTTCACCTCTACATCCTCTGCATTCTTGGCCAGGCTCTGAGAGGGCATTGGTAAATGTTAACTGCCTGGCAATGGTGAGGCTGTTAACATGATGTGTCAGGGGTCTGAATAAAGCTGCCTCAATGTGGGCAGATGCCCACAACCAAGCAAGACCTCAAAGCTGCAGACTCCTCAGCCTGAACCTTAGACAGCGTCTTGGTCACCGTTTCAATACTTTGACCACATTTCTCACTCTCCCAAATTTCCTCCTGCTTATTCCTCATCCGCATACATAAGGCTGTGTCTCCCAGGGGAAATTCAACTACTTGGTAATTATCCTGCTTCTTAAGTTTGGGGCTAAGGGATTCATAGGTGATGTTCAGTATTATGCTGTGCAATGTAGAAGCTCCCTAAACCTTCTCAGGAGCTACCACTGAGTGGCACCTGGGGACCTCTCAGGAAGAGCCAGTTTTCTGGGCAGTGTGGGGCAGGACAGAGCTCGTTAAACCAGCCTACCACCTATCTTCCAGCTCCTCCTCTCAGCCTCTGGGCTTCCAGCAGAAAGCACATGAGAGTATTCTTGATTGTTTTCTTATGACTCAAGCCAGCAAGACGTACATGCCCAGCACCTGTTACCTGGCCTGGCTCTTGGCTGAGAGCATACATGCATTGGGTCAGGTTTCAGATCTGCTGGAGAGACACAGCCAGAATATCTTGACAGGCAGCCCTGGCAAAGCCCCAGAAAAGATAAGATCTGAGTCTCATGATGGACTCCGTGACCTTGAGCATCTCACTTCGTGACCTTGGGCATCTCATGTTCTCCCCATAGGTCTCGGTTCTCGACTGCTTCATGGGAGCCGTCATGCCCCTGTCGCACAGCAGTGTTGTGCCCCCGGGGATAGGGGACCAGGATGGTCCTTTCTTGGTGGTGGAGGGAGCATTTTGCATATTCCAGAGAATCAAGTTTCCAGACCTATCTAGAAAGCAACATTTGAGTTTACAGGTTAGCGCTTCTCAGCCTCTGTCTCTCTTCCTCTCTGTTCATCTCCCTCTGTCCCCTCTATGTATGTTTGTGTCTCTTTCTGTCTCCTCTGCCTTTCTTTGTCATGTCTTTCTGCTTCTGTCCTACACTGTTTCTCACCTCCACCCTGGATCCCCCTGCCTTAGATGCTCTTCTCTCTGTGGGGTTTGTTCTTCCCCTCCACTTCCTTCTCCTTCCCACTCCTTCCTCCCTGGATTCTCCCTCACTACAGGCCTCTCTCTAATCTCTCTCTAACTGCCCATTCTTCCCATAAGAAGGAGTCCCCTCTGGGGCCCAGAGGCCAGGCAAGGCATTGTGGACAAGGAGGGCATCTGTGCCATCCAGCGGGCAGGAGCCCAGCCTCCTGGCTGGCGCGTGGCTGTGCAGTGGGTTTGTTTCCACTTACCAAAGGGCATCTGTAATTAATGTGGGCAGTGATAAAGGAGCTGGAGATGTGTTTATGCTCCTCGAGGGCTGAGATGAAACACGCATAACATTTAATGTGGCACATTGACATTTAAATGTCAATTAGAAAGTCCCCGCTCTGCCTGGCTGGCCCCTGCATCCTCAGATGAGCACTGCCCTCCTCCCTGCCTTGCCAGCCCTGCTGGGACCACCAGCTCACAAAAGACAGTGGCCACACAGCGACTGTGACCGAAGAGTGTGCAGGGTCCAAAGAGGCTAAAGTGGCTTCAAGAGCACTCCGGACAGGGAGGACGCTTGGAACAGAGAAAGGAGGAGGATGGCGCCAGGCTACCGCCAAGGGCACTTGGAAGGGGGCTGGGCAAATGGTGAAGGAGCATGTGGGAGACAAATTTAGAAGCAGTGTTGGCTTCCTCCTCTCTTCCCTCAGTCCCTACAGGGCGGAATCTAGAGCTTGTTTGTGCCTTGGCCCTTAGGCCCTATGTTTCTGCCTCTGTGGTTGATCACCCTCCATTAGACCAAGAGCTTCTTGAGACCAGATTCCCATCTCTTCATCACACAGGACGGCTATGCACACATGGTGCCTGGCACACAGTAGGTACACAAGGTGGTCCATTCAGTTCAATACAGTATATATTTGTTGAGTCCCCACTACGTGGTGGGCATTATCCTAGGAACTGAGGCTACAACAATGATTGGGACTCAGACCTGCCCCCACAGAGTGTACAGATGCTCTTCAAATTACCATGGGGCTAAGTCCTGAGAAACCCATTGTAAATCGAAAATACATAAGTCAAAAACGCATTTGTTGCCCCCAGTTAATCCATCATAAAGTCAATAAATCATAAATTGAACCATTCTTAGACCAGATGCTCCTTAACATACAATGAGGTCATGTCTCAATAAACCCATCATAAAGTCAAAAGATCCGAAGTCACACCGTCATAAGTCAGGGATCATCTGTGTTACATTTTTAAAGGCAGACAGAAAAATAGATATGTAGTGGCAAATGTTTAGATGGAAGCGAAGAAAAGAGGCAGCCGGCCCATCCTGGATGACAAGAAAGCTTCTTGGAGGAAGTCAAATAGAGCTGAGGCCCAAAGAATGAATGTGCATTTGCAAGACAGAGAGGCAGACGGAATACTGGACAGAGGGCCCAGCACAAGTGTGGAGCCAGGAAGGAGCCTAGGAGTGCACAGGAGTTGGTGGCAATGGGCACAGCAGCTTCCTTGGAAATCTGAGCTCAGAGACCACATGACTGCATAGGGTTCTGCAACCAGCACATGAGCTCTGTGAGGGCAAGGGCCTCATCTGTCTTGTCCACTGCAGTGTTCCCAGAGTTGGGGAAAGTGCTTGATGTGTAGCAGGCACTCGACAAACATTTATTGGATGAGTAAATGAATGCTGCCTTCACTGGCCTCTCCTCCCTTGTCCAGTTCCCAGGACCCAGTGGGTCCCTGCAAGGGCATTTATTTTGCAAAAGCCTTTCCCAAAGCCTGGCATCCAGTGGGTACCTCATTTCCTCATCCCCTGCACGCTGTCTCTCAGTCCCTGAGCTGCTGTGCCCACGACATGCTCCATTTTCTCATAAAAGCCCTCCCAACAAGGGGCACATTTGCATTTCAAGTTTCCTGGAACTGGAGTGCAGAGAAATCTGACTTCCAGAGCCCAGGGCTCTAAGCTGCAGCTGGAGAACTGAAACACAGCAAGTAGGACACCTGCCCAGAATGAGGTTCAGGCCCTGGAATAACACATGGGACCCATGCTCCTGTAGCTGTCTGCAGTCTCGAGCCCCAAGGCAGGAGAACAGGTGTTCATCTTCTCCTCCACTCTGGAAAGGGAGCCCAGCGCCTGAGCTACCAAGCTTGTAGACTGCAGCTTTGGTAGCAAGAGGCATTTCTCCTCCTCACCTCCACCCACACACAGATCTAGTTCCCCTTGTAATCTGCACTTTCAGTCTTGGACACTGCAGGAGACCTGCTAGAAGAGCCTAAGAAACCCAAAGCCTTCACACCTGCCATCCACCGATCTATCATTTACTCACCCCCACTCCTCCAGAGTGCAGATGACTATTTCACTTATTGATTTGGCAGGCGCTGCTGCTCCTCACCTTGGTTGGAGTAGAGTTTACCCTGCCCAGCCCTGCAGGCCCAGTGGTAAAGGGAAGGAGGCTAGTGATTATTCTGACTTTGGATCAATCAGTTGCTCAGTTTATTGGAATTGCATCCCAGTGGCTGCTATTGATGGAACTGCTGGACTCGGGGCCACACTCCTCATTCCAGTTTTATAACACGGACATCACCTGCTCACACACGGGGCTTCCTCTCCCATCCTGTCCCCATACCTCACTCTCTAGCCTGAGATTTCTAAGGTGGGGGATCTGCACTGGGTGTTTGGCGTACATGATATAAGAGCTTTCCTTTGTATTGCTCTCAGCTACATCTTACCTTTGTGTAAGAATGCAAAGTCATATGCACACAGTTTACAAGTGCAATGGGAGGCATGTGCTAGTTTTAAGGGGTTTGTTTTTTTGTCTTTTGTTTCTTTGAGACAGAGTTTCACTCTTGTTGCCCAGGTTGGAGTGCAATGGCACAATCTTGGCTCACCGCAACCTCTGCCTCCAGGTTCAAACGATTTTCCTGCCTCAGCCTCCCAAGTGGCTTGGATTACAGGCATGTGCCCCCACACCTGGCTAATTTTGTATTTTTAGTAGAGACAGGGTTTCTCCATGTTGGTCAGGCTGGTCTCAAACTCCTGACCTTGTGATCAGCCCGCCTCAGCCTCCCAAAGTGCTGGGATTACAGGCGTGAGCCACTGCATCAGGCATTTTGAGTTTTTACCATTTGGGGCATATTCAGGAAGATTCCTATCCCAACGCACCCCTTCCTTCTGCTCTTATAAACACACAGAGTCCCCAACCACTGTGCATCCCCTTTCCTCCATAACCACGTCACAGCACACTATGAACACATCAAGAACCAGCCATGCAATAACAATCTGCTGAATCTCAGGGATGCAGAAAGAAATCACTGGGCCTTCTATTGATACATTTTTATTTTATCATTTTTAATTTCTATAATTATGTTTTTAAGGTACATTGTGTATCAGCACAGTGGCAGATGCTAATAATATATTAAAAACTGTACTCGTGTTCTGGGAGTGTTCAAAAATTATAGCTTCACACTATTCTCATCTTCTCCCGCCCCTGCTCAGGTGTCCTTGAAACATCCCTAAGGATCCTTGAAGGCAAACTGAGTACAACACTTATTTGCACAGCATCTTTCCTATGACACCTCTTTTGGTCTTTTCAATCATCAAAAGCAAGAGGTAGCGGGAGACCGAGCTGTTAGGCACTGACCGTGGCATTGCCTCCAGGGTGAATTGCGGGGGCACAGGAAAAAAACTCAGATTCCTAGCTTTTCCCCACCTTCCTGATCTACTGAACCACACTTTCTCCAGGGAGGTGGCCCGTGATCTGTATTTTAAGGAAACACCTCAAATAACTTCCCAGCCAGGTGTGGGCACCACAGTGCTGGGATGTGGTATAGTTCTTGCCGTGGGAGGTGGGAGACTCTTGTCCATCCTTCACCCAGAAGCCTGCATGTGGTTTGTCAATTTTATTTTATGAAACTTTTTTTCTGTTTATACTCTTGCAGAACAAACAGACAAATTATATAACTGATGTCACATCCCTTTGAAAAATGTCAGGTTTCATCCATTCATTCAACAATTGTTTCTACCAGTTACACTTTTTTTTTCATTTGCCATATGCAGAAACTGAGGCTCAGTGAGACTGAGAGATTTGTTTCTGACTTAGCTTGTAAGAAAGAGATTCAGGAACTCAACCTAGGTTATCTGGCCCCAAGTCCTGTGCCCTTTTAATTTTACTTCCGTACATTTTAATGAAATGGCTATGAGACCAGAGCTCTGTGTGTGAACTATGTTGTGCCTTTCAACCTTCCTTTATCTCCCCTTCTCTTTCCCCACCACCAAGAGCAGGCTAATGAGAAAATTAACATTCAGGACACATTCTGCTCCCTTCTGATTCCCACAGAGAGAACACAGCCTCTGCCTGCCAATTAGTGACGTTCGGATCTCTATTAGAGATGGGGACAGCTAGTTCCAGTTATGCAAATGCCCTTGTCTGAGAGTAGCCATGGGCCAGCAGCATACCAGTCTCACGTCTCCCCATGGAATCACCATGGATGTGACTTGCACCTCCAGCGTTGCTTTAACCAATAATCGAATCAATATCTATTTATATAAGCACTGGCCAAGGTACTGCAGGAAGCTCAGGGACAGATTTTATTTCAGCCTAAAGGAACTTACACCGAGCACAGAGTGTGGCCAGGGAAAGGGCAGACCTTTCAAAGACACTCTGTTCTTCTCTAAACACTCACAGTTTCTATTTATTACCCAAAAAAATACGTAAGGAAAAATACCCTAACATTTGTTAAGTACCTACTATGTGCCAGGCACTGTTAGACGCTTTATACACATTATCTCATTCAAGTCCATTAATTTTATATAAGAAGCAATATGCTATTTTGTTCAAGGCATGTGTTTTAAGTAGGAAAAACTAAGATTTTTAAAACTAGGATTTTAATCCTGCCACTTTCGCCCTGTGGGACTTCTTGACCTCAGTTATTCATCTGCAAAATGGAAGGAAATAATGTCTGTTTGCCAGGAATATTTTCAGAAGCAATTAGATAAGGTATTTAAATCCAAGTACCTCATCTTCATATGACGCAGCATGATGTTAAGATGCCTAATGTGTAGGGAAATGACAAAAATGGACAAATGCGGGATATTATTAGCAATAATGCAAAAATATCTGTATATGGATGAAGAGTGGAAGAGGACAATTATGGGGGAAACGTGTTGTCTTTTAATTTCTGAACTACCTGTATTATTATTTTAGATGGAGTCTCACTCTGTCTCCTAGGCTGGAGTGCAATGGTGCAATCTCAGCTCACTGCAACCTCTGCCTCCTGTGTACAAGCGATTCTCCCGCCTCAGCCTCCCGAGTAGCTGGGATTACAGGCACCCGCCATCATGCCTAATTTTTGGTTTTTTGTTTGTTTGTTTGTGTTTGCTTGTTTGTTTTGTAGAGACGGGGTTTCGTTATGTTGGCTAGGCTGGTCTTGAGCTCCTGACCTCAGGTGATCCACCCACCTCAGCCTCCCAAAGTGCTGGGATTACAGGTGTGAGCCACCATGCCCGGCCAACTATCTGTATTATGATGTATTTTCATTTAAGCTTTTAAAGGAAAATGGAAACATTGCATTAAACTGAGCCTCAGAGAAATTCAGTGACTTGTCCAAGGTCATACAAAGACTGGAGGCACCAAGGCAGGATCTATCCATTTTCAATGCCCATGCTTTCCCCCACACACCCTGCCACCACATGTCCCTCAGGACACAGGTCTGCAATGATTCAGGAGACCTCATAGTCTACATTGATAGATGTAAATAGCATTGGTTTCTGTCTTGGAGAGTGGGCCAGTGAGGAAGGCATGGATCAAAGCAAAAAGAAAAGCCAAGGAGGGGGAGGATGGAGATTAAACAGGTCCCTGGTTGTCAGGGGCAAAAATGTTAATGACGGTGGAGCACCATGAAATTAATGACCTGCCCAAAGCGCCTGAGAAATTGAACTGGTTATTAAAATGCAAATCATAAACCAGGAAAAGGAGGAAAACAAGCACGAGGAATTAGGAAGAAGGAAGATATGGCATGGAGTACCACGAACAGAAAGTTTGTGGCCAGCACCTGGATATTCAGAAAAAGAGTGTGATTTAGGCTTCAGAAGGGCAGGGGTCTGTAGCTTAGGGACTGGGCAGAGCTGTTACCTAGAAAAGCTAGAAACAGAAATGCATAAATCCCAGTTGTCCCTGAGAGTGGGATAGTCAGGGCCTGAGGTGCAGGGGAAGGCCATCTTAGGTCAGAGGCAGTGGTTCTTGGCATACAGAGGTTCTCTCCCTAAGAATGTTAGGCAATATCTGGTGACATGTTTAATGAGCACAACCAGGTTAAGTATCTACTCACTGCTAATCTCTGGTGAGCAGAGACCAGGGGTGCTGCTAAGCATCCTACAAGGCCTGGGAACCTCCCCACCAACTACAGTTATCCAGTCCAAAATGTCATAGTGTCACTGGGGAGAAAGAAACCCTGATCTAAGGATGAGTGAGAAGATGGATACAGGAGGTGAGGAGGTCAGAAGTCAGACCAAACATCAGATGTGAAGCTAGGAGGAAAAGAGGTCAGGCAAGGAGTTATGAACCAAAGGACAAAAGGAAGTTATCAGTCAGGAGATTAGGATCATAGAGGAGATCAGGCAAAGAGAAGTCCAGAGGTGGAAAAAAGCTTCAGAGCGCAGACAGGTTGGGCTCTAACAATCATCACAAAAGCAGCAAAGATCAAGAAGCAATGGGGAAGGACAGTTGAGGCTAGAGCCAGGGAGAAGGGCCATTGGTGAGGAGCCTTTCTGATCAGAAGTTGGATGAAGAACACCATGGTGGATGTGGATGGAGGTCAAAGTGATGATGTTCTGGAAAGCAGTTTAAACAAAACAAGGGGCCTGCGTGCTTTACTACCAGAGGCCATCTGCTAATGGATGATGGGAAATGCCACTCGGCCCCCACAGTCAGGAGCAGGTCACATTCAGCTGGGCACAGCAACATGTCCCACTGCAGGCAGGCGCAAAAGCAGAGGCTCATTAAAGAGCTGCCCTGGGCCCAGGCTACATCCTTGGCAAAGGATGAGATTTGCACCCAAGGTCAAGATGGCTCGGGTGTGTGGAGCATGGGCTATGGAGCCAGATCAATGGAGTTCTAAATCCCTGATCAGCTGCCTTCTACAGATGTGGCTTTTGATAGGTCATTGCCTCTCTCTGAAGCTCAGTTTCCTCACCTACAAAACTGGGATCGATAACAGAGGGTTACATCTGTGTGGATCACCTAAATAAACCGTAGAGGATTTTGCAAATGTGTTGTTGTGGTTGCCATTCTTATTGCTGGAACATAATTCCCTCATTAGTATTTCTGAGTGCTCTGGTGCATATCTGCTGCAACAGAATCATTCATGCATCCAGCAAACATTTCCTGGGCACGTAGTATGTCCCAGACACTGTGCTGAACACTAAGATTACATGGAGGAATAGAGATTAATTTCTGTTCTTTGTTTACTGAGCTCCTAGGGGCTGAAAGGCATCTTAAGGTCCATAAACTTCCTCCTGATGCTTAAGTACCCTCCACAACATCCCACTTATGTGTTCTGGGCTTGCACACTTCTGGTGCTGATGAGCTCACCGCCTCCTGAGGCAGGTGATTCCTTCTACAGACCACTCAGACTATGAGAAAGTTCATGCCGGGTGCAGTGGCTCACACCTGTAATCCCAGCACTTTGGGAGGCCGAGGCGGGTGGATCACCTGAGGTCAGAGTTTGAGACTAGCCTGGCAAACATGGTGAAACCCCGTCTCTACTAAAAAAAAAAAAAAAAAAAAAAAAATTAGCCGAGCATGGTGGCAGGCACCTGTAATCCCAGCTACTTGGGAGGCTGAGGCAGGAGAATCACTTTAACCTGAGAGGTGGAGGTTGCAGTGAACCAAGATCACACCACTGCACTCCTGCCTGGTTGACAGAATGCAACTCCATCTCAAAAAAGAAAAGAAAAAGAAAAAAGAAAGTTAATACATACCTGTATTGAGCTGAAATTCTGGTTCTGGCTCTTTTTCTGCAGCTACCCAGGCTTGTGTATTTCCTCTCCTACATTGCCTCCTATTAGGGACTTTAATGGATGACATTTTGTCACCCAGCCTCCTCTGCTGGATCGGGATAGCTTTCCATCCAGACAAAGACTTTTCATGACTGAGTGACCATCCCCAGGATGGGCTTTGGTGTCGCTCTTCCCTCAGAAAGTGGGAAGCTCCAAGTGCTGACCCCTGAAACCCTTTACCAGTAACCGTGGCCTCCAGGGGTCCTGGGGTGATCTCAGAAAGGTAGAGACAGACCTCTTTAGCAGTAACCTGGAATATTGTGCTACCTTCCTGAAATCTAGAGAACAGAGCAACTTTGCAAGCTTCTTCAAAGGAGCCCGTTCTGACCCAGGTCGATGGAGCTCCCAAAATCTGCCCCCTGCCCCCCCTTCCCTCCGCCGTGTGCAACAGGAGAGGGGCTTTCCCGGACCAGCTTTTCCAGAAACATGAATTCTTTTTGACACTTGGCAAACGTTTGGGGACCCTCTCAGACCTCACTCTGGGGAGGCCCGAACTCTCTTTTCCATGCCAGAGGGCAGTCCAGGTTCCCATCAGAGCTATTTGAATAATCTTCTCAACACTTCTGAGCTACAGTTTCTTCACGCGTCAAATACAGAGAACAATAGTACTTCACTCATAGGATTGGTGGGCGAAGTCAGTGAGGTACCAGGTGCAAAAAGAGGTAGAACAAGCTGGGCTGTGCGGCATGCCACTGTAGTCCTAGCTACTCGGGAGGCTGAGGTAGGAGGATTGCTTGAGCCTGGAAGTTCGAGGCTGCAGGGAGTTATGATCACACCAATGCCCTCCAGCCTAGGAGAAAAAAACGAAGCCCTGTCTCTAATTTTTTTTTAAGAGGTTGAACGGTGTCCGGCACTTAGTAAGCCTTCACCCTAGTTAGCTTTGCTAGGGTTATGATTTCCATCCAGACAAAGAAGTTGCCCTCAGTGACGTTCTAGCAGAGTCATCAAAATTGTGTTAAAAGGAAGCAATTTAGCATGGAGAGAGCCTAAAAATGGGCCAAAGTAATGAAAAGGGCAAAGCATCTAGACGTTTGATATCTGGCTGTTTTTCCCTAGGACCATTGTCATGGATGGGGATAGGAGAGCCATCTAAGGTCCCTGCCCATCTGCAACACTCTCCTGTTTCTGCTCTGATGCTCTACGATGTCGTACGTGGCAGAGCCAGCCCAGCGTGGACTTCAGCTCTCCCAGTAACTGGCTGAGTGATACTAGAAAAGTCACTGAGCCTCTATTTTCTATAAAATTAAGAAAAATCACACTCCCTTATAAAATCCTTGGGGAAATTAAAGATCCTTGGGAAAATAGATCTCTTACAGGCATATCTTGGATACCCGATCAATGATAGCTGCCATAGTCTTCTGATCATGCTTTTCATAATAATCATCTTAATCATTACTGGCATTCAAAGCCATGAAGCACCTGGGAGAAGGAGAAGCTGATCTGTCCACGCCTGTCTCCTTTGGAAAATGCACCCTGTTACACTTCCCCACATGTTCAAATTCATACTCTCTCCCCCACTCTCTTTTTTGAGTGCCCCAATAGGCACTTGAGAAGGCTGAAGCTGGGATTGTAAACTGCCAGATCTCCTGCCTTGCTCTCACCCCTTGCTCCAAATCTTATCAAATATTAAAAGCTGTGAAATAGGAGGCAGGTTTTAAATCATTTTAATCACAGCATTCCTCAGCCTGCTCAAAAGGGCTCGAAGGAATCAACTCAGAAGTGGTAATTATGATTGCAGCCCCGTGCCAGGCGGCGGGTCAGCATTGGAGCACCAGCGACAGATGGCCGGCACTGACTGGGGAGGGCTCCTCCCAGGTGGGGACACCAAACAGGAGATGCCTCCTAGGAGGAAATAAAGCTAAGTCATCCCAGGCTGGGTATCAGGTTTTAAAATGCATAACCAAATCAATTGAAAACCAACTTACCTTTAAGTCCCCCACTAAGTGCCAGATGCTTTTAGCCTCATTTAACCCTCAGATAACTCCTGGAGGTATGTCTCATTATCTTGATTTATAAGTGAAGAAACTGAGGCTAAAAAATGTTAAGTAGTGTCCCAAAGCCAATCAAAATTAGCTCAACTATATCTATCCAGCTTGGAAGCCTGCACTTTGTTCTCTGTGTTTTGGTCACCCTCGGATTCTGGGGCCTGCTGCAAAAATGTTGAAGGAGGTGCTACCCATAGGTCCCCCGCCGTCCTTCTCCAGCCTCCACCATCCGCCCAGTCCTCATTCAACTTTCCTCCCTCTTCCCCGACATTGTCTTTTGGGCTTTGGCTGACTCTTGCTGTCCTCTGGCTACTGAGATTCATCCATGCACATTAGAACCCAGTTAGATCACTAACCCTTTGACCATCACAGCCCAGCTGTCAATCCCCCTCACTAGACTCATCTCTTCCCTGGCCCATTCACCTCCATGCTGTATACTCCAGCGAGACTTAGCTTCCTCCAGTTCCTCCAGCACCTTTCTCTCCTGCCTTCTTGCCTGTGCACAAGCTTTTTCTCAACTGGAGCAACTTGCTCTGCCTCCACCTCCAGGTCTCAGTTGAAACATCACTTCTTCCTGGAAAGACTGCTGACTCCTAGGTATTTTTCCCCTAATTTATACTGCCATGGCCAGGGCTTTTCTGCTATGATGGCAATCAGCACTTTGTTGGGGTTACTTGTTTGAATTGTTGGGATTCCTTTTACTGGCCAGACTGGAGGAGGACAGAGAGCACGTCCATCTGACTCACCACAGTCCAGGGCTAAGCAGGTACATGGCAGGCACTCAGTAGACACTGGCTGAGTGAGTTATGTCAATAATGGGACTGTGCTTAAATGTGGACATTTCTGGGGGCTCAGGGAATAGGTCATTCTGCAGGCCAGACAAAGCATGCAAGTGAGCAGAGCTGGCCCTTCGCCTACAAAATACCGAGGAATATTCTTCAGTATCACAAGAAAGTATCTTTTCCATCATTTTTCATGAAAAACGCATCCCTCCTGATCTATTTTTCATTTCCTCACATTTAATAGAGATGTGAATATAGAGAACTATGTCTCTACTATAAGACAAATAGCACCCTAGCACAGTAATAAATGACAGCCCAACCAGTCTACTTGTGGGAACAATGAAAGGAAGTGATGGGGGCTGGGGTGAATGGAGGTGCACAGAGCCTGTCTAAAGAGGCTGCTGCTTCTTAACCTCAGCCTGGTATTGCCCAAGGAAATGTGAACCAGTGCAGCCAGATTTCCTGACTTCAAGAGAAGCTGGAAATCCACTGTATGCATAATGTCCCAATTTTTAAGAGCTGCCTCAGTTGAACACGCACAGGCACAAACAAAAACAAAATAAACGAGCCAAATGCAACATCTGCTGAGAGGTTTTGGTTCTCGGATTGCAACCTCCGCATACATTTTCCCACTAAATAAAGAAAAGCTCCTTGCGGATGGACCCCAGTGGGACCTCTGATACCCGGAATGCACCGAATGGCTAGGATTTGTGTGGCCCTCAAAACCCTCCCTTCTTGTGCTCACAGTGCTTTCTCGAAGCTTCAGCAAACCCCAGCACCAAAGGAAAAATATTTATAACCTGACTAGGCAGCGCTTGAAAGATCAAGGCACACGTGGTGTGCAGAAATCACTCGCACATTGTTCCAGTTTCCTCTCTGCCGTAGGATCAAATGCTTCCAGTTTCAATGATTAATCGCCTCTCAGTTTTCACCACAAGTTGTACAATGTTATTGACTGAAACAGAAATATTCATTTCAGGTCTCTGCCGCTGGAACAAACACAAGCTCTGGGGCGGGGCCGATGATGACTGATGGCACAGGTTGCTGCACATGATGTTTCTGTGCTGTCGGATTCAAACCACCCCTGAAACTGCTCTCACTTTACAGATGGGACTCAGGGAAGCTCAAACAACTATCCAACAACAATCATGTAGTGTGACTTTATTAATGGCCACTATCTATGGAATGCTTACTCTATTCCGGATACGGTGCCAAGAACATTACCTATACCATCTCATTTAAGCCTCATAACCCCCCCGCCCCCGTTATATTTGGGAAGGAGCCTTGGCAGTAACATTTTATACTTGAAATAACTGAGGCAGAGAAGCCCAAGGCTGCTAAGCAGCAGAGCAGAGCGGCCAGTCCCCAGCCCAGAGCTCCCGCCTCGGCTCTGGCATTGCTCTCCTATGCAAGACCCTGACACAGATACACACAGTCTTTTCCAAGCTGGCTGGGCAAGGAACAACTTCTCTTGGAGAAACTCGAGTTACTACAAGGCTTCTGTGGACAGTCTAGGGTAATATTGGTACTTTAATTATGCACCTGGTGTGTTATCTATGCTTGGGGGTTGGGAAAGGAGATGCTGGGGCGGTCTGGGGGAATCTGCCCTCTGAAATTCGAGCACTCTTGAATCTCTTGCCTGGGGCCCATTTGAGCATGGTTGCTCCCCAGGGATGCCCCAGGGCAGTGCCTCCCTAACTCAAATCCTGGGAGATATTCTCCAGGGCCTATGAATTCTCCAGGTAACCTCTTTGCAAAATTTCAAATTTTTCATCTAAATAATAATCATGTAAACATCAATTTACTATTTTAGGTTGTCTGTTTTAATCACCTTATAACCATCTATGTTGGGGGTCCACAAACTACAGCCTGTGGACTAAATCAGCTTCCAACCTGTTATTCTAAGGTCTACAACTGAAGAATGGCTTCATGGTCTTAAACCATTGAGAAAAAAAAAATCAAAAGAAAAATAATATTTCATGACACTTGAAAAGTATATGAAGTTTAAATTTCAGTGTCCATAAATAAAGTTGTATTGAGACAGCAGTTCTCATTCATCTGTAGCTGCCTTTGCAAAAAAGACAGTGGAGTTGACTTATTGGAACAGAGACCTTGTGGCCCATAGAGCCATAAATATTTACTATATGGCCCAAGACAGAAAGTTTGACAATTCCTGACCTATGCAATGTGATGTTAGTGGCTTATGTTTGTGCTTCCAGCTGAGTTGGGTACTCTGTCTGTTGTGGTTTTGTTTTAGTTCTTGGATTGCAACCTCTGCATAAATTTTCCTCCTAAATAGAGAAAAACTCCTTGCAGATGGACCCAAGGGGGACCCCCGATACCCAGAATGCACCAAATAGCTGGGTTTTTTACTTTTATTGCCATAGGGCTAATGAGAAAAATAAAAATAGAGGAGGACTCAGGCACCTAGAGCATTTGCAGCTACAGAATGCAGTAAGTCCTCACATGATTGTCTATAGGGTCTTTGATATTGCAACTTTGTTAAGTGAAAAGACATATAAAGAAACCATTTTGACCAGAAGCTAATTGATAGAAATGAGTTAAGTTCCTAGGGCATATTTCTGGGCACAAAAACATCACCAAACTTCTAAATAAAGACCCAAAACACTTGCAATACTAAGCATTAAAATAAATATGAGCTATACATACATTTAAGAAAGATTAATCGAAACGAGTCAGATAATTATTTACCCAAGTTTGGTGAATTAGCGAGTGCCAGCAGTCATAGTAGTGGTCTGTTGGATCAAGGAATAAATGTTTGAAAGCAAAAGTTGTCAGGAGCACTTCCTCCTACCACACAGTTCAAAAACAATTACAGATACGGCAGGCTCACCAAGCACTTCCATACCACATGGTTTATTGCCGTGCATTTGTATGATTATCTTCTGCTTTACAAATTTTTATTTTACAATTACTTTTATTCATTGACTGACTCATTTTCCAATTCACTTATTCCAGTTCAGGGTCACAGGTGGTTGGAGCCCATCCTGGCAGCTCAGGATGCCAGGAAGGAACCCACCCTGGCCAGGATGCCATCCCATGGCAGGGCACACTCACACACACCTACACACTCACACTGGGACCACACCAGTTCACTTCACACGTACAGCTCTGGGACGTGGGAGGAAACTGGAGTCCCTGGAGAAAACCCATGCAGACATGGGGGAAACGTGCCGACTCCACACAGACAGTGGCTCTGCCAGGGTTTGTTGTTTATTTGTTTTTCATCCATGTTATATGAAACAACAGTATTCGCGGACCTGCTGTACAGCTTTCCAGCAGTTCCAGGAAAGAAGAGCCCTGGGAGACTTAAGCCGTCACAGTACGAGGTAGTAGAGGCAGGGTGAAATAGAACGGAAAAAAAAATGTGAACTCACACTGCAGTCATACTGGAAGCAGCAATTCCAACCAAACAACCTCACATTAAACTAACGTTGTTAATTTGAAGTTCATTGGTTTTGCAGTCTTATTTGTGTTTAATTTGGAAATTTGTTTCAGTTTTATAGCTGAACAAGAGCTACAAAGCATAACGATTTTATACCTAAGTTTTATGTCTGTATATATTAAGTAACATTATGATAAAGTCAACACTTACTGAAAATGTCCCCTTTAATAGGGCATATGTTACTTAAGTTTAAGCAGGAAAAATGGGTTTAAGAAATCTCAATTATATTATATCTTTAAATATGTGTGAGCTGTTCAAAGTTGCCACCTGGCAGAAAATTCAATCTCAGTTACATAGGGAAGTTCCTACCCCTTTCTAGGAAAGGGTCTTGTTAAATAAGAATTCTAAGCTGAAGTTGGAGACAGGTTCTTGGGTTGGGGCAGTGACCATTTTTTAATCTTGCTTGTATGCCTCCACTGCTTTTGTGTGTGCTGATCTGTCCATCCCTTAGGCTGTGCTCTGCAGAATAGCTCAAAATCATCCCTCACTTAGTCCTCCCACTTGCTTCCTTTGTACCCCCTCAGCCCACTTTTCCTTTTTCCTCTCTCCTGAACTAAGGGAGCACAGTTGTTCTCAACAGGCCTTTAGAAGCAGAATTCTGGCTTGACTTTCCAATGCGGGAGTGGGAGAGGACTGCTAAAAATAATTGGTCTTTCTTCTTAGCAATTCACCTTATTACAACTGTTAGGTGGAAAACTTTTTTTTCTTTTTACTGAAAAGTTCAAACCAGGCACTGAAGAGTCAGATTGTATGGACCTCTTTTAATCATCTGCTGAGTTCTCCAATGTATCAGTTAGCTATTGCTGTGTAACAAATCACCCCAAATGCAATGCTCTACAACAATAAAAATCATTTATTCTGCTCACTGCTTGCAGTTTATTCAGGCATTGGATGAGATAGCTTCTTTCTGCTCCATGTGGAGTCAGCTGAGTAATTGAACTGGGACATGGATGATCTACTTTCAAGATGGCTTATTCTCAGGGCTGCCAAATGGATACTGGCTATCAGTTGAAAGCTATAAGCAGGGGCACTCTGCATAAGCCTGGCTCATCTTTACAAAAGCTCCTCCCCAGTCTCCTTGTTTGGGCCTCACAGTGTATGGTGACCTCAGGGCAGTCAGAATGTGGCAACTAAAGACTTCAAGAGTAAGTATTCCAGGAAGCAAGATATAAGCTATATGGCCTCTAAGACCTAGCCTCAGAGGTCACAGTGTAACCTCTATCACACCTTATTGGTAGATATTGTAACAGAAGCCCACCCAGTTTCATGGATGGGGACATAGACCCCATTTCTTAATAGGTAACTGGCCAGAGTTGTAAAAGAGCATGTGGGATGGAAGATATTGTTGCAAGCATCTTTAGCAAATACAACTGGACATACCCAACACAAGCACAGGATTGATCCTCCACTCTGCTCCCATTCCCCATGATTTATTAGCCACTTGGACAAGTGACTTCAACTCTCCAAGCCTCTGTCTCCTCCACTAAAGTGGGGACAAATGAGTATTACAAATGAGACCATTAAATAAGATAATACATTTTAAAAATTAACCTGGTACCTGTCACAAAGTACATGCCTAACAAATGTTAGCTTCTGTATCTCTTCCTCAACTTCATCTCAGTCAACCTGGACTGACTCAAAATGGCATTCTTCTTGGCTGCCCCCTTTGAAGTATTTCTGCTGAGAAAATAGTTTCTGTGTATTTGTAAATTTACAGGTTGAACATAGATCATTATTCAAGCATTGCTGGTCGATTCGTCTTTTCAAAGGCGGGAGCTGCTGGCTGTTGGAAGGCACCCAGCAGGGGTCTCTTGCAACCCTGCTCTATGGGTGGGGGAAATCTGGACCTCGCTCTGGTGGGGTTGATTGAAGTGAAGGGTCACCATATGTCTTTCCCAAGAGGGTGACTGACTTCCTGCTTTGGTCCCAGTTTCCCTGAGATTTTCCTGAAAGCCCTTCCGGCTAGCCCAGTTGGGAGTGTTAGTACATCAGATCCCATGCTTTGGTGAAAAATGTAAACACAGACCTGATTTTTCATTTTAAATGAAGCCAAGCATATTGCTCCCAGCAGATGCCGAGTGACTCAATCTGTCCTCTCGGCTCTGAAGGGAACTGAAGAACAACATGGGAAAATAAAGCAAAGAGCACATTTATTGGTTGATAAAATGCTGTTTTAGTCTACCCTGGCATTATATGGTGATTGCTATGCGGCGAACATCTGTTATTAAATCCAGACTTCTGTTGCCTGGATACATTGAGTCAAAAGCTGGAGCGGATGAGAAATCCATTTATGCGTCTGTTGCGTGTGAATGTCAGAGCTCATATGATGCCTTTGTCTTCATTCTAACTGAGTCTTTTAATATGGACCGTCTCACTTGTTAATTCTGACTCAGGGGCAATAATGTTTTCATTTGATTAAAAAAGGTTAAAGAAACAAAGAAACAGTGTTTTCTCAGGTGCTCTAAGTAATTCTGTTGATGAATTTTCGGAGACCGCATGTGAATTTGAAAAGAGTAGGACTTTTTAAAGAGTTCATACTATGAACCCAATAATTCAGATCCTAGGGCCTTATCCTAAGGACATAATAGAGATGAGCACATTTATAAGAACAAAGATGTTCAATGCAGTGTTACTTATAATGGCAAAAAACGTTGAAAGTCACCTAAATGTTTGTAAGTTGAGAGCTTCATTGATATTGACTGCAAAGTCCATGTTATTCCATGTGATGAATTTTTTAATCAATCACCTCTTGATGGACTTTAAATTTTTTACAATTTTTTGCTATCCTAAAAAAAATGTGTCAATGAACAACTTTGAACTACCTTGACTACCACTTTAGGGTAGATTGCTAGACGTGGAATTATTAGGACAAAGCCTATGTTATAATATTCACTCAGTCAACAAACATGTCTTAAGTGCCCAATATGTGGTAGGCAGGCTTTGCTCTAAACCTCAGAGGCCCTGTGGCAGATAAAAGGCTTTCACCTTCACAGAGACAATAGAGTGAGAAGAGGGGGAAGAAAAGTAGAGGAATCTAGTAGACAGTAGTGGATGCTGAGGAGGAGGCTGAGAATAGAGGAAAGGCTACACACAGGGATCTCTGAGTGCCATGGTTCAGAGAGCACTGAATGAGTTGAGATTCGAAGAGTCTGAGAAAGTGCCTGATAGAAGAGGATGGTTGGCTCTGGAGGGACTGAAATGGAGGGTGGGAGTGGGGGAACTGGCCTTGACTGAGTGTATCCAAAGAGCAGGTCTTTCTCACTGGGCTGACTGACCAGGAGAACAGGCCTGTGGCCTTTGTGTTTCTTCCACTGCCATCAGAAAGGCCATGCACGTGAGGAGATGGAAGGGAGTCTCAAAAGAGAGAGGGGATCATCAGGGATGAGATTTGTGGAGAATCACTGCAGAGCTGGCAGCGTTTATCTAAGAAATGTGGCATTGGGAAAAGTGGTGCAGGCTACATTCCAGGCAATAAGGACCAAGCAATGAAATAACAAATAAGGCATCTTAAAGTTAAAGGAGATGGACAATAGACAAATACGTTTCAAAACATGATAAATACTATGGAAGAAATAAAGAGGGCTGGAGAGAGGGTTCTACTTAGATAGCCTGATCAGGGAGAATCTTTCTGAAAAGAGGATGTTTTGGCTAACATATGAATATTGGGAAAGAGACAGTCATGAAGAGAGATTGGGAGGGTAAGATTCCAGGCAGAAGGAATAGCAAGAGGGAGGGCCCTGAGGTGGGAACAATCTTGATATGCTTGAGGGACAGAAAGAAAGCCATGACGGGAGCATAGGGAGTTATTTGGAAAATGGCAGGAGTAAGTGTATCAGTCAGCAATTGTCACTGTAATGCTGTGTAACAAACCATCCAAACCTCAATGGCATAGTAGAGGTAGCTGAGTCACGACTAGAACCCAGCCATGATTTTCTTCAAATTTTTCTCTTTCCATCCATATTTACTACCTTGCTATGTACAATCCACCTTCTCTTAAAGTCACAGCAGCCTCAGAATGTATTACATACATAAGAACTAGTCCTGGGGGTGGAGCCAAGATGGCCGAATAGGAACAGCTCCGGTCTACAGCTCCCAGCCTGAGCGACACAGAAGACGGGTGATTTCTGCATTTCTGTTTGAGGTACCGGTTTCATCTCACTAGGGAGTGCCAAACAGTGGGTGCAGGACAGTCGGTGAAGCGCGCTGTGGGCGAGCCAAAGCAGGGCAAGGCATTGCCTCACTCGGGAAGCACAAGGGGTCAGGGAGTTCCCTTTCCTAGTCAAAGAAAGGGGTAACAGACGGCACCTGGAAAATCAGGTCAGTCCCACCCTAATACTGCGCTTTTCCAACGGGCCTGGAAAACGGCACACTAGGAGATTGTGTCCCGCACCTGGCTCGGAGGGTCCTATGCCCACGGAGTCTCGCTGATTGCTAGCACAGCAGTCTGAGATCAAGCTGCAAGGCGGCTGCGAGGCTGGGGGAGGGGCGCCCGCCATTGCCCAGGCTTGCTTAGGTAAACAAAGCAGCCAGGAAGCTCGAACTGGGTGGAGCCCACCACAGCTCAAGGAGGCCTGCCTGCCTCTGTAGGCTCCACCTCTGGGGGCAGGGCACAGACAAACAAAAACTCTGCAAGAAACTCCACAGACTTAAATGTCCCTGTCTGACTGACAGCTTTGAAGAGAGTAGTGGTTCTCCCAGCACGCAGCTGGAGATCTGAGAACGGACAGACTGCCTCCTAAAGTGGGTCCCTCACCCCCGAGCAGCCTAAGTGGGAGGCACCCCCCACTAGGGACAGACTGACACCTCACTCAGCCGGGTACTCCTCTGAGACAAAACTTCCAGAGGAACTATCAGACAGCTGAATTTGTGGTCTCACGAAAATCCGCTGTTCTGCAGCCACCGCTGCTGACACCCAGTCAAACAGGGTCTGGAGTGGACCTCTAGTAAACTCCAACAGACCTGCAGCTGAGGGTCCTGTCTGGTAGAAGGAAAACTAACAAACAGAAAGGACATCCACACCAAAAACCCATCTGTACATCACCATCATCAAAGACCAAAAGTAGATAAAACCACAAAGATGGGGAAAAAACAGAGCAGAAAAACTGGAAACTCTAAAAAGCAGAGCACCTCTCCTCCTCCAAAGGAACGCAGTTCCTCACCAGCAACGGAACAAAGCTGGATGGAGGATGACTTTGACGAGTTGAGAGAAGAAGGCTTCAGACGATCAAACTACTCCAAGCTATGGGAGGAAATTCAAAACAATAGCAAAGAAGTTAAAAACTTTGAAAAAAAATTAGACGAATGGATAACTAGAATAACCAATGGAGAGAAGGGCTTAAAGGAGCTGATGGAGCTGAAAGCCAAGTATCGAGAACTACACAAAGATTGCAGAAGCCTTGGTAGCAGATGCGATCAGCTGGAAGAAAGGGTATCGCTGATGGAAGATGAAATGAATGAAATGAAGCGAGAAGGGAAGTTTAGAGAAAAAGGAATAAAAAGAAATGAACAAAGCCTCCAAGAAATTTGGGACTATGTGAAAAGACCAAACCTACGTCTGATTGGTGTACCTGAAAATGATGGGGAGAATGGAACCAAGTTGGAAAACACTCTGCAAGATATTATTCAAGAGAACTTCCCCAATCTAGCAAGGCAGGCCAACATTCAGATTCAGGAAATACAGAGAACGCCACAAAGATACTCCTCGAGAAGAGCAACTCCGAGACACATAATTGTCAGATTCACCAAAGTTGAAATGAAGGAAAAAATGTTAAGGGCAGCCAGAGAGAAAGGTCGGGTTACCCACAAAGGGAAGCCCATCAGACTAACAGCTGATCTCTCAGCAGAAACTCTACAAGACAGAAGAGAGTGGGGGCCGATATTCAACATTCCTAAAAGAATTTTCAACCCAGAATTTCATATCCAGCCAAACTAAGCTTCATAAGTGAAGAAGAAATAAAATACTTTACAGACAAGCAAATGCTGAGTGATTTTGTCACCACCGGGCCTGCCCTAAAAGAGCTCCTGAAGGAAGCACTAAACATGGAAAGGAACAACCGGTACCAGCCCCTGCAAAAACATGCCAAATTGTAAAGACCATTGAAGCTAGGAAGAAACTGCATCAACTAACGAGCAAAATAACCAACTAACATCATAATGACAGGATCAGATTCACACATAACAATATTAACTTTAAATGTAAATGGGCTAAATGCTCCAATTAAAAGACACAGACTGGCAAACTGGATAAGGAGTCAGGACCCATCAGTGTGCTGTATTCAGGAAACCCATCTCATGTGCAGAGACACACATAGACTCAAAATAAAGGGATGGAGGAAGATCTATCAAGCAAATGGAAAACAAAAAAAGGCAGGGGTTGCAATCCTAGTCTCTGATAAAATAGACTTTAAAAAATAGACTTTAAACCAACAAAGATCAAAAGAGACAAAGAAGGCCATTACATAATGGTAAAGGGATCAAGTCAACAAGAAGAGCTAACTATCCTAAATATATATGCACCAAACACAGGAGCACCCAGATTCATAAAGCAAGTCCTGAGTGACCTACAAAGGGACTTAAACTCCCACACTAATGGGAGATTTTAACACCCCACTGTCAGCATTAGACAGATCAACGAGACAGAAAGTTAACAAGGGTATCCAGGATTTGAACTCAGCTCTGCACTAAGTGGACCTAATAGACATCTACAGAACTCTTCACCCCAAATCAACAGAATATACATTTTTTTCAGCACCACACCACACCTATTCCGAAATTGACCACATAGTTGGAAGTAAAGCTCTCCTCAGCAAATGTAAAAGAACAGAAATTATAACAAACTGTCTGTCAGACCACAGTGCAATCAAACTAGAACTCAGGATTAAGAAACTCACTCAAAACCGCTCAACTACATGGAAAGTAAACAACCTGCTCCTGAATGACTATTGGGTACATAATGAAATGAAGGCAGAAATAAAGATGTTCTTTGAAACCAACGAGAACAAAGACACAACATACCAGAATCTCTGGGACACATTCAAAGCAGTGTGTAGAGGGAAATTTATAGCACTAAATGCCCACAAGAGAAAGAAGGAAAGATCCAAAATTAACACCCTAACATCACAATTAAAAGAACTAGAAAAGCAAGAGCAAACACATTCAAAAGCTAGCAGAAGGCTAGAAATAACTAAAATCAGAGCAGAACTGAAGGAAATAGGGACACAAAAAACCCTTCAAAAAATTAATGAATCCAGGAGCTGGTTTTTTGAAAAGATCAACAAAATTGATAGACCGCTAGCAAGACTAATAAAGAAGAAAAGAGAGAAGAATCAAATAGATGCAATAAAAAATGAAAAAGGGGATATCATCACTGATCCCACAGAAATACAATCTACCATCAGAGAATACTACAAACACCTCTATGCAAATAAACTAGAAAATCTAGAAGAAATGGATAAATTCCTTGACAAATACACCCTCCCAAGACTAAACCAGGAAGAAGTTGAATCTCTGAATAGACCAATAACAGGTTCTGAAATTGTGGCAATAATCAATAGCTTACCAACCAAAAACAGTCCAGGACCTGATGGATTCACAGCCGAATTCGACCAGAGGTACAAGGAGGAACTGGTACCATTCCTTCTGAAACTATTCCAATCGATAGAAAAAGACGGAATCCTCCCTAACACATTTTATGAAGCCAGCATCGTCCTGATACCAAAGCCTGGCAGAGACATAACCAAAAAAGAGAATTTCAGACCAATATCCTTGATGAACATTGATGCAAAAATCCTCAATAAAATACTGGCAAACCGAATCCAGCAGCACATCAAAAAGCTTATACACCATGATCAAGTGGGCTTCATCCCTGGGATGCAAGGCTGGTTCAACATACGCAAATCAATAAATGTAATCCAGCATATAAACAGAACCAAAGACAAAAACCACATGATTATCTCAATAGATGCAGAAAAGGCCTTTGACAAAATTCAACAACTCTTCATGCTAAAAACTCTCAATAAATTAGGTATTGATGGGACGTATCTCAAAATAATAAGAGCTATCTATGACAAACCCACAGCCAATATCATACTGAATGGGCGAAAACTGGAAGCATTCCCTTTGAAAACTGGCACAAGACAGGGATGCCCTCTCTCACCACTCCTATTCAACATAGTGCTGGAAGTTCTGGTCAGAGCAATCAGGCAGGGGAAGGAAATAAAGGGCATTCAATTAGGAAAAAAGGAAGTCAAATTGTCCCTGTTTGCAGATGACATGATTGTATATCTAGAAAACCCCATTGTCTCAGCCCAAAATCTCCTTAAGCTGATTAGCAACTTCAGCAAAGTCTCAGGATACAAAATCAATGTACAAAAATCACAAGCATTCTTGTACACCAATCACAGACAAACAGAGAGCCAAATCATGCTTGAACTCCCATTCACAATTGCTTCAAAGAGAATAAAATACCTAGGAATCCAAATTACGAGGGATGTGAAGGACCTCTTCAAGGAGAACTACAAACCACTGCTCAGTGAAATAAAAGAGGATACAAACAAATGGAAGAACATTCCATGCTCATGGGTTGGAAGAATCAATATCACGAAAATGGCCATACTGCCCAAGGTAATTTATAGATTCAATGCCATCCCCATCAAGCTACCAATGACTTTCTTCACAGAATTGGAAAAAACTACTTTAAAGTTCATATGGAACCAAAAAAGAGCCCGCATCGCCAAGTCAATCCTAAGCCAAAAGAACAAAGCTGGAGGCATCACACTACCTGACTTCAAACTATACTACAAGGCTACAGTAACCAAAACAGCATGGTACTGGTACCACAACAGAGACATAGATCAATGGAACAGAACAGAGCCCTCAGAAATGATGCCGCATATCTACAACTATCTGATCTTTGACAAACCTGACAAAAACAAGAAATGGGGAAAGGATTCCCTATTTAATAAATGGTGCTGGGAAAACTGGCTAGCCATATGTAGAAAACTGAAACTGGATCCCTTCCTTACACCTTATACAAAAATTAATTCAAGATGGATTAAAGACTTACATGTTAGACCTAAAACCATTAAAATCCTACAAGAAAACCTAGGCAATACCATTCAGGACATAGGCATGGGCAAGGACTTCATGTCTAAAACACCAAAAGCAATGGCAACAAAAGCCAAAATTGACAAATGGGATCTAATTAAACTAAAGAGCTTCTGCACAGCAAAAGAAACTACCATCAGAGTGAACAGGCAACCTACAGAATGGGAGAAAAATTTTGCAACCTACTCATCTGACAAAGGGCTAATATCCAGAATCTACAATGAACTCAAACAAATTTACAAGAAAAAAACAAACAACCCCATCAAAAAGTGGACGAAGGACATGAACAGACACTTCTCAAAAGAAGACATTTATGCAGCCAAAAAACACATGAAAAAATGCTCATCATCACTGGCCATCAGAGAAATGCAAATCAAAACCACAGTGAGATACCATCTCACACCAGTTAGAATGGCCATCATTAAAAAGTCAGGAAACAACAGGTGCTGGAGAGGATGTGGAGAAATAGGAACACTTTTACACTGTTGGTGGGACTGGAAACTAGTTCAACCATTGTGGAAGTCAGTGTGGCAATTCCTCAGGGATCTAGAACTAGAAATACCATTTGACCCAGCCATCCCATTACTGGGTATATGCCCAAAGGACTATAAATCATGCTGCTATAAAGACACATGCACACGCACGTTTATTGCGGCACTATTCACAATAGCAAAGAATTGGAACCAACCCAAATGTCCAACAACGATAGACTGGATTAAGAAAATGTGGCACATATACACCATGGAATACTATGCAGCCATAAAAAATGATGAGTTCATGTCCTTTGTAGGGCCGTGGATGAAACTGGAAAACATCATTCTCAGTAAACTATCGCAAGGACAAAAAACCAAACACCGCATGTTCTCTCTCATAGGTGGGAATTGAACAATGAGAACTCATGGACACAGGAAGGGGAACATCACACTCCGGGGACTGTTGTGGGGTGGGGGGAGGGGGAGGGACAGCATTAGGAGATATACCTAATGCTAAATGACGAGTTAATGGGTGCAGCAAACCAACATGGCACATGGATACATATGTAACAAACCTGCACATTGTGCATATGTACCCTAAAACCTAAAGTATAAAAAAAAAAAAAGAACTAGTCCTACATCTAGATGTAATGGCTTTCAAACCTTTATGAGCATAGGAAACACCTGTTGAGCTGGTTTAGAATATAGCATTTAGGGCCTTGCTTCCAGATAGTCTGATTTCACAGAAACCTGCATTTAAAAAAATCACCCCAAATAGTTATGATGAAGGTGATCTATGTACGACACTTAGAGAATCCGTGATGGAAAATTCACCAAGAACAGCCACAGGCAGGCCAGAAAAATGGCCCTGCCCCTCCACTTTTAGGATTAAGCAGAAGCTGGCCCTAGATCTCACCAGTTACCAAAGATCTTGGGCATTTTTAGCATCATGTGCATCGCTTCACTGTGATGCCATCTTGCTGGCACAGCCAGGGAAAGCCATGAGTTAATGCATCTCCCCATGTAACAAACCTCCCCTATGACTCTGGTCCACACCTATCTTTGCTAGATTCTCTGGCATTGCAAGAGATTCTTCAGACTGCCCCAAGAGATTCATTCCAATCTAGGGGCTCCTTATCCCCAGCTCAGAGCTGGATTTGGCTCTTGCTTGGAGGCGGGAAGCCCCGCTGGGCCAGGGCTTAGAGGGGCTCACAAGAAATCAAAGCAAGCATTCTCCGCCTCTCTCCTACAGCCCCGCATGCATCTTCTCTGATCCCTTGCCTGAGTGGGGGGTGGCATTCCAAAAGCTCATTACTGGCTTACGTACTTTGCCCTAAATCAGCTCTTAAATGCCCTGGGATGAACAGCCCTAAATAGGAAAGAAAAAAAAAACAAGTTTCTTGCAAGTTCACAGATATGCTTGGTGCTTTCTGTCAGGCTAGGGTGTAGCCTTCTCTGTTCTAAATTTGATTTTCTGAGTCTTTAAGGAAAAATGGCTACTGGTCCCCTGGCCATTGATTGCTTCAGCGTCCGAATCTGCTCCATCACTTCTACCTCCACCCACTGGTCCATGTCCAGTGGGTAGAGGTAAAGGAGATGGAGATACCATTTATCTTCAAAGAGATCTGAGAGATCTTTGCTTTCTTAGAAACACTGCTGGAAAGTTGTTTCTTTAGGCTACATTAACAGAAGTACCATCTCTAGGAAGACGAGGTGGTAATAACTAACATCAAATGAGCAGTTCCTATGTACCATGTACATGTGTTAGCCAACTTCATCCTTGTAACAAACCTGGAAGGCAGGCACTGTTATCACTCTTATTCCCAGGTGAACCAGTTGAGGTTCCAAGAAGTCCTTTGTGCAAGGTCATGCAGAGTTGAGGCCCCCACGTCGGTAGACTTCAGGAGCCAGACACTCAACCCCCTCACTGTCTCCCACCTCATGCTGCACTGAGCAGACCATACCCGGATGGTCATGTTCAGGTTGGCTATCAATGCAGACCACACTGGGCATATTCAGGGGATGGATACTCAGAGCTACATAACATAAGGAATAGAGGAAGGACTGGAGGATGTATTAACATGAAGAAAAGGTAGACTCATGGCAGGAGATGAGCAGGGTAAAGAGGTGCAAGACATGAAAAGCCAATTTCATATACATGAAGATTTATCAAGAGCCAGAAGGCCCTCTATGGGTCCAAGAGTTACAAGGCCTAATGAGGTGAATTAATGCCAGCATATAAGGAAAAGCTTTTGAATACTCAGAAGTGTCCAAAAAGGGGTCGGGCTGCCTTGGAAAGTAGTAAGCTCCCCATCAGAGGCTTGGCAACTTCTTATTAGGGATGGTATGAGTATCTCAAGTACAGATACAGATGACCCAAATAACCACTGAGGCACTTCTGACCCCAAGTATAAGAGATTCTATTGTAACACACGGTAGTCCATCTCAAGCAGCACATTAAGCCATCTCCTTGATAAACCTAAAGGTAGGTTTTATTCCTCCCAGATGCTGTCTTCTTAGTCTGGGATGCAAAAGCCATAGGATCACTTCATGTCCAGTCCCCATCAGGTGATCTGTCATGAATCACAAGTTATTGGAGCTAGATGGAACCACAGAGCTAAAAGATACATGAAGACACCAAGGCCTGCAGACAGGGACTAACTTTCCAAGGTCGCAGAGCTAACAAGTGTCAAAGTCAGGCTAGACTCAGGACCCACAAGTTGAGCTCACAATTAGTTCCACTTCCTACACCACCTGGATCATGAGTGTCAAGAATGAAGGACCCTTGGCAGTCTTCTCATTCAGCAGTGGCAAACAGGATGCACTTCATGTGCCAGCTTTCAATTCACTGGTCATGGTTTCCTGAAGTGCTGTTGTCCAGAAATATTCTGAGGCCACATCTGGATCCAGTGGACATGAGTGAATCATTTATGATGTCTGCTTTGGACACAGGTGGGGAAATGACAACCTGTGTACCAACGGTTTGGCAGCCTTGAGCTAATCCATCTTAACGACTTTCTGCACATGCTGCCTGGAAGTGATATTAATATTGCAAAAGAGATTATAATGTGTGAATACATTGTAGTACCTCACTTCTGAAAATAATTCAAGGATCCATCTTTGATGGTTAAACCCACTGTCTATGTCTGTTTGTGTTGCTACAAAGGAGTATCCAAGGCTGAGTAATTTGTAAAGAAAGAGGTTTGTTTGGCTTACAGTTCTACAGACTGTCAAGAAGCATGGATCCAGTGTCTGCATCTGGTGTGGACCTCAGGCTGCTTCCACTCATGGCAGAAAGTGAAGAGGAGCTGGGCGTGCAGAGACCACATGGCAAGAGAGGAAGCAAGGGAGAGGGGGAGATGCCAGGCTCATTTAAACAACCAGCTCTTGGGGGAACTCTCTCAGGACTAATAGAGTGAGAACTCACTTCTTACCTGGACAATGGCACCAAACCATTTATGAAGAATCCACCCCTGTGACCCAAACACCTCCCGTGAGGCCCCACCTCCAATACTGAGGATCAAATTTCAACAGATGAGATGAAAAGGATCAAATATCCAAACTATAGCAGCCACCTAACGAATGCAAAAGATGTGCAGTGACCTTAAGCCCCAACAATATAGAGCAGATGACAGTTGATATGTAGACAGTTTGAATGACAATTGAAGGTACCAGGTTGGCAGGTGGCTCCACTATGTACTTGTTGAATAGTCCTGAGCAGGTGCTTCTCTAAGATCCTTTGGTTGGTCTGTAAAATGAGAGATAATGACTCTCTCATAAGGTTGCCATGAAAAATAGAGAAAATACAAAGTACTCAGCACAGCCTAACATTTAGCAGTTGCTCAATAAATGATAGGAAGTATTGGCTTTATAATATTGCATCTACCCCCTTCTCTCTGTGTTAGAACCTTTCCAGGCATTTAAAAGGTGAGCAGCAAAGGCCACCCATAAATGTGCTGCTAGAGAGCACATAGGTCACCAATCCCAGACTATTGGTCTGAGGCAGATTTTTGGAGTCTCTTATTCCCGAAGAGATCCAGGGACCTGCTTTCCCGGTGATTGAGAAGATGAAGACCAGGAGGGAAGGCCAAAAAGCTCCAGGCAGATCACTTACCTGTATAACACCTTTCACCTTCCAGTCCTGCTTCATGGAGTTTCCCAAAGTACACACCCACAGTCCTACAAACTGGGGAAGAGCCAGAGGCAATGAATGTGTGGGAGCAGTCAGCTGAGAACTGGATGTTGAAGGATTGTACATTTTCTTGAATTACATGGGAGCAAACTGCCTCCTGAGCCTGCTGTACCCAAATTTATCAAAGCACAAAGCATTTCTTAAAGATCATTTAATAAACTGATTAAATGTATTTGACAACAGAGCTAGAAAGCCAGTCAGTTCATATGTCTTCATCACTCCTGAGAAGTTGCCTACATGATAAAAATGGAAGTTCTCTGAATCTGTGGGTGGGAGGGCTTTCACTCTCCTAATGGAGGAGGGAAAACCAGGGCATGCTGGGAGGCTGTCCCAGCCCATCTTCCTGACATCGCTGCTTTTCCTGTACTGTGCTAAGTGCAGAGAAGGTCCAGCGCCCTGCCTGTTTTTCATTTGAATTCTCATCTCCAGACTCTCTTTCTTTCCCCACCCTTCTCATGACCACTAGCATCTAAGTTTATCGCTTCCTATCTGTTACCTCTGTATCCTCCAAGTGCATGATATACCTCTACAGCTCATCTGCCAATGCTGCAAAGTTTACTTCTTTATAACCTTCCCAGTGCCTTGCATATATTAGATGCAGGAGGAAGGTGTTGTGATTGAGATGGTGGTGATGATGATGATGATGATGATGATCGGGAGGGAGAGGAAGAGGAGGGGGAGAAGATTAGGCAAGAATGTAAAAGCCCTCATGGGTCTTGGAAATCACAGCATCTAAGTTCTCTCCTTCCTCTCCCCTCCTTCCCCTGGTTTAGAGACGCTTTAGCTAGCCTAAGGGCAGAATAGCCTGCCTCTTCATTTGTTCTTCAAAATCCATTGTTTGGGGCACAAAATGATCTTCAGAGTTTAGGCTCTTGAGGCTCAATAAACTTAAAATCTTTTCTCAGCTTTCCTGTTAGATCACCCACCCCCGAGGCAATGAATGCTGCTGAGCTGATGGAAAAAGGGTGGTGAGAAACTCCCGAAATATTTTCTGGCAGTGTTTGTTCTTTATCTCTGTCCCCCAGTAGCTCTGTGAGGTAAAGATAATTACTGGTTTTTAATTTTTTATGTTATTATTGTGGCTGCATAACAGTTGTACATATTTATGGGGTTCATGTGATACTTTGATACCAGCATGTAATGTGTAATGATCACATCAGGTCGTTATTTTAACACTGAGGATATGGATGCTCAGAATGGATGTTGGCCTCACTGAGGTAATGCAGGGGTAAGTGGAGGCACTGGATGGGGCTGGAACCCCCATCTGTCTGACTCGACTACCTGAAGATGGAATATGGGTTGTGCTAACTAAATTAATGAGTAGAGGCTGCCTGAGGAGCTGCCTTGAGAACAATTCTCAGGCTGCATCTGAACTTGGTGAGAAAAGAAGTGCTGTGATCTATTAGTAATGTCTGCCATGGGCACTGGACCCGGGAGCAGCCGCGGGAGCCATGCCATGATCCCCAGACTCCGTGCTTCTTAGAAATTCTGATTGTTGTTTCTCCAACAGATAAATGAATGCAGAAACTGCTTCCTTAATATAGGCTTACAGAAGGGGATTGGAGCAGGAAGCAAGAGAGGCAGCTCCTGGGCCTGTTCATGGTGTGTTGGGAGGCCAGGCTGGACAGTAAGAGATAAGGGCGGCAGGGGAGATTGAGACCAGAACTTGGAAAAGGTTAGAATGCCAAACTAGGAAGTTCGAGGGTCGTGAAAGGTTTGGGCTCAGAGGAATAAGTAAGAAAAGCTGCATTTAACACCAGGAATCTGGCAGGGACACGTAGAGTCAAGGAGACAGAAAGACCAGCTTGGAGAGTGGTTGAGTCCACACGAGGCACAGAGGGGTGCCCAGCCCCTGGCAGAGGCAGGTCACAGTGACAAGGACAGAAAGCCTGGAGGGACAACTCCGGGGACTTAGTGGCTGGCAGAGGGGACTCTTTTCCCCAGTGACTCATATGCTTCTTTTTTTCTAGCTGAATTTCAGTTTTATTTTCAGCTCCAATCAGTGGCAAGAGAGGAATCCGTGTGCTTTCTTTCTTCTGCTCCACATTCCTCCCCACAGTCTCCCAGAGGCTAACATTCCCCCTTCCTCCAAAGAGAAGAAATCCACAGCCCAGAGCAGAACAGGCCTGGTAGCTTCATGACAGTCATCAGTGTGGCCCCATTTACCAGTGCTCTCGAAGTCCAGCACGGTGTTAACCCTTTACAGGTATTATCCCATGGAACCCCTAAGAGCCCTAGGAAGTAGACACTACTAGTACCTATAATTCACAGGTAAGAAAACTGAGGTGCAGAAAGGCAAAGGAACTGGCTGAAGGTCACACAGCTAAGAAGTCGCAAAGCCAGAGTCGAAAATATTCAAAACCAAAAAAAAAAAAAAAATATGAGTTGAAAGCTTGCTCTCTTAACGATATGGTTCTGATGCAATTAAGCTATAAAATGTCACAGGTAGCAGTGTCCTTAACGAACACCTAAGCTGAGAATTCCTGCATTTTTCAGAGGGGGGATCTGAGGGTCAATGAGGAGATCTGTTTTGTCCAGGGTCATCAGTGAGTTAGGGGATGAGCCGGGACTTGAACCCCACAGTGGAAGAAATGTGAGCCACAGAACTTACCATGCTGCTTGTTGACTTCCTCTGGCACATTCCACTGTATTTTCCCCGAAGCCTCTCCCCAGCCTCTCAGCCCCCCACCTCGTGGCTCCACTCCCTATTACTCAGAGGTGTTCAGCTCCACCCACTAGTCTCCCAGGATGGCAGTTTCTGCCCATTACAGACCCACGATACCTGTGAGCCTGTCAGCCCCCCGCCTCCCACCTCTCACCCCCCGCCCCAGAAATGGTTCTGTTGTTACCAGACCAATCAGGGCACCCAGCAGTGTCTAGAACTCGGCTGATAATGGCATCGTGAATAGAGGAAATTAGAGCTGAATGCATTCACAGTGAATATTCCTCCCAGGGCAGACAGGGCCATTCACTGAGTGGCACATGACAGATGTTCACATGGAGCCCAGTCGCAGGGCCACCTTCACTCCTCTCACCAGCACTGCTGTCTCCCAGCCCTGGGCCATGCTTTAGAGCACTCTGCATCCCCAACCCTGGCCCTCCAAGCCCTGCAGGAGCCAGTGGTTCTGCATGTCTCCTCTAGTACCTCTCGAGCACATGGCCTTGGCCCTGCAGAGCATAGTGGTTGATCGCACAGCCTTTGGGGTTAGATGTATCTGCTTCCAAGTCCCAACCTTCTGCCTCACTGCTGGGCAGGCCGGGCAACATGCCTGAATCTCAGTGCCCCCATCTGTAAAATGGGGATAATTAATACCCACCCCACAGTGGTCATGTGAATTCAATGTGATTATGAGTATAAAGAGTTTGGCCCTGTGCCTGGTATACAGCAGGTGTTCAATAAACGATGGCTATTATTATCATCGTTTGCTGTCTGTTACCTCTGTATCCTCCAAATGCATGTCAGCCTCTGCAGTTCATCTGCCTCAAAGTTTACTTGTAACCTTCCCAGTACGTTGCATATATTAGGTGCAGGATTAAGGTGTTGTGATTGAGATGATGGTGATAATGATGATGAAGATGCTGATGGGAATGCAGTGGAGGGGGAGAAGATTAGGCAAGAATGTAAAAGCCCTCATGGGTCTTAGAAATCACAAGAGGGCAATTTGTTGCAGCAGAAATTGAATTAACTCTGGAGTTATACAGAAGTGCTGAAATTTACTACCAGCAATAGGAAACTCACACACCCTGCCTGGTCCATCCCACATTGTTCTATGTGGCTGGGGAAAGGTATCTCATCTCTCTGAGTCTGGGTCTCAGTTCCTCATCTTCTCCAGAGCTGTTGTTAGGAGTGAATGAAGCCATGCTCACAAAGTGCTTAGCACAGTACCTGGCCTAGTGGGTGTTCAATTCACAGTGGATATTGCTGTTGCTACTCTTGTCAGTACATTTCTGATCTCCCCAACTTACAGATCACCACTCCCCTTGAGAGCAGAGTTGTACACTTCATTGTGTGTGCTTCTGGAGGGCAGGGATGGAACATCCATTCATTTAGTCAACAACTATGGATTGAGTAGTGTCTCTATGCCTGCCAATGTGCTCAGCTCTGACCACACAGCAGTCAACAGAATAGATGAGCTCTCTCTGTCCTCATGGAGCTCACAGCCCAGTGGGGAAGACAGATGTATAAGCAACAAGTTTTTAATTACAAGTAAAGATGCCAGCCCCAAAGAACACCAAGTCACAGGATACAGAATAGTGTTGGATGGACTGGGCAGGGTGTATGAGTTTCCTGTTGCTGCTGTAACAAATTATCACAAATTTAGTGGCTTAAAACTAATAAAAATGGGCCAGGTGCAGTGGCTCATGCCTATAATCCCAGCACTTTGGGAGGCTGAGGCAGGCAGATCAACTGAGGTCAGGAGTTCAAGACCAGCCTGGCCAACATGATGAAACCCTGTCTCTACAAAAATAGAAAAATTAGCCGGGTGTGACTGCAGGCACCTATAGTCCTAGCTACTCCAAGAGGCTGAGGTGGGAGAATGGCTTCAAACCAGGAGGCAGAGGTTGCAGTGAGCCAAGATTGCACCATTGCACTCCAGCCTGGGCAACAGAGTGAGACTCTGTCTCAGAAAAAAAAAAAACTAATATAAATATATTATCTTGCAGTTCTGGAGCTCAGAAGTCCAAAATGAGTCTATGACACTCAAATCAAGGTGTTGTAGTGCTGTGTTCCTTCCGGGGGCTCCAGGGGAAAGTGTTTCCTTGCCTGTTACAGCTTCTGGAGGCCACTCTCATTCCTTGTCTCATGGCCCCTTCCTCCATGTCCTAAGCACATCCTCCAATCTCTGCTTCTGTCATCACGTGGCCTTCCTCTGACCCGGAGCCTCTGCCTCCTTCTGAGAAAGACCCTTGTGATTACATCAGGTTCACCTGGATAATTCAGGATAATCTCTTCATCTCAAAATCCTTAAGTTGATCACATCTGCAAAATCTCTCTTACCATGTAAGGTAACATATTCACAGCTTCTGGGGATTAGGACATGCATCCCTAGGGAACCATGATTCAACCTAGCATGGGGGAACCCACTACAGGCAGATGTTGTCCTTGCCATCACCAGCTCAGTGCTTGGCACAGTAGAGGACGTGGATATTCATTCAGAGAGAGCATGCACTGAGACAAGCCTGACCTCAGGATCAAGACAGGAAATTGGCTTTCATGGGTTAAGGACCTGTTACTTTGCTCATCAATGTATCCTCAATCATCAGAGGTCAGATCTGCTGGAGAGTGCAGTCTTTCAGTTTCATAAAGTAAGACTGGATGCCTCAGAACTTAAAGTCAGGGAGGTACCCAAGGAAGCAATCATAGACTGAGTCCCCATGCAGTGCACTTTCTCGGATTGACAATTTCTGTTCTGACAGTCACTGTTGACTCCATTTCTCAGATGAGGGACCGAGGCACAGAGAGGTGCAGTCAGTCACCTGAGGCCACACAGCCAGTAAGTGGAAATCCGTGGAAACTCATTGTCAGCTGCCTGGCATCAGGGCCAGTTCTCTTTATCTCCACCCCACACATCATAAAGCCACTCAGCTTTACACTCAAGGGAACTTCCTATTTCCCTATTGGATTATATGTATAATTTGTAATATTGCAAGATTTCAACAGAAGCGAGCAGCAGCTTGTAGTTGTGCATATCACTCACTTCTGCCTGTGGGGATGCCATGTGATTGTTTAAAGGGTTGGAATCGGGAGAAAGGCAGCCTCAGAGCAGGACCAAGAGAGAGCCCTCCCCTTGCCTCCCCCAAATCCTTCAGCTTCCTGAAGTGTGGCTGCTGGGTAGCAGCTCCCCCATGGAAGAAAATATAAGACATTCCCAAGGGACCCTGGAAGCTTTATCCCAAGGCTTCACATGTCTAGGCTGTTTCCTGTGATTCGGTCTGGCTGTCAATAACCTAAGATTGAGAGCCAAGGTCAGTGAGGGGGGGAAAGGGACATGCAGTGCAGGGGCTCAGCATCCAGGCCTGGGACTTAGACTGAGGCTCTTTATCCTCCTCTGTTTCTTGCTGTTTCTAAGGCCATTTAGGCAAGTCACTTCCCCTCTCTGACCCTCAGTTTTTCCCTCTGATGAAGTGGGTATAATAATTGTGCCTACCTCTTCAGGGTTGCTGTGGGATAAAATGAGCTCATACTTATTTCTTTTTTTTTTTTTTTTTTTTTTTTTTTGAGACGGAGTCTCGCTTTGTAGCCCAGGTTGGAGAGCCGTGGCATGATCTTGGCTCACTGCAAGCTCCACCTCCCGGGTTCACACCATTCTCCTGCCTCAGCCTCCCGAGTAGCTGGGTCTACAGGCGCTCGCCACCATGCCTGGCTAATTTTTTTTTGTATTTTTAGTAGAGATGGGGTTTCACCGTGTTAGCCGGGATGGTCTCGATCTCTGATCTCTTGGTCCACCCGCCTCAGCCTCCCAAAGTGCTAGGATTACAGGTGTGAGCCACCACACACAGCCAGTGAGCTCATACTTTCACGTTAGCATTAGCGTAGTTCCTGACAATACGAACCAAATAAGTGGTATCTGCTATTTTCTGTTTTAATTAGGTATTCAGAGTCTATGTTAAATTAACAGACATGCTTATGGAGCACCTACTCAGTGCCAGGTATTGCTGTAGATGCCAGGAGTACAGCAGGGAATAAGACAACATCCCTGTCCTCGACACAAACACACAAGTAAATAGAGAAGGTCAGAGATAAATGCTCTGCAGGAAAACAAAGCAAAGTGAGAGATGGAGAGTGTGGAAGGTTGGGGCACTTTTGTTTCAGATGAGTGTCAGGGAAGCCGCCTTGGAGGAGGTACTGTAAGGGCACAGACTCGAATGAAAGGAGTATGTGAAGGTGCTTAAATTGTTTTTGTTTGGTTTGGTTTGGTGTGGTTTGGTGTGGGTTGAGGCTGGCCTTAGGAGCTTGTTGGCCTTCCAGGCCAGTCTGGAAGCCCAGCCCAGAGCACCAGACTCTGCGGTCAGACAGTGGAGGGCCCACATCTCAGCCAATGCATGGCTTTGGGTGGTGACTTCATCTCCCCTGGTGTCCTTTCCCCCTCTGCAAAATGGGAATGGGGATGGCTCAGAACTCCTCTCAGGGGGAGATAGAAGGAATAATGTACGGGAAGTGTGAGCGGAGTGCCTGGCCTGGAGCACAGCGCATGCCCGATCATAGGTAAGTGCTGGTGCTGATTTTATTGGACACAAGTTTGAAAACTCAGAGCCAGCAGGGATGGCCTTGAAGGTAAAGAGGATGTAGTTGGGAATTTTTACACTTCCCAGGACCTACCCTCAGAGAGACAGGGGTCATTCCAGAGTACCTGGATACCCAGTTTGGGCCAAAGACACTTCCAGCCAGGGCACTTGTCAATCACCTTGATATTTGCCCAACACAGCTCCTCTGAGGGAGAGCTTAAGAGGCCTGGGGACCCCATGCTGCTGATTAAACTGAGGGCTGGGAGGCAGGTAAAGTGAGAGTAGAGAAGTGAGTCTGGAAGTGGAAATGAGATCTCCAAGGAGGGGATGGCTGACTGAGGCTGACACGTTTCTATCCAACCGGTAGAGGATTTGCAGTAGGACTCTGCTTTATGGCTTGGTGATGGTCAGTGTTGGGGCAGGCACTAGGTCAGAGGGTGATGGGAGGGGCGAGGGAGGTTCCAGCCTCACGCTAGGCTGCCTGCACCTTCAGCCTCAGCTACGTCACCACCTAGCTGGGGAGGATTCACTATAACTCTGACCATTCCTGGGACCGTCTCCATTTCAAATAATCAGATTCCCTGCCAGACTGTATTAGTCAGAGTAGTGCAAATACTGTAACAAACAGCCCTGAGTGTCTGCAGCTGAAACCATGACAGTTTACTTCTCATTGCCATGGCAGCCAGTACAGCTCAGAGTGGATAGGCACGTCTGCATCTGCATGCATGCAGGTTCCTTCCATCCTGAAGCTCCCCATCCTCTCCCTTACACTGCTGGCTGGGAAAGGGAGCCTGGAGGAAGCCTCAGGTTTGTACGGGGCAGGCCTGGAAAGGAGGCACACCACCTCCACTCCCATGCCCTGGGCCAGAACTCAGGCATCTGGCCACACAGACTGCCCTTGGAAGGAGAAAAGAACAAGGACACTGGGCACCTTTGTCAAGCCAACCACCATGCCCATGGAGCATCTACTATGTGCGGAGGTGTCAGCTCCTCCAGACAATTTTCTCTGTCCTTTTCCATCTTCTCAAGCTGAGTCAGAGGTGTGTACATGTGCAAATGCGAACATTCCAGGCTCACTTCCTGCTTCCCTGAGTCCTAGGCTAACCTCTAGCACAGCACAGATCACAAGAGTGATGACTGCCTGACTGTGTGTCCTTCCCAGTAGAGTCTGAGCCACATGGAGGCAGGGGCCACAGCCTGTATTCTCAGGACTTGGACGGTGGTGGAAGCTCTATTTAGCTTGCTGAAGAGGAAAGGGGAAGGAAAGGAGGAGAGTGAATTGGCACTTGTTGAGATCTCCCAGTTCGTTTTTTTAAAATTGTGGTAAAATACACATAACAGAAAATTTACCATCTTAACCATTTTGGAGTGCGCAGTTCAGTACCACCAATTACATTCACGTTGTTATGCAAACTTCACCACCATCCATCTCTAGAATGTTCTTCATCTTGCAAAACCAAAACTGTGTACCCATTAAACGACTCCCCATTGCCTCTTCCCCCAGCTCCTAGCAACCACCATTCTATTTTCTGTCTCTACAAATTTGACTACTCTAGGTACCTCGTATAATTGGAATCAACAGCATTTGTACCCTGGCTTATTTCAGTTAGCATAATGTCCTCAGACTTTATTCATGTTGTTGCATGTGTCAGAATTTCCTTCCTTTGTAAAGCTGAATAGTTTTTCATTATAAGTATATACCACACTTTGTTTATCCGTTCATTTGTCAATGGAAATTTGGGTTGCATCCACCTTTTTTAGCTATTGTGCATAATGCTGCTATACACATGGCTGTACAAATATCTAATATTAGTCCCTGCTTTCATTTCTTTTGGATATGTATCCAGAAGCAGAATTCTTGGATCATATGGTAATCCTATTTTTAATTCTTTTAGGAACTGCCATATTGTTTTCCACAGCAGCTGCAGCATTTTACATCCCTACCAGCAGTGCACAAGAGTTCCAATTTCTCCACATCCTCACCAACACTTGTTATTTTCTGTTGCTGCTGTTTGTTTTTTTATTAATAGCCATCCTAATAGGTGTGAAGTTGTTTCTCATTGTGGTTTGATTTGCAGGTTTTGATTTGTAGATTTTCCTGATGATTAGTGATGCGTGCATCTTTTCGTGTTCTTACTGACATTTTATATATCTTTCTTGGAGAAATGTCTATTAACTCCACTCACATTTTTGTAAATAGTATTCCCAATCCTTCTGACTCCCCAATGAGGTGGGTATTAGTATGTTCGTGTTACAGTAAAGCCAGCTAAACCTTAGAAAGACTACGTTAATTATCCAAGGTCACACAGCTAGAAAATGGCGCAGCTTAAATTGAAACATCAGTTTTTCTCTTTCCAAACCTAATGCACATTTCATGAAACCTACGTTATTGCATCATAACATCATGTTGATTTACTTATCTGTTCTCCTGCCTATCCCTCTACTACATAAATTGAGTGTGGTTTGAAATCAGAGACTACTTCTCGTCTTTGGTACAGTGGCAGCCACGGATCAGAATCTCCTACATGCTGGATAAGTGGATGCAAGCTCAAGGCCACACCTAAAGTTCCCAGGTGACTTGAGCACTTGAGTTAGCTGCTGGAAACCTGGGCTTCCTCTTCTGCAAAATGGGGAGAGAAAATCAATTCTCGTGGATTGTTTAGAAGATTTGAACAAAGACCTCTGCAAAGTGCTAAGCGTGTGGCTAGCATGTGGCAGGTGCTGCCTAAATAGTAGAAATTAACACTGCCATGCTTATAAGCTCCAGGCAAACACAAGAAGCCCAAAACATAATCTGTGCCTTCTGCTTGCATTCCTCCTAGTTGGGGACATAAAATAGCCCAGCTACAATCAAAGAAGAAAATCAAAGTCAGCACAGACTACGGATATGCTTCTATATGTGTAGATTATTTCCGGACTCATTCAGAAGAATCTGGACATACTGGTTGCCTCAGAGGTCAAGAAAATTGGCTCATTTACTTCTGTAACTTAATTTCGACTCTCTATGCTTTTGCATAGTTGGAATTTGCCATGCACATATACTACATTTAAAAGAGCGTGTACGTGAGAATAGTGTGGTCAGCTGGCCTGATCCACAGGTGGGTGGGAGAGACAACAGAGACAGTCTTCTGACCCCATCTGGCTTCTACCTGCCAACCCCATGTGTTCTGGAGACTCCACACCTCCCGGCATGAAGCAGAATCCCTCTCAGAGAGTCACTTCACCTCCTCCCAGAGATGTTTAACAGAAAGGACCTGCCATTGACTTTCTCCGTCCCCAGCACCTAACAGAGATATCACGGAGAGGGGAGCATTTGTAATTTACTCTGGAGGGGTGTGTGGAGGCCAAGTCACACCGCCTTCCATCTCGGTGACAACAAACTCATTCTTCACTATAATTAAAATGTCACTTTGATAAATAATTCCATCAGCCCCCTTCCACCTATGAATACCTTCTTGCTATAATTGTTCACATTCTGCTGAATTAGAAGTATTCAAGGGAGAATTTAAGAGGTATTTAGGCAACAAAGATAAATCGGGTGTGTTTTCCACCCTCCCACAATCCTTCATTAAGCGAGACATCATCCCCGGCTGGGCAGGGCGGGGCTGGGGGGGACCTCATCCCTGTGTTCTCAGTCACTCTCTCCCTGAGTGGAGGGAGCCGGAGGGGTTGCCACAGCAGCGTGGACCTCAGGAAGGGGCCGGAGTTTGGGGATACATGTTTGGGGGCCTTCCCTTCCCGGCTATTACTGTAGAAAAAGAAGAGGATGCCTGAGGTGGTGGGAAGAACATAGGCTCTAGCTTCAGGTGAGCTTGGAAAAGTCAATGAACATTTATGGACCTCTGTTGTATAACATAATACAAGATATAATTCTTCATTCAATCTTGTGTCAAGAGCTTGAGTCAAGATATAATTCTTGAAAGAGACATCTGACATTGAGGGCCCCCCCTCCATGTTAATGGGACTCAAGCCTTCCAAAAGATGACTTTCCCTAGGAGACACAGCTAGAGATGGGCAGCCCCAGGACCTTTGAATATTCAACAATACCCAGTAGGGTATGAAGCACAGTAGGACCTCTGTAACTGTTCCCATCTTCCTTCATTTTTGTTGGTACCTCTTCCTTCCTGAGAAATCACATGTGCTGGGAATAATCCAATAGGATGCACAGAGCCAGCCACGGTGTGCTGGACACCTCAGGAAATGTCCCATCTTGGGTATATCAGTCCTCACCTTGGGTAGAAAGAGATGGTATTTGACTCTTTCCCCACCAGAAGAGGGGTATGGCCATGTGGTTACGAGAGCAGCACTTCATAGTATGAAAGCCAGGGTTCCAACACAACTACTCCCAGTGTGGGGCTGGCATGTTAGTGACTCTCTCTAACTATAGTTTCTTTTTTTTTATTGTTTGAGACAGAGTCTCACTCTGTCACCCAGGCTAGAGTGCAGTGGCACAATCTGGGCTCACTGCAACATCCGCCTCCCAGGTTCAAGCAATTCTCCTGCCTCAGCCTCCTGAGTAGCTGGGATTACAGCTGCCCACCACCACACCCAACTAGTTTTTGTATTTTTAGTAGAGATGGGTTTTCACCATGTTAGCCAGGCTGCTCTCGATCTCCTGACCTCAGGTGATTCGCCCCGCTCTGCCTCCCAAAGTGCTGGGATTACAGGCATGAGCCACCGCACCCAGCCTAACTACAGTTTCTTTATCTGTAAATTGGAATTAACAATAGTCTCACTGATGAGTTATGGAAAGTAGGGGCTTCCACAGTGTCTACATGTGGCAAACATTACCCATAGCTCCTGTTGTGTTTGTCATGAGGAGTGTAGCAGTTTGGCCATGCAGGTTTAAATGCTGCATGAGCAGCTAGGTGGGAGGGAGTACCGGACCAATCCAACTCAGTCAACACAGGTCCCCAACACCATCTCCTCTGTGGCAGGTATAAGAGTCAAGGCCCACTTCAAGCCCACCGAAGTCCAAGCAGCTCCCCAGTCCTAGCTTCCCCAGAGAGTCCTGAATGACAGGTATTCAGTGGTTGCGATGGGGCTTGTCTGGGGTTGGGGACTGGGGGTGAGGAGTGGGGTGGGGTTTAAAAATGGACAGCAGGGGTACCAGTGAAGGGGAAGCAGTGATAAAACCCATTTAGAGTTTCTGCTCTGAAGCATAGTCCATTAGGATGACAGCTCCTTGGACCAGGGAGCTGCGTCTGAGGGGTTGTGCCCAGTTCCATCAGTGGTGGGATTGGGAGTGGTCCATGAAAATAACTCACATGCATGTGTGGCTGGCTGAAGAAGCAGAGAAACCTGCACAGGCAGCAAATCCCCATGCTGAGCACTTTACCTGGAATGGCTCTGATAAAGAAGCCCATGATGCTGGAAGGAAGGGCTCCCTGAAGGACCCTCTGGGATGATTCCCTGCCCATCTCCAGGACTACTGTCCAGAATATGGTCTAGGATGGCCTTGAGTGCATAGGTTTCAGAATGTGGGAAGGGGCAAGGAGAAAGAACAAGCACCTATTGATCACCTGTGTTAGCTCATTCAATCTTTCTAACATCTCTGCAGGTTAAGTATTTCTATCCCATTTTACAGAGGGCAAGCTAAAACTGAGAGATCAAAGATGATTTTGCCAAGGTTACACTGCTAGCAAATGGTTAGATTTGAACCCAAGACTCTTAACTCCAAAGAGCCAAGCTCTTTACAGTGGATCAGTCCATCATCTCTTTACATTTTGCAAGTTTGTGTCATGGTTTTAGACAATATGGTTGACATGCAGGATGCTCTGCTAACCTTAACGAAGGTGTGCATGTGAGATGCATGTGGGAATCAGTGTCTCGGGTGGTGGGCTTCATCCAGACTCATTTCAAACTAGCTTGCACAGCAGGGCTTCCAGCAATGCAAACGCCAACTTACTCGAGGCTCCCTCTAAGATGCAGGGACTCAAAAAGTTGTTTCTGAAGCTCCAGGGCCTTTATAACGAGGCTTTGAAAGCAGCAAAAAGAAACATCACACAAAGTGTTCGTTTATTCTCTTGTATTCAAGAAAGAGCCAATAGTTCAAACAACTAATTCTAGAAGAATAGAATTCCCCCAGTCCCCACCTTAATACAGGCAGGCTCACCTGTCCATTTGTAAGTCAGCACATTTCTCTGCAAACGCTGATGCCCTGTGCCCATCACACCCATAGTATCAACTGTCAGGACAGCTGCCACATGAAAGTGCTGTCACCATGGGCAGCTGCCTCTTGGACCAGGAGCTAAGGGAGAAACTCCTTCCTTAGAGACCCACGCCAGACTGCAGGGTTGTTTGAGAGACCTGAGTCTCTCAGGGATGTGTTCTGGAGGTCTGCGAGCAGGACTGTATCCATTAATCAGGACTCTGTCTTAAGCCACAGTAGAGAAGAGGAATGGCACGATAAAGAAAACACCACCCCATGCAGCATGGAGCCATGGAGAGAGCATGAATTTAGAAGCCAGGAGCGCCAGCTCTGCCAGCTACTGCCCAAGCCATTGGGGGCCAGTGCCTCGGCCATCTGTGAACAGACACTGCTGGATAATGATCTCAAAGCTCTCATCCTGTCTGAACACCATCCAGTTTGAGACCTGCTTCATCAGTGGGGTTCTGGGAGGCCAGAGCTGGAGCTGTGATCAGGGCTAAAATGCATACAGAAAGCACAGATGCTAGAAGCCAAATGGAGGTTGTCCAGGGGGTCCCGAACCATGGGACTGGAAGCAGATGTCAAAATCAAGGATCGGAGCTTCTGGGAAGCAGACACAGCAAGGGAACATGAGTAGTGTGAGCTCACGCTGAGTGAGCACTGACTGTGCACCAGTATTGAATAGGTATTAACTCCCTTCAGCTGCACAATTATGCTGTAGGTGAGTTTTATGGGGAAACCAAGGCACAGAATTTAAGTAACATATTGAAGCTCGTGCAGCTGCTAACAGGGAAGGCCGGGGTGCGAACCCAGCTGATCCAGCTCCAGCATCTGCGCTCTGAACCACTGGTCTATCCTGCCTCTGTTAGGAGTCGGTCCAAGGTCATCATCCAAGAAGGAGCCTTTAGGCCTGCATGGTGGGTGGCTGGTTCAATCCAGTTTAAAGGCCAGGAGCAAGACAGTGACTTGCAGCTGCAGCAATCCTATGACTCAGACCAAAGCAGATGTGACAAATGAAGGGACTGACTCTCATTCTCCCCTGCTAGGGAAGGATGAGCTATCAGGCCTTGTTGCAGGCTGAGTCAGTCATCCCACAAACCATCTAAGTGAAACCTCTTCGCTGAGCCTCATTTCCTGAGTGCTCTCCCTTTATCTGTGTTTGCAAAGAGGCTTCTCCCTCCATGCCAGCCAACCCACCCACCCCCGCACACACACACCACCTCTGGCTGGAACTGACGATCATGGGTTTTAGAAATGAGATAAATCTGGGAGATGAATGTATTCATGAGCCCATAAAGGGGTCATGAATCACTGGCCCCAATTACTGCCTTCAATCCTGACAGGATGAATTCCCTCAAGCAGATTCTCCTTGTCAGACGACACGGGAGGCAGTGTCATGGCTGATCTAGGGCCACAGATAACATCATTATTCCACACCAGGCTGGTTTCAGTTTCCCAAGCCACTTCCACTTAATTTACAGCTCACTTCTGATGCTGGAAAGAGAGAGAAATATATGTGTATATATATATATATATATATATGAAAGAAAGAAAGAAAAGAGAGAGAGAGAAAGACAAAAAGGGGAAGCTTTCATGCCAAGTGGAAACAAGACAAAATAAATGCACTGAATCCGATTTCAAAAACTGTTTGAAAACTCTGTCCGGAATTGCTGGAAAGGGCCCCGGCATCCACAGGAAATGTATCCCTGCCAAGCCCTGTGCTGCTGAACTCTGTGGCCCCCACTCCTGCCTCCCGGTGACTTGTTTAGAACTACTTCAGATCGGAACAAATCACAGCCAACTGCAGTCACTCTCTCCAGCCCTTCAATCACTCCTAATCAGACCATGTATTTTAGCAACAAAATCTTCCCTGGCTGAGGAGCTCATTCATCTGCCTTCCACCAGCTCGACACCCTTTGAATGAGAGATGAGGGGAAGCCACCTGCTTCTCTGGCAGCCAAGGGGAGCTGGGAGGAGGCAGGAATTGCCAGCCCTCCCTCTCCAATAGATCACCAGTGGGAGTCCAGACCAGCAGGAACCAGGAAAGGAGGTGGCAAGTCAGAGAGAAGGCACTGAAAAGGGTCATCTGAGTCCACGTTTGGTGAATGCCCGCCTTGAGCTGGACACCTGGCTGTGGTCCCTGGAGTTGGATAGCCTGGGTTCAAATTCTTTCACTACCATTTTCTGGCCAACCCATTCTCTGTGTGCCCCGGACAAGGTACCTACCCTGTGAGTATAGAAGCAAACCCCCAGGAAAAAGTGAGTGGAAAAAGCAAAGAACAAGGACATGGGTGGACTCGAGTCCTAGAGAGGCTCAGGAAACTTTTATCCAAAGACACAGATGAGCTGGTTGCAGAGGAGAGCTGAGGCTCACACAGAGAGGGGAGGCCTGGGAGGTGCCAACAAGTTCTCTTCTCACTTCCGAAGGGCCCTCTCGAGAACAGGGGGTTCCCCTGCTCTGCAAGGGACCAGTGGACAGAAGTCAGCAGAGGCCATGTAGGGGCAGGAGCTTCCTGTCATCATAGATGCCAAAGCTGAAGCAGGATACTGAATGCAAACAGGGCCTGAAGCCATCCGATGTGCTCGTTCCCATAGCCCCGCTGTGTGTGTGTGTGTGTGTGTGTGTGTGTGTGTGTGTGTGTGTGTGTGTGTGTTTGGGGGGTGGGAGGGGAGGCAGAAGAGGAAGAGAGGGCAGAGAGCCAAAGACTGAGGCCCTGACCCATAAGTAAGGCAGTTTGCAGATCTCAATGTCCTGTGCAGATCCACAGGCTACCATGGGGTTGAGGGCTGCTGGTGTCTTAACCAGAGCCAGAGACTGGAAGAAGCACCAGATAGAACTTATTCACTCCTCCTTCCTCTACCACATTTCTCCTCTGAAAATTTGCCATTAATCACAGGTGACGATGGAAGCAGCAATTAACATGAGCTAAAACAAACTACTAGGCATACAGTAGCACTCAATAAGTGCTAGCTATTATGATTACAATGGAGGGAAAAGTTGTCACCGCAGCACACCATGCCTCCCTTTTTGGTCTGGAGCCTCTCATCCAGACACAGGTAAGAAGACTCCTTACTCCCCGAGGAATCACGTGCAATGTCATGAGGCATCTGATTTAGTTTTCCCACATCTCAAATGAGATCAGGGCAACTAGTCTTACCCAGCCCTTCAGAGTTACATGCCCTGTATGTCAAGGAATGAGTCTCCCAACATTGGAGACAATCGAGTAGAGCCTTTCTGGTCACAGGTGGAGGAGAAGGAAGCAGACAAGCAGAGCTCAGAGGTGCCCTCCCGCCCCAAGATCCCATCACGCTCAGGACTGTGGAATGAGCACAGCAGTTTGATGGACCCAGGGGTGGGGAAGAGCGAGAAGTCAGAACACTGGCAGAAGAAGAAGAAACCAGACAACACGGAAGCCAAGCAGATGAGTTTCACCTGCGTATCCTCTCCTCTTCCCTCTTCCTCCAGCATTGACTTATGGGAGGTATTTCAGTGAGGACAAACAGAGGACTTAGTCAAACAAGCACTTATTGAAAGAAAATATATTCTAAACAGCTCTTCCTTCCTTTTAAAGTGATTCACTCCCTTTCCACTGCCTACTCTGTTTAGGAGAAAACTGGAGCTTTTTAGCTTGGTGCCCAAGGTCCTCATCAATCCTGAGATGACATTTATTGAGAGCACATGATGTGCCAGGCACTGTTACAGGCACCAGCTCATTCAAGCCATATAAAGACAACCCTGTGGTGTAGGTTCTCTCAGTGTCACCCCTTCAGATGAAGAAACTGAAGCCCAGAGAGGTCAATTAACTTGCTCAGGGCCACATAGCTAATTAGTAGTAGAGCTGGGACCTGAACTCGGGTAACTGGTCCTTACACTACTGTTCTTAATCCCAAACTTGAGTCAACCAGCCCTGCCCTGCCTCTCCAGCCTCACCTTAAGTTTTTCACCACCTGGAGTTTTTGGCCAATGCCACACGGAATGACCAGCATTTCTCTGAACGCATCATGCTGTATTTAGTTTCTGAGCTTTAGCACAGCTGTTCCCTGTGCCTGGAATTCCCTTCCTTTTTTGTTTTTTCTCACCGAAAACCAGCTTGTCCTTTAAGATCCAGCTTAATGTTTCTCCTACTCTTGGGAGCCTTTTTTGGTGCCCCCAACCCCATCAGGCCAGGTAGCACCCCATCCTCTGTGTGCCCATGCCTACCTCCTCTCTACCTCCCCCACCTTAGACAGACCCTCACACCACACTTCTCACATTACATTGAAACTGATGACTGCCTTGTTATCTTCTCCCTGGAGCATGTCATTCATGGCTGTCTCCTAAGGGCCTAGCTTGGTCCCTGCATTCAGTAGGCAGGTACTATTTGCAGGGGCAGGACAGCAAATGGTTAGAGCTTAAGCTCTGCATCCAAAAGGGCCTGGATTCAGATCTCCACTCAGCCATGTGTTAGCTGTGTGACCCTGGGCAAGCTAGCCCACTGCTCCTTACACTCCACGGTCGCTGTGAGGGTTTAATGAGATCGCACATATAAATTGATTAGTGCAGGGTCTGGAATTCAGCAAGCAGATGGCCAATCAATGTTTGGCAGCACTGCACTTCAGAATCGGGCTCTGCCTAGACAGACTTCATATCAAATTCCAGCTCTCTCACTTACCAGCTGTGTGACCTTGAACAAGTCACTTAGCCTCTCTGAGTTTAATTCCTCCTCTATAAAATGGGCTTCATATTTTTAAAATGGCAAAGATTCTAAAGATTACAAACATGACACCTGTGTCGCTTCCCTCTGTGTACAGAGCAGCCTTGTTGCAGTTTGCACGCCGAGGCTGTAGACTGGGCTGCAGTGCCTTTTAAATACACCAGCTCCTGGTTTGGAGCTAATGGGACACATGCCAGGGATGGCTGGGAGTCACAGAGGTGTGGAGAATATGGCTTCCTGAAAATGACATTTGGAAGTAATTCTGGGAGCAATGGATCGGAACCACAGTCAGCTGCCAGCTATCCCCAGAGACATCACAGGAGAAATGGATCGGAACCACAGTCAGCTGCCAGCTATCCCCAGAGACATCACAGGAGAAGGAGGCAGAAGGTGAAACACCATCCCGGAGCTGGACTAGAATGTCCCGAGAAACTTCAGCCTGGCTTCTGCTTTGCCCCAAAAGCCCAAGGTTCCAGCGCCAGGGCTCTGTCTTAGAATGAGGCAGTTTGTCTGTTCAGGGCTTCTCTTAGTTTTTAATCCCAATAGGACACATGTTGTATTTAAAAGCCACGCGAGATGGAAGAAGGAAATTAAGTGAAATTTGAGGGCAGGTAGGAGCAGAGACAATAAATAATTTAGCAGTGAAGAAAGCAGAAAAAAGATTGCACTCATTTCGCCCTTCAACAATTATACTAAACACCTGCTCTGGGCCACAGAAGGGCCAGACCCAGTTCCTGTGCTCAGGCAGCCCACAGGCCGGCAGGGAGAGGCAGGTTGGAATGTGTGCTTTGCACTGTAACGGAGGCATCGAGCATGGTAAGGGACTGGTGGTGGCTACCGCCTGCGGACATCAAGCAGGGATCTTTGAAGAGGCAGGACCTGTCTGGAGTCTAACCTGGGCCTTGGCCCTGGCAGTGGGGAATGGAGCAGGTAGCAGGGGACAGATACTGCCAGAGACCGAGATGGTGATAAAGGACTGGGCTGAGTCTGGGTCAAATGACACCGCCCCAGACTCTGCCCTCCGGGGTGAGACAGGAGGACACCTCTGTGTGTGATTCAGAGACCCTAGAATCCCAGTGGCCATCACCCCACAGCACATGCCAACCTTTCTATGATAACTTTCTCTTGTGGAACTGTGAAAGTGTAAGACCAGCTCCCATATAGTGTGCATGGCCATCCTTTGTTTGGGGACAGTAAGTTGGTCAACAAATACTTATAAATGGGGTCGTGGGCCGTGGCACTGATCTGGGCCCACAAAATATGGTCCTCCCACCTTGCTTCACACTGCCCTTCCCACTCACCACTTCCCTCCTCTGCGTCTCAGCAGCAAGAGACTTTAAGGCCAAGCAGACCTGGAATCAAATCCCACCGCTGGGCCTCAATGCCAGTGGAGACAGGAACAGCTGATCCCTGAGCCCTCAGGAAGAAGAGGACAGGATGCCTGGCTTGGCTGCTAGTCTGGGGCAGGTGCCCAGTAACAGCAGTTGGAAAAATTCTCAGTGTTGGAAGGAAATTTGGAAGTGAGCATCTACCTGCCTGCCATGCAGTTTGTGACTTTTAAGATGGTTGACAGAACATTCCCAAAGGACCACAACGGTGACCACTGTTCTCTTGTTTCCCTTTGTTGGCTCACTCACTCAGTGCTGGACACAGTGGTCCTGACAAGACAGTGCTGTCGTTTCCACGAGCCCAGGACAGGGATAGACTCAAGGACTAAGAACAAACCAGGAAGAAGCATCACCGCAGGCTTCTTGCCGGTCATCTCATCTCACCCTCCTGGCCCTGGCGGATGGGTCTCCATATTTACAGGGGCCAGATGAAAAAACCAGAGGAGCCAGGAAAAGGAGCTTCCCAAGGGCGTGAGGCGAGGTGCCAATCATGAGATGCAAGTCCTGAGCTTTCTGATTCCAAGGCGTGTGGTCCCAAGGTTCTGCACCGCATCACACAGTGAGCACACTCTCCTCCCCTGGCCCTGAGTGAGCCAGCTGGATGGCAGATCAGAAAGAGGAGTCCCAGGTGCCCCCAACATGGCTAGCTCCTTCCAGGGCCAGGGGCCAGGCCCCAACTAAGGCTGGTGCATGCAGCAGGGCAGGGAGCGAAGGGAGTGGGATCCCACCCACCCCAAACCTGCTTTCGGACATCTTTCCAATGTGTAATGTGCAGATGAGGCCCTTTGATAAGGACCAAATCCCCTTCCGTTGCTTGGCAACCCGGCTCACAAGTCATAGCAGGGAAGTAATTTACAGGAATTCAAAGTGTCGCTGGAGGTTCTGCTGAGCTGAATTGCTGCAAAGAGGAACCTCAATGGTCCAAATCACACCTCTGGCGGGGAGAAGGGGCTGAAGGAAAAGCTTCTACTTCCGTCACTTGAGAGTGCAGAGCCCTGAGCTCACACTCAGCGATCGTTTTCCCCTGAGCTCAGACTCAGCGATCGTTTTCCATTAACGGATTTACTGGTTCCATATTGAGCTCCTGCTGTGTGGCGGGCCCTGTGCTGGGAGCCAGGGACACAGTGACAAATGAGACAGATGCCAACCCCGGATGCACAGAGCTCAGACAGATGAGTAAACAGGGCTACACATGTGACAAGATAGGATGTGCACAGGGGTCTGAGCAGGACACTTGGGACAGGAGGAGGCAGTGGAGGGATGGGAGGGTAGGGATGCAGTGGTGACCAGCTAGGCAGATAGAGAACAGAGGGTGTCCCAGCACGGGGCCACACAAGCAAAGGCAGAGGTGGGGAGAGGAGAGCCTGCCACACTCTCAGATCACCATGTGGTTGGGCCAGGGCCCCAGCTGAGGCTGAGGACACATGGAGCCCAGATCTGGCAGGGCCTTGAATGCCAAGTCAGAAAGCATCTGAAATTTAGTCTCCAGATGATGTGTGTTATTGACAGCCAGGACAGGGAACGACATTTGTGTTTTAGGAAAACCACTCTGTCTTCACTGTTAGGGGTAAACTGGAGGTGGAGGGGAAGAGACTGTGAGTAAAGAAGTCTCTGGAGTACAGAGGAAGTTTCTGTGAAACTGGAGAAGAAAACTGTTGAGGCAAGAGTTGACAAAGCTTGAAGTAGGATGGAGAGGAAGGGACAAGTTCCCCTGGCATGGTGACGGCCCGGTGGTGGGATCCAGAGAAGAGGAGGGGCTTTGCAGGTGTCTGACTTGCCCAACAGATGGAGCCATTTACCAAGATGGGAAGGGCCAGGGAGAAGGGTGGGTTCTATTCTAGGGAAATCTCAGGTCCTCGCTATTAGGATTCTTTCAGTTGCCAGTGACCGAAACCCAACTGAAATGGACTTGGGAACGTACTGGTTCATGACATCTGGTGAAGGTGGGGTCAGGGTGCACTGGAGCCCTGGCAGCCCACTCTGATGCCAGAGCCCATGGGGACAGCGGTGTGTATGTTGGACGCAGTAGTCCTTCAAGGGCGGGGATTGGAGGAACAGAAGAAAGGAACAGCAGATGCCCCACTGAGGCTGAGCAGAACATTTAGGATCCTTGGCCCCATCCCATCGTTCCCTTTGCTGTGGCTCATCTCACACTTGCAGGGAGAAGCCAATGGATCTCTGTGAATGGCGAGGCTTTGTATGCATAAATGTGGGCCATTTTGTCCCCAAGAATCCCTGGGGGTGAGGAGGCCACAGAAAAATGAGGTCCTATTCCCTGCTCACTCCTGGTACATAATGGAGGCTGGAGAGCCTTTGTCCAGGCACTGACAGCAGGAGCTTTCCTGCAGAGCTGCTCAGGGCATTTCCCAGATCTGCCCAACCCCTGGGAATTGGCTCAGCAGCCTCACCCCACCAGAAGACTGGGAACTGCACCCAAGACAGGTTCAGCGCCCCCCACGGAGAGGACCTGCTGGTGTGCGTGTCCACACACAGCACAGAAGCAAGGAAGATCTGGCAAACAACCTTCAACAAAAAAGAGGCCATTTGCACTGGCCACCCGTGCTGCTTCTTTCCTGAGCAGACCTGGTTCTCTGAGCCAGGGTCTCCCTCTTTCCCTCCTCCAGCTCAGGAAATGACTCAGGCACATGTCTACCCAACCTGCAGGACAGTGTGGCACAGCAGTGAAGGAAGGCCTGGGCTTCGCAGGCCGACTTGGGTTTGATTTTTGGCTCTGTGTCACAGGCCTCATGAGACGTGCTCACCTCTTAGCTCCCTCATTTCAGAATGGGGATGAGAATCTGCCATGCCCCTGCCCACCAGCCACCTGCCCACCCTCTCTTATCATGTGCTCCAACCTCCCATGGGCACTGTTCATCTGAGTCCCTCTGTCCTCACTATGACAGCTGGGCTGGGAACCCCTCTAGCCCTACTCTTCTTTAAGACCATTTAGTCTCTGCTCCTGCTTCCTTATTTTCTTGCTATTTCCCAGCTGCAATTTCTGTGCAAGACAGGGAAAGGATTGGATATACTCAGCCCATCTTAATTTTTTTACGGTGGGAAAATACACATAACATAAAATGTACTATTTTAATCATTTTAAAGGATGCAATTCAGTGGCATTAATTACATTCACAACGGCATGCAGCCATCACCACTATCTGGTTCCAGAACTTTCTCATCACCTCAGATGGAAGCCCCATACTCACTAAGAAGTCACTCCCCATTCCCACCTCCCCCAGCTCCTGGCAACCACCAATCTGCTTTCTGTTTCCATGGATTTGCCTATTCTGGATATTTCATTTAAAGGCATCGTGCAGCATGGCAACATGTGGCCTTTTGTGTCTGGCTTCTTTCACTTAGCATCATGTTTTTAGGGTCTATCTATGTTGTAGCATGTGTCAGTACTTCATCCCCCCCCCCTTTTTTTTTTTTTTTGAGATGGAGTCTCGCTCTGTTGCTCAGGCTGGAGTGCAGTGGCGCGACCTCAGCTCACTGCAACCTCTGCCTCCTGGGTTCAAGTCATTATCCTGCCTCAGCCTCCCATGTAGCTGGGATTACAGGCATGCACCATCACGCCTGGCTAATTTTTGTATTTTTAGTAGAGACGGGGTTTCGCCATGTTGGCCAGGCTGGTCTTGAACTCCTGACGTCAGGAGATCCACCCGCCTCGGCCTCTCAAAGTGCTGGGATTAGAGGCGTGAGCCACCACACCTGGCCACTTCATCCCTTTTATGGCTGAGTAACACTCTACTATGTGGATATACCCCACAGTTTTGTTTATTCATCAGTTGATGAACCTTTGGATTGCCTCACATTTTGGCCATTGTGAATCATGCTGCTATAAATATTCATGTACAAGTTTTTATTTGAACACTTGTCTCTAATTCTTTGGGGTATATACCCAGGAATGGAATCGTTGGGTCATATGGTAACTCTGTGTTTAACTTATTGAGAAACTGCCCAACGGTTTTCCGTAACAGCTGCACCATTGTACAATCCCTCAAGCAAGGTGCAAGGGTATCAGTTTCTCCACATCCTCATCAATGTTTTTGTTTTTATGGTCCTCCCAGTGGGTGTGAGGCTCTTTTTGCTTTTTAATCACCAGGAAGATCTCTCAAATGACTATAAAATGATCAAATGACTGATAGCCTTTGCAATCAATCAGCCTGGCTGGAGAACAGGAAGATGAGAGGAGCCTGGCGTCCCTGACCCAGAAGGTGGCCATCTCAAATGTTTTTCCATCTTCCAGGGCTGTGGACTGGACAGTTTGGGACCCGGGAGGGGCAGGCCATGAGACCTGTCTAGTGCACATGTGCGACCTCATCCAATCCTTATAGTAACACTTACTAAAATTCCTAACCATTACCCCACCAGTCTGTGTCCACATAGCCACATTCACAGCTGTCCCTGCGGTGTCCCAGGCCCACTCTCACTTGTTCTTTGCAGAACTACATGACGAATGCAGCATCCACTGTTTCCTTCTTCTGCTGCTCCGGTTCCCCTCCACCGAAGCACTACTTTGTCCAAGAAACTGCTCCTTCCCACCAGGCAGTGCCCTAGGCTGGGGCCAGACTAGCCAGTGTCAACCACAGGCTTCTGTACCCTGGCCTGAGATCAGATTCTCACCTGCACAGCTGCCCCTGAGAGCTCCTTTCCCCAGGATGTGTTCTCAAGCGGACAATGCCTCAAGCCTCCCGTTGAGGCTAGAGGAAGGACCACCTCCTGTTCACCAGCATGCACAGACACGGCTGAATCCCAGCACAGGTTCCTTGACAGGATGGCCCCGTCTGGTGTGCTTCTGTTGGTCTCTTATGCCCAAGGGTGTGGCTCTGGGATCAGCCTGCCCTGGTTCGGATCTACTTAATTGTCACTGTCACTTTCAGCTGGTTATTTAGCCTCCAGTGCCTCCATTTTCTCAGGGGTGTAGTGGGATGATGAAAACAATTCCCGTTTCATAGAGTAGTGATGAAGAGTAAATGAGCTAATCCCAGTAAAAAGCTTTAACTCCTCAGCCACAGTAAGTGCTCAGTTTATCTAAGCATCATTCTCAAACATAAACAATCATATACAGAGTGATGACCACCATATACTCCAAACCCAGGGCTGGGGGCCTTTCCTACTTCTACAGTGACCCTTAGAGGTGAGCAGTCTAGCCCCCACTTTAGGGATAATGTGACGTGGTGCTGAGAGGTCACGATCTCCCAGCAGTGAGTGACAGAGCCTGAGGTGAACCCCAAATCTGTCTGACTCTAAAGTCCATGCTCATTCTACTCATGGCAAAGAAAATGCAGTGTCTTCTCATGAAGGGATCATCCGTGCCTCCTCAGTGCTGTTTCAAGGAGGGTCCTTTGGTTTGTCCAGATAGACTATTCACACTGAAAGTGACAATGGAGAAACTGGTCAGGACACTCCAAGGTCACAGAGAGGTTTGTGGAGGTGAGATGAGGGTCTCAGCCAGTGGGGAGGGATTCTGGAGGGCAGTGATCCCTAAGGTGGAGCCTTCCAGCCACAGGATGTGTGATGAGAAAGTTTTCCCTCTTCTCCCCTCACAGCCCGCAACAAAATCTACATGGCTTGCCAATACTCTTGGAGAATGAATTTGGGGGGCTGTATTTGTTTCCCATGACTGCTACAACAAATTACCACAAACTGAGTGGGCTTAAAACAATAGACATTTATTCTCTCACTGTCCTGGAGGCTAGTAGGTCCAGATCAAGGAGTGAGGACAGAAGAAGGTAGGCACTAGAACTTGACCCAGAGGCCTGTGACACACCCCCCACATCCTTCTCCAGCCCCCCATATCTGTCTCCTAGGAACAAGGACACCACTACATTCATTCCAGAAAAGACCCCTTTTGTCTGCCAGCCATCCTCAGAGCTGAAAAGCAAACCTGGGGGCTGCTGAGAGCTGCTGATAGATAAAAGAGCAGGAAGCACAGTTAAAGGGGAACAGGCTCCCAACTCTGGGGCAGCAGATCTTTTGGGCTTCACGTCATAGTATTGTAAAGGCAATTGCCCAAGTCAGACAAGATCAGTTGTGTGATCTTGGCAATTCACTTTGTTTCTCTGAGCTTCAGTTTACTCACCCATAAAATGGGGAGAACCACATCTACCTGACTGACTTGTGATGAAGATGAAATTAGTACAAAGACAAGGCTGGGAGCAGTGGCTCACACCTGTAATCCCAGAAATTTGGGAGGCCAAGGCGGGTGGATCATCTGAGGTCAGGAGTTTGAGACCAGCTTGGCCAACATGGTAAAACCCCGTCTCTATTAAAAATACAAAAATTAGCCAGGTGTGGTGATGGGCGCCTGTAATCCCAGCTACTCGGGAGGCTGAGGCAGGAGAATCGCTTGAACCCGGGAGGCGGATGTTGCAGTGAGCTGAGATGCACTCCAGCCTGGGCAACAGGGTGAAACTCTGTCTCAAAAAAAAACAAATTAATGCAAAGACAAAATTAGTGTGGGAAAACACTTTGCTCAGAGAAATGATGGCCACAAAGCCATACTACTCCCCACTTACTCTGTAAAATCTCCTTTGCTGGAGGAAGAGTTAAAAGTCCAAGTGGGAAGCACAGTCCTGGGTGGAGGCAGGGAAGGCTACCCTGGATCTGAGTCGGGCTCTGTCTACCTGGATTTTGTACCTCCACGTTCCCTTTCATCACTCTCCAACAGGGAGATGTCTGTCTCCCCCCAGTGTGATAGCAATATAATGGGGCCTCCTGGTGCTCCTCAGAATCACGTGCTCTGGGCAGGAAAAAGGTGTTCACTGCTGTGCGTGTTGTTCACTGTTTCTCCTGCAGAATTGTACATAGCAAAGGCTGGAAACGAGAAAGCTGTCTTCCCCAGGGTGGCTTCCTAACATATATAATGAGAAGGTGCTTCCTCTCTTCCTTTCAGTCACATGGGGAGGTCAACAGAGAGCAATGACCGTCCTGAGGCTATTTGTTTATTTTTTGCCTGATAATAATTATAATAATCACTTGCATTTATTGAGTTGTCTGGGTCAGGCACCGGGCTAAGCACTTCACTGCATGCGTTATCGCAAGCAATCTTTCCAAAGGGCTTAGGAAGCAGGAGTTATTTTACAGATGAGGAAACTCATGCATAGAGAGGTTGAGTGTGACGCTTATGTTAGCCTAACATGAGGATCCAAGAGCTTAGCCATTTACTCAGACTTTTTGATTATTTTTTGTGCAATTTCACAGACTTCTGGTGATGCATAAAATTTTTTTAGAGTACTAGTTTGGGCCTGGCATGGCAGCTCACTCCGGTAATCTCAGCACTTTGGGAGGCTAAAGCAGCAGAATCGCTTGAGGCCAGGAGTTCAAGACCAGCCTGGGCAACATAGCAAGACCTCACTAAAAATAAAAATAAAACAAACAATTAGCCAGGCATGGTGGTACACTCCTGTAGTCCCAACTATTTAGGAGACTGAGGCAGGAAGATGGCTTAAGCCCAGAAATTCGAGGTTGCAGTGAGCTATAATCATACCACTGCACTCCAGCCTGGATGACAGAACAAGATCCTGTCTCTAAAAACAAACAAATAAATAAACAAATACTACTTTGCTTATTCATTTAAGTGAGGAAATTGTGACAAATGGAAAAATGCAAGAAAAAAAAGGAAGCCGGACATAAAGCTAGAATGGAAAATGCATGAGCTCTTGCTGGGGTGGGTCCTAATTTGGCTTTTAGCTTCCTAGCAGCCCTTGCAAAGAAGAAAACAAGATCTGTTAGGTAAATCTCTATAGCAGTGGTTCCCAAGACGTGGTCTCCTGACCAGCAGCATCAGCACCACCTGGGAACCTGTTAGATTGTCCCTCTCCACCCTCGAATCTGGGAGTCAGGCCCAGGCATCTGGTTTAACAAGCCCCCTAGGTGATGATGATACATGCTCAGGAGTAAGAATCACTTATGTTAGAATAAATACACATTAGCTTCTAACATTGATATCTCAGAGAAATTTCTACATGACACAGCAAGCTACTGTGTTGACCAAATCCCCATTGTAAACACCATCATGTACTTAATAGGCTTTTTTTCTTAACTTCCTACTTATCATACACTCATGAAACCTTGTCAAGGCACAGCTTAATGAAATTAGTTCCAGAGGCACCAAGCTATGTAACCCAGACACACAGCATGATGGGCTGGTTTCATGCTCATGCACACTTCTGAGTAGTGAGAGCCTGGAGAATATCCTAGCATTGCTGTGAAAAGCCAGGACTCTGGAGCCAGGCTGACCCAGATTTGAATCTTAGCTGTGCCCTTTCATTAACTGAGTGACCTTGGCCAGCTCCCTTAATTCCCTCCCTCTGCCTCAGTTTCTTCATGTATAAGAGGAAAATGACTGTTCTATGTATTCCATGGAGTTTCTGTAAAAATCCAATGGGCTAACAGACCGTATGCTTAGTATGGTGCTTAGTATGCTAATGAGTCCTTATAAATGTTCATATGATTATGAACTGCCAGAGTGTGTTTCCTGTAGGTAAACCTCCAAGCCATCAAACCTATGTCCGTGTCTCCTGCCACCATCTGTCTTGGATGATTATTGTTGAGATGCATATTCCAAACTTACTGAGTACCTAATATGTGCGGGGTTCTTTCACTTATATCATTTGCCTTCATACAGCTCTGCACTGTAGTTATTATTACCCATTTCCTGCATCAGGAAACTGAGATCCCCCCAAAATGAACTGACTTTTTGAAAGTCACACAGGTATTAAGTGCCAAAGCCAGGATTTGATTCCAGGCCTTCTGGCTTAACAGTGGCACTCAAATTCATCAAGTATTTCTTGAGGATCTTGCAGATATTTTCTCAGATTGCAATTCTAGTTTCCTTTGATTTTCAGCCCCAGCTGGGCAGGAAGGAAGCAGGTGTGTCAGTTTTTAGAACTAGAGCAGGGCAGATGCTTAGAATGTATCTGGTTCAAGCCCCTGGTTTATAGCTGTGAGAGTCCAGGCTACAAAAGGGGCTCGGCTCGCCCTGGACCCGAAGAGCTAAGCAGAGCCAATACTCACATTTGGTGCCCATTTCTCTCCCCTGGGCCCCACAGCATCTTTGAAAGGTGAGATTAATTCCCATGAAAAATACCACACTACAAAGTGCAGCCAGAGTCCAAAGGGGTACGGCAGAGAACTTAGGGTCAATTGCTTAGAGCTGGAAAGGTCAGAAGATGTGGAATCACACATAACCCTTGCAAGGAGGTATCACATGCATCCATTCAGGGTGGAAGACCCAGGCAGCAACTGTCTCCCTAGCCTTCCTTCACTCCTGGAGTCCAAAGCCTTGGCTGCCTGCCAGGAACCCGGCACACCCGCCTCCCAACATCTCCCAAGCCCACTCCACCTTCCTCGCAGGGTAACCTCTTCCTGACCTAATCGTTTTCAGAGGAAAAAGCAGGAACTCTGGAGTCAGGCCTGGCTTCCCAATCATCATATTGGTCAAAGCAAGTCACATAGCCAAACCCGCAGGCAGTGGGGCTGGGAAGGACAGAGAAAGAAGGGAGAATCACTGTTGAATGACAGTCTACCACACCTACTGTGCAAAGTGCTGGAAGGGAGGATTTGTTCATTCATTCTGTTAATATGTATTAATTGAACACGTGCCAGGCACTGGCCTAGGTGCTGAATATGCAGCAGTGAATGAAATAGACAGAAGTACTTTTCCTCCTGGAGTTCATGTTCAAGTGAATAATGCCCCCACACCTCGATTAATCCACAAACACTTAACTGTCTACCCTGTCAGGTTTCCATACGTGCTGGACGCATCATGTCCACAAGAGAATCTCTGCACCCAGCAAGCTCATGGCCCACAGGGAAACCAGACAGACAGACACCCAGTGACAACATTGATGGCTCTAGAGGCTGAAAGCACGCACGAGGGGCCAGAAAACACCCCACATGGAGCGGGTCCCACTCTAGGCCACTCTCCCATCCCTTCCCTTTTCCAAATTTCCTCCCTAGCCACAAGCCTTGGTCTCCAGGGCCAGCCAGCTGTGCAAAATGCCTATAGCAAGCTCTCAGCAGGCCCCTGCTGGGCACAGCACAGAGAAATTAAGTGCAATTAGCATAACTAAGCCATCACCAGTAAGAAGCACTTGCTCTCCTGGTGGCTCCCTTTCAGAGACTAATGGGGATGACTAGAGAGGAGGATCCAGAGCCCATGGCTGACACCTCATCAACAGCTTGGGAGAGTGACAGCCAGCCAGTCTTCTGCCCGCAGGCTGAAGAGGCAGTGCTTCCCGGGGTGAGCCAGAGGTCAGGAATCAGAAGGCCTCCCCAGAGCTCGCTCCCATTTTCCTGAGTCTAGGAAGATGGAGTAAATTGGTTTAATGGAGTGGAGTCCCGTTGTCATGGTGGCAGGAGGAGAACAGACGGATCGCCCTGCCCCAGCCTGACAATGTGAGGTTGGGCTTTTAGCAAATGTGGCCGGCTGTAATTCAGGGAACTCAATTTGACCCATGCTGTATCTTCTTTCAGATAATGGCCGTGTGTCCTGCCCTGCCCCCAGGTGGGGCAGGCTAGAAACCTCTAGTGGACTCCTCACCCCCACCCAAGACCCAGTCAATCTATAGGGCCGGCTGCTTCCTTCCCCCAGGTCGCTCCTCTCTCCCTGGATTGTGGCAATAGCCTCCTGAAGGTTCCTCTGCCCCCCCAGGGCTAAGTCCTGGTCCCATCCACTTTTCACATACACACACACAGCATAGCACATTTTTCTGGAACTCACAACTGAACATGCCTCTCCTCTGTTGAAGACATCCCCAGAGGCTGATCCCTTTGTTCTCAATGCCGTTCTACCCTGTCTCCACCTGGCCTGTGCCTGGGTTTCCCTGAAATTCCAGCTTAAATCTCTCTCCATGTTTGGCCTTCTCTGCCTCTTGCTGGATCCCTCATCCCGCCTCCCGCCGGTTTTGCATGGATCCCTGCCACTATCTGTGTGTGTCCATCTCTCCATCCATCGAGCCTGTGAGGGGAAAGCCTATTTAATTCATTGTCACATCCCTTCCCCGGAGACAGAGTAAAATAGCTAATAATTAGACAAAACATTAATTGAGTGCTTACTTTATGTCAAGTGTGATTTGAGGACTTTATATGCACTAATTTATTTAGCTTCCCAAAACTCCATTAATAGGTACTATAAATGCCCCCTACTTGCAAGATTAAGCAACAGAGGCATGAAAATAATAAAGTGATATGTCCAAAACTACACAGCTAATAAGTGAGAGAGCCAAGATTTGAACCTGAAGGAGATGGGAGGGAGAGAAATAGTTGGGGAGACCACAGGGAAAGGAGGAAGAAGAGAAGGGAAGAAAAGGAGGCGGGGAGGGCCGGGAGCTGGAAATGCACCTTTGTATTTTAAATCATTGAGATTTGGGGGTTGTTACTGTTGCAGATCCTAGCCTGTTCTTACTAATAAAATATATAAATTTATAATATGTAAAGAAGTGTTAGAAAAAAAGGTCATATTAGACCACGAAGGGTGACAAAGAGCTTCTTAAGAAGGGAACTCAAGGCCTAGACATGGGTATTGTTGTGTCATGTGAGTCCTTTGCAGGCGCCACTTGGTGTGTGTGTGGCTGACTCTTTGTGGCCCTGGAGAGGGAACAAGCATGAATGCATCAGTGGCTTCCAGCCTGAACAGAATAAGTTCAACAAGAGATGGCCCCAGCTCTGGTGTCTACTGGAGAGGTGATGAAGTGAAGTGTTTAATTCTTTCATAGCCACCACCAAGTCCCTGAAAACAGAATTGTTGAGGATGTGTCCCTGGGGGAGGCATGGTTCATCTGGCTGTGTCACAAAGCAGATGGGAACAGCTGGCGAGGAAGGACTGCCTGTCCTGGGAATTGCCCTAATCGTCTTCCTAAATATTGGCACAGCCAGGAGGAAAGCCTGATTCCCTGCAGATGGGGCCATTGACAGGATGCTACTGGTCAGGCTTGGGAGAAAAGGAATGAGCCACAGGCACATGCCACCACGCCTAGCTAAACACAGTCAGCCCACTCGGCAGGCAGTGGAAGCTGTCTGAGGCTTCAGGGCCCCCTCCTCACTAGGGGCTATAATTCATGCAGTTTCTTATCAGCCAGATGGCCAGGAGGGCACATCCATTCCAGTGGTGCCATCTTCTAAGTGTTGGCAGCATGCCAGTGATCTCAGCTTCATTTTCATTGTTCCCTTTTGAGACGTTTTGTTCCTAATCACCCCAACCATGAAATTTTAATACCAAAAATATATTCTATACCTGTTTACGTACTTCATGCAATATCTATTTTTTTAATGTAAAAAGAGGATTTTTTTCACACATGCATTCCCACAAGAACCAATTCTCACCCCCGTTGAGCATGCATGTTGTACACTAAACCTTCAGATAACCAACTTCTGCAATCAGCCCTATCAGATTTGGAGGGAGAGAAGCAACTCACCGGGAAACAAATGCTCTTTGCATTGTTTTGCCTCTTCCCAGAAGCCTCCCATCCACCTTCAGCTGGAGTTGAGCTTTCTAACTGTCACTGCATTCCTGCACATCCACATTCCCATCTTTATGTATTTGATTCCTCCTCGAGGGCAGGGCCTGTTTCTCTGTTGTTTACACCCCCTCTCAGTGCCTGCTGCAAGGTAGGAGCTTCACAGATGGTTAAAGCAAAACAGAACATGGGCCAGGTGCGGTCACTTACGCCTGTTGTCTCAGCACTTTGGGAGGCCAAGGCAGGTGAATCACCTGAGGTCAGGAGTTCAAGGCCAACCTGGCCAAATGGCGAAACCCCCATCTCTACTAAAAATACTAAAAATAGCTGGGCGTGGTGGTAGGCACCTCTAATCCCAGCTACTAGGGAGGCTGAGGCAGGAGAATCACTTGAACCCAGGAGGTGGATTTTGCAGTTAGCCAAGATAGTGCCACTGCACTCCAGCCTGGGCGACAGAGTAAGACTCCATCTCAAAAATCAAAAAACAAAAAAAGGAAAAAACAGAACATGAAAGCCACTTTCCCCCAGCCTGGGCACACAGCTACTGTGGTGAATCACCTTTCCTGGCAGAGCACACTTAGGCACCATCAGCTCCAAAAGCACCAAACAGTTTCATTAAGACCGTGGCTCCTTCGCAGAAGCACACGGAACGGAGACTGACAAGCCTGTAATAACATTTTAATGGCCTGAGTTCAGTTCCCAATAAAATACTTAAGTTTCTGCAATTATGGAGCTGGCATTTTCATTAATACTCCTGATTAATTATCTGTCCTAGGAAAAGGCTCATCAACATCACAATCACGATCTTGCTAGTTCCTGGCAGGGAGAATCCCGGCAGCCTGGGCTTTTCCACCAGGTTAAAGCTGGCAAAGGGCAAGGGAGACTCCCTGGCACCTGTTACCCTCCACTTGCCATGGTAACAGAGGATTACAGGCTCTAAGCCCACCTGCTGTCCTTGCATTCAGACCTCACCACTCATATGCTGGGACCTGGAACTTCTTAAATTGCCTCAGTTTCTTTATGTGTCAAATGGTGTTTGACACATAAAGTACTAATAGTACTTACATAATAGGGTTTTTGTAAGGATTGAGTTGGTACAAGTAATGTCCTGGCATGCATCTGGCACATAGTGAGCGCTTTGTATAATAAACAGTAGCTGGGTTTGTTGTTGTTTTACCATTATTTTTCCTCCAGAAAGCTGAGAGTTGCATCAACCTTGGAAGAGGCAGGACTGAGATGTTTGGGAACAAGACTACTTTCATAGGGGGGCAGCCTTTTGAGAAATGTCATGTCTACTTGATAGGGCTTTAAATATGGAGTAGTGGGAATCTGCACATTTGGATTCAAATCCTGGCTTTTGCAATGGCTGATGATGGAACCCTTACAGGCTCAAATCACTCACTTCTCTGAGCCTCCCAAAAAATTGAGAATAACAGTTTTTATTCCGTAGGGTAGTTTTGAGAATTGGTAAGATGATCATAAATGTAGAAGGGCCTGGTACTCATAACTGTTTTCTTCATTTATTTATTCAGTCAACAATGTTTTCTGAGCACCTACCCTGGGACAGGCACTGAGGTGGGCCTTGGGATTCATCAGGGATCAAAGGGAAAAAGCATCCCATCTTCATGGAGCTTCACATCATCGTAGTTAAGGTGGATAATGACTGTCTTGACAGATAGGACAGTGGCCAGGATGCAGGCCTTCAATCTGGAGCATGCTTCTCATTTTGAAATAATTTCTTGTTCAGAGTCAGGTTGGAAGGAAGGCCTTGCAGGGGCTGGGTAAGGATGGGGGCATCTCCATATTCACATCTGTGTGCTCACCATGAGAACCCACACTCTCTCTGGCCCAAGTTTCCTTCTGTAATGTGAAAGAGGTGGGGTTCCATGCTCTCCTCTTCATCATCCTCCTTAGATACCCAATCTGGCACTCATCAGTTTCGGACCCTCCATGATGACTCAAAGGAAGCCACGCTGCACCTTCATCCAGTTTCTTAAACCTGCATGGTCTCTCTTGCCTCTAGGCCTTCGCCCAGTCTATTCCATCTGCCTGGAACACGCTTCCATACACCTGCCTTCACTTGGCTAACTCCTACTTATGCCTTGTGCCACTGCTTGGATTAAATGTCCTCTGGAATTCAGCCTTCCTGGATGTCCCTGAGCTGGGCTAGGGTCCCCTCTGCCCACCTCTGCTCTTTGATTTTCCCCGTTCATCACCCCAGTTACCACACTGAGTTGTAACTGGGATTTCTAATCTGTCGCCTCCACCAAGCAGCATGCTCTTTCTGGCCAGGGTCCATGTCTTATTTGTCTTGGTATCTCTAGGGCCCAGAATCTGGTACCTAGTGAGTATGTAACAAATATTTTCCCTGAGCTAAAAATTAAGGATATCAAGATACGAACACAGGGTCCCTGCAAGTGAAGACCTCAGGTCTGGAGGGGAAGACAAGACAGCATTGCAAGATAACGGGCCTTCCCTGCAAAGCTTCAGCACTCACACAGGGGCATTGTGGTGGAGAGGGTGGAGAGGAGAGAAGGCATGAAGGCATCCCAGACAGGGACACAGCAGGAACAAAGACAAGAAGGCCAGATGAGCAAGATCTCTTTGAGCTGGCAAGTTAAGATGGGTAGTGGAAAGCTGGACCACTGTCAGGTTTTGACCCCTCCAGACAATGCAGCATGAGCTTCTGGTTTCCATATGTCCCTGGCTGCTGCTGCCTGCTGCCCACTCAGGGACCTCACCCTCCAGACTCTAAGTGATCTTAAGCCACCAGCCTTACAAATTACAGCAGACAGAGGGGGTCCAGGCCCTTCTAGAGACAGTGTTCACAGCACTTTCCCAAAGCTGGTTCTGCTCAATTCCATAAAAGATCTCCTGCAATGGGGCCTCCAGGGTCCTAAAAGCATCATCTGCTCTTAAAGATCGTCACTTCTCATTAGCATATCAAAGGCTCTGAAATGTCCTGCAGGAAAAAACTCTGGGCTAACTTTTGTAGCCCTGTTCCCTAAACTAAATGGAATAAAAGATTCTTTTTTTTTTTTTTTCAGAATGCTTCTGTCTAGTTTTTTTTATTTTATTTTATTTTTTTATTATTATACTTTAGGTTTTAGGGTACATGTGCACAATGTGCAGGTTTGTTACATATGTATCCATGTGCCATGTTGATTTCCTGCACCCATTAACTCATCATTTAGCATTAGGTATATCTCCTAAGATTCTTTTTTTATGACCCACCTACAGTTCTGCAGAGATCCTCCAGGGAATGCAGATCTAACCCATTCTCTGTGCAGTGAATGGCAGAGAAAATTAAAGTGATTACATTTATTGCACACTTACTTTTCCTACGAGGTAGGTGAGAGAGTAAATAAGATGCAGGGGAGAATTACAACCAGAGATATAAAACAGTCGTCTTACAGGGAATAGTCTGTTTGCCCAGGGAGAAGGTTTTCAGAATAGAAAGTACCATTTCTTCTCCACATCATCCCCAGGGGAGAAAGGAAAGTGAAAGAAGCCCTCCAACCGACCACTGGAGATGGGAGCATTTCTGCTGGCTTCATTTACATAAGTGTCCTTGGCAATTTGTCCCAATTTGTCTCATTATAAATGATGTAAACATCCGGGTGTAATCACAGACAAAATGGGACGGTTTAAATGCTGCCTGATTAAAAACCCTGGGTTGGCTGCAATGACTTGCAGGCATGCTAACGGCTTCCCTGCAAGGGACTTTGGTTTCAAAGTTCTGAGAGCTCAGGAGGGTCCCTAGGTCTAGTTGCAAAGTCATGTCCCCCATGACTCTGCAACTCTCCACACAGAGCCTAGCAAGAATGCATCATCTTCTCTATATCTCTTATAAGGAGGGAAGGAAGAAAGGGAGGGAAGGAGGGAGGGGGAGAGGGAGAGAGAAAGCAAAGAAGGAAAGAAGGAAGGAAGGAAGAAAGGAAGGGAGGGAGGGAGAGAGCTAACTGACATTTTCCCCTTTGCCATCTGATTGGCATGAAGGGCACTGTAACTGAGGAGTCTGGGGACCAAAGTGAATCCTAGTAATGTCACTCACTTAATTTGTGTGATTTTTAGACCAGTCACATCATTTGGCCAAGCCTCAGCTTCCTAGTCTGTCAAATGGGGATGATGATTTGACATCTGGTGTGTCTCTCACTGTTGTTGAGACATTATATAACAAGAGCATAGCCCTGTATAAAGACAGGGTTTCTGTCCTTCTCTTTCTTACTTCATTCTTTCCTTCTAATAGAAAGTATAGAGAAGACGGCACATTCCTACTGAGCTCTATATGGAGAGCTGCAGTCATGGGGGACACTGTCTAGATCTGGAGACCCTCCTGAGCTCTCAGAGCTTGGGAAGGAAGGTCCCTGCAGGGAAACTGTGTGTTTTTTCATCAGTGTATCCTCAGCGCCTAGCACATAGTAAGTGTTCCATAAATAGCTGTTGAAGAGATGGATGGATAACTGAGTGAATGAATGCTTCCATGGGCAATAACACACTACTCTGAAAAGCCCTGTATCAATGAGAGAATCACTTAATAGCTTAACTTTTCCCTCAACCTTCAGAACACAGATGGCATGCCATCTTCCCTTCAAATCTCTTCCCAGTGCCCCACACAGAAGTAGCACAGTTGGACACTGGTGTCTGATGGACCCAAGTTCACAGCCTGTCTCTGGTCATCAGGTAGCATGACCTTGTGCGAGAAGCTTAACTCTCTGAACCTCAGTTTCCCCTTCGGTCTCCCAGGGAAAACGAGTCTTGCACCTCCTAAGGCAGGTATGGGATGTAAGACCCCGAAGGACACAAAGGTTTGCCAGGAGCCTTCAGGTAGGAGGCAGGTAAGGAGGTCTGCTAGATTGGAATGAGTTTCTGGAAGGCCCCAAGGAGCTCAAAATCAGACCTGGGTTGAAGGTGTCTTGGCCAAAATGAGCCCCATCCAAGAAGCCTGGATGGTGCCCACAGCATCCATCAGTGGCAAAAACAGAAACAATTTAGCCCAGGATACAAGGAACATTTTAAAGCAGCAGAGATAAGAGATGGTTAGAACTCAGGTCTCCTGGCTCTTGCTGTTCTTGGCCCATAATTAGTTGTTATGGGACCTTAATAAACTTCTTGCCTTCTTGGTACCTTTGCCAAACAATCTGATGAGGAGAATATTGAGTCACGGTGCCAGGGAAAATTAGCATATTCTGCAAATTCCTGGCACTGTTAACACTGGATTCTGTCCACCTTTAGAAATCCTCAGATCACTATGTCAGCATCCCCCAATCACAGCTCTCCACCTTCAAGGAGGGATGAGGGGTCTGAAGAAGGAGAGAGAGGCAACAGAGCCAGAAACCCTTCAGAAGATGCCAAGAGCAAGGTTTGGACCCATAGTCCACCACTTACTAACTTCAAGAGTGTTATGAGCTACAAACTTCTCAGTCTCCGTTGACTCATCTCAAAAATGGAAGTAAAATTATTTACCATGCAATATGTTGTCAAAATGCATTGGGTTTAGTTCATAGCAGGTGCTCAAAGAATATCAGTTCCATTTCCCTTGCCCCTAGAGAGCCTTGTAGTGGATGTTGAGGTGTCTTCCAACGCATGCACCAACCTTTCCCTGTCCTGCAGCAGTTGAGATGGAATCATCCCACTCCCAGCTCCAGGAATAGGCTCTGATGGGCTTGAACCCAGCAGCTTAATTCCATTGGTTCTCTAGGCCTTCATCATTAGTACAGGAAAGGCACTTTACCTAAGTTAGTTCGATAGGATTTAAGCTCAGAAATCTGGTTTGTCGGATGGAGAAAGAGATGCTTTCTTTCCCTCTGGAAGGAGTTTATTGCAAAAGTAAGGGCTGGGGCTGCTACAGCCATTGTGCTATCATGAGGGAACTAGCCATGATAACAAAACTTGCCTGGGGAGGGGCTACGCATCACAGAAAATGATGCCAAAGTCCTGCTCAAACTGTGCCTGATGCCTGCCTGATCAATGGACTTCTTAGTTCCATGTAATGGATTCTATTTTTAAAGCCATATCAGGTTAAATTTTTGGAGAAATAAAACAGAAAGCATCTTGACTAATTTAAAAAGTCTTCCTTGGGTATTCAACCCTCCTAAACTCACCCCCAAATCCACTGGGAGCATGTCAAGATTTTTGTGAGCTGATTTAGGAGATGCAAATTCATTTGCATTAATTGGATCTCCAGGAAATGACTTCTGCCCCCTCTTAAATCATTTAAGGCTCAAAGAGGCATGAGGGCCCTCCCCATGGATGCAGGTGTCCTCTTGACTGACAGCCTATATGCTCTGCTTCCAGGATCCTTCCACCTCCTCTCTTTACTGAGGGAATCTGCTATGGGATAGAGGTGTCCATCACTAGTCACACTGGGAAGTTGTGGCAGGGAAGCTGAAGAAAAAGCAAGATAGGGCCCAGAAAGAACACCAACTCCAGACTCAGGGAGACTCAGGCCAGAATCCTAGCTCAACTTCTTCCAAGCTCCCAAAGTCACACTCTTTTCTCTGAGCCTCGATTTCCCCATCTGCAAAATGGGGATACTAATAGTCACCTAGCCGGACTGCCCTGGAGATTCCAAGACATTAGGCATAGAAAGAACCTGGCCTAGACCCTGTAGGCCAGTAGGCATTTGATCAACGGCAGCTGTGGTTGAGATTTTTCTCATTGTAATGGCTGCCCTTCCTGCTTTCCAGGGCTAGCGTAGATCTAAGATTATAGGTGCTGCAACATTTCTCGGTGGAACAGATGCAGCAAGGTAGTAAGAGAGGGCATTCTCACTTGTCCCCACAGAGTGTGGTGTGGGGGAGATCTGTGAGCACCCCAGCAGCCATGAGGGTCAGCACTCGAGTCTCTCCAGGTCAGTCGTACTCCTCTTTTTTATTTTTATTTACATATTGATTTATTGCTCTGTCACCCAGGCTGGAGTGCACTGGCACCATCATAGCTCACTGCAGCCTTAAACTCCTGGGCTCAAGCAACTCCCACTTCAGCCTCCCAAGTAGCTAGAGCCACAGGCACATGCCACCACACCTAGCTAATTCTTAAATTTTTTGTAGAGACAGGGTCTCACTGTGTTGCCCAGGCTGGTTTCAAATTCCTAGGCTCGAGTGATCCTCCCGCCTCGGACTCCCAAAGTGCTGGGATTACAAGTGTGAGCCACTGCACTTGGCCTTGTTCTCTTATTTTTATCAGTTTTCAAAGCTATCAGTGTGCAGAGCACTAGGCCCAGAAGTGAGAGGAGAAGAGAGATGGAAAGACGAAGACCAAAACCTCTGTCCTCAAGCTGTTCATAAGCCAGTATAGAGAGGTGTGGAGTCTGCTGTCCTGAGTTCCAGTCCCAGTTCCCCTTGTAAGCAGCCGTGTGACTTGCAGCAAGTCATTGAATCCCTTTGAGCCTCAGTTTCCTTGTCTAGAAAAAAACAAAACTGGAAATAATATTGCTTCCCTTTCAGTTTGTCAAGGATGAAGGTGCTTTGCACGGTCCCTGGAGCAAAATGTGTTCTCAATCAAGATTCCGTCTGTGGTGGGTGGAGCCGCGTCCTTCCCAAATTCATGCTCACTCAGAACCTTCAAATGTGATCTTTTTCAGAAGTAGCATCTTTGCGGCCGGGCATGGTGGCTCATGCTTGTAATCCCAGCACTTTGGGAGGCAGAGGCGGGCGGATCATGAGGTCAGAAGATCGAGACCACGGTGAAACCCCGTCTCTACTAAAAATACAAAAAAATTAGCTGGGCGTGGTGGCGAGCGCCTGTAGTCCCAGCTACTCGGAGAGGCTGAGGCAGGCAGGAGAATGGCGTGAACCCGGGAGGCGGAGTTTGCAGTGAGCCAAGATTGCGCCACTGCACTCTAGCCTGGGTGACAGAGCGAGACTCCGTCTCAAAAAAAAAAAAAAAAAGAAGTAGCACCTTTGCAAGTTTAATTCAGTTATGGGTCTCAAGATGAAATCATCTTGGATTTGGGGTCTACCCGAAATCCAGTGACTGATGCCCTTATAAAAAGAGGGGATACAGGCTGGGGCCAGTAGCTCAGGCCTGTAATCCCAGCACTTTGGGAGGCTGAGGCGGGCAGATCACTTGAGGTCAGGAGTTCAAGACCAGCCTGCCAACATGGTGAAACCCTGTCTCTACTAAAAATACAAAAATTAGCTGGGTGTGGTGGTGAGCACCTGTAATCCCAGCTGCTCGGGAGGCTGAGGCAAGAGAATTGCTTGAACCCAGGAGGTGAAGGTTGCAGTGAGCCAAGATCGTGCCACTGCACTCCAGCCTAGGTGACAAGAGCAAGACTCTGTCTCAAAAAAAAAAAAAAAAAAAAAAAAAAAAAAAAAAAAAAAAAAAAGAAGGGATACAGAGAGGCAGTGAAGAAGGCCATGTGCAAAGAGAGGCAGAGGTTAGCGGGATGCAGCGCCAGGCTAAGGAGTGCCTGGGGCCACTAGAAGCCAGGGAAGCCTAGGAAGCATTCTTCCTGGAGCCTTCGGAGGGAGCACAGCCCTGCTGACACCCTGACTTCAGACTCCCAGCCTCCAGAGCTGGGAAGGGATAAGTAGCTGTTGCTTTAAAGCAGTGGTCCCCAACCTTTTTGGCACCAGAAACTGGTTTTGGTTTAGTGGAAGAGAATTTTTCCACGGACAGGGTGAGTGGGGTGGGAGATGGTTTCAGGTTGAAACTGTTCCGCCTCCGATCATCAGGCATTAGCATTAGTTAGATTCTCATAAGGAATGAGCAACCTAGATCCTTCGCATGCACAGTTCACAATAGGGTTCATGGTCCTGTGAGAATCTAATGCGGCGGCTGATCTGACAGGAGGTGTAGCTCAGGTGGTAATGCTCACTCGCCGGCTCACCTTCTGCTGTGCAGCCGGGGTCCTAACAGGCCACAGATCCATCCGTGGCCCAGGGGATTGGGGACCCCTGTCTTTTTTTTTTTTTTTTGAGATGGAGTTTCGCTCTTGTTTTCCAGGCTGGAGTGCAATGGCACGATCTTGGCTCTTCAACCTCCGCCTCCCAGGTTCAAGTGATTTTCCTCCCTCAGCCTCCCGAGTAGCTGGGATTACAGGCGCCCACCACCATGCCTGGCTAATTTTTGTATTTTTAGTAAAGACGGGGTTTCTCCATGTTGGTCAGGCTGGTCTTGAACTCCTGACCTCAGGTGATCCACCCACCTGGGCCTCCCAGAGTGCTCTGGGATTACAGGCGTGAGCCACCACGCCCTTCCCCGGGGACCCGTGTCTTAAACCACCCCAGTCTTAGGACTGTGGCAGTCCTAAGAGACAAATACACCCTCCTTTCCCCAACCTCTCCCCTTAAACGAAACCAATGTGAAAAGTGCTTCATGAAGTTCCAGGTAAAGAAGTGTGGGACGAAAAGGGGTTGTGAGGATGGCGGGAGGGGCTGAACTCCAAATGGGCTTAGCAAGGCTCTGCAAAACGGTGTGACGACACCGCCCCCTTCTGGTGGCCTGCAGACTAACGCATGTGATGTCAAGTGCGGGACCCAAGTACTCAGGAAAAGGTTCTCATTTGGACATTGGGAGGGTTCACAATGGGGGCCCTGAGCCTCCAGCCCTTCCAAATCTATTCTCAGCAGGAGCTCAGCCACACCTGTGTCCCAGAACTGAGGCCAGGCCCAGCCTTCACTCCATGCCCAGCCAGCCCCAAGGAACCAACTCCCTGAGGCTCTATGCTCCCTGCCTCCAGTGGCCCCGTGTCTGGGAAATAGGGTGCCTGGCCTAATGCCCTGACCTGGGCAATCCATCCCCCGGTCCCCCTCTCAGCTCCTGGGCCCAGGTTTTCTGGGCTACTTTAACCAGGGCAAACTCATTCCTCAAGTACAAAATAAAAGATTCAAACAACATAATAAAATAGGTCATACCCATAAATCAACACATTTGAGCACCTACTTTGTTGTCCTTTCACTCATCCAAACCATATTTATTGAGCATCTACTATGTGCCAGTCTCTAGTAGCCATTCTAGGTGCAGGGGATACAGCAGAGACCTTGAAAAAAGAAACAGTCTCTGATTTTGCTGAGCTTTGAGTCAAGTGGAGGTGGGGAGGAAGGAAATGAATTAACAAATAAGTGAAGCAGAAGGTAACCAATTGATTGACTGACGATGGAGTACAAACAACAAACACCTTCACTTCTCCAAACTCTGTCTTTAACTGTATTGTCTCGTTTTCCTCCCTCTCCATTTTATGATGATTTTACAACATCTCTGGCTATTCTCCTAGATTTCTGATCACTTCGGTTCTCATCACAATAATAATTTCAGTTTTCAAGCATTGGAAAGTCCCATCCAATTGTCAATCTCACACGCAGTTTAAACTTTTCGCCTGCCCCGGAGCTCAGACCTGTCTTGGTGCCTCAGTTCTTGTGTGGAGGGGAGGAGTGAAGAGAGGAGGGGAGGGGAGGAGAGGAGGGGAGGGGAGGAGAGGAGAGGAGGGGAGAGGGGAGGGGAGGAGAGGGGAGGGGAGTGGGTGAGGAGGGGAGAAAGGTGCAGCTGGCTTCCTCACTCTCCTTTCCTTCCTCACCATCCTTATCCTGGCCCAGGGCAGGAGGAGGATTGGCAGAGTAGAGGCAGGGTCTTTTGTCTTAGCTGGGCCTGTTGGTGACTTTCTGTTGGCCAACATGGGCTGACTGGAATGTTCTCCAGCGTGGCACGTGGTCATCCAGATGCAGGCTCTTCCCTGGGGCACTGTGGCAGAGAGGGTTCTCTCCCAGTCTATCGCAGATGGATGCCCTTATGAGCTGAGTTTTGATGAACATCCCATGTCCCCAGCCACCTCATTCAGAGCCTCTTTCTGCTCCAGTCCTCTGGTCCCAGCAGCAGCCCTCTGGGTACCGAGGGGAGGGCATCTCAACCAAGCCCCTTAAACCTGCTTACCTTCTTCAGAGCCCACGTGGCCGCAGGAAAGTCACAAACCCCTGCGCTCCCACAGGGCACTCGTGTGCATACGTGTGCAGCTACCCTCTCTCTAGTTGGTGCCTGAGGCTGCCTCCGGGATTCTCCAGTCTCTGTGTTCCCAGACACCCCGAAGCCCCAAGAATACAAGAGCTCTGTCACCAAGCGTCAGGCCTCTGGCTGCACTACACATCTGCAGCTCAGGACCCCCGGCTGCAGCGTAAGCTACCAGCATCCCCTTCTCATGGGCACCCTCATCCCCGGCTCCCCATCGCTGGGCTGTGACGTGCGGGGGCACCCCTCTATGGAAGGGAAGGAGAAAAATTCACAGTGCTATCTACTCTTCTGAATGCATTCCCACCAATTTCCTTGGAAATGTCTAGCTTTCACTGACATATCTGGGATGGGGCAGTTGTCACAAAATCAATCCCACTTTTCCTGGGCAAGTCTCACAAGAACCCGACAGCTCTATTCAGAACACAGGGCTGCCCAGCTACTTCCCATTCATTATCCCCAGGTTGCAAGCTTTAGTCAAAACCCAGAGGCAGCAGGGTGTCTCATCCCACCTGCTGTTATGATGATTTCAGGAGTGCAAAGTGTTAGAAACGCAGTAAAACATGACGCTTAGAGATTAAGTGGGATGGGGACTGGGCAGATGCTGCTGCTTTGGACACAGCGAGAGAGGTGAGTTAGCGACAAGACAGAGCCACTGAGCAGTGAGCCGGGGGATGGGCATTGCAGGCAAGGCAGAACCCTGAGTGGGAACAGCCTCATTGGTCTTAGCGAAACTAAAGAGGCCCAAAGTATACTGAGCGATGAGGTGAGTGGCGTGGGATCAGGTTGGAGAGGAGGCTGGAACCAGACGCTGCAGGCCCTTGCAGGCGACGGGAAGGAGTTTGGAAGGTGCTGGAAGGTTTGAAGCAGAGGAGGGATATGATCACACCTGTAGCTGCTGTGTAGAACAACTGTATGCATGCCAGGCCTGTGCTAAGCATGCTCTAATCACTACTGCCTTTAACCCTTGCACTAACCTTGTCATCCAGGTAGGAGCATCTGCGCCCAGCAAACAGGGAAACTGAGGCTCAGGAATATTCAGTCACTTGTCCAAGGCTCCCCAGCTGTTAGGTGCTAAGGCTGGATTCAATCCAGGACTTGCAGACTCCAGTATCTTGGCTTTTCCAATGAGAGTGTGCTAGCTTTCTAATGGGGGTGGGGAAGGCATTCTGCCCCCCTCCCGTGGCACCGTGAGCAGGTGTCACTGCTTCAGCCAGTATGCCTGGGCACCGACTAGGAAGGAGTATGTGCTGCTAGGAGGGATGGTCTGGGCTGACTCTTTGAAGTTGACAAGGAGTTCCATAATCCCAGCTAATAACTATGCTGGACCAGGGGCAGAGACACGACTCCAAGGGTGACCAGGTGTGGAGAAGAGGCTGCTGACTCTGGGGCCCCAGGACCTGGCCCCCAGGTCTCATTGCCCGAGTGCTGCCCCAGAAGGAGTAGAAGCTGGAGCTGTCAGGGCCACAGCCTGAGGCTGGGTGAGTGCTGCAGTGAGGCTGCCACACGAGTTGCGTGTTGTGACATTTGTCTTTTTGAGGGGATTGGGATGGGCTACTTCAGCATTTAAAAACCCCTCCTAGGTCTGAGAAATCCCCTCAGCTTATGAGTCTGGGTGGGCAGCAGGATCCACGCCTTCTCAAGAAGCCCAGAAGGCCAGATGCTCACTTCCCAGGCTCTCTTGCCGCTGAGCTGACAGCAGGCACCTGAGGCCTGGCAAGCGTGACAGCTGGTGACACAGAGAGACAGGGACAGGGAGACGGGACTGTGCCTGCAGCGGTAGCCCTGGCTGGTGTTCAGTGGGGCCAGCATCTGTGTCCTTTCTGGGGGCCAGTGGGGGCCGTGGCTCTGACGATGCGTCCCTCCCCCACATTTTTTCTCTTCTTGTCTTGGACTTTGCAGGGAGCACTCTGCTGTTGGGAACAGGAGCCGGGTCTCTGGCCGTTCTCCACAGCCCCTCAGCATTCACTCAGTGGCTCTCAAAAAATAGAACCTGGGACAAAGCTGTTCTTGGCCCTGAACTTGAGGAAAAATAAATAAATAATGTACTTGGTAACTGAGAGTTCCCTCTGCGTCTTGGGCTCTTTCAATGAGATGTCCTCTGCCCGCAGCAAGCCCCAGGGGCTTCCCTCACCAGGACCAGCACCCTGGTTTGCCTGACCCCACACCTGCCAGTGCTGGGGCAAGAATGTCCCAGGCTGCCCTGGTTCCCAGAGCTGATGCTTCCCACAGTGCCCAGCTGTGCTGGCATGGAGCTAAGGACAGAGCCAGTCCCAGGAAAACAACAAGGCTCCAGGGCCACCGGCCACTGCTCAGGACCTTGGCTGACTCCACAGGTGCGGAGTGCCTGAGATGGCTCATGGGTGACCCCCAGGCATCTGGCAAAGGTCACAATGGCTTTGTGTGGCCTGAAGATAGCCCTTGCAAGATCCGTTTTGAGCCATCCTGTGGCATTTAGCCCTCCCTGGGTGACAAATAAAAAGAATGAGGCTTGTAGGAGCCAAGGTGGGAGTCCCCATCTACCCCCGCCCTCTCAGCCCACCAGGGCCCAGACTGGGGAATTGCTCTTGCTTCGAGGGACAGGGCTGAAGAGGAGAGGGTCTTGGGGCTCCCCTTGATCCCAAAGCTTCAGGGACCCCAAAGAAACATATCAGCAGCATGAGAATATCAGGTGACCTCTCTCTCTAGTAAATGTCAAAACTTTTCACTAAAAAGCCTTCATACCCCAGCGCCAGGCCTGAGCTAATCTCATAGGTGTCAGGACTGGGGGCCTGGACCCCTCTTCCTCCTGCTCCCACTTTGCAGAGAAGTGAGTGGGGAATTCCCGCCTCTGGGAATTCAGAGACGAAGTGACAGAGACGGCATTAGAAGACAAGAATGCAGCCAAAGAGGTCTTCAAGGTGGCGTGTGGCCTGGGCACTGAGACTATTGGGCCTAGCAACTTCTTCAAGCAGTCTGTTAACCACAGCCGGTAGCCAGCTTCTCCCGCCCTTCTCCCAGGTACACACAGCCACCTCTATCGCCAAAGGTCAGGCGAACCACCTCCCATGGCTACCCCCAGCCTGACTTGCTTTATAGAAATTACAGCATCTCATCATCACAACAGCCTACACTCGCAGTGAATCTTGGCCATTATGACAACTGGGGACACTGAGGCTTGGAGCGGTGGAGATTCTCAGAATCGCATAACAATAAGTGTTAAAGTCAGAATTTCAACTTCATCTCTCTAACTCCAAAGGGCGCGTGTGTGTGTGTGTGTGTGTGTGTGTGTGTGTGTGTGTGTGTGTGTTTCTAGCCGTAATCATATTGCGCCCTACAAGCCCCAGTAAGGAATCAGCTAGGAACACTGGTTTGTGGAAAAAAATTTAACAAAATATGTGATCCAGAAGGCGGCCTTGGTACCTGTCATAAACCGCAGCGTGGGTTACTCACTATGCCTGGGATCTGGGCTCTGAAGGCAAGATTGAATGATCTCACTGCAGGCCTGGCTGTCCTGCGAAGACACGCGTCAATACATGAATATTGACACACGACGCTGCAGTGCACGTGCTTCTGGCAGGGGAGCTGCTCCACTCGAGGGGAGCTCAAGGTTAATTTGCAGGGTTCATGTTTGGAGTTTCTGAGCAAGTGTTGCAGGTTTGGCCCCCAGCCCCCCGAGGGGAGCTCTGGCCGTGCATGAGGGTCAGACAGAAAATCTTCTTTCCTCCATCCAGGCCTGCAGTCTGCAGCACTGAGGTCAGCGCTGGCCACAAGCCCACCCTGTGCCTCGCCAGCCCCACTGAGCCTCTCCATCTATCATGCCGCAGGCTGACTCTGAAATGCAAAATCATTCTGTCCTCCCGCTCTCCACTCCCACCTCACACATCTATGGATTTGCTGTTCAGAAAACATCTGTTCCCTCCTTCGCCCCGACATACGCATCGATCTCATGCTAGCCCAGCTGCCTAAGCTCACCACTCTGGGAGACAGACGCTCAGTCCTCATCAGACCCAGATGTAGGGGGCTGTAAAGGATGGGGTGCAGGTAGGGCCTGAGGATTCCGACAAGGTGAGCCACAGGCAGAGGCATTGTTCATGCAGGGACCTCCTGGCCAAGGTCCTACGTCAAGGTTAGAAGGAAAGAGTAAATGATCGGACAGGCTAAGACAGCAACTCAGCAGGCCAAGGGACTCCTCCCCCAGGACCTGCTCCACCCTTAAAGGGGCCCCGGACAGCCAAGCCCTGATGGAGTTGGTCAGCAACCAGCCAGCCCTGGTGCCAAGGCCTGCAGAAGCAGGGAGGAGGGGTCTCAGGCAGGCCAGAGGTGCTAGCTGGGATGCCTGGGTCCCCCACCCCACCCCACCCCAGCACACTGGCCTTTCTCCACATGCTCAGTTAGATTGAGCTGGGTCCCATCTTGGGCCTTTGCTTGTCCCTCCCTAGAAAGTCTGCCCCTCCCCCTGCAGGGTGGCATCAGCATTCAGGCCTGGCCCTAATGCCCTCCTCTCTGGGCCACCTTCACCTCCACAACCCCAGCATCAGCACCCATCCCCACCACATGCCCAGCACACAGCATCTAGTAAGGGCACCAAATGCACGCCCAGACATATGAGTGAAATGAATTAACCCTGAACCTGAAAAAGGGCAACCACCAGGCCAGATTCTCTAGAAGCAATGTGAATTGTGCAGAAGGAAATTAACCCTACTCCATCCAGCCCATCCTACGGCAGGGACTTGGACCTGTTCCTCTTGATGGGGCTGGGGCTGAGGCGGGCAAGGCAGGCAAGTGCTGGACAGTTGGCAACATTGCCCATCCCATCTCCCTGCACCAGGCTGGGCCTGGGGTGAGGGGGTGGGCAGGGAGTGGGGGCCAGGGGTAGCTGGGCTCCTCCAGCAAACAGCAGGACTGAGTCCCTGGTGACTATTAAGTAAACAGTCCCTGACCATTTTGAGGGGCCAGATGCCAACTTGAGGGATACACAGGTCTAGGCACAGTCCTTCCCCACCATGTCAGAAAAAGAGTTTAGAGACAGAACGTGATAGATTATAAGGCCCAATCAATATTTACTTAGTGAATAAATGCATGCATGGATGGATAGATGGATGGATGGATGGATGGATGGATGCATTAGGCAGCCAAGTGGGCAGCACCGATGACTTAACATACTGAGTGCTCCCACTCCAGCAACATGCATTCATTGTTCCTACTGTGTGCCAGTGAACAAGAGCAATGAACTCAGTATTATGGCTCCAATGACTTCCGCCCAGGGTGGGCCAGGGAACCAGGGAAGACTCTCCAAAAAGGCAGCATTTGGGCAAGGATGTACAGATGAGTAGGGGGTTGACTGTGTCATTATGTCGCTGGAGCCCAGAGGCATCCATCAGGACTTGGGGGAGGGCAGATGAAAGGGCCTTACTGCCTAACTTGGAGCCACTGTATGTTTCAAAACAAAGGAGAGAGAGGATCCAGGGAAAGAGAAAGGGTACTCTAGGCAGAGTGTGTGAATGGGCACAGCACAGGTGAGAACATCAAGACCAGGGATGGGGGAATCTACTGGTAAACAATTGTACCCCAAGGGAGCAACCACAGCCTCTCCATCCACAGGGAAATGCCTGGTGGGGAGGGATGGGAGGAAAGAAACATTGCATGACTGTGTCTTGAAGGTCTAATTCCAGAGTACAGCATCATCCCTATCTTCCAGGTCCAGAAACTGAGGCTCAGAGGGAGACTTTCTGATGAGTGCAGGGTGCAGATAAGAGCATCTCCAAAGCTACCTCCTTCCCCAGTCACACCAGGGCATAAGCAACTGATAACAGCTGTCAGCACGGGATAGTGGAGGGAACACTGGGTTAGGAATAAGGGTGCGAGGCTTGAGTACAGATTGTCAGTGACTCAGTGTGTGAACTTGGTCAGGTGACTCCAACCAGATGACTTCCTCCTCTGAGCTTCTGTTCCCTCCTCTATGAATGGGGACAATCACTCAGCTCCATAAAACAATGGCTGCAAAATTGCCTGGTACAAGAGAGAGAACTTCCAATGTGTAGGGGCTGTTGTCCTAACCGCCCAGCCCCCTAGATAGGTAGTTATGTCATCTGTGAAATGGGTGTTAGAATTCCTACCTCCCAGGGCAACTGTGGGCAGGAAAACAAACAATGTGTGTGAGAGCCCAAGCACCATGCCTGGTACATAGTAGGTGCTCAGGAAAGGCTGAGGGTGCAGCTGCTGTCCACACACATGGTGCCAGTGCCCCAGGAAGGGGCTTCAGGAACCAAGGGCAGTTCTGAGCCTTGGTGACCGGTCTCTGCCATTCTCCATTTCAAAGGCTTTTTGAAAGCAGCTCCAGACCCAAGCAGAAGGCAAAAGAAACGCAGGGGCTTTCCCAGATGGAATTTTAGAAACACACAGAATTGTCTCCTGCACAGAAGGGAAGCTGTCTTCCCCAGCACGGAGCCGCCAGGCCCCAGACTGCTGGCTTATGTATTTGTCATCGCTCATCATGAACGGATTCCAGGAAAGGCTCTCTGTGATGGGGGCACAACCCCTCAAATCTCCTCCCCTCCAGATGCCATCCACTGGAGCTGAGACCCCCAGGTCCCCTAGAGCTTCTCTCCCAGGGGCCTCGGGGCTCCCCAAGGCCACCTGCTGCCCCCACTAGAGACCTGGGCCAGTCCTGACCAGGGGAAAGAGTAGCGCTGACAACAGCCCCAGATGGTATGTGCACACGCAGGTCAATACTGGCAGCCGCCTTCGTGACAGCAAGCCATAGGTCCAAAGCCCACCCCTTCACAGGGACGTTCCCAACTGGTCAGGGGTGGGCCTCCCCTTCCCGGCTGTCTTCGGTGTCCAGGACGATTTGCCACAGACAGGGGGCGCTAATGGGGCCCACGCTTGAGGCCGCTCAGCTCTGAGTCCTCGCCGGCCACAGAGGACCTTCGTGCCTGTCCTCTGTCCTCCTGCCCTGTCCCCAGGCCAGGCTCAGCTGGAGTTGGGGAGCAGGAAAACATGCATCTGAATCAAGGCTCTCGGAGCCTTTGCTTCTGCCTCCATGAGGCGAGGGAAAATGAATACCCAGGCGAGCGAGCAAGAGAGACACTCAGAAAACCCCAGATGCCCCTGGAATCAAGCCCTGTCCCACCAACGCCACGTGGATTGACAGGCTGTTAGTCTTCCTGTAATTAGGATTCTCGCCTCAAATCTTGTATCTTTTTCCCCCAAAAGATTCTCCTCCAGGCTTCACCGCCGCCTTCTGGCGCTTCCTTGCAAGGCTTTTGAAGAATCCTTTGTAGAGAAGCAGCCTCCTTTGGCAGGGCCTTCAGAGCGCTCTGCCTCCCTACCCCAGGGCGAACCAACTGAGGCCGGAGATGAGCAGGAGCAGCGTGGCTCTGCTGCGTGGCCCTGGGCAAGCACCACAACCTCTCTGGGCCATTTGCGCATCCTTACCGCCGGGGATGTGGGCGGTAAATGAAAGAGGCCGGCACAAACCAGTGTCAGCTCCCTTCCTCGATTCCTAAAATGTGATACCCAAAGATAGGCCAGCCTCCTGCTGTGCCTTCTCTCGGGGGGCCATTCTCTGCTCAGCGGGGGGACATTTGATAAGTGGAAGAGCCCTGGCTCTGAGTCAGGCTAGAATCTCAGTTCTGCGCTTACCAGCTGTGTGACCTCAGGCAAGCAACCTGGCCCCTCTGACCCTCAGTTTCTTCATCTGTAAGTGGGAACGCTAATGCTGTGCTGAGGGTTCCATGGGACAACCATGTAAAAGCACCCAGCGCGCACCCAGCAGGCAGCAGGTCCCGCACAGCCTTCCCTCCCGTGGGGGTGGGTTGGGGCGTGAGCACGGATTGACCCTGGAAAAGGCCATTTCCCTCCCTTCTCCCCGAGGAAGAAATGTGAATTCCTGGGTCTCAAAGGAAACATCCGCTTTGGGGGTAAGAAAAGACATCCTCCTTTGAGCAGGAGAAGAGCAGAGGGAAGAGGGTTGGGGGGGGATCACGCCTTCCCCAGGCATTCTCAGGGTCTCTCCAGCAAGGATGGAGGCAGCCAGGGGCTTGGGCGGTATGGGGCGCCACCTGGCGTCCAGAACAGGTAAGACAGGCGGAGCGGGACCGTCGGGAGTAAGAGGAGGACGCTGGTCAGGGGAGGAGGGGACCGTGAGAGCGCGAGCGGACATTCCACCAAACACATGGACAACACAGAAGACGAGGAAAATGAGCAGGGCAGCGAGTCATAGGAGCAAATTTTAAAAATTAAGTGACTGAGGTAGTCAGGGGGCCTCACTGAGAAGTGGCTTGGAGTAAGACCTGAAGTTGGGGACTGGATATGCAGATGTCTGGGAGGAGGGCTTTTCAGGGAGAAGAATCAGCCAGTGCAGAGGCCTATGGCAGACCCAAGCAGGAGGCAAAAGAAACGCGGAGGCTTTCCAGGATGGAAAATGAAGAATCAGCCAGTGCAGAGGTATGTGCCTGGATGTGTTCCAGGAATGTTCCAGAATGAGCTAAAAGGCCAGGGACAGAGAGCTAAGGGGAGAGGAGAGGTCAGAGAGATGGCGGGGAGGGGGGACGGTGGCTGTGCATCTGGATAAGGGTTGTGGCTTTTATGCTGCTCGAGAAGGGGAGCCACTGAAGAGCTTGCGGCAGAGACAAGAGCTGATGGCATTTTAATTCCTCTGGCTGCTGTGGTGGGGTAGACTGTCAGGGCCAAAGGCAGAGTGTGAAAAGCGCCCAAGAGGCTTCTGCAAGAATCTAGTGGGAGATGCTGTGGCTCTGGCCAGGGTAGTGGCAGTGCAGGTGGTGAGAGGGATGTGGTTCTGCGAGTGTCATGAAAATGGAGCCAGTGGGATCTGTTGACAGACCAAAGTTGAGGTGAGACAGAGACTCCGGAATGACTGCAGGGTTATTGGTCTGAGCAGGGTTATTGGTCTGAGCAGATAACCAGAAGGAGTCACCACTAACTTAGATGGAGAAGGCTGGTAGAGTGAGGAAATATCAGGAACTTATGTTTGGACTTGTTAAGTTTGAGATACCTGGGAGATATCTAAGTGGAGAAGGCAAGGAATAAAATGCTTCCTAAACTCCAGCATCCATTCAGTCCCCTGGAGGGCTTGTAAAATCAGATGGATGGGTGCCACACCCACCCCTGCACCCCTGAGTTGCAATAGGCCCAAAATGATTCAATAGGCCTAATATGGGGCCCAACGTTCTGCATTTCCAACAGCTTCCCAAGTGATGCCAATGCTGCCAGACTGAGAACCACACTTCGAGTAGCACCAAAGTAGGCAACTGGATGTTTGAGGCTGGCATTCAAAAGAGAGATCCTGGCAGGAGATAGAATTTTGGAGTCATTGGCACGGAAATCCACAAAACGACATGAGCTCTCCCAGGGAGTGTGTGTGTGTAAAGAGGGAAGAAAAGAACATTGAGTCCTGAGCCCCAGGCTCTTCAATGGTAAGAGGTGGGCAGTTTAGGAAGGACCAGCAGAGACTGCAGTGGGAAACCAGTGAAGTAAGAGGAAGGCCAGGCAGATGTGTCTTGAAAGCCAAAAAGAGAAAGGTCACGATTAATATGACATATTTTGCAATTTTTTTTATATGTAAGAGGAGATTAACAGCTCATTGCATTCCCAGGCATTGCTGTTAGGAATTGCAGCTCCAGGCTGGCAACCCTTAAATCACAAACTAGATTGTCAAGAGGCCTGCCTGGAATTCCAGCTCTGTAAATAATATGCTGTGTGGCCTTAGCCAGGTCACTTCACCTCTCTGGGCTTCTCTTGCTTCCATATATAAATGTAATAAGAAAATCTTTTATTTATTATTTATTTATTTTTGAGACAGAGACTCACTTTGTCACCCAGGCTGGAGTGCAGTGGTGCAATCTCCGCTCACTGCAAACTCCGCCTCCCGGGCTCAGGCAATTCTTGTGCCTCAACCTCCTGAGTAGCTGAAATTACAGGCGCCCACCGCCACACCCAGCTAATTTTGGTATTTTTATTAGAGACGGGGTTTCACCATGTTGGCCAGGCTTGTCTCGAACACCTGACCTCAAGTGATCTGCCTGCCTCGGCCTCCCAAAATGTTGGGATTACAGGCGTGAGCCATCATGCCCGGCCAAGAAGACCTTTTAAAGTAGATGTTCTAAGAGTCTCTTTCAGTTCTAAATCTCTTTGTTATCTTAAATGTTACCCCCTCGGAGAGGCCTTCCCTGACTCCCCTGTCCAAGGTAGCTCTCCACCCAAGTCAGCACACTCATCACAGAACCATCACAACCTGCAGCCCTGTGCATGTTGCTGTTTACTTCCTTGCTATCAGCCTCCCTGCACTGTAAGGTCCAAGGGGGCAGGTCCAGTTTCTGTCTTGTTTCAGGTTTTGTCTCCAGCCAAGATAAGTATCTTTGCAAGGCTCTGTTTTTATTCTGAAAGGAAATTGGGAGCTATTGGAGGGCATGGAGTGGAAGGGGACAGTCTTCTGGCTTGGATGTATAAAAGGGATGCTGGGCCACGCTGATGGGCTAGACCACGGCAGGCAGAGAGAGAACAGGCAGGAGGCCAGACAGGGGCTGCCCGTGCCCGGACACAGGCCGGGGGGTGTAGATGGCAGTGGCAGGCAGTGGCCAGGCCCTGGGTATATTTTGAAGGTCAAGCCAACAGGACTTGCCAGTGGGCTGGGTATGGGCATGAGACAGGCAAGTTCTCCCAGATGTGACTCCGATGTGACACTTTGGAGACTCCCTCAACACCCACCGGGGGAAGACAGGCCAGTTGGGAGGAAATATCTGGAGTCTCGTTTTATTAATTCTGAGAGTTTGTTGTATCAGACAGTGAAGCGGAAATGTCAGGAAGTCAGCTGGAAATAGGAGTCTGGAGTCAGGGGGAAAGCCTAGACAGAGACATGAATTGTGGCATCATCGGCGCAGAGACAGCATTTAAAGCTGTGACGCTAGATGGGTTCACCAGGGGAGTGAGGGTCGAAAGAGAAGAGCAGAGCAAAGCTGAGCCCCGAGGGGGGCAGAAGGGCACACAGGGACAGTGGAGGCAGGAGGCAGAAGGCAGAGGGTGGCGGGCCAACAGCTCTGAAGGCCAGTGCTCTATCACAGGGGGGTGGCCAAGGAGGGGCCCAAGGCTGGAACCAGGAGGCACTGTCCCAGGCCTGCCCTCTCATGCCAGCAGCAGTGTTCTATCCTCAAGGAGAATATTGATTGAGCACCTACTGCATGCAGAGATCTCATCAATGGCTCAATCAATATGACACAGCCACACTTCCTGATCTAAGCCCTCTGAGCAGGTATTTTCCATCCTGAACTTATCCCCGTTTCTCAGGAGAGGGATGGACCCAAGAGACAAATAGTTCCCCCAAGATCGCACAGCAAGGCAGTGTAAAACAAGCATAGAAACCAGCTTTTAGGGGGCTCAAGGTGGGGGCCAGAAAATGAGGTGAGGGCAAGCATTTACTGAGCACCTACCGTAAACACCTCCTACATACGAAGTGTTCTACCCACATTACTGACCACCCAATAAAGGCAGGTCCTGTAATTCCCACTTTGCAGATGGATAAGCGGAGGCTTAGGGGTGTGAAACAACTTCCCCAAGGTCACGGCTTCTAAGTGGTGGAGCCAGGCCTGCAAACCAGGCTGCCTGAGTCCAAAATCCACTTCCACGTCCACAGTGGGTTGGCCCCACCCCCAGTCCATCCCCATCACCAACAGGACGGTTGTCAGAGTCCACTGAATGAAAGCATGCGTGCATTCAAAACAGACAGCCAATCAGCAGCCTTCCATCAGAAGTGTCATCTTTATGACAACAGCATTGATTCCAGCATCTTTCCCCCGGACTCCAGACTCTTATTTGCATATGTGAACCAAGGGGGATGGTGGATTGTCCTTTCCAAGCACTTCCTAGCCCCTTAGAGTCCCACAGGCCCAGAACCACGGCCCTTGACACCCTCTACCCACCCCTGCTCCCCCTTCTCCTCAGACCCTGAGTGTCTGGCCAGGCTTTCTCACTGGGAAGCGGCCATTCCATCCAAATGACCACCCCATCCCTCCTCACCAGCCTCCCTGCTTCTGCCCTGGCCCCCACTCTTTGAGTCCATTCTTCAACCAGCAGACAAAGGGGTGCCCTACACACCTCTGCACAGAACCCCTCCAGCACCTTCTGTCTCACTCAGAGCAAAGGGCAGCAGCCAGCACACTCCAAACACTCCCACCCACACCTCGGCTCCTCCCTCTGTCCCTCTGCTCTATTCGCTCTGATCTGACGGCTCTATCCCATAAACATGGCACCCACACACCTGCCTCAAGGCCTTTGCTCAGGCTGTTCCCACTGCCTGGAGCACTCTTCCTGCAGACACCCACGAGGCTCATTTTCCTTTAATGAGACTTTCCTGGCCGCCTCTTCCAGATAACAACTCTCCTCTCCTTCCCTGCCCTCCTGCTCCTCCCATTCGCGCTACATAAGACTCTGTGGGGCCTTGGTTTCTGTATTTCCTTCCTCTTTCCCCTACTGAAATACATGTGAGTGATGCGGGGCAGGCCGACTATCTGTTGTGTTCACTGCTTCTTCTCCACCCCTAGAATGGTGCTGGGCCCAGAAAAGGCATGCAGTCGATATTTGCTGAATAAATGAATGTCAGATAAAGTGGTGTGGGGACTCCAGGGGAAAGATTTGTCATTCTCCACCCTCCTGGTTCAGCTCAAAGCAGAGAAGTGAGAGGTGCCCAAAAAGGGGTGTGCCTGGGGAGGTGAGGGGTGGGGATGGGGATGTTCCCAGATCTCCAAGGCCTGGATTTTAAGCAAGGTTTGAGACGCCAGCAAGAGGGCCTGGCATTGCCAGATTGATAGTTTGCATTTCAGAGAAGGACAGCCGCACCTCTGACCTGAGCCCGTGCCTCAACAGCCTGCTCAAGGAGATCTGCCCTTAGCGGGAGGAGGCAGCCAGGCCAGGTTCCAGTCCCTGCCACCGCTTGCCAGGTGTGTCTTGGGCAGCAGTTGCCTTTGCTCGGTGGTCTTCAGCTTTGCCCCCTGCCAGGCATGTGCTGGCCTCCTGCCTGCATCGTAGCTCATGGAGTCCTCTCAGTCACCTCTGGATGCCCTGCAGCATCCCCAGTTCTCAGTGAGAAGAGTGTGCTCTGAAAGTTAAGTAACTTACCCAAGGTCACACAAGGTCTGAGTCTCAAATGCACACAATTTGACCCCATAGTCTAAGGTCTTGACCACAATGGAATAAGAAATTATTTTACCATTCTGAGTGGCAGTCTCTGAAGACTAGAGCAATAATTGATGCCTCTCATGGAGGTAGGTGTGTCACTTAAAGGTGATAGTGAGGTTGTCCTCAGCCTCCCTGCTCTTCATTAGACCTCCCTCCTCCTCTCTACCCGGGCCAAGCGTCCAAGGCAACCCTATGTGTTGCATTGCTCTTGGGGGCAGCCGGACCCCCCAGTAAAGTGGTGTCTTCCTTCAGCTCCTAACAAGTCATGTGGCCATTGCCCACACTACAACGACAGAGGAAGCCTCAGGCGGACCCCCTTCTCTCGAATCTCCCGGCTTCCTGTGTCCCTGTGCTGGGAGGCAATGTCCATCAATTCCAGCTATGACCAGCAGAGGGCAGCAGCAGCCTGGGGAAGACCCAGAGGCCCAGGCCTAGGGGAGACGCCGGTGTCTCCACCCTAGGAGCCCCATTTCCTCCGTAGCAGGAGCAGACACACAAAGAGGAGGGCGAGCAAGGTGCTCTGGCGCGGAACACCTCTGCCGCACCTGCAGCAGCCTTGCTCTATTTCTTCACAAGCTTCCCCATGAGACTGACCCAAGGTTGTCTGGCCACTACAGCTGCTGCTGATGATTAGTAATAATAACAATAGTAAACGAAATGCCTTCTGCTTAGACCATCTTTAATTTCCCCTCCAGAATGACAGGCGACTCTGCTTAGAGTTACAGGCAGCCCAGCAATTACTGAGAGCAAATACCGTGTTCACCCGCCTCACCTCATCCATGCCCCACAACACCCAGCCCTGAGACCGGCTCCACTATCACCTCCACTTTATAAAATAAGATGTCAAACTCTGAACAGAACGGACGTCTCAAAAAATGGGCATATTACATTTAAACCCTCAATCTGTTGGGTATTTGAGTGAAATGGACATACCTCCAGGGAGTAGGTGGCGAGGGCCGGCTCTGAGGACTTCCTGGGCTGGGATCCTGGCTCTGCAGGACTGCGTGACCTTGTCGAGTTACTTCGTCCCTCCAAACGCGCTGTTCTCCTTCATAGAATGGAGATGATCACAGGGCCAGATTCATAAGGTTGTTCCTTGTAATACAGGCGAATATCCATACCCAGTAACTGCTGTACCGCCTGTGGTTTCAAAGCTAACTTCCCTCCCACATCCCGGTGACCCTTGGAACCTTCCTCTCCTCCTGTCTCCCCCTGCTCCCATCACTTTGTAATTGAAAACTCATGATTGCTCTCCCAGGTGTAGCACTGCTCACAGGTCAGATAACCTGCTCTGACTTAGTGACTCAGTTGGATGCGGTTCAGCTGTGTATGATCAACTCCCTCCCCGTGACAAAAACATTATTTTGCATCACAAAGAAGTTGATTTCTCTCACACATAAAAGAAGGCAAAAGGTGGTGGGTAAAAGGCTGGTATAGCAGCTTCAAGAAATCAGGAAGAACCTGGGCTCCTTCTTTCTTCTTCTTCCGCCAATATCATCACCCCATGGTTGCCACTTCATGGCCCAGGGAGGGACCATGGAGCACCACCCTTCAGTCCCATAGGTGACAACAGCCTGCTCTGTGAGAGTGGCAGTGGCTTCCAAAGAGACTTAGGAAGTAGAATCAACAGGACTTGGTGACAGATTTGCCACAGAGCTGGGGAACAGGGAGGTCCAACGGTGACTCCCAAGGAGCTGATGTGAGAACCAGAGCTGATGTGAATATTGTTCCCAACTCCTGAGACAGGGACAGTGGTCCCGTGGCTAGGAAGTGGTAGGCAGTAGAGAGTCACAATGTACATTAGTATATCAACATTGTGAGTAGGGAACGCAGGGAAGAAACCTGTCCAGCCCAGCCCCGTGCTAGAAAGACATCAGCAGGACCTGCAAAAGCCCTGATTAAATCTCACAAGTTTGCACCTGGAGCCGCCATCTTGAATTGCAGGGGACTATCAGCCTTTGGTTTGGGCTGTGTGCCCCGGATGATGGTGGTCCCAAATTACATAGGCCAATATCTAGAGTTGGGTTAAAATGAAGCATTTCGAGGAAAAAATTGCAATGAAATTTGTTTGACTGGTACTTCAGGCTTTTGAGCACAGAACAGCGTCCATCACTCCAAACACGCACTGGGGATATACACTTAGCCAGGAGGGAACACGATGAGGGGCAGACAAGCCATGTTTACTAAAATCTCTCAGTGTGTGCCAGGCATGTTCATGTATATTCAGGAAGAAGTGTCGGTATTTAAAATCCTCAGCCCTTGCCCGAGTCCCCAACACGCCTCCTTGTCTGGAGAACTGTAAATCTTGGAAACATCTTGCAAGGGAGACACCTCACAGAAGGCAGGCTTGGCATGGGATAAACAGAATCGACTCCTCTGCTTCCTTCTGATGCACAGCGAATGGGCAGGGGGCAGCATCGTTGCTTAAAGAGGAACCAAAACTCTACCCCAGAGTTGCTAATTCCTTTTGGCTTGCAGTTATGCAGAGGATTAAAAAATCCAATGAATCACAAATCCCCTGGTTGCTAAGTAAAAAGAATATGTTTTGGCTGCTGCTGTTCCCTTCCCCAAGGAAAAGATTCAAGCAGGGGCGGTCCGCATTTCTCAACACAGAAAGCAACATCTCTGATTGCCTCTAGACACACCTTCATGCTCGTGGCACTTTGGGACCCTCTGCCCACTGGCTTATGGGCATGGCCTCCCCGTCACTCTGGGTCCTTGGGAAGAGCCTCTTTCCCAGACCCCACCTCTGTGCCTTATCACGTTTCTCCCAGGCTATTGACCTGATCAAGGTTAAGGTATGAAGAGAGTCATGCAGCAGCCCTACCTGGCTCTGCCCTGACGGGGGAAGCCTTTTCAGAGCTTGCCTCTTCCTCAACACGAGGGGCTGCTCGGGCCCAGTCCCAGAGGCCATGCTGGTCCCAGGGGAAGGTGGCCATCATCCCCATCTGTGTTTTCTCTTGCAGGTAAGTCATGCTCCAGCAGTCGGGAGGGCTGTGTGATGACACACTTGGCAGTTTGGGAGCAAAAGCCGCCACAGTAAGACACGATTGATTCATTGCATCTCAACCCTCTGCTGGGGTGGACTTTCATGCGTGGACTTCTGTCCCCAAAGAGGCTTCTCAGGGTCTGGAAAGGGCCCTAGCCTTGGTTGGGGGAGGCAAAGGGGTGGCAGCTTCCAGGTACCATCTGGCCAGGACCCGGCTCCATTGTCTGTGCATGTAGCTTGCACTGGGCTGCCTGCTCCAAGGGAGGTATCTCCCCACGATCTCCGACATTGGCTTCAAAGAGCTGCTCCTGGCAGCTTCGAATGGCTGAGACCTACTGGCATGGGATGGAGGAGTGCAGGGAGCTTCCCGGGACCTTGCTAGTCCTGCCTGGATGCTCAGAAGGCCCTCGTCCTCCGTGGCATGCAGCCTCGGCCGTTTCCAAACTCACGGCATCTCACCAGCCATGTCACCCACCCCCGGCTCTGTCGCCCTTCCCATCACCTTTCTCCCACCCATCACCTCACATCAAGGTTTCAGCAAGCGGGAACCAGGTTTAGACTCCAATTACCTGTGTGTGTGGGAGGTTGGATTGTGACATCTTTGGAGGGCCAGGCTTCTGAAGCAACGTTTGATTTCTGGTACTGAAATGTTAAAGGGTCCTGAGGCACCCGCTAGGGCAGCACGCAGAGTGTCCACATGTGTATGCATTCTGGGCTCTCTCTGGGCCACTTGGTGCTGGGGACATGCCGGGACCTGGTGGTCAGCCCTCCTCCTGCCTCCTCAGTGCTGCCTCTTCACCTTCTGCAGTTGCCTACCAGAAGCAGGGGGACCTGGAAGGCAAAGGAGAGGGGGTCGGCATGTAGTGAGCACTGACTCTGTGCACACAGTGCCAGCCAGGAGCTTCACACTCATCTCCAGCGTCACAGCTGCCCAGTGGCTGTGGAAGCCGATGGACTGGGCCCTCTCCCAGTACACAATCATTAGAGGGTCTCAGTTCACTGAGTAACTGTGGGGGCAGCACAGTGCCTCCATCAGCCCCCAGTTCCGCTTTCCAAACATCGTCACCATCGCCAAAGCAAAGCCTCAGACCTGCAGGCCAGCGCTCCCTTGCCCCATAGCCAGGAGTAAAGGACAGATGTGGGGAATCTGGAAGGAGACTCACTTCAAGCACCACTCCCCTGCCTTATTTTTTAAACTTGTGCCCCTGTGAAAACTGCTTGTATCTGCATCAAACCCAGCTAGGGAGGGCTGAGGGCTAAAGGTAAACCTGGGAGAGTTGAATTCCAGTGCAGTGATTAAAATCAATATTCCACATAATGCAATGTAACTTGCTCACATCGTCCCATGTAATCTTTAAGCCACAGCCCTTTTTCAATTGGGATTATTATCTCCATTTTACACTGGAGGAAACTGAGGCTCTGAGAGGTGAAATGATTCACCCAGTTAGGAAGTGATGAGTCCAGATGTGGTAGACTGAATAGTGGCCCTCACGATGGAACCTGTGAGTGTTCCCTTAGATGACAAAGGGCCTTTGCAGATATGATGAAATTCAGGATCTTGAGATTGGGAGACATTATCCTAGATTTTCCAGGTGGGCCCTAAATGTCATCACAACTGTCTTCATAAGAGGAAGACAGAGATTTTGCTACAGAAGAGGGGAAGACACGATGATGAGTCAGAGGCTGGAGTGAGACCTGGAAGGGGCCATGAGCCAAGGCGTCCAGGTGGCTGGAAGCCAGAAAAGGCCAGGAAACGGGTTTTCTCTGTGAGCTTCCCCAGGAAACCAGTCTGGCCAACACCTTGACTTTAGCCCAGTACAACTGACTCCACATTTCTGGCTCCAGAACTGTAAGAGAATACGCTTGTGTTGTGTTAAGCTAGCAAATTTGCAGTAATTTATGACAGCAGCTATGAGAAACCAAAACACCAGGATTATGCCCCAAGGATCCTGACCCCCTCCCTACTCTCTGCTCTGCAGTGTGCTGGAGCCCACAGGGCTCTTCTGCTGGGAGTTAGCATCTAGCCGGACACTTTACCCACTCACCCCTCAAGCTAAGGGACTCCTGAAGTCGGGGACCACAACGTGTCATCAGTACATCCCAGGACCTGATGCATAATAGGTGCCCAGGAAGTGAGACTCGCCTTCCCCAGATTAAGAATAAAGAAGACAAACTATCCACAGCTGCTGTGAGCCTCTCATCGGACCTCAGCCTCTAGGGCAGGGTCCCTGCCTGTCTCCAGTGTGTGGCCTCTGTTTCTCCTTCACCCTCCGTCCCCACAGTGGGACGAGAAGTCATCAGGAAGGCAGGGGATCTGCAGGTGGCAGTCAGGGCTCCGATCGCAGCTGGCTGGGGGACCATGGGTCAGGGCTGCCACCCCCTGGCTCTGTGCCTTCACCTGTGTAACAAATGGGGCACTCACAGCCCCTCTCAGGTGGCCCTGGGGATGAAGCGAGAAGGTGACATATACAAGTGAATTATACATGTTCTGGTTCTGTCACTCACCAGTGCTCACTGGGTGGGTCACTGAACTCCCCTCAGCGTTCCCCCTTCCATCTGTAAACCACCAGTGCAAACCTTTCCCAGACAGGGCTGACCTGAAGCAGCAACCAGTGCCCCTCTGCCCTCAGTAAGTCTGCCAGCAGGGGAAGCCCATAGAAGGTCTTGGGAAACGAAGCCAACAGAGTCAAGAGGGTCAGATGACAAGGGACTTCAAGTGCCACTTTCATCCCATTCTTTCTGCAAATATTCACCACACACCTACGTGACCTCAGGCTCTGTGTCAGGTCCTGGGGATGTAATGGGGTCCATGAAGAAACAAGGTCCCTGCCCTCATAGAGTGGCCTGACGTATGCCCGAGGCAGTCAGCAGCCGAGTGCGGGAGACTCTTGAGCAGAGATTGAGTGTATTGGTATCTGTAGGCATCAGCCTGGCTTTGCTGAGTGAGCTATGTCAGAGTGGAGGAGGCCAGAGGCAAGAGTCCAGACTCCACCGGATCCTGGACTGAGGGGAGAAGGGGCTGGGCAGAGGAGCAGCCTGAGCACCTGCCTCTCACCCCAACTGGGTGCTGACTTGTCCCCATGGCCCCAGCACCCAGGCAGGTCACCAAGTAAGCTCAAGACCAAAATGATGAGTGACTCAAGGGTGTCTGGGGACAAGGGAGGGAGAGAAGAACTCAAAATGACTGAGGTTTCCAGCTACCAGAAAATGGAGGGACCTTGAAACAAATGGGCCACCAGCAGGGGACACTGGCTGGAAGCCCAGAGTTCAGTCAGCTCTGTAAGGCCCCCAGAATAGGCATTTGACTTCAAGTCACAGGCATTTCAGCAAAAGCCTCTTTGCTACAGTGATTATGGTGAAGCAGATGCCCAGAGCTGAGATGGGGCAACTCTCAGACCTCAAGGGGGGACAGAGAATCCCTGGGCCCCAACGCAGCTTGGCCTGAAGATGTGAGTCAGGCATCCAACCTCTTCTCTTCAGCTCTTTCAGGAAGATGGGTGTACTGGCCTCTCTTGCTGCAAGGGTCCACCGCCTTCCTTATGTGTGACCCAAGGCTTCTAGTGCTGGCTCAGTGGCTAATTTGAGCATAAGCACCCTTGTTGGTAAAATGAAGGATGGGTGTAGATCAACATTTCCCAAAGTGTGTGCTTCTCAGAAAATTAGGTCCCTGGTTGTCTGTAGAGGTTGCTTAACAAACAGACTCTGTAGTTATGTTAGAAATAAATCTTACGATTACCAGGATTAGTCTCTTTAAAGCCTGTCTAGGTGGGTCACAAATCCGCCTCAGTCAGGCTTTAAATGGGGAACAGGGTTTAAATTGGATTTAAACATTTAAAAACCATGATAACATGAACCAAAAGAAAGTGAGAGTAGCTACATTGATTTCAGACAGAGCAGACTTAAGGAACATTGTTAGGGATAAAGATGGATATTACGTAATAACAAAGGTGTCAATACTCCAAGAAAACATAACAGTCCTTAATGTGTATGCACCTAAAAACCGAGGGTCAAAATACAGAAGACAAAAAATGATATAAATGCAAGGAGGAATACATGAGTCAACCATTACACTTGGAGGCCTTAACACCGCTCTACCAGAAATGGACAGATCCAGCAGACAGAAAGTCAGTCAAGGCATAGTTGAACTCAATGACACCAGCTGGATGTAATTAACATCTGTAGGCTACTCATCCAACAAGAGCAGATATCATATTTTTCTCAAACCCACATGGGATATTCACCAACATAGACCACATTCTGGGTCATTAAACATACTTAACAAAAGCAAAATAATAAAATCATACAATGTCTGCTCTCAAAGCACAATGGAATCAAACTAAAAATCAATAACAAGGAGATAGTGAGAAAATCCCCAAACACTTGGAGATTGAACAACACTCCTAAATAACATAGGTCAAAAAAGAAATCTTGAGAAATTAAAAAAAAAAATACTCGGAACCAACTACAGGTCACACAGCCATCAAAACAATAATAAAGGAATATTATGAACACCTCTATGCCCACAAATTTGACAACTTAGATGAAATGAACCAATTAGTTAAAGTAAATAATCTGCCAAAATTCACACAAGAAGAAACAGATAATCTTAATAGCCCTATGTCTATTACAGAAATTGAATCAATAACATCCTTTCGAAACAGCACCAGGCCCAGATAGGCTGATTGGTGAATTCTAACAAACATTTAAGGAAGAAAATGTATCAATTCTCTACAACCTCTTCTAGAAGACAGGAGGAACGGAAATATTTCCGAACTCATTCTATGAGGCCAATATTACCCTAATACCAAAACCAGACAAAGACATTATCAGAAAACTACAGACTAATATCTCTCATGAACATAGATGCAAAAATTCTCAACAAAGTATTTGCAAATTGAATCCAACAACATATAAAAAGAATTATAAACCATGACCAAGTGAGATTTATCCCAGGTATGCAAGGCTGGTCCAACATTTGAAAATTAGTTAACGTAATCCATCACATCAACAGGCTAAAGAAGAAAAATCATATCATCATATAAACAGAGTGGAAAAAGCATTTGACAAAATCTAACCCCCAGTTGTGATTAAAACTCTCAACAAACAAGGAATAGAGGGGAATTTTCTCACCTTGATAAAGAACATCTACAAAAATCCTCCAGCTAACATCATACTTATTGGTGAGAAACTAGAAGCTTTCCTAGTAAGGTATAAGGCAAGGATGTCCCCTCTCACTGCTCCTTTTCAACATAATATTGGAAGTCCTAGGTAATGCAATGAGACAACAAAAGGAAATAAAAGGTATACACATAGGGAAGCAAAAAATAAGCTGTTTTTGTTTCCAGATGACATGATTATCTGTATAGAAAATCCAAAAGAATCAACAACAAAAACAAAAACCTCATGTAACTAATAAGCTATTATACTGAGGTTGCAGGATAAGGTTAATAAACAAAAGTCAATCACTTTCCTATATGCCAGGAATGAACAAGTAGAATATGAAATTTAAAACACACTACCATTTACATTGGTAAGGTATATCCCAAAATGAAATACATATAATCTAAATAAGTATAAATCAAATAACATATGTACAAGATCTATATGAAGAAAACTACAAAACTCTGATGAAAGAAATCGAAGAAGAGCCAAATAAATGAAGAGTACTCCATGTTTGTGGATAGGAAACCTTGGTATTGTCAGGATATCGGTTCTTTCCAACTTCATCTATAGATTAAATGCAATCCCAGCCAAAATTATTGGTTTTAGCAACTATTAACAAGTTATTTTATGGATATCAACAAAGTGATTTTAAAGTTTACAGAAAGAGGCAAAGACTCAGAATAGTCAATTTAATACTGAAGAAGAAGAAAAAAGTTGGAGAATTGACACAACCTGATTCAAGACTAACTCTAAAGCCATGATAATAAAGACACTGTGGTATTGGTGGAAAATAGACAAGTAGATCAATGGAACAGAACAGAAAGCCCAGAAATAGACCCACATGAATTGAGTTGACTGATCTTTGACAAAGGAGCAGAGGCAATACAGTGGAGCAAAGACAGTTTTTTCAACAAATGGTGCTAGAACATGGCCATCCACATTAAAAAAAACAACCACCACCAAAAAAAAAAAAAAAAAAAAAAAAAAAAAAAAAAAAAAAAAAAAACCAGTCTATACACAAACCTTGCACCCTTCACAATAATTAACTCAAAATGGGTCATAGATCTAAATATAAGATACAAAACTATAAAACTCATAGAATATAACATGGAATAAAATCTAGAAGATCCTAGGTATGGCAATGACTTTCTAGATATAACACCAAAGGCACAATCTGTGAAAGAAATAATTGAGAAGTTGGAATTCATTAAAATTTAAACCTTTGCCCTGTAAAAGGCAATGTTAAGAGAATGAGAAAACAAGCCACAGACTGGGGAAAAAAATTTGAAAAAGTATATATCTGGTAAAGGACTGTTATTCAAAGCATACAAATAACTCTTAAAAATCAATAATAAGAAAATTAAAAATCTGATTCAAAAATGAGCAGAAGACCCGAACAGACATTTCACCAAGGAAGATATACAGATGGCAAGTAAGCATATGAAAAAATGCTCCACATATGTCATTAGGGAATTGCTAATTAAAACAATGATGAAATGCCACTACTACTCATAGAATGGCCAATATCCAAAACACTTGACAACACAAAATGTAGGTGAGAATGTGGAGAAACAGGAACTTTCATCAGTGCTTCATGGGACTGTGCAAAACAGTACAGCTTCTTTGGAAGACAGTTTGGCAGTTTCTTAAAAAGCTAAACAGACCCTTACCATAAGATTCATCAGTCATGCCCTTTGGTATTTACCCAAGTGAACCAAAACTTGTGTTCACACAAAAACCTGCATGTGGATGTTTACAGCAGCTTTATTGATAATTGACAGAACTTGTAGGCCACCAAGATGTCCTTCAGTGAGCGAATGGATAAATGGTGGTGCATCCTGGCAGTAGAATATTACTCAAGACTAAAAAGAAATGAGCTATCAAGCCAGTAGAAGGCATGGAGGAACCATAAGTGCACATTACTAAGTGAAAAAAGCTAATCATGGTTCCAACCATGTAACATTATGGAAAAAAGCAAAACTATGGGAACAGTATAAAGATTGCTGGTTTCCAGGGGTTGTGGGGAGGAAGGAATGATTAGGTGGAGCACAAAGGATTTTTAGGGCAGTGAAACAGTTCTGTATGCTACTACAATGGTAGACATATGTTGTAATTCATTTGTCAAAACACATAGAATGTACCAGGAGTGAACCCTAATGTAAACTATGGACTCTGGGTGATAGTGATGTGTCATTGTAGATTCATCAGTTATTACAAATGCATCCTCCTGGTGCGGGATGTTGATGGTGGGGGAAGCTGTGCATGTGTGGGAGTAGGGAGTATATGGGAACTCTTCTACTTCCCACTCAATTTTGCTGTGAGCCTAAAACTACTCTAAAAAATAAAGTTTATTAATCAAGAAAGAACACAGTGAGCTGCAACTTCATAACCAGTAGATTGACAAGAATTAAGAAATTTAATAAAGAATTGATAAGAATATGGAGCAACAGAAACTCTTACACATTAGTGGTGGAAAAGAAAATTGGTATACCTACTTTGCAAATAGTTTGGAAATGCCTAGAAAAGTTGAATATGACCCCAAAATGACCTAATAATGCCACTATTAAGTATTGACCCTAAAAAATTCTTGTTGAACAGATTTTTAAGAGATAAATGCAAAAACATTTGTTGCAGTATCATTTCAACAGCAAAAACTGAATCAATTTAAACAGCTCTCAATGGTTGAATGAATAAACTCATTTTATGCAGAATGAAAATAAAAAGAGATATGGGAACAAGATTTACTATCAAGTGGTTTTCTCAACTTTCCTCTCTTCTTAAGAATATTTAATTTTGCCTGCCATCAAAACTTTTGTTCCAGGGCATCCATGGTCCATTGTTTAGTTTCTTCACTGAACAAAGGCTCTTGATGAAGGAGTGAGTGGGAGCTGAAATCCAGCCATGCTCTGCTCCCCAGGCCATGCATCCTGGTGCAGGCTCTGTGTCTACCCAGAGAGAGGAGGCATCTTTTACTTCAGGTATTGATGTCATCTATTCCCCAAATCCAGTGCTTGCAAGTCTGGATCTGCCCTGTGGGAAGTATTTTTCAAATTCATCTACTCAGCCCGAGCATCATTTTCTAACTCACACAAAGGCATTTTTTAGATTAGTAGGAACACTGACCTGTTCGCCACCCAGCCTCTCCATTCTGGTACAGTCCTGTTGTAACCAAGCAGGTACCCAGGCTTTTTCAATGCGGCAGAGAAATAGGAAGTGAGGCAGGAGGGAGGCAAGGTGATGTCTTTTCTTTTTCATGAAAAGGTCAAGTAAGGGACAGGTAGAGTGAAAGAAGATTGGAAAATAAGCCAGAAAGCTCAATTGTTCTTCATAATAAAAAGAAGTTGGGGGTAAGTAAGGGAAAGAGAGCCAGGAAAGATAGCCAGAAAAGTCCCAAAGGAGGGGTGTCCTGGGGAGCCCTCTTGTGCTTTACAGCATGAGTGGCTCATGTGCAGTTGAAAGAAGGAAGAACATCAGAGGGGAGAGAAAAGGGAATTTTAAGAAATATTGCTAAGGGTTATAGATTAGATACCCTTTAATGTAAATATTCAAATTCCTTTTTATAAAAAAAGCAGATACATTGAAATATAATTGAAATACAAAAAAATTGTACATATTTAACATATCTGATTTTATTAGTCCGGACATATGGCTACACCTATGAAATCACCACAATCAGGATATGAATATAACTATCACTCCCCAAAGTTTCTTCATGTTGTTTTTAATCCCACCTTCCATCCCTCCCACCCCGCCATCCCCCATCTCAGGTAACACTGATCTGCTTCCCATCAGTAGAAAGTAGTTTGCATTTTCTAGAGTTTTATCTAAATCAGCCATGTGGTATGCATTCTTGTCTGGCTTCTTTTATTCTGCATTATTTTGGGACTCATTCACGTTGTGTAGCTGAATACTTTGTTCCTTTTTATTGCTAAGTAGTATCGTAGTATTTCTTTGTATGGATATACCACGGTAGGATTATTCATTCATCTATTTATAGACAATTCCAACTTTTGACTATTACAAATAAAGCTACTATGCTATTCACGTACAAATCTTTACGTAGAAATGCTTTCATTCCAACTGGAAAACATCATTCTCAGTAAACTATCGCAAGGACAAAAAACCAAACACCGCATGTTCTCACTCATAGGTGGGAATTGAACAATGAGAACTCATGGACACAGGAAGGGGAACATCACACTCCGGGGACTGTTGTGGGGTGGGGTGAGGGGGGAGGGACAGCATTAGGAGATACACCTAATGCTAAATGACGAGTTAATGGGTGCAGGAAATCAACATGGCACATGGATACATATGTAACAAACCTGCACATTGTGCACATGTACCCTAAAACCCTAAAGTATAATAAAAAAATAAAAAAAAAAAGAAATGCTTTCATTCCTCTTGGGCAAATACCTAGGAGTGGAATTGCTGGATCACATGATGGGTGAAACCTTAACTTTTTAAGAAATTGTGAACTTAGGATTTTCCAAAGTAGATGTAGCATTTTATACCCACCAGCTCTCCATTAATAAATTGGATTTCATCAAAATTTTAAACTTCTGCTCCAAAAGACACTCTTAACACAGGGAAAAAGCAAGCCACAATATGAGAGGAAATATTTGCAAAGCATCTGATAAAACATGCGGATCTAAAATATACAAGGAGAATAACAACTCTATTCTGTACAATGACTGTACAAGGACCACATTCCAATAAGGAGCTTCTGAACCCAAAGGAATTTCAGATCAGGGGAAATTTAGGCCCAAAGGCAGGAGAAGGGGTGAGTAGGGCTTGATCTCTGCCTCTGAAGGGCAGAGGGCATGGGCTATTCTTGGCTCTTAGGGAACAACTAGAGAAATGTGGGTCTCATGGAGACAACTCTAGACTCCATCAGAAGAACTTCTAACAGTCAGGGCTCCCAGAGATAAACTAGACAAGTCACCAAGAAAGGCAGTGGGTACCCCTCACAGGAGGGGTGCGAATCAAAGCCAAGGCTTGGAGTGCACCATATTAAATCCTTTTCTTATCCTGTGATTCTTAGAGTCCCGTCTGTATCAGGTGGAAGGCAGGTGGGTTCTAGAACTTTCTAAATGTGTCGCTGTGGGTTTTTCCTTCTCCAGCTACACACAGACTTGTGCCTAATAAGAAGTCTATGGCATTAACCTAGCAGGAATGCTTAATGCTTAGATCTGACCTCAAACCAAGACCGTCTCCACAGTGAACAACCCCATCCTGTCCCCTGGGCGTCTCCTTAGGAAATGCCATCAGTCAATGGTGCAGCCATCTTGGAGTCCTTGCCATCTATAATCTCCTACCGCCACCCCGCCCCCCGCAGCTGATTGTTTTCTTTTTATGTCTCCTTCCTGGACATTACTTATTCTTTACTTTTAAATATTTGCTTCCGTAAAAAAACAAACGAATGCCTAGGACAGATTTATAAAGAACGTTCCTGGAGAGGCAAGTGGATTAATTATTCAGCATCCTCTCCCTTTGTAACTATTTATTGTCTCATATGCATTTATATGGTACCTATCACTGCAGATCTCGCTCCATGCTGGAGACATAATTTCTAGGGACTGACTACTTGTCTAAGATGCATATATCATATTGCAATACTATTTTATTTCTGACTGTAAGGGCACATGCCACTGTTGGGTAATTGTGTTCATGTTTTTAAATGTGAAAAATAATCAAATATAACTTGAAAGAGATTGTACAGTAATTCAAGGAGATATTAAACCACCAGGAAGTTACTCGGCAAATAAATAGGCGTTTGTGGCTGTCAGGGTGAGCGATGAGGAGCTGGCTGGCTGTGGGGGAGGGGGAGACAGAGAGAGGAAGACAAAGAGGAGAGTGCAGTGTGAATGCCTGGTTGCCAGGTTAGTTGTGTTGGGGGAAAGGAGCTTCTAATGGCCAAGAATAGAAGACCTGAAGTTGGCTAGTGTGTGGCTAGTGCCTGTACTCCCAGCACTGTGGGAGGCCAAGGCGGATGATTTGCTTATCAGCCTGGGCAACATGGAAAAACCTCGTCTTTACTAAAAATACAAAAAGTTAGCCAAGTGTGATGACACATGCTTATAGTTTCAGCTACTCAGGAGGCTGAGGTGGGAGGATAGCTTGAGCCCAGGAGGCAGAGGTTGCAGTGAGCCCAGATTGAACCACTGCACTCCAGCCTGGGCAACAGATAGAGACCCTATAAAAAAAAAAAAAAGAAAGGAAGGAAGGAAGGAAGGAAGGAAGGAAGGAAGGAAGGAAGGAAGGAAGGAAGGAAAAGAGAAGAGAAGAGAAGAGAAAAGAAAAGAAAAGAAAAGAAAAGAAAAGAAAAGAAAAGAAAAGAGAAAAGAAAAGACCTGAAGTCACTGGGTTTCCTTGGAGGTAGCCAGAAACAGAGGAAAGGGGGCGTTGCCCACTTAGAGTAAAAAGTAGAGCACCAGATTGTGGAAGGCTGCAGGTTTTCATGTGTGCTTGCCCAAGTGACGTTCTATGTCAGGCTCTAGGGTCCCTGCTGGGACAGAGAGGGACTAACATTTACTTACATGCCTATAGCATGTCAGGCATATGCTTGTGCCTTTATATATATCAGCTCTGTTTTTGTCATTAAAACATCCCTGTAGAAAGATAGGCACTGCTGTCCCATTTTACAGATGGGGAAACCTGAGCTCTGAGTGGTTCAGCAAACCCTGGGTGCATACCCCCACCTTGCCCTTGCAAAACCAACAAAAAAACGAAGGCACACTCCCTGCCTTCCTGGTGCTGACATTTAGGTTGATTCTGAAAGTCAGTAGGCCTAGATTTTCACTCTTCATTTTTCTTGTTTGGAATGAGAGAGCACACAGCTGGGCGGGGGAAGGAGCGAAGGTCTAGGCCTGCATCCAGTCACCCCAAGGGAAAGGAGTAGGGGACCAGTCTGCTGGGCATGCAGACAGCGACTGGAGAAAAGTCAGCCCAGCTATGAACCCCATTCCTTTCAATATGAGCCAAGAGGGATGGCATCTGTCAGAGTTTCTGGATTTGGAATTTTGCATCTCGCCATGTGTCCATGAGGAATTGGGGAAACTCTCCCCCTGGCTGGACTGAGGCTTCAGCAAGCGTTGTTGCTGCCCAGTGGTGATCAGCTCAGTGTCCTTGGAAAAGAGCAGAAAGTGGCATCACGAACATATCTTCTCCTTTGCTTCCTTCTCCTCACTCTTCATCATCATCATCATCATCATCAAATATGGATCTGTGAGGCTACCTCTGAGGTTGAGACTTGGTTTTGGGCAATAATTTGTGATGCCTTCTCTGCCCAATCCAGCCTCAGGCTACGAATGAATGTAAAAATCTCTAATTTAGTGCCAAGTAACAGGAAACAGCTCTACTTATCTTAAGCCAAAAAGAGGGACTTCTCAGAGGCATACTGATGGAGGATGGCAAGAGGGCCTCACGTGGAACCAGGGCCTGGAGCAGCACAGCATTCAGGAAGCTCAGTCTCCCTCTCTCTCTCTCTCTGTCTCTCTCTCTCATCTCTGCTTGTTTCCCTTTACCTGTAGACATGCTGTCATTTTTCCAATATCCATGGCAGAATGTGGCCACCAGTATCTCCAGGTGCATACCAGAAGCCTGGCCTCCCAAGAGAGGGTGACTTGATGCCCTTAGCTCTAGCCTTCCACTCCCACCCTGGGCCAAGCAACTGGTGGCCAGGAGGAGCTCATATTGCAGGAATATTGACATTTTCACTAAAATTATTTGAATCAGGGGAGGACATTTCCTAGAAAAGAGGGTGCTAGTCTGACAAGCCACAGTGGTCCCCTTCATCTGGCAATTCATCTTCTACAAAGGTCACACCATCCTTTTCGCTTTCCAATCTCTGCACCAGTGCCCTGGTCTGTCACTCCCTCCTCTCGTTCTGAAACACCCTCTGCACTCCATTCACCAGTGCCAAACCTTGCCCTTCTTCGGGGCTCAACTTCGTCCCACCTTCTCTGAAAAGGCTGCCCTGGTCCCTGCAACCACTATGAGCTGCCTTTTCTGAGCTCTTCTGCTGTGGAGGATCCATGCCATTGACCCAGGCACCCGTTTTCCACATATTCAGCATTGCTGAGCACCTACTCTGTGCCAGGCACTGTGCTTCAGGGCCATGGCGGGGTTTGGGGGGTGCTCCAAACAGTAAAATGCAACCAAAGCCCTGAAGGAGCTTACATTCTAGTCATGTCCACAAAGAGGTAATAAGTCCATAAATTGTATGTACTATACTGGTCACAATAAAATTGTGTTGTACTGTAATGCTGGGTATCCATTTTAAAAGGGGGAGCATTGGCTGAATCTGGGTCATTACAGTAGGAAATGCATATATATATAATCATTTACCCATGAATATTAATGTATTTAATGAGGGTAAAATATATTACTTAAAGCAAAGTATTCGTTCCAGCTACTGTTGGATTTGTTCATTACTCTTTCCCATGCAGATATTACCTGTGATTTACCTGCATATCAAGCATCTGGAAATAGCTCAAATCCACCTGTGGGTAAATTAGGTTAGCCATTTGTTGGCAAAAATTACAATGTTAACTAATTTCCAGAGTATGCTTGCAGTCAGTAGTTTCACACTTAGGTACATGACTTGCATTCACATCATCTGGTTAATGGTGTGAACAGAGATTTTCCTTATGCTTTTTGGAATACAGTAAGATAATGTTAAGCTAATGTAAGACTGTTAACAGTACCTGGTTCTGAACTGTATTTATAAGGTGTATCATAAAACCATTACTTTGGAGCTTGCCAATCTTAAATTCAGAACAATTCAAAAATGAGCCAGAATCAAGTTTGCATCATTACCACTTATAAAAATAAGGATCTGTAAGTTGGCTGGATAAAATATATTATAAAATAATGACTTAAGTGGCTCTGGAGCCAGCACAAAAGATAAAAATTGGGTATACTCAAAATTACCTTCAAAATATCTTAAGTCATTCTTAAAATACACGTAAATATGCCAACTCAAAATACATCCAACAAAACTAATATTTTTCCCAGTTTGTTGGGAGAAATTTCTATTTCTTTAGTGTGCATTAGATGAGGAAGTCAGAGTGCATTCGGGGCCATGTTGTATAAAAATGACAGATTTTCAATGTATGTTAATATGCAGGTCACACTTGGCCCAGTGAGATGCTTACCTGGAGGAGGCATGTGGAAGCCAAGGCCATGGAAGGCATAATTCACTCTGGGGAATTGCTTTAGCTGGCAAAGCTCAGTTTCTCACTGGATCCCATTTTGCTCTGGTTGAATTTGCATGCATCAAACCAAGACCAAAGAGTATGATGTGGTTCCCGCCACCATTGGCCAATAGCAATTTCTAGGCCTACCTTCACCAAGGCAGGTCCTAGATGTGTTGCTAGGCATTTGGAGTTTACTGAGATCTACAAAGCTGACTTCTTCCCCAGTCTCAGGTGGTTCAGGCTGCTCTTGCCTCTCCTTGGTATGTCAGAGTAGAGGAGAAATGGCTTTCAGTGCTGGGACCATAACCTGGTTTCCACTCCACTTCTGACTTGCACTGGGGTCTGAGAATTGACATTCTGCTTGAGGAAACTTTGTTCCCCCAACCATAGCAAAGTTTAATTACCATGTTCCCGCTGTGGGGGAAATCCTATTCGAGAAACCAGCCTCTCTCAAAGCAATCAGTCATCTTGCTCATTGACCAATGGTTCAGCCACCCGGCAAGAAATTAGAAAAATCTATGCATAGGAGAAAGCTTTCCAACAGCCCTGGAAAGGCCTTGGGCCCCAAAGGGCTACTATGAGGTTGAGGTGGGGGAGAGCAAGAGAGGACAAAACAGAGGACAAAACTGACCTTCCTTGTATTCCAAGGTTCAGAACTCTGACCTCTTGCCAACCTGCCTTCCGCAAGCAACGAGAATAGCATGGCTCTGAGGGGCATGGCCAGGGAGGATGTGACCTCTAAGTGCTCCAAGTCACTGGGAACCCTCTTCTAATAATAGGCAAAACTTCAGCTGATGGAGTGCCTATATGGGCCCAGCCCTGTGAACAGCTTCCTCTCACTTTTCCCAGAATGAAGCTCAGTGCACACACCAAGTGTGCAAGAAACACACAAGAATTAATTGCAATTTTAAGTCCTTGTGACAATCCTAGGCCTGCATCTGCAGGGAGTTTTATGAAGGCTGTTTATAGAAGTGTGGGAGGGGTTAAGAGAAAGATAGGAGAGGGTAAAATGCCCCAGAACTAGTAGCAGGAAGCTACTACCATCCCTGAGCCTGAAGGGCAGAACTCAGAGAGACAGACCTGCACTGTAGGTCAGGGCCGCCCAGTGTGAGCCTCAGCTGCCGCTGCCGGTCCCCAACTCAACAGGAGAGAGCTGGATAATGAAGACCCTGTGAGCACCCGCAACTTCCCACTGGCTGCATCCTGTTAGAAGCTAGAAGTCATGGGAGCCTGGGAGAGGCCACCCATGAAGATCAGCTTCCAGGGGCAGAAAGCAGAGCGGACATGGAGGGGCAAATGGAGACCATCCAGCACAGTCACCATCTCATAGACATTTTCCTCCACCTCCTACCTCGAGTAGCCAGTAGGGTTCAAGCAGGACTGTGGAGCATCATCCCAACAACTGCATGGCTGCTTCCCACTGTCCCTTTAACAGCGCACATGGGAGGGAGCCACAGGTCAGCAAGGCCCTTGGCTCCCGCTGTGGCCCTCACCCATGCCCATCCCCACCCGTCCCCATGCTCAGCACATCAGTTTCACTCTGGCTGTCCATGTGTGTAGACATGACTCAGTAAGTCTCTCTTTTCTTTTTTTTTTTTTTTTTTTTTTTTGAGACTGAGCCTCACTCTGTTGCCCAGGCTGGAGTGCAGTGGCATGATCTTGCAAATTCCACCTCCCAGGTTCAAGCAATTCTCCTGCCTCAGCCTCCTGAGTAGCTGGAACTACAGGTATGAGCCACCATGCCTGGCTAATTTTTGTATTTTTAGTAGAGACGGGGTTTCACCATGTTGGCTATGCTGGTCTTGAACTCCTGACCTCAGGTGATCTGCGCACCTCAACCTCCCAAAGTCCTGGGATTACAGGTGTGAGCCACCAGGCCCAGCCAACTCAGTAAGTCTTTCGAATGTGAGCAGAGGCCCCCACTCAGCACTTCCAAGTCCTGGGAAATGAGGGTGAGGAGGGGGCCAAGAGCTCTGGTTTCTAGTCCCAGCTCTGCCACCCATTCCTTAGGGCAGGCAACCACCACCGAAGGCTCGGGCCTCAGTTTCCATCTGGAAGGTGCTGGTTGGCTTGATGGGCCTCTATGGGCCCTCCAGCTCTGTGGCTCCATGTCAAATGCCCCTGACCACCCTTGAGATTAACCCTTTCCCGGGGATGGACAGCTTCCCCACATCATTCTAGGTCCCTCGCACTTCCCCAGCTCCTACAGAAATAACCTATGCCATCCCCTAAGATCTCCAACGGTTGAGGGTAAGTTTTTGGTTAAAAAGAGTGAGACAGACTTTGGCGCTAGTGCAAAACAAGCTGCTGTAAGAGTGCATGTGTGTACCTGCAGAATGGTGCAATCAGATGACCTTCCCACCAGGCTGCACAGCACTGGATGTCCTCGCAGTCACTCAGCCACTCAGCAAACTTTGACCACACAGCAACCCATGCCTCTGGACTCCAGGCATGTTGAGAAATGAATATAATACGCAGGCTATGGCCCCAAAACCTTCAAAACCCAGGGCAGGACACAGGCAGGGACACAGACGTGATACCTCCTGGGATACAGCCCTTATGAGGCTCTCTAAGAGGTATCTAAGCAGGGACCTAGAGGGAGGAGGTATCACTTGAGTTGAACCTAAGGAAAGGCATTGCAGGCAGAGGGATCAGTATAAGCAAATACTCAGAGACCAAGAAGAATGGCATGGGGGACTCCACCAAAGAAGTAAAAGAGAATAGGGTGCTACATAGTGTCTCAGTCCCTTCTCTGTTGCTTAGAACACCTGAAACTAGGTAATTTATAAAGAAAAGGAATGTACTTCTTATGGTTATGGAGGCTTGGAAGTCCCAGGTTGAGGGAGCACATCTGGTGAGCCCTTCTTGCTGGGGGCAGGTACTCCCTGCATAGTCCCAAAGCAGCATAGGGCATCATATGGTGAGGCAGCTGAGTGTGCTAGCTCAGGTTTCTCCTAAAAAGCCACCAGTCCCGCTCCCCAAATAATCCATTAATTCATTAACCCACAAATCGATTTCCCTCTTAAAGGTCCCACCTCGCAATACTGCCACATTGGAGATTGACTTTCAACATGAGTTTTTGAGGGGAAAAATATTCAAACTATAGCTCACAGAGATCACTTTTCCTAGAGATGGCAGATGAGTGTTGGAGGGAGAGGGAGAGGGGCAGATCACACAGATCTCATAGTGTGTACAGATCTGCCCTTCCTGCCGGTGGTGGGCAGCTGAGGAAGGGTGTGTCTCATGAACCATTGAGGCTGCAGAGTCTAGCACAGCATCCAGGCCACAGCAAGAGCATGAGACATACTTGGTTAGTGAGGAAGATAATGGAAGAAGAAATCAATGGAGCCAAATGACTCCATCAGATTTGCATTTGAGATGGTCACTGCAAAGACTGCACCAGTCCCAAATTCCCAAGACAGCAATGTTTTCCATGATGGGTCTGAACATATAACCATTCTCAGGTTCCTGTTGGGGGTTTGGGAGCCTAGAAACTGAGACAGCCTCACAGCTGATAGATCACCAGCAGCCATCTAAGTCGATTTTCCAAAGTCATGGGGCCTATGGTTTGTGAGCTTATTTAGGTGGTCCCCGGGCCCAGCATCAAAAGCATTGAGACATGTACTGAGGGACTTTTCCTGGCCTCTCAGTCCTGACTGCTCAAGGACCAAGTGGTACTTCTTGCCTATATTCCTTTAATGCTTGCCTAATATGAGCTAGTCTTCTCTGATCACTTTTTTTTTTAAAACCCAAAGTAGGTGGGCATTGTCCTAAGAGCCTTTGGAAAGCAGTCACCTCTCACTAGGACCTCACAGCCTCATTTTGCTTTGCTCTCTTCGTGGTCAGAATTACCTTCCATTCATGGTAGGTGTATGTCAGGATCCCCACAAGAAACAGAGGGACACCCAAATTAGAATACTTCAGAGGGACTCATGACAAAGGCGTGGGTGGGAGTAGAGGGGAATACAAGGGAGAGTTCAGGAATCTTGGCCTTTATTATAAATGCAATGTATGTCCACCATGGAAAGTTTGGGAAATACAGAGAACTAGAAAGAAGAAAAAACACATCGCCTGAATTCCTACCGCATGGAAAGAAGCATCATAAACACCTTTTGGAGGAGTCTCTTCTTCCTTTCTCCCTTTCTCCTTCTTTCTATAGAGAGTTCTTTCCTGAGGACTTCCCAGAATCTTGCAGATCCAAAATCTTAAAAATTTGCAGAGGCAGTGAGGAGTTAACATGCACAGCTCAGAGAATATTCTGCTTTTTATCTGGATCCAGGCTCGGAACAAGACTCCTTGCTTTTTTGTCCCGTGTTTTCATCTTCTCTCAGAACCCTAACTTTGAAATAAGACCTTTGGCTATTATTAGGCAGGTGCAAAAGTAATTGTAGTTTTTGGCATTATTTTTAATAGAACTGCTTCTGTGTCCTCAGATCTCCATCATTCATCTCCTGATAAGCCCCTGAATATTTCCTGGCCCCTTTGAGCTCCTTCCAGGAGTAGAATGATCATAAGAGCTGCCATGTATTGCTTATTCTGGCCTATTTCCTTAGGCACATTAGCCCATCTAACCGTTCCCATGGCCAACAGAGGTGGAAGGAGCATGAAGAAAGATGCAAGGAAATAAGCTCGTCTCAAGGTATCTCTGGCTCCCAAAGAACATAGGACATTACCAACTTGAAGTTAGCTTCTCAGGAAACTAAGACCCAGCTGCTTTTCAAATCCTCAAAATATTAGTATGAATTATAGATATAGTTATAGCCTTCAGAACTTCTGGCACAGCCCAAAACTGTTGGCTCTAAAACCATGTTTCCTAAATTCAATCATGTTTCTCATTGATTTCCATTTTGAAATTGGACGTCTTTGCCCTCAAGATATAATAAAAACCATACCAAAGAAAATGGAAAACTTTTCCCCCTTAATATTTAAAGGAGAATGATTTTTATAAAAAACATTCATTTGTCTACTTAAAGTAAATCACAGTGTGGTGCCAGTCTGAGTTTGGAGCATAACACTTTTTTTGATTTATGGTTTCTGCCAGGAGACACCCAGCTAATGATATTTGTTCCTATGTCCTTCCCTAACTAGCTGGGTGGCAGCTAAAGAGCTAGGGTGAGGGGAGACCAGGACTCCAAGCCTGTCCCATGTTCCTCTCTCACCCATATGTGGATTTCAAACCTGGGCTTAGTGTCTGCCTCTAGGGACATGGGAAGAGAGGGATGGGTCCTCTCCTTCTTCTTGTGAAATGTCCCCCAGAGTCCTACGAAGGTGGAGCTCCAGGCTCCTGACCAGCAGGGCTCCCCAACCCTCCCGCTGCGCCCAGTCTATCCCTCCTTCCGCGCCCAGCAGAGCTCAGCAGACTTGCCCTTTGCCACTCTTGTGCCTTCACTGCTGTGTGTCCTGGACAGGAGCCAGCATGGGCTCGCTGCTCACAGAGAAAGCTCACGTGGCAAAAGAGTGAGTGAGATTAACAAGTCGAGGTTTGGGATGTATCTTAGAGATGGAGCCGGCGGGGCCCGCAGAGGATCTCTCTGGGGACTGGAAGGGTGAGGAAGGAGAACGCTCTCAGATGACACCTAGGTGGCTGATGTGATAGAATGGGCATTTTCTGGAAGATCTGTTCAGGGGCATTTGGTGAGACAGAAATCAAGGGTTTGGTTTGGGACCTGATATGTTTGATCACCCTGTCAGCCACCAAGGTGGAGAGGTTGAGGAGATGGCTGATGGCATAAGCCGGGATCTCAAAGGAGAGGCTGGGTGAGGCTTGAGTTACACATTTGAGGGCATCCATGATGTAAAGCACATGGGGGGGCCCACATAGGGGTCTGTGGGTTCCACTGCAGTGCGTGTGGAGACACGTGGGTATGTATTTCTGCATGTACATTGACATGCGTGACTTAGAATGTCACATCCATCACAATTTCCTGTCTGACCTTGGCCGAGGTATGTCTGAGTTTTCCTGGCCTGTAAAATGAGGGGGTGATATTAGATGGCATCTGAGACCCTTGCCAACTCCACAGTTCTAGGAGTTGGGGAATCCCAAAGATGCTGCCATCCCTGGTTTGTTTGGGTAAACAGGAACAGAGAAGTCTTTAGACCACAAGCAGTGAGGTTAGATGCGAGTTCTGCACCTCCCCTAGGGCCTTTAGCAGCTGCATTCTTGACCCAGCAGATGACTTGCTTGATCTCCAGGATAGCAAAGGAGCTGAGGCCAAAAAGACACATGGGCTACTGCTCCCCCAGCCCCATATTATACCCTTCTTATCGCTGCAATTCAACATAAAAGCATATCATTCACACCTACCCACTTGTTCATTCATTCAGCACATGCTCATTTTTGAACCCACAAATATATATTAGATATCGATGCTGTGCTGAATGCCACAGATTGCAACAGGAATCAGAGGCCAGCCTGCCCCGGAGGAGCTCACACATCTTTCCAACATCAATTTCTACTTCTTGGGTCTCCTCTCAGTGTGTACAACATAGACCTTTCCTTGCAAGTCTTGAGCACAACGCAGCAGTCACTCCTTGTCTCCAGGCCTGGCTGTAGACACAGTGGAGGCTCCTCCTTGCCATCTGCACTCCAGTCAGGGGAGGACACCAATCCACTATCAAATGACCACAGCCAGCATTTACTGAATGTAGACACACTGTAGGTAGCAGATTTCAGGCACCCAATCCACGTATTGCAGAAAGGTAGCTTCTATTTTTCTATAACTGAACTTGACTTCTTTCTTGGGTCCTCATTCTGCTGGGCATGGATATTTTAGTTTTAGTTTATTTGGGGTAAGCTCAGCCAGTGCAAAGAGTTGGCAGTCTATGTAGGGTGTTCTTTCCCTTCTCTTCCCACTAGAGAATTTATAAGGTGCCCTGGCACTGTTGAGGGAGGAGCTACCTGGGGGAGGAATGACCCTCCGTCACTGAAGGCTGTGCTGGAATCACATTTCCTCTGTCTCCAGCCCTGAGTCCACCAAAGCATCCCACTTCTTCCAGGTTTAACCGCAAGGCCTTTCCAAGACTGCCCAGGTCTTTGCTAATCCTTCTCCAGGAGTTGCTGATCTCCCGGAGAATCTCCTCTCCAATCTGAGGACTGGGGCCTTTCCTGCCTTCCTGCCACCAAACAGTCCTGGACTGGAGGAGAGCCAGAAGCTTTGCCACCTCCCCAGGCTACATCCAGGAAGAGGCACCAAGCCCACTTGTCCTGAATCTCAAAGCCTACTTAAGAGCTTAGGTTCTGTTGTCACAAGATCATGGGCACAAGCCCTCGCCTGGTCCTAGAGAAAGTGGGGTCAGAAACACTCTCAGCATTTGAGTCTCTTGCTCCTCCTCTGTCTATCCTCCTTTCCCTCCGGCCCAGAGAATCTTCCTCTATTCCCTGGAGAAAAACCTATCCCACACACCCTTATATATTCTTCCAGATCTATTGGTTAAGGCATCCAACTTATTGCTTGAGCATTTCAAGAACTGGGCTTTGGAAAGCCAAGAATCTGAGTTGCAAAGTCTTCCTTAAAACTCAAAAACTGGGCTCATAGGTGCTTTTCTCTTTTTCTTGGCATTTGCCTAAAAGCCACCCTGAGGACACCTAATAGAGGCCACCTCAGCACTTCTTGAACCAGGAATGGGGGATAGGGAAGAAGACACTGGGGAAAAGCTCTGAGTGGCACTTCAGATCATCCTGCCTCAGGTGTTCATTCTGATCCTCTCGACGACTCCCAAGGGAATATGTCAGCTCCATTTTCCAGACTGAGACCTGAGTCTCGGAATGACTTGTCCATGGTCACGCAGTTGCTAAACATCTGAGCCAGACTGAAACTCTGGGGTATTTGACTTTAAAGTCCCAGCCTTTAAATCACCCCACACTTGCTTATTCCAACTTGGACTTGCCGGAGTCCCATAGACAGAGGCTGCCCTCCCACCGTGCTGAAGCTGGTGCATGCCGTGTTTCAGTAAGAGAAAGGAGGGTGCCTGGGCTTCGTCTCCACCCAGCTGCCTCTCCCCCAGCAGCTACACCAGGCCAGCCGAGGGGGATTTTAGCCTGAATCCAGGGTTTCTCCTACAGAAGACAAGGAGTTTGGGCACTGCCAGAGTTAGAAGAACAGAAAGAGAATGTTCTGGATTTCTCATCAAATGCCCCTTGCCTGAGAAATATAACTAAATTCACCCTTAGGTCATCTTACAATCTGTCCTGCCCCAGTGTTCCCTGCTCAGGGAACTGCTCCACCCACATCCTGGTCCCCAAACCAGAGGCCTGGGAGTCAACCTTGACATTTCCTCTCCTACACCCCTAACCAATCAAGTCCTGTTTATCCTGCCCTCTGAGAGTCTGCACCGACGTCTCTCTCTCTCCTTCCCACCTACCGTGGCCCAGTAGCTTTACCATTGTGTCTCACGGATCTCTGCACCGCTCCCACCTGGCCTGTGTGTTCACTCCTGCCCCGCCTCCAGCCCTGTGTACACTCCCTTCCACCATCCTTTCTATACTCTCCTCCAATCCTATCTGCACCCTCCTTCAACCCTGTCTGTACTCTCCTCCAATCTTGTCCACACATTCCAAACAAAGTCATATTTCCAAGACAAATTTGACCATTCCACTTTCTCCCACAGCTCCCTACCACCTCCAGGATCCCATCCTCAGTGTTAGCTAGACACTGCCAAGGCCTTGTGATCTGCCCTGCCCATGTCTCCAGCCTCATCCTGCGACTCCCCTTACACTCTGCGTTCTGGCCATGCCCACCAATGGGATCCTCTTCCTGCACTCCCATCCACTCTTGCACATCCTGTACTCTGTGCCTGAACAGCTCGGTTTCTCTTCTTTTCTTCTGGCACATGTCTGCTCTACCTTCAGGTCATCTTAGATGTCCCTTCTCCTAGGAAGACTTTCCTAACCTCCCAAAACAGGCTGAGTTCCCCTCTTCAATTCTCACTGAGCCCCCTCCCTAGCATTTCCCTCTCTGCATTATAATTCCTCCCTGTGCAAGTTCTCATCTCCCCACTGCACTATAAGATCTAGGAGGGTAGAGTCTGGGTCCCATTCATTTCTGTACCCTCGGTATTTAGTAGAGATGGGGTTTCACCATGTTGCCCAGGCTGGTCTCAAACTCCTGAGCTCAGGCAATCCACTCGCCTCAGCCTCCCAAAGTGCTAGGATTACAGGCATGAGCCACCACTCCCGGCCCTCTGCATTCTTTTATTCAAAACTATTTATTGAGATCTACTGTTGGCTAGATTTGGGGGATGAATAAGGCCAACAAGGCGCCCTGCCCTCAAAGGGTTTTCAGTTTAGTGGGGAGCAAAGCAGAAAGACAAACAAACAGTTAAATATAACATCTAGTAGTGATTAATACTCCAAAGAAAACTAAAGCAGGGGCCAGAGAGCATGGGGGCATTGATGTTTTAGACAAGGTGGTAAAGGGAGGTCTCTCTACAGAGGTGGTATTTGAGCAGCAGCCCGAGCACTCAGTAGGTCCTTGGTAAAATTTAGTTGACTCCCGAACTGAGTGTCTCACTCAGTGAAAGCCTCTAACCCATTTTGCTAGAAGTCTTTCCCTGTAGCTCATTTTGTTCCAAGTCACAGGCATCAGGCTTGGAAGACCTGAGTGGGAGAGTAATTAACCTAATACACAGTACAGGGAATGGAAGCCCGAACCCCCAGAAGCCTTTTCTGCAAAAGGGCCAGGGCTTGGGTAATAAAACGGTGCTTTCATTCTCATTAATGGGGCAATTGATTTAAAGAACAGACCCAGTGGCTTATTGATCATTAGAAAATGCTGACTTAATGAATCTAACTGCCATGAGGCCCCTGTGGGATTTGGGGAAGGCCAGTTAGATACAATAACCTTGTCCCCTTCCAGTCCAGCAGACAGATTTATTTACAGAAATCTAGATTTTTTTTTTTCTGGAAAAAAAGTCAAAGAGTCACTGGGGGTTAAGCCGTTTCTCCAGCTGACCTGAGAGATCATCCCAAGCCTTTGTAATCTGCCTGTCTCTCCTGCCATGCTCTGTTCCTATCTAGCTTTTCAAAACAAACTCTTCATTTTAGAATAGTTTTAAATTATAGTTAAAATAAAACTTCAAAGATAGTAAGAGAGTTCCCATATCCTGCACACCTGGCGACCCCCGTTGGTAACAGCTTAGGTTAACACTGTCACCACTAATGGACAAATGTTGCGATATTATTATTTGCTCAAGTCCATGCTTAACTCAGACTTCCTTAGTTGTTACTTGAAGTCCTTTTTCTAGTTCAGGATCCCACATTCCATTTAGTAGGCGTGTCTCCTTAGACTCCTCTTGGCTGTGACAGTTTCTTAGGCTTCCCTCTGTTTTGATCACCTTGACAATGTTAAGGAGATATTGGGCAGATGACTGTAGAATGTCCCTCAACTGGGTCTTATCTGAAGTTTTTCTGATGATTGCACTGGGGTTTGGGGAGGAAGAGCACAGAGGTAAAGTGCCATTCACATCACATCATTTGAAGAGCGCATGTTATCAACACGACCTATCACTGCTGATGGTGACCTCAATCAACTGGCTAAGACTGTGTTTGTCAGGCTTCTCTGCTGTGAAGTCATTTTCCTCCCTCCCCTCTTGCACACTGGGCTCTTTGGAAGGAAGTCACTGTGTGCAGCTCACACTGAAGGAGTGGGAAGTTATAGACCCTCCTTGAGCGTGGGCCATCTTCATGAATTATTGGGAATTATTCTGCATAAGACATTTGTTTATATTAATATGAGCTCATGGATATTTATGTTGACACTTTGGGTTACAATCCAATAGTATTTTACTTCTTTTGTTGCTCAAATTACTCCACCTTTGGCTACTGGGGGCTCTTGCAGTTGGCTCCTATGTACCCATCATTGAGGGGTTTGGGTTTTGTGTGTGTTTGCGTGTGTGTGTGTGTGTGTGTGTGTGTGCACTTCTTTACTGTTGGCACCAAAAGATGCTTAGGCTCGCTTTGAGCATCTCCTGCCCTGGCCCTGGAGCCACTCCAAGGAACCTCCAAGAACGCCTGATTCCTTTTATTACTGGTTCCTATTATAATTTTCATAATGGGCTGTCATTTTGTTTTGTTTTGTTTTGTTTATAATTATAAGGGTAAGTCAGCTCATTGCATAAAATATAGCAAAGATATGAAAGAGTAAGAATGAAAATAAGTATCCCAAATAATCCAAACAGCAAAGAAATCCAGCGTTAACATTTTGGGGTACTTTCATCTGGTCTTTTTGCTAGTTGCTGGCTCTTAAGAAGTCTGTGCTTTCACTCTTGATCTCTGCCAGACCAAGGGATATCATGGGCCCTGGTTTACCTCCCTGTCCCAGCATCTGGGGTTGGAGCAGCGATTCCATTTGGCCATCCTCAGGTGGTCTGTTCGCTGGGCCCCTGCCCACTTCTCCCTCCAGCAGACCGCAGGCCCAAGAGGCCGGGAGCCAGGGTGTGTCCTCCAGCAGACTCTGAGGAAGTGAAAACATCATTGTTCTGTGACTTCCATTGTTCTGTGATAGTTGGCCTCATTTTCCTCTTCTTTATGAAGTAAATGAGATAATATATACAAAGTGCTCAAAGAAAGGCCTGGTAAGAAACAGGTATCTTAAAAAGTAAAAACTGTTGGCTGGGCGTGGTGGCTCGCGCCTGTAATCCCAGCACTTTGAGAGGCCGAGGTGGGCGGATCACGAGGTCAGGAGTTTGAGACCAGCCTGACCAATGTTGGAGAAACCCCTTCTCTATTAAAAATATAAAATAAGCTGGGCGGGGTGGCAGGCACCTGTAATCCCAGCTACCCGGGAGGCTGAGGCAGGAGAATTGCTTGAAGCCGGGAAGTGGAGGTTGCAGTGAGCCAAGATCGTGCCATTGCACTCCAGCCTGGGCAACAAGAGTGAAACTCTGTCTCAAAAAAAAAAAAAAAAGTAAAAATTGTCATTATTATAACCATAATTACTATTAGCAATCTGAAGAAACACATATCTAATGATAGAAGTTCAGGCATAGTGTGGTAGGCAGGCCCCTGGGAGGGATGAATTTGCACAAGCAAACTGCCTTCTCCATGGAGACCTAATGAAATTCATCCAGTCCTTCTTGAGAATTTGAGTTGGGAACTGTGTCTCTACCAGACCAGCAAATGGAAGAGAAGTTTCCTGGGGCTCTAGCTGAAGAGTATGTACCAAGGGGCAGTATTGCGTTGTGGTTGAGAACATGGGCTAGAGCCAGGCTGCTCAGCTTCAATGCCCAGCTCCATCACTTACCTGCTGGGCAGCAGCCTGAGTTATTCAAACCTCACTAGGCACAATGTAAGGATAACAATATTGACTATCCCATAAGGTTGCTGGGGATGCCAAATAAGTTCACAAATGGAAGAACTTTACACAGTACCTAGCACAGAATAAGCAGCCAATTAATATTACTCAAGTTACTGTTTTTATTATTTTATCATTCAGGACTCTTTGGGTTGCAAGCACCAGGAAAGCCAACCCAGAATCACCTAAACAAAAGGGAATGTATTGGCTCAGGTAACTGAACTTCAACATTTTACAGAATCTCATTGGCTCTGATGGGTTCATATGTCCATCCCCAAACCAATCACAGTGACTGAGGGATTATCCAAGGATCACGCTGGCCACTTTGATTCACAGGTTTTATCCCTAAAGGAAATCACAGGTAATAGATGTGGGGCTGCAGAAATACAATATGCACTTTTCCTTGAAACCGAGTCCCTTTTCCCTGAAGATGAAGCTTGAAAGGAGAGCTCTCTAAGAGGTTAAGTATTGAGCTGATGGGCAAGTCACAGGCAGAAAGAGTAGCTGTGCAGCCAGGCTCCTGGCCAGGGAGGGCAGGTAAGGAGGGGAGGCAAAGTTTGGTAAACAGGAAGCTAATCTATGGGCAAGAATCATCTTCTTCAGCATCCTGACCTCTCCTAAAAGGTTCTCCACTGGTCCCTGCTAGGACAAAGGAATTACCACCAGACTAGAGTCAGGAGTCCTGGGCTGGTTCTGCTGTATGACACAGGACAGGTGGCTTGCCTGGGCTGAGCCACAGCCTTCTCCCCTGTCGATGAGCAGGTTGGTTGTTCCAGCACCATGTCAGCCCTAGAAATCTCTGAATTCTTGACCAGATCAGTAATTGCTCTCTTGTGTTTACTTTTCCTTCAAATAAAGAAATTGGCATACAGGGGAGGAGCCCAGTGCAGCCGGCATGCTTGGCTCAGGTTCCAGAACCCAGAAACCAGACAAGAGTTGGGAAACCATGATGGTGGAGGAGGGATATGCCACTCCTTACTAGTGCCTAATCTGTTTGAGACACTAATGTTTCAGTATTATCCACAGATTCTGATGCCAGGCAGCCCAGATGACTGGGGTCAGTCATTAGCATGCTTCCTGGAGGTGGTTCCCAGGTGCAGGCTACCTGCAGTCTGGCTGGATGGGCCCTGCACCACACTTCCTTCTGGGAAGCTGGTTTTAGGGTTGCCACAATCTCTGAAAGAATCACTAGGCCACCCTCTGAGTGGGTCCTCCTGTAGGAATTATGGATAAAATTGTTCCACTAGTCTTACCTTCTTGGGGAACCCTTGCTGGATTCCCAGGCTGGGCTGGGTGTCCCTGCATCCTAGCCCCACAGCCCTCCTGCTTCTCTTTCTCATCACAGTCTTGTCATCTTTACCAATTGTCGGCCTGCCCCACTGAACGTGTGAATAAAGGGACTGGGTCTCTCTAGCCCCTAGCATAGATCTGACACATAGTGGGCGATCTCTACTGAATGAATTAATGAATGAATGAATACATTTAGATAATTCAGATTACTCTTTCTAGCTCAGCAGGGTAAAGCAGGAAAACATGCCGTCAATATGATTTAGGGCAAGTTTTCAAATCTCTCTGGACCTCAGTTTTACCTCTTGTAAAATAAATATAATAATTTGTCCTTATTTCATGAGACTGTTTTGAAGATTAAACGAGATAATGCATACACTACTACTCACGGTCCTTACTTGAATATTCCTAGGTCCTTGGTGCTACATTAGACTACATGGAATGTATTTAAAGTAATAGAGTGGTATTTAATAAATATTCATTTTCTTTCCCCAGAACTACCTTAAATTAATTTGTTGAAAGGACAGATGGATGGATAGTGGATGGAAGTAGCGGGCTTCCAGCAGCAGGGGATGGAGTGAGTTTGTGGATACTGCTGGCTCAGCAGAAGGTTATACCATTTTAGAGTAACTATCTGGGATTTCGGAGAGTTCCTGGGGTATGAAGGTTTGGCCTTAATTAAAGTCTCAGCACAGTGTTAAATGCCATTTTATTTTAGGTCATAATTAACACTAACGAGATGAGTGGATTACAAACAGCGCACATCTTGAGAAAGTGAAAAACAACATCCAAGCTTGGTGGTTTCCATTTTTGCTTTTCCCCCTCCCATGCTCTGTTCAATTAAAAGTTTTGAGAAAATATTACAGCCATACTCCTTGTCTTTGTGGTAATGAAGGATATTAATTTGAATGTGATGAATACAATATTCCACTGACTTTTTTATTCCCTTATCTACAAAAGTTTAAAATAATGAACCAATTAAACCAGGAGAGAAGAATGCAGGGTTTGCCTGGGGCTCCAACTCAGCAACCAGAGAACTGAAAGAACAAAATTTTTTGACAGAGTTTGGGCCAGACTTCATCCCTTACCTATAGCTGACAAACACTAAGTCAAATTGGGCAGATGTGGACCAGCGCAGAACACATACTATATTGAGGATCGAAAGGCCAGGTTCTAGACCATCCTCTAATATTTTCTCAGTGAATATTTGTTGGATGAATGCATGGATGGATGGATGAATAGATGGATGGATGGACAGATGGACGGAGGGAGAGATGGATGAATGGATTGTTGGATGAAATTGAAAGATGAAGGTAGATGACCTCCCATGGTCTGATTCTTCCTAAGGTAGCAAATTAAGCCTAGGTTAGGCTGACCTAATCCTTCCAAGGACTTAGAAGTTAGGGCAAGAACTTAAAGGGAAAGGTTCAGTTCTCTGACCTCACTACCCTAGAGGCATAAACTATAAATTATAGAGTTGGCCTAAGCTCAGTTTCCCTGGGAGCTCTGCTCTAAAGCAGAGCCCCTTCTCCCTGCACCAATTTGGTTAACCCAAGTAAGGCTGAGCCTCCCCCAGCAGGAGCTCCTGCTTTGGAAGAGAACATCCTGGGCCAGGCGCGATGGCTCATGCCTGTAATCCCAGCACTTTGGGAGGCCGAAGCGGGCAGACTGCCTGAGCTCAGGAGTTCAAGACCACCCTGGGCAACATGGTGAAACCCCATCTCTACTAAAATACAAAAATTTAGCCAGGTGTGGTGATGCAGCACACCTGTAGTCCCAGCTACTCAGGAGGCTGAGGCAGGAGAATTGCTTGAGCCTGGGAGGTGGAGGTTGCAGTGAGCTGAGATCACACCATTGCACTCCAGCCTGGGCCACAGAGTGAGACTGTCTCAAAAAAACAAAAAAAATTTCAAAAAAAGAAGAGGACATCTGGAGCAGACCTGTGAACCTGACACATGGTCCAGGCGTCTCCCTGAGGACCTCTGGAAGTCTCCCCACCTCCCTGTGGTCCTTTAGGCATTAACACCACCTTGTCACTGTGTCTTCTGAGGCAGTCTGGAAGTTCATACCCCACAATCTCTGTGTACCTTGTCCCCCATTCTGTTCTCTGCATTGCAGATGGTTTAAAATACACACACACACTCAAAATGTTTTCCTTTGCTTAAAACCCACTGTGGCCAGGCTAGACAAATCCTTAACACGGTCTACAATATTCTGCACGGCATGGCCCCTGGGTGCCTCCCAACCTGATCTGTCGTACACCACCTCCACCTTTGCCTGTTCCCTGGGCCCTAGTACTAACCTTTGGTTCATTCCTAGACATGTTTTCAGCACGTAGGCCCCCACAGCCCTCAGAACCTTTACACTTGCTGTCTCTCTTGCTTTAAATGTTCTTGCCTCACCTACCAGCTAGTTAATGCCTATTCCTCCTTCATCTCCTAGCTGAAGCATCACTTCCTCAAGGAGGGCAGCCCTGATGAAACTCACTATGCAAACTCCAGCCTGGGTTGGGCCTTATCTTTATGCTGTCATGGCCCTGAGTATTTTTCCTTTATGGCACTAATCACAGCTTATATGATATACTTATGCTATTATTTGAGTTATGTCTGTCTCTCCCAGTATGCCATTAGTATTAGAACCATTGTTTTTCAATCATTGTATCCCTAGTGCTTAGCACAGAGCCTGGCTCATAATAGATGCTTAATAAATATTTGTTGAATAAATGAATGAGTGAATGAATAAATGAATAAGTGAATGAATAAATGCCTCATTCAAGAGCTTTGGCTCTTTCTGTACTACTACATTACTTCTATTTTTGAGCTCTTAATTCTCAAAGCACTTTCTTTGTGCTGGGCCTATGCTGGGAGCTTAGACAGTAAAGCTTACACAGTAAACTACAGTTGCTCTCAAGCAGTTCACAATATAACAATAAAGAGACACAAATACACAGTGACAATACTGTGTGCTGAGTGCTGCAATAGATGGAGGAGTGCGGTTTTATGGATGTGGAGAATAAATCCTTCTATTCCTCGCTGGAGGCTTCACTAAAGAGAAATTCTCTAAGCTGCTTCTGGAAGGAAAAAGTATTGGCCAAGAAAATAAGGGTGGAGGCAGAATTTCAGGTGAAAGGACTAGCATATGCAAAGGCTCAGAGGGCAGAGCCTGGCACTGAAAACAAAATGCAAGTCACTTTGAGGACCGAGTCCTGGATAAGGACATGGAGCTATGAGAGATGAGGCTGGGGAGGGAGGCAGGGGCCAGATCACAGAGGCCTTTCAATTACAGCAACATACGGCAGCTGCAGAGACAGCATGGAAGGGACTGGTGTGTAAGACCTGTGATTTGGAGAACTCCCTCTCGAAGGGGTTCAGAAAAGAGACGTCCATATTTCAAATGAAGGACTTCCTCCCCTGGAGAAACTGAGGCTCTGCCTCAGGGCTGTCCATCAAATTCCTTCCCAGAATCCAAACGCTTCCAAAGGATGCTCAGTGTGGCTGACCTTGCTTATTCATTGTGGGGAGAATTAATTTCAGGGTGGGGAATTTTAAAAAAATATAAGATTAAGCAGTGTAATCAGCTGCTGCTGAGAGTTGCAAATGCAATAAATAATAATAGCATTGAGAGCTGTTTTTAATAACTCACCAGTGTAATTTAGCCTCGGCTTCTTGGAGCATATTTAAAATATGTCATAGTGTGTCTAATGGCAAATGCCTCATTGCCAGCCTCTGAAGACAAATGTCTTCCCAGGAGGGAGGGGGGCAGAAAATAGAGGAGAAATTGGAGGATTTGATTGCAAATAGGGTGTAGGAAGGCAAGCATTGTTCATTCTGACACCACTAATTCAAAATCTGTGATCTTTGCCTAGGCAATAGGTTTTAGTTGGTTTGTCTTCAAGGGTGAAGTAGATGGATAGCAATAATATGGTAAAGGAGATATTTATAATTTGTAAGAGAAGAGGGTGTTTTCAGAATCTATAGAATCACCATTTTCATGCAGTCCACATTCTAATTACAGATCATCCTGGACTATCTATTACAGCAGGTCCCCAGGCAACTGATATCTTGACAACATTTGTTTTACTTAGTTGAGTTACTAAATATTCATGATACAATGAAAATGTGTTATTTAAAAGTGTTCGATGAATTCTGAGTTTTAGTAATTCATATGCGCTGTCCCTGCCCAACCCTGATTAGTCTAAACTGGTGGGATGGAGCTAGGAGTCCTCCCCTCTTGGGTGACAGACTTGACACAGTTAAAGTGAGACAAACTTTGGAGTCAGACAGACCCGAGTTCAAATTCTAGTTCCACCACTTACTAGCTGTGACCTATTGCAACTTAAACACTGAGGCTCTATTCCTGATCTGTTAAGGGAGAGTGGTGATGATGACAACCATGACAGCTAATATTTATGGATCGCCTATTGTGTTATCTTCATCACAATGATACAGTGACGTAGGTCTACCATGGTTCCTGTTTCACAGATGAGGAAACTTGAAGCTTAGCGAGCTCAACTAACTTTCCTGAGGCACAGGGCTAGTGAATAACCACTCTGGGACCTAGTATCTGTTCTAGCTGGTTTCAAAACCCATGCTGTTAAGTGGGCTCTGATACTATCTTGTACAGTTGGGGGAAGATTTGAGAAGATACATGTAAGGTATAGTTCCTGGTATGTAATTAAGACTTTGTAAATATCTCTTATATGGAAGGACTGAATTTATCTTCCTGGGCTGTGTCTTCGCAGGGAGATATAACATCTATGTCACTCTCAAAGCTTTATTAATGTCCCTGTCACTCTATACCCTTGTCCAAGTTACTCCACACCCTTCAAAGCCTCAGGTTTTTAATCTGTAAAATGGTGGTGGGTGGGGGTGGGGAGTGAGAGCTCTTACACATACTACTAGGTTGGAGGTAAATTAGTAAAACAACTTTGAGAAACAATTTGGCAAGACTTAGTAAAAGGTGCATAGATCCTGTGACACAGCAGTTCTATTCCTGGGATAAACACTAAAGCAGGTTTTCTCTACCTCTGCACTACTGACATCTTGGGACAGATATTTCATTGTGACGGGGGCTGTTCTGGGCATTGTAGGGGATTTAGCAGAATACCTGGCAATTTATTCCCAAGAGGAAAGCAATGAGGAAGGAAGGAAGGAAAGAAGGAAAGAAGGAAGGGAGGAAGGAAGGAAGGAAGGAAGGTAGAAGGGAGGGAGGGAGGAGGGAGGGAAATATTTAATAGTTAAGTTACATCCACAGGTTTGATTATAAATGTGTGTATTGAATTGGAATTTCTGTTGAAATTCTGATCCCTTCTAGACAAAGAAGGTAAAAATTGAAACATGTCAATGGATATCTAAATAACATTACTCACTGGCTTTATTTCCAAATAGCTTTCCATTGACAACAGTTACATTTTGTTCAAAGCAACAAATGATTGGTACTGACAATCCACAGGAACATGGTGCAGTCATTAATGAATGTGCTGATGATTCCTCCCTGCCGGGAGGCATCAACTCCCATTCTCCAGCCTGTTTTAAGCAGAGAGACCCACATCTCCACCTGTCAGCTTGGAACCCTAGTAGGGGAGGGGGATGTTGATGAGATGGAGAATGAAGAATGGGCCCTGCAGGCTGACATTTTGGGAGAGTAGGTTCTGAAATTTATCCCAAAGGACATGGAATCCTGGAAGCGGGGTTCAAGATCCTCCCAAAATTGATCTCCCAGGATGCTTGGAATGATTGTTCCGAGGGTTTTCTAAAATGCCAGGGGAAAGCCAGGAAACTTCTCTCCAGTTGTCTTCCCTCCTTCCTCCCCAGTCTCCATGGAGCTGATAATAAAATCAAATAAGCAGAGCTGACTTTGAGAATTCACTCCTGAGGGACAGAGATCCTGGGGTGGAGAGCCAGCCCTGCTGGATTCCACAAAGTGCTGCTTAAAGCACAACACCTCTTCCCAATGACAGATTCTGAAAGAAGGCCTTGTAGCTAGATGTGCTGAGGGTTTTTTTTGGTTTTGTTTTGTTTTTTTTAACCTTTCAGCATCTGTCTAAAATTGCTCTGGGCTGGGTACAGTGGCTCCCACCTATAATCCCAACACTTTGGGAGCTGAGGCAGGAGGATCGCTTGAGCCCAGGAGTTCTAGACCAGCCTGGGCAATATAGTGAGATCTCTATTTCTAGAATGTTTTTTGATTAGCTGGGCTTGCTGCCTGCACCTGTAATTCCAGCTACTTGGGAGGCTAAGGTGGGGGGATCACTTGAGCCCAGGGGGCTGAGGCTGCAGTGAACCATGATTACACCACTGAACTCCAGCCTGGGCAACAGAGTGAGACCCTGTCTCAAATATGTATGTATGTATATATATATATATATATATAGCCAGGTGCAGTAGTTCATGCCTGTAATCCTGGCACTTTGGGAGGCCAAGGCAGGCGGATCACAAGGTCAGCAGATCGAGACCACCCTGGCCAACATGGTGAAACCCCGTCTCTACTAAAAATACAAAAATATTAGCCGGGCATGGTGGCATGCACCTGTAGTCCCAGCTACTCAGGAGGCTAAGGCAGGGGAATCACTTGAATCCAGGAGGCAGAGGTTGCAGTGAGCCGAGATTGCGCCACTGCACTCCAGCCTGGCAACAGTCTCTAAAATAACATAAAATAAAATAAAATAAAATAAATAAAATAAAATAAAATAAATTGCTCTGTAAGTTGACACCACTAAAAACATCATTAGTGGTTGTAATAATTAAGATAAAGGAGAAAACTGTGCAGAGCCCAGCACAGTGCCTGCTCCATGGAAAATCCTAATGACATTTAGTTTCCCTCTCTTTGCCCCCATATTCTTATCTATAAAACAGAAATAATGCTGTATCCTAACTCAAAAGTTGATTATGGAGGGTGGCATAGTATTGTTTCAACAAATATTTATTGAGAAAATGCAACATGCAAATAGATGTAAAAGGTTAAACAGAACTTTGCAAATTAAAAATCCTAAAGGACATTTTAGACCTTGTGAACTTCCTAATAGGTAAGACTTTTTATCTATCTGCAGTGTCCAACAGGTGCAAGAGCTTGGGTGAACTGTGAATATCTAAGAAAAGAGAGTGAGCGGAAAGGAGGGAGGAAGAGGAAAGAGGGAAAGGAGGAAGAAGGGAGGGGGGGAGCGAGGGAGGTGGTGGGAGGGAGAGAAGGGGGAGGAAGGGAGGGAAAGAAGAAAGGGAAGGGAAGGATTACACGTGGGAGGGAGGGAGGAAGGGAGATATCATTATTATTGTGCAATTGTTATCATTATATAACTAATTTAAACAAACCCATCCTGTGCCCACAAAAGGGCACCAAGATAAAGGCTAAGATAAAGAACACATGAATCATTTTCCCATTTTCGTCAGTGATGGGAATGGTAATGATTTTCTCTCTGAACCATAACCATCTTGCAGTTAAATAATTGCTTTCTTATAGAATCAGGAGCTCTGAGATGGTGTTCTGAGGAGTTCTTTCATTTCTTTTGCACCTTTTAAAGAAAAGAAAACTTCAAGTGCAATTATTGGCATTATTTTAATACCAACTGCAGCAGAACATTCTGGAAAATGAGGCCCCTATCAAACTAGTTTGTCCAAATGAGATTTAGACAGTACCTTACCAGGAGAACCACTCAGAAAGCCCCCGTGGCAGCAGCAAGCCCTACTGAGTCAAAGGCACATGGATGTCACACTGCACATATGTTTTCAGATAACTAAGTGAACTGCTCTGATCTTGTGGGACATTGCACCATGGGGCCTCTCCATTTACTTCAGGTTACAGAGCAACAAGCAAGCCAAGAGCAGCAGAAGTAGCTAGCTAAAATTGCATTTGATTTTGTGACTGCTAGAGGCCAATACTCAAGTGAAGTTTAAGCAAAAACAAATCATACTCAGCTGAAAACGTTTGCCTGGAAGAAAGATTTGTGGCTGGAGAATTGGAGTTCATGCACCCAGCAATTTCCAGAGGAAGTCTGATTCCCCTACCTGAAGTAGCACTCCTTCTTCTCCCCGGATCCAATCTCCAGACTATACGTACTGAATATATGACTTGTCCATGGGGCCCAGCTGAGCATTACTGCCTCTAGCTTATGGTTAATAATAACAGTAATAATTATACTAATATCATTATTCTTTCTATGCATAATTACTAATTTATCTTAATCTCACAACAACTCTATGAAGTATGTACTGTGAATGTCTGTGTTTTACAGGTGAGAAAACTTAGGCACAGAGAAGTTAAGTAACTCACCATAATCACAGAGCTAAGTAGGAGGCAGAGTTAAGAGTCAATACAGGCTTCTGACCCAGAGATTGTGCTCTGGGCCTCTGTGCCACACTCCCACTCACGGGGTATCGGGGACTGTGCTGAGCAGTTTATGGCATCACCTCATTTTGTTATTGTAACGACTCGATGCTGTGGGTACCAGTATTATTCCCAAGTAAGGAAACTGGCTCCAAAAGCTTGAGCGACTTACTGTGGTCACACATCTAGTAAGTGGCAGAGATAAAATTTAAACCCAGAGCTCAAATTGTTTGGCATTTGTGATTGTGACCGTCTTGGTTTCCGAGACCCCTGGGGGACCTGCAGACCATGGCCAGTATTCATTTGTCAAGATGCAAGGACCTAAGTTGGAATCCAGTCTTTTATGATGTCTGGATCATAACGAAAGTCAGGTATCTGCTCCATGAGGCCAGCTAATCCCCCCACAACCCCACGTCCCCCCGATACACATCATCCTCACCCAGAGAAACCTTTTCACAAATAATCAAACCTTTGTTTCTTTAAGGCAAATGGACCTAAGGGGGAAAAAATGCCTGTCAGTATTGATAAGGAATTGAAGAGGACCAACAATGTGAAGATTCTTGGCCAAAAAAATAAAATAGTAATTTGGGACAAATTTAGTAAGAGAAATACCAAAATCTATGCAGGCTCACATCTCCAATACAAACATATTCACCTTACACTCTATATGGAAATAGTAAAAAGCAATTTGTGAAATAGATTCCATGAGTGCTCCAATTAGGGCAAACATTTCTCATCAAATGAAGGATGGAACTTCAATAAAGATTTCAAAGCTGGTTACATGTAGAGAGATTTGTGCAGAAACCTTGTGGCTCTGATGGAACTGGAATGTGAGAAGAAGGCAGGTTTTCTGATAAACAATTCCTGTATCTTTCACAAATGCCAAATCACAGACTCAGCTTGGGACATATGAGGACAGCACAGACTTTGGAGGCAGGTAGACTTTGGGTTGTCACTCAGACACCCACTACTATGAGACCTGGATTTCCTTCCGACATTATTGGGGATAAGAAGTGGTACCTCACCATTTCTAGGAAATAGTAGGTAAGTCTTTCTGGTTGCCACTGAGGTGACTCACCTGAGACACAGGTGCTCCTAAAGTTCAAGGCTGGGAGACAATCAGAAGGGGAGCTGTCTGTGAAGTCAGAATTCTTGGAAGAATGTAAGTCTTTACACAGTAACAGCAAAGCAGAAAGTGGGAACCACTACTCTGCCTTCTTGCATCATTCTTTCCCAGAAATACCAGAAAGCGGTAAGGGATTAAGTCTAATTCCTGGCACCTGACCTTGTATCTAACAGATGCTCAGTATTACCTGTTGATGGGACCACACTGGGAATGTTTTGTGTGCAGTACAAAAGGGCAATAGATGAAAATTTGGGACGGGAGCCCAGGAAAATGGCTGAGAGGAGAGCTTATGCCTAGCTTATGCATGAGCTTGCAAAAAGGGAGAATACACAGGAGGGAAGATCAGGAACAGCATGAGTTTTATAAGGCAGAGAATTGTTGGGAAGGAAGCAGTAGGGAGAGGGGAAGGAGTAAGTAGAAACCTAGAAGAGATACAGCTAAGATAAGCCAAGAGAACAAAGTATTGACTTACCAGAAACATGGAAGTCTTCCTGCTTCTAATTTAGTTCCGCATATCTGGGTATGTGAATGCCTAAAATCCCATTAAGCCCAGTGGGTTAATTATTACACTTGCTAGGGCCCCAGAGGAGAGGAAACACAGTAAGTCAGAAAAACCTCTGGGCAGGTGAATTTCTCAGGTTTTCTTCTGGGAAGATGGGATCTGGAATGGTAGCGTGGCATCCTGGTAATTCAGAGACAGTGGGGAGGGTGAAGAAACGCTAATTTGTAACATTTGCTAATTTCTGTGGTGTCAACACCCTACCATGGCTGATTTCAAGCTGACAAAGGTTTAACAACTGCCTTGCTGATTTCCTGAAAATTTAACAATTAGCTTTCATGAGCTGCAGTGGGCTGACCCCAGGACATCACTGCCTACACACCAATGAGAATGGAGATTGACACAAAGAACAGAGTGGAAAGACACACAGCAGGGAAGACAAGATTTTCCCGAGTCTCAATCCAATATGTAGACTATGTCTCCCTTTTCACAAAGAAGGAAGGGGAGGAGAGACCAGCATTCACATTTAGTTATTGTTGTTTTAAGTCCATTACGCACATACATAGGAGAAAATTTCAGCAACAGTCACCCTCTGAACCCAGTTCCTCAGTTCTCTCCAGAGGCAACTAAAATGCTCAATCATTAGTGTATCCTTTTGGAAATATTTTATGTATATGACAGTGTGTGTATGTGTGTGTGTTCCTTTCCAATATTAAAATAATATTAACATTGGTAATAGTGGTACTAAACAACTCAGGGTGTTTTTTTTTTTCATTAAATAGTATATTTTTAGTATCTTTCCAGGAAAAGATACATGGATGTGCCACATTATTTTTAATGGCTCACATGGTACTCCTTTTATGTACGCACTATAATTTATGGAACCAGTTTTCTCACTGATGAGCATGTAAGTTCTTTCAGTCTTTTACTGTTATAAATGAATGATGCAATGAATATCCTTGTACATATATATTTGTGCACATATGTAGGTGTCCTTACAAGCGGAATTTCTGAATAAACGGATATATACAATTTATTTATGAATTTACCTTCCTACCAATGATTCAAGAGAGTGTCTTTGCTCCACAGTGTTACCAATATAGCGTATTCTCAAAATCTGACACCAATATGTGTGAAGTGCCTGCTCTGTTCCCACACTTCACACAGGTTCTCTTATTTGCGGTAAGTTTATTTAAGAAGAGGAAACTGGGCCTCATGGAGATCTAGGAACTTGCCCAAGGACAAGTCTCTGTGACTCCAAGAGTGCAATCTTCCCTTTTCCCCATGTCAAGCACCTTTCCCCGCCAGGCCCACTGCTGACAATCCAGTGTACGAAGAAGGGAAAGTTCTCCGACAGAGCCCAAAAGTTTAGGACATGCCGATAGCATCACTCTTTTGCCTCCTCATTCTTTCTTTCATTTCCAGAACATTTGCTCACTCAGTGCTGCCCAGTGATACTTAGCCAGCCTGACTACCCATCTAATAATTTCTGATACTAATATAAAACCTTCCCAAAGACAAATGTAACTGTAGACGCATTCCAGCTTAACACAGCTTTCCTGGTGGTACAGTTTCCAGGGACATGTCACTGTGTCAAAGCAGGGACCACATATGTTCCAGATCAGCTTGTCGGGTTTTTCGCTGGGAAGTAAAGACAAATTGTTGTCCCTTTGAAAAAGTATCTTTCATCTCTCCATCTATCTGTGATCTAAAGCAATGGGGCTCTTTCTGTATGTCTTTGAAATGGTCTACACTGACACACGTTTTCTCTGAGCTGCCGAGAGAATATGCCATGAGATGTTGCCCGTGATGGTTACACTCAGCTAGCAGACGATTAGGGACTGGTTAAACCGTTGGAGAAATTGCCTTGGGAAAAGAGGAAATAAAAGCAAATATTACTATGAAACATAGAGATTACCAGCTAGGAGGAGGAGAGAGGTGGAGGGAGGGGGAGGAGTGGAAGTAAAGGAGGGAGGGAGAAAGAGGAAGAGAGACTGGTGGAAAATAAACCGTGCACTTTAGGAGAACAGCGCGGGAAGGCAGGCTTGGAAGCCTGGTTTTCCGGCTTTGAATGACCGCCTAGCGCTTGCCGGTGCGCCAGGGTGCTGTGAGGATGTGGGCAGAGGGCGAGTCCGAAGGGCTCCAGACACTGGGAATAGTGGTGGTCGTGTGCACCTCCCTGAAACTTTTGCACTACCTCGGGCTGATTGACTTGTCAGACGGTAAGCGAACCCTGGAGCTTCCCCGTTTTCTGTGAATGTTTTTTCCGGCTTCGGTTGCTGTGAGAGTCGTTTCAAAAATGCACGGAAATGAGGGCGGAGACCCGAGAGATTTGAAAAAGCCGGGCTGAAACAGCGTAGTATTGGTCCCCGCCTCCCCAGTCGTGCCCCAGTGCTTTGCTGTCCGTCGTGCGGAAACGTGGTGCGCCTGGGGAGTGCGGGAGCCAGGGAGTTAGGGTCTTCTGCTCCGGCCCTATGAGCATGTGAGTCTTGATGGATTATTAGCTATGGGTGAGGCCAGCACAACACATCACAATTCTCTCTGAAGCTGTCTGGTAACTATGTATATTGTTGATGGAAGCGAATGACTTTTAAAATCCATTATATTAACTTTTTAAAAGAAGTTACGGAGATTATATGGAGGTAAAAACCTTTGTAAAATGCTAATCACAGTGTCTGACAATTAGAACACATTTAATAAACGTCGGTTTCTTTGCTCAACCCTTATAAGAACCCTTATTCCAAAGCCACCTCCTCAGCTCTGACTTCAGCTCCATTCCTTAGTGAGAATGGGGTTATAAATCCAGGTTAACCCAATCGTTTAAGATTAGAAAGTGATTTGGTTTCCAACGTTGAAGGAGCTCAAGAAACAAAGAGTTTTATTTTTCCTCCTTATGAGATATTGTTCCAAATAGAACACAGTTTGTATAGATGATTTTTGTCACGTAAAATTAGGCTCTGGGAAAGATTCCAAATTTCATGAGCAATTGGGCTCATAAAACAAGATCAAACTCCAATAGTGTATATTCAAAGTATGTATAACGTGTATTCAATGTATATTCTTCCACCACTGCACGGTGTAGACAGAATTTCTCTTCCAAGGGGCACCACATGACAAAACCATACATAATAATGAAATGCATTTGTAGACAAAGGACTAGCTAAAATACCAACTGAAAGTGGGAAGACCAGAAACTGAAGTGTGAGATGAGGTAAGCCCTGGAGTAAGAGTCAAGAAATCCACTTTCTATCCATAATCTGTCTCAGTTTAATGTTGGTCAAGCCATTTTTATAAAAATTCTGGGTCTTCCTTTCCTTAAGACGACTTTAGATCTCTGTTCCTTGGAATTCTAGAGTGATCCAAAGGTTTCTTTGAATTCAGTTTTGTGGGTTGAGACGGGCAGCCAGACTCTGAGTCCCTCAGCTCTGCTTCAACCAGAACAGCTCCGCTTTACTGTTCAGCATGTTAGCCCTGTATGTAAGGATGTTTTTTAGCTTTAGCTAAAATTTAGTGACTCTATGACCCTAAGGCCCTACTTCTCTGAGATTTTGAAAGCTGAAGCACATTCAGAAAACTTTTTCTTCCTTAAAAAATCACCTGAAATCTGACAATCTGGAGGACTAGTTCTGTCTGCTCCAGCCCTTGGTCCCTTAGATGGGCTTTTCTGAAGATCCAAACTCAACCTGCCAGTCAATACCAACTGAGGAGAGCCACTGTTCTCCATCAGATTTCAAGAGAACATGTTCCATTCCTGTTCAGAGCTTCAGAGCTTCAGAGCAGCTTCCCCTAAGATTGCACATTAATGCAACAGCTTCCTATTTTCTTTTTTTTTTTTTTTTTTTTTTGATAAGACAAGGTTTCACCATGTTGGCCAGGCTGGTCTCAAACTCCTGACCTCAGGTGATCCACCTGCCTTGGCCTCCCAAAGTGCTGGGATTACAGGCGTGAGCCACCGTGCCTGGCCAAGCTTCCTACTTTCTTGTAAGGCTAAAGTTGCAGTAGAAATATTCCCTTGCTCTTCCTTTCCATATCATAAGTATCCATCTTCCTTCCCCTGCTTTAACTTCTCATGATTGCAGTTTTTGTTTTATTACCACAAAGGATATCAATCATTCATCTAATGTTATAGCAATGAGGGGATTTAAGGTGAAAGGTAGAGAACATATGTTGAGAACTATTTCTGGAAACTCTAGGTGAAGAAAAAGAAGGGAATTAGCATTTATTCAACACCTACAATGTGCCAGGTACAGTGCTTTTATATACATGAGTTAATATAAACCTCAAAATAATGCTCTAAGGAAAACATTTTAAATAATGCTGAAGTTAAATATCATGATTCCTTTTATATAAGGAAGAAGACAGATTTAGAGAAGTTAAATAAAATTTCCAAAAATGCAGCAATAGCAAGGTGGAGGTATTTGTCTCTAAAATTTCACCCTCTGTTCTGTACACCAAGTACTTCAGCAAGTAATCCAGTTCCAGATGGAATCTGCAGTCTGCCATTAAGTCTTTACCACACATAGGCTCTTATGCTACAGCCCTTACCATATGGTCCAAAATGCCATTTTAAATGTGTATTTGATATGGAGACTCTGTTCACAATTTGAGTACTAAAGAGAGAATACCACCTCCTAGTAGATATACCAGGACCAATGTGATGCCGTCATTCTAAGGAGAGCAGTGGAACATCTCCAAAGAACCCATCTGTAGTCTTCCTTCGGCCCTTGATCTTATTCCTATTTTATTTTTTAGGGTGTTTTTTTTTTCTTTGAGACTAAATCTCACTCTATCACCCAAGCTGGAGTGCAGTGGCATGATATCAGTTCATTGCAACCTCCGCCTCCCGGACTCAAGCGATTCTCCTCACTCAGCATCCCAAGTAGCTGGGACTACAGGCGCACACCACCACACCCAGCTAGTGTGTGTGTGTGTGTGTGTGTGTGTGTGTGTGTGTGTGTGTGTATGTGTGTGTGTTAGTAGAGACAGGGTTTCACCATGTTGCTCAGGGTGGTCTTGAACTCCAGAGCTCAGGTGATCCACCTGCCGAGGCCTCCCAAAGTGCTGGGATTACAGGCATGAGCCACCGTACCTGGCCAATCTTTTAGGGATAATTTTAGGACAGTATACAGATATTGAGCCAAGAGTCAAAAGAGCTGGGTTGCAATTCTGGTTGTGCCATTTATCAGTTGTGTGAGGTTGGACAAGTCTCTTTTTCTCTCTAGCTTTCTCTTTCCTCATTTATAAAATAAAGAAATGAGAATGATAGTTGTATTAATTTTTGAGGACTGCCAGAGCAAATTACTACAAACTAGGTGGCTTAAAACAACAGACATTCATTCTCACATAGTTCAGGAACTTGAAATCAAGTTCTTGACAAACTCCCCTAGAGTCTAACGTCTCTAGAGAAGGATTCCTCCTTGCCTCTTCCAGCTTTTGGTAGCTCCAGTGTTCTTTGGCTTGTGGCAGCATCACTCCAATCTCAGTCTCTAGTTTGTGGTAATGTATTATGACAGTCTTAGGAAAATAATACATACGTATTTGGAAATGTTTCTTCATTTGCCACAATATGATATCAAATAAAATACATCCACTTAAAAGTTCAGATATGGATAGACCTATTGATCTGGAATGCTAGTGAATGTAAAGGCTTAGGTCAACTTCTCTCTGCAATTCCAAGGAGGATGAGAAGTAGCAGCCTTGACCTCCCACCAGCGGGAGTTTCCCTCCCTCATCCCTGGTCACTGACCACACAAGGACCTGGCATCTCCCAGTAAATGTGTTCCTCTACAACCTGAGCCACAAACCTCTCTCTCTTTTCTCTCTTTCCTCTTTCTACCTCCATATTTGGTTGGCTATTTTTAGTTCTTCTGCAGATATAGTTACACTTTAAATGACACACAGCCTTTAATTACTTACATGTTGGCTTGAAGCAATGGCTGTTGCTCACCTCCTTGGAAATATCAGAAGACAAGAATACTTTTACTTCCTCCTCCTTCTCTCATCCTTCTCTCTGTCTACTTAATCTGTTTATCATATTCTCATTTTTACACCATCAAGGTTTATAATGCTCCCAGAACATACCTCCTTCAAGGTAAATGGGAATGGTATCCTCTGGTCTCTCCTTGCCTATGAGGACAACCCTGTCTCCTGCTCTGCCTGGGTTCCCAATTTGGCCCTAAGACTTTTCTGTTTGCATGATCAGCAAAAGGACATCAAATACTTTGCATCCTCCAATGAGCAGAACACATTCTGTGGTCAGAAGCCTTCTCATTACTTCTGATCTCAAAGGGACATCCAGAGTTTCCCAAACCCAGGCCAACCACCCTTCCATTTAGCCACAGCCTGAAGACCCCCACTATGATCAATAAAATAAGACTGACTCCAGATCCCACTCTGCTAACTGCCTACCTAATACCCAGACTCTTGCAGCTGAGAGAGTCTCTTCTAAAATCCAGCCCAAAAGGCAAACCAGATTTGAGGACCAGAATAGCTTGTATTTTGTAGTCTATTACAGCCAGCATAATAAACTTTTTTGTCTGTTTGTTTGAGATAGTCTCACTCTGTCACCCAGGCTGAAGTACAGTGGCACAATCTCAGCTCACTGAAACCTCTGCCTCCTGGGTTTAAGTGATTCTACTGCCTCAGCCTCCTGAGTAGCTGGGTTTACAGGCACGTGCCACCATGCCCAGCTAATTTTTGTATTTTTAGTTGAGACATGGCTTCCCTGTGTTGACCAGGCTAGTCTTGAACTCCTGATCTCAGGTGATCCACCTACCTCGGCCTCCCAAAGTGCTGGCATTACAGGTGTGAGCCACTGCGCCCAGTCAATAAACGTTTTAAAATTACTTTTTCTATTCCATATCATAGATTCTGGGGGAAAACAAGGCCCAATTTGAGTAAAAGCCACTGCATTTAGCTGGCTTGAACTTCTTCAGAGAAAGAACAACATAAAATATTCAACTCATCTGATTTTTTTAATGACATTTCCTTTTTATTTATATTCAATTACACAAGTAATATGTGAACAGATTATCCCTTTTTTAAACCATCCCTTATTCTACAGATCAAGTGAAAGTACTTGTTGCTGGACTGTACTTCCCATCCCCACTTTTGTCCCCAGGACAAAGTACTGTCAGGATACCAGTGTTCAGACTGAGCAGATTCCTAGTACTGACATAAGGAGCATCACCATCTAATTTTTAAATTTTAAAAAATGAACACAAAGTCTATTAGAGGAATGAAATGAACCTACTTTGTAGGTACATAATATTTCTCCAGAGAGAAAGGAGGAGAGCAGAGGTAAGATAGGAAGATGAGAGCTACAATAAATGAGAGAAGAAAGAAACTGTCAGAAATGGCAGGGCAGAAAGAGGGTAACAGGTGGGAGTGAGAGAGGGGGAGGGAGGAACAGAGGAAGACACTAACAAGGAGAGTCACTCAGTTCTGAGGCAAGCACTCGATTCTCTGTGGTTCACTTGGGTATCCAAGTAAGTTATTTCCTATAATCATTGGCCTTTAGGAGTCTGCTTAGCTAATCAACAGTTTGCCAATTGTTTTTTGTCCTGCATTCTCCAGAGACTTTACACTGCAAAGGCAGACCACAGCAGCCCACCTTACACTTGAGTTGTGGCCAAAGCACCATCCTCACCAGACAAAGCCAGCCCCACAGCTGACCCTGGCCTGTGAGTGTCTGCAAACTGGCTGTAAAGAACATTCTGTCTAGTTTCTTCCTCAATAACCTCTGCGGCTGGGCACTGGAGGTTTTCTGAAAGGAAGTGTTCGGTGTCTCACACAGCCATGTGCTTAGTATATTCCGTGCAGCACGCCACTGAGCCAGTGCCCTTGAAATGAGTGAGCACTGCAGCCATCTCCCTTTATTTCCCTCAAGGCAATATCCAAGGATTAAAAAGTCAGAGCCATCTGCAGATTCCTCCTCTCTACCTTGCCCTGCACTTTTTGTGCCCTTCCTCTTCACCCTCTCCAGCCCCAAATCTCTCTCCTGATCTGCAGGCCTCCTCCTGGGATGCCTACTGGGGCTGGTCCTCCCCCATTCTCCCCCAGAGTTCTCTGCTGTTAATCTGTCTCCAGCAAAATTAACCTAGCCTATGTCCCATGCCCTCTGGACTCTGGCTGCTCGTGAATCACTCTTAAATATCAGGTCTCTCCTTAGGCAATCATTTTGTTGTGATTTTATGTGTAAAAAAACCTGGGTAGATTTTTTTTTTTTTTGAGATGGAGTCTTGCTCTGTTGCCCAGGCTAGAGTGCAGTGGCATGATTTCTGCTCACTGCAAACTCTGCCTCCCGGGTTCAAGCGATTCTCCTGCCTCAGCCTCCCGAGTAGCTGGGACTACGGGTGCCATGCCTGGCTAATTTTTGTATTTTTGGTAGAGACAGGGTTTCACCACACTGGCCAGGCTGGTCTCAAACTCCTGACCTTGTGATCCACCCACTTCCGCCTCCCAAAGTGCTGGGATTACAGAAGTGAGCCACCACGCCTGGCCAAACCTAAGTAAATGTTTTAAAATTATACTGCTAACATAGCATGCAGGCTTTAGAATTAACACAGGAGAGCCAACAGATGTGGAAATTTGGGAAGTCAGAGGAGATATTCTTTCATTCATTCATTTGTTCATTCATTCACTTGTTCACTTTTACATGAATGGACTCCAGAACAGATGCTGGAGATACAAAGATGCATGAGACTTGCCCCCATCTTCAACAGTCATTCATAGTCTAATCAGAAAGAGAGCCTGGCATTTGTAATACAATATGGAGTAATAATAGCGCTGTGTTCAGCCTGCACAAAATACTCTGCATGCATGGTCATATATCCCTTGAAACAACTTTATGAGGAAGATACTACTATAGTCTCCATTTGACAGATAAGGAAACTGAGGCTTAGGGAGGTCAAACAACTTGCCCAAGTAAAACAACTAGTAAGTAGCTGAGCCACAAAACAGAGATTCATGCAGAAACTGCAACAGAAGAAATCAGGACTACATCTGCCTCGAAGGAACCAGGGAAGGCTTCCAAAGAAGGGAGCATTTTAAATGGGTTTTTGAAGTATGTATAGGAGCTATAGAGGTAGAGAAGAGGAAAAAAGTCATTTCAAACAGAAAGAACAGGTTGTGCATTTAAAGGTGAATTGAGAGGTGAGAAAAGCATGTTCAGAGAAAGACAAGACATTTGTGGCTGTGGGAGCTGAGATACGCCCTCGGGAAGGCTGGAGATGATGTCAAAGATGAAGATTGGACAATAATGCCCATCGAGCCAAGAGCCCCCTTTCTGGATTCCCTGCTTCCACTCTTGTGTAGAATGAGCTTTTTAAAATGTTCATCAAATCAGGCCCCCCTCTTATTAAACATTTCAAAGGTTTTCTGCTCTACTTAAAACCTAAAATCCTTCTTTTGTATGCAAGGCGTAAACAGCCTGCCTTTATCCTGTAGACAAAGGTGAGATGGGAGGAGGAGCTAACTCACAAAGACAGTGGTTATGTCTGCTCTACTCACACACATCCCTACTGCCCTGCAAGGTGCCCAGCACATAGTAGGTCCTCAGTAGGGTGTTGAATGAATGAACAAATCACTAACGAATGACAGGTCTAAGCAGGGATTTTTCTTCAAAGCTTCCTCACACCTTGAAATGCATTTGGGGGCCCAACACAAAGGTTTCCAACTTCAGCAGCAAAAACTCCACCTCCCACACAATGTAGAGTTACTTCTTGCTCATTTCCAGTGGGTTTCTGTCTTTCTCCACAGCCTGACTGCTTCTCAAAATCTCTCTATTCCCTTCCAAATATACATTCTACATATTTACAGAAGCTTGTTATTCCCCTCTGAGCTGGCCTAGAGTTCTCCTGATATTTCAGAGAATTTCCAAGAATAGGGAAATCTCCTGATATTTCAGAGAATATCCCAAGAATAGAGAAAGTTCCATCTGACAAATAGATGCTCAGTAAAATCTGGTGAGTGAATGGATTAATGCAAAAACTAATTATCATGCTGTTCATGGCAATGGATATGATAATTTTTTCAAGTCCAACTCTGGGGCACCCTCACTTCCATGTCACATGATTAGGAAAAGGGCCCAGGTGACATTCAGTAGACATAGACTAAGCCTCAATCCCAGCCCTCAGACACATCAGTGCCCTCTCTAGGCTCACTCTCACCAATTTTAGAATTGAATTACATCAGTCGTTTCCAGATGGTGATCTGCAGAATTCCTTTAAGGACCACCTCTGGGATTTGAGGAAGGAAAACTACACTCTCCCAATCTCCCTCTTTAATCCAAGCATCTGATTGCTTTAGTCTGTTTTACATACTTAGCTTCTGTACACAACTTCCTTTGATTAAAGAATTCCTTGGCTTTATAGTAGTGGATGATATCTAAGGATGATGTAAAATACTGGGTGATAGCTAAGGTTTTTCCAAACTTAAAGCCTTTATGCTTCCATAATTCCACTTTACCGATGTAGGAAGACACATGATAGACTTACTTTCAAGGTGGATAGAAGGGATATGACCTAGCCAAGGCTACAGCATTTCTCTATGGCACCATTGCCATGACAACCATCAGTTTGAATGCCTTATGGGTGCATCCTATGGGTTATGCACTGGCCCCAAGCCATAACCCCTAGGACTCTAGAGCCAGCAGCAACCACAAAACACTGAATTAATATTGAGTGAGATCTCTGTTCCCATAGCTGCCACAGGCTAAATAAGTTGAGGGGGTATTTTAAAACCCAAGATGAGATCACTGAGCCTCTGGTATCAAAAAGGTGTATTTCATAGAATGTTTCATTGGATGAGAGCTTAAAGAGCATGGAAATGATCTGGTATCATGGAAATAGCCCTGCAACTGCAGTCAAAGACCAGAATTTAGACCCCAGTTCTGCCATTTGCTGACTAATCACTTTGGGCAAAATACTTAACTTTCCTGAGAGTTAGTTTCCTCATCTATAAAGTGGGGTAATATAACCCACCTTGCAGGATACTGGTAGGATTAGTTGAAATAAATTGTAGGAGAGCATTTGGCTCAGTGCTAAGCCTATATAAATACTCCACAAGGGGACAGAGAGGGAATGACTTGCCTAGGATCTCCTCCTGGAAATCACACAACAATTCCATTCGTGTCATGTGGCCCACAGGCAGCTGGTGGGCACAACCAGACTGGCCCAGCATTGCCATGGTCCAATAGGCTTCTGGTGCTCAGGGAACCAGCAGGGTCCCCTGAGCATTCCTCCTCAGCTCCCAACACTTCCCTGCAGGCACCAGTATGCAGGGCAAGGTCCTGGAGGGGGCGCCGAAACACCACTCGAGATCCTCACTCTCAGGAATTCAATATAGAAAACACATTAAGACCTGTTTACATGGAACTGCTGTTTATAATTATTGTTCCCTATGGGATATTCCCCACTGCTTCCTCCAATCCTGTTTTAAACTGCTCAACTAATAGAGTTTTCCTGGCTTCCCCAGGGAGACATTCACAGATGCTAATAGAGACATAATTCAAAAATTGCTTGATATACATGCCCTCAATTTTCCCCAAGAACCACCTAAGTAAAGAGCCCCAGACATGCAACACACTCATTGGCCAGATGCAATTTAACAGGCGTGGGATTAAATATACAGGCTACTACAGCCAGGTTGTCATCAAGCAGCAGCAGGCACGGCATTTTATCCTAAGGTCCCACCATGGCCAAATGCAACAGGAAAGACGCACGCTGCTGGGTGGGACCCCTGGAAGATCCCCCTCTTCTGTAGTTTCCACCCCAAGCTTTTCCCAAGCCTTTTCAGGCAAAGCGGGGAGTTTTGAAAACAAATCCCCCAGGCCTGGAGAAGCAAAGAATCAATGCCGAGCAGCTCCGGAAATAATAGCTTCCATCTCTCTGATATATAAAGAGGATAAGGAAGGCAGAAAGAAGGGGCACGATATTACAAGATTGCAACAATACATTGCAACATTACATTACAGAATTACAGAAAGCAAGATCTAGTTTCAGATGCCAGTTCATGCACTTACTCCCTGTGTGACCCTGGGAATCACTTAAGCTGTCTGAGACTTAGCTTGTCTAATGACAAACTGGGGATACCAATATCACCTCCCAGGATTGTTGGGAAGGTAAATGGAGATTGACAAACGTGAACACACTTAGTATGTCTTTACATAGTAGGTATTCAATAAACTCTTCTATATATATCTTCTCTTTCTGAAAATCTGAATATGGGGAGCATGGATATGCTTATATGCTGGTTAAACCAATGCATGAATGTTGAGCAAATCATAAAATACTAAAATTAGAAGACTAAAAGGAGTAAACTAGGACCGATTAAAAGAAGTTTGCCTTCCCCAAAACTCATAAACTTAATGAAACTTGCTATCTCCAGAGGAAATTAATATAAATTTAAAATAGCATAGGTTTGAGATGACTTTAGAAAAGTTTCTGGAGAATAGATCCATCACTGGTTAATAAACTAAAAATATAGAGAGAACTGCCCAAGGTTACATGAGCAGAAATTCAGTGTCCCCACCACTCCTTTTCATTGCAGAGGGAATTGACCCTCAGGGAATGGAAATGCCCAGCCCAGAATTGGGGATGTGGTCTAGGAACCCAGGTCTCCCATCCCGCTCGGTGGCCCTCTCACCCCCTCCCACTGGTCAGTGTTCTTTGCCCTGTGCTGGCATCCCTAGGGACGGGCCAGCCCCCATCCCCCCAACACACACACACATTGTCCCTTCAAGATGGAGCCAGGCTGACACCACGTAGAATGACCTGGAAGCCCCCACTCAGTCTACCAGCCCTCCCTCCTCACACAGGAATAGATGGGAGGGAAATGAAATAAGCTGCCATCTGCTGTGCATCCTCTGTGTTCCATGCTCTGGGTACCCATCTAATCCTCGTGAAGACCCTGAGAAGTGAGTGTTCTTCACAGACTAGGCAACACCAGAAGGCAGGTGAAGAATGTGCAGAAGCTACACAGTGCACGGGTGACAGGTATGACAGCCAAGCCATTCAAACTCCCTGGGTCTAGGACCCAGCTCTTCCCACATCTCTGCCTTTACCGATCAAATACCTGAGCACGGAAGGCCCTCCATCAACATGAACTGCTTTGAATTGACATGAACAAGCTTCAATCAAACTATAAATGCTGAGATGTTTCAATTATAGAAAGTATTTGAAAGACCCCATAAATTCCCCTGTCATATCACGTGAGCTGCATTTACTGCAGCAGACACTTTTTATCTTGGGCTTCGAGGAAGGATTAGCAAGAAGAAAGTGGAGGGGGTCTGAGGAAGGGCTGGCAGCCTAGAGGAGGAAGCAGTAAGAAGCAGGCTGGAGGCAGTTCTGTGCTGCCGGCCTTCATCGGTGTGGCCTTTGGACAGCACCTCAGCAGGAACGTGGTGGAGAGCAGCCCCGTTCACTCTTGAGGAGAGCCTCAAACTCTTCAGGCAGATCTAGCCTAGATGAGAATCTCGGCCTGGCCTCTCCGGGATGACAGGTGCCATTGCCCAAGAATGGGGAAAAGGTTGAAGTGCTCCAGCCAAAGACCTCAATTTATCTTCAGGACAATTTTCACTAGAAACCTTGCCTCACCACTGCCCACTTTTTCAGAAGTAATTAGAATGCTAATCTATAAGAAAGATGACTATTAAAAATAAATTAATAATAGATGATACATTTTGGCTTACAATTTTGAATAATATAGCCATCCCATCTTAAAGTAAAAATTCATATATTTTTAATAAGCCTGAGACATGTTTTCCAATGAACCACAGATGGTTCATTTTTATTATCCTATAAAGAGACATTATGGGCAAATGTTTTTTAAAATGGTAAAACAGAACCTTAGAGCAGCTCTCTTTTGGAGATCTCTAAGCACTTTCTAAGCATCAGGACTCCCTCCTGTCATCACAGCGACTGAAATGAGGAGATGGTCTCTGTCACCCCCTCACTCACCAGTGAGCCCCAGACCTTCATCCCTGATTAGATGGAAGCAGTGTGGCATGATTACAGTTCAGATTCCAACTCTGCCACTCAATGACTAATAGCCAAGCCCTATTAATGCAGAAAATGTAAATTAAAAAAAAATCTTCCTGAGGTTGGTTATGAAATGCATTCAACACAGCACCATCCACAGAGAGCCTCTTTTTAATTGCTCTTTTCTTTCCTCTCGACACCCAGAATCACAAAGGATGCCTGAAAGGGTCACACATATATGTCTGTGCCCATAACATGGCATTGCACATACAAAGGAAATAAATATGTGTTGCCCATGTGACAAAGGTCCATGAGCCCTGTCTGCAAAAAGCTGTTGAGTTTAAAGAACAAATAATTCTGAAAAATCTTCCAGGAGATGAAATTTGTAGAACTCAAGGGCAGTAAACCAGCTGCTTTCCAAGGACTGGTCATAGCGTTATTGACTTACAATAGCCAAAGATAAGTCAGTATTAATCAAACCCATTCTCTAGAACAACCTCATCATCACTGGGGCCAGGGCAGAGAAGTGTGACACAGCTCTCTCCAGCCTTCCCCACTTCACAGCATGGTTCCACCATCCACCCAATTGCTAAAGCCTGGATAGTCTTCCTTGTCACCTCCCAATCCCCTTCTCTAACGCCCATCCCCCGGCCACCCAACATCAGCAAGTCTGGTGGTTTCTCTCTGTCACAGAGATTCAAGATCTGCCCCTCAGCTGTCTCTCCCAAAGTTAACATCATCTCTCATCCAGACACTTGCAACACTCTCCTAGCAGGTCCTTCTGCATCTATTTTTTAACTAAATTTTTAAAAATGAAAACATTCCTCTAAATATAATATGCTCCAGAACCCAGATTAAAAAAGAAAGAGAAGGGGGAAAGAAGATTAGGGCATCCCAGAAGCCCCCTATTTGCCCCATTTGATTCATTACTCCCCAAAGGTAACTGCTATCCTGACTTCTAGCCACACTGGTTAATTTCCGTTGATTTTGCACTGTATATTCATCCATGCTGTTGGACACTGTCATACTTGATTCATTCACATTGCTGTGTAACATTTCATTGTATGAATATTTTAACATCCATTTTACTGTTGAACACTTGGGTAAACTTCTGGTTTGCGGCAATTATAAACTCGACACTTCTGCTTCCCATTGCTTTAAAGATAAAAGCCCAAGTCCTTGTCAGACAGGTGAATGGTCCACCCAGTTAGCATCCTAGGCCGGGCGCGGTGGCTCATGCCTGTAATCCCAGCACTTTGGGAGGCCAAGGTGGGTGGATCATGAGGTCAGGAGACCGAGACCATCCTGGCCAACATGGTGAAACCCAGTCTCTACTAAAAATACAAAAATTAGCCGGGCGTGGTGGCATGCGCCCATAATCCCAACTACTTGGAAGGCTGAGGCAGGAGAATTGCTTGAACCACAGACTCGAAGGTTGCAGTGAGCCGAGATTGCACCACTGCATTCCAGCCTGGGACAGAGCGAGACTCTCTCTCAAAAAAAATAAAAACGCCAGGCTTTTTCTCATCTCATAATCCTTACGCATGCTGTTCCGTCTTCCTGAAACTGCTTTCCTACCACTTCTCACCTTTATGCTTCACCTCGTAATGTTCATAGACTCTCCTTCCTTCCTAACTCAAAAGAGCCTCCTTCTGGTTTTCCTTCACACATTTCCCTCACTCTTTTCCTTCACTGCGCTAAAGATGATTTCTAATTGCATAGTCACTGATGTCAGTATTTGTGTATTGTGTCATTCCTGCTGAACAGAGGATGGGCCTGACTTATTTGGGACCATGTTCCTGGTGCCTGGACCCAAGCTTGGCACAGAGTAGGAGCTCAATAAATATTTGTTATATGAGTGACTGAATGGCCATACTCTCAAAGGACCCACAGTCTAGGACAGACAGAAGAATCTTTGTCTTTTTGTCTTGCAGTGAGATGGATGCTGCAGGGAGGGGTCTTGTCATACTGATACTGTCTGGGGAAGACAGAAAAACTTCAGTTTCAGAGGAAGTAGCCCTTGAACGAGATTTGAGAGAGGGCTGCACATTGCACAACTCCATGGGCACCATGCACATTGTAGTCCAGATAAATAGAGCCCCCTGGAGGTATGCGAGGCATGGGATAGACTTAGAGAAACCCAGGAAATAACCCCTTCAGGCACCTGACATGCAAAGATGTGAAAGTGTCAACCAGGAAGTCCTGTTGGGGGAACAGCAAGTATTTACAGAAAGTGACTGTGTGTGTCTGTGTAGCAGGGTGACTTTGCATAGGAGAGACAAAACCTGTGAGATAATCAAGGAGCAGTTTATAAAAGACCTTCATAAAGAGCATGGCCTTTTTCCTGCAAGCAGTGAGAAACCATTGAAGGCTTTAGCATAAGGACAGTCAGATGTACTTCCCTAGAAAGCACATTTCCTTCTGCTCCAGAACTTCTGCACAGGAGGCTCCTAAAAGCTCTCCCCATCCTCCCTGTACACATAGAATCTGCCTCTGTCTCTCTGTCTGTCTCTCTCCTCCTCCTCCTCCTCCTCTTCCTTCTCCTCCTCCTCCTCTTCTCCCCCTCTCTCGCTGTCTCACACACACATACACACCAAACTCCTTCCTTCCTATCTAGTCAGCTTCCGCTCCTTGGGATTTCAGGCCCACCGTCACTCCTCAGGGAAGCCTCCCCTGAATGCCTGCACTACATCAGGGCCCCTTTCCCCCGCCCCCATCCCAGCGCACCAAATAGCTCTCCCTTACAGCACTTCTCACAGCTGTCATTTTATGTTTGTGTCTGTGATTCTTAGGTTATAAAGCAAGGGTTATAAAACAGAGGTTAAGTTCCTCATGCACCAAATCGTAAGATCTGGGAACAAGGACCACGCTTGTCCTGCTCACCACTGTAATCATCACACTGCCTGCCGAAGTGCCCTGCACATATTAGATACTTAGTAGTTATGCGTTCCTTGAATGACTCTTTAAGAGAGGTTCTTCTAGCTGCTCTTGCAGAGAACCCATTGCTAAGGTTGAGCCTACAGGCTGATACTTTGCACTAGTCTCAGGAAGAGATGGTGAGTACATGAAATTGAGTCCCCGAGGGGTTAATGCCCAGTGCCCTAGCTAGGAAACATCCAAGGATGCATTTTGAACCCCATCTGTCTGGCTGCAGAGCCCAGCCCTCTAATGCATTCAGGGGTCCTAGCTCCTTGAGGATGCCACTGTGCCGTGAACTTCTTTCTGATCCTCATGGCTCCCAGCACAGCATCCACACTCAGAAGGTGCAAGATGAATGTTTGCAGATAATGAACATAAAGTTCTCAGGAACCCTCATCTCCTGAGAATCTGCTTTGTCCCCCACAGCAGGTCTGGGTGTGAACCTTCCCCAATGGCCTTGGGACCAACCAGTTTTTACAAATTATCAGCATCTCCCCATTAGCTGTTGCAATATTAAATTGTATGACTGGAAATGAATGAATAATCCCATGGGCAAGTGAGGGAGACCAAGCAGCAGGGATTTAATAACAAGTCTTGCCCTTTCTCCAAGCGGAAGGTCTTCCTAATTAAATATTAAAAATCTATCCATACAAGCTAGAGCGAAAAATTGCATTTTCAGCAGCACAGGTTTGAGATGCTGCCTCGGAAGACCCAAGAGCTGTGGGAATGCCCTCTCCCCTAGAAGAGGGGGCCAGAAAACCGCCACGTGATAAGCACTGCTGGGTACCCGGGTATCACAGGGCTTGCCACATTCAATCCTAATGGGGACAATGAGGCAGGGGTTAGATCACAGCCACTGTCTAAATGAGCAAACTGAGGCTTAGAGAGGGATAGTGACTTACCCAAGGCCACCAGGTATCAAGTGGCAAAGTTGGGATCTTAACCCAGTTCTATGTGGCTATAAAGTTCATGGAATGTAATGCTGCAGTTAAGAGCATGGGCTTTGGCATCAAGCAGACCTGTATTTGAGCCCCACCTCTGCTGTTTATTAACTGTGGCCCTGGGCAGATGACCTTACATCCTTAAGTCTCTAGTTCTTTGTCTTTAAAAGGTTGGCAGAATATACCTCACTGGTTTTAGGAAGGTCACATGAGATAGTGCACATGAAGCCCTAGGCAGGGGAAAATGCTTCTAAAATGTCAGCTGCCATTCTGATCACTGCAAGACCCCCACCCCCAATACTCCCAATTGAACCACCCCACCCCACTCACCACTGTCTCAGAAATGCCTCCTCCAGAAGGAAGGCATCCTGTCCAACCCACTGCTTCTAGCCAAGCTGTCTTTCTTCACAAGGTAGAAAAGGATTGTTAGTCATTGTTTAATATTTATTGAGTATGTACCGCCACACCAATTGCACTGCCATTCATTATCTCATTTAAATCTGACAAGAGTCTTGTAAAGTAGGGATTATTCCCACCATTTCCCAGATGCTGAAACTGAAATTGATAAACATGACATGTTGCCATGGCTACATGAAGATCTCCAAGCTGGAGGATCTCCACCCTCACCTGCCTAGCTTCCCAGACCTCTCTGCAGAAAAGGGACCAACCCCCAGGGCAGCCCTGGACTCTGGGCTCCACCCCTTCCACATCCATCCCAGGGCCACTGAGGACTGAAGAGTTCTCCACATTTGCCCTTTAAAGTGACTTAAAAATAATCTTTATGAATTTCTTCATATACAAAATTTGTACTTACTCATTGCAGCAAACTTAGAAAATACACATAAGCAAAAAAGAATGTAACAGCCATCCATAACCCTAATTCTCAGAGATCACCACTATTAAAATGTTTATTATCTAAGAGAGAAATGATATAGACAAACATGAGACAGATTGACACAGAGAAGATGGGTACATGATAGATATTTTCTGTTTTATAACCCTTGCTTTTTCTTGCACATCTAGGAATTTTTCTGAGAACTAATCTGAAATCTGCACAGGGTCCCCACGTCTCTGATCCTCATCCCATTGCCTCCCACCTTCTTGAACTTTGCTTCAATAATTATCACATCTCCTTTGCATGTTTAATCTTCCCCCTTTTAATGACAACTACCAAGACCTGTTTCCTAGTGCAGGGTCATGAGGTAACTAAAATAAGAATAAAGGAGAAAGCTACTGATCAGCTAGAAAAAAAGTCTTGGCTGGGCACGGTGGCTCATGCCTGTAATCCCAGCACTTTGGGAGGCCGAGATGGGCAGATCATGAGGTCAGGAGTTCAAGACCAGCCTGGCCAATATGGTGAAACCCTATCTACTAAAAACACAAAAATTAGCCAGGCATGGTGGCATGTGCCTGCAGTCCCAGCTACTTGGGAGGCTGAGGCAGAAGAATTGCTTGAACCCGGGAGGCAGAGGTTGCAGTGAGCCGAGATCATGCCACTGCACTCCAGCCTAGGTGACAGAGCTAGACTCTGTCAAAAAAAAAAAAAAAAAAAAAAAAGTCTTACAGTCCCAGGAGATTTTCTCCAGCCTTATCATATTCTTGATACCATAGAGTCAGTTCTGCAGCTGAGCCCAACTCAGCCCTTGGCTTCCTAAAGGAGAATTGCCAGGCCCCCTGGTATTCCAGCTGAAACCTCAAACATCCTAAATTGTAAGCTCTATTAACTAATAAAGAGAAACAGACTTCCTTCCCCTTCCCATGACTTGTAGGGAGTCTAGGGTCTCAGGCCTATGTCACAGGCCCTCGATTGCCATGAGCCAGCAAGGAGAGGAAGGACGCAAAGCCAGCAGGCAGAGAGCTGGCCCCGCAGAGCCAACCTCTGTGAAGCCCCAGCCAACGGGAGGGACCAAGTTTGTTTCAGTTTTCCTAAAAATAACAACAAGACTGTATTTTCTTTGCTGTTGGCTGTCCCTAAAACCGTTAACATGGGTTCCCAGCCTGGCATAATGTGGTCCATGCCTGCCACCCACTCCTCTGGGCTTTGTTCCCTTCATCCCAGCCTCCAGACACACCTGCCTCCTCTCATCTCTAGAGCAGGCCTATCTTCTTCCCCCAAGGGCTCCTTGTAGAGCCCTCTGCCCAGAACACTCTCCCTCACTCCTCACCTGTTGGTCCCCTTCTCCTCCTTCCGGGCTCAGTGTCAAGGTCACCACAGAGAAGCCTTGTGGTTATGTTTAGTTCTTCCTGCCTAAGTTCACATGGTAGCCCATACCTTTCCTCCATCGTACTTTGCTCAACTGTAATCAAACATTGTTTTAAAAAAATCATTCCAGCCTAGGAAACAGTGAGAAACTCATCTCTACAAAATAAAAAATAAAAATTAGCTGGGCATGGTGGCACGTGCCCATGGTCCCTGCTACTCAGGAGGCTGAGATGAAAGGATCACTTGAGCCTGGGAGTTTGAGGCTGTGGTAAGCCATGATTGCCCCATTGCACTCCACTCTAGGCAACAGAGTGAGACCTTGTCTCAAAAAAATATTATTCATTTAATATCTGTTGCCACCACGGGACTGATCCCTCCGTGAGGGCAGAGATTGTGCATGCGTGGAACTGTGATTTATAAGCATTGGCTCTGGAGCCAGGTTGCCTGAGCACGGAGCCAGCTGTGCCCTGCGGGATGCCTGTGGCACACCTCACTCCTGGAACACCTGGGACACACACACAATAGAAATGTTCACATTTTACTAGCCAGTGCCAGTCACATAGTCCCACCTAATTTCAAAGGGGTGGAAGGTACACCCAACACACATCAGGAAGGAAGAGGACCAGAAATTGTTGGTGACAAGCACAAATGACCACCCCAATATAACATTTTGTTTGGAAAGCACTTTATTCCACAAAAACAACATTACAATAAACACAACAACAAAACACTGATTGCAGTAGAACCAACTTTCCAGACCTATCTGCACAGCACAACCATTATCCCACTCAAAATGTCATGTTTTTACCCAAAACATTAAAATTTTAAAAGCAATTCAAACCCATAGTTTAAAAAATATTCCAACCAGTCATAAAAGGAAAAGTGTGCCTCCTCCTCCCAACTCCCCCACCCCACAATCCCAAGACATTATCCTTATAGGCGAAAAGGGTTTCAGGATTTGAGATGCAGGCTGGGAGGTCTGAGAAGGCTTCCCATAGAAGACATGACTTCAAACTCTTTTATGTGAGATTTAATTTTCAAAGACTCCTCTGATCCAACCTAAGCTTTATGGTAAATCACCTTGGGACTTAAATGATGAGAAGCACTGCTGTCTCACAGCGAGAAATTCAGAAGGGCCGGGAGTTCCAAGTCAAGAGCTCTGATCTGGAAAGTTCCATCAAAGCATCACTCCAGGCTTAGCGGTTGCCACCCACCACTCGTCAGACTAAACAGCCTCAGAGCCCTGTGACCTGCTAATATATTCACAAACTAACTCAGCTAATTAATCCCAGCTCATTCACCCTCTCAAACTACGCAAGTCTTCCAGCTGGCCCTCCGGCTTGCTGCCTCGGCTAATGGAGTGTTATGTCGGCTCTCTGTAGGTTGCACCTTACTCGCAGCCAAGCAAAGGCATTCACTAGGAAACTGAGCCCCAGGGCTCCCCCGTGAGTGGGGAGGAAACTCATGAGTGCCTTCTATATGCCAGTGCTCTATCTGCAGGGGTTCTTTTGATCCCAGTAGACTGAGAGATGATGTTACTGTCCCCTTCTTCCTATTGTTGACAACTGAGACTCAGAGGGTGGATGTGACTTGCTCAGGCCCACCACCTCTTCAGCTGCGGAGCTGCGACAGGAGCCTTTGTTTGACTTCAAAGCTCACCATCACTCCTCTCTCACTGATGCTCAAGTGGGCTATCACCTCACCCTTCCTGAGCCTTCCTTCACTATCCTAAAACGACACCTCCCGAAATCACCACTAAAGAACTTATTCATGTAACCAAACACCACCAGTTCCCCTGAAAACCTATGGAAATAAAAATTAAAAATAAAAACAGTGCCTCCCATGACCCATGTCCTTCCAGTCCCATAACTCTGCTCTATTTCCATTCACAGCTCCATTCCCACCTTTATGTCTTTTGTTCATTGCTTTATCCCCAGTGCCTAGAAGAGTGCCTGGCACCTAGTAGGCACTCAGTAACTATTTGTCGAATGAGTTAATAGGGTTATGAAAAGAACGCTAGATTACTGGAAGGATTCATCTGAGTTTAATTCTGCTATGCTGGGAATCCAGTGTGCAGCCTTGGATGAGGCCAGTTCCCTCCCTGGGCCCCAGTAGCCACATCTGTACATTTAGAGGGCAGGAGAAAAGCCACACGTCTGTGTCTTATACAACTTGTTGCCCAGAATGGAGGCTGCTTTAATGCTCAGAAAAAAGAAACAAACATGGAAATGCTAAATGGGTGGCAGAGAGCTCGAGGGAGGAAGGAGATGGGGAGGGGACTCTTGAAACTATTTGGTGTCTTCCCTCCTGCCCCCTCAGTACCAATTCTCAAGTACAGAAAGTGAAGGAGACTTGTATTAGTGGAATTTGGTCCCTGACTTGTTAAAGAGACACAACTACAAAGACACAAGAGTGGGCCCAGCAGAGACACTTAGCATGGTCCCTTGAGGTTCCAAAGCATCTGCCCATCAAGCAGATGATGTGATTAGTCTCTGTGACCTCAAGAATGCCTCCTGAAATTGCTGATTCAATTGCTCCTAATAAAGTGGGAACAATAATTAGTTAATAAGAAATCAACGATGAAGATTTAACAAGAATACTTAAAAGCTATGAGAGAATTAAGTGAGATCATGTAAGCAAAGTACATGTCACAGTGCTCTGCAAATAGGCAGTGTTCAGAAGTGTCACCTTTTCTCTTTCTTCTCTGAGCCTGAGTCTTCTCCCCTGTAAAATGGGAATAATATTATGCATACCTCACAGGAGTTAAGCAATGTGAAACTACTCTGTAAAGCATAAGGCTGAAATATATTGGGCTCAGAACCTATAGGTCTGTTCCATTCTCGACACACGTGATATTAGTAGCACAGTACATTTAAGGACACAGCTTGATTCTTTAATCACAGGGCATCCTGTCTTCATTGCGTTGCTTGGGACCCCAAAGAATGAAGTTCTGTCATGTCTCTAGACCACCACAAAACACATAAAAGTCACTTAGGAAAACATGGTAGGAGCCAGAGGAAAGGAATTGTTAAACAAGGATTGCAGATTCAGGTATATAAATGAGTGATGATGACTCTAACAATAGCTCTTGGTCTTAGTGTTGGAAATGTAATAGGGAGTAGTGGGGACTGCGGTTTAATTGTTGCCGTGTGGGAATGTGAGCCTGGCATGGCCATAATTTCAGATTTCTAAAGGAAAGCCAAAAGTTCACATTTTTATGTGAAATAAATGTTGATAAAGTTCACACTTAAATGAAGTGAAACAGACCAGGGTGGTGGTTTACACCTGTAATTCTAGTGCTTTAAGAGGCCGAGGCAGGAGGATCACTTGAGGCCAGGAGTTCAAGGCCAGTCTGGGCAACACAGTGAGACCCCATCTCTACCCCAAAAAAAATAATTTAAAAAATAAAAGAAGCGAAACAACAGTATCCCATGGGCTGCCAGACTGTGATTTCTGAGCTAAACTGTCAGATTACAAAATTATCCACTAAATTAGCCAAATACTTTCCAGATATTCCCTGGGCCACTGTCTCAGGACTCTTAATATATTTTCCGATTAGCTCCTTGTAGTGCTACACACTTTTAGCAAATAATGAGCACTTACTAGTCACTTTCTATGTGCAAAGCAGATATTAGACACCACAGAGGGAGTGAGATACTGAAAACAAAAATAAAACAAAAATAAGCACAAGACACAATCTCCACCCGCCCCATCCTTGTATATGAAAACTGTGACACCCAAAGGGAGATTTTGACACCTGCCGGGTGATTGCCAGAGATGATAAGTGCTTTGGGAATTTGGACAGAGCTTTTTTTGCAGTGGTCTGAGAGAGCTGCCCAGAGGAGATGGCACTTACGCCATGTTTTAAGGTTGGATAGGATTGGTGCCAGATGATCACATGCTCTGGTAGACAGGGGTCTGTGCACCAGCAGATTCTGGGGCTATTGCAGAGGACCCATAACAGGGAGTGTTGGGGAATCATGCTGGAAAGGTAGATCAGGGCCCTAGCGTGGACTCTTCAGCGCCAGCAGGAAAATCTAGGCTCTGTCTTGAAGGTTGCTCCTCAGCAGGAAGTTGGGGGGTTGTTGTGGGGTGAATCTGACGGAAAGGGATTCCTCCTCCTCCTCCTCCTGCTTTCTCCAGGATGAGGAATCTAGGCACCCGCCCTGAGGCCCCTCCAGGTCCCACTCTTCACCTCTTGCTTTTTATTTCTCCTGCCATACAACCTCTTTTTTATTTAAAATAGATTTAAGCAGGATAGAGCCTCCCCCACCCCCATCAAGGCTGTTTCCTTGTAGGTGGGGCGATGCCTTCATGGTAATGAAGTAGACCCTGAAACAATATAGAGAGGCAGCAGGGCTTGGAAACAGGCAGTATTTCCTCTTTTTATGATGGTTTCATTTTACATTTTTATTGGCCCTTCACTGATTGCTCCCGGGCTCTCTGGCGGGATGTGAGATGCGCTGACATTTATAGAAATCAATACATTAATAAATCACGAAGTTCATAATGTCTGATTTGCTTCTAAATGAGACAGAACTATTATCGCCATAAAGTTGCACATAAAATATGCCCAATTGTGATGTATTGTGTAGTCTAATCAAAGGCATTTGAGTGAATAACCTTTCTCCAAAAGAAGGAAACAATCAAAGCTGAAAAACTTCATTAATAATTCAAGGTGTGTCTGCCAAGGCTTCATTTATTAAGTGCACAGTTAAGAGGCTTCAGAGCTGAGTCCTGGAGAGGATAGCACCTTGCCATCTTCTCCCTGCCTCTGGGCAGGCAGATATACATTCTCAGATGAACTGACTGCACTCCTTGCATCTGGAAGTTCATGTCCAGTGGAGGGTAATGCCCAATCGACTTCTTCAGCTAAGAGACGGCCCGTAACAGTGCTCATGGACTGTCCGGATTCTTAAGGGCAGAGGACACACAGCCAGGAAATGTCCTTAGTGGCTGTCGCTTGTTATGTCTGTTCACTAATGTTCCAGGCCCTATGCTTCTGGTGTCCACCACCCACAGATCCCCTGTTCTGTTCCACGGACTGAGATGGCCAACACTCTTTCATCCAGAGGGTTGTGTTTGCTGGTGGCCATTACCTTTAACATAAAACGATCATATTTACTTTATCCTATTCATGTCCAACCTCAACTGACAATTGAAGTGTGTCTCTGACAGTAAATAGCAGAACAAGGAAATCTTCCTATACTGAAGAGAAACACAATTAATGAACTAGATCCATCAGGAAAGGCACAATCATGATTGAGACAGTGTTTAACAGATGTGACTGTTGGATTCTGTTGTTGAGAATGACCCTTAAAATCATAGTCAAAATATACCACAAGATGGAAATAATAGTTTTGTGCACCTGCTATGCATGTAGAGAATTTTACATACCTTATCTCACATACCTTATCTCATTTTACATACCTTATCTCACATACCTTATCTCATTTTACATACCTTATCTCACATACCTTATCTCATTTTACATACCTTATCTCACGAAGATTTACAGCTACAAGGTGGGCATGATTCTAGCTTGAATTAATCTAATAACCATATACCTCCTAGGGGCAGTGAGATGATTAGATCAATTCTAAAACTATTACCATGCTCTCTGAGCTCACCAAGACAGGCAGTTAATACAAGGATACGTTAATACTGAATCCAGCAAAAGCTCACATGGCCAGCTTCCATTATGTTCCTATTTGTGATTATTCTGTATCAAGCACAGAAACTTAGGTTCACACAAACGACAAAGAAAGAGTTTATTAGTGTGGATTACAGGGCCTAAGCCTACCCTCTGAAATTGGTTTTGGAGTCTTCAGCACACTTGTTTGGGACAGTCAAACATAAGCCAGCTATTCTAAAACAGTAGCAGTAATGTGATAGAGCTGGGTCATACTGTGCTTCCCAAAGTATGATCACTTCATTTCAACAACTTCACACTAACAGCCTGAACTGAGCCATGAAGGGAAAATTTACACCAAGGAAATTGGAAAGTTGTATCAATCAGGCTTTTCCACCCTCCCCAAGGGCCAGTTGTCAGATATTTACCAGCCCACCAAAGCTAGCTCTCTAATCAGAAACCATCACTTAGCAAGTTGTCAAATTATCTGCAGAGCAATGAACTCCTCTTCTTCAGAAAGCAGGCCGAAAGATATGCTGTTCACATCTTAGCCTGACCTGGACCCAGTGAGTTTCCATCAGTGAGAAAATTCTATGCTAACCCGAGATAATACTATTCTTGTGGCAATTTTACTTTTCCTTTGAGCAATTCCTTCAACCTCTCTCTGCCCCTTCGTCTTAAAACTAAAAGTGCCCTTTCTCCCTGGACACTCCTCATTTGCAATGAATTGTCATTTCAGCTCCTCAGTCGAGAGGAGTAATAAAATCCCACCTGTGTTAATCCTCTTATTTCCCGAAGAAATATTGTAGACCCACTCACCCTAGGCAACATGCCCTCTCTCTTCAACGCAGGCCATCAATTGTTCATTTACTGGCTATCTCCATGTGCCGGAACTTCAGGGTGGTGTCCAGCTGGGTTCAAAGGAGAAACAGTGGGAAGTTTCTCCACTGCCACCTGAACGCTAGCTGGTGGCAGGATTGGGACGTCATTTGACTAATTGCCTCCTAGAGCTGCAGAGACAGCTGGAACTACCTAAGTAAATCATCAAAAAAAAAAATATATATATATATATCATCCCAGGGCACTTTTTCCAGACAAAAAGGTCCACTTAAAACATCCTCTAGAGATCTGTGCCTGAAGCTGAGCTGCTGCAGTGAAACTGACATTTCTAACTTGCAGCCTGGCCATGGGCTTAGCTGGACTAAAATGCTGCTGCAGTGGTGAGGGCATGTGAGAGTCCCTAATGTACATGGCTTTGCTCCTTGTCCTGACACATCTTTTAGGGCTGCTGCTTTCTCTAATGCTGGAATCTAGATAATTCCTTTCCCAGCCTTTTGTTTCTTCAATCTTGGAAAATATCTGGATGAATGTAACACTGTCACACACAAACAGAATTATGACTTATGTCACATTCTGTATAGTGATTTTGTGGACTTTTAATAATTGCATTACATTTCTGACCATTAATTTCCACCATCGCCCTGCTGCTGAGAAGCTGCAAGGGACATTTGACGCTCCTCTCCCCACCCACCTCAACATTTGTGCTTACCTGAAGGCCACATTAAAAACACACCCATTTGGAGGGAAAGAGCTGTCGACTGAAATACACTAAATACTGAAGAATTTCCAAGTCATTTGATCTTGAAAACTCCACCTAATGGAAGCAGAAACACTCAAATTTTTTTTTTTCAGAACTCCTTTTTTCAGGACACTTTCAGGACTGAGGTATATAAATGAATGAGAAATGTATAAATTCAATTTTGCTTAAAAGGAGCAGGAGGAGTTTCAAGATTAAGAGAACAAATGCTTGAAGCAAAACATGATTTGAGTTTTATTGAACCAAGAAGACTGAAAAAAATACGTGGAACACTCAGAAAATCTTTATCAAGGCTCAAGCTGAGCACTCTTGGGGCTCATTGTTAAGTTTATAAAACTCAGAGCTGATGAGTTGTGTGCACTGTGTGGGTCTGAGTGGGCTTTTGACTCCCCTCCAAGCCTGGCTGTAAGAATCTAAGACTTAAAGCTGAAGGACCAAATGGGACTTTCCGTCCCATCCCCTCTCTGCTCCATGAAAGCACCAACGAGGATTTTTGCCCCTGATTATATTAGGGAATGCTGTCAATCAAAAAGATGATGCTAAACTCATCCAGAACAAACTAATCAACCATGTTTAAGGGGAAGAAAAGATTGCATCTTCAAATGCCAGCATGCCATCATGAATACAACGTCTCATGTAGTCAATATAGTTCAGGCAACATTGAAAATGAACCACTACCAATACTAGGAATACAATTTCAAGAGGAAGCACAACATTCTGTGTTTTTATGCACACAGTCCTGCAAATTATTTGCAGCTTAAGTATGTCATGTTCTTTTAAATTTTCCCCTGGGTACAGCTTGAACAACTTCCTACAAGTGTTGATATGTCATATTTTCATTATCATTTAGTTCAAAATTACTATGATTTAATTATCATCAGGTTGCTTTTTTGATACACAAGTTACTTAGAAATTGAATTACGCTGGGCACAGTGGCTCCCGCCTATAATCCTAGCACTTTGGGAGGCCGAAGCAGGAGGATTGCTTGAATTTGAGACCAGCCTAGGCAATATAGTGAGACCTCATCTCCACAAAAAAGTACAAAAAAATTAGCCAGGCATGGTAACACATGCCTATAGTTCCAGCTACTCAAGAGGCTGAGGTGGGAGGATTGCTTGAGCCTGGGAGGCAGAGGTTGCAGTGAGTGGAGGTCATACCACTGCACTTCATCCTGGGTGACATAGCGAGACCCTGTCTCAGAAAAAGAAAAAAAGAAATTGAACTATATTGCCTGATTTCCAAATATTTTTGAGGATTTTCTAGTTTTCTTTTTTTTAATTTTATTATTATTATACTTTAAGTTTTAGGGTACATGTGCACAACGTGCAGGTTTGTTACATATGTATACATGTGCCATGTTGGTGTGCTGCACCCATTAACTCATCATTTAGCATTAGGTATATCTCCTAAGGCTGTCCCTCCCCCAGCCCCCAACCCCACAACAGTCCCCGGTGTGTGATATTCCCCTTCCTGTGTCCACGTGTTCTCATTGTTCAATTCCCACCTATGAGTGAGAACATGCAGTGTTTGGTTTTTTGTTCTTGCGATAGTTTGCTGAGAATGATGGTTTCCAGTTTCATCCACATCCCTACAAAGGACATGAACTCATCATTTTTGGTGATTCCTCAGGGATCTAGAACTAGAAATACCATTTGACCCAGCCATCCCATTACTGGATATATACCCAAAGGATTATAAATCATGCTGCTATAAAGACACGTGCACAAGTATGTTTATAGCGGTACCATTGACAATAGCAAAGACTTGGAACCAACCTAAATGTCCAACAACAATAGACTGGATTAAGAAAATGTGGCACATATACACCATGGATTTTCTAGTTTTCTTTTGGCTATTGATATCTTGCTTAATTCCACTCTGGACAAAAACAGTCTAAATAACTTCAGTTCTTTAAACTTTTTTGAGATTAGCCTTATGGCCCAGGAAGTGGTCACTTTTGGTAAATATTCTATGTGCACTTGAAAAAATTTATAGTATTTTATGACTGCTGAGTACAGAGCTCCATACGTCTCAATGAGACAAGTTTGTTAATTATGTTGCTCAGATCTTCTATACCCCTATTGATTTTTTTGTCTGTTTATCACCTACTGAAAGAGGTATTTTTAAATTACTCCAATTATGACTGTGAATTTATTATTTTTCCTTTTAATTCTATCAGTCTTTGCTTTATTTGTATTTTGAAGCTACATTATTAGGACATATTAATTTAGAATTGTTTTATCTTCCTAGTAGATAGGCCCTTTTACATGAGAATTCTCTATGTTTAGCAAAGTTACTTGCCTTAACATCTACTTTAGCTGATGTAAACACAGCTGTGCCAGCCTTTCTTGATTTATGTTTGCATGGTATATCCTTTTCCATCATTTTACTTTTACTTTCTGTGCCCTTATGCTTACAAGCAGCATTTAATCAGGGTTTGGTTTATATCTGATGATTTCTATCTTGTATTGTAGATTTTCTATTTTTTAATTTTTCAGTGGTTTTACTCTGATGTTCTTATCAGTGGTTTTCTTTGTGCTTATCTTGCTTGGGGTTTGTAGTGCTCCTTGACTCTGTAGCTTGATATATTTCACTCATTTTTTAAAATTTTTCATTTATTAGCTCTTTAAATATTGCTTCATTATCATTACTTATCTTTTTCTTTTCTGGGACTCCAATTATACATATGTTCAAACTTTTCATCATGTCTCATATGACTCTTATGCAAGTTTATCTGTGATTCTATTCTTTTTTCTTGTTTTTTTGTTTTTTTTTGTTTTTTTTTTTGAGATGGAATCTCACTTTGTTGCCCAGGCTGGAGTGCAGTAGCACAGTCTCGGCTCACTGCAACCTGCACCCCTTGGGCTCAAGTGATTCTCCTGCCTCAGCCTCCCAAGCAGCAGCCAGGACTACAGGCATGCACCACCATGCCCAGCTAATTTTCATATTTTTAGTAGAGACGGGATTTCCATGTTGGCCAGGTTGGTATCGAACTCCTGACCTCAAGTGATCCACCCCCCTTGGCCTCCCAAAGTGCTGGGATTACAGGCATGAGCCACTGTACCTGGCCTGTGATTTTATTCTTTTCTCTCTCTGTGCATCTGTCTATGTATTTTTCTATTGACTTATCTACCAAGTCATTTATTATCTCTTAATCTGTGTCAAACCTGCTTTTAAATTGGTCTGTTTAATTGTTAATTTTGGATAATATATCTTTTAATTCTACAATTTTTAATTGACTTTTTGTATATATTCTGGTTCTCTGGTGGAATTATCTAGCTTTTTGTATATTTTCTTGAGCAAATGTTCACCATTATTTTAAAGCCCAGATATGATTAATCTAATTATCTAGATCTGCTGTGGATCTATTACTATATTCTATTTTTTCTCTTGATCTTGTCTCTTAATATGCCTGACATTTTTACTGAAGGATGCACATTGGAATAAAAAATGTGTCATCTACCTGGTTGAGTCTTCAGCTTCAGAAAGGTAATAGAGCAAAGGCAGATAAATTTAATCCAAACAGGGACTGAGCTGTTTTCATGCAGGCTGCCTTGGTAGCTCTCCAAAGCCTTCAAAAATGATGAGATTTTTTTAAAAAAATCCTTTTTTTCCAGTTGTTCTCAAGGGATTCCAGCCCTGCATAGGAGAGCTCACCACTCCTGGGATCTTCAACTTCTATGCCTTTGCATATGCTGTTCCCTTGTTCCCTCATTCTTCAACACTCAACTGAATTATCACCTCCCCTTGAAGCCTCCTCTGACATCCCTTCTAGTCCCATGCCACCCAGGAGGCATTAAGAGCTTCCTCCCCTCAGCTCCCAGTTCTTAACCATGTCAACACTGTTTTGAAATGATTTGCCAATAAAAAATTCTAGACCAGCAACCCACAACATCCTTCCCAAAGGTGTGTTATATATGGTACATGCTGTATGTTCTAAACGTCAAATTCATTGATAACAGCTAAGAACCGGGAAAAAAACCATCATTAATTATGGCATCTCTTGAAAAATCTAAAGATCTGGACTCACTGGGCTTAAATGACTGCATGATAAGAACTGGTTGAGTAACAACTGTTTCCCTTTCATGGAGCAGTTACTCTCCAGTTCTCAGTTCCCACCACTCTCTATAGTTGTACACCCACCATCTGTCCTCATCTGAATTACCTGCCAATGACTACTGGCATTTGAGTTTCTAATCCATGGTCTATGTGTCTATGTGTATGCCTCCTCACCAGTCTGAGAACTCATGTAAACAGGTATTATGTCTTTTCATCTCTCTCCTAATACCTATGACATTCCTGGCACACCAGAGCATGTCAATGCTTCTAAACATATCCACATTAAAATGCTACCAAAGCATTCAGGGCAGTGAAACTGTTCTACGTAATGCTGTAACAGTGGATACATGACATCATGCAGTTGTCAAAACCCACAGAACCGTACAATACAAAGCATGAACTCTAATGTAAACTATAGGCTTTAGTTAATATTTACATATCAATACTGGTTCATCAACTGGAACAAATATACCACAACAATGCAAGATGTGAATAATAGGAGAAGCTGTGAGGGTGGAATATACAGAAACTCTCTATATTTTCTGTGTAATTTTTCTGTAACCTAAAACAGCTCTAAAAATAAAGCATATTTGTAAAAAAATCAATAAATACAAATGCCACCTAACCAGAATGATCAAAGGGGCAACTAAATCCAGCAAAATAAGTTTCTCACATGGAATACAGGTCAGGAAATGAGTGAAAACACTCCAATGGATGCCCACCTATACGATCACTTTGAAGAGCAGCAGGAAAATAAGCCTCTGCTGTCTGGGGTTGCAGATTGGGGGACAGGAGAGAGACTAATACACACTGAAGATGGTGGCTGAGCTGCCTTACACACTCGTGGTCAGGGGTGCTGGCAAGACAGGTGGAAGTTCAAATAAAAGCCTACAGAGGAAAACCATGCTGACCACCAAACAGACCCACACAGGCCAGCAGGAGAGTATCTAGTGGAGCTCCCTGGGACCTTGGACTCACCCAGCTCCACTGTGCCATGGATAATTTTCCAGGTTTGGTATTTTGTCTTGTGTTTTATATTCAGCATAATGGGGGACTTGGCCAGCATCCACTATGCCACACATCCTAATGTGCTAACCCTCTTCTGCAACTGCCCTTTTCTTTTTCTGCATCTGGTTACTAATCAAGCTTAATGGGGGAAGAAAGAAGCAAAAACTTGTAGACTGTAAGCTCCAAGGGGGCAGAGAACACAGCTGTTTTATTCACTGACTTGTACCTAGTAGATACTTCATTGACAGTTATTGAGTGAGCAAACAAATAATCCTACAAGATATGCAGCTTCCAATCACAAAGAAGAGAGAGGGGGAATGGGGGCCTCCTGATTGTGGAGGGTATCTTATAAGCCACTCCTCAGTCAAACATGCGGGTGTTTCCAAGGACCCATCCAGCATCGCACATCTCTGCCATGTGCCATCCCATCTCTGCAGGCTGCATGACTGCATGGCTGAGGGCATGTTCAATGAGCCCCCTGCGGGAGCCATGGGCACTGGGAGGCAACCCACTGCTCTTGCCTGTTCTGACCATGGGAAAAGGACAGGGAGCTCAGCTCCAGCTCTGCTACCGAGAGGCTCTTCGCATATGTCAAGCTGGACGACGTGGACACCCTCAGAGCGGCCTCTCTCCATTGACAATAAAAGTGTGTTTTGCTTTTTGATGAATGGATTTGGTAAAATCTTTTCTCACTCTTTCCTAGACATCGCCTGGTGGTATTACCAGTATCAGAGAGGTAAAAAACAGTTTAAACTAACTTGACTTTGGTCACATGACTTGCAAAGGCAGAGCTTCTTGATCAAGTTCATGTTTTGTAATTAGTCTTCTCATGCACCAGCTCTCTGTGCCCTTTGTTAGCAAGCCCCACGTATATAGAAACAGTTGGAAATGTTCTTTTAGAGACAAGTTACAGGAAAAGCTTTGCTCCCCCTAAGAAATGGTTATGTTTTCCTTTCACAGACATTTGTAAAAACTCAGAGCCCATTTGCAGCTCAAGTGTAGTAATTGCTTCAAACAAATGGCCTGAATTTCCGTGTTCTCTTTTTCCCCATGGTCTTCACCTCCTAATCTAATCAACATTTACTGAGGCAGTTTTTCTCATTACTTCATCTCTTTTTATTTCATATTTATTTCCTATAATCAGCTTCAAGTCCTTTGTGCAACAAAGTGGCATGTGTTTAAATAAACAGTGAGGAGTAGACTATGTGGTTTGTAGGTGGGAGGGTAAGTAGGTATAGATCAAAAACCAAAAACTCAATGCCTGTTGCACAGGGCAGGCAGCATAAATGAATTCTGTGAGCCAGGGGTGAACAACAGGGCATCCTAGAGGCTGTGGCTGCCCAGAGGGGACAGCCAGTGTTCGGCTCTAGTAGGCTGCTACAGTGTCTGAATTTGAGACCAAAGTTGTCAGATAATCCCATTTTCTAAGACAAATCAGACATCCAGATTTGTACATGGATCTCTCATCTTTAAACATGGACAACTAATTCCAAAATAATTAAGACACATTTTACAGGTCAAACAAGACCTATCTTTGGGCCACACTCAAGCCAAGGATCACTATTTTGTAACCTCAAAGCTGGACGGGTGGCCAGGTGCAGTGGCTCATGTCTGGAATCCCAGCACTTTGGGAGGCCAAGGCGGGCGGATCACCTGAGGTCAGAAGTTTGAGACCAGCCTGGCTAACGTGGTGAAATCCTGTTTCTACTAAAAGTATAAAAAAATTAGCCGGGCATGGTGGTGCACACCTGTAATCCCAGCTACTCAGGAGGCTGAGGCAGGAGAATTGCTTGAACCCAGGAGGCGGAGGTTACAGTGAGCTGAGATTGCACCATTGCACTCCAGCTTGGGCAACAAGAGCAAAACTCCATCTAAAAAAAAAAAAAAAGCTAGATGGGTAAGTATAAAGTCCAAATCAGAGACACCATGAGGGAGGCACTATTGCCCAGTCCAGGGAGGAGATGGTCATGGTAACTGTCCTGAGCCTCACAGAGGGGACACCTCACTGGGGAGAAGACCCAAGGTGTGAGTCCTCCCACTGCTCATAGTCCAGGTCTAACTGGTACACAAGCACACAGCTTTGTAGGAGCAGGGGTGCTGCAAGGCTGGCTACAAGCCAGTTTGCAATTTGTGCTTGAGGAAAGCAGAATCCATTGTGGGGACACCTGGAAACCAGATATCATGAAAGGGGCCCAGACTGGCTGGATTCTAGGTCCAGATCTGTCACCCATTGCTCAATGACTTAGGACTCAGACAAAGCCAGTCAGTGACAAGGTTTAGAAGAGATCTCCTATGCTAGAATAGCTTAGCATGGGCTGGATGTGTTTAACAGATACAGAAACTCACTGAAAGTACAGTCATGCTCTGCATAACGACGTTTCCATCAACAACACAACATACACAATTGTGGTCCCATAAGATTATAACGGAGCTAAAAAATTCCTATTGTCCAGTGACATCTTGATGTTCCTGACCCTGTGTGGGCTCAGGCTAATGTGTGTGTTTGTGTCTTCATTTGTAACCAAAAAAAAGGGTTTTAAAAGAAAAAAATAAAAATAAAAAATTTTTAAATAGACAAAAAGTTTATAAAATAAGAAAATAAAGAAAAATATTTTTGTACCACTAGGCAATGTGAATTTTAAGCTAAGTGTTATCACAAGAGAGTCCAAAAGTTTGAAAAAAAAAAACAGTTTGTAAAATAAAGTTAGAATAAGCTAAGATTAATTTCTTACTGAAAAAATTTTTATTAATATAGTATAGCCCTAAGCGTACAGTATGTATAACGCCTACCTCACATTTAGTAATATCCCAGGCCTTCACACTCACTCACCGGCACTCACTGACTCACCCAGAGCAACTTCCAGTCCTGTAACTTCCATTCATGGTAAGTGCCCTAATAGTTGTACCATTTTTTATTTTTTTACACCATAGTTTTACTGTACCTTCTCTAAATTTAGTATGTTTAGATACACAAATACTTAAAATACTTACCATTGTGTTACAATTGCCTACAGTGTTCAGTACAGTAATACGCCGTACAGGTTTATAGCCTAGGAGCAAAAGGCCATACCATACAGCCTAGGTGTGTAGTAGGGCTACCCCATCTAGGTTTGTGTGAGTATACTCCACGATGTTCACACGATGACAAAACCGCCTCACAACACATTTCTCAGAGCATATCCCTGTTGTTAAGCGACACACGACTGAATAGGCAAATGTGCAGTGATTGTGCATTTTTTTTTCTGAGAGAGTCTAAAGCCTTAATTCCACACTCAGAAGAGTCTATGATTCCAAAACATTAAGGATCACTTAATCTTAATCATCTACTACTCAATCTGAGAATTTCCCGTGTAGCATCCTCTAGAGTCGGCCATCTCTCTTTGCCCCTAGTGATAGGCATTCATCACTGTGTGAGGCACTCACAGTTAGAAAATCACTTCTTAATATCACATGCACAGGGCAATGGTCCCCTCACTCCCATCACACAGAAGGTTATGGAACAACAGGCATGAGAACATTGAATGGCTTAAAAGTACTTTACAAACAGAAGGTGCTTTAATTTATTCTTGTTCTGTAGTTATTGCCACAGTATTACATCTCAAGTTAATTTTTATCTCAACCATTCAAACTCAAGTCTGACTTAGTAACTGGCTCATCACTATCTTTCATAACAAAGTAATGACTAGCAACATCTGGCATCGGAGACTTTGAACAAACCTCAGAAGAAACTGTCAAGGAGGCTCCCCATGGGTTCATGCTCTTCTCTCCTCCTGCACGCAGGGAACGGGGCCGTTCTCCTTCCTTTAGTGGGACTACCTGGGCTTTATCCAGGGAATCCCCGGGCGGCAACAGGAAGGTGGTGAAAACCACTGCCCGTCACCTCTAAAGTTTCTTGTGAATGCATCTACAGTGGCCAGCACCATGAGGCATACAAAGAAAGGGAATGGAGAGCTGATGTGAGAGCGGCAGCGTGGGCACCCCTGTGAGGTTGCCACAGCTGTAGACAAGTTAAATCAGTGCTATCCAATCAAAAGTCATGACCCGTGAGAGTCACAACCAGCACGGGTTTACAAAGAAACACATTAAAACTAAGACCGGAGCACGGCTCACTTTCGTGAGGGACGGGATCATTTCATGGAGTTTTTGTTTCAAAATATTTCATTGACATTTCACTTATATATATGTGTATACTGGATTGGGACATAAATTACAGTTCTTACTATAAAATACAGTAAAAGAAAGAAGAAAGAAAGAGAGGGCCACTGCTTTACCTAACATCCACAGGCAGGCTACTTCCCAGCATCTTGAGCCCCAAAGAAGTAAATTTCCTTCCACAACCGATGTTACCACAGCCTGACACTTAGCCAATGATGAAAACGAAAAACAAAACAAAAGCTTGGCAGTCAGTATCCAAATATGCAGATATTACAGAATCTGTTTGATGTGGAAATTGATCCTGCTACCCAGACAGCAAACAACTCATTTATTAATAAAGTCCAGTTCCTCCTTAATGAAGTGGGTTTAATAGTTGATATCTCAATGATTACTTAGTGCATTTTTTATGAAGGTGATGGGAAACAAGTGCTGTTTCTTGAGTCAGAAAGAGTCTCTCAAGCTCCTGCAAAGAAATTTCCCTGAGCTTGTGAGGAATTCAGTCACAGGAAGATCAAGGAATTAAGTGTACTGCAAAAAACCCTTTCATGCTTCTGGCTAAGATAAATCTAACAGTATACGGGATGTCTTCAAGAATACCTCATTTACTCAAAAAATACAATATTCCCATTTTCTTTATTCGCATTTTAATGTGATTTTTGCTTCATCTCCTTTCTTCACTCAAGCCACCTGGGCAGTACCCAGGGAATTCCTAAGGGGCCAAAGGAGGGATGGGCAAACCTCTGCAGCCCCTTCAGAAGTTTCTTGTGAATATATGCACAATTAAACAGATGTGCATTTTAAAAATAAAAATGCTTTTAGATCTAATGCTAGGAGATTTAAACCAACAATTAATTTCTCTGTTAAAATGGGTTAAAATAGATGTAAAATATTAATATGTATATAAGCATTCTGAATTAGACTTATGTGAATTTTTCTCCTTTTCTTTCTTTCTTTCTTTTTGAGAATAAGCCCTTTCATTTACATAGAAATGCTTCAGCATTTAGATAATTGCTACTTATCTTGTTAGCTACAAACATAATAATAATTAAAGGCTCTGTAGGAATTATGAATTCTGGGGAAACTGGCCACTTGTCTCTCTGTGGCGTAAACAGCATCTAATTTCTAACAAATCATCTGCCTTAGTCTCAGCAGGATAAGGTGGTATGTATTGCCCAGCACATGAGAAAGATGGCAATTAGGAATTGTTACCAAGTTACTGGAGCCTCACACGAACATTCATCACCTTTGGGGATATGTACAAGACACAAACTTAATTTGATGGATTCCATTTGTATTGGGATCAAAGTCTCAAAAGGGAAAGTGACAATTTCAGGGAAAATCTGGTGCAATGAGACCAACACTGATGAGAGAAATGCACACAATTTAATACACCTGCTCACCTCGTTCTCTGACGTGGAAACTCAGCCTGTGCTTGCTGTGGGTTGCCACGAGATAAGACATGGTCTGTGCATATTCCCAGCAGCCACCCGTCTCATCAGTATTCTTGCCAGCCCAGATTTACAGTCGTTCAATAGATGGATTTGGTAATGTCTGCCTGACAACAACAGGCAGAGAAGGTTAGATGGCAATTGATTCTTGATTGGTGTAAGTTTATAGAAAGCATTCTGGCAGGGCCCAAAGGAAATCACTCACCTACCCCTCTGTGATGGTAAAACGTTGAAAATTCCACTGACTTGGACTTTGTGATCCTTCAGTGGGAGATGGGCAGATTCCTTGCTTTAATTGACAGACACTTTCTAAATAACTAATGCAATCTTATATTACATTATAGTCCATATGGGAGGCATACTTAAACTACTACTTACAACAACTGTTTTTAGAGCCTTTCAAATGATTTGTACAAAGTAGCTCCTGTTTAAGATATTTTCCTAGTATTTAAGGATATCTAGTAGACATTACAAAACAATACACTGTAAATACATTCAGATTTTTATCATTAATACTTAACATGCCGTAATTTGAACTTTCTGCTAAATCATGCTATCCATTCCTAGTTGGCCCCAGTGGTGAGAGTTTACTGTTTCTTTAAATAATTTTGTTTCCCTTTGCTGTCTAGAGTTGTTTATCATTCTGCTTACTTGCCTGTGTCTCTGGAATATTTAGAAGTTTCGTGGGAAACAATTTGAATATGCAAAGAAGTTATTTTTAAAGCAAGGAAAATGTTTTCATATGGATTTATTTTGAGCACTTCTGCCTTCACCTCCACTGGGAACATGTTTCTCTCCAATGCTGAAGCCCCCTCCCTATGTGGTGTCTGACACAGAGGCTGACGGGGCAGGGAAGTGGGGTTCAAGATAGGAAGGCCATTGGCAGTGTGACCCCAGCCCACAGCCCTAGATCCCAGGTCATGACACCACTCTTTTGACAGCTCAGATTGTTACCTAATAAGAGTGACTCCCAAGCTCAACCATTCCAATGCCATCTCCTCTGGTTCCAGATAAGATTGAAGATGAGCTGGAGATGACCATGGTTTGCCATCGGCCCGAGGGACTGGAGCAGCTCGAGGCCCAGACCAACTTCACCAAGAGGGAGCTGCAGGTCCTTTATCGAGGCTTCAAAAATGTAAGACCCGTGCAGGCTCTGAAGGCCTGGGGGGGTTTCCCACATGAGGCTACACTCTCCCCAATGCCAAGGGAGCTCATAAGGCAGTTTCCCATATGTGAAGCTGTACAAGGAAGGCCAGCTCTATAAAGGGGGCATGAGAGGGAGATCACCTGGCTAGAAAGGAAGGCTCCAGGCGAGGATGGAGCAACCTCAGGAGACAGTAAACAGCCAACTGCCCAGAAACTTCACAGGGTGGCACATCGTCAGGGAATTCCCCAGCCCAGGGTCAAGCCTTTGCCCTTAACATAGTCATACCTTCCAACCCGGTGATGCCCCCACAATAACGGGATTTGGCCCTGCTGACTTACGCTAATCAGGCTCACCGAGACTGATGTGTAAGCCGAATGTTGGTGTATGAATTTACCCATGGGAAATAGAACTGACAGTGGAACCAGACACTCCTCTCCCTTCGCTGGGACCCGCTGTCCTTGGAAGCCACATGGAAGCCAGGTTACAATCAAAAGTGGAGTCAGAGGATGGGAGTTCCTTGTTTAGTTGTTAGTTTAAATACATTACTATGTTCCTGCATTCTCAGGCCAGTTTGAGAGTTCTCAGGTACAATCCTGGACATTAATTTATATTTTAAGTTTAACTCTCAGTACACAATCTTATTCCCAAATCCTGGAGTGGCGTGGAGTGGGGTGGGCTAGAGCAACGTGCACCTGGTCACCCTCCCTCCAGGTGCAGTCTGTAGGTAGAGCTGAGCTGGGTCAGTTCCAAACTGACCACGACCTCAATGTTCTCCAAAGTGCTGACCCACAGGGATTCCAGCCCCTCCTGGGAGTTATCTGACAGGTGCTGGGATGCCTCTTCCTTCCACACTAGCCTTGACTGCACATGCCAAGTGCCTGGTTTCCTACCATTAGGGCTTCTTTCCTTCTGATGGCAGCATTAGCAGTGGGCAGCCAAGTTGGAGCAGGATTCTGTGGGAAAGTTTCCCAGGCAGGCACTGGGCTCAGAGGGAACAGCATCCAGAAAAGACAAGAAATCTACACTGCTTGGCATCTACCATGGACTCAGTACCACCTAACATAGGTTCATAAGATACCCTTGGGGAAGGTATTGTTACCCCCATTTTACAGGTAAGGATATTGAGGATCGGAGACTGGCTTGGCCAAAGTCACAAAGCTTAGTATTGGCTGAGCCAGGATTTAAACCCAGGTTTTTCTGATCTTAAAGCCCCAAATCTCTCCACCTCACAGTGCCCATTCTCTGACAATGTCTCATCATTTTGCAAAGCAGCTCCGGTCCTGAGATGGGGCTACTTCGGAGAAGTGGAAATGCACAGGTCCCTGCCCCTGGGGATCATGAGGAACCCCAGATACCAAGGCTGGGCCAAGTCTTCTCCTAGTGCTGGCCCTCAGACGCCTCCCACTGACTCTCTCCCCTTCCCACAGGAGTGCCCCAGTGGTGTGGTCAACGAAGACACATTCAAGCAGATCTATGCTCAGTTTTTCCCTCACGGAGGTGAGTCTGACCTTGAAATCTATCTTGCCCAGCTCCCTCTCTGGTGAGCAGCCTTCCCTTCCTCCAAGTCCACTCTTCCTTGCCATCTGCTTCCTTCTCGAGGAAGGGGCAAACTCAGAGCAGGACACCTCCCTCATCGTGAGAGGTGGGAGTCTCCAAAGCTTTAGCAGGAAAGAACTCTGAAAACGAACTCACCCTGGAAGGGGAAGAAGGGCTGATAATGCAACATCACAACGTCTCAGAACAGCTCTAGAAAGCAGGTATTATAATCCCAGATGGGGTAACTGAGTTTCGGGGAAGATAAGAAAGGTACTCAAGATTGCACAGCAAGTGAGTAGCAGACCAGGATTAGATTCCATAAGGATCTGAAACAAGTTTTGCCATGCTGGCGCCACCATTGTGCAGGGCACTTTTTAATCTTTTCCTTAAAATAGCTGAGACAAGCTGGAATTTTGTAAAAGAACTTCAGTAAATACCAAAGACTATAAAAATAAACTAATCGAAAAAGAGGCAGGAAACATAAAGTTGTGCTTATTAAGCCAGGTTACAAGTGTGCCAGGCCCACAACAGCTGCTCTGTTGCCCTGACGGACTCCTGTGGGAACCAGCACTGTCCCCATGGGGCCTGGGACCACATCGGTGGCTCCTGTGGCCTCCATGTGTCAAATGCCGCCTTGCATCCTGTCTCCAAGAGCTGTCTCCTGCAAGACACCTTCCCTGGATCCTGATAAAATGCAGATCCAAGCATTCCAAACACTTCTTGGGCCCTGTTTCTCATGCGCCTTTTTGGCAGCAGACAGATGTCTTCCTTGGTGTGTGGGGCCCCTACCCAGATTGGGTGAGGGAGGCAGTTTTGTCCCATGCAGGCCCCAGAATTGCAGTTTGCTGAGTTCCACTGAGCCACTGTTTATTGAGTTCTCACTGTATGCCAGGCACACCTCTAGTTTAAAATACTTTTTAAAAAATTTCAAGAGATAGGTCTTGCTACATCCCATTGTAGAGAGGTAGGAAAGGGAAGCTCAGAGAGGTCATGCTTGATGCCCACAGTCACACAGCTTATGTAGTACAGCGGCATCCAAGTTCAAGTATCTCTACTCTGGAGTGAGTGCTCATCCCAGGCATTGCATGGCCATTCGGAAGAACATTGTCATGCAGTCACTGTGTCATTCATACACCAACAATTCCATGCATAGACAGGCAGGAGAATGGTTTTCTCACGACGGCTAGAGGGAGGGGCAAGGGCTCATCTCACCTTTTGCTAGATGTAACTTCCCACCCAAACCCAAAGAGTTGAGTCAATGGGCCCCACTCCATAATTTTCTCCTTTCCATCACCCTAGCATCGCTCTCCTCTCTTTCTTGTTGAAGCCCTGCCTTGTTTGGAAGGTTCTCCCTGTGTGGAATTCCTGCCCCCATCACCTGCCCTCCTTTTCTGCCTTGTAGATGCCAGCACGTATGCCCATTACCTCTTCAATGCCTTCGACACCACTCAGACAGGCTCCGTGAAGTTCGAGGTATGCTCATCTGGGGTCCACTCTAGGGGTCCTCTGGTTCTGCATCACCTCCCCCTCTAAATCTCAAGGCATTAGGGGAAGGGCTGGATCATCAAAAGCTCTCAGTCAGACCAAAGACACATTTATCCATTCTTAAGCACTTCCTAAAGATGGGAAAAAGCAGCAGCAACTTTCCCTGGCCTGCAGGAACTCAGGGACTCAGGGGACTAATAACAACAGTGTATGAGCTCCCAGGCACACTGCTTCCCAGTGGCAGCCCCTGTACTTAGGGCTTTGTATGTATTAACTCATTTACTCTAATCCCCACAATAACCCTATAGGCTAGGGTTTTATTATTTATTACCCTTTTACAGAAGAGGAGAGTAAGGCAAAGAGAGATAGAGTAGTTTTCCCAAGGTCAAAGAGCACACAAATGATAAAGGATGGATTTGAATGCAGGCAGAATGACCCTCAATACAGACTGTTCCGACAGTCCACGTCCTCAGCCACTAGACCATATGGCCACTGGGATGATAGACAGACCACTGCAGCCACGGATAAGGCAATAACAGGGCTGGCTGCATTGATCTGTGTCTCTCAGAGCTCCATTCTTCCTCAAGGGGGCACCTTGCAAAAAAAAAAAAATGGAGCAGGGTAGGGACCCGAAGGCAGGAGCTCTTCACAGAGCATAGCCACAACCTCCAGGCAGACAAGAGAACGCGGGAGACACCATTCTGTGAGAGTATCACAGTCTGACCCAAAGTCACAGCTTCACCCTGCCTGATGGCTTGATGGTCAATGTCACTCCTGCCTTTTCCCCTTCTCAGGACTTTGTAACTGCTCTGTCGATTTTACTGAGAGGAACTGTCCACGAGAAACTAAGGTGGACATTTAATTTGTATGACATCAACAAGGATGGATACATAAACAAAGAGGTAAGTGAGCCAGGGCCAGGGGTGTGAGAGGGCTCCAGTGAAGGTAATTCATCCTACAGAAAACAGCCCCAGGCATGAGGATAGCGCTGTCTGAATGAGGCAGGCTCTGCTTTGCGGCTAACAGAGCTGGTCCCTGGCAAAATAAAGAAGGCCTCCCTCATTGCCCTACCCTGCCCTGTTCCCAAGCGCCCAGAAAGGATTAAACAGATTCATTCTCACTGGGTCACCTAGATTCAGTAGACATTACACAGTGGGTAAAAATGACTTGTTTAAGTGTAAAGAGTTACTCTTCCCTAGGGAACCTGCATTTGGGAAGGTTAGGAGCCACAAGTTAAAGCTAAAAGTTGAAATGGTGGAACTGTAGGCAGCACCTAGAATAGAAAAGAAAGGTTTTTAAGGAAGGGGAACCTACAATTGGGTCATATTGGCCTTAAACTATTTCGCCTACTAATACAACCTCCAAGGGGGTGATGGAAGGTACGGCTGTCTTTAAAGAAATTATCACAAATAATTTCTGAATCTTCACCGCTTCGTACTTTTAGAACCTCAGAAGATATGTCTCTAGCCAGTGAAATACCCTCAGATCTACCTCAAAACTCACTTTGGTGTCCACTGTATCCTGGTATCTCAGTGGAAGCTGGAATTTGGCATCCTGTAACACTCCACTTACTGAGCTCCCGTGTGCCGGGCACAGTGCCTGTAGATATAGATATCAGCGCTAATCTTCACCTCAACCCTGCAAGCTTCTCTCTGTAAGCTCAGAGAGTTTATCCAACTTTCATTCCTCATTCATTTAGTCATGTTTTTAATTAACACACATTTGAAGGCTTATTAGGCATTCCAGGTGCTGGAGGTAAAGAGGTGAACAATCAGACTAGGCCCCACGCTGGAGCAGTATAGAGAGATGGACAATGAACAGGCCCAAAAAGAATCAACAGGTAGGAGATATTTTGGCAGGGAAGGTTAGCAAAGGCCTCTCTAAGGAGGTGTTGTCATGCTGGAACCAGTTATGCAAAAAGCCATGAAAAGTGTTCCAGGCAGAAGGAACAGCCACTAGAGAGGCTTTGAGGCAAGACAGAGCTTCATGTGTTTGAAAAACAGAAAGGCTTCAGATGGCTACAGTGAAAGTATGAAGCCGAAGACTGATGCAGGATGAGGCTGACAGGTCAGCAGAGTCAGATGGTGGAGGGCTAGGGTAAGGGGCTCATCCATATTCCCCTGGGAAGCTGTTAGATGAACATGTTTTTTGGAAGACACAAAAGGCAAAAACAGACTTAAAGAGAATCAGAAAATCTGACTAGCTCTGTATCATTTAGAGAAATTATATTCACAGTTAAAAACCATTCCCAAATAAAATTATAGGCCCAGATGGTGGACTGGTGAATTCTAATACCAATCCTACAAAAAAAGTTTAGAAAACAGAGGAGGATGGAACATTTTCCAACTCATTTTATAAGTCCAATAGTACCCTGATACCCAAACCAAAGAATAAAAGGTCTTATGAGAGGAAACAACTACAAAACAGTCTCCCTCATGAGCACAGATACAAAAAGCTTCCACTAAATATGAGCAAATTGAATCCAGCAATATATAAAAAGGATGATACACTACAACTATGTGAGTTTTATTCTAGGAATGCAAGTTTGGTTTAACACTCAAAAATCAATCAATATAATTCACTGTATTTAAAGAAACCAAAGGGATATAGACTGGAAAAGGAAGAATTAAACTGTCTCTATTTGTACATGGTATAATTGTATTAATAGATAATACTAAGAGTCTACAAATAAACTGCTAAAAATAATAAGTGAATTTAACAAAGTGAAGACATGAGTTCTATTTACAAAAATCATTTATAATTCTACATCCAACAAGCAACCAGAAAATTAAATTAAGAAAAAATAGCATCAAAAAGCACAAATTACTTTGAGAAAAATTCAACAAAATAGGTGCAAGACTCATACATTGAAAACTATAAAATATTGCTAAAATAAAGTAAAGAACTAAATAAACATAGAGATATATCATGCTCATGAGTTGGAAGCCCCAATATAGTTAAGATGTGGATTCTCCAAATTTGATTTAAAGATTTAGTGCGATCTCAATCAAAATCCCAGCAGGCATTTTGTAGCAGTTGATATGGGAATGCAAAAAAACTAAAATGACCAAAACAACTGAAAAAAGAACAAAGTTAGAGGACTAAACCTACCTTACTTCAAGACTTAATGAAAAGGTGCAGTAGTCAAGATGGTGGTGAACTGGCATAAGGATGGACAATATAGATCAGTGGATCAAAATAGAGAGTCAAAAAAACTAAAAGTAGAGCTACCATATGATCCAACAATCCCACTGCTGGGTATATACCCCAAATAAAGGAAATCAGTATATCAAAGAGATATCTGCACTCCCATGTTTGTTGCAGATCTGTTCATAATAGCCAAGATTTGGAAGCAACCTAAGTGTCCATCAACAGATGAATGGATAAAGAAAATCTGGTACTTATACACAATGGAGTACTTCAGCCATAAAATAGAATGAGATTTAATCATCTACAACGTGGATGGAATTGGAGGTCATTATGTTAAGTGAAATAAACCAGGCACAGAAAGACAAACATCCCATGTTCTCTCTTATTTGTTGGATCTAAAAATCAAAACAGTATGAAGATAGAGGGTAGAAGGATGGTTACCAGAGGCTGGGAAGGATAGTAGGGGGGCTGTGGGGGAAGTTAGGATAGTCAATGGGTACAAAAAAAATAGAATGAATGAATAAGGCCTGGTATTTGATAGCACAACAAGGTGACTGTAGTCAATAATTTAATTGAACATTTTAATAAAAGAGTGTAATCGGTTTGTTTGTAACACAAAGGATAAATGCTTGAAGGGATGGATACCCACTTTTCATGATGTGGTTATTACACATTGTATGCCTGTATCAAAACTTGTCCTGTACCCCATGAATATATACACCTACTGTGTGCCCACAAAAATTAAAAATAAAAAATAAATATTTTTTAAAAATAGAGATAGACCCACCCATATGTCAATGCAACAGATGCCAAAAAGATCAAAGAGGAAAGAACCGTGTTTTCAGCAAATGGTTTTGTAACAGCTGTATATCCATTTGGAAACAAAAATGGACCCTAACCTTAACCTCATGCCAAACATAAACATCAACTTGGAATGGATTATAGACTTAAATATTAAAACAAAAGCTGTTTTCTTAAGGAATGCATAGGAGAAACATTCTTACAACTTTGGAGTAGGAAAGGATAAGGAATCATTTTTTAAAGTAGATAAATTTGACTTCATCAAAGTTAAAAATTTTGTGCCTTAGAAGACACCTTTAAGAAAATGGAAATGCAAGCCATGGACGTGGGAAAAATGTTTGCAGATTATATACCAGATATATAAAGATACCAGGATACCAATCCAATATAAAGACTGGCATCCAAAATATATAAGGAACATTTATAATTTAATACAAAGATAAACAATTTCATATAAAATAGACAAAAGATTTGATGAGATACTTAAGAAGATATGTGAATGGCCAGTAAGCCCATGAAAGGTTGCTCCATATCACTGGTCTTCAAAGAAATGCAAATTATAACTATAATGAAATACAATTGCACAGAATGGCCACAATTAAAAAGACTGACAATACCAAGCATTGGCAAAGATGTGGAGCAATAGAAACTCTCATAGATAGCTGGCAGAAATTTAAATAGTACAAACACGTTGGGAAACATTGTGGCATCTTTGATAAAGCTCAACACGCACTTAACATACAACCCAGAAATCCCATTCCAGTCAGGCATGGTGGCTCACAGCTGTAATCCCAGTACTTTGGGAGGCTGAGGCAGGCAGATCACTTAAGCCCAGGAGTTCGAGACCAGACTGGGCAACATGGCAAGACACTGTCTCTACTAAAAAAACAAAAAACAAAAACAAAAAGCCAGACATGGTGGTAAGCACCTGTGGTCCCAGCTACTAGGGAGGCCGAGGTGGGAGAATTGCTTAACCCTGGGGAGTGGAGGTTGTAGTGAGCTGAGATTGCACCACTGCACTCCAGCCTGGGTGACAGAGCAAGACCCTGTCTCAAAAAAAGAAAAAAAGAAAAAAAAGAAAAGAAGTCCCACTCCTGGGTATTTACCCCCCAAAATAAAAATATGTAATTCCATAAAGACTTGTTAAAGATGTTCATAGCAGCTTTATTCATAGTAATCTCAAAACTTAAATGACCCAAATGTCTGTCAACAGGACAATGGGTAAATACATCGTAGTCTGTTCATCCAATGGAATATTACTCGGCAGTAAAAAGGAATGTTATAGTTGCATGCAGCAATGTGCATGAAGCTCATAAACCTCATGCTGAGTAAATGAAGACAGACTCAAATGAATTTACACTGTTTTACTCCACTTACATGAGATTTTAGAAAATACAAACTAATCTATAGTAACAGAAATTAGATCTGTGGTTGCCTGGTGTCAAAGGTTGAGAGGCACTCACCGTGAAGAAGTGTGAAGGGATGTCTTTTGGTTGTGAAAATGTTCTATATCTTGAGTGTGGTGGAGGTTACATGGGTGGATATATTTGTCAACATTCATCAAACAGTACACTTAAAATGGGTGAATTTGTTATAAGTAAATTATGCTCCAAGAAATTTGATTTATTTGTTGAAAAACTTGGTGTAAGGGGGAAGTGCCTAACCAATAGAAGACACTCAAAAAAATGTGTTGAAGGAAAAAAAATCCTGTGAAATAAAGCAGGTAAGAGAAAATAATAACTCAATATCATTCAAAATATAGATTACAAATCCTAAATGAGGTAATAAGAAATTAATGCCAGTGCTTTGTTTAAAGGCTCATACCTATAATCCCAAAACTTTGGGAGACTGAGGCAGGAGGATGGGTTGAGCCCAGGAATTCAAGACCAGCCTGGTCAACATAGGGAGAGCCTGTCTCTTCAAAAGAAAAATTCAAAGATTACCTGGGTGTAGTGGCACGTGCCTGTGCTCCCAGCTACTCCAAGGCTGAGGCAGGAGGATAGCTTGAGCCCAGGAGTTCAAGACTGCCCTGAGCCATAATCACTCCACCGCACTCCAGCCTGGGCCACAGAACAAGACCCTTCCTCAAAACAGCAATAAAATAAAATAAATAAATGCGCATGACTAACATAAGGTTTATTCCAGGAATGCAGGAATAGCCCAGTAGCAGAGAAAGCCTATTAAATAATTTATCATATTAATATATCAAAAGATTAAACCATTTGATGCTAAAATCACATTTGATATAATTTACCATTTATCATAATAATTTTCAAGATTCAATTAATTAGGAATAAAATACTTCTTCAGCATAATGGAAAATACCCCAGCCTAGTACACAGCTTCATACTTTATGGTAACATGCAGAGATTCTCACTGAAGAAAAGATGAGACAAGAGTGCACGCTGTCAGACATCACCACTGTTTAACATTTCCTGAAAGTTCTTCAAATACAGTGAAACAGAAAAAGAAATGCGATCTAAATACGAAAAATTACAACATTCCTTGTTAATGACATGATTTTCTATCTGAGAAAAAAGACAGCAAGAAAATTAACTTAAAACAATTAGAACTTTTAAAAAGCTGGCAAAGTGGTAATAAAATACATACACAAAAAGAAATTGTATAGCCAATATATCAGTTGTGACTAGCTAGAAAATTATAATAAAAATATTCTCATTGTAATCACAATAAAATTTAAAGCACATGGGCATTTTAAATATCCATAATTTAGATGAAGAGAAAGAAACATTTGATAAGTAGAGAAACAGACCATCTTCTGAAAGGATGTATATTATAAAGATAGCAACATTGTAATGACAGCAATTCTTCTCTAATTAAATTTAATTTATTTTGAATCAAAATGAAAGTGTTATTTGGGGAAGAAATTTGGCACAATTGTTATAAAGTTATATTGGAAGATTAATCAGATGAGAATAGCAAAGACAATTTTCAAAAAGAAGAAAAATGGTGGGATTTGTTCTACCAGATACTGAAATATATTATAAAGCTGAAACTATTAAAATATTATAATATCAGAGAAGGAACAGGTAGATCAATGGAACAAAATAGAAATCCCAGGTACAAATATCATCTTGGTTCATAATAAAGGGAGCATATTGAATAGAGAGGTAATGAATCATTAAATGATTCTGGGAAAACTGGTTAACTATTTTGGCAATAAGTAAGCAAATATTCTTACTTGGTACCATAAACCCAAAATCACTATAGATATGTACAGTTGCTTTTTAACTAAAAAAGAACTAAAAATCATATGTGAATATCTGATCATAGAATGGAAAAAGCATAAAATCAAAGTTAGAAACAATTTTTAAAATTATTGATGGCTTTACACTGTAAATATTTTAAAATTCTGTATATCAAAAAATACCATAAACAAAGTTGAAAAGCAAGTGACAAACTTGTTTGAAAAAATCTGCAATTTATGACAGAAAGGATTGATATTCCTTAGTAGACACTCATCTTAACAAAGGCAAGAGTCATATTCATCATGCTTATCTTTGTATTTCTTTGACACAATATCTAGCACATGGTAGATGCATAAAAATATCTTTTAAATAAATTAAAAATCTATTAAGAGATTTTAACAGTTTAATAAATCTACACAAATATATAAAGAGCTCTCACAATCCAGTCAGAAATAGATGAACACAATGAGCAAAGCAGATGAAAAAATAGTTCATGGGAAAATAAATAAAAATAGTCAATACATATATTAGAGACCTCACTAAGAAAGTAATGTATATCTTTAAAAACAATGAATTATCACTTATATATTAAATTGCAAAAGTTTTGTAAAGTCTTTGTTGAAGGTTAGTGGAAAGTGGTTTTTCATACATAGTTGCTGAGAGTGTTCTGATAATAAATTTTCTAAAAGGTATTTGAGGAATGTATATCAAAAGCATTGAAAGTTACGCATCCCATTCTCCTTATAAAACCACACCTTGGTATATGTCCCAAGGAAATAAATAATAGACACAAAGACTTAAAAGCAAGAAGAGTCTTCAGGTAATAGTGCCCCAGAATGTGATAACCATGATATCCACTAATAGCAGATTTGTAAAATGAATTACAGTAAATACATATAATGGAATAGCCAGTGGACACTTAAAATCATGAAAGAGTAATGTAAAATAAACATTAGTATGATATATTACATTTTTAAATCGCTTGATAAAGTGGTATGTATGATATCTCAATTTTATAAACAACTAAATGCTTATATACACATGCAAATATATGACACTCTAAAATATTCAAATACTACCTTGCAAAATACATAAAGAAAAAAATACAGAAATAGGATTTATACTATTTGGTCTTCAACTTTGTTTCACTCATTATTCCATCACTGAATAACCTTACTAGCTCCTACTCCCTTTTTGTAATTTGCAAACTAGGCAGAATTCTCCCCATTAATCCATCAGACCTCTCTGGAGGGCAGAATTAATAAAGTACCCCTTAAAAGAAAAAAAAAAGTGTGGATAAGTGGCTTCTTAGAAAAGATAGCAGGCTCTTCCCCTGGCAATCATTTGGAGATAATCTCATCCAAGTTGTAGGCTATGAAAATCCTGAGAGGACAACAAAACTGCTCTTTAAGTCCTTTCTGTGATTAAAAAAAATATATCAGACAGGAAAAGCATCAATGGCCATGTAGATGTGAAGGGCTTGTAAAGCACACATTTTAAAATAAACACATGGATAGAGACATATATTTCCTCATTCTATGTGTTGAGGGCACCTCAGAGCAATGACATCCCTGTAGTAGTGAGCATACCTAGCACCTAGACCTTGATTTCTAAATACCATTCTTCAATAAACAGAACCAGTCTTCTTGGAGAATAGTTGATTCTAAGACTGGGAAACAGAAAATACAAGATGAGCCTGGAGTACTTTATTATGCTAGAAGGTATAAAAGTGCTTAAAAAAAAAACTGCGGGAGTCAACCTGAAGGAGTTCCCAATAGCCAGAATGAGAGCAATTTGAGCAAAATTAAAAATTATTAAGTATTGGATTATAACCTATAAAATATGGTAAATGTCCAAGAGTCCATACTAATGTAAATAAACAACTGAATACATAAATAAATGCTGGAGAGAATGCAGCTCTTCCTTACAGAAGAATTTTAATTAATAAATATGGAAGGAATAAAGGAAATACAAAATTTCCATCAGGCAAACACTACAGTAATAATTTTTGCAGGCAAGATCCACTGAAAGATACTAAATCAGTAAGGAAACTTGACAGACACCACCTTAATCAAGTGATCAAGGTTAACATTATCAGTAATAAGACATCTCAATACTATGTAACTCCCTGATATGATGCACTGAGAAGGTTATAACATCACTTCTGTGGTATTCTTGCCAAAAATGCATAACTTCAATCTAATCATAACTAAACCAGGTACTAACTCAAATTGAGAGACATTCTACAAAACAACTGACCTGTACTCATATCAAAAGTGTGAGGTCCTGAAAGACAAGGAAACAAAGAAACTCAGGCTGGGCATGGTGGCTCATGCCTATAATCCCAGCACTTTGGGAGGCAGAGGCAGGAAGATCACTTGAGTCCAAGAGTTTGAGACCAGCCTGGGCAACATGGCAAAACCCCATCTCTACAAAAAATTAGCCAGGTGTGGTGGTACTTGCCTGTAGTCCCAGCTACTTGAGAGGCTGAGGCGGGAGGATCGCTTGAACCTGGGAGGTCGAGGCTGCAGTGACGGGGATTGTGCCACTGCACTCCAGCCTGGCTGACAGAGCAAGAACCTGTCTCAAAAAAAAAAAAAAAAAAAAAAAAAAAAAAAAAAAAAAAAGAATGAGAAAATCATACAGATTAGAAGAGACTAAGGAGACACAACAAATAAATGCAATGTAGAATCATTGAAGGGAAAACAATATTAGTTGAAAAGCTGATAAAATTTGAATAAGCCCTGTAGTTTAGTTAATAATAGTGAAGCCATGTTAATTTCCTAGGTTTGGTCATTGTGCTCTGGTTATGCAAGCTGTTAACATTAGAGGAAACTGGGTGAAAGGTATGCATGAACTCTCTGTACTAATTTTGTAACTTTTCTGTAAATCTAAAATTATTAATAATATGCAAAAATTAAGCAAAAAAAAGCAATAAAATAAAATAAGCACATAGAATGAGACTGTCCCCTAGGTCTCTGTAGAAACCAGGTCAAACATCTCAAACGCTCTTTTACCCCCATTCTGAGTTGGGCCAGAATGATCAGAATAATGGTTCCTAATGTACCTTGATAAACACGGAAACTCCCAGGACCGAGTCCTAAGATGCTCTGATTCAATAGGTTTGGAGTGGACTTGAAAACTGATCTTTTTAATAAGGGCCTCAGTCTGTGGAACTATTGCCCTCATGTGCCCTGTGGATAATCTTGGCTGTTGGTTCATTTTTCTTAACTTAAAACAGTGGTAGAACCTATGGGGATTTTTAAATCTCTAGGCTAGAACATTAACTTTTTAAAAATTCAGAATAATATTTTATTTGCCTCAAGCCTGTGAATGGGGACCCCACACATCACCCCGCACTGAAGACAATGCTCGTAACAAGGTAACCTACCCATGAGCTTCTGAGGGATTTAGGAATTATCTACCATCTCCTCTCTAAGAAGGGCTCTCACAATATAGCCCCTTCTGCTTGCTTTCTAACTCCCTATCACCTGCTAAAGAAGGACCTCACCTTTTAATCACTTTCATTGCCAAGTGGCACAAGGAGCCCCAAACTCTGTCACCTAGGAAGAGCTTGACCTCACGGTTTCCACACTGTGTGCTTTTATGTCCCTGCTCCAGGAGATGATGGACATTGTCAAAGCCATCTATGACATGATGGGGAAATACACATACCCTGTGCTCAAAGAGGACACTCCAAGGCAGCACGTGGACGTCTTCTTCCAGGTAAGTGCACACACCCTGCACATGATCTGTAAGCCCAGCCTAGATCAAGTCAACCCATGAGCATCTGAGCAAGGGATTTGTGTCCAACCCTGTACTAAGCATGGTTGGTAACAGAAAAGAATTATAAGATACATTGTTCTCAAGAAACAGATGATCTCCTTAAGCTGCAAGTGTACATGACAGAAGAGAACAAGAAAGTATATTATTAAATGTTAGGGGTATAGTATGAACTCTAAATCCATAAAAATTAGGGGATCAGGGTAAACACAAAAGACTTCATTAATTACAATTGTGGAGGTGTTAAGCATTTGTGTCTGGGAAGTAAGGGGAAATAAGATTGGAAACTAGGATAGGGCCAGATTATGAGACCTTGAAATGGAAGAGTTTGGCTTTGCTCTGGTAAAGGATGGGCAGCTAGTGCTGATCCTTGACTAAGGGAGTGGTATGATCATTGGGGCATTTTAGGAAAAAATTAATCTAGCGGTGGAGTATCAGAGAATATCAGAGCTCACTCTAGTTCAACCTCCCACTTTGCAGATGGGAAAAGAGAGTCCTCTCTGGCCTTGTGCAAGCTTGTACAGCAAGTAACAGGCCAGAGTCAGAACCTCTTGTGCCCAGTGTTCTGCCAGATGGACAGGGTAGCAGGGAGTCTACAGAAGAAGCAGAATAAGCCAGCAGTGAGGTGATGAGTGTCCAGAGCAAGCCTTTTGATTTAAGGAAGCTCATGGGGCTCAAAGTTTTGTAAACAGGACCTAATTGGAGTTGTCTGGCCAGTGAAAGACAATTCTCATTATCAGGGCAAAGTTGGTTAATGGAAATGAATGAAATGAGCTCCAGCTCATTACTCTGAGCTCCAGCAAGAAAGCAGGGGAGTAAGGTTTGGAATGGAGATCACCAGATTCCATAAAGTGCTTTCTGATATGTCTTTCAGAAAATGGACAAAAATAAAGATGGCATCGTAACTTTAGATGAATTTCTTGAATCATGTCAGGAGGTAAGGAGAGATCTCAGGGCACAATAACTCTACATCTGGGAAAGGAAACCTGGGGCCTGGGGACCTGCAGAAGGAAGGTGATGAGAAACCTGCACATACCTGCAACTCCTCCCATCAGAGCCAACAATACCAGCAACAACTGTGAAGTCCACAGTTCCACTCCTCAACCTGACCTGTAGTTGGTCTTGGCTAAGCACAGGACTAAACAGAGAGCCTAAGTAGGGGTCTGGGGGCATGTGAAAACTCAGAGGGGGTCTCTGTGAAAATAGACTTCCCGAGAGGGCAACACCATTATTTTTTAGCCTGCCTCTGGCTCGATGACCCATTTCACCGACTACAAGGAAGCAGCTGCGGGGAAAAAATCTACAGTTGTGTGATTCTCAAAACACAGTGTGCATAAAAATTGCCTGGAATGATTCTGAGAATGTATATTTCCAGGCCTCAATCCCAGAGACTCTAGATCTGGGTCACTTTAACACAAATGCCCTGGACCAATGCTTCTAACACTTTAATGTGTGAAACAATATCCTCGAAGATCTTGTTAAAATGCAGATTCTAATTCCATAGGTCCGGGGTGGGGCCTGAGATGTTACTTTTCTCACATTCTCCCCAGTCACACTAGTAATGCTGATCCTGGGAACACAACTTTCATTAAGTCTAACCAATAGACCGGCCCCAGAGTCCACCAGAGACTGAACTGGAAATAACTGCTTCATCTACTTTTGAGAAATCCATTTGTACTCCTACATTATTTTAGAAATGTTCACAGTTACTCTGAGCTCCAGCCAAGAAGAATAGCAAATGTAAGAAAGCAGGGGAGAAGCTACTAGCACGTACTGAGCCCCCATCAAGTTTCAAGCACATACATAAACATCACAGCCACCCTGTTATGTAGATGTCCTATATGCAGGGTGATATCCAAGATATTTAACAACTAGAATGCAATGAACACTGACCCCCTTGGGGGTGAGTTCTCACTGTTAATTCCCTTGAGAGCTGGTTGTAAAACAGCCTGGCAGCTTCCCCACCTCCAACCTTGCTTCCTCTCCCACCATGGGATCTCTGCACACCCAGCTCCCCTTCAATTTCCACTGTGAGTGGAAGCAGCCTGAAACCCTCACCACATGCAGATGCCCAATTGAACTTTCCAGCTGCCAGAATAACAAGCCAAATAAGCCTATACTGATATTAACCTTTTCATTTCTGATATTGATAATTTGAAAAGCAGTCTTAATAAGCATTTATCTACTTTACTGATTTTTTTTAAAGAGAGAGCTTTGGGGGTTTTCTTATTGTATGTCTCTATTGCATGTTCTGTATTTTACATTTTTCTATTATTTCTTCTCTGAGGTATAGTATTGAATGTAGAAAAATCCTCAAATGTTGGGTATTAAGCAATACACTTCTAATTCATGGTTCCGTGAAGAAAATATTTCGAATAAAAATAAAATAAAAATATGACTTATCAAAATTTGTAGGATCTAAAGCAGTATTCCAGGAATGCAAGGTTGGTTTAACATTCAATAATTGGTCAGTGTAATTAATCACATTAATAGAATAAAAAGAGAAAAAATATAATCATTTCAGTGGATGTAATTGTTCAGAGCTTCTTAAAAGAAGCAACTCACTATTTTACTAGATGATTTGTTTCTTCTGAATTCCTCTTTAAGGCTGCAGGTGGTGCTTCTTACTTCGAATGATCACTTTCAGGTCCCCACCCTTACTTCTTGTTTTTCATACCATTGTAGAGTTTTCTCTATATAGGAAACCCATGCTTGAGATTTGCTCACCAGAGTTACAGAGCTCTCAGGAAGGAGACTCAGAATTCTAACCATCCTCTTGCCCTCCTTTTTTCCCAGGATGACAACATCATGAGGTCTCTCCAGCTGTTTCAAAATGTCATGTAACTGGTGACACTCAGCCATTCAGCTCTCAGAGACATTGTACTAAACAACCACCTTAACACCCTGATCTGCCCTCGTTCTAATTTTACACACCAACTCTTGGGACAGAAACACCTTTTACACTTTGGAAGAATTCTCTGCCGAAGACTTTCTATGGAACCCAGCATCATGTGGCTCAGTCTCTGATTGCCAACTCTTCCTCTTTCTTCTTCTTGAGAGAGACAAGATGAAATTTGAGTTTGTTCTGGAAGCATGCTCATCTCCTCACACTGCTGCCCTATGGAAGGTCCCTCTGCTTGAGCTTAAACAGTAGTGCACAAAATATTCTGCTTACGTGCCCCCAGCCCACTGCCTCCAAGTCAGGCAGACCTTGGTGAATCTGGAAGCAAGAGGACCTGAGCCAGATGCATACCATCTCTGATGGCCTCCCAAACCAATGTGCCTGTTTCTCTTCCTTTGGTGGGAAGAATGAGAGTTATCCAGAACAATTAGGATCTGTCATGACCAGATTGGGAGAGCCAGCACCTAACATATGTGGGATAGGACTGAATTATTAAGCATGGCATTGTCTGATGACCCAAACTGCCCACGTCATTTGTTTCCAGAAATGAGGACCAATAATTCTCTCACACTGGCATTTGTGCTGATAGTGCAAGTCCTTTAATATGTCCAGGAAGGGAGCCATTGCCCAGTGGTCCATATCTCCACCACATCCCCTGCTTGAGCCCAGCGCTGCATGTCCCTCCCAAGAAGTCCAGAATGCCTGCAAATTGCTGTAATTTTATACCATGTTCTAACCAATAAACAGAACTATTTCTTACACTCTCATTCACTTCTTCATGACTCCGTTAGGTAAGACAGGTAAGCTGTGAAAAGGGAAGGCTAGTCCATTCATTTGACACCCAATTATTAGTGCAGTTGTCCCTTCATATGTGTGAAGGACCGGTCCCAGGACTCCCCATACCAAAATCTGTAGATACTCAAGTCCCACAGCCAGCCCTGAGGGACTCGTGTTTTCAAAAAATGTGGCCTCCATATATGCAGGTTTCACATCCTATAAATACTGCATTTTCTACCATTTTTGGTTGAAAACAATCTGCATGTAAGTGGACCCAAGCAGTTTAAACTCATGTTGTTGGAGGGTCAACTGTACTTACGTTGTGCCAGGCCTGTGCCAGGCAATGACTTCATCCTCCCCAGCCCCCAAGCCTTCTCCAGCAAACATCCAATCCAAATGCAAATACCGTGACCAAATGCAAATGCAACTTCAAGACAAGACACTTCACAACACTTTGCTTCTAACAAGATTGCCACTTCTAAGACCCTCTGATATGGAAAGCCTGGAGCCCCTGTGGTATGAGTGGGAGTGCAGAGATAAAGAGGATGACAGGGCCTCCTGCTGAGAGATTTTAGGGTCTAGAGGACGATCAAGCAGCTTCAGCCTATAACCAGCAAATGATTACTCATGTTGAACACTGTGGGTCTTGGTTTCCCCATTTGACATCACATTTGAAAGATTGAAGGCTAACAGTAGCATTCTTGGAAGGAAAACAATTTACTGAACCCCTATTTTGTGCCAGGTGCTGCACTAGGGGCTTTATATACATTATCTTATTTCATGCTCATGTGGAGCATTCCAGATGGTATAGTCCTGGTCATACCGATGAGGTTGCTGAAGCTCAGAGAGGTAAGGGGGACCTGCGTAAGGTAGCACAACTGATAGGGACTCCATAGGGAGACTAAACTCTTATCGCTCTATCATAGACCCTTCCTACAAGGGGATTCTGCCTCACCCCAAGGATGAGGATACTTCCCACTAATCTCATTCATCTGAAGTCAGTTCAGAAAGGCATTGGTATTCTTTGAGTCTGTGTAACAGATGGGGAAACAGATGCAGAGAAGGGGAATATCTGAGGCAGCCACAGTCACTGGCAGGGGCAGGCCACCAAAACATCTCCTGCATTCATGACACATCCCACTCAGATGGCCATTGGCTGCTGCCTCTTATGGTTGGAAATTGTAAGTGTGATGATGAGAAGTTGTTGGATAGTTCAGACCTGTTCCTCTGGGCTTCCTGCATGTAGCCATGTGGTTCCCTAAGGCTTCTGGGCATGCAGCTGGTCCCCAGCAAGGCATCCACTTAGGCCCAAGAGAGGATCTGTCCTAGAGACTCTTCCCATATGGGGTCCTAACCTGCATCTTGAGGCTGTATGTGATGTCTAGGCCAGTGTTCCCTGCCCTGGCTGCATATCAGAATCACCTGGGAACTTTGAAAAATGTGAACATCTGGGTGCCACAGCAGACCAATTGAAGGAACATCCCTGAAGGTGGGACCTGGGCATCACAATTCTTTAGAGGCCACCCAGGTGGGTGTACTGGGCACACAGGGCTAAGGTGGAGAACTGACACATCTAGAGCTGGGGATGAAGTGTGTGGTCTGAGCCATCCCCCTGGCCACAAGGATCAATTCAGGGATAGGCTTGAGACCCATGCTGGTTCAAACAGCATGAATCTCCAAACTTGTGCTGGGAATGATGAGACAAAGATGTTCTCCCTCACTGGACATGAATAAGAGCACACATAGCCCTAAGACATGCCGGTAACTATTTAGGAATTCTGAGAGTTTATCTAATAATCAGAGGGTTAATAAGCCAGACATCACATAAGGCAAGGCAGAGAGATGAAAAAAAAAAAAAAAAAAAAGCAAGCAGAAACGAGCCTTTAATGATATCATTGATCTGCTAGATCAAGCTGCTTCTGAAGCTGGACATACCTCTCTGACCTTTTCAGATGCCTGTGTCAGGTGCCTATATAAAGTCTAGGTCAGGCCGGGCATGGTGGCTTATGCTTGTAATTCCAACTTTTTGGGAGGCCGAGGCTGGCAGATCACCTGAAGTAGGGAGTTTGAGACCAGCCTGACCAACATGGAGAAACCCCATCTCTACTAAAAAATACAAAAATTAGCCAGGCATGGTGACGAGTGCCTGTAATCCCAGCTACTCGGGAGGCTGAGGCAGGAGAATCGCTTGAACCCGGGAGGTGGAGGTTGCGGTGACCCAAGATCACACCATTGCACTCCAGCCTGGGCAACAAGAGCAAAACTCTGTCTCAAAAAAAAAAAAAAAAAAAAATCTAGGTCAGTGGCTCCCTTCCTTCCCTGCTGGCTGCATGTCAGAATCACCTGGGGAGCAGAGGAGGGGAATTTTTTTGAAGTGCCAAATGTCTGGGCCTTATCCCAAATGAATTGCATCAGAATATCTGAGGTGGGGCCCTGAGGATCAGTATACTGTAAAGGCTCGCCAGGTGATTCCAATGCACACCTACGGCTGCAAACCCCTGCTCTAGAGCAGAGGAAGTACTGGTACCCCTCTCCCTGTGTTAGCCAGACCACAAGTAAGATATCAGCGTCAGCCCTGGGCACTTAAAACTGAGAGGAAAATCAGCAGCTTAATATTCAGAGAGAATTCATTGTGGAAGGAAGTTTTAAAAGTAGTCCTCAGATGGATACACAACAGAAAGGGAGATGGTTGTCCTGATGAACAGCAGGGAAGGGACACGTTGCAGCAATGAGAGGGTATTGGCCTCATCTCCCACTTGTCTTCTTGGAGGGATCCTGCTCCTCTTGAACCATCCAACAAATCCTCACCATCACGCCTGCTGATGGAGACTCAACTGTGCAGCAGGTGCTATGGACACTTTGCCCAATCCCCTTGGTACTCACCATCACCCTGCAGGTAGACTCAACTGCTGCCAAGTGCAATCGCCCGAGAGTTTTTGTCTGTGACTGTAACCATCACAGAGTGTGTCCATGACAGCCTGCTATGTTTTGGGTATTTGACTCTCTAAGCCTCATGTCTCATTTATCTCCAATGTTGAAAGGGGGCCTAAGATAAGATGTTTGGGTCATGGGGGCAGATCCCTCAGGACTAGATGAAGGCCCTCTCTTGGGGCTGAGTTCTTACTCTGTTAATTCCCTTAAGAGGTGGTTGTTAAAGAGCCTGGCATCACCACCACCCCTCTACCCCACTCCTCACTTCCTCTCTCACCGTGTGATCTGTGCACACCCAGCTCCCCTTCACCTTCCACTATGAGTGGAAGCAGCCTGAAGCCCTCACCAAATGCAGATGCCCAATCAAACTTTCCAGCCACCAGAAACATGAGTCAAATTAGTCTTTTTTTCTTTATAAATTACCCAGCCTTGGGTATTCCTTATAGCTACACAAGTGGACTAAGACACAGGGCCATTCTGCTGTGGACATATCAGGCCAAAGAATCGGGTCATCAACACCTCCTAGAAGAAGCCCTTGGCCAATGACTGATGGGAGTTGGTGGACATATATCCCAGATCCTTCTCCTCTCAGCAGGAAGAACTATGAGGTCTCTTCTATATCATCTCCTGGACTTCCCTGGTAGGACTGAGCCCCAGTTGCTCACAACGGTAACTTATGATGAATAAGACAGACATGTGTCCTGCTTTCATAAACTTCATATTCTAGCAGGAAGAAACTGACGACAAATGAAATTATTTTAGATGAAATGGCATGCATAAATGTGTGACATGATAAAGAGTACACAGGGTGGCTGCGCGTGGAGAGTAAGGCTTCTCTGAAGAGCAGACCACTGAGCTTGACGTGATTTGGACCCGGGGTTCTCCATGGACAACATCTTTCTTGAGTCTCATGACAACCCTGCGGGGCAGGTATCCTAGGCACCTATTTTTCAGATGAAAAACTGATGCCCAGAGTCATAGAAGGACTTACATACACAGCAGGAAGTGGGCTTAAAAGTCTGCCAAGCTCCAAAATCCATGCCCAGCTTTATTTCTTACAGAGCATAAAGACCATTCTCCACCTATTCCTAAAACTAGCTCTGATGATATACAAACACCAGAAGGTGTTAGGAAGCAGATGCTATGAAAACTATTAGTAAAAAGCAATGAAAACAAACCCACAAATCTGAGCCAAATTACTCCTCCTGTAAAAGGAATCATGCCAAGGACTTGTGCAAAGATGGCCATATGGGTTTCTTAGAGGAGCTGAAATAAGCATGTCCTTCCACATCAAAATAAGGCTCAACCTAACTGGCAGACTTCAGCTAGCCCTGCACTCTGCTCCATTGCCTTACTGGGGACCAACAAAGCTCAGAACTTGAAGACTGGGGGAGCCCTAGAGGCAGCCAGCACCACCGGGTAGGAGTCTGAAGACCCATGATATGCTACGGGTCCCAGTTCTAGAATAAAACATAGGGACCAAGGCTAAGCCAATCATTATCTCCCATGCCTCTGGCCACAGTGAAATTTTAGGAATAGGCTTAAAACCTAAACTCATGCAAATAGCATGGAATGTTAGGGCTTTTACTGAGAACAATGAAAGTTGCTCATTGCCCTGCCTGACATGAATGAAAAACACAGAGCCCTGGGACCTATAGGCCACCATTTTGTAATCTGCAGGGAAGCCAAGCTAGAAATGTAGGTAAGAGACCACAGTGATCAAGGCAGAGGGATGAAAGAATGGGTTGCTGATGTCATTGAACTGCAGATCAAGCTTCATATGAATCTATATTTACTTCTAGTGTTCATTGCACGTATCCATAAATATCAAGAAATTCACTTTTTTTTATTTTTTTGAGACAGAGTCTCATTCTGTTGCCCAGGCTGGAGTACAGTGGTGCAATCTCGGCTCACTGCAACCTCTGCCTCCCAAGTTCAAGCAACTCTCCTGCCTCAGCCCCCCGAGTAGCTGGGATTACAGGTGCATGCCACCACACCCAGCTAATTTTTGTATTTTTAGTACAGACAGGGTTTCACCATGTTGGCCAGGCTGGCCTCGAACTCCTGACCTCAGGTGATCTGACTGCCTCAGCCTCCCAAAGTGTTAGGATTACAGGCGTGAGCCACCACACCAGGCTGAAATTCACTTTTTAAAGGCAATTCTAGTTGAACTTTCTGTAACTTGCAACCTGACACTTTCCATTAGTAAGCCCCATCGTCTAACCGTCTAGTGTTTCTTCTGGCCACTTTATTCCCCGCCACGTTTCTCCAGCTACATCTCATCACTCTCTAATCCCAGCAGGAAGCCTGCCAACTCCAGTCTACCCCTTCTGCCCTCATCCCAAAGCCCAGTCAGGACCCCTTATCCAGACTAGTGCAGGCGAGAAACATAGGTCTGCAATCCTGTGTCACTCTTCCCTCCAGTGTGAACTATATTCAGCTGGTGTTCATGAGAACGCCTAAAGGGGGGCAAGGATTTTAAGGCAGGGGCTTGAGAATGAAGAGTACGCAGTCCAGCCCAACCCGCTCCCTGCCCAGCCTGAGGGCCAAGGCTCTCACCGTCCACAATGACACAGACTAGCCAAGTGCTGGGGGAGAGCCAGGGAAAGACAGACAATTGTGGATTCTAAGCAGAAGAGCAAGAGAGGACACTAAACTTGCTGTGGTCAAGAAAGAAAGTAAAAGGAGGAAAGAAGGAAGCGGGGAGGTGAAAGGGGGGAAGAGGAGGAATGAATAAAGGGGATAAAGTCCTTATGTAGTAAATGCTAGCCCACCGTGGTGGCGAATTTTATGTGTTAACTTGGCAAGGCCACGGTAACCAGTTTTTGGTCAAACATCAGTCTGTTTGGCATTGCTGTGGAGGTATTTTTCAGCTGAGATAAACGTTTAAATCAGTAGACTTTGAGTACAGCAAGCTATCCTCCATAATGTGGGTCGGCCTCATCCAATCAGTTGAAAGCCTCAACTGAGAGAACGGAAGTCCCCCAAGGAAAAGAAAACTCTGCCTCCAGCTGCCACGCAATTCGGGATGGCAACATTAACTCCTCCCTGGGTCTCAATTTTAGACTTGTCAGTCCCCACAATCACATAAACCCATTCCTTAAAATAAATCAGTCTGGCTGGGCACGGTGGCTCATGCCTGTAATCCCAGCACTTTGGGAGGCCAAGGCGGGGGGATCACGAGGTCAGGAGATCGAGACCATCCTGGCTAACACGGTGAAACCCCGTCTCTATTAAAAATGCAAAAAAAAAAAAAAAAAATAGCCGGGCGTGGTGGCGGGTGCCTTTAGTCCCAGCTACTCGGGAGACTGAGGCCAGGAGAATGGCATGAACCTGGGAGGTGGAGCTTGCAGTGAGCCGAGATCGCACCACTGAACTCCAGCCTGGGCGACAGAGCGAGGCTCCGTCTCAAAAAATAAATAAATAAATAAATAAATAAATAAATAAATAAATCAGTCTGGGGATGTGTCCGTCTGTCCATCTGTCTCTCCATACACACACACACACACACACACACACACACATCCTGTTAGTTCTGTTTACCTGGAGAACCTTGACTAATACACCCATTAAAACCAAAATATGTCCTTCAGCGTGTTAATGTTTGGTTGAAGAAACACAGAAGTCTAACAATTTTATCAGGCTGGGCACGGCCTGTAATTCCAGCATCTGGGGAGGCCACGAGAGGATCACTTGAGCTCAGGAGTTCTAGACCAGCCTATGCAACATAGTGAGACAAAAAATGAAGAAAATTAGGGGTGTGGTGGAGAGCACCTGTAGTCCTAGTCCTCAGGCTGAGGCAGAAGGACCGCTTGAACCCAGGATGCCAAGGCTGTCGTGAGCCATGATCTCACCACTGCACTCCAGCCTGGGTGACAGAGTGAGACTCTGTCTCAAAAAAAAAAAAATCTGTACCAAAATTAGATAATTCTAGAAAACCGAGAAGGAACTGTGCGAGGGCACTCTGATGAGTGGTCAGAGCAGGGTGGAGGAAGGGACATCATTTCTGGAGCAACTCCTACTGTCAGCACCTAAGAACAGCACATAATTTACTATCACAACCACCCTCTGATATACAAATAGAAATAAACTCCCCTTTTTCCAGACAGGGAGAGCTCAATAAGGTAAAACCACCAGCCCGAGGTCGCACTGCCAGTAATTAATGGGTTCAGAACTTGATAATGATAACGACCATAGCAACGTTTATTCGGTGCTCATAATGAGCCAGACACCACTCTGAATGCCTAATATAAATTATGTAATTAATTCTCACCAAGAAAAAAAATCCTATTTCATTTGATGTCCCACTTTATCCACAAGAAAACCGACTCAGAAGTGATGGAAACAGGTTTCAGGTCAGCTGGTCCAATCCCAAAGCCCATTCTACGCGCGCCCCTACTCTGGCTACCTCCGATTCCAACAGAGGCGTTTTGTCTCCAACACCTCCGCACTGCTGGTCACACAAAGGGAGGACAACCCTGGGGACTCTGGTAATCCTGGAAGGCTTCCTGTCAGAGGTGGGCCGGGAGGAAGGCGGGCAGGAGAAGGGAAGTCTAGCTCAGGGGAGTGGTGTGCACGGGGCAGAGGCTGGCAGGGACGCTGAAGGCTGACAGGCGGGCTGGCGCGGAAATGGGACGCCGCAGGGTGGGACAGGCGGGCTGGGATGCCGGACGAAGGAAACGGGCCTGCCCGGCAGGTGGCAGAGAGCCACAGAAGGGCTCCGAGGAGGTGGTGCGTGAGATGGCGCTGCAGGCTGGAAAGGGGTTGCAGGCAGGGTGCCTCCAGAGACCCCAAGAGAATAGCTTGGGGGGGACCGTGGGAACTTCAAGGAACCGCACCGCCCTCCCGGACGACCCGAGAAAACAGGGGGAGTGGGCGAATGAGTAGATCAAAGAACTGATGACGGGGCAGGAGCAATGTGAGAGACCCTGGAAGACCATGGAGAGAACGTGGTGACCGATGGAGACGGATGAAAACCGAGCCGCGGGTGTGAGTCTAAGGCACCCCCGGGCCCACCAGGGTGTGAGCGGCAGGTGCTGTTCGCCATTGCGCCGCTAGATGGAGCCGGCGCCTCGCCGAATGCGCCTGGATCAGCCGCGTGGATCTCAGGACGGGGCCAGGGAGCCCAAGTGGCGGCTCCGCGGGGACCCTCCACAGCTCCGGACCCCAGCGCAGCGCTGGCTTCAGGGCGTGCGACCCTGAGCTTGGTTTAACGCTCTGCCACCGCGGCCTTGAAATTCACAATTTGTGAACAAGGGGACTCACTTTTTCATTTTTATTTTTTATTTACATTTTATTTTATATGTTATGCTATGTTGTTATGTGTTTTTGAACGGGTCTCGCTCTGTCGCCCAGGCTGGAGTACAGTGGCGCGATCATAGCTCATTGCAACCTCCACCTCCCAGGCTCAAGCCATCCTCCCACCTCAGCCTCTTGCATAGCTGGGACTACAGGCGCACCCTCACGCCTGGCTAATTTTTTGTATTTTTTGTACAGACAGGGTTTCCCCATGTTGGCCAAGCTAGTCTCGAATTCCTGACCTCAAGTGATCTGCCTGCCTCAGTCTCCCAAAGTGCTGGGATTACAGGTGTGAGCCAGGGCACCCGGCCCCACCTTTTCATTTTTGCACTGAACTTGGCAAATTATGGAGCAGGTCCTGCCCAGGGCTTTCAGTTTCCAGCACTTTCGCGCCTTGACTCATTTTGCCTCCCACACCGCAGTGAGGAGAGTTTAGGATCCCGTTTTATAGACCAAGAAACTAAGGCTCAGAGAGGTGAAGAGACCTATTTAAAATCACGCGCTGGCTCTTGGTGGAGCAGGGCCAGAAGCCACATTTGTGACCCCAAGTACAGAGCTCTTTCCCACCCACCTAAAAGGCTGTCCCCTGGCAGGCAGGGTCCCGCCTAGAAGGCCAAGACCTTCACCCACGCCCAGCAGGGGGCCTCCTTCAGGCCCACCTGTGCTTTGGAATAGCTTAGGGTGGGCCAGGGCATCTGGGCTCCAGTTGCTCAGAGGCTGGGGCAGGGCTGGGACAGGTGGCAGAGCTGTTCCCAGAGTCTGTTTCTTCTGATGATTGGAAACTCCCTGGCAGCCAGGAGGAAGAGGCAGTCCTCGGAGCCCAAGCTGCCAGTCCTGGCTCTGCTTCCTGGACAGCCAGCCACAGACACTGGCCGTCAGAAGGACCTTCCCTCCGGGCAGCTGCCCCACCGGAGCTCCCACACGCAGAGCGGGAGGGAGGAAAGGGGCCTGGCTTCCAAGTGAATGAGACAGACCAGAGCTGGAGTCCTGGCTCCCCGCATTCCAGCTGCACGCCCTTAGGCGGGTGGCCCCTCTGAGCCTTGCTTTCATCAGAAGTAAACTCAGGATCACGTTTTCGGGACTGCTGCAGGGAGGGTTGCATAGTGAAAGCACCTGGCAAGTTGCAGAGCCTTCATAAATATTCCTTCATTTACTCTCGGTTTCAGTCACAAAGGCAGCTGAGTTGTCTGCTCTGGAATCTCCCCCTGGGGGATGAAGCACAGAAGCCTGCTCTGGGGGTCACAGACTCTCCCCTAAGCAGGGTGGGGGAAGAGTGCTCGGTGAGGGGAGGGCTGGAGGGCAAGAAAGCTGTGTGAGAAATGTGGTCCAGCAGGCCAGACCAGCCACGGCGGGGTGGGGGCGGGGGGGGGGAGCCCACTGCGGGTCCAGAGCGGCCTGCCAGGTGGATTTCCACGCTGGTTGGGGCTGCAGACAAGCAGATGCGCTGAGGCCAGGCCATGAGGCAGGAGGAAGACAACAGAAAGAATAATACTCGCATTGCCCCATGTGGTTGTACAACCCCAGGCTGGTGCCAAAGCCTTCCCCTCGCCGCATCCTCACCACCCCACTTTACAAATCAGTGACCCGAGGTCAAGAGAGTGACACAAAGACTTGGACCAGCCTCCTAATTTTTGATTCAGTGATCACCCTGGTATTGCAGAGTCAGGGCCCCAGACCATGGGACAAAGGGGCAGGAAAGTCAGGATGTCCCTCCTCATTCCTCCGTCTGCCAGCTCCACAGAGCTGGAGGTGGGGACTGGGGTCAGGAATCAGGGACCGGAGAACAAAAGGTTCCCATCATCCCAGGGCCTGTGCCCTCCTCAGAGTGCAGTCGCTTGGCTGAAACAGGATGAAAGGTTTTCCTGGGGCCCTTGGAGTCTGAGAGGCTGGGCTCCAGCCCCACTGCTGCGATGGACATGCTGTGTGACCTTGAGAACATGACTCCCCCTCTCTGAGCCCCTGTCTCCTCATCTATGAAACAGGGATGATAATCCTTACCTCACAGGATTGGAATGGTGTCGGGACAGCATGTGGGTCTCATGGTGGGTCAGACTGACTTCAGACTCCAGCTCTGCCCTTTATCCACTGTATGATCTTGAGCAAGTCCCCACCCCTCCACGCCCCAGTTTCCTCGTCCAAAAAACAAGGATGTTAAGACCTCCTGTCAGCTGGACACGGTGGCTTATGTCTGTCTTTGGGAGGCCAAGGCGGGGGGGATTGTTCGAGTCCAGGAGTTCTAGACCAGACTGGGCAACTTAGTGAGACCTCAACTCTACAAAAAACAATGAAGAAAATTAGCTGATCACGGTGGTGCGCCATCTGCTGACCCAGCTACGCGGGAGGCTGAGGCCGGAGGATTGCTTCAGCCTGGGGATTCAAGGCAGCAGTGAGCCATGATTTTGCCACTGCATCACTGCATTCCAGCCTGGATGACAGAGTGAGACCCTGTCTCAAAAAAAAAAAAAACCTCCTGCCTAGAGTGTTCTAGGATGTTGTAGAGATTCAATAATGTTAATCTCCCCAGGATAGATGGAGGCTGGAGGTAACCAGGGCTGCATTTCACTACAGAGGCCACCCAGGACTTGGCCTGATGCCTGCCCCAGCACCCAAGCTTATCTGATGCCCACAGGGCCAGCAGTGCAGAGGCATTCCTGCTGTCACCCAGCAGCCTTTCAGGAATGAAAGTTGACAATCAGAATGGGTAGTGACATTAACCAGGCCACATCAACGATGAAAAGACTGTGAATTATTTGAAATCTGGATCTAAGAGACAAAAATCTTTTGTTCCATGATCTCAGAATCTTTCAAAGGCTCACGTATTCCTCCTCACAACAGCAGCCACCAAAACACTTGGACAGGTGACTTAACCTCTCTGCCTCAGTTTCCTAATCTTTAAGCCACAGAAATGCTGTTCAGACCTCCTTCAAGAGAACCTGCCTGACCATGTCTTGAGTAAGGGTTCAGAGTAGGGGTGACAATGTTTCTGTGGTCACCCCACTCCACCCCAGGGAGGGGAGCTGGGATGGCTGCTGCAGGGGCCTGGCCACCAAATCCCCCAGGCTGTGCCCAGAAAGGGACTGGCCACCAGGGGGCTTTAGTTCCAGGCCATTCCTGCTGGACACCGAGTCCTCCCAACAAGCGACTTGCTTCATGGAGGGTAGTTCCCCGTAGTGCTGTCTGTGGCTCTTTCTACCCAGTCTTTCCTTCTACAGATGCCAGACCCACACCGACCCTCTGCTTTTACCTTCATGGACTTCCTACCCAATACATCTCAGGGACATCTAACCCCATCCTGGCATCTGCTCTTGAAGGGCCCTGACTGGCACAGGAAGTGATAGCAATGCCTGCTGCACTGAGCTGTTGTGAGGACACAGTGCAAACTGCTCAGAACACGCAGGGAGCACAGCCTAAGTGGAAGAACTGGGACAGTCACCACGGACCATATCCACTCATGGATTTGTCTGTTGGTAGAGGTTTAGTTGGCGTTTCCTTATATACCTAAAGAAAAGTAGTTTCAGGCCAGGTGTGGTGCCTCATGCCTGTAATCTCAGCACTTTGGGAGGCCGAGGCGGGTGGATCACTTGAGGCCAGGAGTTCAAGACCAGCCTGGCCAACATGGTGAAACCCTGTCTCTACTAAAAATACAAAAATTAGCTGGATGTGGTGGCAGGCGCCTATAATCCCAGCTACTCAGGAGCGTGACACTTCAGAATTACTTGTACCTGGAGATGGAGGTTGCAGTGAGCCAAGATCGTGCCATTGCACTCCAGCCTGGGAGACAGAGCAAGACTCTGTCTCAAAAAAAAATTTAAAAAAATAAAATAAAAAAGCAAGAAAAGAAAAGTAGTTTTAGCCAAAGGAGGTATTTCTCTTGCACTGTAAGCCAGTTTCAGCCAGGCCACCAAAATCGCCTCCCTCAGAAGTAAATATCTGCAGAAGATCCAAGATTGTTTGCTCGAGGATTAGTTCCCACCTTTGCTCCAAGAGACTCTGGCTCCACTGCTGAATGAACAAATTGTGCAGCTCAGCCTTTGTTAGGCTGTATGCTCACATCTCCTCCTCTGGATCTTGGTTCCCCGGCAGATGAGTGCAGCTAGGCCCTGGGGTCCTTCCCAGCTGCAGCATTCTAGGATGAGGACAGAGCATTAGCCTTTGTCTGTGGCCTCAGAGGCGGCCAGCTGCCTCTCCTCCCTCCCCCAGCCAGGTCTTTTTTTGCCACCCACTCTGTTGTGTCCTGGGTGTGTGAAGGGGCTGCGCTTAGCTGCCTTTTCTTTTGTCTGGAGATGACAGTCCACAGACCAGGAAGGAAGGGTGGGAATGACGGTTTGCAGAGGGAAGACGAGGGGAGCTATTTCCACCTACTTTGGCCTGGTAATTGATGAGCATGTGGGGAAGTTTCCCCATTTCGATAAGAGGTTGCTTTCGCCTTCCTCTGCCTTCCTCCAGAAGAAGCGCCCCTGACCCGGTGGAACCAAACACAGAGGTTTTCTTTCCGGTGCCATTCTCTGACATCAGCCCTACTCCAGAGAGCTCCCCAGGGAGGGGTCTGAGTCTCCGCCTTCCTCTGAATCCCTCTGCTCCCCAGATTTCATTCCCCACTCACAGGAGCAGCTTGCTCTCAATAACTGTGTGGTGTCAGCCACCTAACTCCTCTCTTCATGTCGGGGGGATGAGCTGACTTGGGCTGCCTTCCTGGACTGCCCCATGCTGCACGTCTCCTGGGATTTCCATAGCTGAAGTATCTCCCACTTACCACCTGGGCCAGCTCCCTGTCTTCCAAGCTCCCATTTCTACAGCCTCGGTTACTGGAGGCTGTTGTCTACCTAAGACTGGGGAACTGCTATTCATGAAAATTGCGGTATTCGTTGTTTTTTAAGATGTCTAAGTCCCAGAAAACATAAGAAGGTTCGAGATGGCTTTTAATGTGAAGGACAGCAGTCTTCATTTTTTTTCTGGTGAAAGGAACACTTTTTAATGAAAGCTCAAGTAAATGTTAAGTGACAAATGTCATAGAGCCAGCCACGAGTCTTTCTAACTTTGTTGTGGCCATAAATGACAGACATGTGCAGTCAAGTCCCCAGGTCAACAGAGGGACAGATTGCTGGCAGAGCCACCCTCAGCAGGTTAGCAAGTTGACCTGAAAGCTGCCAGGGCAGTTTGGAACGTTTGCGATGAGGAACTTGTATTTAGTTTTTATAGGTTGTCACATAATCGCTTAGGGCGGCTCTTAAAATATGTCCAAACAAGGAGACAGTGAATAGGTCTGGAATAACAGTCCCCCTTCTGTTTCAGAACTGACAGTTTCAGCCAATAGGAGGAGGTGAACGGTAATGAGGGAAGAATGGGCTTTTTAGACACACCTGGTATTGAACCCTGACTCATCATGTGCTGAGACTGGGCAAGGTGTCTCAGCTCTCTTATCCAGCTTCCTCCTTGGCCATAGAGTCAAAACACATCCTTTGCCCCATCCTTTGAGGGTTCTCATCAAGGGAAGGGAATAAACACAGGGCAAACACCTAGGAGGCTGACACCCAACAGGCACCAAGAAATGTTCATTTCCTTCCTCCCTCCTACCGTCACCCTAGCTCTAGCTGTCATATCTAGACATAACTAGAACAGCTGTCTACCCCCTCGCCCAGGCTTTGTCTGGAGTCCAGATGGTTTCTAGGCAGACCCACAGGATTTAACGTCTTGCTAACAGCTAAAAGCTATGAGTCTCTTTCCCTCTTCCCTGCTCTCTTCTGAGTCCTCTGTGTGTCTATAGCTCATCTCATCTCCCCCATAGCCCTGAAGTGGATAGGAAAGATGATCATGTCCACAGCTCAGAAAGGGTGAAATTAAGGCAGAGAGGTGGAGACACTTGCCCCATGTCACCAGTGGAGTGAGCTGATGATGGAGCCAGCAATTGAACCCAAACCATCCATCTAGGTCCAAAGCACACTAGTAGCACCATGCTTCTACTCTGCCTTCTGAGCCACAGGACACTAAGGATGAGACATCCATGCTCAATCATCGTAAGCAAAAGTAGCTAAGTAGAGAGGGTGAGGAGTCCAACAGGCTCAAGAAGGAGAGCAGGTGCCAGCTGTGCTCACTCAGACATCGAAACGCAGCTTGCAGCCTGTAGCGATAGAGCTGTACGCTTGAGGGGCTTCTCCCCAGAGAGAGGTCTGGGAGTCAGAAGCACAGAGCGCGGGGTCCCCTGCTGAGTCAAACAGAGGCCAGACCAGGGGACATATCAGAGAAACGGCCCAGGAAAGGCTGGGATAGGCTCAGGACTCACCCAGAGATACTGGGCCCTGAGTAAACCTGTTTATTCTTTCAGAATAAGCTGGTGTCGGATGGAAGGGTCAATATTAGTTAGTATTATTGTTAGTTATTCTGGAATAACTACTTATATTTGTTATGTATTTTCCAGGTATTTCACATGCATTCTCTCATTTAAGACCCACAGCAACTCAACAACATGTTATCCCCTTTTACAGATGAGAAGGGGCTCATTGAGGCAAAGGGATTTATTTATTCAAGTTTACATGGCTGCCTGTGGCGGAGTTGGGTGAACCAGGGCTGCTCTGCCTCTGTGCCTGCTATGCCAAGTGAGAATAGGGTACTCATCCCAGGATCACCTTTGCAGGCATCCAGCTGTTTCCCGTGCCCACCTGCCCCCTCATTAGGTTCTGTAAAGTCTCCATCCTGACACCCAGGAGCACTCTCACCCATGGGGTCAGGCTGCTATTAGAAATTCCTTCCAGAGATGCCAGGTGAGAGGGAGGCAGGCAGACAGACATCTGTGGGGGTCACATTCACCCCAGACAGTTCATTGCCAGAAGGAAGCCACATGCCTCACGTCGAAGCTCATCTGATTGGAGTCAGGCACGGCCAGATACAGTCACGATTGTGTCCAGAGGCCCACGGGGGCTGGCGGGGCCCTTCACGACAGCTGCTACGGCACAGCCCATCTGGAAGGGCTCTTTTTGTTCAACGCTTTAACCCTCTGAGGACCTTCAGGCCCAAGGGATGCCACACCCTGGGTGAGAGAGATACTCAAGGAGGAGGGTCCCTCTATGGAGGATGAGTTAGGACACCTGGGACGGGCCCACATTTTCCTCCCCGCTCTGCTTCCCAGGGAGATTGGAGGTAGGAGGAGGCCCACATTCCACAGAGGAGAGACCGCGAGCCTCTTGAGTTTTAGGAATCTGTGAAGGAACACCCCCAAACACCTACCATGCACCCCCAAGCAAGAAAAGGGGCTCCCTGAGTTCCAGCGGCTTGAGTAAAGGCCCAGAAAGTGACCCCGTGAGGCTCATGGAGGAGGGAATGTTGAGGGCCCAGCCTGCAGTGGGTGGGCAGCACCCTGCCCCAACTTCCCGCAGGTTCCCAGGAAATGAACAAAAGGCTCCCTCAGCTCACTCGTTGGCAGATGTCTCTGACCTGAGGCCACTCATGAACTCTCACTCAGGCACTCAGCCCCCCAGACAGCCTGGAGGTATTGGCAGCAGACCAGAGAGACTTTCAGCCAAAGACAGGTCTGGTTTCCCTGAAGAAAAAGAAACCTGAACTGGCTGCCTTCCCAGAGCGTCTGCTTGGGGGACCCACCCAAGTAAACAAAGCTGTTAAATTGGGGGCATGTAGGCCAAAGCCCGCTGCACTAGAAGCTCCCACTGCAGCAGTGCTGCCCTGCCCCAGGCACCACTCTAGCAAGAGAGAGCCTCTCACCACCGTGGGGCCTGGCCCTTCTGCTGACCAGCCTCTCCTACCCACAGCCTGGACCCTCTCTCCATCTGGAGCCCCTCTCCTTCCTGCCTCCCTCTGATTCACGCCAGTGGGCAGGAGTCCTACTCCCCTTCCTCTTCCCTAAACACAGTAACAGCAGGTGTGCTCCTGAGGGTGATGTGAGGGCAACAAGACTGACTGACCTTCCTCGTCCACCTGGGGAGCTCATACAGACCCATCACATCCACCCCCTGCCACCTCTGCAACCTTGGATAGGAGGTGTGCTCCTCCGAGCTGCAGCTTCCTCATCTGAAACTGGGAATAACAGGATCTCTATCAAAGATGATGGTGACTATTCAGAACAGGCAAAGCCACAGAGACAGAAACAGATGAATGGTTTCCAGGGCTGGGGCAGGAGGAATGTGGAGTACCTGCTTCATGGGTATAGGGTTTCTGGTTTGGGGTGATGAAAATGTTCTGGCACAAGATCATGGTGATGGTTGCACAACCTCATGAATGGACTTAATGCCACTGAATTGTACACTTTAATATGATTTCAATGGTAAATTTTATGTTATGTGTATTTTGTCACAATAAAAAAAAGTTTCTATGAGATTAAATGAAATGAAGGTTGTAGAAATGATTGCACCGCCTGGTACATTATAGGTCCTCAACAGATTTTAATGTCCTTCCTTCCCTGAGATCATCACATTGAAATGTAGACGACATATCTGCTGTACCCCACATGCCTACCCAGGGTGGACTACTTTTCTATTTAGATACTTGCTCCAAGATGCTAATAGGATGAATCCATGTTTTTCATAAAGTAAAGCTTTTGATTCACCAGTAGGAGAGAGAGTGTCCAATGCTGCCACCCCTGTTCCCTCTTATGGACTTACCTGTTTCACTGGCCTGGTCTAGGGTAACCAACACCAGGATTGAGTCCTACCAGAGGAAGGTAAAAGGCTGTCTGGGTACCCAGGCTAGGGAATTCTCTCAGTATCTTTTTCTCACTGTTTCCAAAACACTGTCATCTTAAAAGATAAAGCCTCTCATTGTTGGGAAGCATTTTTCCAAGAGGCTTTTGTGTTTCTGCACATCTTATGAGCAGAGACACTGCTTTGGTTACAATCTTTTTAAGAATGTTTGCAAAGCAAATAGCCTCAGAAGATATAGTGTCTCCCTTCATTGCAAAGAGCAGGTAGGCTTACTGTCTGTTATGAAATATTTGGGTTCCCTAGGCTTTAGGGCTCCTCTCCTATAATGCAACCCACAGCAGGTACAGATGACACCTGGCCCTCTTTGTGCCACCCCATGGGAATAAGGGTTTGGGGAACTGGAACAAAAAAATGCATTGAACATAGCGAGGCTCAACTAGTATTTATAATCATTATTACTTGCCTTTCTTCCCTACTATGCTCTAAGCTCCTTAAAGGTAGCCAGTGCGTTTTTATTTATCTTCGTATGTCACAGAATGGATACTGATAAATATTTGCTGGCTGGATGGGTGGATGGATGGGTGGGTGGGTGGATGGGTGGGTGGGTGGATAGATGGATGGGTGATGGGTGGGTGGATATGTGGATGGGTGAGTGAGTGGGTGGGTGGATGGATGGATGGATGGATAGGTGGATGGGTGAATGGATGGATGGATGGATGGATGAATGGATTGGTGGGTGGATGGATGGATGTAGGATGGATGGATGGATGGATGGATGGATGGATGGATGCATGAGTGGATAGATGGATGGATGGATGCATGGATGAATGGGTGGATGGATGGGTGGATGGATGAGTGGATGGACAGGTGGATGGGTGAGTGGGTGGGTGGATGGATGGATGGATGGATGGTTGGATGGGTGGATGGATAGGTGGATGGGTGAGTGGGTGAGTGGATGGATGGATGGATGGGTGGGTGGATGGATGGATGGGTGGATGGATAGGTGGATGGGTGAGTGGGTGAGTGGATGGATGGATGGGTGGGTGGATGGATGGATGGATGGATGGATGCATGGATGAGTGGATGAATGTGTGGATGGATGGAAAGATGGGTGGGTGGGTGGGTGGATGGATGGATGGACAGACGGTAGACAGGTGGATAGGTGGATGGATGAGTGGGTAGATGGAATGATGGATGGATGGATGGATGGATGGATGGATGGATGGATGGATGAATGGAAGGATGGATGGAGAGATGTTTCTCATGTGTCATCCTGGCAGTTTTATCTGATGCTTCCCCTCTCATTCTTACAGCTTTTCTAGCTCCTGACACCATACCCAGTATTTTAACCACTTACCTTGCCAGCTATTTTCCTGGCTCAAACCATGTGATATAGATAACAAGACCCAAGTACTCTGCATGGGGCCTTGGATTTGGATGTTGGGGAGCATCCTGGATCCTTGCCTAGGTCTGGACATCTCTCCTGTCCTGCCCTCCCAGCTTTGTCCTAGCATCGGCTCCACTCCCAACTTTAGGACCTCATGGTGATGTGCAGTTCTAATATACCCAACAAGATATCAGTCCAGGCTACCAAACCACATGTTCGTCACCACTGAACCAGCTAAACAAGATGTTTGTTTCTCACATTTCCTCCTGTTAGGATAAAAGGAGTCATAGTGCTGGGCACATAGCAGGTACTATGTTAATATTTATTTCATGAATGGATGAATAAGCCTTAAATTCATTGCCTCCTTCTTATATTACTAAAGTCAGCCTCCTGGGCAATAAAACCTAAAAATATAATCAAAAGGAGGGAAACTGGAGATATCGCTCCAAACATTCCTTTTGACTTGGCAACCACATGACAAACACAATCTCCAGAACGGTGCGGTGATGGCATTGGATGTGCCAGCCAGTCTTCCCTGGGGTAAGAACCCCCGCCTTTATGTACAGCTTCCTCACAGGTCATATACGATGTATAAGGTGATTACAAAGTATACCTGCTCTATATGCACTTGCAATTGCAAAACAGCTACTCCCCTTTTCCACAGCCACATGGAAAGTTTGGTCAATTGGCATCTTGCCAAGAAAAGCCTGGCAGTGAATAGCTATTTAATGTAAATGTTCTGGGGCCCATTTTTCAGATGGCTGAGAGAACGGAATGTCCAGCAGGCAAAATGAAGTGCCAAATCTGTGGTGCTGGGGTCCCGGATTCATCAGCCATAGGGACACTGGGTATATTTAACTGGGTATGAGCCACCATTGGATGCAGAGTATTCACCGATGTATTTGTTTGCTTCTTTATACCTCCTTTCACTCCAGAAGAGATTTGTGTAATTCGATAAGAGTTCACATAAAGTGGAACGAAACAGGATTGGTTATAAAACACAAAACTGCATATCATATGTTCTCTTGACCAAGTTCAAGAGAGCGCAGAGGGGTTGCCAGGCCAGGCAGAAGGCCTAGGTGTGGCTGCTGTGTTCCAGGACCTGCCCTCCAGCATGCCAAGCCCAGGAACTTGATTTTGCCAGTGCTCTGAGAGTTATCCAGCCTTAGAGGGAACCAGCTCATACAACCCAAGTCACGAGAGGCTCTTATACAAACCACAATTAACTCCACTTGATAAATGTATTCTAAGAATTAGATCACAAGAAGGACAAGAACAGCAACAAGAAGAGGAAAAAGAGCAAGAAGCAGGGGAAGGAAGAAGAAAAAAAGAAAAAGAAAGGAAGGAGGGAAGGGGAGAAGGAAGGAAGGAAAGAGGGAAGGGGAGAAGGAAGGAAGGAAAGGAAGGGAGGAAGGAAGGGAGGGAGGGAGGAAGGAAGGAAGGAAAGAAGAGAGGAAGGGAGGGAGGGAGGCAGGGAGGGAGAGAAGGAAGGAAGGAAGGTTATGCAACACAGTCAGTGCTGGTAACCCCAAAAACAAATTCCAAAGAGAAGCCAAATTATAAAAAGAACATCACTTCTTAAGCCGAAATAAAAGCTAAGGAAAAGGAGGTTTGGTGGCTGGTAGAGGGCGTCACCCAGACCTGTGCTGAGGTCTCATGAACTACCAGTTCTCCATCAGTGACAACCTTTCCAATGTCCTAAAACATTTCTGGCAGATTCCAGCCTCTCTCCCTTGGAAGGCCCTGGAAAAACACTACAGAATTCTTGTTCTGTGGGTTTCCTATCTCAAGGCTCCCCACTGGCAAACTCTGCTATTCTTCAGAGACCATGCAATTCTACCGAAGATGTGTCAGCCTTAGTTACAACTTCTTTCCTCCACCAGGACATTATCCAGGTCACCTCGATTAGAGTTTGGGGCATTCCAGAAACTCTTGCCATCCTCTTGGGTCATGTCCATAGACAATTTCTTTCCTTCACTGTGTGTGAATTTTATTCTGTAACTTTTAAAGGGTTACATTAGTTCTAAATGACTGGGGTTGGGAAGGGACAACCCTTCTCTTGGGTATGAGCAAATTATTAATAGTTCAATCAGTAAAGATACAGTTTAAAGAGCAGGGGCAAGCCCTGGCTTCAAGCAGGTGTTTTCCATGGTCTAATTACACATTAACCATAATGGTTACCAACACCAAAACAGCCCATTGAAAATCAAAGGTGCTTAATGGCCTGGGCTCTGGTAGAAGTCGGGGGCTGGCTATTGTTTTTCACTTATCTGACCTTTCAGTCCAGTTAAAGAAAGAACTGGCAGCAGGCACATATACACTGCCAGTGACTCATCATCAGAAATGTTGCTATTTGGATTCCATTTCTCACACTATTCTAGAAATGCAGGCATCTGAACTCCCCAGGCACATGCATATTTTGACCAATTATTTTAACAAGTTCCAAGCAGAGCATCGTAGCAAAAACAAGTGTAAGCAATTGCTCTCTGGGCAGAGAAAATGCATACGGGCCATTTTCCGTACGGTAAGAGTATAGTTGTCACATTAAATACCAGCATGCCCAGTTAAATTTAAGTTTCAGATAAACACCAAATGATACAATATTTAGGACATATTCATACTAGCAAAGAATTCATTGTTTATCTTAAGTGCAAATTTAACTAGACCTCCTGGGTTTTTATTGCTAAATATAGCAGCTCTAGATAGGGGTGAAAGAGAAAATTTTGAATCCATCCTTCCTAGTGAGTCACATGTAAAACACATACCTGCAGAGATGTCACGATGACCTAGCAACAGATTCATCCTGAGGCAGCAGCCGAGAGCCAGAGCAGGGAATCCTGGCTGTGAGGTGTAGAAGTCTTCCTCGCTGTTTTGTAAACTTCTCTGGCATGGACGAAAGAAGGAGGGCTGCATTATTTAGTATAGTACCCTCTACTGAAACCTCTGTTAAGATGCTCAGAGGAGAAAGGCCACTTTTGGAGTCACACAGGCTCCCTGAATGGAACAAGCAGCAATGAAAGAAGGGAGGTGTTTTCTCCACTCCTCTCACTGTCCTGTTATCTCTTCCCGGGATATGAAGGCCAATCTTGCAGAAACTGAGAAAACATGGCTGGCAAGTCATTAACCTCTGGTCTGGGGATCGAGGTAATTCAAGGAGAGTGTGTGTTTTTTCCTCCATAAGTTTCCTAAGCAATTGTATCAGTCTATCCCCACTTATAGGTAGTTTGCAGTGGTGTCCTTTCATAATCGGAAGAGTCACAGCCCCACATGTGTCTTCGGGAGTTCTAACGCTGCCGTTGGCCACAAGTGGGATCTGGGGCAATTCGTGTACGTTTTCAGGATCTCAATTTTCCCATCTTTAAAATAAAAGAAGGTCTTTGATCATTAGAAAAGGGGGAAAGGAGGAGGATTATTAGTCTCAGAACTCAATGGAAAAATAAAACTTAATGAAAAGATGGTATAAGAACCTTCCTGCTCCAAACTTCCATGAGTTTATGTCCACGTTTATATATTGGCTGGAGCATGATCTACTGTTAATGATTATGTGCCGCCCTTAACGGGACAAGATGTACTTTTGGCACTGCTCTTCCAACCAGCTGTAGGGACTGAAGTTTGTTGAGTCGTCCACACTTTATCTTTTTTCTTTTTTTTTTTTTTTTGAGATGGAGTCTCGCTCTGTCACCAGGCTGCAGTGCAGTGGCGTGATCTTGGCTCACTGCAACCTCCGTCTCCCAGGTTCAAGAGATTCTCCTGCCTCGGCCTCCAGAGTAGCTGGGATTACAGGTGCACGCCACCACGCCCAGCTAATTTTTGTATTTTTAGTAGAGACGGGGTTTCACCATGTTGGCCAGGATGGTCTCGATCTCCTGACCTCATAATCTGCCCACCTTGGCCTCCCAAAGTGCTGGGATTACAGACATGAGCCACTGCACCTGGCCATACACCTTCTTACTGGTCTGCAGCGTTGATTATAAAGGTGGGCAGCACAGTTGGTCTGCAGCCTCATCATAAAGGTTTCTTCACCTAAATCTCACTGCCTCTCCAGGCACCGACCACATGACCTCCCCACTGGAGCTCTTCTCTAGCAGATGCGCCCTGTTCCCATGCTATACATGCCAAGTGAGCAGCTCCCTAATTAAATGCTCTGCTGTCTCTCCATTGTCTATGTGATAAAGTCCAAACTTGTTGGCTTCTCCTAATGGGTCACAGGCCCACCTCTTGACACTCCTCTTTCTGTCCCCTACCCTGATGTCTTCCTAAGACTCCTCCCCCTCACAATCTCTGGCCTTTGCACAGACTATTCCCTCCACCGAGAAGGGCCCTGCTGCTCATCCTCAAGAACCAGTTCAGGTGGTGCCTCCCTACTGAGTCTGCTCAGAGTCCCAGGTAGTCACGCCCTCCCGCCTCTTTTCTCCTACCTCCTCAGGCCCCTTTCTCTATAATGGCACTTCCTGCCTCACATCGTGGGTTGCTTGTTTACAACTTTCTCTCCTCTAGTTGTCTGTGAACCCCTCCCTCCAGGGGAGTCTTATATACCATGTCTTATACCTCTTTGAGACCCCAGGACCTACCACAAGGCTTAGCCCAGAGCAGGTGCTAGCAAATGTTAACTGAATTAATGAGTGAAGAAGCCACATATAATTCAAATAATATTTCCCCAGCCTGTAAATTATGGTTGAACAAGGCAGTTCCTAATCTCTGAAGATTCTACACACACCACGATCTCACTAGCTAGAAGAGACAAGTCGCTGTGGAATGCAAGTGCAGGACAATGTCAACACGATCTCAGGAGGCAAGTCATGGGCAGGGCCTCTGCTTCATTCTGATCTCAGTCCCTGAGTCCCACCTGCGAGGACCTGGCTCCAGGTCTTTCTGTCAGGGCCCATGGTGCTGGGGTCATCCTGGTGGAGACTGGGGAGAGCAGCTAGAGCTCAGCCTGAGCCTCTAGGTGGGAATTGCTGCGGAGCAAAACCAGAGACGGGAGGGAGCTAGCACTCTGTGTTCAGGTGGCTGTCCCTGCCTTGTGGCCATTTGCCAGCTCCCAGATCTATCATGTTCCCACAAATCAGAGATGTTTTCTCGTGAGTCGTTGTCTGGTAAAACGAGTTAATTGCCTTGCCTGAGAGCTGGTCTGGCAGGGGCCCCTGTGGGGTTGGGGGACATGACCCAAATGGTCATATGGGGCAGGAGCCAGCTGAGGTGGAAGGAGATTTACTGCAGATGGCACTGTCGGTGATGTCAGGGACAACAGCCCAGAGAACCACACTCAACAGGGGTCGGTTTACACTCCTGAGAGTCAGACAACCTCCACCTTCACACACGTGCATGCACACACACACACACACACACACACACCAGCAGAGCAACCCTCTCCCTCACAAGAGCTTTGGGGCTCTGGCTTCAGAGACCCTTCAGAGGTTTGTCACTGGTTCCCATCTGCCCCTCCTTGGTGGTCCCTTCAGGATAAATGGCTGCGATGGCTTCACCTCCTGGCCCATCTTCTTGGGCTCAAGGACTCTTTGCAGTGAAGGTGACCACAGACAAACACGAGGCAGAGCCTACCTACAGAGACCCCTACCACTCCCCAGGCTCAACATAACCTCCAGGCGTCGCCCTTTCCCACCTCTTGACCTGTCTAATTTGTATCTAATGACAAAGATTATTTGCTTCATCAAACCTTCACCAGGCTCCTGGACCTTCTCCTAAGTCCATCTGTGCATTTTCTCATAAAGCCCAGTTTTAGCAAGAACCCCCACCCCACCCTTGATATCTGAACACCCTTGATATCTGCTCAGCTTCTGCACCCTCTGCCCTCCCCTAGGTGAGGTCTGATCACCCTGGCCTGCCTTCAGCAAAAATCTTTTAGGTGGGTTTAGCCAGAATCCTCTCACTCCTGATAGTTCCTCTTAGTCATTTTCTATCCACTGACCCCACCCTGCTCCCTGGCCGTAAACTCTTACTTTCCCATGATGTATTCGGAGCTGAGACCAATCTCTCTCCCCCACTGCAAAACCCTATTGCTGTACATCCTCTACCAAAGAAAGTCTTCCTTACTGTGCTCTATTAAGTGTCAAGTGTCATCGAGTAATTTTTTTTTTTTTAAGTGAGACCCTTTTGCCTGGTACAGATGGAGCCTGGGGTCATTGGCAGTGCTCCTCAGTGCGCCTGCACCTTCAGCTCCCTCATCTCACTTCCTCATGGGGCCATCCCAGACTCCCTCTGGATCTTTCTCCACACTCTTTTGAGGTGTGCAGTAGAGAAAGAGCAGGGGCCTCAACAAGACCAGGGGTCCTCGGGTCAGATTTCACCTCGGCCAGCGGTGTGAACGTGGGCAATTTATTTGAACTTTGGGACCACTGACTCACCTTACGTGGGGATAATATTACCTAGTAACGAGGCAGCTGGAGCACTTGAGCCACAATCAGCATGATTCCTTTTCATTTCCTCTAAGCAAGTCACCTGGCTGCTTTTTTGTCTTTCTAATTTCCTGACCCAGGGTCTGTGGGAGATGAGTAAGGGTGGAATGGGAGGAGGTTTCTTATGCACGAGCCATTTACAGCTATTGAACATCTATAAACAGAGGCATCCCATATTAAAACATTCTGCCCTAGGAAGCAGAGAGGTACCAGGTGTGGTCTCCAGCTTCCATTTTTCATAACTCTCTCCTCCCCACTTCCTCTCCCTCTCCCCTTTCTCATTCATCCACACCCAGAGGGTATGAGATACCAAACATTACTCAGGAAGGGGAAGGACCAATTCCAAATGACTCTGTCCATTCAACATCTACTGAGCCCATGCCCAGCGCTGGGCTTGACTCTGGCGGTGCAGGGATCATATGAGGCTCCCAAATTTCCTCCCGAATTTCCTGTCTGGTGGCTTTGTATATAGGTGGGATGTATGTGGAGGGGGTGGGGGAACAGGTAAAGACATGCAGGTACATAAACTATTACAATATTACGTGGTAAATGTGGTAGTAGAGATGGATCCACAGGCACAAAGGAGGGAGGGGGACAGAAGGGCAAGATCGGGGCCTCCCCCCAGCTCACAGAAGAGGAGCTAGGGCTTAAGGGTAAGCAGCAAGTCAGCAGGTGGCTAAGGTTGAGCAGAGGAACCCAAGGGTGCACCTCGGCTGAAATGCTTTCTTGGATGCGGGCTTCAGTGTCAGGATTCAGGGGTAGTAACAAGGGCAGACTGCAAGAGAGCAGTGTTGGGGGTGCAGGCACACTGAACCCAGCACAAGGAGGCCTTGAACCCTGACCCAGAGCCACCCCTTACTTAGAGCAGTGACACCTCAGCCACATATGCCGAGCATCTGAACTGTGGCAGCTAGTACAAAATGCGTTCCACAAACATTCGTGGAATGAATGAGCAGATGAATGAATGAACGTTTCCGTCTATCAAATGGGAGTGATATTATTTACTCTAGCTCTGCAGGGGATTATTGGTAGGGTGAATTGAGACGATAGAGATGGAAAAGGCCTCTAAACTGTAAAATACTATGCAGATATGAGGATTATAACGTGAACGGATACGGTTGATTGCCACAGACAAAAATCATCAAGGAATCAGCTGGTGATGGTGTAGTAACTTTCCTGGACTGCAGGAAGCAGCTTTAATTGGAGCTCTTAAGGGAAATCTCTTCTCTCCATCGTCGAATTACTAGGACTATTACGATTATTATTGGAGACATTTTTAAAATTTTTTACATCACTGAATGGAACAAATCAAGCAATATTTTAGGTGCTAAGAAATAGCAGGAGGATTAGGCACACAGTCAGGGTGGTGGGAAAACCTAAGAACGGTCCCATCTTAGCATTCCAGGTGAGACTTACTGATGGCCGAGTCCCACTCCCTATTTTACAGTGAGGGAAACTGAGGCCTGGAAAACATGCAGTGTCATGGTGCTCACCTGGATTCAGTAATAATCGTAACAGCTCACATTATGAACGGAACATCGTATATATGAGGTTATTTGATTCATACAATAACCCTATAAAGTAGATACTATAATTAACTTCATCTTACAGTTAAGAAAACAGAGACGCAAACCAAGTAGCTAGTCCAGGTGTACACAGTTGGTAATTAAGGGTAACAAACTAACAGGGTATCTCCCTGTTGCCAGAGCAACTGGAGGTCCACAGGTAAGAATATCATAATGGGAAGAAATACATTGTTTCATTTACTTGGGGTTTGGGGAATATTTGACTAAAATGATGACTGATGTTGGACATAGAACGTGGGAACCCGGACAATGATGTCTCTTACCTGGGAGTGAAAACATGTGCAAGGACTCTCGGGGTTTGGAAACCGATCAGCTCAAGCCAGGCCCCGCAGAAAGGAGTGCAGTTACAGGCGCTATAATTCCTGAGCCCTCCTGCTCCCTCTCTCGTTAGCTGACACCATCAATTCAGGGTTAATGCACGGCAGGTTTGGGAGCTAATTATTCCACCATTACAGATATAAATTTCCCCTGGAGAACAGCCAGAGATGGGAGCTGGAGAGAAGAGGAAGAGGCTGAGAAAGGAAAGAGGCCGCCTAGCTCTGACGGGTGGGAAAATAGCATGTTATCATGGGCGGCGGGCTTCCCGACCCCTGGAGCATGCCTCCAGGAAATCTCCGCATCTTTCCTGGTTGTACCCCAGGCTGACTGCTCTGCCCACACTCCTATTTTCCTGGATTTCTGGCAGTCACTGAGCCCCCACCCCCATCTGTCAGCCTTCATGGTTCCTAAAACAGCTTGCAGAAAACTCTTCAATTCCACAATTTATCTAGTCCCTAGTCTATGCCAAGAAATGGGATGCAGGACGGGGGGGTGCTGACCACAGTGATTAATAACACATAGTCCCTGACTTCAAGGAGCTTTTACTACTGGGGAAGACAAATGTGCATTCAATCAACTCCAGCACTTGGCTGTATTATGGGGACAAAGTGCTATGGGACAAGAGAGAGTCACTTGAGCTAGGAGGTTCTGAAAAGGAAGAGCCATTTGAAGTGTCTCTTGAAGGATGCATCAGGTTTCAAGAGCAGGGAAATGGGAAAGGGCGGGTATTACTCCAGGTGAAAGAAACAAAAGCGTAATGGCAAAGAAGGCAGAACTTGCTTGCTGTGTCTGGGACGTAGGTTAAAGCTGCTGAAAGTGAGCCTGTAGTGCGAGTAAGGACTGGGGAAGGCAGCTGGAAGAGACCATGAAGGGCCTGAACGAGCATGATTTGGAATTTAGAACTTCTATTAGAGGCAATGGGGAGCAATTGATGGCTTTTGAGGAAGGGAGTGACATGATGGGATCTGCATTTTAGAAAGACGGTGGGGTGGGGTGGGGTGGGGTGTAATAGAGGGGAGCAAACGGAGGGAGGCAAGAGGGCCCAGCTTCACGAGGAGCTCTTACATTAAGACTCCAACAGGAAGAAGTGGGAATTGCAATTAGTGGATATATTGGTGACCTCGTAAAAGCTGACCTTTTAAGATGAGAGAAGCTTTCATCCACCCATTCAAGTTCATTTAGTGTCTCTTTTGCGTGAAGACAGCTCGAGCCAGATTTCTGGCCAGTTGTTTTGGCTGGGCATTTCTGTGTCTTCCTTAAGGTGTCTTCTGGAGCAGGCTGCCCACTGGCCAGGGCAGGTAGCAGGCAGGGTTGTTTGGCCTGGAGGCCTCTCAGGGTGAATGATGGAAAAATTCATCGTGGGCAGGTGGAGGGCCTGCTCAGGTGGGGAGACAGCAGGTAATAATAGGTGGGTGGGGTGAGCACAGAGGCTGCTGCAGCCCAGCGCTGCTCAGCGGCTAAGGGCTGGGGGACAGGGGAATGAGCATGTCAGCTCAGCCCCCAGAACTGGCTGCCAACTGAGGGCAAAGAGTGCTGCTGCAGAGCAGGACAGCAAGGCAGGGCACAGTGACTTATTATCCAGCCTCTGAGACCCTGGCAACTTTGAAGGAGAGCGTGCTTGGAGCAGCCTGGGGCAGTGGCCCCTACTGTGGGTTTGCACCTGCAGAGAGGAGATCAGCTCATCCAGTGAAGAGAGAAAGGCTGGGCTGAGCACTCTCCATGGAACTTCTCTTCTGGACTTAGCTCTTCAGCGGGCTATCTGGGGACCTCTCACGGGTGTATTGAACTCCTGAGGCAGACAGGAAAGCATCAAGGCCCAGAGATGCTTGGGACTGGGAAGCATCCTTCACAATCTCCTTCTGGAGTTCCTTGACATTGTTCTGTCCAAACAAGGGTGGCAGATTCCTCAGAAACCTAGAGCAAGGTGGAGCAATACTGGAGAAAATGAAAGTTTCACTTGTAGTTGTAGGCCTTTCTAATTTTCAGATGGTGAGTACACCTAAGGATGTACATTCAGACACGTTTACAGATGAAATGCTGTGCCTCCAAATCAGCGATGCCTCATCATCATCTTGCTGAAAACCAGACCAGAGAGGAAAGTGTAAAAATGCTCATGAGTGGATACACACACAAACACACACACACACTCCATGTGCCCTGTGTCCGACGCAGATATGTTTGTATATTCAGGGTAGGAGGATTGAGGAAGATGATGGACTCAGAACCCCCCCTTATATGCACGTGAAGTTCAAAGGGAGGAAGGCCTGTGCAGAGCAGGGTTACCTCCAAAGCCAAGAGATCAGGGAGACGCTAGGAGGCAGATCCTGAAAAATTTTGGCATAGGCGAATGTGGAAGTCTTTAGGAAGAAAAGAAAAGGAAGGTGGGCGTTCGCCGTAGATGCAGAGGATGCTCCGGGGGGGTGCAGTTTATTAAGCACCTTCCATGTGCCCTGTGTTGGGCCAGGTGCTTTCCAGTGAAAGCTGATTCTCACAATAACCCTGTGACATAGGCATGATTATCGCCTTTTGCGAACGAGAAAACCAGAGTTCAGAGGCATCAGGGAAGTGATTTGTCCAGGGTCACATGCAGAGCTGGGATATCTTTCAAAAGCCCATGTTCCTCTGTCTACACCAGGAGTTCTCAACCGTGGCACTGCTAACTTTTTTGGCTGGGTAGTTCTTTGTTACGGAGGCTGCCTGCGCATCACAAGATGTTTAGCAACAACCTTGGTATCTACCCCCAGGTACGAATAGCACCTGCCCCCTAATTGGGACCATCAAAAATGTCTCCAGACATTAATTGCTACATGTCCGCTGGGGGAAAAACCACCCCTGACCTAAGGCCACTGCTCTGCACCTGCTACTCCCCAAACAAAGGCATTTAGGATTCCCACCCCCAGCAGTCCAGAGCTGGTGTAGATCAGCCCTCCTGTGCTCTTTCTGCCTGTAAAGTGATCATCCCACAGCCTGCACATTTCATGAGCTCTGCAAGGCAAGCTCAGTCAACACCACCATGCCCAGGCTCAGGTCCTGACCCTGCTGTGTGGGGTGGAAACATCTGCTTCTCCTGTGTGTAAAAAAAAAAGAGGGGCTGGTGGTCCTGACCAGCAGTTCTCAACCAAGGATGCACATGAGAGTCACCCGGGGAGCTGTTTTATTGTTTTGTTTCTTCTTTGTTTATTTTTGATATTCAAAGCAAAGATACCCTTGTCCTGTCCCAGTCTTCCTCATGCCCAGGGTTGCACTCTCCTGATTGTTACACCTGGCCTGAATCATTTCCAGGGCTCATTTCAGCCCCACCCTTCACTTCTGAGCTCCCTTGGATTCATTCATTCACCTCCCAATTTTCCCTCCTGTGTGCCAGATGCCAGTGTTAAGGACCGGGGCTCAGACAGGGCTCTCAGTTAAGGAGTGAGGGACAGGGAATGAACATGCCATAGCACAGGGCAGGACCTGCTGAAAGACAGCCAGACCCAACAGCATAGAGAAGCGGTGAGCAGCTGCTGTCAAGGGGAGGGAGTACAGGTCTGAGGCGGGTGTGGGATGGGTATGGGGAGGGAGGGGTGGTGGGGCACATCTGTGTATGTGAGTGGGGGTATTTGGGAGGGAATGCAGGGCTGTGCGCATGTGGAGGGGAAGGGGTTTATGGGTGTACGTGCATATGTTATATGTGTGTGACTGTGTGAATAGTGTATATGGTACGTGTGTCTTGTCTGTGTACAACTGCATGTCCATGTGTGAAGAATCTGGGTGGTGTGTGTGTCTGTGCCCTTGTAGGTGCATGTGTCTGTGTGTGTGTGTACAAGGTATGTGTGTATACAGAGTATCTTTGTGCACGTGTGTGTGTGTAGAGGGCCAGGCAGGAAGAAGGCCTCCCAGAGAGGACAGTCCTTGGTCTGGCTCTTGTAGGAGGAGGAACAGTTCAGTAAGTGGAAAAAGAAGGGAGAGGCCTTCCAGGAAGAGGGACAGGCAGGCAGGGTGTGTACAGGCAGAGGTGTGACTGAGACTGGCATGTGTGGGGCATGGTGGCAGGGGGGTGAGGGGGTGGCGAGGAGATGGGGGCACGGATGGGAGAAGGTGAGGACTCAGTTTGCGGGGGCACACTAAGTGTGCCTCACCGGAGCCCTCAGCACCCCTTTAGAATTTGAGGTGGGCTTGCCAGAGTTTTGGAGAGATGGCAGCGGCAGCAGGGCAGCACCTCTGGGAAGTCCGGGGAAGAGGCCTGGCTAGGCCAAGTCAGAGCCGCACCTGAGCTGGCTGCAGGAATGTTTACAAAGCAAATGCATACTGGAGGGATTAGCAACCTGAGTGCTTGGCCGGCCCAGGTGGGTCACACCTGTAATCTCTGCACTTTGGGAGTCCGAAGTGGGAGGGTCTGTGCAAACCAAGCCTCTCGACAAATCACCTGCCAGCCTCCCACCCACCCCCAATCCCCACCCTAAGCCAGGTGTCTCTAATCTCTACTGCTGAGCATGAGGCAATCCGGCACAACCCCACCTCCACCAGCAGGCAGAGCACCAGCTGTAACCAGGGCACATCTCCTGAGCCAGCGGGCTCACTTTTCAATCTGGTTGTGGAGCAGGACACTGAGAAGCAGCCCACAGAGCTGCAAGAGTTCAGGCTGGGAGGGGACTCGAACCTGCCGTCAGCCTCACTGGTTGTGCCTCCTTGGGCAAGGCTACCTCCCTGGCTCTCTGTTCCCAAGCAGGAATCCTGAAATGCCAGCAGCATTGAGTTGCTGTGATTCATTCAACAAATGTGTCCCCCTGCTATGTGCCAGGCACTGGAATACAGCAAGGAGAAAAGAGATAAAGACCCCGCCCATGTGAAGCTTGTGCTCTACAGGGAGGAGACCAATCAATAATCAACACAACAAGTGACTCGACTGTGGAGGCTGCTAGAAGGAGATGAGGCAGGGAAAAATGAAAAGAGCAGGGTATGGGGGACAGAATGGCTGGGATGGCGAATACTGGAATATGAAATGTGGCTGACCTGTAGAGGCAGTTAGGGAAATGCTGATTTTGCAAATGAGATCCTGTCATTTCCAACATGGATGGAACTAGGGGACGTGTAAAATGAAATAAGCCAGGCACAGAAAAGCAAACTTCTCATGTTATCATTCATTTGTGGGAGCTAAAAAGTAAAAGAATTTCACTCACGGGGACAGAAAAGTAGAATGATGGTTAACAGAGGCCGGGAAGGGTAGTGGGGTTGGGGGGATGTAGGGATGATTAACAGGTACAAAATATGCAATGAAAGCAATACAATGAATACGACCTGTTATTGATAGCAGAACAGGGTGACTACAGACAGCAATAATTTGTTGTACATTTTCAAATAACTGAGGGAGTACAATTGGAATGTTTGTACAACAAGGAAATGATGAATGCTTGAGGTTATGGAGACCCCATTTACCCTGACATAATTGTTACACATTGCATGCCTGTATCAAAGTATCTCATGTACCCCATAAATATATATACCTACTATGTGCCATAATTTTTTTAATAAGCCATGCTGAAAAGGGCTCAATCAAGCGATGAAATAAACAGCATGAATTATTTTCCCTTATTTATTAATCTAGTCAACACCTACTATGTGTTTGGTTCTATACTACGAATTAAGGATGGATGCAAATAATTTCTGTAGGGGCTCATAGTCTGGTATGGGGGACAGGCAAGGATACAAACTAAGGATCCTGTGGTTCATGGTATGCTGGGTGGTATCCAAGGGGTCAGCCTAGAAGATGGGGAGAAAACCTGATTGGGACAGGAGGGCCTCCGAGGGACCTACTGGGGTTGGCCTGATGGATAACAGGGAGAAGACAAAGGGCGTCCCAGGCAGGGGAACAGCATGTACAAAGACTAGGGGAAGGTAGGGGTTGAAAAAAAAGAAACCGGGTGAGCCACCTGGCGGCATTTGGAGAAGTGTGAGTAGTTCAGGGTGGGTTGAAACTGGGGAGTCACAGAGTAAGTGATCTTTGGGACCATATCCTGAAATCTTTTGAATGCCATGCCAAAGGTGTTCCGGCTTTTTCAGAAAAATAACCAAGGAAGGATCTTTAAGCTGGGAAGTGATCTGATTGTAGTAGAATTCCAGGAATAATGCTGACCACAGTAGAATGAGGGTGGAGGAGGGGAGTGGGAATAGGACAGCATTCCTTCCTTTGGGCCTCCTTTTAATGTCACCTCTTCGAAGAGACATTCTATTTTAAAGCCCATCTGAATAGAAGCCTCATCATGCCCCACCCTCGTTAGCCAGCTTTACATTTCTTTATAGCGCTTATTCCTACACAACATTACATCGACGTCTGTATACATTTATTTTCTGGTCTCTTCTCTATAGGATATACATTTCACTTAAGCAGGGACTCTACCTATTTTGTTCACAGCTGTGTCGCTAACACCTAGAAGAGCACCTGACACAGAGTTGGCTCTCAAATTTTGTTGAAAGGAAAAAATAATAAAATTCCTATCTTTTTAAGAAATGGAAAACTTTGCTGTGGGCCTGTTTTTATGTGAAGTAGTTGGCAGCTAGGACTTGGGTTTGCCCTGAGGATGGTGTTGAGCTGCTGTGAAGGTCAGCGAAGTGAGCCCCAGCCCATGAGATCTGTATCCCAAGGCCCTGGAGCCAACCAAGCAGGCCGATGCTGCTGCAGAACCCTGAGAACCCGGTGCTGCAAAGATCCCGTCCACATGTGCTGACCCTAGCACTTTGGGGCTGGTAGGCTTCTGACGCTGGGTGCCATGCCAGCATCTTACAACACCAAATGGTTCCAGGGAGGGTGCAACTGGCTACTTAGGGCCCTGGGTCTGAAATTACGGATTAAAAAATACATTTTGAGCAGGGTGTGGTGACTCAAGCCTGTAATCCCAGCACTTTGGGAGGCCGAGGTGGGCAGATCACTTGAGGTTAGGAGTTCAAGACCTGCCTGGGCAACATGGTGAAACCCCATCTCTACTAAAAATACAAAAAGTAGCCAGGCATGGTGAGAGGCACCTATAATCCCAGCTACTCGGGAAGCTGAGGCATGAGAATCACTTGAACCTGGGAGGCAGAGGTTGCAGTGAGCCAAGATCATGCCACTGCACTCCAGCCTGGATGACAGAGCGAGACACCATCTAAAAAAAAAAAAATACATATTCAGCACACCCTGTACTGGGCGAAATGTAAGATGGCCTACTTATACTACAAAGTAGGTATGTTATCCCCATTTTACAGAAGAAAAACTGAAACTTGGTGATTTGCCAAGATCACAGAGCCAAGAAACCAGAACCCAGGTTTGACTCCAATGCCTGTGTTCTGTTTCACTCAGCCACATAGACTGAAATGTCCAACGCCAAACAAGACCCACCATCCCAGACCCCAAGCTCGGCTGGCCTCACCACAGAGACTTTCCATCCTCTGTGATACACAGACCCTCAGACCCCCTCACCCAGCAGCACCCATTAGCTCCCGGGGAAAATGCCAAGCCAAGGTGGGCAAGGTCAACTTGGTGAATGAAATGGAAAAATAAGAAGCCCCACTCAGCTCTAAAACATGCTGTACAAGATGCAGAAGGATATTTGGAATCAAGAACCCCTGGAAACTGACCAGGGAAGCATTTTGATACATGAAACTAATGTATGTATAGCCTGACCCTCTGGCAATGACATTAATGCTTTTTTATTTTTTTAATGTATTTTATTATTTATTTGAGTTGAGGGAACGTGGTAAGGCTGGGTGTGCTGCGCCTGAGCTCTTTACAGTGGGTAAAGTGATGCCGGGGACTTGGTGAGATTGTTTCCTGTAATGGTCCCCAGTCCCCACGGCTGGGATTACAGTGTCGGCCACAAATCTTTCATCCAGGCCGCCCCTCCCTGGAAGCAGCTTCCCACGGTGCACAGTAAGGGGTGTGGACGGTCTGTCCTCAGCAGGGACTCAGCCTGCTTTCGGTAGATCCAACCCACCTTCCCTCAATTGCCCTGTGGCCCACAGCGCCAGTGATTGTGTTTGTGACTTGAGGTCTTTAGTAACCTCAGCTTCTGACAGTCTTCTGAAGGTGCCAGTGACTTAGCAGCTCAGAAGAAAAGGCTGATTGAGAGAAAAAGAACAAAGCACCAAGGGTTGGAGAGAGTGGGTGGAGACCGCCCTCGGCTTTGGGGGTTCTCAGACTGTGGGAGTCTGGCTGAACCCCAAGAGCTATGAAAGATTCCAAGTCTAACCTGAGGTTTATGTTACCGTAGCTATTCCAGTTTCCCAGGGTTTGGGATGGGGAGGATGCTGACGAGGTGGAAGGCCAGCCGTCTGCTTCTCCTCCAGTCAGGACCCATTTGCCTGGGCTAGGGGTTCCCACAGGGTGTTCCCTGAATCCCTGACAGAGCTCTGCCCCTAGTCCCTGCCCAGCCTTCCTGCAACCCCTGAGAGAGCTCTGCCCCCAGGCCCTGCCCTGCCTCCCCTGCCCTCCTCAACACAAGGCCGACTCCTTCCCACCCTCTAGGAATCAGCTTAAATGTCACCTCTCGAAGGGATATTCCTAGGTCGTTCCATCTAACCTGGCCAGCCCTGCTCCATTTTTTGTATTTCAGAACTCTTATCACACTCTGTAGTTAAATATGTTTCTTTCTTTCTCTTTCTTTCTTTCTTTCTCTTTCTTTCTTTCTTCTTTATTTTGAAATAGAGTCTCACTGTCACCCAGGCTGGAATGCAGTGACACAATATCTGCTCACTGCAGGCTTTGCCTCCCAGATTCAAGCTATTCTCGTGCCTCAGCCTCATGAGTAGCTGGTATTACAGGCATGCACCACCATACCTGGCTTATTTTTGTATTTTTAGTAGAGATGGGGTTTTACCATGTTGGCCAGGCTGGTCTCAGACTCCTGACCTCAAGTGATCCGCCAGCCTCAGCCTCCCAAAGTGCTGGGATTACAGGTGTGAGCCACTGTGCCCGGCCTAAATGTGTTTCTTAGGTATTGCCTGCCTCCACCTCTAAACTGTAAGCTTCAAAGGAAAGGCCAGGTGCGACTGAAGCAGCATTATTCCACCAGCACTTAGCACAGTGCCTGGCATGGAATGAGTAGGCATTCAGTAATATTTATCAACTGAATCAATGATGGATGAAATGAGAGCTCTACCTGATAGCCATAGTCCTCAAATTTTAGAGTGAATAAGAATTATCTTATTCATTCTGATTGACATTCAGATTCCTAGGCCTCATTTCTTGATCTTCTGATTCGGCAGGTCTAGAGAGATGCCCAGGAATGTGCATCTTAACAAGTACCCCTCGTGATTCTTTCTGACAGAAGCACCTCTGGACAGGCCACATCTTGGGAAACACTGCCTTACCTGCGTGGTTTGTCTCCACTGCAGTGACATCGCTGAGAAATGAGTTTTCACCACCTGCTATTGCCTTTTTCTCCAGTCCTTTAAGCATCTCTAGAATCTGGAGGTTTATGCCTTGGAGCTGGGGCAATGGCGGGGGGTGTGAGTTGTGCAGTGTAGCAAGAAGAAGGTATGTATTTATTATTATTAGAAATTAGAAGCAGGCCGGGAGCGGTGGCTCACACCTGTAATCCCAGCACTTTGAGAGGCCAAGGCAGGCGGATCACCTGAGGTCAGGAGTTCAAGACCAGCCTGGCCAATGTGGTGAAACCCCATCTCTACTAAAAATACAAAACTTAGCAGGGCACAGTGGCACATGCCTATAATCCCAGGTACTCTGGAGCCTGAGGCAGGAGAATTGCTTGAACCCAGGAAGCGGAGGTTGCAGGGAGACGAGATCATGCCGCTGCACTCCAGCCTGGGTGACAGAGTGAGATTCTATCTCAATAAATAAAAAATAAATAAATTAGAAGCAAACATAAGAAGCTCGTAATACACTGCTGTTGCCCAAATGTGCAGACACCATTGATTGCATTTGTTCATTGGCTCAGTAGACTTTTCGAAGATCCACGATGTGATCAAGGCACTGACTTCAATATTGGGGATGAAACAATTAACAGAACAAAGTACGTGACCTCAAGGAGCCCTAGCTAAGCCCTAGCTTGGTGGTAGAGACAGGTAGGTCCGTGACTGTTGAGGCCAGTAAGGCCCAGCAAGAGCACTGTACAAGGGCAGCGCAAGGAGAGAAAGTTACCAAGGGAAGTCAAGGCACTCCACGGAGGAGAGAACATCAGGGCCAGTTTTAGTTTCGCTAAAGCTTACTTGGCCAGGAAGAAGATATCACAGAGCAGAGTTAGCACAAACTAGGAATGACCACAATGCACAGAGTGTTTGGGAGGAAGCCGCAAGGGACCTACCTGGAGAGATGCACAGCGTTTTCCAGAAAAACAAGGTTGGTCTTGACCTGCTCCAAACTTACAGTTGCCAGCCCCCACATAGGATCCAGGCCACAGCGGTATTTTTTGTTGCCTGTCCAGGTTTACATTTTTTCAAATTGGAGTGTTTTTAAGCAAAGAACTCTCCTGTTCACCATGGTTCCCACCAGTCATTACACTCAGCCTTCATGCATCACATTACCTGCCCAGCCCCTGAAGTTGCCCAGCAACTAGGGCTGCCACCCTTTGCTAGCCACTCACCTCAACACAGAGCTGAAATCAGAGAAGTGACCTGATCCGCTCTGGGTTTTTATGAAGATCGGCCTGGTGATCATCAAGAGGGGAATATATTTGGAGGCTGAAAAAACAGTCAGGAACTTCCTCAATAGCCTGGCCCAACTGTCTCCACACTTTCTTGATCCTATGTCCTCAACCTGTGTACATTAATTTATTTAGAAACTGTCTTATGTCCTAATATATGGTGTGTGTGACAAGATATACAAAAAAAGAAGCATTTAAATGGCTGAGATAAAGACGAAAGATGACATAACGCTACTTTTTAAGCTTTTATACCATACCCAAGAAAACCGTTTTCACTGGAACAAATTTTTATGAAAACTAATATTTGTACCGAGGTTGTTAGGTTTTATCATGCTTGTATTATTTTCATATTAAGCTTTTGCATTACGATATTTAGACTAGTTTTAAGTTCAAATTATTTTGATATTTCGTTCTAATCACTTTCAGAATTGAAAGAAATGATACTTCACTAAAGTGCAGAAATCCAAACGGAAAAGGCACTACCTTGGCTGTGCTTGCTATAATAATAATTTTTCTATCTTACCAATTATGCAAATTGTGTCTAAATTCAGTCAGGAAATGTCATCTTCTCTGATGTTGATCAACTGTTCTTCCACATTTGTCATTGGCACTTTTATATTTTTAACAAGAGTTTGAAAACTCTTCATTTGGAAGATGTTTAATTAAGTGAAGATGAGTGAAGTGTCAGTGCTACCATTTTCTTACTGTTTCCATTATCAATGTTATCTCCTTTCAGTAGTTTATTTTTGCAGAAATCTTTTTTTAAGCCACACATCAATTTAGGGTTAATTTGGTGAAAACAAATCATCAATCCATTTAACCTGGTCCCAAAGCAAAGGATTGCAAGACCAAGCCCTCCATGCTGTAAAGCCCCCACTCCATCCTCAGGTTCACGTGTCTTGGCCCAGCTATACATGACCTTGGACAGTCTGCCCATCACACTGGTGAGCAGCCAGTATCCATGCACATAGTAAATATTACTAAAGTACAATATCTCTCCCATCATTTGAAGCCATGGAAGTTCAAATATTTTCTCCTATAATTCAAAAGCTCATCTTGCACAGAGCCATTCAGGCCTCTTTTTGGAGGTGTCAATTTCTAAGATGAGGAGATGCTGAGCCGGGCATTGGGAGATAAGACAGAACAAGGGATCAAGAGTGAGAGTCCATCAGGTGTTGGGGGTGGGGGAAGAAGGAAGATGAGAGGGTTGAGATTGTCCTAGAAGTTCCAGCTGGGATTGCAGGTGAGAAGGGTATTCAGTTCTGACAGGCAGTATTTCCTGGGAAGCACAGGTGCAAAAAGTAATCTTTTCCCACTACAGTGTCCCAGACAAGGGGAAGATCCATAAGTTTTCTCTGTCCTCTGCTTTAGTTGAACTCTGTTTCACTGTACTCCCCACCATTATTGAATGGACTTGTGGAGTAAGCGGCTGATTTGAAATTCAAAGACCTGAATTCCAGTCCATGCCGACTCCACCCCTTAATAGCTGGCTGACTAGCACAGCTTCCTCATCTGCAAAATAACAATTTTTAAAAAAGCCCTGCCTGCTTCACAGGATTATTATATGGCTCAAAGATAAAGGATATGCACAATTAAAGGCTCTGAAAACTGCAAAGCAGTTTGTATGGTGTTATTATGACTTAGTATCCTGCACGCATTATGATTGAGGTACAAGGCAAGACATATCTATGTACTCTTGCCTTTGTTTTTCTGGGACACCTTCTAGGAGAGAGTACCACTATGTGGAGTAAGAGGTGGACACTGAGATCAGTATCCTGTGGGCAGTACATCTGAACATCCTGAACATCCTAACACTGACCTTAGGGCTCCTGAGACCAGAGGTCACACTTGGAAATGAGGTGACCTAGATGGTGCAGAGGTTGCTGGGGTTTCTGGATCCACGGAGCAAGAATGCCTGGGAATACTGGAGAAGAACCTAGTTTTCCTGGAAATTCCCCTTCCAGGCATGTCTTCACTTGATCTGAAGAAAATCTAAGAAGAAGCCAGCACTAGACTGAAGCATTGTTTGAAAGTGGGAGATAAGACGTCTTATCCTACCTACTTTAAGGTCTGGCTTTCTGTGGCCACCGGGGGTAATCAGTCTCTTAACATATTTACTGGATGTCTACATAGAAGTACAATTCAAGCCCTTTGCAATGAAAATACTAACAATGTCATTGGGAAGATTAAACACAGGATAAATAGATTGACAGATAATGGGGATGAAAGATAGATAGATGATAGATAGATAGATAGATGATAGATAGATAGATAATAGATATTTGGATGGATGTTTGGATAGATAAGTACAAACTTGACAAGACACTACACTATCAGGAGAAAAAGAATAATTTGTTGAGCGTCTACAGTGTGCCAGGTCAAGGTACCAGGTGCTTTCAGATGCGTTACCACATCTGTCATTGCTGACTCCTTACAGCAACCCTGTAAGGAAGCATCGGCCCCATTGGTCAGATAAGAAATGGAGATCCAGAGAGGTTAAGCAACTTGTCCAGGGCCATGCAGCTAGCCAGCCCACGTTCCTTCATCTAAGTCTCACGGTTCCTGAGTCAGAGGAAACCCTCCCACCCCCACCTCCCAGCTCTGAATTGTCTTTGTGACTCTGGAGCCTTTGTTCTGTGTGAGAACATCTTAGACTTTTTGAGAAAAGCGCCAGATCACTGTGCATTCATTGAGAACCTGAAACTGGCTCCTCAGCCATTCCTGCTCTAGCCACCTGCAAGGTTCCCAAGTGAAAGTGAGTCCTCTCAGGAGAAATGAAAGCGCTGTCTCTTTAGGTGCCCACTCCTTACCCACCAGTGGAGCAATGTTTTCCAGGCTGGCCAGGCTCCAGAAGCTCACTAAGGAAGTTGGTTTGGGGCCAAAGGCATCTATGGTTCATTGTACACTGAGGCCCTCCCCTTCCTGCCCCTCCATTTGCTCCCCTTCCTTTCTCTCTCTGGGTCTCTCCCATCCCGGCTTCTAGACTGGGTCTAGGCAGGAGCTTCACCATGATGTCAGGAGGGAAGGAGATGCCTCTGGGCCTCTCACCACAGCCTCAGCTCTCTCCCTGTCCCTCCATCTGAGTCCCTCCTGGCTCCCAGCTCCCTCAGGGTGCAAGGACAAGCCTCCAAGGAATCCCTCCCCTTACCTGCATGGGTGGAGCCAAGAGTGAGTTTGGGGCCGCTGGCTATGCTGAGGGGATGACCCATGACTCAGTGAGCACTGTCCAAGCATTTCTGTTAGGAGGTTTGGTTGGCCAGGGAGGAAGAAGGCCTCCCTCTCTGGGATGCTCCTGAAAGGACTTTGTGGGGAGTTAAGGAATCCTCTGTGTGAGGGCGGGATGGGGGAAGGTGGAGGGTTGGAGAAATCCAGCTCAATGTCTCCCAGCCTCCCCGCCTCCTCCTCCTGGGCCCCTATCCCCCATGCTCTTGGCCTCTATGAGTCTTTTTGAAAGTTCCCAGGCTGGAAAGCACTGGGTCCTGGGATGTACAAGTCTCTTTTAACATAGAATAGGCCTTCTGTTGATCCCAAAGATGCTCTTAAAATACACAACAAGAAATCGGAGTTTTACACACAGTCAGCTTCTCATTTTATAGATGGGAAGCTGAGGCCTAAGGAGGTGAAGTGGCCACTATAGCCATTCCATTGCACCAGGATGGAGGGCTGTCCACCAAATTCAGGGTCACCCACTTTATCTGACTCTCATGGGTCCTTGATCTCAGGGGTCTTTTCTGGCAGAGGTCTGGGAGCATGACTGAGACATGATCTCAGAATCAAACCCCTGGAGGCAGTAGCTACAGCAGGAGCTGACGATCTCCAGAAACTCAGGACCAGACAATCTCCAGACACTCAGGACCAGTCAGTGCCCCCACCAAGGACGGGGCTTTGAGAGGCTCCGCCCACCTCTGTTTCTGCACAGCAGGTTCAGCAGCTCCATTCTTCCCCAGAGAGCCACTCCATCTGAGGGTGGCTGCGTGTCCACATACGAGGGGACAGGGCTGAGGATGAGGAGAACCCTGGGGACCCAGAAGACCGTGCCTTGCCCGGAAGTCCTGCCTGTAGGCCTGAAGGACTTGCCCTAACAGAGCCTCAACAACTGCCTGGTAAGGAAACTGCTGGCCCTCCAGGTGCCTGGAGAGAGGGGAGGGAGGGAGATCCAAATACAAGCCCTGCTGGGACCGAGGGAGGGGGCAGGCCTGGACTCTGCTGAACACCTAATGTGCGTCAGGGAGCACCACTGCAGGACGAGCAGCAGAGCCGAGATTAGAACCCCCGCTGTCCTCACTACAGCCACAGTCGTTGACCCCTGTGCACCAGCTGGCCAAGACCAGCAGACACAGGGCACACGCCGCACCACTTTATCTTCTGGGATTTTCTTAAGGAGGACCCGTGGCAATAATGCCTTTCCTCACCTTAACCTAATTCGGTCTCTACTCCTGCTTTCCAACAACTGATTCTGTCTATGCTGAAGTGACAAGGATAGGAAAACAGTGCCTGCATAGGAAGGAAGCCGGAGGTGACAAGTTGGGGTGGGGGGTCACTGTATTTATGTGGTAGAAATTCTGGGAATAGAGTAGAAATGGGAGTAGAAACTTGCACATATTGGAATTATTTCTGCTTCCAACCTGGGAAGTTTTCAAAAGAGACATAGAGGCCAAGAGCACAGAGTATAGAGGCCCAGTAGGCCAAGCTAGGGAGAGGCCAAGCTAGGGAGACTGGGAGACATTGGGCTGGATTTCTGGTTTAGAAAAAGGTGCCATCAGCTCCCTATGTGAACCTAATGCCCTGTGCCTGACCCTGTCCTTCCTGAGGTGGTGCCAGTTAGCTCACACTCTGAGTGGCACCTGGGGTGTATATAGAAATAGAAAGAGCTTGAGATTTGGGTTCTATTAGTCATAGTGGAATCACCGAATTCCCATGGAAGACACTGAAGGCAGAGGAGAATGAAAACTAGTGTTTATGGAATCTTTTCTATTCCCATTTGTCAGATGGGAAAACTGAGACTCTGAGAGGTTACATGACTCGGGTGTGTCAGAATCCAGAGCTCAAGGTCTCCTCTACAAGTGGAGGTAGGAGCTTGGCCAGAGATGCCCTCGGGGCAGGATAATGCATAGGCTGCCCCTACTCAGAAGCCTCCTAGGGCCTCCTGAGCATCATGTCCCTGCAGATGCAGAAGGCTAGGTGGTTCCAGTCAACATTTGTGTTGCAGCTTTGGGGACAACCCTTAGGACACTGACCTCTGGTGGCTCAGTACCTCTCCACTAAATTCCATCCCCCAGCACCTGTACCAGAACTGGTGGCCTGAGCCTCCATTGAGGCTGGCCAACACATAAATAGCCACTTAACAATTGGCTCTTCTACCACAGGGGGTGATGGCATCAGCTGCACTTGTCACTTGGGATGTGCTGCAGATGCAACACTCCATCCCCCAGATGGGTTTGGTATGAAAAGGACAAGATTCAAGTGGAATCCAGTTCAGCTTGGGGGTGCTGAAGGCCCTCCTGCTAGATGCAGGGCAAAGAAAAGGGACTTGGAAAACATTTAAATCATGCCACTTAACTGTGTGACCTCAGCTAAATTCCTTTGCAAATCTAAGATTTGACTCTGAAAATTAACACCTTCTGGGTCAGCAGCCATGAGAATTAAATGAAATTAAGCACCAGACATGGCTTCTAACAATTCGTGGGCATTTAGAAGGCTTTTTTCTTCTTCTCTTTTCTTCCCTTATAAAATAAGACGTGTTTAGCAACTTAACCAAGCAAACAGGGTAGGATGGGATTACATTTCTGGCTCTAGCCTGGGTGAAGCTTCTCAGATCATGAGACTCCTTAGAGGAGGTTGAGAGGCCCAGGGCCAAATGTTACATCTTCCTAACAGAAGTTTGGCCACTGGGAAAGCACTATTCAAGAGGAGTCTTGGAACTGAAGACTGGATGGTTCCCCAACTCACTTGATCTAGGGCCATTTCCTATAGGAGGAGGAGGAAATGAGGAATATGCCAAAGTGGTACCATGTTCATTCAGGCCAGACCAGGAGAAAGACACAGACAGCCAAGGGCTGGTGGGAAGAGGCTGATAAGCATGTGGGAGAGAGGCCGTGAGCAAGCCTCCACATCTCTGTCCAGCATTTGGAGGGCCCCCACTCTCCTTTGTCCACCTGGCAAATGCAACACACTCTTCAAGAATCAAATGACCTTTTCTGTGACTTCCCTTTTGACATTGCCCCGTCCTCCTTGCTCTTTTGCATACCAAGTATCCCCTGTCCTCTGCTCCTGTTAGAGGTGGCTATGGGGAATGTTCATTCACCAGTCATCTGTGTCTCTTCCTCACTAGAAGGGTGCTCTGGTGGTGCCTTTCATATGCCTGGTTCATAGGAGAGGCTCAATAAACCTGTGGAAAATTGAATGAGGCAATGGAGGGCATGGGAGCTGCTCCATGGACCCCCTTAAACTCGATGCTTCTACAGGGAAAGGACAGGGATTGGGGAGATGGACTAAAGGAAGAGAATGTGAATACAATCGTTGGTAGATTTATAATGTTGATTTTATAGCTGGTACTTTCAATGAGTGAGAACAAAAGAGCTAACATAACAGAGAGCAGAATGATAAGAGTTTACCTGTGTGCAAAACTGTTCTTCACTGATTTTGTAACAGTAAAAACTTTGGAAATAACAGCATTCACAGTAGAAGGTACGTTCAGACCATGAGACACCTTGCAGCCATTAGAGAGAATAAGGCGGATTATAGGAACTGACATGGAAGGTGTCACTGATACTGCAAAACAGCATGTTTCATGGTGCACTCATTAAGAGGACTTGGGCCAGCTTGCTTAGTTGCACTTTTCTGCCCCTCATGTGCTACTTAGCCTTGGAAATATTCCTTATCCTCTCTAATCCTCAGTATTCTCACCTGTAAAATGGGGAGAATGGTAGTCTGTACTTCAAAGAGTTGTGAGGATTCTAGATATGCGTGGCGCAGTTGTAAACATGCATTAGGTGTTCAATAAATGTTTGCTATAATTATTACGTTAAAAAAGTAAGCAGCAAAAAGCATGCTATTGCCCCAATTTTGCTTTTTAATTTTTTTGATATAGAAATGTATATGTATGTTGTGTATCTGTGGATAAAACAACTGTTATCAGTAGTTATTTCTGAAGTATGAGACAGAAGAGAAGAAATCGGGGGGGACTTTTTGTTTTTGTTGTGGTTTTTTAAATAGACTTCTTTTTTAGAGCAATTTTGGGTCACAGCAAAATTGAGCTTTCCCTACACATAAAACCTTCTTTACTGTCAACATCCCACATCAGAGGGACACATTTGTTTTCATCGATGAATCCATATTGACACATCATTGGAACTTATACTTTTAACTTCTGACTTGTTGCCATTTCTACAGTGAGCGTGTATTGGTTTTGAAAGTAAAATAATATTAATGAATGGCTGAATCACACCCTAAGCTCCAGAACGGCCAGATTCTAGAAAGTGGCTTGTTTCACAGGGGTTGCCACAGAGAAGATAATCAACCCAGGGCTGCCTGAGAATGGGGCCTGAGCCTGAGCACCCCCATTCTGCTGTCACCGGCATGACAGGTCACAGGCTGGCCTGCCTGGCTGCCCCCTGCTCCCTCAGAGGGATGCCTGACAGCAGCTCCTGAATCTGAGGAGGCCGGGCCCCTGGGCCATGCCCCACCGATGGTCCTCACGTACACGCCAGCTGGAAGGCTTCAGGAAACACAGGGACAAGGTCTAGGAGGTCACGACAGCAGCAAGGATCCTTGGGTCAACTAAGGCCCAGGCCCCAGCCTGCTCTGAAGGAAGAGAGTACCTGGGGGAGGCAGCCAGCCCTGGATTCCAAGTCCCCCTGGCACTCACTAGCATGATGTCCTTCCCATGCGCCTGTTTCCTTGTCGTAATAATATAGGGATTAACCCGCCCACCACACAAGGCCACTGTGAGGATGGAGTGAGCTCTGTGGGACAGCACCTAACTCATGACTTCCTGACACTGGAGGCTCTCAGGTTTTTGTTTCCTGTCTACATGACTGACCCCACAAGCCTAGACCTGGGGATAAATAAAAGAATGTCTGGCTTGGTCAAGGTGAGTATAGAGTTGAGAGTGTCCTTCCTGGCAAAGCTGGGACAAGGACAGGGCAAGGATAGCCTTGGCTCCCAGCAGATGTGGCCCAGAGGATAAACTGGCTGCATTTCTGGTGCTGATGAACCACTCTTCAAACAAGGTCCCAGTCTTAATTTGGGGCAGATTTAAAACATAATCCTGGGCCGGGCGTAGTGGCCCATGCCTGTAATCCCAGCACTTTGGGAGGCCAAGGCAGATGGATCGCTTGAGCTCAGGAGTTCGAGACCAGCCTGGGCAACATGATGAAACCCCATCTCTACCAAAAATACAAAAAAATTACCCAGGTGTGGTGGTATGTGCCTGTAGTCCCAGCTACTCAGGAGGCTAAGGTTGGGAGCATCTCTGGAGCCCGGGAAGCTGAGCTGCAGTGAACCGAGATCATGCCCCTGCACTTCAGCCTGGATGACAGAGTGAGGCCCTGTTTCAAAAAAATAAAAATTAAATTAAAAAAAAGAACATAGTCCTCCAAAATGAAGTCATTCCTGGAGGGAACACAGGGAGAAGGAGCTGTAACTGAAAGGTATGGAAAGAGGCTGCTTCCTATGCACGCTGAGAAAATACTGCACCGACCACCCACCAGAGAGAGAGGCTGGCCAGGAGCAGGTGAGCCTGTTGCACGGCCTTCCACTTACCTTGCCCCCTGTTTCCCAGGTGATTCCTACTTCAGCCCCTTGGTGTGAGCAGCTTCTCGACATGAACTACAGCCTCCACTTGGCCTTCGTGTGTCTGAGTCTCTGCACTGAAAGGTGAGCTTTGCTACCCCCAGAATGGCCTCCATTTGCATTGCTTTGCATTCGGGCATGTGGTGGGAGGGGCAGCTCTTCCTGTTCACCCACAGCAAGGCAAAACCTGGTCCACTCACTTCCCTGGGGCACCGAACAATGAAACTTCCCACCATTTACTCTATTTACAGAACATAAGCTTCCAATATGGTCATAGATGGATGAACCCTTATGTTTTTAAAGAAGACACTTGGAGGATTTCCAAATTACCATGATATTTGATCTATGGCAAATGTGTAAAAAAATGGGGATATTAACTCAATAGCTGAAAACTAAGAGATTTTTCTGTAGGAATGTCACTGCTGGTACATGGGCAAGACACATACACCTACACACATGTGGGCAAACACACGCTCAAAGGTGTGTACACATGTGGATTCACACATAAACAAGCAAACACAACAAAGCCCGTTTCTTTTCCAGGATGTGCATCCAGGGGAATCAGTTCAACGTCGAGGTCGGCAGAAATGACAAGCTTTCCCTGCCTGGCTTTGAGAACCTCACAGCAGGATATAACAAATTTCTCAGGCCCAATTTTGGTGGTAGGTCATCGTCTGTGTCCAGGACATCATTCAAAGGGAAGAAAACAGAGACAATAAGCAGTGGAGGGTTTTGGGAGGTTTTAGTTGACTCCATTTTCTGATCTGCAGCCTGATAAGGATTGGCAATGATGGATGAGGATGGCCACCAATGATTTTTCACACTGCCTGGAAAAGGGCACCCAGCCTCTCCACCTGCAAGATAAAGCAATGCTCTTCCTCACTGTGATGGTTGCAAGAGCCTCCTAACAATCACTCACACACTGTCCTCCTCCTGCCCCCACTTCCAGGATCATTATTCAATGAATGCACCATGCACCACCAGGCTACCCCACCTGGTCTTCCCCCTCCAGCCTGCCCCCTCTCAGCTGACTCCCCAAACTGCCATCTGGATGCCTCCTGGGTCATTGCCCTGTTTGGAACACCTGTATGTGTCCCAGCATCCTCGCATAGAGTCCAGGCACACCAGGCCCTTCCCAGCCCAGCCTTTATCTGTCTGCCATTCTCATCCACCCAAGTCCCTGCTCCTTCCCCTCCTACAATGCTCGCCAGTGTACTCAGAATGCTCCCTGACATCCTTGGCCTCTCCTGCCTCTATGCCTTTACAGAAGCTGTCTTCCTGGAATTGTTTCTTTAAACTTGACTCCCTAGGAACATATCAATTTTCCATCATGTCTCAGAGCAAACGCTGCCTTCTCTGAGAAGCCTCCCCTGATTCCTCCAGGCCCCTTCCCCTTTCTTCACACTTCCTTGTGAACATGCCTCAAAATCATAGCCATTCCCATTATGCTATAACTGGATTCATGTCTGTCCTGGCTCCAGGCTGCAGCCCTAGAAGGAGTCCAACCATTTCCCTCACTATCCCCCACAGAAGCTCAGTGCGTGACATATAACAAACTGCTGATTAATATCTGTTGAAAGAATAAAGCAAGGAGGGAGGGAGGGAGGCAAACTACACAGATCTTCATAGCAGAAAGCAGCAGAAAGCAACAGAAAGAGCCTTGGCATTTAACAAACCTGAGTTTGGCTCCTAGCTCTCCTGCTTGACAAGTAGTTTACCCTTCTGTGCCTCACTTTTCCTTTGTGTAAAATGGGGACATCCATCTATCTCACAGGGAAGACTGAATGAAGTGAAGTGTGTAAGCCTGAGGCACAGTGCCTGCCCCATCAACAGAGTGTGGGTTATTTTCCTCCCTTCTCCTCTTTGCTCCTCCCCTCAGATAATAAAACCCTCTGGTCTGATCTAGAATTCATGTGGTAGTCCAGATCCTCTGGGCAGCAGACGCCGAGAGCTGATGACTTCTTCAAGCTATTTAGGGGGACTATGTCTAGGAGGGAGAATGGGGCAGCAGGAGAGGCAAGCTAGGAGAGCTGTCAGACCTGCAGGTCTGGCCCCAGGGAAGGAGAGAGGGAAGGAAGGGAGGTTGGGTGGAAGTGTCTTAGATGGTAGGGCAGTCCTCAGTGTGTTTGGAATGACCACCAGGGAGTCCTTGAGCTACAGCTGCATTCAGAGGAGTCTCCCATCTCTGTGCCTCCCAGGAACAGGCCGCTTTGATATCCCCACTGTGTTCAGTCTGTGGTTGGCTGTGGCCCATGAGAAGCGTGGCCTCGGAGCAAGTGTGGTGGTAGATTCCAAAGCACAGCAGCCAAGGCCCTCAGTCAATCACACCTGCTCAGTTGGAGATGGGAGAGATGCATTTTCATTCAGATTTGAGACACAATTAAGATGTGAGATCCTTACATTAAGGAATCTAAGGAGGCTTCAGTATCCCCTGGTTTTCCCAGGCCCTACTGAACACGTATGACAGGCATGTGAGTCTGCACACCTTGGTTAGTGCCACTCAACAATTTCTCTTGCCCCTCAAACCCCAAACAATTAAGTCAGAATACACCCCTTCTTGTTTGCCTACTCACTGGCCAACAAGGTGCAGGGTCCTTGGGCAAGGAGCTCATTCTGAGAACAGGGAGCCTGGGGTAGGCCTAAAGGGATGTGATGCCTCGTCCCACCTGGGGTGAAAATGGGGCATGGAGTCTTCAGTTTAAAAAAGGGCACAGCACAACCCCATACCCCTTGTTTTGTGCCTCTTGGCACTTCACTCCTGAAAATCCCTGTACTTGCATGGCAGGCTGGAGGCCCACGGAGGGCCATTGCTCTCTGTAATATCTGTGCACCCAGTTTCCAGGACCCCAAGTCCAAAAGAGACAAGACCTTCATAGGATTTCTCACGGACTGAGCTGGACAAAGCAAAGGTTTGTAAGCAGGCACTAGTGAACACTACGCAGGAGCTGGCTTTGACCTCGTTCCTAGGAGAAAGCTGCCCTCTGGTGGCACAGCTTGCTTTTATAACTCAAGGGGAAGAAAGAGCAAGCTCTGGTCCACTAAAAAAGCCAACTCTGAGGCAAAGCCTAGACTAGACGTGTAGAAATAAACTGGACAGAAAGCACAGTGGGACTGGAGCTCTCGTGTCTTTTCCATTCTCTGCATTCTTCAGGGAGGGCAACTAACACGGATCTATGGCACTTAAAGTAGATGCCGTAACCGTGCCAACCCAACTCTCAATGGTTGGCACTTGTCTTAGTCTGTTTTGTGCTTCTATAACAGAATACCTGAGGCTGAGTATTTATAATGAACAGAAGTCTATTGGCTCACAGTTTTAGAGGCTGAGGAGTCCAATATCAAGGTGCCGGAATTTCGCAAGGGCCTTCTTACTGTGTCATCAGATGGTGGAAGGTGAGAGGGTGAGAGAGAGGGCAGGAGAGGGCTGAACCTGCCCTTTTATCATGGCACCAATTCTGCCATGAGGCTTAATCACCTCTTAAGGGTCCTACCTCTTAACACTCTTACAATGGCAATTAAATGTCAACAAGAGTTTTGGAGGGGACAAACATTCAAACCACAGTGGCTCTGGTAGCTCTGTTTTACAGGTGTGGAACTGTAGCACAGGCCAGGCCCAGTGGCTCATGCCTATAATCCCAGCACTTTGGGAGGCCGAGGTGGGCAGATCACCTGAGGTCAGGAGTTTGAGACCAGCCTGGTCAACATGGTGAAACCCCGTCTTTACTAAAAATACAAACATTAGCTGGGCATGGTGGTGGGTGCTGTAATCCCAGCTATTCTGAAGGCTGAGGCAGGAGAATCGCTTGAATCCAGGAGGCAGAGGTCGCAGTGAGCCAATATTGCACCACTGCACCTCTAGCCTGGGCGACAAGAGGGAGACTCCGTCTAAAAAAAAAAACAAAAAACAAAAACAAACAAACAAAAAAAAACTGCAGCACAGAGAAATTTGAAATTTGCTCAAGATCACAAAGCCGTTAGGTGGCCTGAGTGGAATTCAAACACCTGTCTCTGACTCCAGGCTTCTAGTCTCAGAGCTGCACCTTGCTGCCCAGAGGGGCAGAAAGCCACTTAGCACCACACGGCTTCAGCACCTTCCAGGGTCTGCCCTCAAAGATCTCGCCCTTTTCCACCAGATATTAACATTAGTATTGTTTAATTGCGTTGGCTCTAACACTTCATTTTCAAATCCCTACCTATATCCTATGGCTTAGCTTCCTTAGATTAATAAGTAGTTTGCCTTGCCCTATTCCTACCGATGAGATGTTTTTAAGCTTCTTTTGAAATCTGCCTGGCCTCTTCCTGGTTAATGCATTATCACAGTCCCCTGAGGCACCCCCAGGGGTTATTTATTGCAAGTGAATGCTATTGCATCTATTAGCCTGGTGAATAAAGTTGTCCCTTTTCCAAAATTAGCTAGGATTACGGAAGAGAGGGGGAAGGGAAGGGAAATGCCATTTATTGAGTGCCTATTATTACATGACTGATGGGCATGATGCTGGGAGCTTTGTACAGATAACCAATGATGAACACCTTCAGGATGTCCGGCTAGGCAGGCACTTCTCTTACACTCCCTATTGCCGCCACTCCACAAAGACAATGTCACACGTCTAATCTCATTTAACCCTTCCCATGATCCTGTGACATCAGTATGATCTCCACTTGCAGGTAAGAGAACTGCAGCTCTGAAAGATTTAATAACTTTTCCCAAATAAAGAAATGGGAGGTGACGGAGCTGGGATCTAGGTCCATGATTCCACGTCTCCATATAAAGAGGAGTAAACTTCCCTGACCTGGCCTGGCTTCTTGAAGGTGGCTCTGACACCTCAGTCTCTAGAGATAGAACTGTCTCTCTCTGAAGTTCAGTCTTCCTGCTGAGACTCCAGGATTGAGGCCCAACAGTCTGCACACTGGACCAAGTGTGGAGGTTCTGAAATTCTAAATTGTTTAGGGTTCCAGGAGAGTAAAGGAAGAGAAGCAAAGCGTCAGGAGGTCAGTAAAAGCTCAGCCATGAGTCTTGAATGCCTCTTGTGGTAAATTTACTTAGCCAAGGGGGGATAAAACAACATCTGTGCACAATCAGATTACCAAATCTGTTACATTTCTAAACAATTAGTTCCTTGCAAATGCCATAGGAAAAACCCTCCATGTAAGAAGTGGCAAATATCTCAGCACTATGTTCCTTATGCGTTAATTGACCAGCATGACCAACAGGGAGAAAAAAATATAAAATTAGCCAGGCGTGGTGGCACCTGCCTGTAATCCCAGCTACTTAGGAGGCTGAGGCAGGAGAATCGCTTGAACCCGGGAGGCGGAGTTTGCGGCGAGCCGAGATCGTGCTATTATTGCACTCCAGCCTGGGCAAGAAGAGTGAAACTCTGTCTCAAAAATAATAATAATAATAATTAAAAAGCATTAATTATGCAGGTAGTCTCTCTTACATATTAAGATACCTATGTATGTGTGCATATTTTTCATACAAAAGACAGGCACACCATACACAATGGTTACTCTTGAGAGGGGATAAGAAAATTTTTCTTTTTATATTTATAGAATATTTAAATTTTTCTAACAACCAAGCACGACTTTTGTAATTCTAATCTGTTTTAGAATGCACTAATATAGTATTAGGACAGCTCATGTTTGTGTTTCCATTCTTTCTTGTTTTTTTTTCATCTTAGGAGAACCCGTACAGATAGCGCTGACTCTGGACATTGCAAGTATCTCTAGCATTTCAGAGAGTAACATGGTAAGCGCTGTTCCTTTGTACTCCACCCAAGTAGTCCCTCTCCATGTGTTTAATGGGGATATGCTTTCTAGCCACTCAAAAAACAAAAAAAAAAAAGAGTGGCTCATGGCCCTCCTCCGTTTGGAATGGCAGAAGCTAGAGTGCTATCTCCAAACTCAAGACAATGGAAGATTCTTGTAGAGCAGATTTGCTGAGTATCAGGAAGAAAATCGGTTCAAGAGCCAGGAGGAGAGAAACCAGGCAATGAAGTGGGTACACTTGGTGATGGATAAAATTTGGGGAAAGGAATAAAAGTGTAGTAGGCAAGTCTGGCCATCACATGGTCTTTTATAACGGGGGAGACAACCCGAGGAAAACTGACAGCTGATGCTGACAACGACCCTCTTCCTTAAGAGAACATATCGAGACAAGAGCAAACTAAAGGCAGTTTGCCAAGAGGGCATGCCGTGCATTCCAGATAAATCGTGGACAACCCAAGCACTTAGCCCACCAAAAAATTCAACAATTTGGTGGGGCCTTAGTGATCAGTGCAATGTGAGCTGTCAACGCCAAGTAAGTTAAAGTCTTGAACATGGGGCTCCCTTTTGGCAGTGGGAGCTATTATCTAGAATCAACAAGGCGATTTGTTCTCTTATTGCAATATGCCACTAACCCAAGACTGGGGTAACTGGAGTGACTTATCAGTTACCCCAGTCTTCGGGTAGTGGCATATTGCAATTAGAATGGTAACTTTTTTCACCAATGTCTATGTACTCTTGCTCTAAGTGGAGGTGGGGAGGGGAGTAAACCTTGACCACTTTTCTCCCTGTTTGGTGGGGTTCTCTCACCCACTACCCCCATCCATTTCCATACCCTGCCTCCCCCTCCCAGGACTACACAGCCACCATATACCTCCGACAGCGCTGGATGGACCAGCGGCTGGTGTTTGAAGGCAACAAGAGCTTCACTCTGGATGCCCGCCTCGTGGAGTTCCTGTGGGTGCCGGACACTTATATTGTGGAGTCCAAGAAGTCCTTCCTCCATGAAGTCACTGTGGGAAACAGGCTCATCCGCCTCTTCTCCAACGGCACGGTCCTGTATGCCCTCAGGTACGCGGACGCCTGTGACCTCAGGGCTGGAGGACAGCAGCTGGGAGAAAACATGCAGATGTGTCTTGGGTAGTTGTGACCAGAACTCAAATAGCCACTATAAGGTCCCATGCCTTCTTAGATCCTTGCCCCCATAATAGAAGGTCCGTCTCTCAGTTCATCATCTACCAGATGCCTGCTCCGTGCCAAGCCCCATGCTGGCCATAGGATAGAGCTGAGTAAGACATTGCCCTGTCCTCAAGACACGGACACAGAAACAAAGGAGGTCCCTGGTGCTGGGGCCCAAGTTGGGGAGTAGGTGAGTGGTTTGGGGGTAATGCTACAGGATGCTTTCACAGGATTCTGAGCTGTGTCTTCAAGGGTAAAAGGAAGTTAGCAAGGGAAGAAGTAAGGGCAATGGCAGAGACAACAGAGAGGTGCATGCAAGGAACCTTCCTTTCATGGGGCCCAGTGGAGCTGCGGCAGCTCAAGAACACAACTCTACTTGTCTGAGTCATGTTTGTAGAGACAACCAAGGTGCAGTGCCCCAAAGTCTCTGCCACCTGCAGCCATGGGCTCCCCTTTGCCCTCTCCCCAAATTCCTAAAGCTGAAGTTCCCTTCACCCAATTGTTAATGGAGCCGGGTTGGATGGAACAGGACTCATCCCTGCCTGTGCAAGGGCTGTGCAAACCTAAAGCTCCCAGAGGCCTTGGGGAGGAGGCCAGGAGCCAAACATTCCTGGGGCTGATGTTTAATCTTAAGTAGGAGTCTGAAGTTATAAAACAAGGGTTGAGCTAACCAATAAACTGAATTTCTGGACATGCCTCAACTGTACTGAGTTTTGCAAAGACCATCTCAAAGCCCAATTCTTGTTTCATGAAACATAATTAGACTTATCTTTTGACCTCAATTCCAATCATCATTAATGTTCCCCTTCCCCATTTTCCCACAGCAATGTGTGAATGTGGGTGTGTGAGTGTGTGCATGCATTTGTGTGTACACGTGTGTCTGTCTGTATTATGGCACACAACATAATCAATATTGTGTAAGGATTACAAATAATGAGTGATGTTTTAATAGCCTGGCTCTAGAATCATAAAGATTTTGGTACAAGTCCCTGCTCTGTCCCTCAGCAGCTCTGTGACCTTAGGCAAGTTACTTGACTCTCAGAGCCTCAGTTTCATCAGCAGTAAAATGAGAATTAAAATATTTCCTACCTATTAGAGCTGTTCAAAGTGGTAATGCATGCAAAGCATTCAGCCCAGGGACTGGCTCACAGTAAGCACTCAGTAAACCATAGCTATTGTTAGTCTCTGTCTCCCTAAAGGGAGTGTGAGTGAGCATCCTGGAGGTGAGCACCGTTCTGTAATCACCTCCATTACCCCCAGGTACCTAGCATGGTGCTTAATAAATAAGGATGCTGAATAAAAATGTATGACACTGAAGAAAAAGGAAGTTAGAGGCCTGGCGAATGCAATCTCCACTGTGAGGGCTTAACTGACCTTTAATTGAATATCTCTGGGGTTAAGCCCCCAAAGCCACAGTGCCTGGGGCCCCCACTACCTCTGCATCCTGGTTCCCATGAGGAGGCAGGGCCTCGTGAGAAGAGCACAGCCAGGAGACCTAAGCTCCAGCCTCAGTTCTGCCACTCAGAGCCACGTGAGCCTATGCAAGTCCCTATGCCTGCTGTCAAGTGGTGACGATAGTGACGGTGAACTCTGTTCTAGGTCCACCCAGGTCTGTCAGGAAGATTAAATTTGAAAACTGGATGCTAAAGCATCTCGAACCAATGCATCTGTCTGTTCTGTGATACTGCCAGAAGTTTTGCCCCTTGAATGGCCAGCATTCCAACTTACTCCACTCTCGACCCAGGTTTAACCAAGCCTCATGCACGTTCCTTAGCACCCAGAACCTCAAGGATGCTTTAGTTGCAGACTCCAAGCTACATGTTCATTTAAGAGTTCAAGTGAAAGTCTTCTTTGAGTGGGCCTTGGAAGGGAATGTGAACTTTCTATAGCTTCCTCATAATACTGTTTTTGAACCCATTTTTCCTTCTTAGAATTACAACAACTGTTGCATGTAACATGGATCTGTCTAAATATCCCATGGACACACAGACATGCAAGTTGCAGCTGGAAAGCTGTAAGTATACATCCTACAGGCTCCTGAGATGATTTTCCTGGGTGACTTAGGTCTGTGTATTCATGAAAAGTATCTCATACCTAGTGACCTTTCTTTTCTTAATGTTGATTCATTGTGGATTCAGCCCTTCTGACTGTACTTCCAGACAGATTTAGAGACTTCTCGAAGACATGCCTACTATCTTTTGGGGAGAACAATTATGCATTAGTACCAGATATCTCCACCTATGAGTGGACAAGAAAACCAAAGGAAATGCTTTAATGTAGTTGGTGGTCTAGGCCAGGGGTCAGCAAACAACAGCTGGTGTGCCAAATCCAGCCCATCACCTGTTTCTGCAAAGGAAGTTTTACTAAAGCACAGTCGTGCCCATGTACTTACATATTGTCTGTAGCTACTTTTGCACTGCAGTGGCAGAGTTGAGTATTTGTGATAGAGACCAGATGACTCATAAAGCCTTAAGTATTAACATTCTTCTTTGCTGCAGAGTTTTTTGTTTTGTTTTGTTTTGTTTTGAGACGGAGTCTCGCTCTGTCGCCCAAGCTGGAGTGCAGTGGCATGATCTTGGCTCACTGCAAGCTCTGCCTCCCAGGTTCACGCCATTCTCCTGCCTCAGCCTCCCAAGTAGCTGGGACCACAGGCGCCTGACACCACGCCCGGCTAACTTTTTGTATTTTTAGTAGAGACAGGGATTCACCATGTTAGCCAGGATAGTCTCAATCTCCTGACCTCGTGATCTGCCCGCCTCGGCCTCCCAAAGTGCTGGGATTACAGGCATGAGTCACTGCACCTGGCCTGCTGCAGAGTTTTTAACAGGCTCTAATAAGTTACTTCCACTTGAAGTTCCAAGAAGGAGTGGTAGCACTTCCCAAACGTTTTAAACCATGGAATCTTCTTTCATGAGCATTTTGTGGGACAATCATTTTATAAAAAACATTTTGGTGACAACAAATATAGACTAGCCCCTGAGACCTAAACTTTTAATATTTAATTTATGCCATCTATCTGGTTACTAACTCTCAAAGGCTCTATGGTTCCAGATGAGTTCTATGACCATGTTCTTTGCCACCCACCCACCCTTACTCTCCCAAGATCAAATCAGCCACAGGTCCCAGTAGAAGCTGATGAAAAAGGTCATGGACTTTTCATCAATGTACTCTTCATTTGTCAGCAAGTATGTCCAGGGCTACCTTTTTAGGTCTAGAAAATCACAAAGACTTTATTTCCTTTTTCTTTTTTTTTTTTTTGTTTTATGTATATATTTTTATTATACTTTCAGTTCTAGGGTACATGTGCGCAACATGCAGGTTTGTTACATATGTATACATGTGCCATGTTGGTGTGCTGCACCCGTTAACTCATCATTTACATTAGGTACATCTCCTAATGCTATCCCTCCCCCCTCCTCCCACACTTCCTGTGTTCCCCTTCCTGTGTCCAAGTGTGCTCATTGTTCAATGCCCACCTATGAGTGAGAACATGCGGTGTTTGGTTTTTTGTCCTTGGGATAGTTTGCTGAGAATGATGGTTTCCAGCTTCATCCATGTCCCTACAAAGGACATGAACTCATCATTTTTTATGGCTGCATAGTATTCCATGGTGTATATGTGCCACATTTTCTTAATCCAGTCTATCATTGTTGGACATTTGGGTTGGTTCCGAGTCTTTGCTATTGTGAGTAGTGCCACAATAAACATACGTGTGCATGTGTCTTTATAGCAGCATGATTTATATTCCTTTGGGTATATAGCCAGTAATGGGATGGCTGGGTCAAATGGTATTTCTAGTTCTAGATCCCTGAGGAATCGCCACACTGACTTCCACAATGGTTGAACTAGTTTACAGTCCCACCAACAGTGTAAAAGTGTTCCTATTTCTCCACATCCTCTCCAGCACCTGTAGTTTCCTGACTTTTTGATGGTTGCCATTCTAACTGGTGTGAGATGATATCTCATTGTGGTTTTGATTTGCATTTCTCTGATGGTCAGTGATGATGAGCATTTTTTCATATGTCTATTGGCTGCCTAAATGTCTTCTTTTGAGAAGTGTCTGTTCATATCCTTTGCCTACTTTTTGATGGGGTTGTTTGTTTTTTTCTTGTAAATTTGTTTGAGTTCTTTGTAGATTCTGGATATTAGCCCTTTGTCAGATGAGTAGATTGCAATAATTTTCTCCCATTCTGTAGGTTGCCTGTTCACTCTGATGGTAGTTTCTTTTGCTGTGCAGAAGCTCTTTAGTTTAATTAGATCCCACTTGTCAATTTTGGCTTTTGTTGCCACTGCTCAACAAAATAAAAGAGGACACAAACAAATGGAAGAATATTCCATGCTCGTGGATAGGAAGAATCAATATCGTGAAAATGGCCATACTGCCCAAGGTAATTTATAGATTCAATGCCATCCCCATCAAGCTACCAATGACTTTCTTCACAGAATTGGAAAAAACTACTTTAAAGTTCATATGGAACCAAAAAAGAGCCCACATTGCCAAGTCAATCCTAAGCCAAAAGAACAAAGCTGGAGGCATCACGCTACCTGACTTCAAACTATACTACAAGGCTACAATAACCAAAACAGCATGGTACTGGTACCAAAACAGCATGGTACTGGTACCAAAACAGAGATATAGACCAATGGAACAGAACAGAGCCCTCAGAAATAATACCACACATCTACAACTATCTGATCTTTGACAAACCTGACAAAAACAAGAAATGGGGAAAGGATTCCCTATTTAACAAATGGTGCTGGGAAAACTGGCTAGCCATATGTAGAAAGCTGAAACTGGATCCCTTCCTCACACCTTAAACAAAAATTAATTTGAGATGGATTAAAGACTTAAATGTTAGACCTAAAACCATAAAAACCCTAGAAGAAAACCTAGGCAATACTATTCAGGACATAGGCATGTGCAAGGACTTCATGTCTAAAACACTATTTTATTTCTTTTTTCTATGCAAAGCACTGTGATAATAAGAGAAACCTCACTCTCCATTGCAAAGGAAATAGAGAGGCTAGTGAGGAAAGACTTCTTGGAGGAGGTAACAAAATGTGTTTTATGACCTCAATCTGCTGTTGCCCCAATCTCCTTGACCAAACAACTTTTTTGTTAACAATAATAGTAATAAATGGGCAGGGCACTGTGGCTCACGCCTATAATCCCAGCACTCTGGGAGGCCAAAATGGACAGATTACTTGAGGTCTGGAGTTCAAGACCAGCCTGGCCAACATGGTGAAACCCCATCTCTACTAAAAATACAAAAATTAGCCAGATGTGATGGTGGGTGCCTGTAATCCCAGCTACTTGGGAGGTTGAGGCAGGAGAATCACTTGAACTCAGGAGGTGGAGGTTGCAGTGAGCCAAGATTGTGCCATTGCACTCCAGCCTGGGCAACAAGAACAAGACTCCATCTCAAAAAATATATATATAGTAATAAATATTATTTTCCCAATAAATACTGTAGCATTCATTTAACAATTACTTAATCCATGTCTGGCACTATACTAGATACCTTCCAAACAATCCTGAGAGATATATATTGTTTTTCCCATCTTGCAGATGGAGAAATTGAGGTTCATTAGGATTTGGCAATTTTCCCAAGGGAAAGTGAAGTAGCCACACTGGGACTTGAACCCAGGTGGAATGGCCCCAAGGTCCAAAGTTCCCTGAACTCTAATAGCCCTGCCACTGGGCTGGAGAGTCACATAGGAAGTTTGTTCCAGTGGCTTGTTTGTGATCTGAGCTGCTTTATTTTTCTTGAGTAAAACCATAAAGTGCTTTTAAACAGTAATATGGGGATAATGAAAATCTTTTAATAACTCCTTCCCAATTTCTCCGGTGTCCATTTATTATCATCATTATTCCCCAAATTGAGTTACCTTGTGACGCTTTTGTTGGATTCCCCAAATCCTGCCAGAATGTTCAACTGAATTGCAACCTGATTACCACACAGTGGCCCCAGACATATCCCTGTGCCAGTTCCCTTGCGTTGCCAGGACCAAGACCAGTGTTTGTCCTCTCCTGTGTCTGCTATGGAAAGTCTTTTTTCTCATTCTAATACTTTAGTTTTATATATTGTCACACTAAAGTCTCCAGCCAGTCTGGATGGCTGGTTGGGTTCCATCTGTCTATCCTCATTTAAATACATTCAATTCATCCATTCAACCATTAAATGACTATTCTATGTGAGGTACTGTGGTAGATGTTTGTAACACACAGATGAAAGTAATGCTGCAGTCTTCGAGAACTCTACTGTCTAATAGAGGGTGCGGGACTTTAAATGATTATAACAGAATGAGTTACAACAATGAAAAGTAATAGGGGGGTCAGAGTTTTCCTAGGGAAAATGTCACTTGGAATGAGACGTAGGGCATCAGCTGGAATGGACCAAGAGACAAGGAGTGGGAACTCAGAATCTGCTAAGATGCGGATTATGTACAAGAAGGAACACAGCAGAAGGAATGGCAAATATGCAAAGCCATCCTTGACATTTATCACGCGTGCTTCCAACTTTTAAAAGAAATTGCTTGATAGATATAAAGCTCATACAGTCATGCCAGTAAATGGGCATCTAAACTGTAATCTGGGGATTTGCCTGTGATGAAGAATGAGGATTTAACTCTAAGTTGATGTGTGATGCATGAACTCCCTAGCATTGTTAAGTAATCTCCATTGTTCCTTAGTAAACCACTCCGAAATGCCCACCAAACTGGGGCACCTGTGATAGGCAAACAACATTGCAGATGTGATTTATTACGGCATCAAGGTAGGGCTTGTGTGTGGAGGGAGAAACTATAGTCAAGCTCTGGAGAGCAGTGGGCACTCCTTACGTAAGGTCACAAGTGGGCAGCATCTGAGAAGCACAGCCATTATGAAGCAGAAGCCATTTTTCAGAAGCAGACATTTAATTAAAGACCCAGACAAACAGATTAATTATCTTATTGATTAAATGCATGCAGAACCTTCTTGAAGCAATACAGCTGTTTGGTGGCAGAATAAAACTTGAGGTTATCAAAAAGAGAACTCATTTTCAGTCCCACATGGAAAAAGCAATTACCTTCCGTGTATCGTGGCTGGGCTCATCTCAAATCCCAGGAGAGAGATTCTCCTGGAAACTTCAGGCTCTGTTTCACAAATACCATCCCCAATGAGTGGAGGGAGCTTTCTCTGAATGTTTATTAGCAGCGTTTGGGTACAGAAACCTCACTATGGGTTTTTTTCTAAGTACCATCTCTGGAAAAGAACTGATACCATCCCACAGTTTTCTTTATTCACCCAGGGACAGAGAGCCCATAATGTAATGATCGTGAGCATTTACTAGTTGTAAAGTCAGAGTGTCCAGGTAGAAACTTGTACTACTCACTTTCATAGATTTTTTTTTAATGTGGGATGGTAGCCATATTTAGACCCCTGACTTTAGTACATGTTTGGATGCTTCCAAGGGAAAGTCCACAGACAGTTTTTACCTGGAAATCCCCTAAAAGTGTATAGCTATATTTCTCTTCCCTGGGAAGGGAGAGATGACCCTTGCTAGACAATGGATACCGTACTGTGAGACTTAATAAAATGTTAGTTCCAACACCGGCATCACATTTCCCGTAGCCTTTGAAAACAAAGGCAATATAGCTTTATGTTTAAGATCACAGATACTGAAATCACTGGGTTTTGCCATCACTAGCTCTGTGACTCCGGGTGAGTAACTAATGTCTCTGGACCTCAGTTTCCTATCAGTGAAGTGGGAAGAATAATAGTGTCTGACTCAGAGTTGTTTTTTAACAGCTTTATTGGGGTATAACTTATATACCATACAATTCACCCATTTTAATTGTACAGTTCAAAGATTTTTAGTACATTTCCGAGTAGTGCAACCATCACCACATGTCATTGTTAGAATATTTCCATCACCCCAAAGAGACTCCTGTACCCCTCTGCAGTCACGCCTCTTTCCCATCACCAGCTCCCAGGCAATGACTAACCCACTTGCTGTCTGTATGAATGTGCCTTTTCTGGATATTTCTTATAAATGGAATCATGCACTATGTGGTTGGTTGGTTGGTTGGTTGGTTGGTTTTGAGACAGAGTTTTGTCCAAAGCTCTGGTTGTCCAGGCTGGAGTGCAATGGTACAATCTAGGCTCACTGCAACCTCCACCTCCCAGGTTCAAGTGATTCTCCTATCTCAGCCTCCCAAGTAGCTGGCATGCACTGCCATGCCTGGCTAATTTTTGTATTTTTAGTAGAGACAGGGTTTCACCATGTTGGCCAGGCTGGTCTCAAACTCCCGACCACAGGTGATCCACCTGCCTCGGCCTCCCAAAGTGCTGGGATTACAGGCATGAGCCACCATGCCCACCCCTATGTGGTCTTTTGCATCTGGTTTCTTTCACTTAGCATGTTTTTGAGGTTCACACATGTTATGGCATGCATCAGAACTTTATTCCTTTTTATTACTGAGTAGTATTTCTTTGTATGCATATATATATATATATTCATGTGAGATAGATATATATATCAAATTTTATTTATTGATTCATCAGTTGATGGACATTTGGTTTCCACCTTTTGGCTATTATAAGTAGTGCTGCTATGAACACTGGTGTGTGAGTCTTTCTGTGGACAGGATTTCATTTCTCTTGGATAGATACCTAGGAGTGGAATGCTGGGTCAAATGGTAAATATATATTTAAGTTTTTAAGAAATTGCTACCTTGTTACTGTTTTCCAAAGTGGTTGTACCATTTCACATTCCCACTAGCTAATGTTCCAGCTTCTGCATGTGCTGACCTTCGTTATTGTCTGTCTTTTTTATTACAGCCATTCTAATGGGTGTGAGGCATTTTATTGTGGTTTTGATTTGCATTTCCCTAATGACTAGGGATGTTGGGTATCTTTTTGTTTGCTTATGAACCATTCATGTATCTTCTCAAAGAGATACATTGAGGGTTAAATGAGATGATAATGTTGTAAAGCACTTGGAAATGCCATTGCTTATTAAATGATAGGTATTATTATCATCGTCACTCATAGACTTTGGGATTAAACTTTCCTAAGGTAACTTTGTTTCTTGCTTGCCTTGTTATCCTGAGAAAGTTATGCAACCCCTCTGAATCTGAGAGTTTTCAAGAATAATGTGGGAAAATCATCATAGTGACTGAGTTTTATGGAACAGCATTTATTGAATAATAACATTTCAGGAAAAATATAAGCTTTATTATATATTTAAATACATATATACACTACTATATGTATTATATAGATATAAATCAACTACAAGATCCAGTTCAATTTCAGAAAATGTAAAGAAATGTCCATCTTAGAATTGAAGAAATATAGAAATGGCTACCTTGCAAGTTTACGAGAACATTAGTGACATAATGTATAAAGTACTTATAAATGTTCAAAAGGTAACTGTTGTTACTATTATCAACTATATTAATTAAACTGCTTTGAGACTTATCTAACATGCATTTTTACAGGCTTTAATAAAGCGGGTTTTTTGTTTTTGTTTTTGCATTTATGCCAATACGGAAATATGAACAGATCAATTCTTAAGTCCCTGAAAATATCATCAGAGCTATTATACAACCTTGAAAGGCAGTATCTTTGTGTGTTCACAGATATGTGCTTAATAAATGTAATTTAAATAATGGGGGAGGCCACTTCTAATGACTTATCATCCACCAGATCTACGCAATACCTAACACAAGACCAGCTCTCGATTGACAGCAAATCGTCCTAGCAGGTCACTTCATTCAGAGCAGACATTGCAATCGCACTTGGGAAATCATGCCAAGTTCTGCATGGGATTGTCCTTGGACTTATCACCATGAAGAAAGAACTCATACTGTCTCCATATTGTAGCATTTTCCAGACGAGACCAGTTCAATCCGGAACACCCTTGCACTGACCAGGGCTCCATTTTATTTGCCAGGGGGCTATGATGGAAATGACGTGGAGTTCACCTGGCTGAGAGGGAACGACTCCGTGCGTGGACTGGAACACCTGCGGCTTGCTCAGTACACCATAGAGCGTTATTTCACCTTAGTCACCAGATCGCAGCAGGAGACAGGTAACTCATGTGACAAACTGTATGAAATAAAAATAAGTGAACTGAGATGTAGGGTTGCTCTCTGAGTCAGAAATATCGTCTTCTCACTTTACCTCTTTGAGATGCAGTGGAGGGGAACAGTAGGGTTTGGGCTGAGCAATTCCACCTCCTCCACACCCAGTATTAAAATGGTCCACTGAGGAACAGACACTGAGGAACAGACCAGCTCTGAAGCCTTGCACCGTGTACCTCCAGATATTTGCTAATGATTGCTCAAATTCCGTGCCTCCCTCATGCATAAAATTTATTCATATTTCTCACTGGAACACTGGTTCTCTGACACTGAAGAATAAAAATAAGAGTACAGCTCAAAGATGAAAAAGACAGCAGCAATGCCCAACAAGAGCATGAGCACTCTAATTATTGTCAACGCGGCAGGAAGTATTTTCATTTCATTTACCAGAAATGCATCTCTTGGTCTTTGGCGATTTTACATAGACATGTTTTGAAAGATGTGATGTTATATATAAGCAGCTGGCATTTTCCTCTCACTTCTTTATGATAATCTTAAGAACGCTTATTCTCATCAATATTTGCACCCTAAAAAATTACTACGTATTTTATTTTATTTATTTGAGACAAAGTCTGTCGCCCAGGCTGGAGTGCAGTGGCACGATCTCAGCTCACTGCAACCTTCGCCTCCAAGGTTCAAGCGATTCTTGTGCCTCAGCCTCCTGAGTAGCTGGGATTACAGGTATCCTCCAGCACGCCCAGCTAATTTTTGTATTTTTGGTAGAGAGGGGGTTTCGCCATGTTGGCCAGGCTGGTCTCGAACTCCTGACCTCAAGTGATCCACCTGCCTTGGCCTCCCAAAGTGCTGGGATTACAGGCATGAGCCACTGTGCCCGGCCTGCTGTGTATTTTAGTTGAGCCTAGGTGACATTAAAAATCATAAGTCACACCAAGATCATGGCTACATGAAAATTAGAAATTAAAGGCTATGTATAGAGAAAAGACTGGAATAGAAGGAAGGGTGATCTTTTCCCCCTACTTTTCTTATTTTCCAAATTTTTCTTTTCTTTTTTCTTTATTTATTTAATTATTATTTTATTTTATTTTACTTTATTTTATTTTATTTATTTGAGATAGTGTCTCACTCTAGTGTCACCTAGGCTAGAGTGCAGTGGCGCAATCTCAGCTCACGGCAACCTTCACCTTCTGGGCTTGAGTGATCCTCCCATCTCAGTCTCCCTGGTAGCTGGGACTATAGGTATGTGCCATCACGCCTGGGTAATTTTTTGTATCATTGTAGAGATGAGGTTACATCATGTTTCCCAGGGTGGTCTCGAACTCCTGAGCTCCAGCAACCCACCTGCCTTGGCCTCCCAAAGTGCTGGGATTACAGGCATGAGCCACGATGCCTGGCCTTATTTTCCAAATTTTAAGTAATTATCATGTATTATTTTTATAATGGGCAAATAAATACACTTTATTTTTAAAGACAACTTTGTAAATTAGGGCTATGCAGTCATAGTTTACCAAATCTGGATTCCCAAGTTGAGTGGGGTTCGTATAAAAAATGGCTTCAGTTTTAAAAATTATGTAATCTCGTGTAGCACATAACCACCCTCTTTAGGTACAAAAGAGGGGCGTTATTTAGTCAAATGTTGATTCTAAGGTTTGCTTGTTTGTTTTTAAAACATTGACTTTCAAAATCAAGGAAATAACGCAGGCAGTGTAGACTGATAAAACATCCCTGGGCAAACGGGCAAAAGACCTGGTTTTTATTCTTTCTTCTAACATCAACTCCAGGTCCTTTTCAAATCACTAAAACTTCCTGTGTCTCAATTTACCCACCAATAAAGTAAAATAATAAGTAATCTCTAGGGTCTCACCAAGCTCTAAAAGTACATATTTTTATTCTATACTATATTACTCCAGGCATATGTCTGTTGTTTATTTAATGGTATAATTTCTAATTTCAGGCTTTAATTTGGGGGTGACAGGGGGTTGGAGAAGCTCCCATTCACTATCCTGTTTTTCCCCAACAACGATCTAAGCCGGACTTTTCCGGTTCCCAGAGGATAACAGCTTCATTCATCCATCCACACCAATGCTGGCCACTACTGCTCACCTCCCCATAATAGAAGCACAGTGGGAGAAGAGCTTGGGACTCTAACCCATGGACATATGTTTTGTGCTACAGTAGCCTATTTGCCACACAGAATTCTGTTACCGATAGCTCTCTAACACATGCCTTTCCCACATCTAGAACACACTGCTAGTTTCCTAAGGATGGCCCTGAAGTAGTATAAAATCTGGGGTGCCTCTGAAATCATCAAAAATTCACTTATATTTAATAGGTCCATTAGGTCTATTCCATCGTATTCCTTGAGAAACAGATGGTCACAGGTAATCTTCAATAAATAGGTATTTATTGAACAACTACTTTGTGAGTGCAGAACTGAAAGATTCAGTGTTTGCCCCCAAGGAACTCACTGTCTAGCGAAGCAGACGTCAAGAAAACCAGTATTGATTGCACTGCTGTAGGAATACTGTGATTCAGAAAAGCCCAAGATGGACATAAGGCAGGACAGCGCCCCTATAAATCCCATTCGATGTAACAACAGCAATGTCTCCTGTGGAAATCATAATGACAGTTCATACATAACCAGATTTAGATCAATGACAGAGGGCTTAATGTATGTATAGTTAAGCATTCCATAGAGAAAGCACTTGCTACACGAACAGACACAATTTCCTATCTGTTGTTTACCCTTTCAGGAAATTACACTAGATTGGTCTTACAGTTTGAGCTTCGGAGGAATGTTCTGTATTTCATTTTGGAAACCTACGTTCCTTCCACTTTCCTGGTGGTGTTGTCCTGGGTTTCATTTTGGATCTCTCTCGATTCGGTCCCTGCAAGAACCTGCATTGGTAAGCAGCTCTAATAGGAGATTTCTAAGAACTATCTTATCAGGTACTTACTTTTTTTTTCCTTTTACCATTGTCTTCATTGATATTCCTAAGGCAGTTCCAAGAGTTGTTTTCTTGGGAGATTCTTTTACAGAGAAAGAAAGAGAGAGACAGAAAGGGACTACTTTAGGAGTTTGGGTTTTTTGTTTGTTTGTTTGTTTGTTTTTGAGACGGAATTTCACTCTTGTCGCCCAGGTTGGAGTGGATTGGCGTGATCTCAGCTCACTGCAACCTCTGCCTTCCAGGTTCAAGTGACTCTCCTGCCTTAGCATCCCAGGTAGCTGGGACTACAGGCATGTGCCATCATGCCCAACTTATTTTTGTATTTTTAGTAGAGATGGTTTTTCACCATGTTGCCCAGGCTGGTCCTGAACTCCTGACCTCAAGTGATCTGCCCACCTTGGCCTCCCAAAGTTCTGGGATTACAGGTGTGAGCCACCGCGCCCTGCCAGGAGTGGTGCATTTTTAAACTTGTTTTACAGTGACAAGTAAGGGATCATTGTGCTTAGATGGTCTATTGTCAGTTCTTTTGCGTATTTATCACCCCCTCCCAGGAGAAGACAGAACGTGAAACATTTAAAAAAACACATCCCTCATATCTGTACAAAATGGACAAATCAACCCTATTCTAGAAGGTCGCAGACTTTTCAAAATGAGATGTATTCCATTTCTGGGTCTTGCCCTCACCCTGCCAATTCTCAAATGGGGACATTCTGCCAGGCTATGGTGGAGGACTAACCAGTCACTTTGTAGGAACATCCCCTGCCTGTTTTCCCAGGAGTGACGACCGTGTTATCAATGACCACACTGATGATCGGGTCCCGCACTTCTCTTCCCAATACCAACTGCTTCATCAAGGCCATCGATGTGTACCTGGGGATCTGCTTTAGCTTCGTGTTTGGGGCCTTGCTGGAATACGCAGTTGCTCACTACAGTTCCTTACAGCAGATGGCAGCCAAAGATAGGGTAAGAGTCTTGAGGGCCCTGTGTATGATCCATCACTGGTGCCATGTGCTGATCTGTAGACATGGGCAGGACCTGGCTTCTATCCCCACTCTACCCCCAATGATTCCCTGTGCTCCAGTGAGTCTTATCCTTGTTCAGGTGGGAGCAGCTGGAAGTCATGGTGCCCCTTGAAAAAGGCCATTCTTTTCACCAAATACAATGAGATATTAATATGTTTAATTTTCCAGCAGAAAATATGTTATCTGTATGCAGCATAAAATCACAACCACAGGAGCAAGCATCCATGAAGAATCCAATATGAACAAAACATGATCAGCTGCTTGCAAGTTTCAGATTAATATATATTTACTATTTAATTCTTTTGTTGCATTATTGTGTCCTAAAATTATACAAGTGATGCTTTACTGAAAAATGTATGGAAATATTGGATTGTGACAAATTTCTTGGTTAGCATATTTTTCTGCTAATTGAGAAAAACTGTCATTATTTGATTTAGCAGTGGAACACTGTAGTCCAGCTCTCTAAATAATAATAATAGTCATTATTTATCAAGCATCTACATGTGCCAGACACAGTAACAAGCCTTTTGCAAATATTATATTATTTTAAATGCTCATAACAACCCAATGAGGTTACCTCCCTTTTTAAATTTATGAAAGCTGATAAGAAGGGAAAGAGACTTACCATAGGGGATATGGATACTAAGAGGTAGAGCTGGGATTCCAACCTAAACCTACTTGGTTCCAAAGCCTGACACTTATCCACTATTCCCACTTGCAGTGAGCATTGGACCATGCTCTTAACTATCACTCTTTACAGGTCCATGAACCCCTAGTGTTGTTTGGAAGCCAAATTTGATAGATAATGGCATACTAAAGTTCATGCTAAGAAGCAAGAAAATGATAGGGATCCAGTTCAGAAGAGGTGCCCACTTTCAGCAAAGTGCTAGGACCACAAAGTATTTACTAGTGAAGAATGAGGAATCAAAATGACCCAAAGATCCAGTTGCTTTTTCCCTTGTGTTTGGCTACAGTGAGTAATGTTTCACAGTCGTGTCATCCAAGCACCGAAGGCAAATGACCACGTGTGCCAGCCAAAGAGGAACATGGCTTTCATTTATTTTGCTCCCTTAGGCTTTCTTATGAGGGAAGAAGGAAGTTGAATTACCTCCCCACCCCCCCAAAAAATCTGGATTTGCTAGATTGGCAAAATGGACATTGGTGAAATACTGACAGTCTCCTCTAAAGACACCAGAAAGCCCTTATTTTGCTGTTTATATGATAATCACTGCACTACGGAGTACTTGCTGTGTCCTAAACATCCATCAACATCTCCTTTAGTCATCCAACAACATAACGAAATGGGTACCATTATTATCCCAATTTTGCTCTTGAGAAATCTGCCACTCATTGATGTGGCAGGTTTCTCAAGAGCAAAATTGGGATAATAATGGTACTCATTTCATTGTCCTATACAGTGATATGGTAACTCCCATAAGACCCCACACCTAGCAAGTGGCCTGGCCAAGGATCCAAACCACACTCTCTCTGACTTCACTACACTCCCACATTCCTGGGAGTTGACCCCAGCCATGTTGGAGAATGGCAACTCCTTGCAATGGCAGGAAGCATCACTATTTCTGCTTTGGTGGCAAAGCCTTTAAGACACAGCTGATTTCTATTATCTCTCATAATCAGTTACTCCTTTCTCCCTGGAACAGAATTGAAGTCATCAAACACCTACCAGATGCTTTCCATTTTTTACCGTTTAATCTTCCCATCAGTCTCAAGATGGCAATACCAATCACCATTTGGCAGGCGAGGAAATCAAGTCTTAGAGGGATTGAGGTGACTAAAGTTTCACAATAGTGAGAGGCCGAATGGAATTTGAACCCAGGTCCACTAACTTCAAAGGCTGAGCATTTTGCATCTGGCACACTGCTCAGGATATCCACAGTGGGCCATGGTTACTCCTCCTGTTATATATGCTGGTGACGTAGAAATAGGTGTCTCCAAACAGGGTAACAGGAGCCCAAGCCTGGCTTACTGGCCAATTTCTGAAGCACTCAATGCCACTCTCTATTAAGCCTAATTATTCAATACTTAGGCCTCTAAACTTTTTATTAGCTCATTACCTACTTATTTATTTTGCTGAGTCAAGTCTTTTAAGCTAACTGCATTGTCTATGAACTAGGGGACAACGAAGGAAGTGGAAGAAGTCAGTATTACTAATATCATCAACAGCTCCATCTCCAGCTTTAAACGGAAGATCAGCTTTGCCAGCATTGAAATTTCCAGTGACAATGTTGACTACAGTGACTTGACAATGAAAACTAGCGACAAGTTCAAGTTTGTCTTCCGAGAAAAGATGGGCAGGATTGTTGATTATTTCACAATTCAAAACCCCAGTAATGTTGATCACTATTCCAAACTACTGTTTCCTTTGATTTTTATGCTAGCCAATGTATTTTACTGGGCATACTACATGTATTTTTGAGTCAATATTAAATTTCTTGCATGCCATAGGCCTTCAACAGGACAAGATAATGATGTAAATGGTATTTTAGGCCAAGTGTGCACCCACATCCAATGGTGCTACAAGTGACTGAAATAATATTTGAGCCTTTCTGCTCAAAGAGTGAGCCTCCAACCATTATTCTAAGCTGTGTAGAAGTCCTAGCATTACAGCTTCTTGTAATAGAAACATCAGTCCATTCCTCTTTCATCTTAATCAAGGACATCCCCATGGAGCCCAAGATTACAAATGTACTCAGGGCTGTTTACTCGGTGGCTCCCTGGTTTGCATTTACCTCGTATAAAGAATGGGAAGGAGACCATTGGGTAACCCTCAAGTGTCAGAAGTTGTTTCTAAAGTAGTCATACATATTTTTTACTAAATCTCTGCAGTGCTCATAAAATACATTGTTGCCTATTTAGGGAATGACATTTTCTAGTTTTTGTTCCTGGTTAAAATGAAATATGGGCTTATGTCAATTCATTGGAAGTCAATGCACTAACTCAATACCAAGATGAGTTTTTAAATAATGAATATTATTTAATACCACAACTGAATTATCCCCAAATTCCAATAAGTCCTATCACTGAAAATTCAAATGTAAGTGAAGAAAAAATTAGTAGATCAATAATCTAAACAAATCCCTTGGTTCTAAGATACACTGGATTCCCCACACTGGAAGGACTCTGAGGCTTTATTCCCCCACTATGCATATCTTATCATTTTATTATTATACACACGTCCATCCTAAACAATACTAAAGCCCTTTTCCCACGCATGGATGGAAATGGAAGATTTTTTTTTTTAACTTGTTCTAGAAGCCTTAATATGGGCTGTTGCCATGAAGGCTTGCAGAATTGAGTCCATTTTCTAGCTGCCTTTATTCACATACTGATGGGGTACTAAAAGTACTGGGTTGACTCAGAGAGTCGCTGTCATTCTGTCATTGCTGCTACTCTAACACTGAGCAACACTTTCCCGGTGGCAGGTCCCCTATATCATTCCAAGAGGAGCATTCATCCCTTTGCTCTAATGATCAGGAATGATGCTTATTAGAAAACAAACTGCACGACCTAGGAACAAGTGGCTTAGCTTAAGTAAACTTGGCTTTGCTCGGATCCCCGATCCTTCCAGCTGGTCTACTATGAGTGGCTTATCCTGCATGAGCAGGGCATGCTGGCCCTGAGTACTGAACTTTCTGAGTAACAGTGAGATACGTTACAGAACCTATGTTCAGGTTGCGGGTGAGCTGTCCTCTCCAAATCCAGCCAGAGATGCACATTCCTCGGCCAGTCTCAGCCAACAGTACCAAAAGTGATTTTTGAGTGTGCCAGGGTAAAGGCTTCCAGTTCAGCCTCAGTTATTTTAGACAATCTTGCCATCTTTAATTTCTTAGCTTCCTGTTCTAATAAATGCACAGCTTTACCTTTCCTGTCAGAAATAAACCATGGCTCTAAAAGATGGTTTCCCTTCTGTAACTTCCTATAGCCATAGGTTCTCATTCCTTTTCCCATTATACTTCTCACAATTCAGTTTCTATGAGTTTGATCACCTGATTTTTTAACAAAATGTTTCTAATGGGAATGGGTGGGGGTGCTGGTGAAACTAGGTGAAATGTGGTTGTATGAGCCAATCATATTTGTGATTTTTAAAAAAAAAAGTTTAAAAGGAAATATCTGTTCTGAGACCCCATTTAAGCATTATATAAAAACAATGATAAAGATGTGAAACTGTGAAATAAATACACCGTATTAGCTACCCACCAAATCAAGTGGTCATCTATACAATGATTGTTATAAGATCCAATTTGGAGAAGGTATGTATCACAGTGCAAACTCAATGGGCTCACATTCTTCTATCCTCATGTTCCCCCAACCCCAGACAGTACACATATATGCTCAAGACACACATACTAACCCTACCATTAATATCTTCTGCCAAGCAAATAGTAAATGCTGGTGACACAGCCAATGTTTTCTTTGACATCACTGCACCGCAACACTTGCCTTGCAGTTAAACAATTGAGCCTGGTGATAGTGAAAGAGCCAATTCTCAGAAAATGTCACAGATTTTCTTCCAAGCATTCTTTATCTCTTGGAATTCTCTTTTTTGTTGTTGAATTATATTTTTATAGTTTGAGAATACACTTTGCAGGGGGAACATTGACTCTTGGATTTTGTATCACTCTGCACTAAAGTGTAGCTACTACATTAGAGTTCTCAGTAAAAACTTCTAATATTCTAAACCTGTCCATTGTATCCCCTACCCAGAGCAGTCCCAGTGATCATGTTGTTCAAAATATTTACTTCTTGGTTGAAAATATCAAGAACAACCTCACCAAATTTCCAAAGGACATGAAACTAGCTGGGGTTGGAAATATTCTAAGTCATAGAAATATAATTATTAGTTAACTTGCTACTGAGACTAGCAATAGTCTCAATATAAGAAATCATAAAAATATAAGAAGACACTCAATAGCAACTAAATGGCAGATGGTTCATTTCAAATGAAAGGGAGAAATGAGGGTGGGGCGTGGTGGCTCATGCTTGTAATCTCAGTACTTTGGGAGGCTGAGGCGGGTGGATCACTTGAGGTCAGGAGTTGGAGACCAGCCCGGGCAACATGGCGAAACCCTGTCTCTATTAAAAATAGAAAAAATTAGCCGGGCGTGGTGGTGGGTGCCTGTAATCACAGCTACTCAGGAGGCTGAGGCAGGAGAATCACTTGAACCCAAGAGGCAGAGGTTGCAGTAAGCCGAGATCACACCACTGCACTCCAGCCTGGGCGACAGAACGAGAATCCATCTCAAAAAAAAAAGAAAAGAATAAAAGAAAAAAAAGGAGAAATGAGCATAGCAGAAAAGGGGTGGAGATTACAGTAGACCTCAAGCTGGAAATGAGCAGGCAATGCAGGGGAGTCCCTGTAGAAGAGAAGTACAGTATGGCTTTCAGTGCCAGGTGATATGGTTTGGCTCTGTGTTCCCACCCAAATTTCATCTCGAATTGTAATCCCCACATGTGGAGGGAGGCACCTGGTGGGAGGTGATTTGATCATGGGGATGGTTTCCCCCATGCTGTTCTCGTGATAGTGATGGAGTTTTCACAAGAGCTGATGGTTTTAAAGTATAGCACTTCCTTGCTCTCTCTCTCTCCTGCTGCCATGTAAGACATGCCTTGCTTCCCCTTTGCCTTCCACCATGATTGTAAGTTTTCTGAGGCCTCCCCAGCCATGCAGAACTGTGAGTCAATTAAGCCTTCTTTGTTTATAAATTACCCATTCTCAGGTAATATCTTTATAGAAGTGTGAAAACGAACTAATACACAAGGCAAGTTTAGTGACAAGCATAAAGATCTGCAGTTAGTGGGAGTTTGAGATCAAGATATGGTCTTTCGGCCAGGTGCAGTGGCTCACGCCTGTAATCCCAGCACTTTGAGAGGCCAAGGTGGGCGGATCGAGACCATTCTGGCTAACATGGTGAAACCCCGTCTCTACCAAAAATACAAAAAATTAGCCAGGTTTGGTGGCGCATGCCTGTAGTCCCAGCTACTCAGGAGGCTGAGGCAGGAGAATCGCTTGAACCCATGAGGCAGAGGTTGCAGTGAGCCGAGATGGCGCCACTGCACTCCAGCCTGGTGACAGACGCTCCATCTCAAAAAAAAAAAAAAGAGATAAGGTATTTCTTCAGTGTTGTGCCTTACTCTTACACATAGGGAGCAGTTCTTCTCAGCTGCTGGCCTATAGTGAATTTTTATCAGTTTACTGCCAAAGCTCCTTGCTTTTTAAAATGTATACATTTGTAAAATTATCTCTTAACAGACAAGGAATTACACCCTAATATGTGATCAATGTAAGTTATGTGTGATATTTTTTAAAAGAAAAATTGAAAACATGTTTAATCTATTTTTAAAATTAAATATATATTAAATTACATATAATTTTCAACAGTTTTGTAAAGAATTTAAATATATATCAGACTGCAGTATATTTGGGTTGAAAACACTGAGTTCAATTTTGGCCCATACTTCTAGGGATGTACAGAAATGGGGAAAGAGAGAAGAATGACAGAAGTGATTTAAATAATAGAAAACAAATCCAACAAGAAGGAGCTTTTGTACCTTGGAAAGTAAGCTGAGTGAATGACTGTCATTATTAAGTTCAAGAGAAATTTTGTGCAAGGGACATGCTGTTCCACTATTCACCTGAATAAGTGAACTGAATAAAAGTAAATAGGAATAAAAGCACTTCAGAGAAAGCCTAATTGTTTAGAAGGAAGAAAATGTGCAGGTTGAATAATGAAATGCTCAGATTCTCCATCTGGAAACTTCCCATGAGAATAAAGAATCATCTCTCCCTTTGATTTTGCCATCCAGCTGCCTGGAAGCAGACAGCTCTATTTTACCAGGTAATCTTGGAAGGTTGTAGATGCAGGGAGATGCCTCTGGCTGCAGAAAATTAAAGTGTCAAAGTATTGCTAACATAAAACAAATGCCTAAGAATATTCCTGGTGGCCCACAAGGTTGAACTTCAAAATTATGATTTCTTTTGGGGGATCTGAAGGGGAATCATGTGATTCATAGCTTTCAGTGACTTGGCTATGATATGAAACTTAACCACTCAATATCATTTCTTATAACTGTGCCTTTCCAGACATTAGATAAAATGCAATCCCATTTGAAAACTAGAAAAGACAATAGAACATGAAAAGTGAGTAAATAACTACCTGATGGTCCAATATCTCTGTGATCTTTGAGGACATCTGCATTTACAAGCCAGCTAGCTATTCCTCTCTCAGTGAAGACAAGAGCCAAGGGTTAAAGAGTTGTAGAGTTAGGCAATGTTGTGTATCTTTTTGCTGTAATACATTATAGCCATGAGTACAACTATATGCAGAGTCCTGTGAATCATCCTGGTGAATCATCAAACCCAGCCAGTGGTCATGGGGACTCTGGACACACAGGCTTTGAAGCAGTGGTTCTTGAATCCAGCTGATCATAAGAGTCACTGGTGGAGCTTTATAGACAACGTGACCCCAGAGTCTCAACTCAGACTTATGGACTCAAGACTTGTATTTTTCCAAGCTCTCCACATGTGAAGCCAGATGGGAAGACAGATACCACATGCCTTGGTAGAAAAGACAACAACTTCATGAAAACTATATTTTCAGGAGGGTGAAATAATACAGTGTGTCCACCACATGGAAACGTCCAACAGGATATGACTATTGAATATGAATAATATGTACAGCAGACAGAAAGCAAATTTTTCCTTCTGTTTCATTGAATCTCCTATGTTAGTGCCAAGAAGGAACAGGACATCTGATATGGTTTGGATTTGTGTCTCCACCCAAATCTCATGTCAAATTGTAATCTCCAATGTTGGAAGATGGGCCTGGTGGGAGGTGATTGGATCATGGGGGAGGACTTCCCCCTTGCTATTCTCGTGATGATGAGTTCTTATGAGATCTGGTTGTTTAAAAGTGTGTAGCACCTCTCCCTTTTCTCTCTTCCTTTTGCTCCAGCCATGTAAGACGAGCCTGCTTCCCCTTCACCTTCTGCCATGACTGAAAGTTTCCTGAGGCCTCCCAAGCCATGCTTCCTGTATAGCCTGTGGAACCATGAGCCAGTTAAACCTCTTTTCTTTATAAATTACCCAGTCTCAGGTAGTTCTTTATAGCAAAGCAAGAACAAACTAGTACAACATCTATTTCTGACGTGGCCATAACATGACAAGAAAGCATCCAATGATAAATTTGTGGTTGAAGAATGATGCAGGCATATAGCGATACAGCAGTTCTTTGTTACAACTCCCAGTTTTTGAGACACTAAACTTTAACCTTAGTTAAAGTTAATTCGAGTCTATGTAAATCAATTAAAAACATCCACAGGAATGCAAAAAGTTAGACTACCTGCAATCAAAGAACCTGCTTTCTGTAATGGGTAGGAGGGGGCAGCTGGCTTGAATGATGCCTCACAGGTAGCCCTCAAGGTCAGGGGTATGAGTCAAAAGCTTCACTAAGAACTCTCAGAGTAATGAAAGGAGGGAGCACTCAGCTGAGAAATATGCGATCATCAGAGTTGTGACATAAAAAGGCAACTCCAAATTTTTTCCACAAAGAATCTAGTTGCATTCCATTTCAGACTTATCTCAAAAGACTAATCCAGTTCAATTTAGTGTGGGAACCCAAGAATGAAAGCCAGACTTCCTTCTCCTTCTCAGGGCCTCTTTGAGTCTGGCCTACCAACTTACCCTGTGTCTGCACCCAAGGCAGAGGCCTGCAGTTTCTTTGTGGACTAAGACATTTATGTAATTTCCAAATTTTAGAAGTTTTGAAGCTGGGCTTTCAGGTTGAATATATTTATGGACACGTTTAACGAACAAGAATTGTGACTATGTCCTTAAAACATACAGAGAAGAGGCATGAATGATGAATAGACAGTTGGTCTCTATGAAAAGATTTCTTTTTAAAGGGAGTAGGCAAATATGTCTCTGATGGATTTTGCTTTTCAATAACAAATTATTGAACCAATTCACAAAAACATATCTTGAAGGATCGAAAAGCCCTCATTCATAAACCAAATCATATCTATGGAACAAAACAAAGGAAATGGGACAGGGTGACAGTGGAAACTGATAACCACAAATATCACCAATAAAAGTTAGATTCAGATGCCATGGCATTTAAAGCCACAAACTTTAGAATGCAATAATAAAGTGAATTTTCAGAATGTAAAGAAGTCCCAGGAGAAATTATCCATTTAAAAATATGAGATGTGCTTTTTCTGAATTTGTATATTTCTTACATCATAACCAAACATTCTAATTCATTTCACAGAGGGATTCAAAGGCAAATTCTCAACAGGGAAATACAACTTTGTTTTTTATCTACTCCTTTAGGAATTTAATATAATTTATTAAGTTATTTTTTCCACAAAGAATCTAGTTGCATTCCATTTCAGACTTATCCCAAAAGACTAAGCCAGTTTAATTTAGTGTGGGAACCCAAGAATGAGAGTCAGGAGACCTGGACTCTACTATTAACTGAATCTCTATTTGCCTAAGTTTTCTAATATGTCAAAGGGAACAAATACATTCACCTTTCTATCTCACAGGTTTGTAGTATGGTTAAAAATTGAGATTATAAATGTGAAAATATTTTGGACATGTGATATCAGTCACACAAATGGGTCCTAATCAATCTGATACATGGTTATACACATATTACATACTCCCAGAAAATCAGTAGCTGGGACTTGATGAAGTGCAACCAGCTTATATGACATGTTAGTAGAAACTAGGGTGGGAGACTACACGGGATGCATCCAAAATCAAACAGGGCACAGCCAAGACTAGAAGCCATGTCTTCTAGGCCCAGCATCTTTTCACCAATCCCATGAACTCCTCAAAGGATTCTGTGCACTCAGCTTCATGCTCAGCCTATGCAGAAGCATGGCTGCCAGTTTACAACATCTACAGTACAACAGCAAGCCGCGACCTCATAAAGATTGAATGGCATTATCTGTGGCCTGTGTCTTGACGATCTCTCTCAATCTGCCAGGACTGTTCCACACCCCAACCCACACACCAGAAATTTGAGGCAGGGGCATCTCTGGAATCTTTCCTAGCAAATCAGATCATTCTTCCCCAGAAAAGACTTTTAAAGTCATTTGTTAGCCTAGAGGACCCTGCTTTTCACCTCTTCCGTCTATAAGTTCCTGCAAAGGAAATCACAAAAGCTGGCATCTTGCCCACAGTGCATATTGGAGCAGCCTGGCTCGCTGCTCCAAGAACATCCTATTTCATCTCTACAAAGGTGAAAGATCTCAGCTCATGATTCCTCTCAGCACTACACTGGTGATTGTTTTAAAAATGCATTTGTATGTATACACAATGCCTTCCATTGCAATGAATCTTTCACATTTTTAAAGATAAGTTGTATGTTCTGACACTATAAATGGTAGTAAAGGTATTTCAAATTATCTCCCATTTGCTTACTGTATTAACCAAGAGAGTACATAAAGGGCAATAAAGTTACGTCTTTATCAGAAAAGCATACTGTGCTATGGTAAGTACTATGCTGTCACAGCACCACTGTCTGCTCAAAGTTTTATAATGTTTTCCAAACAGAACACAGGAGTAAAGTAACTTTTATGCAGTTTGCTGGGGGAAAATATTAAGGATAATAACCATAGTGCAGTCCATTGGAGGTGTTTTTATTTTGCTTTTTCTCAGATAGAGAGACTTGCTCAAGTTGCATGAAAGGATGGCAGTCCATGGTGTGTAAATGTTAGTTAATAGCTACAATTTTTTATGTGACAAGTATGTACTAAGCACCTCACCTACCCTATCTCTCATCCTGACAATAGTCCTATAAGGTAGATGATATTAATCCATTTTGCAGAGGGGAAGACAGTGGTTCCAGGAGATTCAATGGCTGCCTCAAGGTTATATAGTTGGGAAGTGGCAGAGCTTTGATTTGAACCCAGGTCTATTTGGCCTCGAGACTTCTGCCTGGGCTGGGTGTGGTGGCTCACACCTGTAATCCCAGCACTTTGGGAGGCTGAGGCGGGTGGATCACCTGAGGTCAGTAGTTCGAAACCAGCCTGGCCAACATGGTAAAACCCCATCACTACTAAACACACAAAAATTGGCAGGGCATGGTGGCGCCCGCCTGTAGTCCCAGCTACTCAGGAGGCTGAGGCAGGAGAATCACTGGAACCCGGGAGCCAGAGGTTGCAGTTGAGATCATGCTAGTGCACTCCATCCTGGGCAATGAGAGTGAAACTCTGTCTCAAAAAAAAAAAAAAAAAAAAACACACATAAGTGTGCTTCATCCACTACACCACACTGCCTCATTCTTACAAGTTGTTAGAAGTTTCCAGAATCTGGATCCAAGTTAGACAATAACAGAAATGAAAGAAATGCAAACAATAATAAGATCATGGCCCTTTCACTTTCCCACCTTAGAAATGTCCACTGAACTTTCTATCTCCAAAGCCAGTAACTCATAAGGGTGATGGGAAGAAACAAACTGACCCTGTGGAGAATTCAAGGAGGATACTGGAGAGGTTAGGAGGCTGGCTTTGACCTGAGTCAACTAAGGTTTCTGCCCTGGCTCTGCCTGTCACCAGTTAGCTGTGTGACCTGACTTAACCTCTTTGTACCTTATTTCCTTCTCTGTAAAATATGAAAAATGTCCTTATGGCCTCCAATGTTGCAATGTGTGCAGTGCACACAATGATACCAAGTGTGCAGAGCACTTACAGTTCCTGGCCGATTGCTGCATGCTCCATAAATGTTATCTCTTTTTTATTGGAACTTTGGCTGTGAGGTTGCTATATAAAAATAAAAGGCACATTATTGGTGAAACAAAACAAAATTCACAGTTTCTGGCTTAACTGGTTTTTGTTGGCACCTAATGGCCGTACACCTCTTGATTTAAGAGAGCCTTAAAAACAAAGAGTGGATATCAAACACTGGGTTTATATTTGCAAGGACAAGTGCTCTTTTTTGGGCTCAGCTAAAATTAAAGTCTAGTCAGACAGCCCAAATCAAAACCCATTTTATTTCTCCTGCAAGTTTAAGTAGGAAATCAGTGCGGCTAAGAGTGTGAAGTGAAATCTCTAGATTTTATAATGAATAGGTCGGTCCCTGAACTGCACATTCCTCCCTTTCCTATTTTTACATATAAAATTTTGGCCGTCATTTCTACCATTCCCAAACTCTTCTTTAAAAAAATTGTTCTAAATAATATTATTGAAAATAAAATAGCAGCCTATCAACATATAGAGCTGACATAGGGACCACATCTGGGTAGGTTTCCTTTAAGGAAACTCTCTACTCGACCTTCAGTCTTTCCATATGTGGCTTAATCCAAGAGCAAATGAGGATGTCCTCTTAGAAAGAAAGCATATTAAAACATTTACCTTGGGATTAATGAAGAATGGAAGACATTTGGGCAGGGAAGTGGGAAAGGAGAATGAAGCCATCGGGTGCCTAACACTGTAAGTAACTTAGAAGTTAGGCACTCAACATAAAGTTTTGCATTAAAGATTAAAACACAGAGTTTCCAATAAGTAAAGTCTTTATGGGAGTTTACACCAACTATCACCCATATCACTCGGTCCTTATAGAATTATTTTTAGGCTTAATACTTACTTCCCGAAGAAGCCTTTCTTTCCTCTCCAAAAAGCTCAAGTCCTTGTTTCATAGACTATAGCAGTACATGCCTTTCATTAAAAGCCCCATCGATGTGATCACAGCTGTAATTGTACACGTATCCAAATCATTCATTGTTAACTATCTGTCTTTCCCTGAGATATGGACTTCATACAGGCAAGGACTCTGTCTGCCTTTATTCCCTGAGCCCCCACAGTGCCTAATATAGTGACTCCACATAAAAAGAATCTAATAAACATTTGTAGAGTTAATAAATATATTCATTGAGTACAGAAATATTGAACCAAATTCTGTCCTGGAGACTAGAGTAGTGTTTCCCCAAGAGTCCTTGGAGTGAGAAAGCCTGGGTTTGAGTCTTGGCTGTGATACTTATTAGCTGTGTGGTCTTAGTCAAATTAATTCCTCTCTCTGTGCCTCATCTGTCAACTGGTGATAATAATAGATCTTACTTCACTGGGTTATTACATAGGTAAAATGAATTAAAACATATACATTGCTTAGGCCAGGCACGGTGGCTCACGTCTGTAATCCCAGCACTTTGGGAGGCTGAGGCAGGTGGATCACGAGGTCAGGAGATCGAGACCATCCTGGCTAACACGGTGAAACCCTGTCTCTACTAAAAATGCAAAAAATTAGCCAGGTGTGGTGGCACGCGTCTGTAGTCCCAGCTACTCAGGAGCCTGAGACAGGAGAACAGCTTGAACCCGAGAGGCAGAGGTTGCAGTGAGCCGAGATCGCGCCACTACACTCCAGCCTAGGCAACAGAGTGAGAATCTGTCTCGAAACAAAACAAAACAAAACAAAATGTACATTGCTTACAGCAATGCCCTGTACATAACAATCCCTGAGAAAATATAACCTACTGTTATTATGATTCTTACAAACACCACTTTGGCTAGATGATCTGGGAATAAAAAGGCATATTTCATCCAATAATTTTGGAAAATACTGATTTAAATAAAGTTAAAGGGCTGCCTGTTTCAAGACTTGTCAGAACTTTCAAAATACTAATGTGCATTATGAATGTCTAAGGGGGACATCTTGTACAGTGTTTCCAAAATGTATTTGATGACAGAATCCTACTTGTGAGTAAATTATACTAGCGTAGCTCATGGATAGTTTATGGAACACATTTTGTGAAATGCTGGATTTGATTCTTTGGTAGAAAAATAACAAGATGCCGGGTGTAGTGGCTCATGCCTGCAATTTTAGCACTTTGGGAGGCCAAGGTGGGCAGATCACTTGAGTTCAGGAGTTCCAGACCAGACTGGGCAACATAGCAAAACTCTGTCTCTACAAAAAGTATAAAAATTAGTGTGGTGGTGCGTGCCTGTAATTCTAGCTACTTGGGAGGCTGAGGTGGAGGGATTGCTTGAGCCTGGAGGCAGAGGATGCAGTGAACCATGATCGTGCCAGTACACTCCAGCCTTGGTGACAGACCTGTCTCAAAATAAAAAAGAAAAAGAAAAATAACAAGAAACAAAATTTGGGAGGAAATATTTTTCAAAATTATAGATTGAAGAAATATTATTTAAGAAAGTAACTCTTTCTTAAAATATAATTAATGACACATAAAATATATGAAAGGAAAATCTAGTCTTAAGTGTTGTGTTTTGTTTTGTTTTGTTTGAGACAGAGTGTCACTCTGTTGCCCAGGCTTGAGTGCAGTGGCACGATCTCGGCTCACTACAGCCTCCACCTCCCTAGTTCAAGCAATTCCCCAGCCTCGGCCTCCTGACTAGCTAGGATTACAGGCATCTGCCACCATGTCCAGCTAATTTTTTTGTATTTTTAGTAGAAACGGGGTGTCACCATGTTGGCCAGACTGGTCTTAAACTCCTGACCTCAGTCAATCTGCCCGCTTTGGCCTCCCAAAGTGCTGGGATTACAGGCGTGAGCCACTGTACCTGGCCAAGTTTTTATTTCTTTATTTTTGGAGACACACTCTGTCACTTTATCACCTATCACCTAAGCTGGAGTGCAGTGGTGCAATCTTAGCTCACTGCAACCTCTGCCTCTCAGGTTCAAGCGATTCTTATGCCTCAGCTTCCCGAGTACCTGGGACTACTGGCATACACCACCATGCCCGGCTAATTTTTGTATTTTTAGTAGAGGTGGGGTTTCACTGTTTTGGCCAGGCTGCTCTTGAATTCCTGGCCTCAAGTGATCACCCACCTCAGCCTCCCAAAGTGCTGGGATTACAGGCATGAGCCACCACGCTCAGCCTAGCATTAAGTTTTTAAAGCCCAATGTCTTACTTGGGCTGAGGTACCAGAGACCTTATAGCACCCGAGAGCAAAATCCCAGCTTAAGCTTGGGAGCTTGCGGAAAGGTCCACGCACAAGACAAGGCTGAGCTCCACACTCACAGGTGCGCCTGGTGATGTGCTTAGTTACAAATTAGACTTTGCCTTTCTCCTTCTCCCTACAAATAATCTAACCAGGTACATTTGTTTGCTAGGACTGCCATAACAAAGTACCACAGACTTGGTGGCTTAAACAACAGATATTAAGTTTCTTACAGTTCTGGAGGCCAGAAGTCTGAGGTGTCAGTAGGGCTTATAAGTGGCCATTCTCTTGATGTCTTCATATGGTCTTCTGCTCTGTGCCTGTCCAAATTTCCTCTTCTTATAAGAACACCAGTCATATAGGATTAGGGTTTTCATGAATGATCTCATTTTAATTTAATTACCTCTTTAAAGACCTGATCTCCAAATACAGTCACATTCTGAGGTCCTGGGGGTTAGGACTTCAGCATATAAATTTTTGGGCAAGGGATGGAGAGGGTTGGAAATGACACAATTCAGCCCATAACACCAGCTCTGATTTCTCTCACTGGCCACCTCAAAGAGTGAGGGGTTATTGTGTGTCCTTTTCAATTTCCTGCATTACAAAACAAAAAGGATTTTTTTCTTTTTCAGATGGAGTCTCACTCTGTCGCCAGACCAGAGTACAGTGGTACAATCTTGGCTCACTGCAACCTCCACCTCCCGGGTTCAAGCGATTCTCCTGCCTCAGCCTCCCAAGTAGCTGGGACTACAGGCACGTGCCACCATGCCCAGGTAATTTTTGTATTTTTAGTAGAGACGGGGTTTCACCTTGTTGGCCAGGATGGTTTCAATCTCTTGACCTTGTGATCCACCTGCCTCAGCCTCCCAAAGTGCTGGGATTACAGACATGAGCCACCTCGCCTGGCCCATGAAAAGGAAAAATTTAAGCCCTCTGCTAAGTTACCCATCACCATCGTTTCTTGCCCAATTTTCCTCCAACCATTTTAGCTCTTACTCTGTCTCCCACAAACCAAGAGAGCCCCCATGACTCAGGTCCTCCAGTGCCTCTACCTTCCTTTTGGGAACAGCTGAGCAGCATCGTGCTTCTCCACAGATTCCCAGTGCCCATCCTTAAAGAGTCTTTGCACCACTCAACCCAATCATCCTTTTCAGATCCTGCCACTTCCTCTGCTGCCAAGGGTCTGCTATCACAGAATAAGGATTTAAAACCCACAGAATCCCAAAGATCTCCTCCAGCAGTGTTAAAATAAGGATAATCTTCTTTCACAACTGGGGAAACACAGGGCACTCACAATCTGATGACAGCTTACAGGACTGTGAACAGCCTCAGTGCCTAACACAGCCATGGCTATTGTCCTAAAACAGTGAGGATGGACTTCACCAGCTTCCCTCAGAACCAGGAACTGGGTAGAGGGCATGGCTGTAAGAGTTAAAGAAAGAGAGAGGCAACACAAAATGCGGCTTAACAGTCAAAGACAGGTTTATTTTGGAGAGATAGCCGTGAGAGGGGCTTCTGGCCAATTTCAGTCAGGAGCGCTTTCTCTTGCAGACTAACAGTATATATTGGTTTTAGGGTGAGGGGGCTTATCACAAGCTTGGACTGTTTCTGTGTGAAGGAGAAGTTTATGGTGGGGTTGGAATGTCTCTGGGTGGAGGGGAAGTTATCTTGGGGCTGACATCTTTCCGGCCGGAGTGGGGTTATCTCAAGGCTGGCATCTTCCCAGCTGGTGGGGGGTTATCTTGGGGCTAGCACGTCTCTGGTCAGGCAGGAGTTCGGAATGTTTCTGATTAGAGAAGTTATTTGTGGTTTATGTTCATGCTGACCTTAGCCATTAGGCTGATGCCCTATGGATTTAGGCGGTTTGTTATTAAGGTGAATTTTAAAATGAGGTGCTGGTCAACGATGGTTATGCTGCTATTCAGTCAATGGCAAGGCAGGTTTCTGTAATGGAAAGCAGGAGACATTTTTTTTTTTATTTTTAATTACCTTGTTATGTGATAGAAGTCACAGAGTGAAAGAAAAGTATGAAACATTGCCTTTTTACATACCCCACCTTCTGATAGGCTATATGTTTTAGGGACAGATAACTTCCTAATGAGTCTTTTTATAATAAAGCTTTCATCGCTTCGAAAAATATTAACTTTTGTAGCTCTTCCGGGTAGATCAAAAGGACCCTGCAGTTATAGTTACAATCCTAAAGATTTAGCTTCTCAGTAATAATGGGTAAGAGCCTTAGCATTGCCATGGGCCAAAACTATATTATTTGAAATGAAACCTCTCATAAATATCCAACTATGAAGTCACTATCTATCAACTGCTGTTATATAAACAGGACAGTGCTAAATCTCCCATCTGCCAATATCAGAGCTGCCACAAAGAATGATTTGGTGTCCAGTACTCACAAATTAAACAAGCTCTTGCTCTGTCAGCCAATTCTGGGAAGCCAAGTTTGGTTTGGGCAGCCACAGTGTAGGAGGGTCCAAGTAAGGAGACCTGGTAGGGCCTGAATTCCTCATGCATTTCCCTTTTGCCAAAAGCTTAGACCTCCCTTAGCCTCAGTAGTTCTCTTCACTGGTATAAGATGTGATCAATTCTTTAGAAAGAACACTGGAGCAACCAGCGTCCACCTCCTACCCCCTTTTCCACAGCTTTCTCCACATCTTTGTGTCAGAGTCAAGCCCTGGACTTTGAAAACCAAAAATAAAATTCTAAGACCCCCAACTGACTAATGGACACCCTCTCAGTCAAAGGGACGCCAAAGAAACCTGAAAACCTAATTCAGGCCATGATGGGAAGCGGGAGTCAGGTATGCCTCATTATACTCTCCTCCGTTGGGGATTCAGGCTCAACTGACCAGCATTAACATTAAAACAGAGATCTTAAGACTGACACAACAGACTCTGTAGCAGTAAGATACCAGCATGACAGCTAGCAGGCCCTGAAGGAAATCAAAATATTTTAACCCCAAATTTATTTATTTGACACATTTTGAAATGGCCCTGCAAAGCTGTCTCTTGTGGGGAAAATCTACATTCTGTAGAGAATCCCCTTCATCTTCTAGGTCTTTTTCCTGATCCAGGAGAGAATTAACTAAGAGTCTGGCATCTTTTTTTTTTTTTTTTTTTTTTTTGAGACAGAGTCTTGCTCTGTCACCCAGTTTGGAGTGCAGTGGTGCAATCTTGGCTCATTGTGACTTCTGCCTCCTGGGTTCAAGCAATTCTCATGCCCCAGCCTCCCGAGTAGCTGGGATTACAGGCAGCTGCCACCATACCTGGCTAATTTTGTATTTTTAGTAGAGACAGGTTTTCGCCATGTTGACCAGGCTGGTCTTGAACTCCTGATCTCAGGTGATCCACCCGGCTCAGCCTCCCAGCATTCTGGGATTACAGGTGTTAGCCACAGCACCCGGTGTGTCTGGCATCTTTTTAAGTCTGATAAGAAACATTTGTAATGCATTTTCTCTGAAGCCTACTACCTGGAGGCTTCATCTGCATAATAAGAACCTTGATTTCCACAACCCCTGAACCCAGACCCTTTGTTCTATTGATTTCAGGTCTTTAAAGATTTAACTCTTTCAACCAATTGCCAATCAGGAAATCTTGGAATCATCTATGACCTGGAAACCCCCCCACAACCTGCTTCGAGATGTCCCACCTTTCCGGACTGAACCAATGTACATTTTACATATATTGATTGTTGTCTTATGTCTCCCTAAAACATGTAAAACCAAACCGTAGCCTGAACACCTTGGGCACAGGTTCTCAGGACTTCCTGGGGCTGTGTCACGGGTCATGGTCCTCACATTTGGCTAAGGGTAAATCTCCAAATATTTTACAGAATTGACTCTTCATCGGCAATTTCCAGCACCAAACAGGAGACTGGTCTCCCCTGAGTAGCTTCCCTGTGTTGCTCTCACGCTACTCGAAGTGAGCTCACACCTACCTGGTTCACTATAGTTCTTTTTTGTTTTGTTTGTTGTTGTTGTTGTTTTGTTTTGTTTTGTTTTGTTTTTGAGATGGATTCTCACTCTGTCACCCAGGCTGGAGTGCAGTGGTGCAATCTTGGCTCACTACAACCTCTGCCTCCTGGGTTCAAGCAATTCTCGTGCCTAAACCTCCTAAGTAGGTGGGATTATGGGCACACCTCACCACACCTGGATAATTTTTGTATTTTTAGTGGAAGTGGGGTTTTGCCATGTGGCCAGGCTGGTCTCAAACTCCGGACCTCAGGTGATCTGCCCACCGCAGCTTCCAAAAGTGTGGGATTACAGGCGTGAACCACCATGCCTAGGCCAATTGCTGATGTTTCTGAGATAGGGCTCACTCTGTTGTCCAGGCTTAAGTGCAGTGGTGCAATCTCTACTCACAGCCTTGATCTCCAGGCTCAGATGATCCTCCCACCTCAGCCTCCCAAGTAGCTAGAATTACAGGCACACACCACCACATCTGGCTAATTTTTGTATTTTTAGTAGAGATGGGGTTTTGTCATGTTGCCCAGGCTAGTCTCAAACTCCTGAGCTCAAGTGACCCCCCAGCCTCAGCGAATCAATCCTTAGAATCCAAAGTTCTGGGATTACAGGTGTGAGTCACCATGCCCAGCCCGTCCACTGTAGTTCTAGTACATACCAGAAATGCAGATGGGATGTCAGTGGATCACATCTTGAGAAACTGCTGTAAACAGTGTGAAATCATCAATAGAATTTACTTTTAAGGGCAGGGATTACCTATTATTAACCTTTTCATATATCTTATTTGAGGGCCTGGAACATGATAGTCACTTAATACATGTGTGATGATCTGAGCTCAAGCCAAGATTATTGTTTTCAAGCCTAAGATTTTTAAGTAGAGAAGTATCAGAGGCGACCAGGCGCGGTGGCTCACGCCTGTAATCCCAGCACTTTGGGAGGCTGAGGCGGGTGGATCACTTGAGGTCAGGCGTTCGAGACCAGCCAGCCAACATAGTGAAACCCTGTCTCTACTAAAAATACAAAAACTAGCCAGGCAGGGTGGCAGGCACCTGTAATCCCAGCTACTTGGGAGGCTGAGGCAGGAGAATCGCTTGAACACAGGAGGCAGAGGTTGCAGTGAGCTGAGATTGCGCCACTACACTCCAGCCTGGGCGACAGAGTGAGACTCCATCTCAAAACAAAAAAAGTATCAGAGGAATTCAAACCAGAGCAACTCCATCTTGAGTAGGGAGGGGTTGGGTAAAATAAGGCTGAGACCTACTGGGCTTCATTCCCAGGAGGTTAGGAATTCTTAGTCACAGAATGAAACAGAGGTCAGAACAAGATACAGGTCACAAAGACCTTGCTAATAAAACAGGATGTAGTGGGGAAAAAAAAAAAAAAAAAACAACCAGCCAAAACCCACCAAAAACCAAAATGGCAATGAAAGTGACCTCTAGTTGTCCTCATTGTTCACTATATATGAATTATAATACATTAGCATGCTAAAAGACACTCCCACCAGAACCATGACCATTTATAAATGCCATAGCAACGTACAGAAATTACCCTATACAGTCTAAAAAGGCGAGGAAATTTCAGTTCCAGAAATTGCCTATCCCTTTCCCAGATAACTCATGAATAATCCGCCCCTTGTTTAGAATGTAATCAATAAGTCAGTATAAGTATATTCACTTGAACAGTCCATGCCACTGCTCTGCCTATGGAGTAGCCAGAGTAGCCATTCTTTTATGCCTTTCCTTTCCTTTTTTTTTTTTTTGAGATGAAGTTTTGCTCTGTCGCCCACGCTGGAGTGCAGTGGCGCAATCTTGGCTCACTGCAACCCCTGCCTCCAGGGTTCAAGCTATTCTGGTGCGTCAGCCTCCTGAGAGTTGGAATTACAGGTGCATGCCACCATACCCTGCCAATTTTTTTTTTATTTTTAGTAGAGACAGGGTTTCACCATGTTGTCCAGGCTGGTCTCAAACTCCTGACCTCAAGTGATCCGGCCCCCTTGGCCTCCCAAAGTGCTGGGATTACAGACGTGAGCCACCACGCCCAGCCAATTACTTTCTTAATAAACTTACTTTCACTTTACTCTGTGGACTCGCCCCAAATTCTTTCTTGCACAAGGTCCAAGAACCCCCTCTTGGGGTCTGGATCAGGATCCCTTTCTGGTAACGGAAGTAACATGATTGTTTTGGTTTTAGACAGCAAATAATAGCCAGGATGTTTAAAAATAGAACAACTTTCACTCATACTTCATTAATTCTCTAAAACAGATTAAAATACAATGTTAATTTGCTATGTCTTTCTCCAGCTTTAGTTAGAAAATGGAGAAAAAAGATTAGAGATCATAGTCAAGGGGACCAATTTTGCCTCCTTTAATTAAAGTGGAAGAACACATTAGAATAATAATTCCAGGTATAGGAATGGGTTTCTAATTGGTTGAGATTGCCATAACTCTAATGATGTACCAAACCCTATTGTAGGAGTATTTTTTTTTCTTTTTTGAGATGGAGTTTTGCTCTTGTCCCCCAAGCTGGAGTGCAATGGCGCAATCTTGGCTCACTGCAACACCCACCTCCCAGGCTCAAGGGATTCTCCTGCTTCAACCTCCCAAGTAGCTGGGATTACAGGCACACGCCACCATGCCCAGCTAATTTTTGTATTTTTAGTAGAGACGGGATTTCACCATGTTGGCCAGGCTGGTCTCGAACTCCTGACCTCAGGAGATCCACCTACCTTAGCCTCCCAAAGTGCTGGGATTACAGGCGTGAGCCACTGCAACCGGCCTCTTTTTTTTTTTTTTTTTCTTTTTGGGAGCCACCGTGTTTTTTTACTAATCTAATTTTGGAGGTGACACATGACCGCTTCTGCTATATTCTGTAGTCACAGAAATCAACCTTGGTTTAGCATGGGAGGGAATACACAATGGTGTGACCAGCAGGAAGCAGGGGTCAGGGGAGGCTGCCTTAAAGACTGCCTACTACAACCTTCAGGCTTCTGTTTCTATCTCTTGGGGCAGATATTACCTGAATTAGGGTCATCCAGAGAAACAGGCCAATAGGATGTATATACATCTCTCTAGAAAGAGGTGTATTATAAGGTATTGGCTCATATGATTATGGGGGCTGCCATTTGCAAGCTGGAGACCTAGAAAACCTCATGGTATAGCTCGGTCTGAGAGCCAGAGACCCTATGGTTCAGGTTCCAGTCTGAATCTGAAGGTCTCAGAGCCAGGAGTGCCGAGAGCAGGAGAAGATCGATGTCCCAGCTCAAGCAATCCAGCAGAGATAGTTCACCTTCTTCTTCTTCTACTCAGGCCCTCAACAGAATGGATGATGCCCACCCACACTGGTGAGGGCCATCTGCTTTACTCAGTCTACCAATTCAAATGCTAACCTCTCCCAGAAACACCATCGCAGGCACACTCAGCAATAGTGTTTAGCAATCCAACTGGGCATCCTGTGCCGCAGTCAAATTGACACACAAAATTAACCATCACACTCCGCCACTTTTCCTTGGTGGTTTCTCACTCTTCCCCTTCTGTCCATGTGGTTTGATGGGGCTGATCCTGCCCTTGCTCCCACTGGGCTCCAGAGGAGGGCTCCAGAGGAGGGCAGCTGATCCAGGCCTGGACGGTCAGCTTGCTCCATCCATTGGCTACTATGATAGCTTCACAGAAAAGCATGTGGCCAAGATGATCGAATAAGAGCCAGTTACAGCATCCTCAAGAGGACGATGTCAGCTAGGAGTTGTGGCAGCTGTCTTTGCTACTTTGTGAGAAGATCCTCACCCCATATGGTGACCACTGGAAAGCAGGCTGAAATAGCGTAACCATCAAAGAGAAAGGTTAGCTCCCTCTGAGGGAGAGAAAAGGAAACCAGCTCTACAGTTCCCCCTGCAGCAATCAGGATTTGGAGAAACAGAAGGTTATAGAGGCAATCCTCACAGCCCAGATCTGTAGTATTTCCCAGGTCTTTCAAACACATTTAATTCTGCATAGGGAAAAAATGGCATCATTATTTAATCCAAAATACAATAACCACAATAGATTGCCCATGTGGGCACATAAGTCCCCTGCAGAGAATTTAATGTGCTTGCTGCCTTTACCCACATATACAACCAAGGCAGTGTGAATGGGGCCAGTCCCTTCCTGTGGCCTGGGAAGAGAGAACGTGGATGCCCATGGCTGGTATAACAGCAAAAAGGGGGGAAAAAAGAAAGCCCAAGGGTATAGCTGCAACTCCACTTAAGACTAATGCATATCTTCATTTTAGTCCTCAGCAATAATCCAAAGAAATATCTGATACTACTGAAAGACTGTTGTCATCCCTGGTAGATACTCATCAATTATTATTAAGTATTGCACAGTTCAGGTCAAGATATAATATGTCTGAGAAAAACCATGGCACCTCCTTTTAATCTTGCATAGAAAACAATTAAAGTATATAAAGCACATTATTAAAATATGTAAAATTTATAATTTAATTATAAGATTGCATGGCTTTATGATCTAATAGTTCTGCTGTATTTTGCATATTAGTGAACAATTGCTTTCTTAAAGCACACAGTAGAATCATTTACTTGATGCTGGAGAATAAGTTAATTATGGATTCCCTGTATATGACTAATGGATTTAATAATCACTTTACTGTAGAATTAACTTATACTTCCCTGTGCTTATAGCACTAATGATGATATTCATAAAAGTTATATTTTTTTAAAAATGTAAGATTGGCATAAAAAGAGAAACCAGTGTACAACTTGGTTTTCGAGCCAGCAGTTGTAAATAGATAGTTCAGAGCCATCAAGGCCCTCCTCTTGCTCTGTAATAAATCACACATACCCTCTCCACCTCCCACCCCCGCCACCAACCCTGCCTCCATTGGCTTTATTAAGGGAATTTATTTTATTTAAGGGAAGACGAAATGCTTGCCAGATACATTTAGTGAAGCTCCTGATTTTTTTAACCTGGGTTGTGGGTTACAATGAGGATTCTTCACTTAACATCCACTTCATGAAGCTCTGGGAATCCCCATATGTGCTAAGATCACGTTGGGATGCCCCAGTCCCTCTGCTTGTCCTAGTTTCACTCTGTTGAAGCCACTCACTTTTCTCCTTCAGCCAGAACAAACACTAGCAGAAGGCCTAGCAGTACTGTTCTTTATTTAAGGAGGAGAGTCCCTAGCACGGCCTTTCCTGTCTTTTACCCTTCCTTACCACCATCACCACCACTATCATCATCACCACCAACACTACCATCACCAACACCACCATCGTCACCATTACCATCACCACCACCACCACCACCACCATGATCATCATCTGGGTTATTCTTTCCTCATGGAATTAAATGACAGAAGATCTAGATTTTATTTCCAGCTCTGTCGGTTTATAGCAAGGCATGACCTTGGGTTATTAAACCTCTCCCAACCTGCTCCATGGCTCTAAAATGGGAAAACCGATTACCTCCCTCTGACTCTGAATGTGCTTTGTCCACTGTTCAGTCCTAAATACAGGCAGTGAATTATTACAGTGCTCTTTCCTATCCCAACAGATGTCACCAACCCCTTCGTAAAACACTCTGCCATTTTGGGCACAGAGATTTAAAAATCCTGGAAGAAAAGAATTAAGGCTTGTGCTCTGGTATAAGTCTTCTTGGACAGAGCTGTTCAAGGAGTACGTGTTTACTAAGTATATGCTGATAAATTGACTGAATACATGTAAATTCTTAATTCACTCTCCGAGGACCTGAGGAATTGTAATTTTCTTTAGGTCAGAGACCTGTAGCTCTCGCTGGGAAGCCTTGAATCACTGTCTTTCTGCCTCACGTCCCCCACCACTGGCTCCCAGCATCATGCTTTGCAGAGAGCAAGGTCACAAATGGTGAGAACAGACTGCCAGGAAAGGGGATCTGGCCCCCAGCAGGGATTCAGGACACCTAAGGGCACCATAGACTTCCCCTCTTCTGGTTTCTTCAAGGTGTTCGATATCGGATATCTCTTTTCCTCCTTAGCATTATAAAATACTAAATTGCTTTGACAAGAGAGAAATCCACATTTGTTTTATTATAACTTACTTAACATATTAAAGGGAAATTTTTAAGCTAAAATTTCAAGATTTCACTCAGACCTTCTTTGGGTAATTAAATGTTGCTGGTAAACAGGAGGCTGCACTGAATGTCCTGATCTCTGTTAATACCCAAACTTTTGTTGTTGTTTAATGAGCTTTATTTATAACACACATGCCCACCACAGCCCCCCTCTCAGGCCATAGTCCAGTCACTTCCGTGGCAATTGGGATGATTTGTTCCTAGCCTGTTTATTCATTTAAAAAATACCCAGAATACTTCCTGAAAATCCTTATTCTCATTAAAAATATGTAACCTTGAAAACCCTTGTCCAAGTTCATGCCTTTTTCTCTTCACCCACAACCTTTAGCTTTTGGCCTAAAACAGTGCTTCAGGGACCATGATGTGCATACATGTCACCTGGGGATCTGTGCACAGTCTGATTCAGGTGGGGCCCAGATTCTGCATTTCCAGCAAGCTCCCAAGAGGAGCCAAAACTTGGTCCCAGTCCACACTTTCAGTAGCAAGAACCTAAACTTTTTGTGGATCAGCCTCAAAATAATTCCTCTTTAATTTTACGCCAAGAAAATCCACATTATACTTATATAATTTTGTTATGCAAGAGAAACAAATGTTTAAGCTGAGCAATTTCTACTACCACAAAAATAATTCTATTATTCTTTTTCTCTTGAAATACTAAAACCCATCATCTTTTATTTCTATCTCCACTTTATCTCCATTTCAGCCTCATATTCCCTTCTCCTATTTCAACCTGCTCCACAAGCAGAAGGCAAACTAAATACATTGAGTGTTAAACAAGCACAACTGCACCTCAGATTTTCAGGTGTCGTTTGCCTTTCAACTGTTAAATAATATATAAAATGTCCGGAGCTTATGTAAAACTTTATGCCTTACAAAGGGCTTGCATACACTTATTTCACAAAAATAAGTTCGTGTCTGGGAAGAGATGGAATAATGGAGTTAAAAAAAGGGTAGATGTACTTTGGAGTGAGATTCACAAATCCTGGCTCTGCTAAGAAGTCAATCTTGGGCAAATTACTTAACCTCTTTGCTTATATTTTCTCATCTGTCAAACAGGGTATATAATAGTGGCATCATGAGCTAGCTCTTTGGACAAAGGTTATAGTTGGAAGATTTCAGAGAAAACTGAATGGCCAATACTTGGAACCTAGAGGGCCTTTGGTATGTGTCCCCTCAATACTCACATCAGCCTGTTCTTCTAATTCTACTTCCTGTGCAGGGGTTTTTCAATGCACTCTGTTCTGGAGTACCTGTCCTTCTCCAGGATGGCACCTGGAGTCTAACACCATCACTTCCTTTTCTCTTTATCTGCAGACCTATCCAATTCCTCTATAAAACCTGCTGCTTTTGTGAAACGTGCAGTGGTGTTTGACACCTAGGTTTCAAGTGATCAAACGAGACATGATGACAAATCTAAGAAAAATGACACCAACCCTTTGAAGGAAACCAAAATCAATTCTCTTTCCCCCTCTTCTTCAAGCTCCCCTCTTTTTCTACTGTTATCTTACCTCATCTGTCATACTTAGACAGAAATCCATATGTCTAGTTTCAATCACCGTTTCTCAGGCAACAGCCAAGCCACTTAGCAAGAGTCTAAAGCAAGCCAATATAATATTCTGCCCAGAGTAATATTCGGCCAAAGGTTACTGTGCCAGAGTAGGTTAATTATTCTAAGAGGACTTACTTTTACTATAATTATTGGTCACTATGAACTAATTAAAAAAAACCCTGCTGTTTATTAAGTGCCTCTGTATCCCCTAGAAGCTTTTACATATGTATCTCATTTCATCCTCATTACAACTCAGTGAAAGGTTTTTCAATTTTAAGGAAATTTTAAGATCAAGTTGGTGAAATTACTTAAGGTCACAAGTTAGTGACAGGCAAGTCAAGATTCAAACAAAGCCATAAGCGATTGTCTGATTGTGTTTTGTTACTATTGCTTTTAATTTAAAAATTAGGTTTAGCCAAGTAACATGTGCACTATCTGAAGGTAACATCTCCCAGATAGGTCAGTTTCCTCATAGAAGGATTCTCCCAGTTTCTCACTTGGAAGATGTAGACCTGGCTGCTAGCATTCTGGGAGCTCCCAGGGAAATGGCCTGAGGTCTCCCTGTTCAGTCCACTGACTTCTCCTTAATCTCCTGGCCCAGCATCTTATCCCTGGCCCAAACTGAGCAAATCTTACAAGAAATTAAACTCCTTGTCTTTTTTTTTTCTTTTTCTTATTCTCTTGAGCTACCTGCAAAGGAATCTTACTTTTCTATATAGTGATTTTCAAAACATCCCGTTTTCAGGCCCAGTCCACCACCCTGCCTCCGGGGGTTCATATCGCTTTCAAGTCTTGACATTCGGAAGTTCTGCAGTGCAACGTGGCTGGCCTCTTGCCGTCTTGCCCCATGATGGATCTCTAGGTCTGCCCTGTCTCTGCTGTACTAAATCAGTTACCACCTATTCATTTGCTTTCCAGCTTCCAAACATCGTGTTGAGTTCCCTCATTTGCCATGGAGCCTCTCCTGTTCTCTTTGCCTTTATTAGTTTGTGTTTTTCAAATTCCTTCAGTATCATTTTAGTGGAGTTTGAGGAGAAAACCATAATACATGTCAGAACTTTTTGATCATGTTTAACAAGAAGTCCTATCCTCTATTATTGGTAATAGTTATTTTATTTTACTTTATTAAAAAATTTTTCATTTACTTTTTTTTTCTTTTTGAGACAGAGTCTTGCTCTGTCGCCCAGGCTGGAGTGCAGTGGTGCGATCTCAGCTCACTGCAACTTCCACTTCCCAGGTTCAAGCAATTCTTCTGCCTCAGCCTCCTGAGTAGCTGGGATTACAGGCACATGCCACCATGCTGGGCTAATTTTTTTGTATTTTTTAGTAGCGATGGGATTTCACAACGTTGGGCAGGCTGATCTCAAACTCCTGACCTCAGGTGATCCACTGCCTCAGCCTCCCAAAGTGCTGGGATTATGGGTATGAGCCACCATGCCCAGTCGCTTAGTAGTTGTTTTAGAGTCATGGTGTGTTAAATAATGCCCAGAACCTCACTTGACCCCCAAACCCAAATAAACAGAAGCCAATTAGGTTGGGCCATAGATACTTTCTAGTATTTCATAAAATAGTAGCCTAAATGTATTGGACATGTTAGTCTTATGACTAAGAAGAAAAAAAGGAAGGAAGAAAGCAGGAAGAAAGAGAGAGGGAAGGAGGTTTAAAAAAAAAGGAATGGAAAATAGCTCCCTAACAATTTTTAAATCATACATGATAATAAACTTTATACTTTACATAATTTTTCTTTATTAATACTTCTTGGACTTCACTATAAAACAATTTTATTCTCATACAATAACTCTCTCAGGGTTTGGCTTCCAGAACGAATCAGGAGGCAAAAACTACAATTCTACTGTCAAGATTATAGTTTGCTTTAAACCCAAAAGCTGTCTTTTAAGAAACTGCATCCCAGAAGAACATTTTTGGATTTTTAAATATCCTATTTATCCTCTCTAAACTTGGAATCTGATGTCAACATTGGCTTGAAATCATCTGTGGCAGATTTATAATTTTTCTGGAGGGGAAAGAGGGAAAAACAAGATGAAAAAATGGGGATGTTTTTTCTTTCGGCTTAAAACCAAAGATTCAAAGCTGGTGTGAATGAATGGCTTGGAATGAACTTCTGGTGAGCATAGTGGTGTTTGCAGCCCTGCTACAACCGTTACATGGTTTGCAGAGTCTCCCCATTTTGCGTCATGAGTGCTGGCTGAGGTTATTCTGGGGGAGATGATAGCTGTGGAAAATGTGATTTAGAACTCTGCTCCCACCCTGCATGCTCCTTGTCCAGGACTATGCTGGATCAATGCAGCTCTACTTAGAATGATGGAATATGGGGAGAAACAGCTTTTTTTTTTTTTTTTTTTTTTTTTTTTTTTTTTTTGAGACGGAGTCTTGCTCTGCCGCCCAGGCTGGAGTGCAGTGGTACAGTCTCAGCTCACTGCAACCTCTCCCTCTGGGATCCAACTGATTCTCCTGCTTCAGCCTCTCGAGTAGCTGGGGTTGCAGGTGCCCACCACCAGGCCCAGCTAATTTTTTAATTTTTAGTAGAGACGGAGTTTCACCATTTTGGCCATGCTGGTTTTGAACTCCTGACCTCAAGTGATTCGCCCACCTCAGGCTCTCAAAATGCCGAGATTACAGGTGTGAGCCACTGTGCCTGGCCAAAACAGCCATTTCTATGATCAGTATGTGAACAACCTGGCATGGTCCTGGATGCAGAGGTGCTGATAGATGGAGAATCACTGAGCCACAATGCATCTGTGTGAAACAGGAAAAAAACTATGAGGATGTCTGCCAGTTCAAGAAGGTAAACTCTAGGAAGAACACCAATAGTGACAAGAAACATAAAGGACCTTGTGATTCAGGTAATACAGAATCTGCACACCATTCAATTCTTATTAAAGAATGAAAGATATAGATCTCTGTATGTGCTTTTCTATTTCTGACCTTGACTCTATGTATTGAAATGACGTAAGAGCCTAGTACGTGTTTTATGGTCACAGTCTGATTTTTTTTTTTTTTTTTTTTTTTTTTTTGGAGACGGAGTCTCGCTCTGTCACCCAGGCTGGAGTGCAGTGGCGTGATCTCGGCTCACTGCAAGCTCCGCCTCGCGGGTTCACGCCATTCTCCTGCCTCAGCCTCTCCGAGTAGCTGGGACTACAGGCGCCCACCACCACGCCCGGCTAATTTTTTGTATTTTTAGTAGAGACGGGGTTTTACCATGGTCTCGATCTCCTGACGTCGTGATCTGCCCGCCTTGGCCTCCCAAAGTGCAGGGATTACAAGCGTGAGCCACCGTGCCCGGCCCACAATCTGATTTGATGTCTAGATTATTTGACCTCCAGCAGATCTAAAAAACTCAAGTGTACAGAGTTAGTTGTCCAGGGCTTGATTTGGTGCTCCACATTCAAACTACTCAAGGATCAAAAAATTAGCAAGTATAGAGTTTAACTATGTGACTTCGAGAGTAATAGCAAATGTTTCTGTGTTTATTTCATAGCAATAATGGAATATTTATTTAGTGATATCTAGATGGAATTAAAAGTAATAAGAAGCAATGAAGGGTAAATGCCTTAATAACTATGAATTATATCTTTGCTGAACTCAGCATATTTAAAAATATGATTTGATGTATTAATTGGATGAAATTTTGTTTTGGTGTGAGAGTCTAAACTTATATCCTCTGAAAGGATCCCATGAAAATAGATTGTAGATCTACAATACTTGATAAGTAAGTAGAAAAGACTTCCTATGTCAATGGAAAATTTATTTGCATTCATTTGCATTTATTTTGGTACACTAAAGAACCGTAAGAAGACAAAACACAGTTCTCACAAGGCCACAATGTTCTTGATAGGAGAAAGAAGCCAATGTAGACATAAAAATACTATACTCATTGGGTGAGATGAAGAAAAACACAGCAATCGCAACAGCGACTTTCACAAAGATAGTTTTACAGCTCCATCTTAATATAAATCATTCTTCAAAAACAAGCTGCTCCAATTTCTTACAGATTTTCCAGTGTCTTAATGATTGCTCTCTGGAGTTCTAAATTGTTTATTAAACACTTCAAAACATACGTCTGGAAATAGCCATTAGTGAAACAGTGTAAGTGCAACAGTTTTCCTCAGTGCCCAGAATCCACTTGATCACGTGGGCACACTCTAGACACACGTATTTCGTGTATGATTATTGCATTTAGTTTTCAAAAGTCCATTGATATAATTTTCCCTATTACATTTGTTTCTGACAAGTAAAAATGTGAGATCTCAAGAGGCAGATTCTCAGAATGAAATAAGGCTTAGCCAGCGATGTCCCCCACTGTGACAATGCCAACCCATTCTAACACAGCGCTGGAGTTACAAATACAACTGCACAAGGTGTGCAGAGCATTGCAGTACTGGGTGTGCTGAAATCCAAGACTCCTGAGGATTACACACGTTTAGCAAAGAGAATGATTTGCCTAAGATCCAGGTGTTCAAAAGAATTTCTCCAATCCCCTTTAGCCTATTATTACGTATGTATTCTGTTTTAAATGAGAAACAAGAGTCATTTTCTCCAGAATAATAGAACCATAGTGACACTTGAAGTAAGCCCAGTGATCCTGATATTATAATAATAATATTATTATTATTATTATTTTGAGATGAGGTCTCTATCTGTTGTCCAGGCTGGAGTGCAGTGATCCTGATATGACAATAATAATAATATTATTATTATTATTATTTTGAGACAAGGTCTCTATCTGTTGTCCAGGCTGGAGTGCACTGATTCTGATATGATAATAATAATAATATTATTATTATTATTCTTTTGAGACGAGGTCTGTATCTGTTGTCCAGGCTAGAGTGCAGTGGCACAATCAGTGCTCACTGCAGCTTCGACCTCCTGAGCTCAAGCAATCCTCCTGCCTCAGCCTCCCAAGCAGTTGGGACTACAGGCATGCACCACCATGCCCAGTTAGTTTTTTTGCGTTTTTGGTAGAAACGGGGTTTCATCATGTTGTCTTGAACTCCTGGCTCAAGTGATCCCAAAGTGCTGGGATTACAGGCATGAGCCACTGTGCCTGGCCTATCATTATAATTATTATTAATGATTATAAGACTAAGTTTTCCTTCCAGTGTCCACTTTTTTTTTAGTTTTTAAAGAAAACTAATTTAATAGGGTACCTCTTCTAGTATCATATTTGAAGTCATCAAAGCTAGTTTTCAAATCTTCTACATCACTTCTAATTATTTATTCACAACTCCTCAGTGTCATTTGTGAGTTTCTTGGGCTGAGAATATGGGTTTAAAGGACTGATGGTATCAATTATTCTGGAGTGTGGAATCTTACCATTCTCGATTTGGTTACCCGCTCTACACTCTAATTTCTACATGGATATTATAGCATTATTTAAAGTTAACGTAGGGGAAAATGAATTCAGTGAGTAGGATTCCTTCAGAATTTTCTGACAAGCCTTTAAAAAATCGCATTTACAAAAACATAGTTAACCATTACTCTGTTAATTTATAATATGTTAATACTTTCCTGGTCTGAATTCACATGCTTTGCAAAATGACCAATTTACTAACACAATTATGATTTTCCTGCAATCATATGAAATAATTTACACTTATTTTAACACACTGTTTTATATATGTGTGTGTATGTGTGTGTATACATATATACGTATATATACACATATATATTCATATACATATATATGTATATATGTGTATACACACACACTTAGCAGCAACAAGCCAAAATCCATTAAAATACTTTCAAGGCTGCACTTTACTTAAATCTGATTCAATGTTCTTGAGCTAAATAATACAAACCTAATATGGTTTAACAGTCCATTGGGTGCGATTTTCTTTGGTGTGTTGGCATATAATATGATGGATTGAATTTGAACTTTGGTCATGCTGGGGATATGGAAAGTCTGTGAGACCTTTTGTAGACAAGATAGGTAGATTTATCATGAGTGATTTTGGCACAGGCTATTGTAAGTATATTACGTTGGTAATATACAGGGAAATTAAAGGGCCAGGCTTCCTGATTAATATGTGACATCAGCTGAAACAATGGAGTCAGTATCAGAGTTCCCCTTAGTCAAGAATATGTAATTGATTTGTGGGCAATTCAGGATAAAAACAAATAGATTTGATGCATTTAAGCCCAAGAAAAAGCTACTATTGTTAGCAATCAAAAATACCCCCAAAAGAGAAGGGAAAAACTATTTCCAAATATTGGGAGCTTTTAGCAGCAGCTAGAACAAAACTTTTGGTGGTTAGGAGAGCTAAGCTATTGTCTATTCTTTACGAGTTTCTTGATATAAAATGTACTCCCTAATGTTGACAAGCAACAATTTCACACTAGCCCACTTTTTATTTCTTATCCCATTTGTTTTTGATTTGATGTGGACAAGTTAATATGTCCAAGGGCCATAGGCAGTAGTTTTGCCCTTGAAAGGGGGAATTTATGTGATTTCTGTTTTTTTATTGTGTGCCTTTGGCACTGACATTTCTGCTTTCTCAGGACAAAAATAAAAATTACTTTACTGTTAAATTGAGCACATTCTTATGTCCTGAGATTACTACAAATGAAAAAAATACTTAATATTAAGAAAAAGAAGCCATGGAATATAAAATTTATAAAATCTATCAACCTTTATAGAACCCCATCAGCCATGAATTAATTATACAGTGTTAGTATCAATTGCTATGTTGACTACAACAAGTAAATAATTTAAAAAGTGGGCAAGATAATTCACATAGCTAGATTAAAGATGTCTTGATTATTTTACCCTGGGTCATAACAAAGTCAATTTTCCAGGATGCTGTACCACTTAAGATAAAACTGAGCTATGTAACAATGACATTACATTATTTTTCAGAAAGAAATTTTGTATATATAATAGATATGCATATTCATACACTTTTTTTTTTTTTTTGAGACGGAATCTCCCTCTTGCCACCCAGGCTGGAGTGCAGTAGTGCGATCTTGGTTTACTGCAACCTCCGCCTCCCAGGTTCAAGTGATTCTCCTGCCTTGGCCTCCCAAGTAGCTGGGATTACAGGCATGAGTCACACTGCCCAGTTAATTTTTGTATTTTTAGTAGAGACAGGTTTTCACAATGTTGGCTCAGCTGGTCTCGAACTCCTGGCCTCAAGTGATCCACCTGCCTCAGACTCCCAAAGTGCTGGGATTACAGGCGTGAGCCACTGCGCCTGACCACATATGCTTATACTTTTAATTTTATCTTCTAAATGGATTAAAAAATGTGCTCTTAGTCAACTGGTAGAAGTTTAGGACATATATATATATATGTACTCCCTAATATTGACTCTCTCTCTCTCTCTATATATATATATATATATATTTTTTTTTTTGGGGGGGGGATTGAGTCTTGCTGTGTCGGCTAGGCAGGGTGGAGTGCAATGATGCAATCTCAGCTGACTGTGACCTCCACGTTCCGGGTTCAAGCGATTCTCCTGTCTCGGCCTCCTGAGTAGCTGGGATTACAGGCACATGTCACCATGCCCAGCTAATTTTTGTAATTTTAATAGAGGTGGAATTTCACCATGTTGGCCAGGCTAGTCTTGAACTCCTGACCTCAAATGAGCTGCCCGCCTTGGCCTCCCAAAGTGCTGGGATCCTCTGTTGCTGTTTTCACAACTCTACATTTCTGGTGACAATATTCTGGAGTGGGAAAAAAATTAAATGATTCAAAACTCAAATAATTGTTTCTCCCTCAAGGACCTAAAATTTGAGGAGTTAAAAATGCCATTTTAAAACAATAGCTTTAAAAGGTAGTTGGGTTTTAGAAGTTAGGCAAAAGCAGCAGGCAGTTAAAATAACGGGGTATTGTGCAGTAGACATCTCACAGAGGTCAGAAATCATGATGGATGTTTGGGATGTGGGCATCAGATATGTCAGGTTGTGGGAATCACAGTTGAGACTGGATATCAAAAGTACTGAGACATGGAAATGGAAGTTACGACTATGGGAATCAGGAACTTTGGGACACAGGAGTGAAAAATGGCAGGGGGAGGGCATTAACGATTTTAAGGTTTAAAGGAGGTCAGTTGTGGAAATGCAGATTTATGGACAGTGGATGAGTTATGAAAACCAAGGGTCAAGAATGGAAGCTGCAAACAGGCTTGTAATAATAAAGTATCTTATGTTAGATTAGACTGCCCACTGAAAACTATTATAAAGATAGGACACGTGTATATGACAATTCTATCACATATATTAAATATATATAAAACTATGAGTAAATATGAATTATCAGCAATCATGCACACACACACACACACACACACACACACGACAGATAAGTATCTTTAACAACTAAAGGCAATAGAAAAGGCAGAACTTAAGTGGCCACAACTCTTGAAAGAAGGAAAGCACAAGAGGTAAGATTCAAATTTACCTTAGATTCCCCATCTGCTCCCTCCCCGTCATCACCCCAAGGCATTTTCCAAGTGGCAGCAAGGAGTAACAGCTAAATAGAAAGCAGCAGTCTCAATAGGCTAGGAGCAAAGGCTGGAGTCTGGGAACAAGAGCAACTGAGATTTGAGGGACAAAATTCTAGAAAGAAAGAAACTATAGAGATATGAGTCCCCAAATTTGTGTCCGTTCCTAGGATATATATGCACGGGAAGAGACTCTAAGAAATCCAGCAGAACAACAGCACCTAAAGAGCTCAACAAAGATTTTAGCAGCTACACAGGGCTGGAGAGACAGAGACTAGAGTTTAAGCCCCACAAGGTGGAAGGATCTTGGCAAACATTCCAGGCTTTTGTTTTTTTGAGACAGATTCTTGCTCTGTTGCCTGGCCTGGAGTGCAGTGGTGCAATCACAGCTCACTGCAGCCTCTAGCTTCTGGGCCCAAGTGGTCTTCCCACCTCAGCCTCCCAAGTAGCTAGGACTACAGGCACATGCTACTACACCAAGCTAATTTCTTGTAGAGATGGGTTTTCACCATGTTGCCCAGGCTGGTCTCAAACTCCTGGATTCAAGCGATCCACCCTCTCTGGCTTTCCAATGTGCTGGGATTATAGGCATGAGCCACCATGCCCAGCCACATTCTAGGCTTTTAGTTGTAAGACCTAGTAAGGACCATGGCCTAGGAGTAAGGTCAAAACTGAAGTTAACCAGAATTAAAAAGACTCAATGATCCACTAGTACTCTTGTCCGCCTACTACAACAAGAAAACTTAGCCCTCCTTGGAGAAACCTGTTATCATCCAGAGCCTCTACAAATTTTCTTCTACATCATTTGAATTCAACAAGAAATCATGAGATATGTTAAGAAAAAAAAAAAAAAAAGAAAAAAGGGCCAAGCACCAAAAACCCAGGAAAACTCAGATGATTCAGATATTGGAGTTAACAGATAAGGGCTTTAAATAATACAGTTAAAATATTTAAGAAAATAAAGATAAAGAATTTCATCAAAGCCTTGGAATCTATTAAAATGGGAGAGGAGGAGGAAACATGAAAATTTCAACTTTCTAAATGAAAATTCTAGAACTGAAAATATTATAACTAAAACTAAGAATTCAGTAGAGGGGATGTATAGCAGCTCAGACACAGCAGAACAGAGTTTCTATGGAATGGGTAGCAGGCAAATAAAAAATACAGAGTAGAAATAAGGAATATAGCAAAAAGTTATGACATACATGTAACTGGAGTTCCAGAATGGAGAGGTAGAGAGAGAGAAAGAGAAAGAGAGAGAGAGAAGGGGACAGATGCAATATGTAAAGAAATACTGACCAAGATTTTTCAAAACTTGATGAAAAAGATCACGTTCACACTTAAAGAGCTTTACAAATCCCAAGCAGGATAAATACAACACACACACACACACACACAAACTTAGTGACATCAAGCACAAAGTGCTGAAGACGAAAAGAAAAAATAAAAAAAGAGAAAAATGTTCAAGTAGCTGAGGAGGGGGCCAAAAGACAGGAGCAACAGTTAGACTGATGGCTGATTTCTCAATAGAAACAATGATAAGCAGAAGACAATGAAAAGACATTTTTAAAATGCTGAAAGATTAAAAAAAAAGCCAATGTGAAATTCTATACCCAGAAAAACTATCCTTTAAAAAATGAAAGTGAATTAAGATGATTTTATGTTAACAAAAGCTGAGAGACTTTGTTGTTAGCAGACCTGAATACAAGAAGTGCTTAAGGGAGTTTCCCTCTTAAAGTACAGTACTCCCAAATGGAACTGTTGAACTAGAAGAAAAAACGAAGAACATCAGAAAGCAGCGACTTTGACCCACTTCTGCTCCAATAAATTCTCATTGCAATGGAATCATTTGGTGTAAAATGTAAGTTCCTATTAAACAAAATGCAAAGAATAAGAGGTAAAGCTTGAATTTTACAACTTAACAGCATGTAGACATGGTCGGTTTAATTTTAACCAAAATCAAGTTAAAAACATTGTTAAGCATCAATGGAATTTGGGCCTGGGAGTCAGGGGTCAAGGGCAAGAGCTGGCATGTGGGAGTCAAAGGTTATGGCTTGTGTGTGTCTGTGGTTCTTGGCTGTTAGGAGACAAGAAAATCTGTGGAGATGCAGAGGTCTGGAGCCATGGGCGATAGTTGTACTTTGAGGGTCAGGGGTCAAGAGAGCCTTTGGAAGACTTACGAGTCAGGGTCCACGGCTGACAGGTGGGTTGTGGTAGTTGTGTCAAAGGCCAGAGGTTGGAGGTCATGACCCACCAACACGCCGGTTGAAACTTGAGCACAAGGGGCGGTTGAGATTCCCGGAGGACACGCCCCTATCGGCCCCGCCCCGCGCACCGCCTCCGTCGCCCCGCCCCGTCCCTCCCGGCCCCGCCCCTCCAGCGCTTCGAATGCGGACGCCGAGCGCCGCTGAGGCTACGAGGGGCCAGCGAGCGCGAGCCGGCGAGCGGCGCAGGGACCCCGCGGGCGGCTGGGTCTTCCGCGGCGCCCGCTCCTGCTCCCTCCCCTCGGGCGCTGGGTGCAGACCGGCCGGCCGGCGCCGCCTCCTGGGAAGATGGCGCTGCACTTCCAGGTCAGTGTGCTCTGCGCCGCGGGCCCGCGCTCCGCCGCCCTGGGAACCCGGCGGGACGCGTCTGGAGACCGAGGGCAGAGGACAGCGGCGGAGGCCGCAGGGCCGTGGGCCGGTGTCTCCGGAGTCCCAGCCCCTGCCTCTGCCCCTAGCCGGGGACCGGGACACTGGTTTGGGCTGCACACCCCAGGCCCGGGCCGGAGCCCGAGAAAGGGGCGGCCGAGCCTGGGTTGGAGGCGGCGGGTGGAGGGGGCGGGGGACAGGCCCAGGGCTCGCCCCGGGGAAGGTGCGGACGCCGGCAGCACGCGCGCTGACCGCGGCTTTAGTGGCGGCGGGGCAGGTGGGAGTCCTAGCTGGGCCGGCTTTGGCGCGCCTCGCGCGGCTGCCGAGCGGAGGAGCAGCCTTCCCGCCTTCCCGCCGCGTCGCCGGCGCGGCTCTGTCGTCAGCCTCCCTCCACGCAGTTGAGCCCGAGCCGGAGCGGGGCTTGGGATCCACCGAAGGAGCGGCGGCAGCAATTGGACTTTAATTGGCCAGAGGAGACAGGGGCTGCGTCTGGGGGGAGTTGAGAGTGAGGGCTCAGCGGCCGCCTCTTCGGAGGAGGAAACCCGGGCCGGGCGCGGGCGCGAGGATCGCAGAGGCTACGAAGATGGGACGCGTGCTTGTATATCCTCGGGCTGCTCTGACATCCCCGTTCAGTTATTCAGCAAACATTTATTATCTCCCCACTGTGTCTCAAGCACTGTGGAAAGTTCTGGGGATAAAGGATGACATCTTACTATCCTCGCCCTCATACAGTTCACAGAGAATTACGGTACAAGTGAAAAATATATGGTAGAAATAGTCACAGTATCATGAGAGCACGGAAAAGGGGGCAGCCAGCCAAATATGTATGTTGAGAAGGAGTGAAGCAGAGCTGCTGTGCTCTCAGCTGAGAGATGCTTTAAGTTTCTTTGAGCCTCCATTCTTCAATTGATTAATTATTGAGCGCCTGCTATGCTGGGCGCTGAAGATACGACAGCTCTGAACAAAACTATGGTTTCTGCTCTCAGGGAACTTGCAGTCTACTGCTCCTTGAAAGAATCGTAGGTGTTTGCCAGGTGAAGAGGAAGGGAAGGATATGGAGGTAGAAGGACAGTGTGAGCCAAGGCAAAGAATTATGGAAGAACATGGTGTACTGCAGAAAGTTCAGTCTGGTTGGAACAAAGGGATGGGACCAGGGGAGGCAGTGGGTGGCAGGAGATGACCCCAGGGAGGGAAGGGAATTTCACAATATCGTGACAGTGTATCTAAGAATCTCATTCCCCTTGTAGACTTCTTTGAACCCCCTGTGACCACACTGACTTATAACTTGGCTGATTTATTGATTCTTCTAAAGGGTCTTTTTAAAAAACCAGTTACTGTCTGATAATCGACAGTTCTAGAATGTTAGGTAGTAAGCCCCACACATTACCTTTTGACTTCGTGCCATTTCTAAGGGTCCTCAGGTCAAAATAATGTATTACCACTTTAGTAAATATGCCCTCTGGGAAATTTTCACAGGAAGAATCTCACAAGGAGGATTTATGGATTGTAAATAGGTGATCAGATGTTCACAGAGCCCGAGTAAATCTTGAGAGTAAATTAAAAGGTATGGTAGAACTTTGGAATTTTTTCATACATAGGAAGATGATGTATAGTAAATCACCAAGTCCTGGAAAACTTCTTCATATTTAGGCACAGTGTTGGAAAAATTAGCTGCTGATGTCAAAACTACCCATATTGGTTTTGCAGGAATGTACTTCACAGTACATTCCAACATAAGTACTTTACGGTACATTCCTGTAGACAGCTTAAAAGTGAAGTTGGGGCCGGGCGCAGTGGCTCACGCCTGTAATCCCAGCACTTTGGGAGGCCGAGGCGGGTGGATCACGAGGTCAGGAAATCGAGACCATCTTGGCTAACACGGTGAAACCCTGTCTCTACTAAAAATACAAAAAATTAGCGGGGCGCGGTGGCGGGCGCCTGTAGTCCCAGCTACTCAGGAGGCTGAGGCAGGAGAATGGCGTGAACCCGGGAGGCGGAGCTTGCAGTGAGCCGAGATAGCGCCACTGCAGTCCGGCCTGGGCGAAAGAGCGAGACTCTGTCTCAAAAAAAAAAAAAAACAAAGTGGAGTTGGACAAATAAAAGATCAGACAGTTTTGTTGACTAGAAAAAAACTGAAATTTCTCCGTTTGAATTCTTTTTAGCATATAGGATCATATTGTTAATCAGTTACCTCAAGGAACATTTGTTAATAGTGATAACCAGTACCTAGCATTTTGAATTTTCGTATCCTCATTATAGAGTTGAGCCCTGCCACTAACTTAAAAAGTGTGCATATATACATTTTGTTCTGAAGACACTGAGTCTTAAAACAGTTGTGACTTGCCCAACGTTACAGAGTTAGAGTAGGCCTCATAACTCACAAGTTCCGTGTTCCCCATTACCAAAAGGGCAGCTAGGCAAAAATTATGCCATCAAGATGATGAGTAAAGGAGCAGATTTGTGTAGGGTGAGGTTAGGGTACTAGTCAACATCTTTTTCACCTCATGACATACATAAAAAATGTTAATTGTGTGTCTCGTTAGCATAAGCTGCTCATTGCCAAAGGCGATCAGTGTGCACTTTCCCCAGTGTCCCAAGCTCTGCCTTTGCTACCTGGAGAGCAGAGGGATCAATATCTCAGGCGTACCTGTGAATCATTCAAAGCAGCTGCATTCTGGTTAGGAAGCTGTGAATTAGGATACCCTGTCCCAAAGGAATTAATGGGTCTGGAATCCCTGACAGGCAATCCCGATAAGGGGGCAGAGTGAGGAAAGAGATAGAATTGAGAACAAGTAAGAGGTAGGCACTTTAGGGAGAACAGAGGTACCTTGGTGAGAATCGAGAGAATGTTAGGAAAAATTTAAGGGACTCAGTTGATGCAACTTTTTTGCTCAGGGCTGTTTAAGAAGCAGGAAATATAGCCATGCTTCTTAATCCCCAGTCAAGCTACCTGATTTGATCTAGATGTGATTGAAAACTATTATTTTTAAATGCAATTATAACATGAAAATAGGTACGTGGGAATGACCATTCTGGCAGTGTGGACTTGAATGGGAGAAACTATAGAAGATCAGTATGGTCTTTTATATTCACCAGTAACTGGAGAGATTATTTATAATTTATTGTGGATCTTCTGTATGGCAGGCACTGGATTAGTCTTTCCCCATCTTTTCTGTCTTCATTCTCACAATTATTTTGGAAGGTAGATATTGCTGTTCCCAGGTTTTTTGTTGTTGTTGTTTGTTTGTTTTTTTGAGACAGAGTCTTGCTCTGTTACCCAGGCTGGAGTGCAGTGGTGGAATCTCTGCTCACTGCAGCCTCTGCCTCCCAGGTTCCAGTGATTCTCTTGCCTCAGCCTCCTGGGTAGCTGAGATTACAGTTGCAAGCCACCATGCCCGGCTAATTTTTGTATTTTTAGTAGAGTCAGGGTTTTGCCATGTTGACCAGTCTGATGGCGAATTCCTGACCTCAGGTGATCCGCCCACTTTGGCCTCCCAAAGTGCTAGGATTACAGGAGTGAGCCTCCGCGCCTGGCCCTGTTTGCATTTTTAACAGCGAGGCATAGAAAGGTTAAATTATTTGCCTGAGGTCGCTTAATAAGTGAGTGGCAGATTCCAAAGGTTGTGTCCACTCTGTTGGACCAGTGGTTTTCAAATCGAACCATGACATTTCTAAGACCCCACTACTCTCTACTCTCATTCCCAGAGCAGCCCCTTGAGACATCCCTGGTCCTGGCAGTCACATTTATAAAATATTGCTTGATCTACTGTCTGTGAATATCAGGTGGAGGTGTTGAGTTGAGTCTTTATAGAAGAATAATTGGGAAGACTTTATGACAAATTAGGTATGTCCCCAGAATTAGCCATACTGAGGTTTGAGGGCAGAGTCCACAAGACTGCCCTTACTTCTCAGACCAAGTGCAAGTTTGGGGGTTTCCCAAAACCACCCTCAGGTTCAGTAGTTGACTCACAGAATTCACTGAAAGTTGTCGTACTCAGTTGCAGTTTGTTACAGGGACTGGATACAGATTAAAATTGGTCAAAGGAAGGTGACACAGGGCAAAATCTGTGCAGGTTTCAAAACTAAGCTTCTGTTGGCCTCAGGACATGTTTTGCTCCCTGCATCAATATATGGGAATATGCACTAATTATTGCAAACGGGGTAAGCTCACTCAGACGTCATTATACAGGGTTTTTATTGGGGCTTCAGTTCTTAGGCATGATTGATTGATTGCCCATATGTTTGAGATCAGTCGTAGGTTGACTATTACCTTGTGACCCAAGGTCCCGACCCTAAACACGTAGTTGGTGTTTCTGGTGTGGCCAGCCCCCAACCTACCACTGCTGGGTATGGCCAGCCCCTCCCCTAAATAAAAACATTCCTATCAGGTATGATATACATTACCTTCCAGAAGCAAAGGCCAGATGTCTCTTATGGCAAGACCAAATCTGTTACTATACAGGAGGTACAAAGGAGACTACGGAGAGGGGGAAGCAAAAGATAACATTGAGCTTGTAAATCTACACTCTGGTCTAGAAATCTGAAACTACTGAGAAGAAGGGACACTTAGGCCAGGCGTGGTGGCTCATGCCTGTAATCCCAGCACTTTGGGAGGCTGAGGTGGGCGGATCACGAGGTCAGGAGATGGAGACCATCCTGGCTAACACAGTGAAACCCCATGTCTACTAAAAATACAAAAAATCAGCCAGGCGTGGTGGCGGGCGCCTGTAGTCCCAGCTGCTCGGGAGGCTGAGGCAGGAGAATGACGTGAACCTGGGAGGTGGAGCTTCCAGTGAGCCGAGATTGCGCCACTGCACTCTTGCCTGGGCGACAGAGCGAGACTCCATCTCAACAAAAAAAAAAAAAGGAGGGACACTTAAAGTGGAAAGCATGTTCAATTCTGTTTGTGACATTTTTGGGTGATTTTTTTTTACATCTTTCTAGATTTCCAAGAGAAAGAAATTTGTACACAAATATAAAGATGGTGAACAGACAGGGCTAAAAGTATGGACTGCCAGGCATGGTGGTGTGTGCCTATAGTCCCAGCTACTTGGGAGGCTGAGGTGGGGGGATCGCTTGAGCTTAGGGGTTCTGGGCTGTATTGTAGTGTGCTCCACCGATCAAGTGTCTCCACTAAGTTCAACATCAATAATATTGACCTCCCATCAATATGGGAATGGGGGACCACCAGATTGCCTAAGGAACGATGAACTGGCCCAGGTCAGAGACAGAGCTGGTCAAAACTCTAGTGCCGATCTGTAGTGGGACCATGCCTGTGCATAGCTATTGCACACCAGCTTGGGCAACATAGCAAGACCCTGTCTCTTGAAATATGGACTAGGACATCATCTCCAGGTCGATGATGATGGAAATGAAGAGTGGCAATTTGGGCAGGTTGGGGGAGACAACATGTATTTGGGGTCCGTAGACTTGTATTTGACTCAGAATTTGATTATCTCTAATCTTGTGGAATTTATATATATTTGATCTCAGCTTTAGCTTTTTAAATCTGTAGAATAAATATACTGAAAATACATACTTCACAAGAGCCTATTTTTCAGGATTGGTTTGAAAAAAAGGTGGAAATACTTTTGTAAACTATAAAGCACTAAAACAAATATTATCTATTTCATTGTAAGAAGGAAGAATTCCAAGAGATCCAGATAAAAGCCTTCAGGGATACTCAGGAAAAGATAGTAAGAGGAAGAAAAAAAGAGTTTGTGGGAAATGAGTAACGTCAAAATGAAGGCAGTTTCTGTTTATTGTAATCAAGAAGCTTAATTCCAGAAGGCAGGAAAGACACAGGAAAGTAATTGAAAAGATCTTTAAATTCAATTGAAGCGGATTTTTGTGGCTTATTTATGTTTTACTATTAGGGAACATTTATTTCCTGAAACAAAAACGTTTATTCTCTTTTTTCAGCTTTACTGAAGTACAATTGATAATAAAATGTGTGTATTTAAACTGTGCAATTGGATGGGTTTTGACATATGTATACATCTGTGAAATTGTCACCAAAATCAAGAAAATGAACATATCCATTCCCCCAAAAGTTTCCTTGTGCTCTTGTACCCCTTTGTAATCTTTTTCCCCCACTCCTCTGCTGTCTTCTCTCCTAGCCAGGAAATCACTGATTTGCTTTCTGTTTCTTAAGAACCATACAGTATACACTCTCCAGCATTCACCTGTTGATAGTTGCATGCGTGACTTTTTACTTGCTATGTAAAAAGAACTCATCATTTAGGGGCCAATTCTGTGTCAGGTACAAAGGCCAGAAATAAGTCCAGAGTAATTTGGAAGATCCTTATTTAGATATGGTCAGGATTACATCATTGTCTCCCAGGATATGAAAGTTGAATGCTGTCTGTTTTTTTTGTGTGTGGTTTTTTAGACAGGGTCTTGCTTTGTCACCCAGGCTGGAGTGCAGTGGTGGGATCTCAGCTCGCTGCAACCTCTGCCTCCTGGGCTCAAGAAATCCTCCCACCTCAGCCTCCCAAGTAGCTGGGACTACAGGCATGTGCTACCACACCTGGTTGATTTTTTTTTTTTCGTATTTTTTGAAGAGATGGCGTTTTGCCACATTGGCCAGGCTGGTCTCAAACTCTTGAGCTCAAACAGTTCACCCACCTTGGCCTCCCAAAGTGCTGAGATTACAGGTGTGAGCCACCATGCCTGGCGTGTCTGTTTGTATTTGATAGTTACTCTGTGGGAGGTGAATGATGTCCAGTTCTCTTTGTTTTACCTCTTAGTTATTTATATGGGCTTCTAATGTTATCATTAAGACTTGTAGAAGCTTTAAGAACTCAAAACTGATTTGTCAACAAATTGAGAAGGGATCCGTTTTTCTGAGACCGTTCTCATATTAATCATATTCTCAGATATCAATGTATAAAACTAAGATGAAAATTTGTCAGTTTACTATGAAAAATAAAGTTTCCTTAGAAAATGAAGTGCTAAACAGAAGATTACTTGATTGGTTAGTAACCACCATATTGTGGGTTTAATTGCTTTATATGTCTAGATAATACCTTTCTACCAGGGGAAGGGTCTTTGTGTGTATATCCCTTTCTCTAAAAAGGTTTTTAGTATACCAGGTATATGTTTGTTACCATTACAGTGAAAGAATAACTTGATTTTCCCTTTGAGTCTTTTGTAAAAGAGTATTCAAACCTTTCCCTTTTTATCTTGGATGGCCTTGCATTTGTTAATAATTTGAAATATCTTTGGAAAAAAAGAGTGATTGGTAACATTGTTGATTTAAGTACTATGTAAATATACCCCAGGTCTGTTCTGCCTGAGGTTCTTTATATCAGAGTAAAGCAAAACAGACAAATAATTTCCCGACTTTTCCATAATCTTTCCAAATAGGTTTATTTAGGTGCTATTGAATTGATTACTATTAATATTACTTTTCTAGGGCTCACAACAGTTTTTTTTGTTTGTTTTTTTGTTTTTTTTTTTTTTTTTTTTTTTTTTTTTGAGTTGGGAGTCTCGCTATGTTTCCCAGGCTGGCCTTGAACTCCTGGGCTCAAGCCTACTGCCTCAGCCTACTGAGTAGCTGGGATTACAGGCTTGTGCCACCGTGCCTTAATACAAATATATTTTCATAGAACTGGAGGCCAGAAATCTGAAACATATACAGGTTTGGTCTCTTCTGAAGGAGAAACCATTTCATGCCTTTTGCCCAGCTGCTTCTAATGGCTGCTGGCAATCTTCATTGTTCCTTGGCTTGCAGAAACATCACTCTAGTCTCTGCCTACATCTTCATATGGTCTTTCCTGCTGTGTCTCTGCATCTCAAATCTCCCTCCTTTCTCTTATAAGAATACCAGTCAGTGGATTTAGGGCCCACTGTAAATCCAGCATGATCTCATACCAAGATTCTTTTTTTTTTTTTCTCTCTCTTTTTTTTTTTTATTATTATACTTTAGGTTTTAGGGTACATGTGCACAATGTGCAGGTTTGTTACATATGTATCCATGTGCCATGTTGTTTTGCTGCACCCACCAAGATTCTTAATTAAGGATTTGTGAAGACCGTATTTCCAAATAAGGTCACATTTATAGGTACTGGAGTTGGGACATGGACATATATTTTAAGGGGATATAATTAAAATTATTACAATATTATTAGGTAATGTTAAAAACAACTGTGTACCAGAAGTTACATGACACTAACTCTTAATCCTCCAAACCTATGAGATAGGCACTGCTACTAGTCTCATTTTTGCTGCCTTTTGTTAAACAGGTCTATTACTATTTCTTGGCCTAATTCTTTTTGCAGTCAAAGTCTACTTCAAATAATCTTAGGCCCAGATGAATGCATGCCAGCAGGATCAGTTTATTAATTATACTGAGTATTATCAGTTCTAAAATTCAGTCCTCCAAATTTATTAGATGAAGGAAAAGACTTCTTAGGTTGATCATGAGAGGGAAAAAGGGACCCCTTTTTATTTTCATATATAAATACATATATAATTTTACTTTTTCTGAGATACATGTGCAGAACGTGCAGGTTTGTTACATAGGTATACATGTGCCGTGATGGTTTGCTGGACCTGTCTACCCGTCACCTAGGTATTAAGCTCTGCATGCATTAGCTATTTGTCCTGATGCTCTCTCTCCCTTCCCTCACCCCCACAACAGGCCCCCTGTATTTGTCGTTCCCCTCCCTGTGTCCATGTGTCATCATTGTTCGGCTTCTACTTATGGGTGAGAACATTTGGTGTTTGGTTTTCTGTTCCTGCATTAGCTTGCTGAGGATAATGGCTTCCAGCTTCATCCATGTCCCGGCAAAGGACATGATCTCATTTCTTTTTATGGCTGCATAGTATTCCATGGTGTATATGTACCACATTTTCTTTATCCAGTCTACCATCAATGGGCATTTGGGTTGTTTTCATGTCTTTGTTATTGTGAATAGTGCTGCAGTAAACATACATGTGCATGTATCTTTATAATAGAGTGATTTATATTCCTTTGAGTATATACCCAATAATGGGATTGCTGGGTCAAATGATATTTCTGGTTCTAGGTCCTTGAGGAATCGCCACACTGTCTTCCACAATGGTTGAACTAATTTACATTCCCACCAACAGTATAAAAGCATTTCTATTTCTCCACAGCTTGGCCAGCATCTGTTGTTTCTTGACTTTTTAATAATCACCATTCTGACTGGTGTGAAGTGGTATCTCATTGTGGTTTTGATTTGCATTTTTCTAATGATCAGTGATGCTGAACTTTTTTTCATGTGTTTGTTGGCCACATAAATGTTTTCTTTTGAGAAGTATCTGTTCATGTCCTTTGCCCACTTTTTTTTCTTATGAGATGGAGTCTTGCATTGTTGTCTAGACTGGAGTGCAATGGCACAATCTTGGTTCGTTGCAACCTCTGCCTCCCGGGTTCAAGCAATTCTCCTGCCTCAGCCTCCTGAGTAGCTGGGATTACAGGCACCTGCCAACACATCTGGCTAATTTTTGTATTTTTAGTAGAGACAGGGTTTCACTATGTTGGCCAGGCTGATCTCGAACTCCTGACCTCATGATCCGCCTGCCTCCACCTCCCAAAGTGCTGGGATTACAGGCATGAGCCACCATGCCTGGCCACTACGTTTGCCCACTTTTTGATGGGGTTTTTTTTTCTTTAAATTTGTTTAAGGTTCCATGTAAATTCTGGATATTAGACCTTTGTCACATGAGTTGATTGCAAAAATTTTCTCCAATTCTGTAGATTGCCTGTTCTCTCTGATGATAGTTTCTTTTGCTGTGTAGAAGCTCTTTAATTAGATCTCATTTGTCAATTTTGGCTTTTGTTGCAATTGCTTTTGGCGATATTCGTCATAAAATCTTTGCCCATGCCTCTGTCCTGAATGATATTGTCTAGATTTTCTTCTAGAGCTTTTATGGCTTTGGGTTTTGATTAAGTCTTTAATCCATCTTGAGTTAATTTTTGTATAAAATGTAAGAAAGGGGCCCAGTTACAGTTTTCTGCATATGGCTAACCAGTTTTCCCAGCACCATTCATTAAACAGGGAATTCTCTCCCCATTGCTTGTTTTTGTCAGGTTTGTCGAAGATCAGATGGTTGTAGATGTGTGGTCTTATTTCTGAGGTCTCTATTTTTTTCTATTGGTCTATGTGTCTGTTTTGGTACCAGTACCATGCTGTTTTAGTTACTGTAGCCTTGCAGTATAGTCTGAAGTCAGGTAGTGTGATGCCTCCAGCTTTGTTCTTTTTGCTTAGGATTGTCTGGGCTATATGGGCTCTTTTTTGGTTCCATATGAATTTTATGGTAGTTTTTTCTAATTCTGTGAAGAATGTCAATGGTAGTTTGATGGGAATAGCATTGAATCTATAAATTACTTTGGGCAGTATGTCCATTTTCACAATATTGGTTCTCTTTATCCATGAGGATGGGATGTTTTTCCATTTTTTGTGTGTCCTCTCATCCTTGAGCAGTGGTTTATACTTCTTCTTGAAGAAGTCCCTCACATCTCTTGCTGTATTCCTCAGTATTTTATTTTCTTTGTAGCAGTTGTGAATGGGAGTTCATTCATGATTTGGCTGTCTACTTGTCTATTGTTGGTGTATAGGAATGCTTGTGATTTTGCACATTGATTTTGTATTGTGAGACTTTGCTGAAATTGCTTATCAGCTTAAGGAGTTTTTGGGCTGAGATGATGGGGTTTTCTAAGTTGTAGGATCATGTTGTCTGCAGAGACAATTTGACTCCGTCTCTTCCTATTTGAATACCCTTTATTTCTTTTGCCTGATTGCCCTGGCCAGAACTTCCAATACTGTGTGGAATAAGAGTGGTGAGAGAGGGTATCCTTGTCTTGTGCCAGTTTCCCAAGGGAATGCTTCCAGCTTTTGCCCATTCAGTGTGACATTGGCTGTGGGTTTGTAATAAATAGCTTATTATTTTGAGATATGTTTCATCAATACCTAGTTTATTAAGAATTTTTAACATGCAGGGTTGTTGAATTTTATTGAAGGCATTTTCTGCATCCTTTTATTTTTCTGCATCATTCTATTGAGATAATCATGTGGCTTTTGTCATTGGCTCTGTTTATGTGATGGATTATGTTTACTGATTTGCATATGTCGAACCAGCTTTGCATCCCAGGGGTGAAGTTGACTTGACTTGATTGTAGTAGATAAGCTTTTTTTTTTTTTTTTTTTCTTTTTTTGAGATGGAGTCTTACTCTGTCACCCAGACTGGAGTGCAGTGGCAAAATCTTGGCTCACTGGAACCTCCACCTCCCGGGTTCACGAGATTCTCCTGCCTTAGCCTTCCGAGTAGCTGGAACTACAGGCATGTGAAACCATGCCCGGCTGATTTTTGTATTTTAGTAGAGATGGGGTTTTGCCACGTTGGCCAGACTGGTCTTGAACCACTGACCTCAGGTGCTCCAACCACCTTGGTCTCTCAAAGGGCTGGGATTACAGGCGTGAGCCATGGCACTGGGCTTGGATAAGCTTTTTGATGTGCTGCTGGATTTGGTTTGCAGTATTTTATTGAGGATTTTCACATCGATGTTCATCAGGGATACTGGCCTGCAGTTTTCTTTTCTTGTTGTATCTTTGCCAGGTTTTGATATCAGGTTGATGCAATCCTCATAAAATGAGTTAGGGAGGAGTCCATCCTTTTCAGTTGTTTGGGATAGTTTCAGAAAGAATGGTATCGGCTCCTCTTTGTACCTCTGGTAGAATTCGGCTGTGAATCTGTCTGATCTTGGGCTTTTTTGGTTGGTAGGCTATTTTTTTTACTGCTTCAATTTTAGAACTTATTCGTCTAATCAAGGATTCTACCTCTTCCTGGTTTAGTGTTGTGAGGGTGTATATGTCCAGGAATTTTTCCATTTCTTCTAGATTTTCTAGTTTATTTGCGTAAAAGTGTTTATAGTATTCTCTGATGGTAGTTTGTATTTCTGTGGGGTCACTGGCTATAATCCTTTATCATTTTTATTGTGTCTATTTGATTCTTCTCTCTTTTCTCCTTTATTAGTCTAGCTAGCAGTCTATCTATTTTATTAAGTTTTTGTAAAAACCAGCTCCTGGATTCATTGACTTTTTTTGAAGGATTTTTCGTGTCTCTATCTCCTTCAGTTCTGCTCTAATCTTAGTTATTTCTTGTCCTGTGCTAGCTTTTGAATTGCTTTGCTCTTGCTTCTCTAGTACATTTAGTTGTGATGTTAGGGTGTTGATTTGAGATCTTTCGAACTTTCTGAAGTGGGCATTTAGTGCTATAAATTTCCCTCTTAATGCTGCTATAGCTGCATCCCTCTTTGTTCTCATTGGTTTCGTAGAATTTCTTGATTTCTGCATTAATTTCATTATTTACCCAGGAGTCATTCAGGAGCAAGGTTAATTTCTGTGTAGTTGTGTGGTTTTGAGTGAGTTTCTTAATCTTGAGTTCTAATTTGATTGCACTGTGGTCTGTGAGACTGTTATGATTTCAGTTCTTTTGTATTTGCTGAGGAGTGCTTTACTTCCAATTATGTGTTTGATTTTAGAGTAAGTGCCATGTGGCACTAGAAGAATATATATTCTGTTGTTTTGGGGTGGAGAGTTCTGTAGACATCTATCAGGTCTCCTTGATCCAGAGTTGAGTTCAAGTCCTGAATATCCTTGTTAATTTTCTGTCCTGTTGATCTACCTAATTTTGACAGTGGGGTGTTACATTTTCCCACTATTATTGTCTGGGCGTCTAAGTCTCTTTGTAGGTCTCTCAGAACTCATTTTATGAATCTAGGTGCGCCTGCATTGGTTGCATATATATTTAGGATAGCTCATTATGTTGAATTGTTCCCTTTATCATTATGTAATGCCCTTCTTTATCTTTTTTGATCTTTGTTGGTTTAAAGTCTGTTTTGTCAGAAACTAGGATTGCAACCCCTGCTTTTTTTTTTTTTTTTGCTCTCCATTTGCTTGGTAAATTTTCCTCCATCCCTTTATTTTGAGCCTATGTATGTCTTTGCATGTGAGATGGGTCTCTTGAATGCAGTACACTGATGGGACTTGACTCTTTATCCAATTTGCCAGTCTGTGTCTTTTTATTGGGGCATTTAGCCCATTTACATTTAAAGTTAATATTGTTATGTGTGAATTTGATCCTGTCATGATGATGCTAGCTGGTTATTTTGCCCGTTAGTTGATGCAGCTTCTTCGTAGTGTCCTTGGTCTTTGTATTTCGGTGCGTTTTTGCGGTGGCTGGTACCAGTTTTTCCTTTCCATATTTAGTGCTTCCTTCAGGAGCTCTTGGAAGGCAGGCCTCGTGGTGACAAATTCCCTCAGCATTTGCTTGTCTGAAAAGGATGTTATTTCTCCTTCTCTTATGAAGCTTAGTTTGGCCGGATATGACATTCTGGGTTGAAAATTCTTGTCTTTAAGAATGTTGAATATTGGTTCCCACTCTCTTCTGGCTTGTAGGGTTTCTGCAGAGAGATCTGCTGTTAGTCTGATGGGCTTCCTTTTGTAGGTGACCTGGCCTTTCCCTCCTGCTGCCCTTTATATTTTTTCCTTCATTTTGACCTTGGAGGATCTAATGATTATGTGTCTTGGGGTTGATCATCTTACTGGGGTTCTCTGTATTTCCTGAATTTGAATGTTGGCCTGTCTTGCTAGGTTGGGGAAGTTTTCCTGGATGATATCCTGAAGTGTGTTTTCCAACTTGGCTCCACTCTCTTTGTCTCTTTCAGGTACTTCAATCAGTCATAGGTTTGGTCTTTTTACATAGTCCCATAGTTCTCAGAGGTTTGTTCATTTCTTCTCATTCTTTTTTCTCTCTTGTCTTATTTCAGTGAGATAGTCTTCAAGCTCTGATATTCTTTCTTCTGCTGGATTGATTTGGCTATTGGTACTTGTGTATGCTTCATAAAGTTCTCATGCTGTGTTTTTCAGCTCCATCAGGTTATTTATGTTCCTCTCTCAACTGGTTATTCTAGTTAGCAGCTCCTGTAACCTTTTATTGTGGTTCTTAGCTTCTTTCCATTGGGTTAGAACATGTTTCTTTACCTCAGTGAAGTTTGTTATTACCCACCTTCTGAAGCTTACTTCTGTCCATTTGTCCAACTCATCCTCCGTCCAATTCTGTGCCCTTCCTGGAGAGGTGTTGTGATCATTTGGAGAAGAGGCACTCTGGCCTTTTGGGTTTTCAGCATTCTTTCATTGATTCTTTCTCATCTTCATTTGTCTAGTTTCGGTCTTTGAGGCTGCTCACCCTTGGATAAGGTTTTTGTGGGGACTTTTTTTGTTGATGCTGTTGTTGCTTTCTGTTTGTTTTTCTTTCAATAGTCAGGTCCCTCTTCAGTGGGGCTGCTGTGGTTTGCTGGGAGTTCACTTTGGGCCTTGTTAATCTGGGTTGCTCCTGTACCTGGAAATGTCACCTGAGGAGGCTGGAGAACGGCAGAGACAGGTGCCTGTTCCTTTCTCTGGGATCTCTGTCCTTGAGGGGCACTGACCACTTCCCTTGGCTGGGAACAGGGGCTCCCCTGCCCTGTGTGGCTCTCAGGTGGGCCAGCACACCACCTTGCTCTTTCCATCTCCCTGTGGGTTACCCCAACTGCCTAGTCAGTCCTGGTAAAAGAACCTGGATACCTTGGTTATCAGTGCAAGATTCGCATGCTGTTTTGGTTCTTCTCAGTGGGAGCCTCCGATCGCCACTGCTTCTAGTTGGCCATCTTGGCCCTCTATTTTTGTATTTCTTACCCTGGATAAAACAGTATAATTTTTATGTATTCATGAACCATAAATATTGTATGCATTTTACTGTTGTGAACAGTATGTAATAGTAATCTGGGTTTGTTGGGCTAATCTAGGTGGGGGAAATGTTTAAAATGTGGTTCATTTGAGGTTCTTTGTCTTAATCAGCCTATTTGAAATCTTACTTTTGGACTTATGTGTTTACTCTAGCAGGAAATTTCCAAGTCTGGGATGCTGGGCTCTGATGTAGTTAGCGAAATGGAAAATGCTATAAAAGCGCTAAGAAGGAGAGAGGAAGAGAGAAGTAAAAAGAATAATGGGAGCTAGAGTAGGTCTCATTTTGGTGTTACTCGTGTATTCCTTTTATGAGAAGGTATATGCATGTGAGGGAATGTGTGGGCTAGTGTAGCTATAAGGTTGCCACATAAAATTCAGGCTAGAAAGGACAAAAAAATGGCATTTTTAAAAAGGAATATCCCATTATTTTCATATGCCTACCTGACATTGAAATCTGTGCCAGTATTTTTTCTTTCAGAGACTGATTCTCTAATTGAAGTTTAAAGTGAGGTAATTTGTTTTCAGAAGACCTCTTTAACAAAAAAATTTTTAAGCTGGAGAGGAGTGCTGAACTCATTTTTTAATTCTGTTTTTAGATGGTTTCCATGTGTCCCAGATCGTCATGAGATTAGATTTATATCATCAAGATAGGATTATAAACAGAATGCTTTAGTCTTTATGCTTATAAAATAGGAGACTTTAACATAACTGGTTATTACATTGCTAGAAATGCCATGGGATCAAGTCAAAGTTCCTGAAAATCCTGCAGCACTTTGAGTTGTTGGTTCAGAAGCCTGAAATCAACATATAATAAAAATAATATATATATATTTTTGAGGCAGGGTCTTGCTCTGTCACCCGCTGAAGTACAATGATGGTATCAAGGCTCACTGCGGTCTCGACCTCCAAGGCTCAAGCGATTCTCCCACTTCAGCCCTCTAATAGCTGAGACTACAGGCGTACCCTACTATACCCAGCTACTTTTGTTGTATTTGTAGAGGGGATTTTGCCATGTTGCCTGTGGTGGTCTTGAACTCCTGGGCTCAAGCGATCCTTCCGCCTTGGCCTCTCACAGTGCTGGGATTATAGGCATGAGTCACCATGCCCGGCCTTAAATACGTAAAATTTGAGAAAGAATATAAATTTGGTTATCTGCAACTTGTGCATGATCATTTCCCCCATCCATCTCCCTAATCTCATCTGGTATCTCCTTGCTGTGTCTATCAGCCGCACTAACCTTTAATGCTTTGAGATGACTAAATTCCATTCTACCGAAGGACCCTGGTAAATGTTCTTTCTTTGCCTGGACTGCCTTCTAGTCTTTTTAAAATCTGATTCACTGTTGTAGGTCTCAGCATAAGTATTATTTCTTGAGGCCTACCTTTCCAAATCCTTGTTGTAGACAAGTTCTCCATTTCTTGTACTTTTCCGTTGCAGAACTATCAATCTGTAAGTAAATAATTTGGGGAGTAGGAGATGGGTCTGTTTTGTTTGCAACTGTATCCCCTAGTAAGTAGTTGTATTTCGGTAAACATGTTTTGAATTAATGAATACAGGTGATATTTGTATCCTTTATTTTTTGTGGTTAAATATTTACCTCATTTTTTTCATTGAAGTAAAATGTTAATTTTTTTTTCTTTGAAGAGTTTGGCTGAATTGGAAGTGTTATGTACTCATCTCTACGTAGGGACTGATCTTACACAAAGAATAGAGGCTGAGAAAACACTCTTGGAACTTATTGACAGCCCAGAATGTCTCAGCAAGTGTCAACTTTTATTAGAACAAGGAACAGTAAGTATTTGGTAACAATGATTAACCATGAAAGATCAGTAGATGTATGTCATTGTTAATGAACTCGTGTGTTAGCAATGGTAACTGATAGATACTGCCACATGGTTTTTTTGTTTTTGTGAAACTGTAGTTTCACTGTCAAAGGGGTTAATCAGGAAAAGAATTGGAAAACCTGGAAAGCAAACTTAGGGAAGAGCCAGGAAATGAAATAGGAATGAATTGAGATAGTTTCTTGATTACTATTGGTCTCTTTTTATGTCTCATATTAGTGGGCAAAATTACATTTTTAGGAAGTTGACTAACAACTTAAAAAAATCTAGATAGGGGAGGCAGATTGTAATTACCTCAGAAACATGAAAGGATGATTCGAAAGCATGTTGATTACCTCTTGCCTGCCTCCCATCTAGATATTCATAGTCTAGACATTCATATTCATTTAGTAAAATGTTTAAATGCCAAATCAGGCACTGTACTGCTTACTTGATTTATGTACATGAATTAAAGTAGCTCTTTGTTTAGTTGGAGAGGCAGATACATAAATAGCTATGAAACGATTGCAGTAAGAGACTGTGTGGTCTAGAGCAGAGTTGGCAAACTTTTTCTGTGAAGGGTCAGATAGCAAATATTGTAGACTTTGTGGGCCAGGAGACAAAATGGAAAGTATTTTGTAAGAACATCTATAGAAAGAGAAAAAACAAATTTCTACAAAGTTTTATTGATGAGATTCAAAATATAATAATCTAATACAGATTTTTTAATAATACAGGTCTGTTAATGAAGAGAATAGAACTGTTTTTAGGGGGTTAACATTTTGCTATTAATAATTGGAGTTCAGAGTTGTTTTCGATCATCAACATTGATTGCAGATGTTCATATGTTAATGCTGATCTATAATGAGATTTTACATATTTTATATTTGAAAGTATCTTTTCACATAGATAGGTACTGCCAAATACTAATATCAGTCCACGAGCATATGGTTATAATTAAGCACATTCATCATTTACAAGGCATTTAAAAAATTCTGTTAAATCTTGATATTTGCCTTTTAGCATGTCATTATACACAGATTGACCACTTCCAATTGAAGATTAGGTGGGAGCTCTTAATTGCACAGTTAAATGGATTTTATAATATGGAAATTTCCTTTACATTTGCATCAAGATCTGAAGCTGGAGCTATAGTTGAAGCTCAGAAAATACATCTCTGAATAGAGAGTTCACTACTTGTTTTAACTTTTGACAATGTGGGAAGTATATAAAGCTGCCTGACATTACTTGCAATTCAAATGATGTTATCAAAATGGCTTTACTGCAGTATAAGTTCTGCATATAGGTACTAAGCACTTTTTAGGCAATTTTGTAATTTTAGGTTGAATTTATTGAGGAACATTATCAATTTTGCAGCAAAAAGTAAGTTCCAAAGCCATTTAGTGTTGAACAGTAGTGACTTGGTTGTCTCATTCAGAAAAATTTTAGCCTTATCCCTGAGCTAAAAAAATAGCAGTAAAAATTTATCACTGATAAGCTATTAAACTATTGTGTGAGAAGACAAGTGAGGATATTGTTTCCAACACAGAATATTCAGATACTGCTTCTTTATCTTACAGAAATTAACAGAACTAAAGTTCACAAAAGTGAATGAAGTCCACTGTTAACACTACTGTTTTATTAACTTACAATAGATTCATATATTTACCACACAGTATCTGCTGATGAATAATATGGTGAATAACCATAGACTTTAAACATCTTACATTTTTCACAAGCTTTGTAAATTTGTTCAGCTAAGCCCTTTTCTGCTCCATATGTTTTTACCACTAGTGCGACATATCGTAGCAGATTCTACTTCAGTTTATATTGAATTAATGTGTCCTCAACTTCTTTGAAAATATTCTGTCCTGTAGTTCTCCCACAGTCTTCATAGAGGCCAATTCTTTAGTTGCTTCACACTCAGCATTGACTTCTAGAATAAACAGATAGTAACTATTGGTAATATTAACAGTATGAGCATTGTAAGAAACATCTGTCCACTCATCAAGACTTAAGGAGAACCTTTCCAAATCATTTGTCTTGTTTTCAAATTGACTTTTGATGTTGTTCCAGTGTCTTCAACTCTTTGAGAATTTGCTTCCACCAGAAACTAGTAATCTTATTTTCTCTGCACACATAACTTTGGCTGCTGTAATAAAACAATGGTGATTTAATTAACTCTTCATCAGTAAATGGCTGTGTGATTGGCTAACAAATGAGCCACTTGGAAACTTTGGTTGCAGTCTCATTTTTTATATTTGTAAAGACAGTCTACTATGATGAGATATCCAATTTTCTATTTTTTCTGACTTTTGATTTCTTGAGTTGGGAATATTGTGATGGAAATATAGGGGATATTGCTTGGTCTGATATTGTCAGTGTATATTGGGGATATTGCTTGGTCTGATATTGTCAGTGTATATTGGGGATATTGCTTGGTCTGATATTGTCAATGTATATGGTATTCTTTTAGGACAACCATAGTACCATTGCATAAAAGCACATTGTTTTGCCATGTAATCAATAAAAGAATAGTCCATACTCCATTGTGCCTTAAAAATTAGATATTTGAAGTCCACTTTTATCTTTTCTTCTTTTGATATGATAGACATGTGCTGGTATAAAAGGTATGTGTCATGTCGTGACAACACCCATGGCTCTCTAGGCACTGTAGAGTTTTACCTACCTCACTGTGGTTTATGATACTCTGAGCAGCAGTAGGAAGCACTGAGCGCCACATGTGGTCTCTGTTTTAACTATTCAATTCTGCCATCGTGGCGTGAAAGCAGCCATAGGCAGTGTGTAAATGAATGAGCATGGCTGTGTTTTAATAAACTTTATGGACGCCAAAATACAGATTTCATTTATTTTTCTGTCACAAAATATTGTTATTGTTTTGATTTTTTTGAACAGTTGAAAAGCTGTTTAAAATTGTGAAAAACATTCTTAGGTCACAACCCATGTAAAAACAGGCAGGATTTGATCAAGGGCCATAGTTTGCCAGCCTCTGGTCTAGAGAAAAAAAGAGGGAGTATCTTTGCAAGAATTTCTAGGAGGTGGAGTGAATACAAGAACCAAATTTTCAAGGGTGAGCATGCATTTAGAGAGTTTGAGCATAGTATTAAGATAATTGGGGGCCAGAGAGAATATAGTCAGACATGGGTTTCAAGCAACATGGAGACCAGGGTGGGGAAGATTTGGAAAGGAACCTAAAGGCTATCATGATCAGAGCAAAGTCAAGAATGGAATCAGATGAATTTGAAGAGATAATCAGAGGCCAGATGTTGTAGGGCTATAGAACATGGTAAGAGTACTGTATTTTATTTGAACTTGCTTTATTTCTCCCGTTTGCTTATTGTTATTTGAGATGGCTGTCTACATCTCCCTCAACTAATGATTTCTTATAAGAGATTGTATGCCTGTGTATGTGTATCCTTTTCTGTATATATGTATCTCAAATTGACGTATTTTATCTATTGTAAATTTGCCAGTTTGGAAAACCAGAAGAATTTCTGTTATTGCTTAGAAGAACATCTCTATCACAATGCTTTATTTTAATTTCATTTATGATAATAAATAAAATTATCCTTTACAGACATCCTATGCCCAGCTTCTTGCAGCAACATGTCTTTCAAAACTTGTCAGCCGAGTCAGTCCTTTACCTGTTGAGCAGAGGATGGACATCAGTAAGTGGCTTATTGTGCTTTTTAACCAACTGCGCTTTAAAAAAACTTTTTCTTTTAAATATACTAAACTGTTACTAGGATTGCAAATTTTTTGTGTCTGTCATTTTTTAAAACGTGAGTATCAAGTCTCATTTACTCATCTGTGATGAACAGTGATGTGTTACATAAAGCAATGTCTAATCAAAAAGACATTTATTTTTTTTTCTTTATTTGAGACAGAGTCTTGCTCTGTCGCCAGGCTGGAGTGCAGTGGCGCGATCTCAGCTCACTGCAACCTACACCTCCTGGGTTCAAGCAATTCTTCGGCCTCAGCCTCCCAAGTAGCTGGGACTACAGGTGCACGCTACCACGCCCCGCTAATTTTTGTATTTTTAGTAGAGACGGTTTCACCATGTTGGCCTGGATGGTCTTGATCTCTTGACCTCGTGATCCGCCTGCGTTGGCCTCCCAAAGTGCTAGGATTACAGACGTGAGCCATCATGCCCGGCCAAAAAAGCATTTATTTAATGATAAACAACTAGCATTTTGTGTCCTATTTGTTAAGATTTGTACTCTCATGTTACCCACCAAATAAGATTTTTGAGTTGTCCTCATTTCACAAATGAGAAAATTAGATTTGCAGAAAGGCTCTGTCATGTGCCCAAGATCACACAACTAGAAAGTAGTAGAGTTATGATTCAAAGCTACTCTACCTGTTTAGAGTCCAGGCTTTTAGTCATTATCTTAACTTGGTATGCAACTGAATGACAGGACAGAATTCAGCTCTCTAGTATTTTTCAGGATGCTATATCAAAATCATTTGGGGTATATGTAAAATAAAAGCAGGTTCTTAATAGGAAGACAATTTGTATATGGATAAACAGTGCTTGGAACTTTACTTGAAAAAATGATTCTATAAAGTAGCAGTATGTTTTTCAGAGTTAATGTATTTTAAGTTTTTGTGTGTATGTAAGTAGCTTGCATTTCATTTGGACAAAATTGTAATAATTGAGGTATGGGGTTTTTTTGTCATCTTTGTTCATATTAGAAATAGATTGTTGACTCATTTCTGTTCTTTAGCCTCAAGGTTAACATAATTTATATTTATCAGAAAAGTTAAAATTTATGTGATGGATCCTTAAGTTTAAACCTGAATGGTCAAAATCTCACAATGATGTGTTGTTTCCCTCTATATTGACTGTTATTTCTGTAAGCACTCTTGAGTCTTAGGTACTGCAGAAAGCCTTGAGAAGGATTTATCCACTGTTGGACTTGTGTACTTAAGAAAGCAAACGAAAGGAGTTTACAGTTTTAAAAATAAGGTTCAAATAGTATAAAGCTAAGTCATAAAACTTGTGATTTTGTTTATTATACTTTTCCACACACATCTTTTAAATAGACTTAATTTTTTTAGAGCAGTTTTGGGTTCACAGCAAAATTGAGCACAAAGTACGGAGGATTTCCATATACTCCCTGCTGCCACACATGCACAGCTTCCCAACTATCAACATCCTGCACCAAAGTAGTACATTTGTTACAACTGATGAACCTACACTGACACATCATTAACCCAAGTCTGTAATTTACATTAGGGTTCACTCTTGGTGTTGTATTTCTATGGATTTTGACAAATGTGTTAATACAATGACATGTATCCACCAATATAGTATTATACAGAATAGTTTTACTGCACTAAAAATTCGCTGTTCTCTGCCTGTTCATCCCACCCTCCCCCAACCCTGATCTTTTTACTGTCTCCATAGCTTTGCCTTTTCCAGAATATGATATAGTTGGAATCATACAGCCTGAGGTATCAATCATACATGGAGGCTTTTCAGATTGGCTTCTTTCACTTAGTAATATGCATTTAAGGTTCCTCCATGTTTTTTTCATGGCTTGATACCTCATTTCTTTTTAGCACTGAATAATTCTTTGTTGTCTGGGTATACCGCAGTTTATCCATTCACTTACTGAAGGGCATCTTCGTTGCTTCCAAGTGTTGACAATTATGAATAAAGCTGCTATCAACATACATATGTGGGTTTTCGTGTGCCCAAACATTTTAAGCTCCCTTGGATAAATACCTTGGAGCACAATTGCTGGATTATATGTTAAGAGTGTGTTCAGTTTTGTAAGAAACCACCACACTGTCTTTCAAGGTGGCTGTACCACTTTGCATTCCCACCAGCCATGAGTGAGAGTTCCTGTTGCACCACATCCTTGCCAGCATTTGGCATTTTCTGGATTTTGGCTATTTTGATAGATGTGTAGTGGTATCTCCTTGTTTTAATTTGTATTTCCCTGAGAACATACGATATACAGCACCTTCCTATGTGGTTATTTGACCTCTGTACAGTTGACCCTTGAACAATGCAGATATTAGGGGCATTGACCCCCTGCTCAGTCAAAAAGTCACTTACAACTTTTGACTCCCCCAAAACTTAACTGCTTATAGTCTACTGTTGACTGGAAGCCTTACCAATAACATAAAAACAGGCTGATTAATCCATATTTTGTATGTTATATGTGTTATATACTATATTCTGTGAATAAAGTAAGCTAGAGAAAAGAATATTATTTGGAAAATTAAAAGAAAGATAAAATGTATTTACTATTCATTAATGGAAGTGGATCATCATAAAGATTTTTATCCTCATCATTTTCACATTGAGTAGGCTGAGGAAGAGAAAGAGGAGAGGTTGGTCTTGTGGTCTCGGGGTGGCAGAGGCAGAGGAGGCAGGAAAGGCAAGAGCACTAGGTATAACTTTATGGAAATATGTTGTAATTTCTGTCTTTTTTGCTTTTTCATTTCTTTAAAAATGTTTCTATAAAGTACCAATCCTTCTGTGTTCACTTTAAATTCATTGTCCTGTATCATAGAAAGGTCCATGTCCTAAAAGAAGTCTGGAATAATGGAAACATTTCTGCCAGATTGTCTAATGTTAATTTTTTTTTTTTTTTGAGACGGAGTCTCGCTCTGTCGCCCAGGCTGGAGTGCAGTGGCGCAATCTCGGCTCACTGCAAGCTCCGCCTCCCGGGTACACGCCATTCTCCTGCCTCAGCCTCTCGGAGTAGCTGGGACTACAGGCACCCGCCACCACGCCTGGCTAATTTTTTTGTCTTTTTAGTAGAGACGGGGTTTCACCGTGGTCTCGATCTCCTGACCTCGTGATCCGCCTGCTTCGGCCTCCCAAAGTGCTGGGATTACAAGTGTGAGCCACCGCGCTGGCACTGCTGTTTCTGCTATATCTTCTCCCTCATCATGTGGCACTGGTTCAGAGGCACTCATCTCCATAAAATCATCTTCTGTAAATTCTGGTGTTTCTTTTGTTAGATTCCCTAGTAGGTGTAGGTTTCTCCCTTGTGTAAAACTTAGCAATTTGTAGGGAACTTTGATCTTTTTTTTCAAATGAGTAACGTCTGACAGACTTAGACCTTTTGTTGCCTTTACTTAGAGTTGACGTTAGTAAATCCTTAAAGGCTTTTTAGTAGCAGACTTCCAAAAGATTCAGGAATTTTAGCATACTTTTAATTTCAGATTTTCAGCTGACTTTAGCTATAGTATACAGTAGATTAAGACTCATGTGTATGACTTTTACTCGAAGAACAGCAGTAAAGTACAGACGTTTTCTACATTTAGCCAAGATTTATTTCAGTAGAAGATAATCTTCTCTGACTAATCTTTGAGATTGGAATAAGCCTTTAAAGATAAACCTCAGAATTCTCATTTTGGAGTAATATCGTCCATTTCAGTTCCCTAGGTTTGGCATAGGAGATAGTGACTACACTGGTATGTGACTCTTTTCCTGGAGATTTCTTCCTGAAAAATGCAAGAGCTGTTGGTGAGAGCAGATTTGCAGTGATGATAGTTGACTCTGGTCTACAAAGATTTTGTAACTCCTTGGAAAGCCTCTTATAATCATTCTTAACCTCTTTGTAGCTAAAAATTTAGAGTAGTTGAAATCTGTAGGAACGCACTTCTGAGGGCCAAAAATGTGACTGACTTGGGAACAATTCTTAAACTGATTAACTAGCTGTAATATAGTTTTGTGAATTTATTGCACTGATCCTGTACCTTGTGGTATATTTGTCCCTGTTAAATAAGTGTTATTTTGTCCTCTTTAATACTGCTTGTAAACAGTAGTGCCCATTGGAACATATATTTGATTTTTAAAAAATGTTTCATATGAAAACTACCTATTAGCTTTATTATTAGGTCTTGAATTTCTCCAAGATCCATATCTTGAAACCCTTCAGACTCTTTTTTTTTTTTTTTGCCATATCCACAGTCTCTTTCATGATTTCCTTGATTGGCTCTGTTGTATATCCTGTGAAGTCATGCACAACATCTGGACAGAGCTTCCTCCAGCAGGAATTTATTGTTTCAGGCTTGATGGCTTTCATGGCTTTTTCTATAACAACAATGGCATCCTCAGTGGTAAAATCCTTCCAGACTTCCATGAATGTTCTCTCTGTGGGGGTTCTCTTCCATAGTGTTGACAATCCTTTTTATACAGTACCGTGTGTCATGAGCTTTAAATAAAGGTCCTTATGACCCCCAATTCAGAGACTAAATTAGAGATGTGTTTAGGGGCACATAGACCACTTTAACGTCCTCACTGAACTCATGGGGTTCTGAGTGGCCAGGGACATTGTCCAATATGAAAAGAACATTAAAAGGTATTCCCTTACTGGCAAGGTACTTAGTAACTTCAGGGACAAAGCATCTATGAAACCAGTCCAGAAAAAGGTTCTCTTCTAGGCCTGGTTGTACAGCCAGAAGACTGGCAGCTGGTATTTATTTTTTCCCTTCAAGGCTAGGAGATTAGCAGCTTTGTAGATAAGGGCAGTCCTGATCATAAACCTGACTACATAAACCTTGACTGTGGTTGGAACTATGTACAATCTAAGCATGTGTGTAAGTTTTGATAAATTTTAACTTTTTATAATTTGTGTATATTTTATGATAGTAAATGATAGAGTAGTATCTACATTTATACCTTATTTTTAAAAAATATTTCAACACTACACCATTCGTTTGAGGTGCCTTTTTTTTTTTTTTTTTTTTGAGACAGTCGCACTTTGTCACTGAGGCTGGAGTGCAGTGGTGTGATCTTGGCTCACTCCTCTGTCTGCCTCCCAGGCTCGAGTGATCCTCCCACTTCAGCCTCCCAAGTAGTTGGGACTACAGATGTGACTACCATGCCTGGCTAAGTTTTTGTATTTTTTTTGTAGAGATGGGGTTTCACCATGTTGCTCAGGCTGGTCTCGAACTCCTGAGCTCAAGCGATCCGCCTGCCTCAGCCTCCCAAAGTGCTGGGATTATAGGTGTGAGCCACCATGCCCGGCTATGTCCGAATTTTTAAAAATTGTCGTAAGTCTCCAAAAATTTTTCCAATATATTCATTGAAAAAAATCCACGCATAAGTGGTTCTGTTCAAACTCATGTTGTTCAAGGGTGAACTGTTATCTTCTTTGGAAAGGTGTCTGTTAAGGTCATTGGCCCATTTTTTTAATCAGGTTGTGTTCTTATTTTTGAATTTTAAGAGTTCTTTGTGTAGTTTGGAAAGCAGTTCCTTTGATATGTCCTGTGCCAATATTTTCTCCCGATCTGTGGCTTATCTTTTTATTCTTTTGACATTGTCTTTTGCAGAGCAGAAATTTTTCATTTTCATGACAAAGTTTACCTTATTCATTCTTTCTTTTGTGGATCATGCCTTTGGTGTTGCATCTAAAAAGTCATCACTGAACCAAGGTCACTTAGATTTTCTCTTATCTTCTAGGAGTTTTATAGCTTTATGTTTTACACTTAGGTCTGTGAACCATTTTAAGTTAATTTTTGTGAAGGGCATATAGTCTGTGTCAAGATTCCTTTTTTCCATGTGGATGTCCAGTTGTTCCAGCACTATTTGATGAAAATACTTTTTTTATATTTAAAAGACTCATATTTTGTTACTCCCTTTGCTCCTTTGTCAGAGATCAATTGACTATATTTATATGGGTCTATTTCTGGGTTTTTTTATTCTCTTCTGTTGATTGGCATCTTAGTTGGTTTTGTGCTGCTGCCACAGAATACCTGAAACTGGGTAATTTATCAAGAAAGAAATGTATTTCTTACAGTTCTGGAGGATGGAAAGTTCAAGATCAAGGAGCTGGCATCTGGTGAGGGCCATCTTGGTGCATTATTCCATGGTGGGAGGGCAAAGAGAAGGCAAAAGAGAGTGACAAAAGGGGGCTGAAATCGTCCTTTTTAAAGGAACCTACTCCTGAAATAATGACATTAAACCATTCATATGCGCAAAGCACTCGGTGTAATCATCTCTTGAAGATCCTGCCTCTTAAGATGTTACAGTGGCAGTTAAGTTTCAGCATGAGTATGGGAGGGGACAGACATTCAAACTGTAGCCATTGATGTGTCATTTCTTTTGCTGATACCAAACTGTCTTGATTACTGTAGCTTTATGGTATGCCTTGAAGTGGGGTAGTGTCAGTCTTCCAACTTTGTTCTTCTTCGGTATTGTGTTGGCTATTTTGGGTCTTTTGCCTCTCAATATAACCTTTAGAATTAGTTCATTGATATACACAAAATAAATTACTGGGGTTTTGTTTGGGATTGCATTGAATCTTTAAAGTTGGAAAATACTGATATCTTGGCAGTGTTGAGTTTCCTGTCTATGAACATGTAATATGTATTCATTTATTTAGATCTTCTTTGGTTTATTTTATTATAGTTTTGTAATTTTCCTCATATTGGTCTTGTACATATTTTGTTAGATTTAAATCTAAGTATTAATATTTCATTTTTGAGGGTACTAATGTAAGTTATTTTGTGTTTTATTTCAAGTTCCAGTTGCTGGCAAAGCAGAGTGATTGACTTTGGTATATTAACCTGTATCCTGTAACCTTGCTGTAATCATTTATTAGTTCATAATTTTTTTGTCAGTTCTTTCAGATTTTCTACATATCATGCCATCTGTGAGCAAATACACTTTTATTTCTTCTTTCCTAATCTATATGCATTCTATTTCTTTTTCTTATTGCATTTGCTAGGACTTAAAGTATTATGTTGCAAAGCAGTGGTAAGAGGGGACATCTTGCCTTTTTCTCAATCTTAGTGAGAAAGCTTCAAGTTTCTCACCATTAAATATGATTTTAGCTGTAGGTTTTTTGTAGATATACTTTATCAAATTGAGAAAGTTGTCCTCTATTCCTAGTTTGCTGAGAGTTTTTACCATCAATGGATGTTGAATTTTGTCAAATACTTTTTCTGCATCTGTTTATGTTATCATGTGATTTTTCTTTAGCTTATTGATGTGATGGATTACATTAACTAATTTTTGAATATTGAACTAGCCTCATGTATCTTTTTTCTTTTTTTTTTTTGGTAGTTTCTTTTTGTTCCATGTTCTCTTTCTCTCCTTGCTTTCTTTTGCTTGCCCTCTCTTTCTCTCTCTCACACTCTCTCTCCAAATAGTTCATAAGCTAACTCTCTAGACGTAGATTATAGCGTATACTTCTCACTATTAGAATTTAGGGTTGTTTCCATCAAAGGAATTTTAGTTAAATTTTGAGATGTGTATCGTCTCTTTCCTTTCCCAAATAACATACTGGCTTTTGGGACAGAGGTAGAAACGGAATATTTCCCCTTTCTTTTATATTATTTTTATATTTAGATAGCACACTCTAAAAGACTATCTACAAGTTTGGATTTAGAGTTTTGAATTATGACTTATTACTAAAATATATGGTTTGTCCAATATTTGGAAACAGGAAACAAACAAAAAATCGGAATGAACCAAAATAACCTGATTCAGAGTCCCAGTCATTTTACCTTTTTGACCTTCATATTTTTGGCCTGTAAGACAGAATAATAATAATACATAATAGCAGTATCTTCACATTGCTATGAGAGCCATATCAAGTATTTGATGGGAAGCACTTCAAAATTTCTGACATGCCTCATAAACATGAAATATTATTGTTACTGTTATGTAGGCTTTTGATACTCAAAGGACCTCTAGTGTGTAGCTTTCCAACTTTCTACTGACTTTTGTCTGGGGTTTTTCCCAGCTGTTTGTTGTGGTTGTTGTTCTCCCATGTATCTTCCCAAACATTTCCATTTCTTCTTAGTATGGCTTTTCTCTATTAATTGTACCAGTGAGGGGGAGATTGCTGATGTTTTAAATGATTGTGATTATTGGTGCTTACTAAATTGGAACAATCTTATAGTTTGTGTAAAAAGCATAACATGAGAATATTTTGTGTAAAACATTCAGCTAAAGTAACAGAAACATATTCTAGTGATTTTTTTTTTCCCTGCCTTAGATAATGAATTTATTAGCCCTAGGTACCTTTGTTTGGGCAGTCTGGGAACATGTCCTTGTTGGTATCTAGCTTTAAATGTGAAACCTGGGTTGTCTCCTATTTGTTTGTTTTATTATTATTTTGAGATTGCCCTCCTCCTAGTGGTTACTGCTGCCCACATATGGTTTGCCTGTACCCACTGCAAGATGAACATTTTCAAGATATTAAAAATAAAAGTGTAATTGAAGTAAATACGCTGGATTTTCTTTTATATTCAGGAAGCAGTGTCATGTTCTTAAGTTTTGTTATTGAAATAAAAGATTACATGCAACAAGGCTTAGAACCATATTACCATGATTCGTAGGAGAAACTTCTCTGATATCTGTCCTAATGCTAAGGAAATTATGTTTTTTTTCAAAATATATTTTATCTTTTTTATTGTATAACAATATTTTAATATTAATAAAAATTGAGGTTGAAGTATAATAGTTACAAGAACTTTTTTAAATATCAAGAATCTTACTACGATTATCAAGAATGCTTGTTGCATACATTCTTGGATTTTGGAGTTGTTTCCATCAAAGCTGTTTTTAAATATTGAGGTGTTTACCTTTTCTTTACTGTTTTCCCAAATGGCATGCTGGCCTTTCAGGCCAAAGTGGAAATGGAGTTTTTTCTCTTGTAAAAATTCTTCTTGTAGTTTTCTGAGAGACTTCTTGGTGTATTTGTTATCTGACTTCATTAGTCAACTAGAAAGCTCATAACTGAATTTGCTACCCACTTTTAACAGTTTTGGTGTATTAACTTTATTACAAGCTTGACTTTACTGTTCTACTCATGCTTTCTTGAATTTATATATTTATTTTATCGTATTGTACTATTTGTGTTTGTTTTTTGTGGGACAGGATCTCACTCTGTCACCCAGGCTGGAATGCAGTGGCACAGTCATTCTCAGTGTCCCAAGTAGGTAGGACTGTAGGTGCATGTCACAATACCCAGCTATTGTTTTAACAATTTTTTGTAGAGATGGGGTTTATTTGTATTTTTAATGCTACCTCAAGAAGACAGTGTATAGTCACTTTTGCTATGACATGACATGTTCCTAAAAGTGACTGTGCTATGCAATGCTACATAATAAAAAGCACAGGGCTTATGAGAGAAATTAGATTATGACAATAAAATTTAAAAGTCTTGTCAGTGACATATTTAAAAAAAGATACAAATCAAATCAAAGGTTAGTAGAGTTTTACACATGTTACATGGTTAAGAAAAACATAGTACAATAAATATGACACTTTACCTTGGGAAAGTCCTGAAGTTTGTTCACAGAAGTAGGCCTCAGAAGGGTTGCAGCTTGTGAGTTATTGTAAAGTGATGAAAGAAAGATCATCTGAAATAGTATAGAAAGATATAATACCAGATAAAGATGGGTGGGGTTGACAATACATAGTAGATGTTTGAGGTGTATGCATTTTGTTCAGTTGGCCTGTATATTAGTCGGTTCTCACACTGCTATGAAGAAATATCTGAGACTGGGTGATTTATAAAGAAAAGAGGTTTAATTGGCTCATGGTTCTGCAGACTGTACAGGTAGCATGGCTGCGGAGGCCTCAGGAAACTTCCAATTCTGGCAGTAGGTGAAGGGGAAGCCGGCATGGCTTACATGGCTGGAGCAGGAGGAAGAGAGAAGGGGGAGGTGCTTCACACTTTAAACAACCAGATCTAGTGAAAATTACTATCATGAGAACATCAAGATGGAAATCTGCCCCTATAATCCAATCACCTCCCAACAGGTCCCTCCTCCAACACTGGGGACATGAGACTTGGGCAGGGACACAAATCCAAACCATAACAGCCTGGTTTCAGTTTTCTGCATTCACCTAGCATTTTTTGGTAAATAAAATCATGCAGAAACAAAAGTGACATATTCAACAGAAGTGTTCTATTCAAGTTTTTCCCTAATATATCAAACGCATTGGAACAAATTTGCTTTTTCAAAACAAGCCTAATAAAAGAACTATATAAATAAACATATATCTTGAGGAGAGCTATTAACCTTTTGTCACAGCATGTCATTGCCACCTCTTTTTCTGTTTTTTTCTTTTTAACAAATGCTGCAACTTTTTTGTTTAAAGTTCACAAAATTCTTTTTTTTTTTTTTTTACAGTAAGTTCTGGGATACATGTGCTGAACATGGAGGTTTGTTACATAGGTATACATGTGCCATGGTGTTTTGCTGCACCTGTTAACCCGTCATCTAGGTTTTAAGCCCTGCATGCATTAGGTATTTGTCCTAATGCTCTCCCTCCCCTTCCCCCACCCCCACCTCTCTTTCTTCATATGATTCACACTATGTTGTTTCTGAGAAGTCCAAATGATCCATGGAGTGTTTTCTTTGTAGGAAACTACATTCTGAATTACGTGGCATCACAGCCCAAGCTGGCTCCCTTTGTCATCCAAGCTCTTATTCAAGTCATTGCTAAAATCACTAAGTTGGGGTGGTTTGAGGTTCAGAAAGACCAATTTGTCTTCAGAGAAATTATTGCTGATGTGAAGAAGTTTCTCCAGGTAAGAAGTCATTGCTACATTGTTAGAACATCACTACTTGCTTTTTTTGGTTTAGAATACTGCTCTTCTTAAAGCGATATAGTTTTTGTGACTACCAGTACCATGTTAATTATGATTTATTATTTATCCTCTGGATCCTTTATCATTTATTGTTAGTAAATGAGGATCGTGCTGTTACATAATTTCCAAACTAGAAGAATGTAAATAATCATGTTTTCTAATTTTAAAATGTGTGTACATTTATGACACATAAGTCTATGGTACTGTATATATGTAAAACATGTATATAATGCTTTTCATAGATTATGTAATTAAATGTTCATCACAACCTAAAATGAAATAGATTTTATTTTGTAAATAAGAAAACAGGTTTAGAGGGGTTAAATAATTTCTGTAAGATTGCGTGGTGACTGCTTAAAGCATACAGCTAGCATTTAACAAGCCTCCAACTTACGATAAATTTTTTAATTTTTACACTATACCACATTGACTATATCAGTTTCTCAAGAATGTTTTCAATTTGATCATTACACATTGTATATAGGTATCAAATAGGTACAGCTATTATATATCAATAAAGAATGGTTATTTTAAAAACAATATTTTTAACCTAAGTGATTAAAATAAAGTCATAGCATATGCACATTTAACTTACATAAATATGTAAGATATATGGACTGCCAAAAAAAACCCCCTCAAAACAAAACAAAATAAACAAAGGCAAGAAAACATTAAACTAAATCATGCTAGTGATTCCACGTCCTGGGCTGATTTAGAGAAACCTGCATCTGCTCTTGTTTCCTGTTTACTCTTGCTCAGGATGACTGTCATGCCTTGCTCGGTATGATTCAGATATTTGAAGATATACATATATATTTTTTCATACAAACGTGGTTCCCAAGTAGAAGAAAACTATTTTATCTGATGTCCAGCTAAAGAAACATGATCTGGGCTGGGTGTGGTGGCTCATGCCTGTAATCCTAGCACTTTGGGAGGCCGAGGCAGGCGGATCACGAGGTCAGGAGATCGAGACCATCCTGGCTAACACGGTGAAACCCTGTCTCTACTAAAAACACAAAAAATTAGCTGGGCGTGGCGGCAGGCGCCTGTAGTCCCAGCTACTCAGGAGGCTGAGGCAGGAGAATGGCGTGAGCTTGCAGTGAGCTGAGATTGCGCCACTGCACTCCAGCCTGGGCGACAGAGCGAGACTCCGTCTCAAAAAAACAAAAAAAAAAACAAACAAAAAAAACAACACCATGATCTGTTAGTATTCTTGAGGAAAAATTGGCAGTTTTGATTAATAGATGGTTCAGTTTTGGTTCATGGTTGAGTATGGGCAGTTTTGACTTTCGGAGATTTGACTTTTATGCAGTAACTTTAAAATTCAACCCCTGTGTAAGATACAACTTCGTCATATAATGCAGTGCTGGAAACCTCAGAATATGAAATGCTAGGTTATGCTGCTTCTGTCTTATCCATGTTGTTAAAACCTGGTTAACAAAATTTGATCATTTAGAACTTCACAGGAATAAGTGTTCTTAGCTCTGAGCAGATCAGTTTATACTAGGGCAGAAGGATAGTTTATTCAGGACAAGTATGAGCTTCACACTTCAGAGTTGTATTTGTAAGTTTGGCAAGGACAGTAGCATCCCCCTTTTGTCTTTTACTAAGATTGTTCATCAAGATTTATTTGAGTAGACAAGAAGCGACCATGCAGTTCTTTTAAAATAAAATCAAGGTTGAAATTGAATGAAATTCTTGTTGGCTAACATTTCTCAAACTCCCTCTTTAGTGGCCAGTAAGCTCAACTTAAGTTGGGATTCAGTGTACTTTTACCAGTTCTGGAAGACCAAAAGAAACAAAATGTTTTAGCTTGAAAGTTTATTATATAATAGTATCACCACAGAATAGTTAGTATGCTATATATTTATATATGTATGGCTTGACCTAACCCTGCATCATGAGAAAGTCAATTTTGGCTTTAGTGTTTTAGTTTTCTAGAATATTATCGTATGGTTCCTTTGGGTATTAGCAGCTTTCGTGAATTTTGTCCTAAAAATTATTTTAAGTTTGTCACATCTTTAACAGTCTGAACTTTTGTGCATTCTTTTTTTTCTATTATTACAGACCTCTTGCTGCCACACTCCAAACATACTTATGTGTCTCCTTTCTACTGATATACTCAGGAGATCCTACTGTCATTTAGGGCAGTGCTATTCAAATTACTGGTCTTCAGCAAGATAAGGAGCTTATGTAAGACTGTAAATGAACATAGTGCCTTCTTCATTGAGAAAGACTTGCTATGAAAAAAAAGCCAACTGACCTAGCGTACTTTGTGACTTAGCTGTTTTATAATCTGTTACATGCTCTTTGTTTTGTCATGGACCAGTAACAAACTATTTTCAGATTAGAATTGAGTTTGTAGGTCATCAATCAGCTGGTTCTAGCAATTGGTCAGGGTACCACACTTTGGGGAACATTAACCTGGTGTACACATAGGATGGATGTTTCAGTGTGTAGGAAATCTGGAGCTCGGTTTAGACACTCAGACTGTCTTGAAAGGCCATAAATGATTAAAATGCAAAAATTGTGGGACTTTTTTTTGTTCTGAGATAATTTGAATTTAATTACATACAGTGATAATGGAATTCTGTGATAGTTAAAAGGGATGACCAACTATAAAATTAAGATTTGAAAAGTGTATCTATCTTCTGTGTCAGTTTTTAAAAATGACTGCAATGTAATTGGATGCCACATTTATGATTTTCATAATTCCAGTATGATTTCACACAAGGGTAGTTTGTTAGTAATGTGCATATAAAGTCTGAATTTTAATGATGGAAAATTTGAGATTAAATTGGAAGCTGATTAAATTAAAAACATTGTATAGATAGTCATGTATTTATCTCATTGCATTGTGTACTTTACATGCCATCATTATAGGTATGTAACAATTTCATATACATGCACAATTAATGTTAAAAGAGCCTAAGTGATCCTATCCGATATTAGAACAAGAGATTTGAATTAGTGCCTAAGCTATTTATTATTTATTTATTGAGTGCCTCTATCTCAGTAGGCTTTAAGCAAATTATAGAGCTAAAAACATTTTTTGCTTATTCTTATTCTTGGTCTTATAAAAGGTACTAAGCTAAATTCTTGTATTTTGAAACTTAGTTTATTATGTGTCCTATAAGTGCTGGAAACATTTTGTTGAGTATCATGCATTTATAAGGGAGGAGCTTTTTCCCATTTAGCTCTGTGTACCCAAATTTATCTTTCAAAAAATAGGTTTGAAATTCTTTTGTTTATAGAACTCACAGTGATTTTTCTTTATATTTTAAAATTTTATTTCCATTTTATTATTAAGTAAATGTGGTGTTTCAGTCTTTAATTATTTGTAAATATTACCTGGTGTATACATTAAGAACCAATCATTTGTCTCCACTTAGGCTAAACTTTGTTATTTTCTCCAAAGGGTACTGTGGAGCACTGCATAATAGGAGTAATAATCCTTTCTGAATTGACTCAGGAAATGAACCTGGTAAGCAAGCCTTTCCATCTAACAGGAGCCTGAGTTTGCTTAAGTAATGTTGTTTCTTTTCTGCTTTTATTTGTGGCAAAATAGCCTTCTTTTTGTGGCATAAAACTCTGAATAATCAAGTTTTTTTGTGTGTGTGTCTGTTTTATTGATGGGCTAATTAAGTGGTGGAATATTTTCATTGTTATTGAAGATATCTGCAATAGTACAGAGTATTACAAAGAACAGAGAATTAGACATGGTTCTTGCTCCCATGGGCACTTGAAGAATTGTTCTTTTACCTCATATATATCATAATATGCTAACCGTAAGAAATATATGCAAAAGAGAAACAAACTTTTACTCACTTACAAATATAGGTGGTTTGAGGAATTGATTCTCAACAATGGATACACAGCAGGACTCATAAAAAAACAGGCCTTTTTTTGGCTGGGCCAGGTGGCTCACGCTTGTAATGCCTGCACTTTGGGAGACTGAGGCAGGGGGATCACCTGAGGTCAGGAGTTCGAGACCAGCCTGGCCAACATGGAGAAACCCCATCTCTACTAAAAATAACAAAAATTAACTGGGCGTGGTGATGGGCGCCTGTAATCCCAGCTACTGGGGAGGCTGAGGCAGGAGAATTGCTTGAACTCGGGAGGCAGAGGTTGCAGTGAGCTGAGATCGTGCCACTGCACTCCACCCTGGGTGACAGAGCAAGACTCTGTCTCAAACAACAACAACAACAACAACAACAACAACAACAACAACAAGCAATACAGGCCTTTTGGGTTGCAGGCCAAATGCAGAGGCCGGCACGGCTCACAAGCGCCCCCAGCTGGCTATGCACCAGCATAACCCAGTTGGTAGTCATTGGTTGGCCAGTGCGAAAACCAGATTGGCTGCTGCTTCTGGGACCTGGCACTAAGGGAGCACGCCGCGGTCAGCCAGAAAGGAATTTATTATGAGGCAATAAGCAGCTTCTTTAGAAATGTGGATACCAGCTGTCTTGATTGACATGGTAGAAGGGATAGTGAATGAAATTCTGCAGGGACCACTCAGAGATGTATTTGATACCAAACAGCTCATCACTGATACTTCTGGCTCCGGAAATAATTGGGCTGTGGATCACAAGGTTTTTGGCAGTCTTTATCAAGACCAGGTTTTAGAGAAACTCAGAAGGTTGGCAGAGCACTGTGATTGCTTGCAGTGTTTCTTTATAATACATTCTGTGGGAGGAGAATCAGGATCTGGGCTTGGCACATTTCTTCTTCTTCTTCTTTTTTTTTTTAATATTCCATTGCGCATGTGTGTATGTACAACCATATTTTCTTCATTGTTAAACTTCAAGTTCTCGGATACATGTGCAGAATGTACAGGTTTTTTACATAGGTATATATGTGCCATGGTGGTTTGCTGCACCCATCAACCAGCCACCTATCTACATTAGGTATTTCCCCTAATGCTATCCCTCCCCTAGCCCCCCAGCCCCCAACTGGCCCCGGTGTGTGATGTTTCCCTCCCTGTGTCCATGTGATCTCATTGTTCAACTCTCACTTATGAGTGAGAATATGCAGTGTTTGGTTTTCTGTTCCTGTGTTAGTTTGCTGAGAATGGTGGTTTCCAGCTTCATCCATGTCCCTGCAAAGGATATGAACTCGTCCTTTTTTATGGCTGCATAGTATTCCATGGTGTATATGTGGCACATTTTCTTTATCCAGTCTATCGTTGATGGGCATTTGGGTTAGTTTCCAAATCTTTGCTATTGTGAATAGTGATGCAATAAACATATGTGTGCCTGTGTCTTTATAGTAGAATTATTTATAATCCTTTGGGTATATACCCAGTAATGGGATTGCTGGGTCAAATGGTATTTCTGGTTCTAGATCCTTGAGGAATTGCCACACTGTCTTCCACAGTGGTTAAACTAATTTACACTCCCATCAACAGTGTAAAAGTGTTCCTATTTCTCCACATCCTCTCCAGCATCTGTTGTTTCCTGACTTTTTAGTGATCACAATTCTAGCTGGCATGAGATGCAGTCTTGCTTTATGAATCTGGGTGCTCCTGTATTAGGTGCATATATATTTAGGATAGTTAGCTCTTCTTGTTGCATTGATCCTTTTAACATTATGTAATGCCCTTCTTTGTCTCCTTTGATGGTATCTCGTAGTTTTGATTTGCATTTCTCTAATGACCAGTGATGATGAGCTTTTTTTCATATGGTTGTTGGCCACATAAGTGTCTTCTTTTCAGAAGTGTCTGTTCATATCCTTTGCCCACTTTTTGATGAGGTTTTTTTTCTTGTAAATTTGTTTAAGTTCCTTGTAGATTCTGGATATTAGCCCTTTGTCAGATGGATAGATTGCAAAAATTTTCTCCCATTCTGTAGGTTGCCTGTTCACTCTGATGATAGTTTCTTTTGCTATGCAGAAGCTCTTTAGTTTAATTAGATCCCATTAGTCAATTTTGGCTTTTGTTGCCATTGCTTTTGGTGTTTTAGTCATGAAGTCTTTGCCCAGGCCTATGTCCTTAATGGTATTGCCTAGGTTAGGGTTTTTATGATGTTAGGTCTTATATTTAAGTCTTTAATCCATCTTGAGTTAATTTTTGTATAAGGTGTCAGGTAGGGGCCCAGTTTCAGTTTTCTGTATATGGCTAGCCAGTTTTCCCAACACTATTAAATAGGGAATCCTTTCCCCATTTCTTGTTTTTGTCAGGTTTGTCAAAAATCAGATGGTTGTAGATGTGGGGCATTATTTCTGAGGCCTCTGTTCTGTTCCATTAGTCTATACATCTGTTTTGGTATCAGTACCATGCTGTTTTGGTTACTGTAGCCTTGTAGTATACTCTGAAGTCAGGTAGCGTGATGCCTCCAGCTTTGTTCTTTTTGCTTAGGATTGTCTTGGCTATATGGGCTCTTTTTTGGTTCCATATGAAATTTAAAGTAGTTTTTTCTAATTCTGTGAAGAAAGTCAGTGGTAGCTTGATGGGGATAGCATTGAATCTATAAATTACTTTGGGCAGTATGGCCATTTTCACAATATTGATTCTTCCTATCCATGAGCATGGAATGTTTTTCCATTTGTTTGTGTCCTCTCTTATTTACTTGAGCAGTGGTTTGTAGGTCTCCTTGAAGAGGTCCTTCATATCCCTTGTAAGTTATATTCCTAGGTATTTTATTCTCTTTGTATCAATTCTGAATGGGAGTTCACTCATGATTTGGCTCTCTGTTTGTCTGTTATTGGTGTATAGGAACGCTTGTGATTTTTGCACATTGATTTTGTATCCTGAGACTTTGCTGAAGTTGCTTATCAGCTTAAGGAGATTTGGGGCTGAGATAATGGTATTTTCTAAATATACAATCATGTCATCTGCAAAGAGAGACAATTTGACTTCCTATCTTCCTATTTGAATACCCTTTATTTCTTCCTCTTGCCTGATTGCCCTGGCCAGAACTTCCAATACTACATTGAATAGGAGTGGTGAGGGAGGGCATCATTGTCTTGTGTTGGTTTTCAAAGGAAATTCTTCCAGCTTTTGCCCATCCAGTATGATATTGGCTGTGGGACTGTCATAAATAGCTCTTATTATTTTGAGATGTGTTCCATCAATACCTAGTATATTGAGAGTGTTTAGCATGAAGGGTTGAATTTTATTGAAGTCCTTTTCTGCCTCTATTGAGATAATCATGTAGTTTTTGTCATTGGTTCTGTTTATGTAATGGATTATGTTTATTGATTTGCATATGTTGAACCAGCTTTGCATCACAGAGATAAAGCCGACTTGATCATGGTAGATAAGCTCTTTGATGTGCTGCTGGATTTGGCTTGCCAGTATTTTATTGAGGATTTTTGAGTTGATGTTCATCAGGTTAATGGCCTGAAATTTTCTTTTTTTGTTGTGTCTCTGCCAGGATTTGGTATCAGGATGATGCTGGACTCATAAAATGAATTAGGGAGGAGTCTCTCTTTTTCTATTGATTGAAATAGTTTCAGAAGGAGTGGTACCAGCTCCTCTTTGTAACTCTGGTAGAATTCAGTTGTGAATCCGTCTGGTCCGGAGCTTTTTTTGATTGGTAGGCTATCAATTACTGCCTTAATTTCAGAACCTGTTATTGGTCTATTCAGGGATTCAACTTCTTCCTGGTTTAGTCTTGGGAGGTGTATGTGTCCAGGAATTTATCCATTTCTTCTAGATTTTCTAGTTGATTTTCGTAGAGGTGTTTATAGTATTCTCTGATGGTAGTTTGTATTTCTGTGGGGTCACTGGTGATCTCCCCTTTGTTGTTTTTTATTGTGTCTATTTGATTCTTCTCTCTTTTTTTTTTCTTTGTTAGTTTGGCTAGTGGTCTATGTATTTTGTTAATCTTTTCAAAAAACCAGCTCCTGGATTCATTGATTTTTTGAAGGGTTTTTCATGTCTCTATCTCCTTCAGTTCTGCTCTCATCTTAGTTATTTCTTGTCTTCAGCTAGCTTTTGAATTTGTTTGCTTTCGCTTTTCTAGTTCTTTTAATTGTGATGCTAGGGTGTCGATTTGAGGTCTTTCCAGTTTTCTCCTGTGGGCATTTAGTGCTATAAATTTCCCTCTAAACACTGCTTTAGCTGTGTCCCAGAGATTCTGATACATTGTGTCTTTGTTCTCATTGGATTTAGATAACTTATTTATTTCTGCCTTAATTTTGTTATTTACCCAGTAGTCATTCAGGAGCAGGTTGTTCAGTTTCCGTGTAGTTGTGCAGTTTTGAGTGAGTTTCTTAGTCCTGAGTTTTAATTTGATTGCACTGTGGTCCGAGAGACTGTTTGTTATGATTTTGGTTCTTTTGCATTTGCCAAGGAGTGCTTTACTTCCAATTATGTGGTCAATTTTAGAATAAGTGCGATGTGGTTGTGAGAAGAATGTATATTCTGTTGATCTGAGGTGGAGAGTTCTGTAGATGTCTATTAGGTCTGCATGGTCAGAGCTGAGTTTGTCAAGTCCTGAATATCCTTGTGAATTTTCTTTCTCGTTGATCTCTGATATTGACTGTGGGGTGTTAAAGTCTCCCACTATTATTGTGTGGGAGTCTAAGTCTCTTTGTAGGTCTCTAAGAACTTGCTTTATGAATCTGGGTGCTCCTGTATTGGGTGCATATATATTTAGGATAGTTAGCTCTTCTTGTTGTGTTGATCCCTTTAACATTATGTAATGCCCTTCTTTTCTCCTTTGATCTTTGTTGGTTCAAAGTCTGTTTTATCAGAGACTAGAATTGCAACCTCTGCTTTTTTTTGCTTTCCATTTGCTTGGTTAATCTTCCTCTATCCCTTTATTTTGAGCCTATGTGTGTAGGCTATGTGCAAAGGCACATGAGATGGGTCTCCTGAATACAGCATACTGATAGGTCTTAACTCTTTATCCAATTTGCCAGTCTGTGTCTTTTAATTGGGGCATTTAGCCCATTTACATTTAAGGTTAGCATTGTTATATGTGAATTTGATCGTGTCATTATGATTGTAGCTGGTTACTTTGCCTGATAGTTGATGCAGTTTCTTCATAGTGTCGATGGTCTTTACAATTTGGTATGTTTTTGCAGTGGCTGGTACCAGTTTTTCCTTTCCATATTTAGTGCTTCCTTCAGGACCTCTTGTAAGGCAGGCCTGGTGGTGACAAAATCTCTGAGCATTTGCTTGTCCGTAAAGGATTTTATTTCTCCTTCACTTATGAAGCTTAGTTTGGGTGGATATGAAATTCTGGGTTGAAGATTCTTTTCTTAACGAATGTTGAATATTGGCCCCCACTCTCTTCTGGCTTGTAGGGTTTCTGCAGAGAGATCTGCTATTAGTCTGATGGGCTTCCCTTTGTGGGTAACCCAACCTTTCTCTCTGTCTGCCCTTAACATTTTTTCCTTCATTTCAACCTTGGTGAATCTGACGATTATGTGTTTTGGGGTTGCTCATCTCTCGGAGTATCTTTGTGATGTTCTCTGTATTTCCTGAATTTGAACGTTGACCTGTCTTGGCAGGTTGGGGAAGTTCTCCTGGATAATATGCTGAAGAGTGTTTTCCAACTTGGTTCCATTCTCCCCATCACTTTCAGGTACACCAATCAAACATAGGTTTTGTCTTTTCACATAGTTCCATATTTCTTGGAGGCTTTGTTGATTCCTTTTCATTTCTTTTTCTCTAATCTTGTCTTCACACTTTATTTCATTAAGTTGTTTTTTAATCTCTGATATCCTTTCTTCCTCTTGATCGATTTGGCTATTGATGCTTGTGTATGCTTCACGAAGTTCTCTTGCTGTGTTTTTTAGCTCCATCAGGTCATTTATGTTCTTCTCTAAACTGGTTATTCTAGTTAGCAATTCCTCTAACCTTATTTCAAGGTTCTTAGCTTCCTTGCATTGGGTTAGAACATGCTCCTTTCGCTCAGAGGAGTTTGTTATTACCCACCTTCTGAAGCCTCCTTCTGTCAATTCGTCAAACTCATTCTCCGTCCAGTTTTGTTCCCTTGTTGGCAAGGAGTTGTGAGCTTTTGGAGGAGAACAAGTGTTCCAGTTTTTGGAATTTTCAGCCTTTTTGCGCTGGTTTTTCCTCATCTTCGTGGATTTATTTACCTTTGGTCTTTGATGTTGGTGACCTTCAGATGGAGTTTTTGTATGGACGTCCTTTTTGTTGGTGTTGATGCTATTGCTTTCTGTTTGTTAGCTTTCCTTCTAACAGTCAGGCCCCTCTGCTGCAGGTCTGCTGGAGTTTGCTGGAGGTTCACTGCAGACCCTGTTTGCCTCGGTATCACCAGCGGAGGCTGTAGAACAGCAGAGATCGCTGCCTGTTTCTTCTTCTGGAAGCTTTGTTCTAGAGGGGCACCCACCAGATGCCAGCCAGTGCTCTCCTGTATGAGGTGTCTGTTGACCCCTGCTGGGAGATGTCTCCCAGTCAGGAGGCACGGGGATCTGTCCCTTAGCAGAGCTTGAGCACCGTGCTGGGAGATCCCCTGCTCTGTTCAGAGGTGACAAGGAGGAACATTTACGTCTGCTGAAGCTGTGCCCACAGCCGCCCCTTCCCCCAGGTGCTCTGTTCCAGAGAGATGGGAGTTTTATATATATATAAGCCCCTGACTAGGGCTGCTGCCGTTCTTTCAGAAATGCCTTGCCCAGAGAGGAGGAATCTACACGGGCATTCTGGCTACTGTGGTGGGCTCCGCCCATTTTGAACTTCCAAGTGGCTTTGTTTACACTGTGAGGGCAAAACCGCCTACTCAAGCCACAGTAATGGTGGATGCCCGTCCCCCCACCAAGCTGGAGCATCCCAGGTTGACTTCAGACTGCTGTGCTGGCAGCAAGATTTTAAAGCCAGTTGATCTTAGCTTGCTGGGCTCTGTGGGGGTGGGATCCTCTGCGCTAGACCACTTGGCTCCCTGGCTCAGCCCCCTTTCCAGGGGAGTGAACGCTTCTGTCTTGCTGGCTGGTGTTCCAGGTGCCATTCGACACATTTCTTTTAAAGGTGCTTGAAGATGAATTCCCAGAAGTATGTAGATTTATGACCTCCATTTATCCTTCCGGTGAGGAGGATGTCATAACTTGACCTTATAATGGTATCTTGGCAATGAAGGAACTTAATGAGCATGCAGACTGCGTGTTGCCCATTGACAATCTTTATTTGACATCATTAGCAAAGTCGACCTCATAGTGAATTCTGGAAAGTTGGATACAACTGTAGACGACTTCAAGTGCTGTGGCTTTAAAAAGCGGCATAATGAGCCCTTTGTTGCGGTCAACAACATTGTGGCAAATTTGTTCAACCTAACAAGCTCTGCAAGATTTGAAGGGTCCCTTAATAAGGACCGTAATGAAATCAGCATGAATTTAGTTCCTTTTCCTCAGCTTCATTATCTTGTATCAAGCCTAACACCTCTATATACACTGGTGGATGTTACCATTTCTACTAAAAGATTGGATCAGATGTTTTCAGATGCCTTTAGTAAAGATCACCAGCTGCTTCAGGCAGACCCCAAACATAGTCTTTACCTCACCTGTGTGCCCATGGTTAGAGGAAATGTACAGATTTTACATCTTTGCAGAAATATTGAAAGATTAAAACCATCTCTACAGTTTGTCTCCTGAAATCAAGAAGGCTAGAAGACCAGCCTGTCCCTCCTGTGGGCCATTTTTATTCATTATTAGCTTTAGCAAATAACACATGTGTGAAGCCCACATTCATGGAACTGAAAGAGATATTCATGAGACTCTACAAGAAAAAAGCTCACCTTCATCACTGTCTACAAGTTGAAGGCATGGAAGAAAGCTATTTCACAGAAGCTGTGTTGTTTTTATCAGCATTCATACAGGAGTGACCACCACTGTATGAGTGGATGCCACAAAAAACATACTTGAGCCTAAGCATAGCCGTGTAAAAAAGAAACCGTCCAAAATACTTTCTTAATTTCACGTTTTTTCTCACCTTTCTGTTTCAGTATTTCTTTGAGATTCAGAAAGTTGAATTTGTTTTTCATATTAGGAAATATGAAAAGAGTGATTTCTGTTTAATCACAATTTGTCGATAATACCAGTGTGTGAAATTAGTGAAATCCTATACCTGAACTTCAGACATTTGTCTTCAGAAAAGTCTCCCTTTCTAAAATTGAGAGAATGGAGTTCTTCAGTATTATGTTGTATTTATAACCTCATATTTAGGCATTTATGCACTGATAATCACGTCTTCAATAAAAATCTTGTGCAGATATTTATCATTTATATTTTGATATTCTATTTAAATTCTCCTGATTCTGTAAAAGTAGGTACTGGGAATAGAGGAACATAATATAAATGTTTCTGTGTAATACCACTAACTATTCAGGGATAGGTTTTATTCCAACTGTTAAGGACGTTTTGTTTCTTCTTTAAATAAGAACTTGTTTTCTCAAAAGAATTCTAATTTGTACACTTAACATGTATTTGTATTAAATTTTTTAAATAATTGCTTTCTTATCAAACCAGTTGATTTTATAATAAATGTTTATATTAAAAAACAAAACAGGCCTTTTTTCACTTTATGGCTCCTAGTTTGGATTTTTACCCTGTACAGGGGGAGTTTTCAGAAGCTGTACTTCTCCCCAACAGTGCTTTTATGATCTGAACATGTTATCACCTGTTCCGTTTGCACATAACATGGTTCTGAACACAATGAAAGCAGAAGTTGGGTTCTATGTGGAATAATTTTATAATAAAGAGGAATGTGTTTAAAAACTGTCATCTTGAGTGGTATGTGTTTGCGTGTGTGCATGCATGTCGATGCACACATATAGATGTATATATGTAGAAGAGCTTTCATACCCAGGATCACTTGCCAGCTCCGTTTGGAGTAACAATATAGCCATGTGCATAAAAAAATACAAAAGAACCATTTTCTGCTTGTGTTCAATCAGGAATTAGAAAATATTTTTAGATTTATAGGATGGATTTCTAAAATTTAGAGTGATCTCTTATCACGGCCATCACCTTCCTGACTCCTCCACCCCAGAGTATATGCTGTGTGTTTGTGTGTACATAGGTATCTATTAATAATACTGTGTCAGCAGGGATATTATGACAGGGATAATCTTATTGAATTCTAAATATGTCTAAAGAACTGCAGCTTCCTTCTAAAAAAAAAGTACATTTAAATATTTTCATAAAAGTGAAGAGAATAGTATGATAACCTCATGTACTTGTCATCTTCATTTTACAACTTTTTGCTAATTTTGAAACTAGCAGTTTGATTCATTTCGTGCTTCTCAGCGTAATAGGAAAATAGTCTGCCCTGGAAATGAGAGTTTGCTGTGTTTAGATTATCACTGAAAGAAGACTAGTTAATGTGAAGTTCTGGTAAATGTGTAGTTTAGAGAGTAACAGGATAACTTCTTTTTTTAAATTAGCAAACTTACAGAGAAGTTGTAAGTATAGTAAAGAGAAGTTTTTTTCTCATCTATTTGACACTGAGTTGCTAACATGATTCTCCACCACCAGGGAATTTCGTGTATTTCCTACATACAAGGACGTTCTTCTACATAACCACAATACAACCTTGCAATCAGAAAATGAACACTGGAATTATTCCCACTATCTAATCCTCATACCCCATTCAAGATTCACTGGTTATAAACACTCTTTCTAGCAAAAGAACCAGTTTAGGATTATGTATCACATTTAGTTCTTATGTTGTATTAGTCTCCTTCAATATGGAGAAAAATTTCTCAATCTTTTTCACTTTCATGGCCTTGACATTAAAGAAGATTATAGGCCAGTTTTTTAAAATGTCCCTCAATTTGGGATTGTCTGATATTTCCTCATTATTAGATTCAGCTTATGTGAATTTGTCAGAAATATCACAGAAATGATACTGTGCCCATCTCATTGCCTCCCATCAGGAAGCATGTGATGATTTGTCACATTACTGATGATGTTCACTTTGATCACTTAATTAAGATGGACTCCTCTGAGCTCCCCCATTGTAGACTTATTCTTTTCCCTGTTGTAATTAATACATATTTTGTGAAAAGGTACTTAAGTCTCTGAAAATATCTTGTTTCTTATCAGACTTTCAGCTTATTGATTTGTTAACTTACTATGGATTCCTGGTTTCATTTTATTTAATAGGTTATAATTCATTGCTAACATTATTTGTTGCTCAGATTTTCCAGGATTTGACCAATAGGACCTTTTTCAAGGTGATTTTTGTGTCCATTTGACATTTCCTCACCATTCTTTGGGTTCTTTCTTACCTTCTGGCACAAGATAGTCCAAGCTTTTCTTGCATTGAACCAAGCACCTTTTAAGAAAAGCTTTAAGGTCTGAAGTGTGATTTTGGCTTTATATGGTGAAAAATATAGATGGCTTCTGTGGAGACAGTTCACTCAGCCTAATTTTACGACATTTACAATTTCAACTAGCATTTATTAAGCATTTCTGAACCAGGAAGTAGGGAGATCTATAATGCATGAGGATAATTAAATATTCTAGTTATCAGATGTGAGCCAGATAAATTCATGTAGTATCCATAACAGGATGTGTCTCTTAAGAGAAAGATCTACACTTGAGTTTTCCTAAAAGTTAGGAGGATTATATAAGTTATCCTGCTGTTTTAGAAGCTAGAGTTTCTGTTCCTGGAGTATATTCACTATCTAGTCATTAAGAAGTAAAATATCCTGTGCCTTCAAGGTAGAGGCATATATATGCAATAGAAAATGGATGTGCAATCCTTTGTCTCAAAATATTGGATATCTAAATGAGTAACCCAAGTAAAATAAGCATGCAGTCCTTTGATATAACTCTGGAATAAAACATGGAGTTGTATTTTCGCTCTATTTTTACCTTTTACAAACTTCTTAGCTTCTTTAAAACTTACATATTGTCACCTGTAAAGTGAGAATAACAACTACTTACATGGATCTTAGTAAGATTATATTAACTTGCACAGGACTTAGTGTGTAGAAAGTGCTCAGGACACCTAAGTTTCTTCCCATGTTATGGATATGATGAGAGTGAGAGGTTAGTCTTAAGATAGTGTGCCTATAAACTTGAATTTCTCATCTTTTAAAATCATCCTTTATTTCAAAACTCATGTGTTTTAAAAAGATAAAATGTATCTCACAGATTAGTTTTAAGGAATAAGCGAAATAATATATGAAGAATACTTTATAAATTGCAATTATAATGCTCTTTGCTTTTAATTTGTATTAAGGAAAAAATATTTTTATATATTGAGGAAAGTTGAGATTTGATTTAAATTAATCAAGAGAGGCATTAAAAATAAGCAAAGACATGAATAGACACTTCTCAAAAGAAGGCAAGTGGCCAAAAAACATGAAGAAATGTTCCACATTACTACTCACCTTAGAAATGCAAATCAAAACCACAATGAAATACCGTCTCATACCAGTCAGAATGGCCACTATTAAATAGTCAAAAAACCACAGATGCTAGCAAGGCTGTGGAGAAAAGGGAACTCTTATATACGTTGGTGGGAATGTAAATTAGTTCAGCCACTGTGGAAAGTAGTTTGGAGATTTCTCAAAGAACTTAAACCAGAACCACTATTCAACCCAGCAATCCTATTACTGAGTATATATCCCCCAAACCCCAAATCTATCAAAAAGGAACATGCACTTACACGTTCACTACAGTACTATTCAGAAAAGCAAAGACATGGAATCAACCTTAGTACCTAGTGATGGTGGATTGGATAAAGAAAATACATGTATACCACAGAATATTATGCAGCTATAAAAAATAATGAAATCATGTCCTTTGCAGCAACATGGATGCAGCTGGAGGCCCTTATCCTAAGCAAATTAATGCAGGAGCAGAAAACCAAATACCACATGTTCTCACTTCCAGTGGGAGTTAAACACTAGATACTCGTGGACATAAAGATGGCAATAGTAGAAACTGGGGACTACTAGACAGGGGAGAGATAGAAAGGGGTGAAGGTTGAAAAACTAACTTTTGGGTGATAGGATCATTCATACCCCAAACCTCAGCAACATGCAATATACCCAGGCAACAAACACACACATGTACCCCCACAAGCTAAAATGAAAGTTGGAAAAAAAAATAAGAAACACTGAAAATGCTAATTTAAATCTTACACATTGGGTATAGGTTCCATAACTACTTTGTGTAATCATTTGGCCTTCTGTTATGTTTCATGTTTTATAAGTAAGTATGGCAATCGAGTATAATCTAAATTATATGTTGGAGGTTGGGAAGTATCACATAATCAATTTTGAGCCTATTGCTTCTTTCAGATCTATAAACACTAGCAAGGAAAATCGTTTATTTTCTTCTTCCAAATAGCAATAAGAATAAATGGTAATGCTATAGCAACTGTAGACCATAGTGTTAATGTTAGTATGAGTGTCAGACTTCAGCTTTGCCTGTTTCCTATTGATAAATGGAAATATTAATGGTATTAATAGTATAATTTCGAATATACTACATTTTAGGTTAGAGGTCTAAGAGCTAGTCTTAGTTTATTCTTAAAAATTATTTGTCATTAACTAATAAAATATTCAGAGGGAATACACTATTGCTTGTATAATAAATCAGATTTCTGATTATTTATAATTTCTGCCTTGGTTTCTTTTCATAGTATGAAAGATATATGAACCAATGACATATATGGTATATATAGGAATATCACTTTCAGCTAGAAGAATTTTTCTGTGGCTAATTCAGTTTGCTTATTTATAGACAAAGTTAGAATTTGGAGATTATCTTGGAGATTTCTCATTTTACAGGTGGAATGTGAGGAACAGGGAAGTTGTTACTGCATGATGTAAAATATGGTACATGGTTCAGGAGTTAATAGTCTTAGTATCTATTTTTATTTTATAATCTGTGTTGTTTATACTGCCTCTGAAAGTGTGATGAACTTTGGTTTTTAGTATCGGGATCAGTATGTGTTGTAGGAAGAACATTAAATTGAAACAGTCTAGAAACTTGGGTTCTACTCGTTTATTTCCTTTTTTTTTTAGTAAATTTTACTTTGCTTTTTCATAGGTCTGGTTAAACTAATTTCATCTTTATTTTTTTAGGTTGATTATTCTAGACCTTCAGCAAAACACAGGAAAATAGCTACCTCATTTCGTGATACTTCTCTCAAAGACGTTTTAGTGCTAGCATGCTCTCTTTTGAAAGAGGTAAGTTATTTGATAATTCAACTTCCTAGTTAGAATATTTGGGAAATTTTAAGAGTTTCAAAAAAATTTCAGTTGGATTTTCCCCCCAATTCTGCCTTTTAAAGAATTATTGTGGACAGACTTAAGTATAGTAAATTTGCATAAGTCTGTAAGCAGTTCCAAAAAATTCACTTTTACTCACTGGGCATACGATAAGGTGAAATCCAAAGGGAATCTAATAACTTATCTTTAGGTGGTAGTTTCATTGCCTTCCCAGTGTTGATTCTTTAATTATAGAAGCTAATTTAGTATTAGTTTCTTTATCTGCTTGCTTATATTTTGATAGGATGCAGATGAAAAATGAAATGACAATATTTTCCTGATTCATCAGCTATCAAAATTTATTCATAGTTCAGCCAAGATCGTTGACTTTAACAACTTCTTTGGGAAATAGTATTTCCCCATTTGCTACTTAGTGCCGTATTGAATATTAGTGATAGTATGATTCGTAATGATACTGTATTCTCTTGTATAATATAGGGACTCCATCATGCTATTCAAGCCTGATAATTGGTGTAATACAGCATTTCTGAAAGTATGCTCCAATAAGCACTAGTTTCCAATTATTTCAGTTCGTTGATGTAGTAACATGACAACTGCCACACTATGTCAGACCCAAAGACCTTCTGTTATCTTAAAATTTTTCTGTTAACATAGAAAATTTTAACATACACAAAAGTAGATAGACTAGTATAGCCAGTTAACCTATCAGCCAGTTAAACAGTAGCAACTCACAGCCAATCTTGTTTTCTCTCTATTCCTACCTACCCACTTCTTTTTATATTATTCTTCAAGCAGAATCCCAAATTTCATATAAGCAGAATCCCAAATTTCATATACCTAAAAGGTATAGTTGTTTTCGGTTTGTGTGAGAATGGGCATTATTTTGGAAACAGGATTGTTCTCCAGAAGCTTTGTGAGTATCCTCCAACATTCAGAGTTCTGATTGCCTTTATTAGCTGAGTGTGATTCTTTTATGCATGAAGTTAACCCAGTTTTTCTTGAAGAAGGTAACATTACTTCCTATATATGGAACAGTATAACTTTGTAAACTCTTTTACTAGTTTTCATTTGACATTGAAAAATTATTTTAAGTCATGAAGTGTAAGTTTATTGATGTGTTTCACAGTGTTTTGTTTGATTTTGTACTTTTTTCAGGTGTTGGCCAAACCTTTAAATCTTCAAGATCAATGTCAGCAAAATCTGGTAATGCAAGTCTTGAAACTGGTCCTTAACTGCCTTAACTTTGACTTCATTGGCAGTTCAGCAGATGAATCTGCAGATGATCTTTGCACGGTGCAGATTCCAACAGCTTGGAGAACAAGTAAGAAAAAAGTTTGGTATGAAGGGTCATCAACATAAAGGCACAGTATTAAGCAATATAGTTTTCCTATGTATAGTTATCTTTTTGCTAGGAATTTAAAAAAGAGCTCAAATGGATTTGTAACCTAAAGTAGCTGCTGATGGCTAATATTGAAGTGTTTTCTGTAATTCATATTATAGTAACTTCTATATTTCGATTTTGGAAAAAAGAAAAAACAAGGACTGCACTAGAGCTAAATGGAGAGCAGATTTGGGAGGAAAGTCAAGAGCTCTGATTTGAAACTTTCAGATAAACAGAGTGGGACAGTATCCCACTCTGTTTATGATCATTTTCAGGTGTTGGCCAAACCTTTAAATCTTCAGGATCAATGTTAGCAAAATCTGGTAATGAAGGTCTTGAAACTGGTCCTTAACTGCCTTAACTTTGACTTCATTGGCAGTTCAATAGGTGATTCTGCAAATGATCTTTGCACAGTGCAGATTTCAACAACTTGGAGATCAAGTAAGAAAAAAGTTCAGTATGAAGGGTCATCATGAGAAAGAAAAAAGTTTAATATGAAGAGTTGACAAGAGATGTCAACATATTTTTTAGGGTTATAAAGAGAACGAATTAGATTAAGTGACCTAGAAGAGGAGAGTCGCAACTTGCTTATAGAAAGGGATACGAAGAAAAAGGAAGCTAATTTGTTCTCCCATGTTCCAGAAAAATGGTGGCACCTAAAGTACCTCTGAGCTCAGAATTGGGAAATGGGGCTGACAGGGTTTGATAAAAAGTCTGTACTCTGAACAGTTAAACTCTCCAGGATCTTCTCTACCACCTGTGCAGCTAGGTGACTGCCTTTTCCTCCCTTTTCTCTACCTGTACTACTTCTTTACTTTCCAAGACCAGAGTTTTTTCCCTCAAGAAATAAAACTGGAGAGGCCTCATATTCATGGATACCAGGTATAATAGAGGAACAGTATTAATTTTGTGAAAAACTTGTAATATGGAGATCAGAGACTACAACAACAAAAGGGAACTTTGTGTTCTGTATCTTGACTGTTGTGGTGGAAACATGAACCAATACATGTAATAAAAAATTTCACAGACTGAACACACACATCTACACACACATGAGTACATGTAAAACTGGGAAATCTGAATAAGATTGTGGATTTTATCAATGTGAGTGTCCTGGTTGAGATATTATACTGTAGTTTTGCAAGAAATTACCATTGTAGGAAAATGGGTAGGAGTTCACGGGGTCTTTCTGTATTATTTTTTGCAACTGCATGTGAATCTACAATTATCTCAAAGTTTAATTTTAAAATGGAGGGTAGTTAATAGCAACAGAGACAAGGTGAAAGTAGAAATAAACTTCAGAAAGATATAATGAATATGCCCAGAGAGATGATGAGATAATGCATCCCTGAAACAAGGGCAGGATATTGTTCAGAGAATGTTCCAAATTTACAGGACAGTTGCCAAAATAAAACATCCAGTGGAAAAGTTGTAAGATAAAGTTAACACAATCTCCTAGAATGTAGAACAAAAAAGCAAGGAGATGTTTGATAGGAGGAAAAAAAATAAGAAAACTAGAAGATGAAATTAAGGAGGTGTGATGGTTAGGAGTTCTAGAAAGAGAGGATGGAGAAAGAAGGAAATTTGCAAACAGATAGTACCCCAAAATGTTCTGAGCTCTGAAGGGTATGCATTTTTGTATTGAAAGATCCCACCAAGTTCCCAGCATAATGAATAAAAAAGATATTCACTAAACTTTATAATCATGACATTTTAGAATAGTAAGGATAAAGAAAAAAATTGTAAAACTTACCAGAAAGAAAAAAGTAAATCTCCTCCTACAAAGGATTGGGGTCAAGAAGGTATTAGACTTCTCAACAGCACTGAAAGCTAGAAGATAATAGAGTAGTATCTTCAGGCTTCTGAGGGAAAGCTGTTTCCAAACTAGACCAAACTTACCAAATCTAAGATAGAATAAAGACATTTTCAGATATGCGAGTGCCTCCAAAATTTATCCCTTGTGTACTTGCTCTCAGGAAGCTACTTGATGTACATGCAAAGAAAGTGGAAGATAATGGAATTTGGGAAATAGGCACTTCAACACAAGATGACAGTGAAAGACATAAAAAGGCTACAGTTGTATAACAAAGTTAAGGAGCAACCAGTTCAAGTTGAAGGCTCTGGGAGGTAGCGGTGGGTGAATGCAAATGATGGGTTATTTGATGCTATTGATGGTGTGGAACATGTTATGAAGAACATTGTGCCAATCTGTCAGAGCATTTGGAGAGAATTAGTGACAGATACACAACTAAGCACAGAAAAGATGCTATGATTAAGTCCAGTGAGTATTAGAAATGTGATGTAATTACAGCTCAGCCGTTAATGTTATTTACATAGTCATAATAAATGTAAACACATAGAATTGATTTAATCACAAATTGTGATAATGGTGGGTTTTCGAGAGGATTGCTTGTGGAGAGAGTGGTAGGGGTGGTAGGGATGTGGCATTCGTGATTAGACAGCTAAAGCGTTACACACTGTAATAGGAATGCAGTTGATGTCTAAAGTAAAACAATCAAATGAAGAAATAGTATAGGCTATTATTTGGAAACATGACTGTAACTATAGCTAAAAGAGTTGAAAAGCAGTTGGAATGGGATAGGGTACAGTTTTTTTAATTACAAGCTTTTTAATACTGTTTACTTTTTGATACTGTTTGAATTCTCAATGTTTATATTACTTGAGTACAAATAAAAATAGAAGATTCTCCCATTTCAAACTGCAGTGCTACACAGAGGAAGTGCTACATGAGGAAGAGCCTGGCTAGTTAATTTCTGTCTGTATTATTTCATCTTTCAAAGGAAAATAGCTGGGAATTAAAAATAGGCCTAACTGGAAGGAATGGCCACATGCAGAGGTCTTGGATTTCTCAGTTTGTGTGATATTGTCTTACTTCGTTAAGATCACTGAATTGAAAGTAATGGTGCTAGAAAATAATTTTTTTTCCCAGTTTTCCTGGAACCAGAAACATTGGATCTTTTCTTCAATTTGTATCATTCACTTCCACCACTACTGTCTCAGTTAGTAAGTAAAAGTCATTCATTATTTCATTAAAAAATACCTGTGATTTTTATCTAATTTAAATAAGGGGTGGTATATATTTACTTCAAAAATTCTGTTTATATATTCAATTGAGTTTACTTTTCACAATAAGTTCTTATATTTTCTGGGATGTATACTGCTTAAACTATTTGTCAAATTTTGTTTGTTTTGTCAACATTACATTTTATTTCATGGGTGAGCCTAGAACCAGTAACTATTGATTTAGCTCTTGCCCAGAGCCAGGACAACCTACGAATCTCTAAATATATATTTTTTTCCTACTCAGTTCCCATAGGGCCTAAGTCCAGCAGCTGACCACCACACAAGGACTTTCCCTTCTACTACCCTTCTCTAACTCTTCCTCAACCTTGCCTGGCTCCATGTCTTAGGTTTGACAGGCTGTCCCCTTCAGATCTCTGAATAAGAAACGAAAGGGATCTACTCACTTGAATTGTGTTCATCAAGCCAGTTATTTATATATTTTTTGAATCAGTGTAAATTCTATTGCATGCTTAAAAAGTTCTTGATACTCTGTAGTTATATAGAACTTTGAGACTCTGAGCTCCATCTTTGCGGAGCCTAAAACAAATCTGTCAAGGTTATTAAAAAATCGTAAGTTTAATGTTTAAACTTGCAGAAGTAAAGCTGGGGAGTTCTAATATTGCCATTTTCTGAAAAACATATTCCATGTTTAAAGTATATATCAGCGATATGTTTGTTTAGGTATCTTATTGCCTAAAAGGGAGGAAAGCATTCACAGAAATGTCCTTTTTAAAAAAACATGTCTTCTCTTGAATCTAGAGTTTAAGGTAGTGCTTTTTAAACTGGGTTTCTCAGAGTACCTCATGTTTCCAGTTGGGGCCACAGCCTTCTGTCTTTCAGTCACAACAGTCTTGCTTTTAGTTGTGTAGAAACCATGGTTTCATGTAATTATGTTTTGGGATAAAACAAAAAAGTACCAGTGCTTAAAAAATAAAGTAGAAAACAACTGCTTTGAGAGATAGTAACGAACATTTATTGGACATGTCCTATTTATTGTATGATACTTACCTCACTTAATCTTCAAAGTGGCCCTGAAAGGTAAATAATAAAATCCGTACTATGTAGACCCAGAAAAACAGAAAACAGACCCAGATTGACTAAGTGACCTCCCCCAGGGCAACAAAGAAAATATTGGCATTGAGATTCAAACACAGGTCTTTTTTGCCCCCAACCCAGGTGTTTATAATACGCTAGTGGTTCCCATACTTGTACTTCTGAGTTTTCTAAGGACTTTTTGTTTTTGTTTTTAATTTGAGTTTTAGGTTCTAATGGTAGGGGCTGTGGCAAACTGGAGCACATCTAAAACGGGCATCATTTGATTTTTGTCTCTTTTCTCACCAGAAAGTGCCTACCTTTTCCAGCACCATTTTCAGACTATTTTTTAAGATGCTAATGGGTGTTGTAAAATATTCCTTGACCAATTAAATTTGGAATATGCTGGATTAGATTACAGGTTCCCCCTGCCCCCTCCCACAGGATACCACAGTACATAATGTGCACTATTTCCCAAACATACTGTACCACAAAACCATATTTTCTTTTCAGTAGAAAACTTGATTCATTAGAAAATGGAACTGGGCATCGTAAGCAATTGAGAGCCTATTAAATATATAGCATGTCCAGGCCTTGAACTGGCAGATTTTGTTAATGAAAAAACATTAGAGGGGAATACATACAAATAGGAATTTTTATGATGGGGTAGAAGGATTGTGGGTGGTGGGAGTGGTTGATGATATTTAGCTTTTATTATTTTTATGTTCTATAATGCTTTTTATGTTGCATTATAATGCATTATATTCTATAATGCATTAAAATTAAATTCATTTTAAATGTAAAGACTAGTAGTATTTCTTACATGTGGCCACAGTTACTTTGAAAATTGAAATGAAATTTTTTTGGTATTTTTTAGGCACTTTCATGTTTAGTTCAGTTTGCTTCGACAAGAAGGTCCTTATTTAACAGTCCTGAACGTGCCAAGTACCTTGGTAATTTAATTAAGGGAGTAAAAAGGATACTTGAAAACCCTCAGGTATTTATGAAGTAATTTAATACTTAGCATATAGAGATACAGTTTTTCAGCTAAAGGCATATAATAAACTCATCATGAATTTATTATGATTCTGGAAGAAAACATTTAGTATCATATTTATCTTCCTTAGAGCTTTTTTTGTTGTTGTTGAGATCAAGTCTTGCTCTGTTGCCCAGGCTGGAGTGCAGTGGTGCCATCTTGCCTCACTGCAACCTCCACCTCCTGGGTTCCAGCAATTCTTCTCCCTCAGCCTCTTGAGTAGCTGGGATTATAGGCTTGCACCCACCACCCCTGCTAATTTTTGTAGTTTTAGTAGAGACGGGGTTTCACCATGTTGGCCAGGCTGGTCTCAAACTCCTGACCTCAAGTGATCCACCTGCCTCGGCCTCCCAAAGTGCTGGGATTACAGGCATGAGCCACCATGCTCAGCCCTTAGATCTCATTTGTAGTAGAGATGGGTAGTTTTTAAAAATGGATGTTTCCATGGCTGACTTCTGTGTTTCTCTTATTTTTTTCTTTTAGGCAAATATGACTAGAGATTATCTATCTTACTATGCTTCTGTCTTTTACCATTGTGTTACATTTCTTTGCTTGCACTTCATAAACTACTGAAGTGATTAATTCAGTATGTCCACCTTATGAATAGAAGACATAATATAAATCGGAATGTTAATATTGGAGCAAGTGGCCTTAAATTATGAAATAATGTTTTCTTGCCCTCTTGTGGACAAGTAAGAGTTTGTAGATTTTAAAATTTTTTCTGCATTAACTTTAGAGCTTCATTGCCAATATTCATTTCAGAGAACTGCAAAGCTGCTATTGAGTGATTTTGGGTGCTTAGATAAAATATTTTGTTTTACTTTTTATTTTGATTTTGGTTTAAAATATCTGTAAAATACAGATTTTTAAAGGTTAAATGATTTAAGGAGGTTTATCTAATTCTCTTGGTTATTAATAAATTTTGGGGGGTGACATATAATATCTTTAGTAAGAATGTTCTACAAAAAGCAATTGTTTTTGCATATTCTCAGAAGTATTTTATGGGTTATGCATTTATTTTATCTTTTCAATGTTAGTGTAGTTGTGAAATTTTCTGTTTTGCTGATAAAGAGGATTTTACCAGTATATTTTAAAATTTTTAGTTGTTTAACTCAATATCATCAACCAATAGGTGGAAGATAATATGCTAATGCCTGATAATTTCTCTTAAATGATTTTCCAACATCCTTATGTTGATGTTCCATGGCTGTAAAAGTTGGTATGAATATTAGATTGTTTTAGAATCACAAACATGTTTTAAAGATCTATGATTACAAAATTTTTTTGGTTATTTGTCCTTAATAGATACTATTTTCTATATATTTCATGGAGCTCCTATGAATGAAATTGCTTAGAGACTTTCAGTTTTACAAAGATACTTTTTGAATTCTGTTTTCATCCCAGCTACAGTGCATACTAAAACTGTTTTCAAGGAGCTTACAGACCACTGGGCAGACCTTTTTTGTTATTTCATTTTAATCTATACTCCCCCAAAATTTACCTGGGTAGATTTTGTTTTTGCTCAACTTTAGTTATTTGCTCAACTTTATTCCTTACATTGCAGTAATTTGTTTGAATGACTGTCTAGAGACATGGAGAGACACGGAGTTGCTTGAGGGTACAGTGCCTGTAGATACTCAATAAATATTTGTTTAATTAAGGAAATTTCTGTCATTTGTGTGCTCATACATACCATTTAAGTCTGATGAGTATTGTTCTTTCCTAGAGTTTACTTTTAATCTTAAATATTTTCCAGATCCTTTGTTGACTTCTGTTTAAACCACAGTACACACACACACACACACTCTCAAAACTTTTGTGTACTATAATAGCTTCCCCAAAATTATAATTTAGTCATTGTGATGCAGATCTTCTTCCAAGGCCTCTGCTTTGGATTCTTTATTATTAATCATTGATGACAAAACTAGACCTAGCAGGAATCTATTTTTTTTACATTGTTAACTACCCAATTGATACAGAGTATTTTAAGTAAGTACCCATGAAAATTGGGAGACTTAAGATGCTTTGGGGTTTTACTGATTTTATTGTCCATAGGTTGGCTTGTTTTTAAGCCTTTCTTTTTGTCTCATAATTTAGGGTTTGTCTGATCCAGGTAATTATCATGAATTTTGCCGATTTTTGGCTCGTTTAAAGACAAATTATCAGCTGGGAGAATTAGTTATGGTGAAGGAATATCCTGAAGTTATTAGATTGATTGCTAATTTTACCATTACTAGCCTACAGGTAGGTAAAAATATGTAATTATGTTAAACTGTAGCCAGTTTTAAAACAACTTCTTGGTAAGGGTTGGTGGGGGTATTTTAAAAATATCTATTAATTTGATTACTTTGCTGGAAATGTTCATTGCAGGGTTTTAGGTAAAAAAGTTCATTGAAATGTATATAACAAAAATTGAGAAGCTACTTAAATATCTAATAATTGAATAATGGCTTGAGAAACTATAATAAAATCTATGTGAAGAAATAAAATTTTTACAGATTATATTGAAGTTTTATAATTTTAGGGGAGAGATTATAAAACCATGTTTTTCACATGATGTCAACTCTGAAAAATATTCATGGAATGATTAGAGGGAAGTAGAGTAATATTTTAATGTTACTCTGGGTGGTAAAATAATAGAAATGTTGGTTTCTTTCTACTTTTTTGCATTTATAAATTTGCTATATTAAGTGTTCATTAGTTTTATGGTAAGAATAAAAGTTAATTTAAAAATAGATGTTTAGTAATTTTATTCTGTAATTCTTATTGTAGGAAGATGTAATATTTTAAATAACTTTTGCTTTATTTCTTTGTAGCATTGGGAATTTGCTCCTAACAGTGTTCATTATTTGTTAACTCTGTGGCAAAGGATGGTAGCGTCTGTTCCTTTTGTGAAATCAACTGAACCCCACCTATTAGACACTTATGCACCAGAAATCACAAAGGCCTTTATCACTTCTCGGTTGGACTCTGTTGCCATAGTTGTGAGGTATTCAAAAACTAAATGTTTTTGTTGTATTTCCTTTTGACCATTGGAATTTTTTAAGATAAACGTATAAATTTAAAACTCACCTTTTTTAGTGTACAGTTGTATGATTTCTGACAAGTGCACACAGTTGTAGAACTACCATCACAATTGAGATATAGAATAGTTCCATCAATCCAGATAGTTCTTTTGGCTCCTTTTTCAGTCAGCCCCTCTCCTCACCCTCATCTCTGGCAGTTACTGATCTGTTTTGTGTCCCTGTAATTTTTTTTTTGCCTTTTCCAGAATGTTGTATAAATGAAATTATACAGTATGCAGCTTTTTAGTCTGATTTTTTTCCACTTAGCATAATGCATTTGAGATTCCTCTGTGTTGTGTTAGTACTTTACTTTCATTGCTGAGTAGTGTTCCATTTTGTGGATATATCAGTTTGTTTACCAATTCACCTGTTGCTGGACTTTTGAGTTGTTTATGTTTTTGGCAATTGTAAATAAGACTGATGTAAATACTCCTGCACAGATTTTGTACAAACATAAGTTTTTGTTTCTCCTGGGTAAATACCTAGGTGTGGGATTCCTGGGATGCATGTTAAGTATAGTATATATTTTACTTCACAAGAAGCTGCCAAACTATTTTGCAAAGTGGCTGTACCATTTTGCATTCCCGCTTACAATGTTTGAAAGACTTAATTGCTCTGTGTTCTCACTAGCACTTGATATTTGTAGTTTGAAAAAATTTTACTCATTCTAATAGGTGTGTACCTCATTGTGGTTTTCCCTTAGTGACTAATAATGTTGAGCATATTTTCATGCACTTATTTACCATGTGTATGTATTCATTGGTAATATGCTAGTCAAATCCATTTCCCATTTTTAATTGGGTTGTAATTTTCTTATATTGAGATTTGAGCAGTCTGTATATTTTCTTCACAAGTCTTTCTGTTATGTGTTTGCAAATATTTTCTCTGTTGTTTGCCTTTTCATTTTCTTTCTTTTTTTGTATTATACTTCAAGTTCTAGGGTACACGTGCACAATGTCTTGCCACACTGTCTTCCACAATGGTTGAATTAATTTACATTCCCACCAACAGTGTAAAAACATTCCTATTTCTCCACATCCTCTCCAGCATCTGTTGTTTCCTGACTTTTTAATGATCACCATTCTAACTGGCTTGAGATGGTATCTCATTGTGGTTTTGATTTGCATTTCTCTGACCAGTGCTGATGAGCATTTTTTCATGTGTCTGTTGGCTGCACAAATGTCTTCTTTTGAGAAGTGTCTGTTCATATCCTTTGCCCACTTTTTGATGGGGTTGTTTTTTTCTTGTAAATTTGTTTAAGTTCTTTGTAGATTCTGGATATTAGCCCTTTGTCAGATGGGTAGATTGCAAAGATTTTCTCCCATTCTGTAGGTTGCCTGTTCACTCTAATAATAGTTTCTTTTGCTGTGCAGAAGCTCTTTAGTTTAATTAGATCCCATTTGTCAATTTTAGCTTTTGTTGCCATTGCTTTTGGTGTTTTAGTCACGAAGTCCTTGCCCATGCCTATGTCCTGAATGGTATTGCCTGGGTTTTCTTCTAGGGTTTTTATGGTGTTAGGTCTTACATTTAAGTCTTTAATGCATCTTGAGTTAATTTTTGTGTAAGGTGTAAGGAAGGGATCCAGTTTCAGCTTCCTACATATGGCTAGCCAGTTTTCCCAGCACGATTTATTAAATAGGGAATCCTTTCCACATTTCTTGTTTTTGTCAGGTTATTCAAAGATCAGATGGTTATAGATGTGTGGTGTTATCTCTGAGGGCTCTGTTCTGTTCCATTGGTCTATATCTCTGTTTTGGTACCAGTACCATGCTGTTTTGGTTACTGTAGCCTTGTAGTATAGTTCGAAGTCAGGTAGCATGATGCCTCCAGCTTTGTTCTTTTTGCTTAGTATTGTCTTGGCTACGCAGGCTCTTTTTTGGTTCCATATGAACTTTAAAGTAGCTTTTTCCAATTCTGTGAAGAAAGTCAGTGGTAGCTTGATGGGGATAGCATTGAATCTATAAATTACCTTGGGCAGTATGGCCATTTTCACAATATTGATTCTTCCTATCCATGAGCATGGAATGTTTTAGCAAGGTTCATAGCTTCCTTGCATTGGGTTAGAACATGCTTCTTTAGCTCAGAGAAGTTTGTTGTTACTGACCTTCTGAAGCCTACTTCTGTCAACTCATCAAACTCAGTCTCCATCCAGTTTTGTTCCCTTGCTGGTGAGGAGCTGCAATCCTTTGGAGGAGAAGAGGTGCTCTGGTTTTTGGAATTTTCAGCTTTTCTGGTCTGGTTTCTCCCCATCTTTGTGGTTTTATCTACCTTTGGTCTTTGGTGTTGGTGACCTACAGATGGGGTTTCTGTGTGGATGTCCTTTTTGTTGATGTTGATGCTATTGCTTTCTGTTTGTTAGTTTTCCTCCTAACAGGCCCCTCAGCTGCAGGTCTGTTGGAGTTTGCTGGGGGTCCATTCCAGACCATGTTTGTCTTGGTATCAACAGCAGAGGCTGCAGAACAGCAAATAGTGCTACCTGATCCTTCCTCTGGAAGCTTCATCCCAGAGGGTCACCTGCCTGTTTGAGGTGTCTGTTTGCCCCTACTGGGAGGTGTTTCCCAGTCAGGCTACGCGGGGGTCAGGGACCCGCTTGAGGAGGTGGTCTGTTCGTTCTCGGAGCTTGAACGCCATGCTGAGAGAACCACTGCTCTCTTCAGAGCTGTCAGACAGGGACGTTTAAGTCTGCAGAAGCTGTCTGCTGCCTTTTGTTCTGCTATGCCCTGCCACCAGAGGTGGAATCTATAGAGGCTGAGCTGCGGTGGGCTCTGCCCAGTCTGTGCTTTGTTTACACTGTGAGCTATTCAAGCCTCAGCAATGGCGGACGCCCCTTTCCCCGTCAAGCTACAGCATCACAGTTTGATCTCAGACTGTTGCACTAGCAGTGAGTAAGTCTCCATGGGCGTGGGACCCACTGAGCCAGGCATAGGAGGGTATCTCCTGGTCTGCAGGTTGCTAAGACCGTGGGAAAAGCACAGCATTTGGTCAGAAGTGTACTGTTTCTCCAGATACAGTCTGTCACGGCTTCCCTTGGCTAGGAAAGGGAAATCCCCCGATCCCTTGTGCTTCCCGGGTGAGGCGACGCCCTGCCCTGCTTCAGCATGCCCTCCGTGGGCTGCACCCACTGTCCAACCAGTCCCAATGAGACGAATCAGGCACCTCAGTTGGAAATGCAGAAATCACCCATCTGCACTGATCTCACTGGGGGCTGCAGACCGGAGCTGTTCCTATTCGGCCATCTTGGAAACCCTCTGCCTTTTGATTTTCTTAATAGAGTCTTCAGAGGAGCAGAAGTTTTAAATTTTGACTAAGTCCAGTGCTTTATATTTTCTTTTATCTATTATGTTTTTGTTGTTATACCTATGGAAACTAATCCAAGGTCAGAGAGATTTTTATTTTCTCTTCTAGGAGTTTTATTGTCTTAGAATTTACGTTTTAGTCTGTGATCTCTTTCAGGCTAATTTTTGTATATTACCTGGCATAAGGCTAGAGTTCTTTTTTTTTTTTTTTTGGCATATAGATGACCAGTTATTTCAACATCATTTGTGTAACAGACTATCCTTTCTCCACTGAATTGTTTTTATGCTTTTGTCAAAAATTAATTTACTGCATACGTGTAGTTCTATTTCTGGACTCTGTCTTCACTGATCTATGTGTCTGTTCTTTCACCAGTACCCTGTCTTGATTAGGTTTATAATAAGCTTTGAAACCAGATAGTATGAGTTCTCTAAGTGGCTTTTCTCTTTCAAAATTGTTTTGGCAATTCTACTTTCTTTGCTTTTCCATGTATATGTTTGAATCAGTATCTCAGTTTCTACAAAGAAGTTCTGCTGGGATTTTGACTGGGATTGCATTGAAACTGTAGATTAACTTGGGGAAAGAACTGACATCTCACCAATATTGAGTTTCTTAGTTCCTGAGCATGTCTATCTTTTAATTTAGCTCTTCTCTGATTTCTTTCATCAAACATTTTATGGTATTTAGCCTTCAGATCTTGCATACATTTAGGTAGATTTAATTGATATTTTGTGTTTCCTACTGCCTTTGTATGGTACTGTTTTTTAAATTTGAATTTCCAGTTGTTCACTGCCAATATCTACTAATACAGGTCATTTTGTATATTGACCTTGTATGCTATGACCTTAGTAAACTTACCTATTAGTTTGAGTAGCATTTTTGTGTTTCTAAAAATATTTTCTATTTACATAATCATGCCATCTTCAGATATAGACAGTTTTATTTTTTACTTTCTAATACATTTCTATTTTATTTTTTATTATTTTTATTTTTTTTTTTTAGAGACAGAGTCTCGCCCTGTCACCCCAGCTGGAGTGCAGTGGCGTAGTCTTAGCTCACTGCAACCTCCGCCTTCCAAGTTCAAGCCATTCTCATGCCTCAGCCTCTTGCGTAGCTGGGATTACAGGTGTGTGCCACCATGTCCAGCTAACTTTTGTATTTTTAGAGTCAGGATTTTGCTATGTTGGCCTGGCTGGTGTCAAACTCCTGGCCCCAAGTGATCCTCCTGCCTCCGTCTTTTATTCCTTTATTATAGAATTTTTATTTAACATAAAGTTTATTTGTGGTGAATAAAAGTACCTCACATTCTAATGTTGTCTGCAAACTTATTCTGTGTTTGCAGAGATGACTTAGATGATCCACTGGATGATACTGCCACTGTGTTTCAGCAGTTGGAGCAGTTGTGCACTGTCAGCAGATGTGAATATGAAAAGACATGTACTCTTCTTGTGCAGTTATTCGACCAAAATGCACAGAATTACCAAAAACTTCTGCATCCATCTTCTGGTGTAACTGTGGACATCACCATTCAGGAAGGTTAGTAAACTTTATAGACTACTGAGTATTATGTTGAATATTAATTAACATCATTAATCACTTTAATAGTTTTACTGCAAATTATTTTTATGTATTTTCCCCAATTCCTGGTCCCCTAATAAACCATTCATTTTATTAACCTTCTGGGTGTATTGGTAATTTGTTGGTTGATTTTTTTTTTTCAGTTTTCCTCTATAAGATTCATAGTATATACTTCTCTCTGCAATCAATATCAAGAAAAATTGATAATGGCCCTTGAGCAGATAGTTTATGAACATAACTATCTTAACTGGTTATGCTTTCTTCTTTGCTATACTTGATTGTAAACTCAGAACCCAATTTCAGCCAATAAAAAGTATATAATATAGCATTATGATTTTGCTTTTAGGTATTAGCCTTCATTATGGCTTTACTATTATTTTTATTCCTCAATTTCTTCTTTATTTTGTTTTTAATCCTTTATTGATGGAGGAGGTATTTATTTCTGTATATCCTTTTAGGTCCTTTCAGGAACATAGGGAGTAAAAATAAATACATTTTTCCAATTTTCTTGATAAGATGCACTACGGGAATGGAAATTTCTAGTAGAAAGCACTTTATAGTTCTGAACTTGTTTTTCATATTTGTTTATCTTGTATTGGAAAGTGAGTTTAGTAAGGGATCATAATCAAGTTTACTTCCAGTGATTTCCCATTTTAACTTAAAAAAACTTTTAGAAGATTATCCTTTACATTTGAATAACGTTTTTTAAAAATGCCTTTTGTTTATTATCTGTCCATCTTGCTTTAAGTCACACAATACTGCTGAGGGGCTAGTGTGAGATAATCTTCTCTACTTCAGTGTTTTTTTTTCTTTTATGGGATCTTATTTGTAAATTAAATGGGGAGAACTAACAGTTTTGCAGCATTTAGTCTCTTCATTATTGATTTATTCTTCTAGAAGACTTTTGAAAGTTATTAAATATCAAATTCATATAAAAGGATATTTATATATATTGAGACATACAGAATAGCAGTAACTACAAACACCGTTACCTTGCTTAAGGAATAAGTCATTGCCAATACCTTTGCAGCATTTTTTGTTCCTCTTTCCAAATCTGTCCTCTTTCCTATCAATAGAAAATACTTAACAATCTTGAATTTTGTGTTTATCAATTCATGCCTTTTCTTCAGTTTTACCACGTGTATGCATTCTGAAGATAATACATGATATTGCCTATTTCCAACTTTATACAAATGGAATCATACTGCATTTATTCTTTGACAACTTTATTCTTACCATTTCTCAGTATTTTATTTATGACAGCTCATACTGATGCATATAGCTATAGTTCCTTCATTTTCAGTGCCATGCACTGTTACGTTGTTTGAATGTATCTCAGTTTATTTGTGCATTCTCTTGTTAATAGGTATTTGTTTTCTGTTTTTTGTTAATAAAATCAGTGCTCCTGTAACAATTGTTGTGTATATCCATTATATATTCAGCTTTAGTAGGTACTGTTAAACTATTTTACAAAGTGTTTGTACTACTTGACATCCTACCAATAGTGTTCAGGTGTTCCCATCAGTCTCTATCAGGAAGTGGCAGACTTTTTCTTAAAGTGCCAGATAGTAAATGTTTTAGGTCTCCGTCACAACTACTCAAGTCTGCCTTTGTAGCCAGGAAGCAGCCATAGACCATACTCGTGTCTGTGTTTCAGTAAAGTTTTATTTACAAAAACAGGAGGCTGTCTTATAGGCTGTAGTTTGCTGACCTGGACCTAGATTCTTGCCAGCAGCTCGTATTATTATACCTGCATTTTTGATGATCTAGTTGAGAATAATACACCTCATGGGTATTTTACTTTTCACTCCGCTGATTAATAAGTTTAGTATTATTTCATGTTTATTGATTGTTGTGTCATCATCAGTGAAATGCATGTGCATCTCTTTTGTTCATTTCCACCTCACCACTGGATTGCTTTCTTTCACTGATTTGTAGGAGTCTTTTATGTATTTTGACATTAATCATTTTGGTTTTAGAATTGTAAATATCACTCCAAGTTTGCGACCTGTCTGCTGCATATCATTTTAGTGTGATATTCTTATTTTCATATCAAACTTGATTTTGATTAATTCACAAAATTTTTTTTTGAAGAGGTAATGTATTTCATTGTGCAAAAATTTAAAAAAAAATTAAAATGTGTTCTGTCCCAGTGCTATACTCTGTCTTCCCTTTCTTCACTCTAGCAAGTAGTTATTCTTATAGTTTTACATCTTTCCAAAGTTTCTATATGCATATACAAACAGTTATGAATATATAAATTCTTGCCTCCCTTATTTGTATAGAATACAGCTACCATACTCCCTGCTCTACTTCTTGCTTTTTTCATTTAAAGTGTTTTATAGCTATTTTCATAATATAGAGAGAACTCTTATTTTTTGTAGATACATACACAATATTTTACTTTTTGAATATATCACAATTTAACCATTCCATCCACTGTTGACAATGATTTGAGTGATTTAGCCTTTTCCTATTAAAAGTATTCCTGGGCCGGGCGCGGTGGCTCACGCTTGTAATCCCAGCACTTTGGGAGGCCGAGGCGGGCGAATCATGAGGTCAGGAGATCGAGACCACAGTGAAACCCCGTCTCTACTAAAAATACAAAAAATTAGCCAGCCGTGGTGGCGGGCGCCTGTAGTCCCAGCTACTCGGAGAGGCTGAGGCAGGAGAATGGCGTGAACCCGGGAGGCGGAGCTTGCAGTGAGCCGAGATCGCACCACTGCACTCCAGCCTGGGCGACACAGCGAGACTCCGTCTCAAAAAAAAAAAAAAAAGTATTCCTGTACAGATAAACCTTGTACATGTCATTTTATGTATATATGAATTTATAAATTTCTCCTAGTGAAATTGCCGTTGAGTGGAAAGTTAATGTATTTGTAATTTTGCAAAAGTTGCCCAGTTGTTTTCTGTAAGGACTATACCATTTACTTCTCCACTAGAAATGTATGAGACTGTTTCCATGTATCCTTCATAGGACAATATTTTTTTTTTATTATTATACTTTAAGTTCTGGGATACACGTGCAGAACGTGCAGGTTTGTTACATAGGTATACACGTGCCGTGGTGGTTTGCTGCACCCATCAGCCCGTCATCTACGTTAGGTATTTCTTGGAATTCTTGGCAATCCTGTGTGTGAAAAATGGTTTCTCAGTATAATTTAACTTTGCGTTTCTCTTATCAGTGAGGTTGTTCATTGTTTAAATTTACATAAGAGCCATTTGGTCTTTTTTTTTGTAAATGAACAATTCATTTCCTTTGCCATTTTTCTATTGGGTTGTTGGTCCTTTTTTTCTCCTTGATTTTTAAGAGCTTTTTACAGTTAGGAAAATGAGCTCCTTGTGTGTGATCAGAGCTGCAAATATCTTTTGCCTTTTTTTCTTTGCATATGTTTTAGAGATTCAAATATGTTGAGCATATTTTGTTTCTTTTTATTGTTGCATGGTATTCCATAGTATGGCCTTACCATAGTTTATCCATTCACCAGCTGATGGGCATTGAATTACACTTAAGAGTTTTTGGCTATTGCAAATAATGATGTTATTAACATTTTTACACAAGTCTTTGTATGTAGAAGAAATTTTCGTTTCTTTTGGATAGGTACCTAAGATGAGTGCTGGGTCATATGGTAAATGTGTGTTTAATGTTGTAAGATACTACTAAACAGTTTCATGAAGTGGATGTATCATTTTTCATTCCCATTAGCACTGTGTAAGAGTTTCACTTACTCTGCATCCTTGCCGTCATTTGCTATCTATTTTCTTTAGGCACTCTACTGGGTGACTAGTGTTATCTCATTGTGATTATAATTTGCATTCCCTAATGATTAATGATGTTAAGCATCTTTTCTATTCTTTTTTGCCACTTGTATTTCTTATTTTGTGAAAAGTCTGTTGCCCATTTTTAAATTGCATTGTTGGCTCTTTTGTATGGGAATTGTTAGGGAATTGCAAGAGTGCTTTATATGCTCTATATTCTGTATACAATCTCTTTTTCACATATATGTTTTACAAATATTTTCTCCAGTCTGTGGTTTGTCTTCTTAACTATTTTTCAAAGGTGAAAAGTTTTTAATTTTGATGGTCTACTTTTTTGCTTATTTTTTTATGGCTTGAGGTTTTTGTGTTTATGAAATCTTTTCTAACCTAATGCAATGATGAGGTCTATGGTTTCTGTAAGTTTAATAGTTTCAGCTATTATATTGAGGCCTGTGATCCATTTGGTGTTCATTTTTGTGAATGTTGTGAGTTAAGGGTCAAGGCTTACAGTTATCCAGTTCTAACACCATTTGTAGAAAAGACTGTCTTTCTCCCCCATTGAATTACCATGACACCTTGGTCAAAAATCAGTTGACCATAAAGTGCTAGAGTCTATTAGTGGACTTTTTGTTCTGTACCACTGATCTATATATGTTTATCCTTATGCTAATACTATATTGTCTTGATTACTGTAGCATTAATAATTCTTGAAATCAGGTAATACAAATTATTTAACCTTTTTTTTTAAAAAAAAACTGGCTATTCTAGGTCTTTTGGCTTCACTAATTAATTTTAGCATCAGCTTCTCAGTTTCTTCAAAGTAGGTGCTAGAATTTTGATAGGGTTTGCCTCAATCTATACATCAGTTTGGGCCAGCTTCACAACATGGAGGCCTGCAGTTCATCAACATTTAGTTTTCTTTGCAATGTTTTATTGTTTTCAGTGTACACTTAGTGAAATTGTTCACTGAGTTTATTCCTATTTATTTTTGATGCTATTGTAAATTTCCTGATTATTCTCTGCTACTCTATTAAACTAGAATTGAATTTTGTCTTTGTGTCTTATAACTTTGCTTAATTTATTAGTTCTAATAACTATTTCATAGATTCTTAGGATTGTCTGTGATCATGTTGTCTGCAAATAAAGATAGTTTTATGTCATCTTTCCAGTCTCCATGCCTTTTGTTTATTTTTGTTGCCTTATTCTAATGAGGACTTCCAGTACAGTGTTAAATAAAGTGTTAAGAAGGGGACATTCTTGCCTTGTTTCTGTTTGTAAATAGAAAGCATTGAGCATTTTACTGTTGAGAATGATGTTATCGGTACGCTATCTGAAGACGCTCGTGAGTTTGAGGAAGTTCTCTTCAATTCCTTAGGGTGTTTATAATGGATAACGTATTATTTTGGGGTTTTAAAATAGACCTTTTATGCATCTATTCAAATGAGTTTTTTCCTTTATTTTACGAATGTAGTGAATTATATTAATTGATTTTTCGATGTTAAACCAGCTTTGCTTTCTCAGGATAAATCCCACTTGGTCATAATATAATGTTTCTTTAGAAATTGTTAAATTCAATTTGCAACACTTGTGTTATTTTATATCAGTGTTTATGAAGGATATTGGTTTGTAGTTTTCTTATGGTGACTTTGCCTGCTTTGGGTAACATGGTAATACTAATACTGGCTTCATAAAATGAGTCAGGTAGTGTTCCTCTTCCTCCTCTGTCTTCTGAAAGAATTTGTGTAGTATTGCTATTATTTCTTCTTTAAGAATGATAGAATTCATCTGTGAAGCCAGTGGGCCAAGAGGGTTTATAATTGTGAATTCATTTTCTTTAATCAGCATAGAACTATTCAAATTTTTGGTTTCCCTTGGGGTCAAATTTAGTCATTTATGTCTTTCAAGGAATTTACTCAATGTTTCAATGTATTGGAATAAAACTATTCTTAATATTCCATTGTTATTAATATCTCCAGAAGTTGAAGTTGAGAGTGATAATTTTGTCATTTTTTTCTTTTGTTCCGAGTGACCCAACTAGATTTTCATCACTTTTGTTGATCTTTTCAGAGAACCATTTTTAGTTTCATTGATCTTTATTCTTTCTTCATTTTCTCCTTCATGTATTTTTTTTCGCCTTTATTATTTTCTGACTTATACTTACTTTGGATGTTACTTCATATTCCTTTTCTAATTCTGGGTGCAGACTGCAGATCTTTTGAGTTTTAGATTTTGGGGCTTTTCTAATAAAAACATTTAAAGCTATAAATTTTTCTTTAAACATTACTTTAGTTGCATCCCACAAGTTTTGTTTTTTTATTATTTTTTTCTAATCTTTATTTTTTATTATTTTCTATTTATTTTTTAATTTTTATTTTACTTTAAGTTCTAGGGTACATGTGCACAACGTTCAGTTTTGTTACATCTGTATACATGTGCCATGTTGGTGTACTGCACCTGTTAACTCGTCATTTACATTAGGTATATCTCCTAATGCTATCCCTCCCCCCTCCCCCCACCCCCCAGCAGGCTGTGATGTGTGATGTTCCCCACCCTGTGTCCATGTGTTCTTATTGTTCAATTCCCACCTATGAGTGAGACCATGCAGTGTTTGGTTTTCTGTCCTTGTGATAGTTTGCTGAGAATGATGGTTTCCAGCTTCATCCATGTCCCTACAAAGGACATGAACTCATCCTTTTTTATGGCTGCATAGTATTCCATGGTGTATATGTGCCACATTTTCTTAATCCAGTCTACCACTGGTGAACATTTGGGTTGGTTCCAACTCTTTGCTATTGTGAATAGTGCTGCAATAAACATACGTGTGCATGTGTCTTTATAGCGGTGTGATTTATAATCCTTTGGGTATATGCCCAGTAATGGGATGGCTGGGTCAAATGGTATTTCTAGTTCTAGATCCTTGAGGAATTGCCACACTGTCTTCTACAATGGTTGAACTAGTTTACAGTCCCACCAACAGTGTAAAAGCGTTCTTATTTCTCCACATCCTCTCTACCACCTGTTGTTTCCTGATTTTTTAACGATCACCATTCTAACTGGTGTGAGATGGTATCTCTTTGTGGTTTTGATTTGCATTTCTCTGATGGCCAGTGATGATGAGCATTTTTTCATGTGTCTGTTGGCTGCACAAATGTCTTCTTTTGAGAAGTATCTGTTCATATCCTTTGCCCACTTTTTGATTGGGTTGTTTGATTTTTTTCTTGTAAATTTGTTTAAGTTCTTTGTAGATTCTAGATATTAGCCCCTTGTCAGATGGGTAGATTGTAAAAATTTTTCTCCCATTCTGTAGGTTGCCTGTTCACTGTGGTGGTAGTTTCTTTTGCTGTGCAGAAGCTCTTTAGTTTAATTAGATTACATTTGTCAATTTTGGCTTTTGTTGCCATTGCTTTTGGTGTTTTAGTCATGAAGTCCTTGCCCATGCCTATGTCCTGAATGGTATTGCCTAGGTTTTCTTCTAGGGTTTTTATGGTTTTAGGTCTAACATTTAAGTCTTTAATCCATCTTGAATTGATTTTTTTTTTTTTTTTTTTTTGAGACAGAGTCTCGCTCTGTCACCCAGGCTGGAGTGCAGTGGCGCAGTCTCGGCTCACTGCAAGCTCCGCCTCCCAGGTTCACGCCATTCTCCTGCCTCAGCCTCTCCGAGTAGCTGGGACTACAGGCGCCCGCCACCACGCCCGGCTAATTTTTTGTATTTTTAGTAGAGATGGGGTTTCACCCTGGTCTCGATCTCCTGACCTCGTGATCCGCCCGCCTCGGCCTCCCAAAGTGCTGGGATTACAAGCGTGAGCCACCGCGCCCGGCCGAATTGATTTTTGTATAAGGTGTAAGGAAGGGATCCAGTTTCAGCTTTCTACATATGGCTAGCCAGTTTTCCCAGCACCATTTATTAAATAGGGAATCCTTTCCCCATTTCTTGTTTTTGTCAGATTATTCAAAGATCAGACGGTTGTAGATGTGTGGTGTTATTTCTGAGGGCTCTATTCTGTTCCATTGGTCTATATCTCTGTTTTGGTACCAGTACCATGCTGTTTTGGTTACTGTAGCCTTGTAGTGTAGTTTGAAGTCAGGTAGTGTGATGCCTCCAGCTTTGTTCTTTTTGCTTAGGATTGACTTGGCGATGCGGGCTCTTTTTTGGTTCCATAAGAACTTTAAAGTAGTTTTTTCCAATTCTGTGAAGAAAGTCATTGGTAGCTTGATGGGGATGGCATTGAATCTATAAATTACCTTGGGCAGTATGGCCATTTTCACAATATTGCTTCTTCCTGTCCATGAGCGTGGAATGTTCTTCCATTTGTTTGTGTCCTCTTTTATTTCACTGAGCAGTGGTTTGTAGTTCTCCTTGAAGAGGTCCTTCACGTCCGTCGTAAGTTGGATTCCTAGGTATTTTATTCTCTTTGAAGTAATTGTGAATGAGAATTCACTCATGATTTGGCTCTCTGTTTGTCTGTTATTGGTGTATAGGAGCGCTTGTGATTTTTGCACATTGATTTTGTATCCTGAGACTTTGCTGAAGTTGCTTATCAGCTTAAGGAGATTTTGGGGTGAGATGATGGGGTTTTCTAAATATACAATCATGTCATCTGCAAACAGGGACAATTTGACTTCTTCTTTTCCTAATTGAATACCCTTTATTTCTTTCTCTTGTCTGATTGCCCTGGCCAGAACGTCCAACACTATGTTGAATAGGAGTGGTGAGAGAGGGCATCCCTGTCTCGTGCCAGTTTTCAAAGGGAATGCTTCCAGTTTTTGCCCATTCAGTATGATATTGGCTGTGGGTTTGTCATAAATAGCTCTTATTTTGAGATACGTCCCATCAATACCTAGTTTATTGAGAGTTTTTAGCATGAAGGGCTGTTGAATTTTGTCAAAGGCCTTTTCTGCATCTATTGAGATAATCATGTGGTTTTTGTCTTTGGTTCGGTTTATATGATGGATTACATTTATTGGTCTGCATATGTTGAACCAGCCTTGCATCCCAGGGATGAAGCCAACTTGATCGTCGTGGATAAGCTTTTTGATGTGCTGCTGGATTCGATTTGCCGGTATTTTATTGAGGATTTTTGCAGGGATGTTGGTCTAAAATTCTCTTTTTTTTGTTGTGTCTCTGCCAGGCTTTGGTATCAGGATGATGTTGGCCTCCTAAAATGAATTAGGGAAGATTCCCTCTTTTTCTGTTGATTGGAATAGTTTCAGAAGGAATGGAACCAGCTCCTCTTTGTACCTCTGGTAGAATTCGGCTGTGAATCTGTCAGATCCTGGACTTTTTTTGGTTGGTAGGCTATTAATTATTGCCTCAATTTCAGAACCTGTTATTGGTCTATTCAGGGGTTCAACTTCTTCCTGGTTTAGTCTTGGGAGGGTGTATGTGTCCAGGAATTTATCCATTTCTTCTAGATTTTCTAGTTTATTTGTGTAGAGGTGTTTATAGTATTCTCTGATGGTAGTTTGTATTTCTGTGGGATTGGTGGTGATATCCCCTTTATCATTTTTATTGCATCTATTTGATTCCTCTCTCTTTTCTTCTTTATTAGTCTTGCTAGCGGTCTATCAATTTTGTTGATCTTTTCCAAAAAACCAGCTCCTGGATTCATTGATTTTTTGAAGGGTTTTTTGTGTCTCTATCTCCTTCAGTTCTGCTCTGATCTTAGTTATTTCTTGCCTTCTGCTAGCTTTTGAATGTGTTTGCTCTTGCTCCTCTAGTTCTTTTAATTGTGATGTTAGGGTGTCAATTTTAGATCTTTCTAGCTTTCTCCTGTGGGCAGTTAGTGCTATAAATTTCCCTCTACACGCTGCTTTAAATGTGTTCCAGAGATTCTGGTATGTTGTGTCTTTGTTCTCATTGGTTTCAAAGAACATCTTTATTTCTACCTTCATTTTGTTAGGTACCCAGTAGTCATTCAGGAGCAGGTTGTTCAGTTTCCACGTAGTTGAGCGGTTTTGAATGAGTTTCTTAATCCTGAGTTCTAGTTTGATTGCACTGTGGTCTGAGAGACAGTTTGTTATAATTTCTGTTATTTTACATTTGCTGAGGAGTGCTTTACTTCCAAGTATGTGGTCAATTTAGGAATAAGTGCAATGTGGTGCTGAGAAGAATGTGTATTCTGTCAATTTGGGGTGGAGAGTTCTGTAGATGTCTATTAGGTCTGCTTAGTGCAGAGCTGAGTTCAGTTCCTGGATATCCTTGTTAACTTTCTCTCTCGTTGATCTGTCTAGTGTTGACAGTGGGGTGTTAAAGTCTCCATTATTATTGTGTGGGAGTCTAAGTCTCTTTTTAGGTCTTTAAGGACTTGCTTTATGAATCTAGGTGCTCCTGTATTGGGTGCATATATATTTAGGATAGTTAGCTCTTCTTGTTGAATTGATCCCTTTACCATTATGTAATGGCCTTCTTTGTCTCTTTTGATCTTTGTTGGTTTAAAGTCTGTTTTATCAGACACTAGGATTGCAACCCCTGCTTTTTTTTGTTTTCCATTTGCCTGGTAGATCTTCCTCCATCTTTTTATTTTGAGCCTATGTGTGTGTCTGCACATGAGATGGGTTTCCTGAATACAGCACACTGATGGGTCTTGACTCTTTATCCAATTTGCCAGTCTGTGTCTTTTAATTGGAGCATTTAGCCCATTTACATTTAAGGTTAATATTGTTATGTGTGAATTTGATCCTGTCATTATGATGTTAGCTGGTTATTTTGCTCATTAGTTGATGCAGTTTCTTCCTAGTATTGATGGTCTTATTTGGCATGTTTTTGCAGTGACTGGTACCGGTTGTTCCTTTCCACGTTTAGTGTAAGGCAGACCTGGTGGTGACAAAATCTCTCAGCTTTTGTCTGTAAAGGATTTTATTTCTCCATCACTTATGAAGCTTAGTTTGACTGGATATGAAATTCTGGGATGAAAATTCTTTTCTTGAAGAATGTTGAATATTGGCCCCCACTCTCTTCTGGCTTGTAGAGTTTCTGCCGAGAGATCCGCTGTTAGTCTGATGGGCTTCCCTTTGTGGGTAACCCGACCTTTCTCTCTAGCCGCCCTTAACATTTTTTCCTTTGTTTCAACTTTGGTGAATCTGACAATTATGTGTCTTGGAGTTGCTCTTCTCGAGGAGTATCTTTGTGGCATTCTCTGTATTTCCTGAATTTGAATGTTGGCCTGCCTTGCTAGGTTGGGGAAGTTCTCCTGGATGATATCCTGAAGAGTGGTTTCCAAATTGGTTCCATTTTCCCTGTCACTTTCCGGTACACCAATCAGACGTAGATTTGGTCTTTTCACATAGTCCCATATTTCTTGTAGGCTTTGTTCATTTCTTTTTACTCTTTTTTCTCTAAACTTCTCTTCTTGCTTCATTTCATTCATTTGATCTTCAATCACTGATACCCGTTCTTCCATTTGATCAAATCTGCTACTGAAGCTTGTGCATTTGTCACGTAGTTCTTGTGCCATGGTTTTCAGCTCCATCAGGTCATTTAAGGACTTCTCTACACTGTTTATTCTAGTTAGCCATTCGTCTGCTCTTTTTTCAAGGTTTTTAGCTTCTTTGCAATGGGTTCGAACATCCTCCTTTAGCTTGGAGAAGTCTGTTATTACTGATTGTCTGAAGCCTTCTCTTGACTCGTCAAAGTCATTGTCCTTCCAGCTTTGTTCCATTGCTGGCGAGGAGCTGTGTTCCTTTGGAGGGGGAGAGGCACTCTGATTTTTAGAATTTTCAGCTTTTCTGCTCTGGTTTCTCCCCACTGGTGTGGTTTTATCTACCTTTGGTCTTTGATGATGGTGACGTATGGATGGGATTTTGGTGTGGATGTCCTTTCTGTTTGTTAGTTTTCCTTCTAACAGTCAGGACCCTCAGCTGCAGGTCTGTTGGAGTTTGCTGGAGGTCCACTCCAGACCCTGTTTGCCTGGGTATCACCAGCTGAGGCTGCAAACAGCAAATGTTGCTGCCTAATCCTTCTTCTGGAAGCTTCGTCTCTGAGGGGCACCGGGCCTTATGAGGTGTCAGTCGCCCCCCTACTGGGAGGTGTCTCCCAGTTAGGCTACTTGGGGGTCAGGGACCCACTTGAGGAGGCAGTCTGTCCGTTCTCAGATCTCACACTCCGTGCTGGGAGAACCACTACTCTCTTCAAAGCTGTCAGACAGGGACATTTAAGTCTGCAGAAGTTTCTGCTGCCTTTTGTTCAGCTATGCCCTGCACCTAGAGGTGGAGTCTACAGAGGCAGGCAGGCCTCCTTGAGCTGTGGTGGGTTCCACCCAGTTCGAGCTTTCTTCCTGCTTTGTTTACCTACTCAAGTCTCAGAAATGGCAGAAGCCCCTCCCCCAGCCTCGCTGCCACCTTGGAGTTCCATCTCAGACTCTTGTGCTAGCAGTGAGCGAGGCTCCGTGGGCGTGGGACCCTCTGAGCTAGGTGCAGGTTATAATCTCCTGGTGTGCCATTTGCTAAGGCCATTGGAAAAGCGCAGTATTAGGGTGGGAGTGTCCCGATTTTCCAGGTGCCGTCTGTCACGGCTTCCCTTTGCTAGGAAAGGGAATTCCTGGACCCCTTGTGCTTCCAGGGTGAGGCGATGCCCTGCCCTGCTACTTGGGCTGCACCCACTTGTCTGGCAAGCCCTAGTGAGATGAACCCAGTACCTCAGTTGGAAATGCAGAAATCACCTGTCTTCTGCGTTGTTCACTCTGGGAGCTGCAGACTGGAGCTGTTCCTATTTGGCCATCTTGGCGCCACCAAGCAGTTGTTTTGTTTTTATTTTCATTTAAAGATAATTTCTAATTTAATTATTATTTCTTTGTTCTTTGTGAATTTATGGATTATTTAGAAGTGTGCTTTTAAGTTAAAAATATTTAGGGTTTTCCTAGTTATTGTTACTGATTTTTAAATTTTACCTTGGTCAAGTATCATTTTGTGTGATTTCAGTCTTTCTGAATTTATTAAGACTTGTCATATGACCCAGAATATGGTCTGTCCTGGCAAACATAGCATATACACTTGAAAAGAATATGTATTTTGCTATTGTTGGGTGTAATATAAATATAAATTAAGATAATATTAATATATTCTTTGTCTTTATTGATTTCTTTTGTCTGTCTAATTATATTGTTTGCAGAGAGAGGGGTGTTAAAATCTCCAATTATGATTGTGGAATTATATTCTAATTCCTTAAATTTTTTCATCATGTAAACATTTGTAATTGTTATGTCTTCCTTATTGACCTTTTCTCTTGAAATCTATCTTATCTGATATTACTGTAACCACTCCACTGTCTTCTTATGCTTACTGTTTATGTAGTATATCTTTCTCTATCCATTTACTTCCTGTCTGCCTGTGTCTTTATATTTAAAGTGTGTCTTTTGTAGGTGGTATATAGTTGTTCCCTTTTTAAAAATGCATTCTGACCATCTCTTTTAACTGGAGTGTTTAGTTCATTTGCTAGATGGAGGACACCAACTTAATTCCATTTAATTCCATTTAAATTATTTCCTTAGAATGAGATTTTCATATCTCATTTTCATATCACACTGGTAGTCTGTATGTAGTCCACAAACCATGTGAGGTCTGACTTAAAGGTTTTTTCCTCCTCTTCAGTTAGCACTGAGGTCAGGTCGGACAGGTTTCTGTCTTGTCTTTCTCTGTGTAGGGCAGATTTTTTTTCCCCAGTTTGTATTTTCATTTAGGGTGTAACTCTGCATCAGCTTTTTTGGACTTCTCGCATTGGGCCTGTCTTAGGCTTTTTCCTTTGGCCATTAGAAGAGAAGCTCAAACTCTAGTTGTTTCTGTTCCTGTAACTCTAAATTTCAGCCTTCATATTATTTTTGGACATTGAGGATTATTTTACTCTTCTACCAGCTCAGTAGTACATTTGGTACCTTTGTGCAAATTAGAAAACTGTTCCATTTCATCCAGGCCATTGCGACAACATGCTAGAGTAAATAGATTGGTGGGCAGAATATAGGCTGGATTTCAGTCCTAACTTGTCCTTTCAGTTGAGTATCTTTACAGGTGACCCTGTAAGCTTGTGTTGTATTGTTAACTGTTTTTGTTTTGACTGATGACACATGACAATCTTTTGTCATTTCAGATTTGTGTTCTGTGTGCAGACATTAATTTGGATTACGTTATTTTATAATTTGGATTGTGTTTAGCCAGCTATCTATAAAATTACATTTAAAAAAATGTATAACACAGACAATTAGTGTTTGGTTCTTCAGAAGTAAAGAGTTGGTAATAACTTCAGTGTGGTCAGCTAGATCCTCTGAAAGGCCTTTTTGCTGCAAAACAATCAGATCCTGGGTTTACAGTAGGTACATGAAATTTCTTAGGTTTTTATTTTTCTTCCTACTCCTCTGCTCTCTGATTCTCTGTCTCTCCTTTCTCTGACCTCTTCCCTCCCAACCTCTCCCATCACCCAGATCAAAAAGTGAACTTTAATCGGGGTGGGACGGGTCAGACAGTGAACAAGGGCAAAAAGCAGGGTTGCTCTCAAAGACAGATAATAAATATCAATGATGAAATTAGTGACAAAGCCTTAGGCCGGTAGCAAGATAGGTGTGCCAACCTGAGACTCTTGTATTAAGTTGAACCCTCAAAAGGGTATAAAATGGTTTTAAATTGGTAGATACCCTGGCTTCCAGCAGAAGGGAACAAAAAGCTTCTCCAAAGGATCAACCATAATTTAGGGCCTTGGAAATCCTGCAGATTAAGTTAAACAAGTGTTCGTAATAAACAAAAACAATAAAAGCCAGCACATAAACAATGAAGTAAGCTGCCATGAATGAGCACTAACAAAAATAAGTTATCCATTTGATTTAGAACCCCTATCTCCTAAAGACCCTCAAGATGTTGGAATTGGATAGGAATATAAAGCAATTATGTGCGAAATATTTAAAGAAATAAAATATAGAATCACAAATGAGCAAATAACAGGAGTGTGAAAAACAACCAGGAGGATATGAAAAGGACATGAAAAAACTTTTTTTATTGAAAACTTTGTGATCTAAAATTTCATGGATGTGTTAAACAGTAAATTGGACCCAACTGAGGAAAGAATTGGCAAACTGGCAGTTAGAACTGAAGACATTTTCAAGACTGCAGGAAAAAAGGAAAATGAAAATATTAAAAGAGACGTTAAAGGATGGAATGAGAAGGTCAGGTATGTCGAAATGAGTCCCAGAAAGATAGAATAGAGGAAAGAGGAGAGGTGATAACTGAAGAAATTCTGAGAATTTTTTTGACTTAATAGAAGACATGAATTCATCAATACAGCAAGCCCAACATATACCCATCAGAAACAAAAAAACAAAACTTTAGTCAAACTATATAACCCCAAAGACAAAATGTTAAAAGCAGCTGGAGAAGAAAGATCACCTAGAAAGTAGTGTGAACTGGACTGATAACTCACTTCTCAACAGTAAAAATGGAAACCAGAAGGTATTAGAATATTATTCTCAAATAACTGAGCAAAAATAACTGCCAGGCTGTTATTGTATATCAGCAAAAATATCTTTTGAGAAAAATAATGTGCAATAGAGATTTCAAACAAGTGAAAGCAGAAAGTTTTCTACTAGCTGGTCTTTCATTAAAGGTTTTTATTAAACATTTTAAAGGTTATTTTTGAGGAAGAAGAGGCATGGTCCCAGAAGGAAGAAAAGGAGTACATGGAAATTGGTAAACTCAAAAATTTTATTTTTTTATTTATTTATTTAAGATGCAGTCTTGCCCTGTCACCCAGGTTGGAGTGCAGTGGCGTGATCTCAGTCCATTGCAACCTCTGCCTCCCAAATTCAAGCCATTCTCCTGCCTCAGCCTCCTGAGTAGCTGGGACTACAGTCATGCACCATGCCGGGCTAATTTTTTTGTATTGTTTTAGTAGAGATGGAGTTTCGCCATGTTGTCCAGGTTGGTCTCGAACTTCTGATCTCAAGTGATCTGCCCACCTCGGCCTCCCAAAATGCTAGGATTACAGGCATGAGCCACCTCACCCGGCTGTAAACACATACATTTTAACATTCATAGTCTGTACAAAAAAAGGATTATGTGTAATTAAGAACAGAATAAAAACGTGAAAAGACAGAAGCATGTCAGAGAGAGAGTCGGGGGAGTGATGAGAATTAAAATTATTTTAAGTTCTTGTCTTATTTAGGAAGGGAATTAAAATGGCAGCACTTCAAGGATAACAACTAAAAGAGTAGAAACTGTGTGATTGTATCCCATAACCCAGCAAAGAGAAAATAATGAAATAGAAAAATAAGCAAATTCAATTTTTTTAAAAGCCAAGAAAGGAGGAAAATAACCAGAGACAATAGGACAATAGACAATAAAAAAAATGGTAGGAGTGTTCCAGATATGTTATTAATCCAATAAACATAAATGAGTTAAATTGACAGTTAAACCAGATTATAAATTTGAATATTTTAAAAATAGCCAATTAATTATAAGTTACATACGCAAAACATTAGAACATGGAAAGTTGAAAGTAAAAGGATTTTTTAAAATGTGCTGTGCAAATATGAACCTATAGGAGGCTAGGGTCATTGTTAATATCAAACAAAAATGACTTTAAGAGAAAAAGCATTATTAAAATTAGAGCTAATAGTTTGTGTACCAGGAAGGTACAGGTTGAGCACACCAAATTCAAAAATCTGGAATCTGAAATGCTCCAAAATTTAAAACTTTTTGAGCTGACGTGATGCTCAGAGGAAATGCTCATTCAAGCATTAAGAATTTTGGATTTTTGAAATTGTCATTCCCACCCAGCCATGCAAATATTCCAAAATCTGAAAAAATTCAGAACTGAGAGCACTGCTGGTCCCAAGTATTTCAGATCAGGGATACTCAACCTGTATTACAATTTTAGATATCTAGTACTTAGTGAAGTAGTATCAAAACATATCAAGCAAAAATTGGTAGTCCTGCAGGGAGAAATAGACAGACTTGCCATCAAAATGGAAGGCTGCAGTACACTTCTTAATTGTTGGCATATCAAATAAGTAGCAAGTTAGTAAATTTAGAAGGGATTTGAACAATGTGATCAACAGACTTTAATGAATTGATATATATAAAACACTGGAACCAACAGTTTGAAAATGTCAATTTTCTCCAGGACACATGGCATGTTTTAAAAAACATTGTCCAAGCATTAGCATATGAAGTGAGTCTCAACAAATGTCAATGACTCAGTGTCATAGAGACCACTTTTTTTTTTTTGCAATGTAGTTTTAATTGCTGATTGGTTTAAAACAAAAAAAACTGAATTGCAAAACAAAACAAAAACCCCACAAAACCCCATACACTTGGGAATTTAAAACATATACTTGTAAATATGAGGTAAGAGAAATCTTGAGGAAAATTTTAAAATAGAGTTAACACAATAATACAGAAATACAACATTTTTGGAATATAGTGAAAGACTTAATTCAAAGGAGATTTATTGACCAAAAAGCTTATTTAGAAAAGAAAAAAGGCCAGAATGTTGGGACTTAAGCATCTAACTTGAGAAGTTAGAATGAGAGGAACAGATTAAACCCTGAGAATGGAGAAAGAAGGAAACGAAGCAGAAATTAATGAACTAAAAAATAAAGATTCAGTAGAATTAAAAAATCAGAAGTTAGATCTTTAAAAAGACAAGAGTAACAAACCTCTTGTGATTAGGAAGAAAGAATTCACAAATATATACTATTAGGAACAAATGGAGGAAATTTAATAATGGATACAGCAAAGATTTAAAAGGTAAAATCATTCTTGCTATTTCCAGAGGTCAATAAATGAGGAAATGAATAAATTTCTAGAAAAAATACTAAAATTGACTTAAAAAAGAGAAGAATTTAGAAGATATTTGCAACACACACTAAGCAAGAATCACCATCTAGAAGAATATGGGAAGAATTCTTACAAATCAGTAAAATAGTTCTTTAGGAAAATGATCAATAGCAAATAGGCATCTGGCAGAAAAACGTAAATGATGCATATATTCAAAAAACCCAACTTCATTACCACTAAAAGAAATAGACCACATGAAATATATTTTCCTGTCTACTGGGAATAAAATCGTAAGAAATCTTACAGAAAAATGTGAGTCAAAAGGAATTCTTATATATTTCTGGTGGGAGTATAAAGTATTCGGAATCATTTGGAAATGGAATAGAAATGAATTTGGTGTAGTCTTGTAAAGCAGAACATTTGAATACCCATTGACCTGACCCTTGCACCCTTACATGTGTCCTCTAGAGCAGGGGTCCCCAAACCCCAGGCCATGAAGTGGTACTGGTTCATGGCTTGCCAGGAACTGGGTTGCACAGCAGGAGGTGAGCGGCAGGTGAACAAGCATTACTGCCTGAGCCCCACCTCCTGTCAGATCAGCAGCGGCATTAGATTCTGTCATAGAAGCGTGAACCCTATTGTGAACTGCGCATGTGAGGGATCTAAGTTGCACACTCCTTTTGAGAATCTAATGTGTATACTGCCTGATGACCCAAGGTGGAACAGTTTCATCCCAAAACCATCACCTCCCCTTCCTCCCCAGTCCGTGGAAAAATCGTATTCCATGAAACCTGTCCCTGGTACCAAAAAGGTAGGGGACTGCTGCTCTAGAAAATCTATACACGAGATGTACAATAATGTTCATAGCATTATTGTTTATAATGTCAAAAAGTGGAAACAGCTCAGATGCTCATCAATATGAAGATGAATAAATAGATCATAGTGTAATTATACAATATTATAACAAAAAAATGAATGAACTATACCTAATGAGTGTCGGAGATAAGATGTTTAATGAAAAGCAACTCTCAGGAAGCTACATACAGCGTGAAATGTAATAAAGTCTCCAAACAAATGAGACTTGGAGTGTAGTGTTTAGGAATATATGTATATGTGAGGAAACTTTAAAAAATCAAAAGAACAATAAGCATTAAATATTGAATCATGGTTACTTATAGGGTGGAAGGTAAGGGGACAAGCTCGGGAATGGTATGGAGGTAGGTGTGACAGTATTGCTAATGCATTGATTGTTCTATTGGGTAGGTGTTTGTTTTGTTACACTTCATATGCATTACATGTATGTTTTCATATATATCAATTATTACATTAAAATGTAAAAAGATTCAGTTGGAAAAGACTATTTTCCTTCAAAAGGATATTGAATGAAGATATGAATGTTTAAAATATATGAATCAGTTAGTTGAAATGTAATAATTTAGTGGTATTACATAGAACTGTCTCTTGAATAAAATGCCAGACATCATTCTTTGTTAATATAAACCAAAGGAGTTTTTATAGTTGGATACACTATGCAGTTTTAGTAAAATAACATTTCGGAGTCTAATATAATGCCTAGTACTTAGAAAATTTTTAATAGTATTGGTCAGAAGGTCAGTGGGAAAGAATCTGTCTGCCCTTTTAGAGAGATTTGTAGTCTGCTCAAAATGATCATTTTATATTATGAAAAATGCCTAACATGGCCCTAGTTTGCATACCCTGTGTGTAGTAGTATTCAGTTTTTTTGTGTGTGTAAACACTTCAGTTAGTGTTGAACAAAGAAAATTATATGCTCTTGTTACGTGTGCTTTAATTTAGATGCTTAATGGCTTTTAATGTTACAAAATAAGTTTATTATTATATTATGATCTCATTTGTATTATATTGTCTTGCTCTTCTGTATTTGTGGTGATATGGTCATGGTTTACGAAAACAATAATCCCTAAGAAATAGGTCATTAACAGTAGTTAACGTTTACTTGTGATCTATGGTAATGACTGATTTCTTTGGGATTATTGCAGTTATAAACCATAATTACAGATTATTACAGCAATAATTATTTTGTTAAGGAAAAAATGTTCTATGTTTGAACAGCTGCTAAAACAAGCACCCTGAACATTTCAGGATAAATAGAAAAATGGAAAATTATAATGGAAATTTAGTATTATTATAAAATGAGATTTAAAAAAATTTATAGATATGAAACTGATGTAGCAGATTTTTTTCTGTAAATGCAATTTAGATATGTGTATTTACATGGTTCTTTAAATTTTGTGAATGTAATTATGTTACCAAAATAACATTTTTTGTATATATTTAAGGTGTACAGCATGATGTTTTGATAAATACGTAGTGAAATGACTACTACAGTCAGCCAAATTATCCTATCACCTTCCATAGTTACCATTTTTAAAATTTGTGTGGTAAGAGCACTTAAAATCTAATCTTTTAGCAAATAAAGTATTACTAACTATGGTCTCATGCTGTACATTGGTAGACTTTGTCCTCCTGTACAACTGCAAGTTTGTACCATTTGACCTAATTTCTAATTTCCTCCCTTTCCTTACCTCTAGTAACCACCATTTTACACTCTGTTCCTATGTCTTCTACCTTTTTTAAGATTCTGCATATGAGTGAGACCATATAGTATTTTTCTTTGTTAGTCGCTAATTTCCGAAAGTAACTTCTTAACATTTCCTGTTGCGGACACTGTGAGTCTAAAATTGTTCAGGGTTAGGAAATAGTTTAACGTTTATGAGAAATACTGTTTCTCTTTCATCTAAATATCAAAATTATATTTGACAGCTTAATAATAGCGTCTTTTTTTTTAAGACAGGGTCTCACTGTCACCTAGGCTAGAGTGCAGTGGTGCAATCTCGGCTCACTGCAACCTTTGCCTCCCAGGTTCAAGCTATTCTCCCACCTCAGCCTCCTGAGTAGCTGAGATTACAGGCACATGCCACCACTCCCAGCTAAGTTTGATATTTTTTGGTAGAGACAGGGTTTTTCCATGTTGGCCAGGCTGGTCTTGAGCCCATGACCTGAAGTGATGTGCCTGTCTCGGCCTCCCAAAGTGCTGGGATTACAGGCGTGAGCCACTGCAACCAGCCAATAATAATGTCTTTATATTTCACTGTTCATCTCTAACATTAATTCTAACTCATTCAGTACTTGCTCGATTTTTAAGGTTTAAGAAATATCTGCTTTTCATTTCTCATACAATAGAAACCATTGCTTTCTAAAACAGAGTAAATATGTACTCTATTTTTCTCTAAGTAAACTTCCTTTCAAAATTTACTGTAATTTTAGAAGAAAATGCTCATAATTAATCACATGCTATCTTTGCATAGCATTCTTTGATCTAATAAGTTTAATTCCAAGGTCACAGAAATTAGTACAAATTTAAATTTTGAGAAATTCACATTTTATATTTAGATGCTTTAGTCATTCTGTTTTTAAACAATGGTGCTCATCATACTGCACTGCAAAAATTACTGATTTTTTCCTCTATCTTACCTGTCTCTCACCAGGCTTAGTTCCCTGAGCATGGAGTCTCTCTCTACCCTGCCCCACCCTTTCCCATACATTTGTGTATTTTGTTATATCCCTACCACAGAACATGATACAAAGTAGATACTTACAGCAGATGTTTTTCTGAAATGTCTTTTACTTGGAATTTTTTTTTTTTCTTGTTTGGAGGGTGTTTGTTTTACTAACAGCATTAGAAAGTGTATATGGCTAGTCGTAACTAGCTTTAATTGTAATAAGCCTCTTTGGTAGAGAGGAAAGAACTTAAAAATTCTTATTGTGTGACTTCATTTTCTTGAGCAGCATTTGAAGTAAGGCACAGAAAGAACATGAATGTTACATATTGTTATGTCTTATGTTTTTTTGTAGGTATGGTACAGAACCATGTTAAAAAGGGGATGACAATTTAATAATAGTTACACTAGCCAACATTTACTGAGCACTTATAGCACTAACTCATATACTTTACATGCAAAATACCAGTTGGTGCTTGTCACAACTCTATGGGCCAGGTATTATTATCCTTGTAAGACTAAGTAGCTAGTGTAAATAAGTACTAGAGGCAGGATTTGAACCTAGGCTGTGTTCTTATTAGCTAAATGGTACTGCTTCCCTTTTTTTAAAACAAATATTTATCTTCCAGTAGAGAAATATAAAAAATTACATGCACGGTGAAGTCTTTGTCTGTTTTCAGGTAGGCATGTTTTATCAAGGGCTAATAGGCAGGTATTTCTGTGTTTACATTATTGGTAAGCCCAAAAAATTAAGCTTGCTTATTTTAAATTCAGCTATATCAACCAGTATTGATTTTATGGGTCTTGTTTTGGGAATCGAAAAAGTGTGAAATGTCTCCTTGGTAATGATCCCGAAAGCATATGCAGTCTCATCTGTGATTTAGACTCAGGAGACAGCTAAAGAACAGTTCAGGGTTAGGACTCATAATGTGTTAAACGCTTAAGAGATTGTTGCATTATAAGATACTGTTGGATCATGAAGGTCTGTCTAGCTAATTGACAACTGTATTGCTGGAGCATTCCCTTTTACCAATCTTGAGAGGAAGTATAATAGTTTGAGAATGAACTTTTGGAAATTCGTTGCCTAGATTTCAGTCACGGCTCTGCACTTTTAAATAGGGACTTGTAACATTAAATGAATATAGATACAGTGTTTAGAACAGTGCCTAGTGCAGAGTAACTACTATATAAATGTTTGCTATCATTTTTATTAGTAATAAAGCTTGTTTTAAGAAACCAGTATCGGCCGGGCACGGTGGCTCACGCTTGTAATCCCAGCACTTTGGGAGGCCGAGGCGGGCGGATCACGAGGTCAGGAGAGCGAGACCACAGTGAAACCCCGTCTCTACTAAAAATACAAAAAAAAAAATTAGCCGGGCGTGGTGGTGGGCGCCTGTAGTCCCAGCTACTCGGAGAGGCTGAGGCAGGAGAATGGCGTGAACCCGGGAGGCGGAGCTTGCAGTGAGCTGAGATCGCGCCACTGCACTCCAGCCTGGGTGACAGAGCGAGACTCCGTCTCAAAAAAAAACCCAGTATCTAAAAATCTAAATTGATAAAACATAACAGGAAGATAATTATTTACATTTCAGTGTTTTTCATTTTGAGAAATAATTTACAATAGGAGATTTTAAAAAGAGTGACTCCTATAGAGAGGTAAAATATTACATATGCATTCACCAAAAGTCATGCTTGCAATGTTTCAGATTCACATCCATTACATGAAGTGTATAACATATCCTACACACAATCGGAGCATAGTCTGTTAATAGCGACCTCTGTAAAATTCTGAGAAATACTACTAATTGTTATTGTTTGGTAGTTACGTTATATAAAGTCGCTGTGAACAATAAATTAGCAAGTACCGAACCATTGCTGCTGTGGGCCTCTGACCACAACATTTTCATCAGCTAACCAACACATAACCTTTTTTTTTTACGTATGTTTCTGTAGAAAGACACCTTATTCAATATATATTGTCGATTTATTGACACTGAACTCATAGCCAGAAGCACTATTTTTCATACCGGAACAAAGCTTATCTAACATGTGTTTTCTATATAAGACACATAACAAGCTTTTTTTCTTTAGGAACACTGCATAGCACCTCAGCATTATACTTAGATCATCTTAAACAGTGAAGTCACTAACAAAAAACACAAAAATGTGGCAGGAGATAGACCATTAAAAGCATACTTGTTTACATTTATGAAGCTGAAACAAGAAGGTAGAGTTTCACTTTGTTTGCTCTGAGCTTGAAACGTGTACTGGACAACTACAGATTTTCACCACTTTGCACATCAGCAGACGACTGCGAGTATTGATTTTGGGATTATAAATAAATTTTATCAAGTAGGTAAATTCACAAATAAGGAATCTGTAAATAATGAGGATCAATATATCATATCTTATATTGAGTATTATTGGTTAAGTTGCTTTTATTTAAGCAATAGAAATATTATTATTACCATTCATTATTAATAATGGGTCTACATTTTAATACATTTATTAAATTGGTAATGTTAACCTTTTCTTTCCTTTTTCGTGCCATGTTTTCTATATAACGATTTCTTAATTCAGTAACCCATATCTGTTGATAATGTACAATATACCCAGCGTTGTTTTAGGTTCTGGAAATACAATAGAGAACAAAACAGACAAAAATGCCTGCTTTCATGCAGTTTACATTCTGTTGGAATACACAGGTAACATACAAGATAAATACGTAAAATATGTTAGAAAATGTTAAGTGCTAAGATTTAAAATAATGAAGCAAGGAAAGAAGATAGGAAATGCTGGGGGGCGTTGTATTATCTATTACCAGAACTTAATGGCTTATCAGATAACAATTGTGTTATTATCTCTCAGTGTGCTGGGGGTTGATAAGTCTCAGATGGCTCTCTTTAAGGGTCTTTCAGTCATTGTAATCAGATGACAGCTGGGGCTGCAGTTGCCTGAATGCTTCTTTACTCACCCGTCTGGTGTGTGGGCTGGAATCCTTAGAGTGTATACACTCTATCTAGTTGGGCATTTCTCTCTCCGTTCAATCTCTCCAGGTGGCTAGTTTGGGCCTCCTAATAGTATAATGGTCTCAGGGTATATGGTCTTCTTAAATGGTGGCAGGCTTCCCCAGAGTGAACATTTTCTGAGAGACTGGAGGAATTTGCCAGTTCCTGTAAAGGTTAGGCACAGTACTAGGATGGTGTCACTTTCACCAAATTCTATTGGTCAAAGCAGTTACAAATTTCCAAAGATTGGAAGAATAAACTCTACCTCTTGATGGCATATACATATATGGAAGGAATTGTTGATGAGTATTTGAAGACAGACTAAGTATTGAAATTTGCTCCGGGGACTGTTGTGGGGTTGGGGGAGGGGGGAGGGACAGCATTAGGAGATATACCTATTGCTAAATGATGAGTTAATGGGTGCAGGAAATCAACATGGCACATGGATACATATGTAACAAACCTGCACATTGTGCACATGTACCCTAAAACCTAAAGTATAATAAAAAAAAAAAAAAAGGAAATTTGAAGACATGCTAAGTATTGAAAATTGACAGGATATCTTGGTAAGGCCTGAGAAGGTGACATCAAATAAGACTGATCAGCATAGTTGTATCTTTCCGCAGTTGTATTAAACTGTGTGAGTACTGGCAAAGAGTAGTGGTGTATTGGACATAAACAGTTACGGTTTTGTAAGATGAGTATATCATAACAAAAGAGGAGCTAAATGTAAATGCAAGGCAGAGATGATAATGACTGATCATAGAATTAAAGCTAGGTACATAGGCTAGAGAATATGTGAAGAGTGTAAGAGGAGTGAAAAAATGGCAGATTCCCAAAAACTAATAAAAGAGATCAGCAAACTTGCAGGATGCGGGATCAATAAATAAAATCAATGGTATGTCTATTTTTTAACAATCAGCAATTGAATATGAAAGGAAGAAAGGAAGTCCATTTACAGTAGTATCAAAAAGGATCAAATACTTAGGCATAAATTTTAAAAAGAAGTGTAAGAATTATATACTGACACTGTAACAGTGTTGAAAGAAATTAAAAGATATAAATAAACAGAAAGACTTCTCATGGTCATGGATCAGAAGACTTAATATTGTTAAGATGACAGTACTCTTCAAATTGATCTCCAAATCCAGTGCAATCCACGTTAAAATCCCATGGGTTTTTTTGCAGGGATTGACAAACTGGTCCTAAAGTTCATATGGAAATCCATGGGACCCAAAATAGCCAAGATAATCTTGTAAAATAATGAAATTGGAAGACTCATTTTTTTTTATTTCAGAATTTACTACAAAACAACAGTAATCAAGACCGTTTTGTACCAGCATAAAGGTAGACATATAGGACCTGGGTGTGGTGGCTTATGCCTGTAATCCCAGCACTTTGGGAGGCCAAGGTGGGAGGATCACTTGAGCCCAGGATGTTCAGGAACAGCCTGGTCAACATAGTGAGACCTCATCTCTACAAAATATGTTTTAAAATTAGGTAGGTATGTTGGTGTGGGCCTGTAATCCCAGCCGTTCAGGAGGATTACTTGTGTCTGGGAGTTAGAGGTTGCAGTGAGCTATGATTTCATCACTACCCTCCAGCCTGGGTGACCGAGTAAATCTGAAGTGACTTTGGGTTGGGCAACTATTTCTTAGATATGATACCTGAAGCAGACAACAGAAGACAAATTAGATATACCAAAATTTATCTAATTAGACAAATTAGATACAACAGAGTTGCAAATTTTGTGCATCAAAGCATGCCATCAAGAAAGTACAGCCCACAGAATGGGAGAAAATATTTGCAAGTCATATGACTGATAAGAGATTAGCATCTAGAATACATAAATAATTATTACAACCCAGTAATGAAAAAGACAACCCTTAAAAATGGTCAATGGATTTGAATAGACATTTCTCCAAAGAGGACACACAAATGACCGCTAAACACATGAAAGGATGCTCAACATCCTTAGTTATTAAGGAAAGGCATATCAAAATTATAATGAAATACCTCCTCACACCAACTAGGATGGGTATAATAAAGAAGACAACTACAAGTGTTGGCAAAGATTTGGATAAATTTAATCTTCATACATTGCTGGTGGGAATGTAAAATGGCGCAGCTGCTTTTGAAAACATTTTGGCAGTTCCTCAAAATGTGAAAAGTAGAGGTGCCATGTAACTCAGCAATTTCACTTCTAGGTATACTCAAGAGAAATGAAAACATATATCCACATAAAATCTTGTATACAAATGTTCATAGCAGCGTTATTTATAATAGTCAAAAGATGGAAACAATCCAAGCATCCATCAACTGAATGGGTAAATGAAATGTGATATATCCATAGTAACCAAAATAGCATGGTATTGGTATAAAAACAGACACATAGACCAATGGAACAGAATAGAAAACCCATAAATCATACATTTACAGCCAATTGGTTTTGGACAAAGGTGTCAAGAACATACATTGGGGAAAGGATACCCTCTTTAATAAAATGGTGCTGGGAAAATTGTATATCCAGATGCAGAAGAATGAAACTGGACTTCTGTCTCTTACCGTATACAAAAATGAAATCTAGATGGATTAGACTTAAGACCTGAAACTATAAAACTACTAGAAGAAAACATGGGGAGACACTTCAGGACATTGATCTACACAAATATTTTATGGCTAAGACCTCAAAAGCACAGGCAACAAAGATAAAAATAGACAAATGGGATTATATTAAGCTAAAAAGCCCCTTCACAGCAAAGGAAACAGTCAACAGAGTGAAGAGACCCTGTTGAATGGGAGAAAGTATTTGCAAACTGTCTGACCAGGGAGGAATAGAATATGCAAGGATCACAAATAACAGTAAAAAACAAAAACAAAAAAACAAATAATTCAAATAAATGACAGTCAAATGACATGAATAGATATTTCTCAAAAGGAGAACATACAGATGGCCAACAGGTATATGAAGAAATACTCAACACATCACTAATTATCAGGGAAATGCAAATCAAAACCACAGTGAGATGCCATCTTACTCCAGTCAGAATGATTATTATTAAACAGAAAAAATAACAGAAGCTGGCAAAGATGTGGATAAAAGGGAACTCTTACACACTGGTGGTGGGAATGTAAATTAAAACAGCCATTATGGAAAATAGGGAGATTTCTCAAAAATGAAAAGTAGAACTACCATATGGTCCAGCAATCCCAATACTGGCCATTTATCCAAAGGGAAAGAGTTCAGTATGTTAAAAGAATACCTGTACTTCCATGTCTATTGCAGCACTGTTCACAATAGCAAAGATATGGAATCAACCTACATTCCCATTGATGGATGGATAAAATAATGTGGTATATATACATAGTAGAACACCATTAGGCCATAAGAAAGAATGAAATCATGTCATTTGCAGCAACATAGATGGAACTGGAGGTTAAGTGAAATAAGCCTGGCACAGAAAGACAAATACCATGTGTTCGCATACATATGTGGGACCTAAAAAATTCATTTCATTGAGGTAAAGGATAGAATGATAGATAGGAGAAGCTGAGAATGGTGTGTGGGTGGGCTGGGGAGTGGGGCAGGATGAAGAGAGGTTGGTTAATGAGTACAAACATACAGTTAGATAAAAGGTATAAGTTCTAATGTTTGATAGAGCAGGGTAACTATAGTTAACAATGTATTCCATATTTCAAAACAGCTAGAAGGCAGGATTTGAATTGTTCTCAACACAGAAATGGTGAATACTCGAGGCAATAGATACGCCAAATACCCTGACGTGATCATTACACATTCTTTGCATGTAACAAAGTATCACAGGTACCCCACAAGTATGAACAAATATGATGTATTAATAAAAATAAATAAGATCTATACAAACAATGGAATGTTATTCAGCTATAAAGAAAAATAAGTATCGATACGTGCTAAAACATGGGTGATCCTTGAAAACATTATGCTGAGTGAAAGGAGACAGTCACAACACCCACTTATTCTGTGATTCCGTTTATATGAATTGCCCAGAATGCGAAAAACCTAATGAGACTTAAAGTAGCTTAGTGGTTGCTTAGCGGCTAGGGGCATGAGGGTAGGATGCAGAATGACAGCTAGTATGAAAATGTTCTAAAATTGGATTGTGGTGATGCTTGCATAACCCTGTTAATTTATGAAAACACATTGAATTATGTACTTTAAGTGGGTTACTTGTATGGTATGTGAATTATATTTCAGTGAAGCTGTTCAAAAAGTGATAGGCTCATGGATTGAAGATTCCCGGTAGAACAAAGGATTGGTGGAGTTGTAAGATTCATCTTTGTAGATATTGAAATCACTAGTGATTATGATATAAGTGTTGTTGGAAAGAGTGACAGCCAAGAACCAATACTTGCAAAAAACAGGGGGAAATAATCTGCAGGAGAGTAGATAATTGCAATAAGAAGGGATATTTGTTAGTGTTGTTGGTGATGTAAGATGTAAAGGTGAATGCTTTCATAATGAAGAAAGAGAAAATGTTAAGTAGAAATGAGGAACATGAAGATCACCTACTCCATATTCAAGGCCCAAGATACATGAGAAGTGGAAGAAAAAGCAGCTACCACTTGATAGAGCCTACAGAGAAAGCAGGGTCATCAGGGTAGAGCTTCTGTGATAGACTTTTATATTGACCCTAAAACACTGAAATTCATAAGGTAACTTTCTGGATACTTTCAGCTTCCTACATGAAGTTTTTGTTCTGTTACCTTTTTCATGAATTGTATGTCATGAAACTTGAGTCTGTTTTTCAATGGATTACTTGATCAAATTAGTGTTCTTATTCTCCTACTTAATCTATTTCACATTCCTAATGTATAAGGCTGCATAATCGGTCAGTTCTGATTTGTTGTCGTTTTGTGAGAGAATAAAGGATGTGAATACTTGCCACGTTAGATTTCTAATTTACAGGACTCTTGTCACCCTAATAGGTTGATATGTCTCTCCAAAAATTATAAAAGAATTGTTGAGTAATTGTAGTATAATAGTGACTGCTAGTATCCATGGGAAAACAGAAAGAATTTGTTCTTTTTCTAACTTTTATTTATCCTTTCTGAGTCTTCTAACAAGCAGATAGCCTCTTTTCTTCATTATTCAATTCCATACCTTTTAAAAAAACATTTTTACTTGAAAAGGTTTCTTAATCAGAAACAATTAATTTCAGTTTTATGAAATAGCCCTCTCATCTTTGAAAAATCAGTCTCCAAGAATAGCATAAAATTTGTTTTTAGCAAGATAATTTTATGTTGTTAATTGTCTATAAAGGTCTCAAAAGTACTGAAGGATCACCTAGATCAATGAATCCAGAGATGTAAAATAATATACCTTAAGCAAAAATCATTGAATAAATACCTCCATTTCTAAATTAGTCAATTTCAGCTGCCCCCCAAAGTAAGATTTCTGAAAACTGTAGATGTTGCCATTTATGCCGCTGCTTTAAAGCTATTTAATCCTCTACTACTATCAGCTATGAAGTTAATTCTACCGTCAAACAATGTGAAATCTGGATTTTTTAGTACATCATGCATAAAAATACAGAAGGAATAAATTTATTACTATCTATTATGTTCCAAGCAGGGGAAATATTTAAAATGATCACACTGGTATTATCATGACATTGACCATTCAGAAAAGATGCTGGTCCTTGGATCATAAGAGTACGTCCTGACTGAATAACAGATCTGGTCCTAGACAGTTTAGTGTTTTGTACTCAAATTTATTTTCAATCATGTCTTCACGGTAGACATTGTTTTTTCCATTTTACAAATGAAAACCCTAAGACTTAAAAGAGATAAGTAACTTATGCAAGATCACATAGCAAATTAGTAGAGCTGGGATTCAAATTAGTTTTATTTGGCTCTAAATTCTATGCCATTTTCACTGTTCTACTGCCTTGATAAACTTAAAACCCATCTGCTTTCTATCAAGAACTGAGTTCACAATAATTTATCACTTGTTTGGAAGAACAGATCATTGTGCTAATTTTGGAATTTCCCCCAAAATAAGCTACGTTTCTATGAATATGTCTTAAATTTTTTCTTTCTTTCTCTATATTAGGATGTCTTGCATGGCTGGTATACTTAGTTGGGACAGTTGTAGGAGGAAGATTAACATATACCAGTACAGATGAGCATGATGCTATGGATGGAGAATTATCCTGTCGGTAAGTAAGAGCTGTGTAACTCACTGAAATTTGCTAAATAGTTTTAAAAAAATTAGTTATTGAACTAGTATCATGAGCAAAGACATTTTGTTTGTGGCCTTTTGAGGAAGATATTATTTCCCTTTTTATTGGTGAGAAAACCAAGGCTCAAAGGTTAAATGATTTGTAGAAGTCAAATCTCTAATAAGTGATAGACTCAAAATATTTTGTACATGTTTGTGTAAATAATATGATAAAGATTTAAGTTGCTTTTTATTACTTAGGATCTAAGCAAGCACATACAGTTGGTGTGTATTGGAAAGGTGGCAAAATTGGGTGACATACATCCAGTCAAAGTATTAGGTAGTCAGTTACCCATTGCAAGTTTTGTCACCTGTTGGCCACAGTCTTAGGAAAAAGCAGTTGAATTATTCTCTTCAAGTTTCTATTCTAACCTGAGGAAAATTTCTGTATATGAATAATACAAGTGAATTGATTTTCCATATATTTTAATTTTACTAACAAGTCTCCTTATAACAGCGTCATACATGTTTTTATTGAAGACTTAAACATTCAAATGAAAATAAAAATTATATATTAATTTGTAGATAACCACTACTATTATTTTGTAAAGTCCCTTTGAGTCTTTTTAATTAATGTGTATGGGTATATGTTTACTGCATGTGTGTTTTTCAACTTTTCTTAAACATTACAAAACAATAAAAGATGGAGCTAATAATAATACCTAACTTATTTTGGGCTATTATAAGGAATTTATTTTTTTAAATGCTTAGAACAGTGCCTGGCAATTAGGGATATATTTTACACACATACACACACACCCACACACACCCCCCCAAACCCAACCCCGCCCACCCACCCCAACACCACTTTTTAAAATCAAATGCAATATCAACATTTTACCTGGACATTAAATTTTCTAAATTTAGAAAATTCTTTGTTTTTGGAATTTTAGGTTGTTCCTCAATTTTTTCTTATTACAAATTACTTTTAGATATACTAAATTATTTTTAGTTATATCTTTATGTAGATTGAAATAATTTCATTAGAGTTCGTTCCTAAATGCAGAATAGCTGGTCAAAGGTTATGTAGCATTTTAAAGACTTTCAGTACTCATTACCACATGGTGTTCTGAAAAAGGACCAATGTATCCTCTGAACCAAGGGTCCGCAACCCCTGTACTGGTCCACAGCCTGTTAGGAGCTGGGCTGCATAGCAGGAGGTGAGCTGCAGGTGAGCAAGGATTACTGCCTGAGCTCCGCCTCCTGTCAGATCAGCAGGGACATAGATTCTCATAGGAGCGTGAACCCTAAACTACGCATGTGAGGGATCTGGGTTGCATTACTTACGGGAATCTAATGCCTGGTGATCTGAGGTGGAACAGTTTCATCCTGAGACCATCACCCCACACCACCCCAAACCCCATCCATGGAAACATTGTCTTCCAAGAAACTGGTCCCTGGTGCCAAAAAGGTTGGGGACCACTGTGCTGAACCCAAATTGTATGATAGTTAACATTTGTTAGTGGTTGAACTGCCAGATAGTAGGGTTCATATTGTTGCCAGTTTATAGGTAACAAATGTGTTATTTCAATTTGTATTTATTTGGTTACTAGTAGTATCAAACATTCTTTTCCATTCCCAGCTTTGCCATTTTTTCTTTGTGATTTTTTTATCTATATTGATTATATTATTTACCTGCTTTTCTTTTGTGATGATCTTTTCTAACTTATTTGTAAGAGCTCAGTGTGTATGTATATATATATATATATACACACACACACATACTGAATGAACTCTGTAGAGGAACGAACTCTAATGAAATTATTTCAATCTACATAAAGATATAACTAAAAATAATTTAGTTATATCTAAAAGTAATTTATAATAAGAAAAAAATTGAGGAACAACCTAAAATTCCTGTGTGTGTGTGTATATATATATCTCAGAGATCTTAATATTTTGCTCCTCATTTTGAAAATGTTTTCTTCGTATTTTTACTTCAGAAATTTCTTCTTTACTGGCTTAAATATTATGTATTCAGATCTATGGACTTTTTCCTTCATATTTCTCTGCTGCTTATATTTAGAAAGATTTTTTTTCCACTTCTGATTAATAAAAATATCCACCTGTATTTTCTTCTAGCTGTCTTTGGTATTATTAGTAGCTTTTTATACTTATTTTTAATATATCTTGCCATTTGGTTTCATGTATCTTTTCCAAAATTTCCAATTAATGCCAATCCTACCCTCTACTGATTTGAAGTGCCACTTACATCTTACACAAAATTATTACATCTTTTTTCAGGCCTTTCATACTTTTCCATTGATCTTAGAAGTATATTGTTATATATTTTTACCCTATTAAAGACCTTAAAATTGTTATACCTAGTTGTGATATTCTCCATTATTATTATTAAATATATATCTAAGTGCTTAATAAATTTGTTGTACTTTTGAATAAAAAATTTCATTTTGTTCCATTCCCTTTTCGACCTTTAAACTATTTCTTCAATAAAATGTGAATCTTCATGGACCATGAATATTTTTAGTTTTTCTAAGATTTATTATTTTCTATATCAAATTAAATTACTTGAAAATATGAATAATAGGTGTTTGGGGCCTCCTTAAAGTGCTTTAGTTACTTTTCAACCAAGCAAAAAATTTGCTACTCCATCTCCCGAGTAGCTGGGATTACAGGCATGTGCCACCACGCCTGGCTAATTTTGTATTTTTAGCAGAGATGGGGTTTCTCCATGTTGGTCAGGCCAGTCTCGAACTCTTGACCTCAGGTGATCTGCCTGCCTTGGCCTCCGAAAGTGCTGGGATTACAGGCGTGAGCCACTGATTTTTTTTTTAAACCCAGCTGATTTTTTTTTAAAGTTTAATCATCAAGTAGGGAAATACACGGCTGGGCGCAGTGGCTCATGCCTGTAATCCCAGCACTTTGGGAGGCCAAGGTGGGCGGATCATGAGGTCAGGAGATCGAGACCATCCTGGCTAACACGATGAAACCCCATCTCTACTAAAAATACAAAAATTAGCCAGGCGTGGTGGTGGGCCCCTGTAGTCCCAGCTACTCTGGAGGCTGAGGCGGGAGAATGGCGTGAACCCCGGAGATGGAGCTTGCAGTGAGCCGAGATGGTGCCACTGCACCCCAGCCTGGGCAACAGAGTGAGACTCTGTCTCAAAAAACAAAAAAAAACCAAAAAACAAAAAACCACACACACGCACACTGCCACTATCTCGTGAGAAAATGTGTATTAGGAAATAAAGTAGGTATATATTTGCCAATGAGAAAAAAATATTAGTTTTTTATTTAAGCAGCAAACATATTGAACATGTTGAACTAAGATTTGTGTTTTAGCCTGCATTCCCTGGAAAACAGAGCCTTGGGTGAAGTTCATGGGCTAATATTTTTATGGAGGTTACGGAGAAGAGTACATTTTTAGAGAAGAAAGAATAAGAGGAAAGGGAAAGTAAGTGAGACAATAAGAGAAAACAAATACAGTCAGTCTTCATTATTCCTGGATTCCATTTTTTGTGAATTTGCCTACTTCATAAAATGTGTTTCTAACCCCAAAATCAGTACTCATGGTGCTTTTGTGGTCGTTTGCAGACATGTGCTCAGGGATGAAAAAATTTGAGTTTTGTGTTGCACTTTCCCAACTGAGGTTGAACGAGGTGATACTCTGCCTTGTTTCAGCTCTTGTACTGCAAATAATTGTCCTTTTTATATTCTGTTTAGAGCCACATTTGTCATACCTTTGTGCTTTTTGTTGGTGCTTTCAGTGTTTAAAATAGCCCAGCTGTATTGTTAAAGTGCTATTTAGTGTTCCTAAATACAAGAAGGCTGTCATGTGCCATACATGGGTTAGATTGGTTTTGTTTGGGTACCAGCGGAAGTACTGTGAATACTGCAGTAGTCTGTAAGTTCAGTGTTAACAAGTCAACAATATATTTGAAAAAGCCTCTCTAAACAGAAACACACATGAAACAAGATTGTAATCCATTGACCAAAATGTCACCAGAGGCTTGCGGGAACCTAATTCTGTATTTTACCTAGGAGCAATGGGTCATTATTCACTAATTCAGTGTTCACAGTGACTGTAGAACATAACTACCATGAATAATGAGAACCAACTATGTAAGGTGGTGTATTACTGAGAAAATAGAACTGGTTGCTTGCTTTTGTAGGAATTTTCCCCGGAGGCCACACGAAACCACTTGTGCCTCAGAACAACTCATGGTTGGGGGAGTAAGGACAAGCAGTATATCCATTGGCTTCTTTCTGTGTCTCGTTTCTTACTGGTTAATGTCTACTCCTGGGATATTTCACTTTTCCACACTTCTTAGTTGTGTTTCCTGGCCTCTTTGAGGAGCTGCTGGGAAGACAGAGCTTTAATTCGTCCTGTTGGAGCTATGAACAGGAATGGTGGTTTGTCTCTCTTTTCTGGGAAGATTTATAACTGCAGAAACTGTGTGAATCTTTTCTGGGGCTGCAAGACAAGTGGCTGAAGCCAGAGGTGAGGTGAGAGGTGATAGTGGGGTTGGTGAGTGTGCAAGCAGGGCCAAGCAAATTCAAGATGGGGCATATTCTAGGACTTACACAACAGTCTGGAAATAAATATGCATTTTAGAATATTGAGATTCTAAATTAAGAATGATGTCTTATGTAAAATTACAAAAAAATCACTTTCATATGAAGATGTTCCAAATAATTGGAACTACAGTACTGTGACTTTCTATATGTTGTATATAATAGCATTCCAACTCCTCGGAGAACACTACCAAATTAGAAGATCATGAAGCTCCTGCCAAAAATTTATGTGCTATTTTGGCATGAAAAGTTTAAGAGTCATAAAAGCTCCTAACCTTGTGATGATTTATAATTATGATTGAAACATGCTACTTTAACCATAGCAAATAAATATATTTACACTCAGGCCACATAATTCTAATTAAATAAAGACATTTATAGTCATTTTAGTTTCATTCATCATGACTAAAATGAAAACCTCTTGAGAGATTCTCCAAGGATTTTGTCTTATTTATCATGTGTCCTGTTAGCTTATTTATGCATGCAGTTGCAATTTTTTTAATTTTTGCAATCAGACCTTGGCGATGACCTTGAGCAGTAAGATATAAATAACTCCCACATGCTTAGCGTTCCAATAATGGAACACTAGGCATAAATGTAATCCACTAGTGCTAGCTTCTTTCAGACCTATTCTGCTTAGCTGTGCCACCCTCTGTCTCTCACTGTTCTCACCTACCCATCTCCCAGTCATCCCTCATTATCAAGACTTTAATAACTAGCTCAAGTTTTCCTGTCTCTCCCAAACCCTACTATTATATAAATAACTTCAACTGCTTTCTGATCAGATAATATTTCTCCCCTTTTCCTACTCATAAGTCTCCAGTGGCTTCCTATCACACTTGAGACAAATTTCAAGGCCCTTGTGATGGCCCAGAGTATCCTGTGCTACTTCTGACCTCATTTCCTACCCTTTCCCATTTAACACTGGTTTCCTTGCTGTCCTTTGAGTATTACCAGTGTGTTTTCACTTTAGGGCCTTTGCACTTCTCTTTCTTCTGCTAAGAATACTTTCTTCCAGATGTTTGTATAGTACATTTGGCCCTTGAACAATGTGGGAGTTAGGGGCACCAACCTTCCACACAGTTGAAAATCTGCCTATAACTTTAGACTCCCCCCAAATTTAACTACTAATAGCCTACTGCTGACTGCAAACCTTATTGATAACATAAACGTCAATTAAAACATATTTTATATGTTATATTTATTCTATACTGTATTCTAACAAAGGAAGCTAGAGAAAAGAAAATGTTACTAAGAAAATCATAAGGAAGAGAAAATTTTCTGTTCATTAAGTGGATCTTCATAAAGGTCTTCATCCTCCTCATCTTAAACATTGGGTAGGCTTAAATGCTGAGAAGGCGAAGTTGGTCTTAGTGTCTCAGGGATGGCAGAGGCGCAAGAAAATTTGCGTGTAAGTGGACCCGCACAGTTCAAACCTGTGTTGTTCAAGGGCAAAGTATTCTCCCTCATTTCAGTCAGGTCTGTACTCAGATGTCTTTTTCAAAGAGGGCTCCTCTGACCTCCCTATCCAAAATAACATCCTTACCCCACTTTATTTTTCTTAATAGTACTTACTACCTCTTGATGTTGTTTATTCTACTAGAGTAAGGGAAGGAATAAGCTTTGTTTTGCTTACTGCTGTACTGTATCTCCTCTGTGTAGCAAAACCTTAACCCTGAGGGAATTTAGGGTTTTCTCTAATTTGTTGAGTGATAGTAACAGAAATTGCACACTTCTGTGGATAGGACCCATTGTCACTTGTTTTTAACCTCAACTAGGCCCTCAGCATTGCTCAGTGATTCTATTTTGTTTCAGTAATTCTTGTCTTCTGACTTCCAAAAACCTATTGGGCTGTTTCACTGGGATGTTGTATCCCACATGCACCTCTAATTCAGTGACTAAAATTAAACTCATCTTTTCCATCACCTAACCCTGACTGTCTTCACATGTCTCTTCATCGTACACTCAGTTTCCCAAGCCTGATGAATCATGAGAGTTATCCTTAACTTTTCCCTTTTTTCTCTCTAGCATTCCTTTAGTCATCAAGTCCTGTCAGTTCTACCTTCTAGTTACCTCAGTTAGTCTACCTATCCTATCTCCTCTGCCAGTTTAGCTACTATCATCTTTCACCTGGATTAGTAGTACAGTTTTTAAATGGACTTCTTGCTTCCTTTTTGCAGCCAGAGTAATCTTTCTGAAGTACAGATCTGATTATGTCAATGCTTTGCTTAAACTATTCAATGACTCATTGTTTTTAAGATGAACAACATGGCTTATCAGACTGTTCATTATCTGGCTCCTGCCTGTCCCATTAGCCTCATTTTCTGCCATTCACTACATTATAGCCAGTTGAACATTATACAGCTGAGTAGTTGGGATACAGGCTCCTGCCACTACGCCTGGCTTTTTTTTTATTTTTAGTAGAGACAGGGTTTTACCATGTTGGCCAGGATGGTCTCAAACTCCTGACCTCAAGGGATCTGCCTGCCTTGGGCTCCCAAAGTGCTGGGATTACAGGCGTGAGCCACTGCACCCGGCCACCTGCCCCTTTAGATGGCTACACATGCTTTCCTGTTTGTCGCAACACTCTATGGCTTTGCCTTGTTCCGTCCTAGAATATTAGGAAATAGCATTTGTTATAGGACTTGTCATTCTTTATTCCAGCTGCTTCTTTTATCTTCCTCTTGATAGATTATAGATTTCTAGAGGACTGGGAATATGTAGGTCTTGTACTTTGTTGTATTTTGAATGCCTGACACATATCTGACATATAGTGGGCCCTCAAATTTGTTGACTGGATAAATGCTTATTTAGTTGGATACCTAGGAAAATTCAGAACAGTTATCCAAAATTCATTTCATTGTGTTTGAAATGGTATGCTTATACTTGGATCAAAAATTATTTATCTTCTTATTCTGTGCTTTTTACCAGAAATAATTTAAGATGAACGAATAATATATGTAGGACAATAAATTGAAACTGGGAATGGATATTATATACACACTGAGCATCCCTAATCCAAAAATCTGAAATTTGAAATGCTTCAAAATCTGAAACAGTTTGAGCATCAACATGAATCTCAAAGGTCATGCTTAAAGGAAATGCTCATTGAAGCATTTCAGATTATGGATTTTTGGATTCGAGATGCTCAGATGGTAAATATAATGCAAATATTCCAAATTTCAAAAAAATTAAAAATCTGAAACACTTCTGGTCTGAAGCATTTCACAAAAGGGATACTTAACCTGTATATATTGGTATGTATAGGCATTTGTCTTATACACTCGTTAGAGGTGGCAGCACATCTTCAGAGGCACTGTGGTATAGAGACTGTCAATTGTCTTTCATCTCTTCTTCCTTTCCCTTCCCATAATAAAGGGGTTGATTTTCTTGAGCAAATGGCCACTCTGAATAAAGACTAGATTTTCTAGGTTGTTTTGCAGCTAGGTATGGCAAAGTGATTATGTTCTGAATGTAAATGAACGTGTTATTTGTAATATATGTAGACCTAATGGGTGGAGCTGAAGAAGCTACCTTAGACCACAAAGTGCTTGTGGAGGCAAGTGTAACAACAAGATGGAAGGAACCTGAGCCCCTGATGCATCATGGAGCACCAGCTAGCTTTAGGGAACTACCCTGGATTTTTGCTTGAGAGAGAAATAAACATCTGTATTATTTAAGCCATTGTTATTTTGGATTTCATACACTTGCAGCTGAACCTGTACAACTGCTAAAACTTCCTGGACAAATGGATCGTGTACCCTGCTGGGAACTCATTCCTACTCTCCTCCTGGTGGGGATGTCATTGCCTCTTAGGCAAATGCAGATCACCAGCTTAAAATGAGTTGTAAAGGCACCCCAACAAACTTTTTGTTCCACTCTTCTTTGAATTTGGGAATGTGTGCTATAAAAAGGAAATAAAAGTAAACAAGAGAAAGTGCATAAAATCAACAAAGAACTTGAGTAGGAGAAGGGAGATCCTATGCAATGAAGAATTTAAAAGCAGGATATACCTTATTTAAGCCACTTGACAAATCACTTGGCTCCAGAGATGAAGTTTGATGTATATATCTATTTATTTAACTAAAACTTACTCCGATAATCTGCTAATTCACCAGTACACAGATTTTAAAATTTTGCTTTACTCCTCCTCTCAAAATTAGAAGATAAACATATCACACATCCTATTAGGAAAAAACCCTGAAAACCTGTTTATAATAATCTAATTCTTAAATCTAATTCCTCAACAAGTTCTCCATAAATCTTAGCAGTACTGAGGATATTTGGTATGCAAAGGGTACTTTTAAATAAGGAGCTTTATGTATAAATATAGGAAATAATCACTATAAAAATGCTTGTCAAAATATTTTTTCTTAACATGTTGGCAATACTTAGCCAGTTTCTAAAAATTTTCGTGTGCTGTGACCTAGATGTTTTGTTTCGAGAAGTCATTGAGGGTAAAGGAGGAGAAAGTAGTTATGTTTTACTTAGAAATATGAATTTTTATCCAAAATAAGATGATTAAATTTTGATGTAGCCTTAATTTTATGCAACCATTAAAAACAGTGCTTTGGAAAATTATTTAATAACGTGGTAAAAATAATTGGTCAAGATATATTTAGTGTGATGGATTGTAGAAAACAATAAAAGGTTCAGTAAGTGTTCTGAATGCATAAGTGAATCCTAGTATATATGATAAATACTTCATAATGGTGAACAAAAGATAGTCTCTACAGGAAATAAATGCTTTTGAAACAACTGGGTAGGCATCTTTAAAAAATAATGTTAGCTCTTTGTCTCACACTGTATAATCAAGATGAATCTCAGTGTATCATAGAGGTAAATGTAGAAAAGAATCACAAAAATACCTGATTCAGGTAAGACCTTGCTATTATGCAAAATCCATGAAAGAAAAAATTGAACAAATTTTCTACATGAGAAAAACAATAACAAAAACTTCTGCATGGCATTTAAACATTATAAAGCAGTAGTCCCCAGGGACTGGTTTAGTGGAAGACAGTTTTTCCATGGACCGGGGCAGGGATGGTCTCAGGATGAAACTGTTCCACCTCAGATCACCAGGCATTAGATTGTCATAAAGAGCACACAACCTAGATCCCTCGCATGCACAGTTCACAGTAGGGTTTGCACTCCTGTGAGAATCTAGTGCTGCAGCTGATCTGACGGGAGGTGGAGCTCAGGCGATAATGCTTGCTTGCTCATTGCCCACTTCCTGCTGTGCAGCCTGGTTCCTAACAGGCCACGGACTAGTACCGGTCTGCAGCCCAGGGTTTGGGGACCCTTGTCATAAAGTCAAGAGACAAATGAAACACAAAATTGTTTACAGTTCAATTATAGACAAAGGGGTCAACCCTCTGACATATAAATAATTTGTAAAACTCAGTAATTAAAAGACAACCAAATAGAAAAACAATCAGCAAAGGATATGAGCAAACAGGTCACAGAAAATGACATGGAAAAATTTTAACCTCGCATACGTAAGAGCTATACAAATTAAAATACACTGAGATGCCATTTTTCAACTTTCCAGAAATTCTAATTTTCTGTCATCCTGAATTATCTTGTCTGTGTGTATATAGACACTTTTATGGAGTGATGGTAAGAGTATAAATTATTTCAATTTTTATGGAGTGCACTTTGGTAATAGCTATCAAAATTATAATAATTTATGCTGTTCGAGTGAGTAGCTTGACTTTTTTAAATGTATGTTATAGATGGACATGTGTGAAATGACATATGCAAGATTGTTAATTTCAGCATTTTGTAACAGCAAAAAATTATAAACAACCTTAGTGTCCATCAGTAGGGGAATGTTTGAAAATATTATGGTGTATTCATATAATGAAATGTTAAGCAGCTTCAGTAGAGAATGAGGAACCTCCTTATGTCTGATGTGTAAAGAGCTCTGAGATTGATTGTTAAATGGAAAAAGCTAAGCTTAGAACCATGTAGATAATAAGTTCTGTGTGTTCAGAAGGGTTGAGAGGAGAATCTCTAGTCATATTTGCCTGTACATACATAAAAAATTCTCTGGAAGGACATATAAACTATTAATAATGTGTGTATATATGTTCATGTGTGCTTATATGGAAGAAACTGGGTGGGTCAGGGCTAGGCAGAGCTGCCTTTGTGCAAATTAGAAAAGGGTACTGCTTCCTCAACAACCTCTACTTCTGTCTCGAAAAATTATTATATTATATTGATTTTGTTAGCACAAGGTACTTGGCGGTCATCCACCAGAAAATTTTAATGAAAATAGATAATATTGAAGGATTTTTTTTGAGGTTCTGCACTAAGTTTTTCATTATATTGAATTAAGCTTTTTCTGTAGGAAATTTAACATAATCTTCAGTTCGTTTATAATTTTCTAATAATAATAGTTTTGAATAATAATAAATAGAAAAGTTATGATTTTCTCTTAATAATAGTTTAACTGCTGTTGGGAATATTTGATTTTGTTAAGATCACCTTGTAGTTTATTTAGGGTAAAATTTTATTATTCATTAAGGGCGGGATATAACTTTTGATAGATGTACCTCTTGATATTTTTTTGGACTTTGAGTCATGACCGCAAGATATTTAATTATTTAGAAATATAAGATTAAGTAAAAAGGTGAAATACAAGACTGCATACTTGATATCATTCTTCTTTTACTAAAAATTTATATCTATGTATAGGGTTTTTTATGTGTATGCCATGCATTTATCAGTTTTTAGTAAAATAATATCTGTATATACATACAGAGTTTTGCATCTCTATGCGTGTATGTGTATGTCTTAGGAAAAAAAGGCTAAAAGGAATTAGACCAAGTTGTAATATCTCTCAGTAGTGGGATATCAGATGATTCAAAAAATATTTTCTTTATACGTTTTTGTATTTTCCCACTTTTTACAGTGATTATATGTTATATTACATTTATGGTAAATATTTTAATGTTGTTTCTCTAAGGTTTTGTACTGAAGCTTTTTTTTTATTTTCCCTTCATGAAGAGTTTTTCAGCTTATATCTTTAATGGACACCGGATTGCCTCGATGTTCTAATGAGAAAATAGAGCTTGCAATTCTGTGGTTCTTGGATCAGTTTCGTAAAACATATGTTGGTGATCAACTTCAAAGAACCTCAAAGGTAGGTTTTTACTACTAGAGAGTTTAAAACATGTTATTGGAGATGAAGAAAGATGTACATATATAACTGAATGATGTATTTGAGAAATTTCTACGTAAGACGTGTAATTGATTAATCAGTTGATGAACTGGTGTTGAAGTGCAATGTAAAATTAAGTTGCTTGTTTTATACCTAGTTTACCATTTTCTTTAAAGATTGACTGGCAGAGAGGTAGTGAATATGTTTTACATGGATGGTCACTAAATAGTTGAGATTATTTTAAACACTAATCAGTTTTGCCTTTTTGTATTTCAAGACGGAAAGCATAAGATTTGCTTTTTTAGTAGTTCCGGGGTTTTTTGGACACTTATTTATTTATATGGCTTCCAGTATATTTCACTAATTTCTTGGCATTTGTACATGATTAAATAACGAGGACTAGGAAAATCAGATGTGTCCTTAAGAGACTGCAAATAACCTTAATGTTAGGAATACTCATAGTATAATTGAATGTTTAGCATCAGCAAGTTAAGATGACTTGACCTGAAAGTATAATGAAAGATTATTAAGGGCATTTATGTGAACCCTAAGCAGATATTTAGTAGCATTAGATACTGACACTGAGTAAAATCTTCTCCATAAGAAGTTCTAAGGATATTCTCATTTCTTTTGAACTTGCAGTTTGTTTTAGTAATGTTGTAGGATTTTTTATTTGAAAATTCCAAAATAAACTTTTTATACTCATTTTAGCTGTTTTAGGAAATTTAACCTTCAGTTTACTTAGGATTTTCTGATAATAATAATTGTGTAGTAGTGTGAAAAAATATTTTGTTTGATTTTAAGATTATCCTTTAGTTTATTTCAGGTAAAATATTCTTTTTTAAGGAAATGATGCCATTTGATACTTTCTTTCTCAAATATATTATGATATTGTCATTTAGGATTAATATCAGTAAAATTCTCTTAGAATTTAGCTGCCACCAAATGAGACCATTTGGAAGAAAAAGAGTAGCTAGAAATAAATGTTTTAGGTTGTCAGTAAGACAACTTAGAATCAGACAATAATTACATACTATAAAATTTATATAACAGGGTGCCTTTTTAATAATCCCAGATGTGATACTTGAAGATTGAATATAAATCAAATGATGATAAATTTTCTTATTTAATATGTCCAGAGAGTATCTTTGCTTTCGCAAAAGGGTTACTCTCAAAATATTGCTAATACAATATCAATTTGGTATAGGTCTTAAATCAAAACAGTATAATATGGAGTAGAAAAGCCTTCTAATTATTGTTTTGAAGGCACCTAGGAGGAAATATGTAAAATGAGACTAGTTGTTTTAGGGCTATGGGATTTCGGATTTTGTTTCAAAACTTTTAATATAAGGTAATTGTGAAAAAAAGCGAATTACAGATTAGTTTTTCGTTTTTGAAAAAGCTTGCGCTTTAGGAAGTAAACGTCATCAGAATGGTATTGACTCCTTTATTGTAACTTTAACATTGTTGGTGTGTGTATCTTACCCTATTAAAGAAAGTTAGTCCTAAGGTGACAAAATTTCTAAGGCATTTCTATTGCATAACCCCAGAGTAAAACTAAATCTTCCTACTTTTTGGTTTCTCTGACTTACCTGCCCATCTGTCTTAATAGAAATCATTTTCGGAAGTCCTCAATTATGTGTCCCGTCACTCTTCTCGAACTCTTCACGCTAGTTTTATTCCTTACAGTAGGCTTGCAAGATTGGTATTAATGTCCTCATTTTACTAATGAAAGAACAGACTCTCTGAGACATTTCATAAGTACTATATATACAATTGTTTTAGCAACCAACTATGTAAGGAAGAGTGGGTGGAACATATTTCTTGGTGGGTGTATTGGAAAAGTGGGAGAGTACTAGATAATAGCAAATGAATGTTTAACAATTAATGTGTGCTTATTTTGTACCAGGAACAGTGCTAAGCACTTTTAAACAGTCTCATTTAATTGTGTCATATAGAATATGACTTCAAGGTTCTTCCCAGTCTCTTTTCTGCATATGTCACCAGCTTCATACTTCAGTACACCATATTTGCACTGCATACTTTGTCTGGTGAACTTATTTCAGGTTCTTCAGCAGTCTGTGCTCTCTGTTAATTCCAGATATTAGAAGAAAGTGTTCTCCCTGCTTAATTGTGCCTAGTGTTCCATTATTGGAATGCTAAGCATGTGGGAGTTATTTATATCCTACTGCTCAAGGTCATCACCAAGGTCTGATTGCAAAAATTCAAAAAATTCCAACCTCAGGCATAAATGGGTTAAGACACTATTTTTTTTTTAATCGAGCTTTCACTTCTCTGCCTTATTCTGCCAACTACTTATTGTCATCAGAGACCCCATCCTTCAGGATCCCCTTCTTAACTCTCAAATTCTGAGAGTGTTCTTTTTGTCTGTGTTCTGTAGCACCCATTTGTTCGCTGTTTTAATATTTATTACACTGCTTTGTAATTACTTGTTAGTGAATAGACTATAATTTTGGTTAGTACTATTTCTGCCTTGTTTATTGTTATCTGAAAGAGCCTGGCATTTATGTATTGTTTGTATGCTTTCAACTTACTGTTGAATGTGTGTATTTAGTAGAATTCTATAGGAATTCAGCCTAGATCTCATGTATAATACTTTCAGGTAATAAAGGATATATTCTTGAGTTGGAAAATGATGCTGACTTGAGTGAAATTATTCAGCAGTTATAAATAAGGTATAATATTAAGCATCATGAACATTTTATAAAGGCCTGTATAGACAACAGAATATAATTTATAGAAATAAGTTCTTTAGGAACCAAGGTGGAATTACTAAAGCGTCCTAAGTGATGTATGTGGTAGAAGTCCTACACCTGAGAAAGAATGTTGTAAATAGTAGCCATAGGCATTTATTGAGCAGTAAGTCTGTGTCAGATACTTTGCTCAGAACTTGAAAGGCATTATATAATTTCATTCTCACAAAAATGCTATGAAAATAGCGATTTTGTTTGCATCCTCTCTTTCTGTAGACATGGAAATTGAGGTTTAGAGTGGTTAACTAATGTGTTTAAGTGGTTCAACCTGGATTTGAACCCTAGGCACCTGACTGCAGAGCCTGAGCTGCTCACCACTTTGGTATATTGCCTCCTTTCTATTGGATCTTTCCACTGGGATGTTGAATGGGCCCTTCAAACTTACTTCCAAAAAGGAACTCACTATCTTTTAGAACTCTCTCTTCCTACTTCCCATATTTTAAAGAAGAATGACATTGAATTTCCTTTTTGTACCTCTTGTATCCAATCTGTCACCTCATCCTGTGAATTTTACTTTTGGAGTATCTCTCAGGTGTACTCCTTTCTTCTGCCCCTTTCTTTTTAGCCTCATTCTCACTGCTTGTCATTTCCCATGGAATTTCAAAAGTATTCTACTTGCCCTCTTTGTTTCCATTTTGCTTCTCCCCACTCTAGCCTATTTTCCATACTGCCACCAGAGTATTTTTTATTAGAAAACTAAAGAGAATAATGTAATGAACACTCATATGCCCATCATTCAGTTTTGTCAAGTCTTAATGCTTTGCTATATTTGCTTCAGATCTGTATATTTTTGAGTTAAACCTGAATAATCCTGTTGCTGCTCTGATTTCACTTCTCTAGCTTCTTGCCCCAAAGTAACCACTGTCCTAAATTTAGTATTATTCTCATCCATGATTTTGTACGTTTTCTACATTTCTGTGTATTTAAAAACAAAATAAAGCACTATTAACTTTATACAAAAGTATTATGCAGTTTTGGATCTTTAGGAATTTTTTTTTTTTTTTTTTTTTTTTTTGAGGTGGAGTTTCACTCTTGTTGTCCAGGCTGCAGTGCAATGGCGCCATCTTGACTCACCGCAACCTCCGCCTCCCAGGTTCAAGTGGTTTTCCTGCCTCAGCCTCCCAAGTAGCTGGGATTACAGGCATGCGCCACCACGCCTGGCTAATTTTTTTGTATTTTTAGTAGAGATGAGGTCTCACCATGTTGGCCAGGCTGGTTTCGAACTCCTGACCTCAGGTGATCCACCCACCTTAGCCTCCCTAAGTATTGGGATTACAGACATGAGCCACCACATCTGGCCAGAATTCATCTTTTTTGATCACTATTTTTGAGATTTATTCATGATGACACATATAGTTCTAATTATTTTAATTATTGAGTGGTATTAGAGTGTATTATTCTGCCATTATACATTCATTTTATTGTTGATATGTTAGATCGTTTCCAGATTTTCAATTTTTACAATCAATACTGCAGTAAATATTCTTGTATCTGCCTCCTCATGCATATGTAAGAGTTTTGTGAAGATAAATAGTAGAATTGCTGGGCTGTAAAATGTACATATCTTAAGCTTTATTAGATATTATTAGGTTGCCTTCCTAAGTGTTATAACAGTTTATTTCCTCTCCCCCAGCAGAATAGATGTCTGTTTCTATTGTCATTATATGTGCTTTTGTCAGACTTTTAAGTTTTGCCAGTCTTTAAGAAAATTTTTTCCTGTGCAATTTTTCTGCTTAAATTTTTTTATTGGTTTCTCGTTACTTATAAAATGAATTCTTGCTTATGATGAAACTTTGCCTACCTTTGAAATCATTTCTTTTCATTCCACTTTATGACATGATTCATATGTGCTGCTGCCTTTTTTCCTTTGGTTTATTCCTGTTCATTACTCAGTGACTATTGATAAGTAACCACTATGTATTAATGCCAGGGTTGCAAAAGTGAATAGGATCATCCATCTCCCCTGTAAGTTTTTAGTTAAAGGGAACATGGGCAAATAAGGAAAAAAATTATAAAATTGATTCATATATGCATTTAAACAGCATATGATGAAATGAAGACCAGACTATTAAATACATACTGCTGGGATTTTTGGTTATCTGTATGTGAAAATTCGGATTATGACTTCATATCATGCAAAAATCAATTTCTAGTAGAAGACAGACTCTAAATATGAAAAGCAGAATATTATGATTTAGGGATAGGGAAGAATTTTTTAAGACATAAAAAGACTAAGCTCTAAACTCAAAAGTTGGTAACTTCTACCCATATTAAAAGTAAAAACTCCTGTGAATCAGAAGACACAATAGACAAAGTAATAAAAGCTGTGGGAATACATTCCTAAGACATGTAACTTATAGAGAATCAACATTTGGTTATATAATTTCTGTGAATAAATAAGAGAAAAGCTACCTAGTAGTAAAATGGCCAAAATACATGAATAAACACTTCACAGAAGAAGAAATCACAATGGCCAGTAAACATGGTCTTAGTCCTCTGGGCTGCTGTTAACAAATACCATAAACAACAAACATTTGTTTCTCACAGTTTGAGAGCCTGAGAAGTTCAAGATCAAGGCTGGCAGATTTTGTGTCTGGTAGGAGCCCTTTTCTGTTTTCATAGTTGGTGCCATCTCTCTGTGTTTTCACATAGTGGGAAGGGCACACAAACTCTCTTAGACCTCTTATGAGGACACTAGTCTCATCCATGAGAGCTCTGCCCTCATGACCTAATTTTAGTCTCCAAAGGCCCTACCTCTTAATGTCATCATGCTGGGAATTAGATTTCAACATATGATTTTGTCAGGGACACAAACATTCAGACCATAGCATTTCACACTCTTGCCCCACAAAGTGCATGTCCTTCTCATATGCAAAACACGCATTCCATTCTAGTTTAGTCCCCAAAGTCTTAGTTTATCCTACGATCAGCTCCAAAGTCCGAAGCCTAGAGTTTCATGTAAATATCATCTAAATGAGATATGGTTGAGACTCCACAGTGATTCATTCTGAGCCAAATTACCCCTCTAGCTGTGAACCTAGATAACATCATATGCTTCCAGAATACAATGGTGGGACAGGCACAGGATAGACCTTGCCATTCCACAAGGGAGAAACAGGAATGAAGGAAGAAATGACAGGTGTCGAACAGGTCCAAAACTTAATAAGGCGACATTAAATCTTCAGGCTCCAGAATAATCTTCTCTGACTTAACGTCCTACCTTCTGAACACACTGGGGTAGGGATTAGGCTCCCAAGACTCTAGGTGGTAGAGTTCTCATATGTTGAAGTTGGGTGCCTGCTGCTCTCCCAGGATGGAATCACATGCCAGTGGGTCTTTTAGTCTAGAGTTCCAGAGATGAATGACTCTGCCCCCATGACTCCTCTAAGCATTGCCATAGTGGGGACTTTCTCTGGTGGCCCTGTCCTCACAGCAACCCTCTGTCTGAGTTGTACACCTGAAGCTCCAGGCAGCTCTATTTTTGAAAATGGAACTGCACCTGGGGCAGCCAAGGAGTACTGCGTGAGAATGTGGGGAGTGGAGTATTAAGGCAGGGCCAGGCAGCAAGTGCTAGGGTCCTGTGAGTACCCATGGCCCTTCCTTTGAAATCATTCTTTCTTCCAGGCCCTTGCACTCTGGGCCTGGGAGACAGAATAGGAGACAGCCCCAAGGATCTGTGATACACTTTCAGGGTCATTTTTTCCTTGTCCCTGCCAGTCCAGGCACACCTTTTGTGTTCTCTCCTGAACACACTTTCTCATTTTTTACAATATGGAAAGGCTGATAATTTTTCAAACCTTTAAGTTCTCTTTCCTTTTGATTGACCATTTTGTCTTTAAATCATTTTTCTTCTTACATTTTATTATTATAAACATTCAAGGGAAACCAAGCCATTATTTTGTTTAGAAATTTATTCAGCCAGCTGGGCATGGTGGCTCACACCTGTAATCCCAGCACTTTGGGAGGCCAAGGTGGGTAGATCACCTGAGGTCAGGAGTTCAAGACCAGCCTTACCAATATGGTGAAACCCTGTCTCTACCAAAAATACAAAATTTAGCCAGGCGTGGTGGCACGCACCTGTAATCTCAACTACTCTGGAGGCTGAGACAGAATTGCATGAACCTGGGAGGCAGAGGTTGCAGTGAGCCGAGATCGCGCCACTGTGCTCCAGCCTGGGCGACAGAGCAAGACTCCCGTCTCAAAAAATAAAAGAAAGAAATGTATTCAGCCAAATATTCTATGTCATTCCTTACAAATTCTTTTTTACAAAACAGTAGGACACAAACAATAATTCAGCTAGGTTCTTTGCCACTTTTATAAGGGCACCTTTTATAAGGGCACTAATCCCCCTTATAATTCTCTCCCAAAGGCCCTCTCTCTTAAAACCATCACACTGGAAATTAGATTTTAACATACAAATTTCCTGCATTTTTTCTGCAGCTCTATTTGTTTTTTATTCTTTTTCTCTCTGTTCTTTGACTAGTACTAGGGTCTTAATAGATGTAAAAGCTAAAAAACAAAAAAACAAACAAAATGGATTCCAACATCTTATAAGTGCTTTCTCTTATGATCGAGAGTAAGACAAGGATGGCTACTCCTTTCTCTTCTATTAAATATTGTACTGGGGTTCTAGCGAGATAAATAGGCAAAAAAAAAAAAGGCATCCAGATTTTTAAAAAAAAGAATCTAGGAATAAAGGGATTACAACTGTAATTGCAGATGACATGGTCTTATGTATAGGAAATCCCTAAGGATCCACTGAGAAACTGTTAGAACTAACAACATCAGTAAGCTTGCAGGATTATAAGATTAATACAAAAACTCGACTGAATTTCTGTGCACTTGGAATAAACAACCCAAAAACAAAATGAACAAAACATTCCATTTATAATAGAATCAGAAAGAATTAAATAGGAATAAATTTAACAAAAGAAGTGTAAAACTTATAATCTGAATATCATAAAACGTTGTTGAAACAAATTAAAGAGGATGTAATAACTGGGAAGATATCTTATGGTCATGGATTACAAGACTTAATATTGTTAAGACAGCAGTGCTCTTCAAATTGATCTATAGGTTTAACACAATCTCTACCAAAATCTTAGCTGTTGTCTTTGCAGGAATTGACAAGCTTATCCTTAAATTCATGTGAAATTAAAAGAACACAGAATAGCCAAAACAATCTTGGCCAAGAACAAAGTTGGAATACTTAAACTTTCCAATTTCAAAACTTACTACAAAGCAGCAATAAGTTGTTACTTACAATAATATTAAGTTATAGTAATTATAGTAAGACAGTGTGGTAAGAATATACATATAAATGAATGAAATAGAAAGGAGAGTCCAGGTAAAAACCTTCACATTTGTAGTCAGGTGATTTTTTGACAAGGGCATCAACATAACTCAGTAGTGAAAGAATAGTTTTCAACAAACGGTGCTGGTACAACTGGATATTCACATTCAAAAGAATGAAGTTAGTCCCCTCTCTCACACCATACACAAATGTTAACTCCAAATGAATCAGATCTAAATGTGAGAAAAATATAAAATGCTTAAAACATAGAAGTAAGTCTTTATGACTTTGGACAATGGTTTCTTAGCTATGACATCAAAAGCTCAAGCAGCTAAAGAAAAAGATACATTGGACTTCATCATTTAAAAACTTTTTTACTTCAGAGGACATCATCAAGAAAATGAAAGCACAAGATATTTGCATATCATATATTTGATAAAGGTCTTGCATCTAGAATCTATAAAGAATTCTTATAACTCAATAATAAAAAGATAAATAACCTACTTTTTTAAATGGGCAAAAGATCTAAACAGACATTACTCCAAAGAAAATCTATGAATGGGCAACAAGGACATGGAAAGATCTTCAGCATTATTGTTTATTGTAGAAATTCATGTCAGTGCCAGAAATAGATAACCACTTTACACTCACTAGGATGAATATGATAAAAAAAAAAAAGACAGATGATAACAAATGTGAGTGAGAATGTGGAGAAATGGAAATCTTCATATACTGTTGCAAGGAACGTAAAATATTGCAACCAATTTGAAAAACAGTCTGGCCGTTCTTCAAAAGGTTAAACATAGAGTTACCATGATTCAGTATTTCTACTCTTATGTATATATCCAAGAAAATGGAAACTACACTCTACATAAACATTTGCACACATGTTCACAGAAGCATTATTCCCAATAGCCACAAAGTGGAAAAAAAATTGCATGTCTATTAGCTGATGAATGGATATATAAAATTTGGGATTTCCCCAAATGGAATGTTATTCAGCCATAAAAAGGAATGAAGTACTGATAGATGCTACAGCAAGTATCATAATTGAAAACATTATGCTAAGTCAAATAAGCCAGCCACAAAAAAACAAATACCACATGATTCCAATGGTTTGAAATGTCTGGAATAGGCAAATCCATAGAAACAGAAAGTAGATTATTGGGTGCCTAGGGCTGGGGTTATTGGAGATTGGGTAGTCATGGACAAAAGGTATGAAATACCTTTGTGGTGTTGAAATATTCTGAAATTGATTGTGGTGATGGCTGCACATATCCATAGAAAAAAACATTGTGCACGTTAAGTGTGTGAATTATATAGTAGGTGAATATGTCAACTTGTTACCAAAAAACAGACCAAAAAACCCACTTTTAAAATGGGCAAAAGATTTCAACAAGCACTGGAAAAAGGTATCTAAATGGCCAATATGCATATAAAAAGATTTTCAGTGTCATTAGTCATCATCAGAGAAATATTAATTAATACCTAAGTGAAATATCACTGCACATCTGATAAAATGGCTAAAAGTTTTAAAAACTGATAAAACCAAACCTTGATGATGGAGTGGAACACATGATAACGTTTGTTGCTGGTGGCAGTGTAAATTAATAAAATCATTCTGGAAAACTGTTTGGTGATGTACTAAAGCTAAATATAGTCTACCTTATGACTCATCAGCTCTACTCTAATTTACCCAGAAGAAATGAATTTATATGTTTGCCAAATGCAATGTGCAAGAATATTTATAGCAACTTTATTTATAATATCCAAGAACTGGAAACAACCCAAGTGTCTTGTCAGCAGTCAAATGGATAAATAAATTAATGTATACTCATACACTGTAATACTATGCAACGATTTAAAAAAAGAAAAACTACATGCAAAAATTTGGATGAATTTATGATGATTTTACAATAATCACTTCAGCTATGATGAAGAATGAAAAAGATCAAAAGTGTACATATTTTATTATTCCACTTACCAATTTCTGTAACAGTCAAAACTAATTTATGGTGATGGAAGTCAGAATGGTGGTTACCTTTGGGTAGGGAGAGTATTTTGACTGGGAAAGTGAACCAAGGGAGCCTTCTGGGGACCTTGAAATGTTTTATTTTGATGGGGCTTACATGAGTATATACATATATAAATACACACTGAGCTGATATTATGATTTATTCACTTCATATTATGCCTCAATTAATTTTTTTTTACAAAAGATTATTCACGGAAGCCTGGTATGTAATTGTGTAAAAAAGTGGAAACTTGCCCATCAGTAGAAGAATGGATGAATTATGGTATAGTCACACAGTGGGATTTTGTATAACAATGAAAATGAATGATCTAAAACTACATTTATTTTTGGATAAATCTATAAAACCGTCCGCAATATGGTATGAAAAAAGTCATACAAGGATACAAATGACACTCCTATGTCAAATATGTTAAGAAAATTATATGCTCATGAATTCTACCTATGGTAAAAATAATATGTGCATGGGATTAGTAAACACTAAATTCAGGATAATGGTTATCTCTGGTTGAGAAGAGGAATGGATTAGAGCAAAAGGCATAGTTCAACCATATCTGTAATATTTTCTTAGTCTGCATGGTGGGTGTGCATGGGTGTTTACTATATTTTATGCCTTTCTCTACATTTGAAATATTTAATTTGCAAAAGAAATAATTATAAGAACTCTAGTTAAATATAGCAAATTAAAATTTGACATTTACCCTCCTATCCCCTTGAAACGGTATCATAATGAGAGTAGAGGAATAAAATATAATACATTTGCAAGGAAAAAATTAGAGAATGATATGGTCTGGCTGTGTCCCCACCCAAATCTCTCCTTGATTTCCCATGTGTTGTGGGAGGGACCCACTGAGAGGTAATTGAATCATGGGACAGGTCTTTCTTATGCTGTTCTCATGGTAGTGACTAAATCTAACAAAGTCTGATGGTTATTATAAAGGGGAGTTTTCCTGCATAAGCTATCTTAATTTGCCTGCTGCCATCCATGTAAGATGTGACTTGCTGCTCCTTGCCTTCTGCCATGGTTGTGAGGCCTCCCCAGCCATATGGAACTGTAAGTCCAATAAACATCTTTCTTTTGTAAATTGCCCAGTTTCAGGTATGTCTTTATCAGCAGCATGAAAATGGATTAATAAAGTAAATTGGTACTGGGAGTGGGACATTGTTGAAAAGATACTAGAAAATGTGGAAGCAACTTTGGAACTGGGTAACAGGCAGAGGTTGGAACAGTTTGGAGAGCTCAGAAGAAGACAGGAAAATGTGGGAAAGTTTGGATATTCCAAGAGACTTGTTGAATGGCTTTGACCAAAATGCTGATAATGATATGGACAGTGAAATCCAGGCTGATGTGATCTCAGATGGAGATGAGGAACTGGAGCAAAGGTGACTGTTACTATGTTTTAACAACAAGACTGGTGGAATTTTGACCCTACCCTAGAGATTTGTGGAACTTTGAACTTGAGGGAGATAATTTAGGGTATCTAGTGGAAGACATTTCTAAGCAGCAAAGCATTCAAGAGGTGACTTGCGTGCTGTTTAAAGCATTCAGTTTTAAAAGGGAAACAGCATGAAAGTTTGGAAAATTTGTAGCCTGACAATGCGATAGAAAAGAAAATCTCATTTTCTGAGGAGAAATTCAAGCTGGCTGCAGAAATTTGTATGAGTAATGAGAAGCTGAATATTAATCCCCAAGACAATGGAGAAAATGTCCCCAGGGCATGTCAAATACCTTTGTGGGAGCCCCTCCCATCACAGGCTCAGAGGCCTAGGAAGAAAAAATGGTTTCATGAGCTGGGCCTAGGGTCCCCATGCTGTGTGCAGCCTAGGAACTTGGTGCCCTGTGTTGCAGCTGCTCCAGCTGTGGCTGAAAGGGGCCAACATAGAGCTCAGGCCATGGCTTCAGAGGGTGCAAGCCCCAAGCCTTGGCAGCTTCCATGTGGTGTTGAGCCTGCAAATGCACAGAAGTCAGGAATTAGAGTTTGGGAACCTCCACCCAGATTTCAGAGGTTGTATAGAAATGCTTGGATGTCCAGGCAGAAGTTTGCTACAGGAGTGGGGCCCTCACGGGGAACCTCTGCTAAGGCAGTGCGGAAGAGAAATGTGGGGTTGGAGCCCCCACACAGAGTCCCTACTGGGGCATTGTCTAGTGGAGCTGTGAGAAGAGGGCCACTGTTCTCCAGACCCCAGAATGGTAGATCCACTGACAGCTTACACTGTTCACCTGGAAAAGCCAACGCAAGCCTGTGAAAGCAGTCGGGGGGAGTCTACCCTGCAAAGCCACAGGAGCGGAGCTACCCAAGACCATGGGAACCCACCTCTTATATCATCGTGACCTGGATGTGAGACATGGAGTCAAAGGAGATCATTTTGGAGCTTTAAGATTTGACTGCCCTGCTGGATTTCGAACTTGCATGGGGCCTGTATCCCCTTTGTTTTGGCCAGTGTCTCCCATTTGGAATGGCTGTATTTATCCAATGCCTATACCCCCATTTTGTCTAGGAAATAACTAACTTGCTTTTGATTTTACAGGCTCATAGGCAGAAGGGACGTGCCTTGTCTCAGATGAGACTATGGACTGTGGACTTTTGAGTTAATGCTGAAATGAGTTAAGACTTTGGGGGACTGTTGGGAAGGCATGATTGTTTTTGAAATGTGAGGACATGAGATTCGGAAGGGGCCAAGAGTGGAATGATATGGTTTGGCTGTGTCCCCACCCAAATCTCATCTTGAATTCTCATGTGTTGTGGGAGGGATCTGGTGGGAGGTAATTGCATCATGGGAGCAGGTCTTTCCCCTGCTGTTCTTGTGATAGGAAGTCTCATGAGATCCGATGGTTATTATAAGGGGGAGTTTTCCTGCACAGGCTCTCTTTTTTTTTGCCTGCCACTATCCATGTAAGACATGACTTGCTGCTCTTTGCCTTGTGCCATGACTGTGAAGCCTCCCCAGCCATGTGAAACTGTAAGTCCATAAACCTCTTTCATAAATTACCCAGTCTCAGGTATGTCTTTATCAGCAACATGAAAACAGACTAATACAGTATGTTAGGAGACTTGAAACTAGCAACCAGATGTATAAGTGATATCTGTCTTAATGTACCTGAGAAAGTCTAACCTTAAATTCCTGCAGTGAAGAAAGCCAGTCGTTAGATGATTTCCACTAAGAACCCTGGAAAAGCTTAGAACTTGGAGACTCTAGATACCTTTGAATGCTGCAGTTTGGGGTGTGGCTAAAAATAAGATAACTGATTTAATTAGGATTAATTATATTCCCAGAACCCTTACCTGCCCCAGCACAACTGGAGATTGTCTCTCCCAAATTCTTGCAAGAGATAGGAAGTTTTTTATGGAAGTTTGAACAGGAGGTTCTAGGGCATAAGAATAAGACATTGGACTGAAAAATATTCCTAGACACTTTACAACTCTTAGTTGTCATGAACTGTTAGCTAGGGTTAAAACCCCAAAGCAGGAAATTAGTGAAATGCTTTTGTGATGAAGAAGCTTATTCAAGAGAGAGACCTACAGATACAGATATATAGGATCCTCAATTTTAAAATCAGCCTAACTGCTTATGACCCTACAGTGAGGTTTACTGGATGAGAAGCCCTGTTGTGAACAAAAAGCTCCTATTCTTTTTTGAGTAACTCATTCTGATAATACAATTGACAATAGCTAGCCTCTTGAAGAAAACCTCATATGAAAACCAAAGAGAAAAACAAACAGAAAATAGGAAATTGGAGGAAAACAGAATTAATATTGAAACCATTAAAAGGATTTTGTTAAAAGATGATTCAGAGAAGAGCTCTTTGGAATTAAGACATGATAGAAGAACTTAAAACTTTAGTAGGTTTGGAAGATAAAGTAGCCAATATCACCTAGAATGCTAAACAGAAAGTTAAAATAAAACTGGACAATAGGAGAGAAAATAGAGAATCCAGGAGGTCCAACATTGGATTAATGGGAGTTCCAGTAAGAGAAAAAAAAAGAATACTAGAAATTTTCCTGTAGTGAAAGATAACAGGTTACATATTGAAAAGGACTACGCAGAGGTCCAGCAAAGTGAGTGAAAGAAGATCCATATTATGGTATAGTATTGGAAATTCACAGCATCAGGATTGGAAAAAGAGGAGATCCTTAAAGCTTCCAGAGAGAAGAAGGGTTACATTCAAAGGACTAAGAATGAAAATTATATTGGTCTTCTCAATTGCAATACTAAAATAGAAGACAGTGAAACATTGTCTTGCCAATTTTGAGAAAGAAAATGAATTTCAACTTAAAATTGTATATCCAGTAAAACTTAAGTATGAAAATAGAATAAAGACATTTTCACTCAGACAAAGCCTCAAACTTTACTTCTCTTATATCTTTTACCAGGAAATTGCTGGAGACTGTATACTACTCAATTAAAAAAGTAAACCAAGAAAAGAGGAAGAGGGGAGAGATGGGATCTGAGAATCAGAGGATCAAACACAGGAGAGAGTCTAAGGGAAGCTTTAGGATAACAGCTGTGCCTCAGGCCTTGAGAGCAACCAGTTCAAACTGGAGCAGATGGGAGGTCATAGGTGTTTTGTTTTGTTATTTTTCTTTAAAGAACTGATAGATTACTTGCTGTCTTGGACCAGGTTGAGAGGAATTGAGTTTTACAGATCTGGAATAGTGTTTGAGGGTCAACTAGTAATAAATAGAATCACAGAAAACTTAGGTAAATGAAAAGGAAGTCATACTAAACATTTGTACACAAAAGGAAATTGAATCATAGTACCATGGAACTTAGTTATGAATAATGAATACATTATCATAAATATGTTAGGGAGTCAAAAGATAATGTGAAAAATTTTTAAATCAGGAAATAGCTCTGTCTGCATGTTTATTTAGAAGAATGAAAATAGTAAAAGAAATAGCTGAAAGAGTTGAAAGTGGATTGACTTGAGTATTGGAATCAGATATGGAGAGGAGTATGTCAGAGGATGGCAGTTTTTTATTACTGTTTTACTTTTTAAATCATGTATATGTATAATTTTAGTAGAAATACAAATTTGGACAACTACAGTATAGTTTTATGCATGAAAAAATAATGGTAAGTATTTGGTGCCCTGGAAACACGGGACAGTGTATTTACCCAGATTTTGGGAATCAGAAAGGCTTCTGGGAGAGAAGAGTCCTGAATGAAATCCAGAAGAATTAGTTGAAGCTGCTGAAGAGGAAGGAAAGTGGGATGCATGTTCTAGGAGGTAGAAGCAGAATGTGCAAAGCCTTAAAGCTCTACATTGGAAGAAATCCAGATAGGTTAGTATAGCTAAGGCTTGTGGTATTCCCAGTGACCATTGCAGAGCCTAACATTAGATTCTCAGCAAATACTGAATAAATAAATAAATAAATGATGTAAGGGAAGGAGTTTTTTAAGAGTGGGAAGTCTGGGAAAGCAGACACATAGCAGTCACTTGCAGCCTACCTTGTGTCTAGAGCACCAGAATTCTAGTCAAGAAGGTATAGCAAATTCAGGTCTCTACCGACTGACCAGTTTGTCATCCGGGTGTATGGTTTCTTTCTGAGGTACATAAATAATCCACCCAGGAGTTTAGTAACATATAATTAAAGTACTCCAGAATGTTCATGGAATAAAATATTCTAACCAAAAGTGTGTTTAGGCCAGGCGCAGTGGCTCACCCCTGTAATCCTAGTGCTTTGGGAGATAAGGCGGGAGGATCGCTTAAGGCCAGAAGTTTGAGACCAGCCTGTGCAACATAGCGAGACCCTGTCTCTACAAAAAATTTTAAAAATTAGCTGGGTGTGGTGACACACGCCTGTAGTCCCAGATACTCATGAGGCTGAAATGGAAGATCACTTGAGTCCAGGAGTTCCAGGCTGCAGTGAGCTGTGATCACACCAGTGCATTCCAGCTTGGATGAGGCAGTAGGACCCTGTCTCAAAAAACAAAAACAAAAACAAAAGTGTAGCTAATAGTTAAATATATATGTAAACGATCACCTATTTATTAGGGTATAATTTAAAACATTAAAACTCTTAGAATATTTCTTAGACTGTATCAGAATTTTGCGGTATTTCCTATTTATTTTTTTATCCATTACTTGTTACCTGGTGTGTCACCATTTACTCTAATTATAAATTATCTTAGTTTATTGATAACAATTTTAAGTATTATATTTTTATACTAAATGTCTATTAGAAAAGGTCCATTTTAATTTTTAATCCAATTAAAATGTGATTTTTAAGTTTTAAAAATGGATAAGGAAGAGTCCTTTTAAAATACACACAGACACACACACAAAGACACACACAGACATATACACAGACAGACACATACACATATACACAGACAGACACACAGGCACACACAGACACATGTACACACACACACAGACACACACACAGGCACACACACACAGAGAACCACACACAGACATACAAACACACAGACACACACATACACAAACACGGACACACAGACACACAAATGCACACACAGACACACACACATCTTAGCTTCTGAATATCTACCAAAAGTTAGAAGTTTTGAACTTTGTTCTTAGATCCCTTTATTCAAGCTTACCCTACCATAACCATCAGTTTTGTCTTGATTGGTTATGAAACCTTATCAGTGAGTGAAATTCCAAAAATTAGTAAATATGTGGTTGTTAAGGTCCTGGAATGTATTTTCCTTTAAAAATAGACCCATAAACAGTGATACTGGTCAAGCATAGTATAATAGAATTTGCCTGAATTCTGTCCTCCCAAACAGGATACCAGAAATTGAGCAAGAAGTAATTCCTTTTCTCTCTTCGATTTAAATTTTGAAATAAACAAGTTAATCTTCGAAATTTTTGCTCTCATTCTTCATTCCTTGTTTTGATATCCTGTTCAATCTTTCACCACCAAAGGGTGAAATCCCCTGTATCTCTTTTGTTCATCACCATCTAGATATACAGGAAAACACACACGTGTGTGCATTTGTGCAAATCTGTTTTCTTTCCAGTACCTTTCATCTGCCAGATGTCAACTGGAAAACATTCCAATTGAAGGATGTCATGCTATTGTATAAATGAATTCTCCTAGAAAGGATTGCCTTTCCTAAAGAAAATATTTATTAGTGCCAAATAATTCAAATGGTATAACAAAGTGAAGTGAAAAAATCAGTATGTGTTGAGGTAGCTGCTTGGATAGGGGTACCATCTTGTCTGGGAGTGTACACCTATGCTAGTTTCCTCCTTTTTATTTTTTGCCTTCATTCTTCTGAATTTACATATTTCCTAAAAATTTCCAAATTGCTTTTCAGGAAGATTTTCAAGGCGTTGGGAAGGTTATGAAGCCAGAGGGAGTGAAAACAGAATAGTAATTTATAAATAAAGTGATCATACATCCAGATTTGCCTAAGATTTCCCCAGCTCACACTTGTTGTCTTGGCAGATTGTTAGTTAATAGCTTCAGCTTTCATTCTCAAAAATGTCTCTGTTTGGATGATAAATTATATGATCACCTTGCATATGAACCACATGTTTCTAAAGAGGGTAATACAGTAATTCATAAATAAGTTTGTAAAGGCCAGGAAGTGAACCTTTCCCTTTGACTCTGTGACTCTCAGTACCTGAGTAAAAGCCTTGTTTATAAGTGTCATGAACTAGTGATATATAAGCACGTTTAGATCTTTTTTGTGGAATAACTTCAAATTTGCATTAAGCTGATAAGTGCTCCAGTAGTGTAACTATAGTGAACAATAATTCATTGTATATTTTAAAATCACTAAACAAGTAGAATTGGAATACTCCTAACACAAATGGCAAATGCTTGAGGTAATGGATACCCCAATTACCCTGATGTTTATTACACACTGTGTGCCTTTATCAAAACATCAAATGAACCCCATAAACATGTATACCTGTGATGTACCCATAATAATTGCAAATCTAGAAATTTTTTAAAAGAAAAGTGCTCATTGATGTATCTTCAAATTGTCCAAAATAAAAATGGGGAATTATCTAAACTTTCAAGCTTTATCTGTGTATATGGATTTCTAAATTGTTTTGTGTAATTACTTATTATTCAGCCTTTTTCCTACTGTTGAGTACACATATGAAGCAGCAGATGGCATTCTTTCCCTGCAATTGTTATGTCTTCCTCTATGGTATGTTACTATAATAACAGTTATAGGAAAACACTTGAATAAGGAAATAGAAAAACATTTCATGATAGTATCTTCAATGGACTACTACAACTTTAAGTGCAATCCAATGTTAAAATAATGTACTACTAGCTGCTGTTTCATGGTACTTGGATATATTCTGATTATTGGCAACTTGTATGTTTGTATTTGATACACAATTTGGGGGAAAAGCGTTTAGAAAGTTCAGCCTAAACAAATGTTTCATACATAGAATTTTCACTTTGATGAAAAATAAGTAGCAGCTTTAATACCTTTTAAACACTAAACATTGAAACATTTGAAATATTTCAGCATGCCAAATATATCATGTAGATTATAGGGGAAAGGTACCTGTGACCTTTAAGATTATATGTTGAAGCTTGATTGTTACAGAATAATGCTTAGTGACTTTAGGGATTTTTTTCTGTTAAGTGTTTTAAAGCTTTTCAGACTATTTCTGGGCTGCTTTTTGACTACCATATACGAATAAATATATCATAATCAGTTTTCGTAATAGATAACAACAATTTGACCTAGTTAGGTTTTCCTTCTTGGTGAGTGGTTAATGCTTATATTTCAAGTTAATGTGCATACTGCTAGATAGTTTTATTGTTCAGGGATTTGTTAATAGTCATGTCATACGCTCAATACATATATAATACATCAGTATTCAGATAGGCCTTTTTTAAAAAAAATAATTTCTCTATACCCCTTCCCACTTTTTTATCCTACAAGGTAATGTATATTAGCTGTTTTTAAAAACACACATTTTATACCTGCTTAACAGAAAGTTGAGCAAAGCAGACTAAAGGCCTAATTATTTTATTTAAAAACGTCTTTGCTGTATAGATAGATTTGCCAAATTCCACTTTTGAGAATGAATTCCATAAGTGCATTTAAGTGTTGGTGCAAGAGCATTAAGCACTATACGAGGATGTTTGGGGCAGAAAAATCTAGTTAAAGTCTTTGCAGCCACTGCTAATTAAAATTATGGTGTAAGTTAGAGAAATACAGGAAGTAAATTGGAAAAATATGGGCTTAGATTTTTTTTAATACGCTGACTTTTACTATTTATTTATCACACCAAATATACCATTATTTGACATCAAATGTTATGAGAATTATATTTTGTTATGTAATTATTTATATATACATTAAACACTTACTGTCTCCTTTGTGCCAAGCACTATGCTAGATCCTGGAAGAATTCAAAGATGATGATTTTTTGTGATTACTTAATAAAATATATGCTTACCCACAGAATATTTTTACTCTATTTTTTCCTCTCATTTTTTTCTACTTTTAATGATTATAAATTCTCAATCATTATAAAATTCAATATCTGTGGATAAATGCACAAAGTAAAACTCCACGTGCATTCTGATATGAATGGCACTTTTTGGATTCTTCTTGAGTAATTATAGTTTGATGATTGATTTCTTTTTTTAAATAAGAGAGAAGGTGATAATTTTATCTGGTAGAGAAAAGTTTTCTGTATTCCACTTATCTTTTAGTGTTTGATTTTTTTTGGTGATTCTAGGAATAAGAATAATAAATGAAATACCATGCAGTATGTGACTAAATACCTAAATACCAAGTAGATGTACTTTGAAGAGTTGTCAGCACTAAAGAAGACTTTCAGTTTGAAAGAGGTTTAATTTACTAAATTTTATGACTTGAAAACCCAGTCCTCCATCAGTCTGTAATTTTTTTTAATAGTCATTGGATCTTGTGGAAATCATCAACAAGGCAGTCTTCCTCCACAAATCAGAAGGCTAGGGCTACAAATATGCATATTTTCCCTGATAAAAGATTTTCATAATTAAAATGTTATGTCTACAGTTCATTATGTATGTATTATACATACCTGATCTTTGCACTTATGTGATAGTTCTTGCATCTGGAATAAGGATGGATGTTGTTGAACATTCAGAGACTCTGCCAGATACCTCTTACTGTTTATTATTTTCATACTAAATTATTGACTAGAAAAAAAAAATTAGCCAGGCATGGTGGCAATGCACCTATAGTCCTAGCTACCGGCAACCAGTTTGTAAGATGAAGATGGGAAGCCTTCCTTAGCGGAGTCTTGGGTAGAATTTGCTATCTTAAAAATACTCGAGTTGCTTAAAGTAAGATCATGTGTGAATACACGTCAGTTAACTTTGGTATTTCAGTGATAAAGTCATAGGCAAACCCTCTACTAAGTTTTTACTAGAAATATGTTCACCTGTAATGGTGGTGCTAAAATTATCTTTATTATTTGTCAAAAATAGTTGTCAGTGAGAATCTCATATTACATACCTGGAAATATTTTCTAATGCTTATAATTGATTTAAGTATCTTGCTTGAAGGGAATCAGGGTGAGATATAATCTATCCTACTTGTGCTGTAGAAACGCTGAAGCTCTTCAGTCCGTGTAAATAATCCATCCCACATCTTTGCTTCCTCTTCAGTGAATGCTTAACATCCATATATTATGATGGCTTGAGTATCATTTGGAAAGATAAGTCATAATAGCTGCAAGTTTGTAAATAAAAATGATTGAAATATTGCCAAAAGAATTTTAGGTTTCAAGATAGTGATCCTTTAATGTCAAATGTTTCCTGCAAAACTGAATGAGGAATGTTGTGGATTATTTCATTTTTAATCATTTATTTCATGATTATTTAAAAGTTCCCTATATTAATTAATCACTTCTGTACTAATATGTTATACTGTTTTGGTAGGATAAGTATAAGAATATAATCATTGGATATTATTCCCAAAGCAAATTAGTATTTGGAGAATAGATACGTTTAGCCTAACAGCTTGGTATTAAGTAGTTTAAACATCCTAATAATGTATTGGAGTATGTGTGTTTTTATATTTTTTCCTCAAATGTATACTGATCTTTGATAACTCATGTTCTTATCTAATATCCAGGAAGAAAAGTTAAGAAGTTATTTAGGCTTACTGAAAAATATATATGACTGTTAAGCCAGAATTGCAGACTATCAACTTACATGTATACAGTATGATTACAAAGATGTAAAACAAACAATAAAAGCTAAAGTATTAGCAAAAGGACAGAAGAAATACAACAAAATATTTATTGTCTTTAGTACTAAAACAATGAGCATTTATTTTCTTGTTTTTTTATATTTTCACATTTTCCCTACTTGTTATATACATTTGGGAAAATCAGCAAAGTCCAAGTTAAAGTGCTGAACTATAATTGTCTAAGTTTGAATGGTATTGCCATTGTTCAGATGATACTTTTAAGCAACAGTTTAATTCATAGCATAGTTTGCAATTTATTGAATAAAAATTTTAAAATATGGTATCAATAATCTCCAATTATACTATATTGCCTTATAATTTTAGATTCTTCTACACATAAATGAATACAATGTGTATTTATTAGATTCCCACTGATTTCAGCGAAAGTTGTGGCTTACTATATTTCTGCTTATTTTATCAAAGTAGCTACCTCTTGGTTATGTAATGTTAAGCGTCTTGCCAGCATGTGGCAGTAAACCAGATAAATATAAACTTTAGTAGTGTGGAATATAATAGTTTATTTTTATATTCCATCTGTTACATTTATTTTTTTCCTTCCTCTGAAAAGGCCAACAAATTTTTTCAGTTTAAACAAAGGATAAATGAGCATTCTGAATAAGGCTTCTTTAGTGTCCTAATGATTAATGATCACTGAACACTTTTGAAAGATTAGCATTTTTCAGAGCTGGTAAAAAAATATACTGTTTTATTTAATTATAAGAAAGTAAAGGCGCTTCACACTGACAGGTGGTGGAAATTAGCAGGCAGTTTTGAAATTGTGCTGTGCACGAGAAATTAGATCTCATTTTAATTCTGCTTTTCTCAACTAGCAAATGAGGTTAATGCCATACATATTCAGCTGATATGGATGAAGAAATTGATATAAAGTAGATCAACATAGCTACAGGGCTGGATTAATTTATAGGTAAAGAGGCAGTGATAAATGAAAGTAATGTAGTAGTGGTCACTAAACTCCTCTGCCATGAGGGATTCAATAGCGTTAGTTGCTCATTAAAGGCATTGTCGGGGTGCATCAAATAGAAATTTGAAAAGGAATAGCCAACTAACCCCTAATTATCAAAATACAGAAAATACTAATTATGCCTTAATTAGCTTTTCTTTTAATGTACTGAAATTTGTTACTTTTTGTGTGGCACAAATGGATAGTTATATCAACAATAAATAGGTTGTTTTAATAACTTTCTTTTACCTCTGGGAAAACTACACTCCAATTTTTAATATGCAATAATGCTCTCTAGCCTGTAGGAGATGAAAATTATTAAGTAGCTTTATTTTTTTGAAGATTTTACAGCAGCTTTGGGAAGAATTATTTCACCATGCATCAATTATTTTTAATTGAACTGAATATTTTTCAGATTGTACCAAATGCCTCTCATTTAAGTTTATCAGTTAGGATTTAAGAAAGCATCATAATGAGAACTGCATATAGTCTCTGTTATTTGTTATAGTAAGACAATGATGATTATTTATTTTGAATTTTTAAAAAGCAACCCAATTGTTGCTTGTAAAGGTAGTCACCTTGTTTATTTTGGGTAGTCAGGATGGAGAATTAGAGGCTATATATTGTAGAAACTTGGCTTGTGATTCCTTTTCTTTCCTCAAATAAGGTAGTTATCAACAATCCAGTTAAGAAAGGATTCATGTTTAGAATAAAGATGTGGTGTTGCAGTGGGAAGCAACTTGGCCTTTTCATCAGATAGATCTCCAGCCAGCTCTGGGCTTCAACTAGCTCTTACTACCCCTGGGAAATCTCATTACTTTTTCTGAGTATCGGTTTCCTAACCTGTCAACAGAAGTGATACCTTTTACAGAAATTTGGGATGATTAAGTAAAATATGGCAAATACCAAGCACAGAATTTAGTACAGTACAGATGTTCAAAAAAACATAGCTGCTGTTATTGGTAAGAATAAGAAGAAAGGACTATTTTTAAAATTTTACCACTATTTAAATTTAATGGGAAAATTCTCTTTGAAAGAATTATGTGTAATCTTTAGAACATCTAATGTGATTCTAAATTTGTGTTGGAAACCAACCAATTTATCACAGATTGATTTTTGGGGAAGAATTTGGAAACAGTTGGTCTTTGGAGCAAGTATTTATGGTGATTATACATGTTGTCTCCTAATGCCAGGCAGAACTTCGAATTAAAACCAGACAGTTTGATTCTGAAGTCAAGACTCTAGAAAAAGACAAAAGTGTGACTTCTGATGAAATCTGTAATGAGTTCAAAAGCTGTGCTTCTCCCCTCAGTTGCTTTTGATGCTTGTGTTGCATTTGTGTTTCCATCCATTCCTCCTCTTTTGCTCTCCTCTGCTATCCTTTTTGGGGGTAGTAGTCATGAAATAAACTGGCTATTAACTCTATCTGTGACACTAATTCTCTCCTTTGTTTTCCTTGCCAGTAAAATAAAATAATAATATTCATTGCTCTTTTTGGTAATTGAATCAGTGAATCAGTGTGTTATGCCAACATCCTTTCATTAGTTATGTTGCCTCTTTTGTCAAAAAATAATTTGAATAGGAAAGAGGAGAGAGCGGGAAAGACATTTCATAATTAATCAAGATATGAATACTGTACTACCTTAAAAAATAAGCATTTCCCAGGCTACTTAACAGAATTATGAATGCTAAATAAATATACTGTATGTGAAAGTAAGTTGTAAACTATAAAGCATTGTGCATGTCTCTATGGTACATGTCAAATCAGCATACTACCTTTCACCTGCTTACAAACTGACCAAAAAGAACAATTAAAGCGGTGATTCTGAAGAGAAGGAAAATGAATGCGTTTGTTTCTGTGGAGGGCGTAGGAGAGTGGGAGAGAATGTCAGAGAGGAAGAAAGGAGGTAAGATTTTTATGTATATCAAAGGGGATGGGGTTTTAAAAGGTTAGAAATGTTGAATTAGAGTAGTGGCCTCAAACCGAGGTCCCAGATTAGCAGTGTCAGTCCACCTGGAAACGTTAAAAATGCAAATTCTCGAGCCCTACTCCACATCTTCTGAATTAGAAGCTCTGAGGTAGGCCCAGCAAGCCCTTCACGTAGTTCTGATGCTCACAAAAATTTGAGAACTACTGAATTGTTATTTGAAGGCAGATGCTCTGCCTTGTTTCTTTTTTATCATCACAAGGAACTAGGTTCGTTTGTTTGGTAATATCCCCTCCCCCCTTTTAACCTGACTACCAGATCCTTTCTTTTATCTTATCCTGTGATCTAGAGAAGGGAAGGGGGGAAAAAGCCACTTGTCCATTATATGGTAAACATTGTGCTAAAATACTCTAGGGGAAGGTATAAGTCAATAGGATCTGTGTTCTCCTGTTCCAATAACTAAAATTTGTATGGTTATACACAGTTTTTATTTAAATTGTTTTAAATTTTCTCCTAATGACTTTTCAGAAAACTGCAATCGGACCAATACCTTAGTTCTCAAATGTAACTATTCCCTGTTCCTGGCATTTTACATGTATTATATTGCTGGTTATCTGTAGACTGTAACTTTCTAAAATAAATATTTTTAAAGAAAAGTACTTGAGACACTGTACCAAGATTAGGTCAGCAGTCACACTTTGTTTCTAGAATTTTGGCTTTAGAATCAGATTGTTTGGATTTAACTGCCAGTTCTGTCTTAGACAAATAATGTAATATCTCTAAGCCATTCTTTCTTCATCTAGACAATGAGAATAATGGTACCTGTGTTTTAGGAAAGTTTTGACATTAAATGAGAGTGTATATAAAATAGTTGGCACAGTGCCTGACATGTAAGTGCTTAATAAATATTAACTGTTGTAATGATGATGATAATGATAACCATTGCGTGGCTGTGACTTTTCTGGTTCAATTTAACCAGTATACACTGTTTTTAGAGTTACAAAATGTTAGAGCCCTGAAGAGGCTACAGATGTAATTTAAATGAGCACTCTCCTAGCTGTTTTCTACATATCACAAGACTCTTGCAAACAGAATTTAACAAGTTAACAGCAATTTTTTTAAAAAAGGATTTTTTTTCCAAAATAAATTTGGAAAAGCCAGTGTATTATCTCTCTGTTGGAAATTTATACTGCATATTGGCATATTAAACGCTTTAAGGAGCTCCTACCTTAAATGATCCTTAGCAGCTATCAAAATTACTTAACCATAGAAACCTTTTCTGTGGGAAATACCTACTTATGTTTTGCAAAATACAGTCTGGGAAATGCTATCTAGACCAGGCACTTTCTTTTATTAAGAAGCATCTCCCCCACCCCACTCCATAGAAATTGATGACTTGCCTTAGGTCATACAGCTGTAGACTCAGTTTGGAACTCAAAGCTTTTCCTGGTCTTGTTTCACTTGTTTATCTAATCAAGTTCGGATATAGAAAGGAAAATTATTTGAATTGGTAGAAAATTAGAGGTGGTTCTATTATGTAGAAGGAAAGAGGAATGAGAGATAATTCTAATATAGTACTGCTTATTTTTGCCTGATTGTGGGAGAATCCAAGATACTTGTTTAAAACACAGATTCTTAGACTGCTGTAAATTTTAATTTGTAGGGATGAGGTAAGATTATCATTGCTGGATCATACGTGAAAAGGTCCAAGATTTTCAGAGTTTGATCTTTATAAATTGTGTCTTATGATTCTGAGTAACTAGATAATTGGTGTTAACTTTCTGTATTGGCAGAAAGATGATTAAATATGGACCAGATTCTATCCCAAGAAATGCTGATAAACCTCATTTCATGTACCTTTAGATCTTAAAGAATTTGGTTTACTTGTTTATTTGTTGTCTTTCTTTTCAATACCCTCTAGTAGCTAGTGCCTAATGCAATTATAGAAATCTGTCAATTAAGGTAGCTGTAAGGTCATTTAGAGCTATACATTTTAATCAACCTAGCAAATTATCAACGAGTTTAAGCTCTCTTTTCATAAATGACTCATTATATTCACTTTTTACTTTTTGACCATGACATTGTTGGATTTATTCTAAAGGGATAGTATACCTATAATTTAAACTTAAATCTAGATCTTATGTCAGAAAACATCTAAGAATTTGTAACTGGTAAATGTTGATAATATTTAGAATAATAACACTGCCTTTATAACTGATACCTATTCAAGGCCTATAAAGACAGTAAGAATTCCCTATGAAATGAGAATTAGTTCTGGTATATATTCAGATGTCTGCTTTCAAATATTCATAGTTAAACCAGCCAGTTGAAGAAAGTCAAACTGTATATTGCATTAATTAAATTATTAAAATTTTTATGATCTTATGTGGTGATTTTATGTGTTACAGTTGAAACATTTCCAAGACATGTTGTATGCCTATCTTTAAGATCTTGACATTTATGGCCAAGCTACATACACATTTTTGCATTTAGCATGTTGTTTTTTACAAGGTGTCAATTAGCATGTATTTTCTACATATTAGGTTAAAGATGGGTTTGTGTGGTTTTTACTTTCAAAGTTGTAATACTATTATCTTTTGTTCTCCAATTTATTTTGTAACCTACTTTTCTTTCCTGTTTTGACTTCAGAGAAACCAAATCAAATAAAATTATAGTATGAAGGTCCTTAAAAATATTCATATCTGTTGACACAGTGTTTCATGTGTGGAAGTGCAGTCTGAATAAATAATTTGAAATACAGGCAAAGCTCTGTATACCAAGGTATTAATCCCAGTGATATTTAATAGAGTCGATGATTGATTAAATAGGTTATACAGCCATATGATGAAATATTAGGCAGATAATGAAATTTGTTTACTGAATGTAAAAAGTTTTGTACCCAATAGTCATTCAGGAGCAGGTTGTTCAGTTTCCATCATTAAAAAATCAGGAAACAACAGGTGCTGGAGAGGATGTGGAGAAATAGGAACACTTTTACACTGTTGTTGGGACTGTAAACTAATTCAACCATTGTGGAAGTCAGTGTGGCAATTCCTCAGGGATCTAGAACTAGAAATACCATTTGACCCAGCCATCCCATTACTGGGTATATACCCAAAGGACTATAAATCATGCTGCTATAAAGACACATGCACACGTATGTTTATTGCAGCACTATTCACAATAGCAAAGAGTTGGAACCAACCCAAATGTCCAACAATGATAGACTGGATTAAGAAAGTGTGGCACATATACACCATGGAATACTATGCAGCCATAAAAAATGATGAGTTCATGTCCTTTGTAGGGACATGGATGAAACGAAACCATCATTCTCAGTAAACTATCGCAAGGACAAAAAACCAAACACCGCATGTTCTCACTCATAGGTGGGAATTGAACAATGAGAACTCATGGACACAGGAAGGGGAACATCACACTCCGGGGACTGTTGTGGGGTGGGGGGAGGGGGGAGGGACAGCATTAGGAGATATACCTAATGCTAAATGACGAGTTAATGGGTGCAGCAAATCAACATGGCACATGGATACATATGTAAGAAACCTGCACATTGTGCACATGTACCCTAAAACCTGAAGTATAATAATAAAAAATAAAAAATAAAAAAATAAAAGTTTTGTTCTTTACCCCATTGTACTCCCTCTTTCTAGGCATAACCACTGTATCACTCTAGACATTTTCCTTTATGAAAAATGTTTTACATGATATGATGTTTTGCATATAATCTTATATTTAAAAGGGAGAGGGTGAACAAATTATAAACATATAAATGTTTTTAAACATCACTAAAAAGATTGGAAGAAAATACATTAAAATGTTAATGCTGGTCACAGTGACATGTGCCTTGTGGTTCCAGATACTTGGGAAACTGATGCAGGAGGATCCCATGAGGCCAGGATTTTCAGGCTGCAGTGTGCTATGATCACACCTGAGAATAGCCACTGCACTTCAGCCTGGCAACATAGGAGAAATTGTCTCTTTAAAAAAAAAAAAGTTATTGCTCATCTCAGGGCCTGTTATATACCTTCAGTTACCCTCCATAGCCCCTCAAATAATTTTATTTTTAAGAAAAGCTCATGGAAAAATGGATAATCTTTCTACATCGAAAGGGCTAGAAATCTAAAAGTCTGAGAAAGAGAATGCTTGAGGGACCCTCTTCTCTCTCATTGTTATTAAGTGTTAAAAGTTTTTTTTTTTTCCTAAAAAGCAAGGCAATGAATGAAAAGATAAGTACAGTAGTAGACAATAATGTCAATGAAATAAAATGAGGAATGGAAAATTTTTTAATGGAAATTTGACTTGGAGTGATTGTCGTAATACCTGTAATGGACTTCAGAGGAAGCAAAAATAGTCTTTGTGAGATTGGTTGTCTTGATCATTTGAAATTGGGATTTGTTTTATCCATACTGTGTAAAATAGCTTTTCAGCCACTATACTAGGTGAATATGAAGAAAGTTTTCTGTTCTGGAGCATTTTGATTTCATAGTTATAATATGCCAAAAAGTTTTTGCAGATAAAAAGTCATAAAGACAGCATTCAGACCTAGGATGGTTGTACTCAAAAGCACTTGCTGTAGATGTACATGATGTTTAGCATTTTACTTTCTGGGCAAGATGTACTGCTTCAGTTTGGAAATAAAAAATGTATCTTAGGTTACATTGTCATCATTACTACTTTTCCTTTTGGAAAAGAATAATTTATCTTTCTCAACTACATGAAAGGGACAAACATTTCTCTGTGTTCCTACTCATTTTGCATTAGTTTCTATAAAATTGAAGTGGATTGCTAGCAAAAAGAGGGGGATCCCAATTACAGTTAAGTCCCCCAAACTGCATTTTGACTCCAAATCTTAAGTGTGATGTGTCTAGAAAGGTGATTAAACACATAAGAATCTTGAATGATATGGTTAAGCTTTGCGTCCCCACCCAAAACTCATTTTGAATCATAATCCTCATGTGTCAAAAGAGAGACCAGATGAAGGTAATTGGATCATGGGGGCAGTTTCCTCCCATGCTGTTCTCATGACAGTGAGTGAGTTCTCACGAGATCTGATGGTTTTATGTGTTTAGTAGTTCCTCCTGCATTCATTCTCCCTCCTGCCGCCTTGTGAAGAAGTTGCATTGCTTCCCTTTCGCCTTCTACCATGATTGTAAGTTTCCTGAGGCTTCCCCAGCCATGCAGAACTGTGAGTCAATTAAACCTCTCTCCTTTCTAAATTACCCAGTCTTGGGCAGTTCCTTATAGCAGTGTAAGAATGGACTAATACACGGAGTGGGGGCACAGAGTTTGTTAAATCCAGAGTCTTGTATCCCTCAGAGATTCACATGCAGTAAATCTGAGGTAGGACCCAGAAATCTGTATTTTAACAAGCACTTCTCATAATTTTGAGATAGATGATCGCTCAACTACTCTTGAAGAAACTGGTCCAAAATTTCTTCCTCCCAGTCCACATAGTAAATGTACTACCAAGGATTGAGAGATTTCTTTATAAGTCCTCTCAGAAAGTCTTTCTAGCATGCTTGACATAGGTTGCTGTTTGCCTGTTTGTCCTAGTTAAATACTATATACCCATTCTTGTATAATTCCAAACTGTTAGAAAAGCATATACTAACCCAGTATTTCTGTTTAAATTTAGCATGAACAGACTCACATCTATCATTAGGGAAATTTTGAAATCACTTGAGAAAAATGTTTCCTTTATGTTGTGAATGGAAAAGCATACACAGTATTAAATAATATAATAAGATCTCAACTATATGACAATAGGAGGAACAAAAGCAGTATAAGGAAATGAACCAAAAGGTTCATTTTCTTTAGTTCTCATGACACAGAGAATTTATTTTCCTCTACTTTTCTGTATTTTCCAGTATTATTTCTTATAAAAAGAAACATATTAATTTAAAAAATGCCCTTTTTCGGCCTGGCATGGTGGCTCACACCTGTAATCCCAGCACTTTGGGAGGCTGAGGTGGGCAGATCACATGAGGCCAGGGATTTGAGACCAGCCTGGCTAACATGGAGAAACCCCATCGCTACTGGAAAAAAAAAACGGTTTTTCTGTCTTCACAGTTAACTTGATTATATAGATAAAGTCTAACAATTTCACATTACTTTTCTTTTATACTTAGTTTCACAGTATGCTGTGAGGTCTGTGAAATGCATGTACATTTCTCATTGGAATATTTTATTGTTATGTGTGTAGATTTTTGAATATAGCATTTTGAACATAATGGTCACGTTGGAGCAATTGCCATTTCAAATCATTAGGAACACACTCAGGTCACTTTGGCATGGAGCTATTTTGTAAAAGACATAGAAACCATTTATAAACCTTGGTTTGCTTTTTAAAAATTTATTTCATTCTGAGGCTTATCCGTGTAAAATTACCAAAATGATTGTGGTTAGACTCTACATTGTCACAGTATTTAAATGTACACAATATGAAAAATGTATTTCCACTTAGAAATAATATCAGTACTAAAAGTAATAGAGGGCTTTGATAGCAATATTAATCCATCGTTAAGCCCTTCTCATTAAACAGTGTAATAGTCTTGTTGAAGTTTGTTAGGCATTTTAACCACTACTAATTAAAAATAGACCTACTGACTAGTCTGTTGTGCTGTGCTTTATTGTGTCTTGGATGTTCATTCAGCTACTTTTACTGTTGAGAAATCAAATCATCTATTACAGTTTCAATTACAAAATACGTATTAGAGGGATACAGTTCTTAGGGCTGTGATTTTTAATTTGTGTAATCTTTTTTTATTTTGGAAAGGAAATTTCAGATTTTTTCTAGTAATTTTTCATTTGTGAGTATTGTTTTCTAGATACAGAAAATGTATCTAGATAGATGATCACATTTTAGGATATTTTGCTTGCGTGTTTTTATTTTATATTTATATACTATAATAGCATTGTATAGTTCAGAACAAGAAAATATCTTGATAAATCATCTGCTACTGTGAGGCAGTTAAAAAAATTTGAGGCTCACTGAAAATGTGTGACTTGTCCACTGTCTCATATTACTAGTATTAGAGAGAAAACTAGAATCTAGGCCTTTATTTTCCTGATGTAATGATTTTATCCAATTATTATTTATTTTCTTAAATCATTGCATTAATTCATTTTTCACAAGTAGAGCATATGTCAATGTTTGCAGTAATTAAATTTTAAGTATATTTCTGTAATTGTAAATAAAATCCTGACATTTGTTACAGGATGGGGTTTTCTTTTATCATATTTTTATAATAAAAATTAAGCAGTTATAAAAATAAATAGCCTAGTTTTTCAATTGGTATAAGCTGGCTTTATTTTATACTGCTAATAAAGGCACATTATGTTCAAGCATTGCAATTATCACTGAAATGCATGTCCATTAACTGAAACATTAGGCTGAGTGTATAATTACTGTCGAGAGCCAATATCTTTGTGAAGCTGTACCTATAATGCTATTAAACTATAAACAATATTTGTAAACTAATATTTAAATAATTCAGAATTGATATAATCTTTTTGTAAACTTAAAAATGAATGCTATATACATTTAGTTTGATTGTTTTTATGTGCTTAGAAAAATATGGGAATTCTCAAAGATAATTGAAATATGTGTCTTGAGATAGATGAATTTTTAATATAGTTGCTATAACCTAATACCTATTATTCTTTCTGAAGTCTTTTGTTCCATATTTTTTATTATGGTAAGAAATATACAACATAAAATTTACTATCTTAACCATTTTAAAGTATGCAGTTCAGTGATATTAAATACATTCATATTGTTGTGCAACCATCACCACCATTCATCTCCAGAAGTCTTTTCATCTGCAAAACTGAAACACTATACCCATTAAACAATAATTTCCATCCTCCCACCAGTCCTTGGCAACTACCATTCTACTTACTGTCTCAGTGATTGTGACAACCTAGGTACTTCATGTAAGTGGAATCACATGGTATTAGTGTGCTTGTGACTGGCTTATTGTACTTCACATAATGTCCTTAGAGTAGCTTATATTGTGGCAGACATCAGAATTTTTTTCTATTTTAAGACTGACTATTATTCCCTTGTATATGTATATCACATTTTGCTTATCCATTCATTCATAAGTATACACTTGGATTGCTTGCATGTTTTAGCTATCATGAATAATGCCGCTGTGAATATGGGTATACAAATATCTCTTTGAGAGCCTGCTTTCAGTTCTTTTGAAGTGGAATTGCTGCATCATGGGTAAGTTTGTGTTTATTTTTTTGAGGAACCTCCATGCTCTTTTCTACAGCAGTCGTACCGCTTAATATTTCCATCAGCATTGCACAAGGGTTCCAGTTTCTCCACATCCTCACCAACACTTATTTTCTACTTTGTGTTACTGAAGTCTTTTATTCATACAAAATATGTATAAATTCTGTTTACAAAAAAACTGATGTAGCGTAGCTATAATCAAGCTTTTTAACTCGAAAGGTCTTTTGGGGCCTATCAATGCAAAATTGCTTTTAAATCTGAATATATTGACTATTGAAATCTACTGTCACGCGCGTCCACGTCATGCGCATCCATGTGAAGAGACCACCAAACAGGCTTTGTGTGAGCAACAAGGCTGTTTATTTCACCTGGGTGCAGGCAGACTGAGTCTGAAAAGAGAGTCAGCAAAGCATGGTGGGATTATCATTAGTTCTTACAGGTTTTGGGCTAGGCAGTGGAGTTAGAAGCAATGTTTTGCAGGCAGGGGGTGGATCTCACAAAGTACATTCTCAAGGGTGGGGAGAATTACAAAGAACCTTCTTAAGGGTGGGGAAGATTACAAAGTACATTCATCCATTAGGGTGGGGCAGAAACGAATCACAATGGTGGAATGTCATCAGTTAAGGCTATTTTCACTTCTTTTGTGGATCTTCAGTTGCTTCAGGCCATCCGGATGTGTATGTGCAGGTCACAGGATATGATGGCTTAGCTTAGGCTCAGAGGCCTGACATTCCTGTCTTTTTATATTAATAGAAAAAGCAAAGCAAAATAGTGGTGAAGTGTTGGAGCGGCGAAAAATTTTGGGGGTGGTATGGAGAGACAATGGGCACTGTTTCTCAGGGCTGCTTCAAGTGGGATTAGGGGCAGCATGAGAACCTACAATGGGAGAGATTCATCTGAAGAGATTTTGGGGTAAGGGGTGATATTGTGGGGTTGTTAGAAGGAGCATTTGTCGTATAGAATTATTGGTGATGGCCTGGATACGGTTTTGTATGAATTGAGAAACTAAACGAAAGACACAAGGTCCGAATAAAAGAAGGAGAAAAATAGGTTTCATGCGCGTCCGTGTGAAGAGACCACCAAACAGGCTTTGTGTGAGCAATAAAGCTTTTAATCACCTGGGTGCAGGCAGGCTGAGTCCAAAAAGGGAGTCAGCAAAGGGTGGTGGATTATCATTAGTTCTTATAGGTTTTGGGATAGGCAGTAGAGTTAGGAGCAATGTTTTGGGGGGCAGGGGGTGGATCTCTCAAAGTACATTCTCAAGGATAGGGAGAATTACAAAGAACCTTCTTAAGGGTTCCGGAGATTACAAAGTACCTTCTTAAGGATGGGGGAGATTACAAAGTACATTGATCAGTTAGGGTGGGGCAGGAACAAATCACAATGGTGGAATGTCATCAGTTAAGGCTATTTTTACTTCTTTCGTGGATCTTCAGTTACTTCAGGCCATCTGGATGTGTATATGCAAGTCACAGGGGATGCGATGGCTTGGCTTGGGCTCAGGGGCCTGACAATAGGTATTAAAGGACTAAGAATTGGGAGTACCCAGGACGTCCAATTAGAGAGTGTCCAAGGGGGTTCAACGTTATTGTTTGCTTGGTTGGCGACTTTCTAGGCTCTATCCAAGTTTTTAGGGTACACTTCAGAAGTTGGGCTGGTATCTGGAATGAGACTGGAGCCTAATAAAAAGGAGTGTCCATACAGGAGCTTAAATGGGCTATACCCTGTAGCATCTCAAGGACAGGATCTAATTCTGAGAAGGGCAAGAGGTAAAAGTACTGTCCAGTCCTTTTTAAGTTGGAGGCTGAGCTTGATGAGGTGTGTCTTTAAAAGACCATTAGTCCATTTTACCTTTCCTGAAGATTGAGGATGGTAAGGGGTACGAAGTTTCCACTGAATACCAAGAGCCTGAGAAACTGCTTGGGTGCTTTGACTAATAATGGCCAGTCTGTTATTAGACTGTATAGAGGTGGGAAGGCCAAACTGAGGAATTATGTCTGACAAAAGGGAAGAAATGACCGCAGTGACCTTCTCAGACCCTGTGGGAAAGGCCTCTACCCATCCAGTGAAAGTGTCTACTGAGACCAAGAGGTATTTTAGTTTCCTGACTCGAGGCATGTGAGTAAAGTCAATTTGCCGGTCCTGGGCAGGGGCAAATCTTCAAGCTTGATGTGTAGGGAAGGGAGGGGGCCTGAACAATCCCTGAGGAGTAGTAGAATAGCAGATGGAACACTGAGAAGTGATTTCCTTAGGGATAGACTTCCACAATGGAAAGGAAATGAGAGGTTCTAAGAGGCAGGCTAGCAGCTTGTAACCTACATGGAAAAGGTTATGAAATGACGATAGAATAGCATGGGCCTGTGAGGCTGGAAGGAGATATTTTCCTTGGTCCAAGAACCATTTGCCTTGTGTGGGAAGAGATTGATAGGTGGAAGTTTCAGTGGGAGAGTAGGTGGGAGTGACCGATGAGAAGGAGAAAAACTGGCCATGAGGGACAGAAGTTGGAATGCTAGCTGCTTCTTCAGCTACCTTATCAGCATAAGCGTTGCCCTGAGCGATGGGATCTGATGCCTTTTGATGGCCCTTGCAGTGTATGACTCCAGCTTCCTTTGGAAGTGAAGCGGCCTTGAGGAGAGTTTTTATTAAAGAGGCATTAGTGTTGGAGGACCCCTGTGTAGTGAGGAAAGCTTTTTCAGCCTATATAGCAGCATGGTGGTGCAGGATATGGAAGGCATATTTAGAGTCAGTATAGATATTGACGCATAGTCCCTTTGCAAGAGTGAAGGCCTGAGTTACGGCAATGAGTTTGGCTTGCTGAGACGTAGTGGAAGGGGGCAGAATGGTAGCCTCAATGATAGATGTGGAAGATACTATAGCATAGCCTGCCTTTGCTGGTGAGTGGCGATTAGGCCTGGTAGAACTGCCATGAGTAAACCAAGTGTGATCAGAGTGAGGAACAGGAGAGAAGGAAATATGGGGAAATGGAGTGAATGTCAGGTGTATCAGAGAGATACACTCATGGGGGTCAGGTGTGGTTTCAGGAATAATGTGGGAGGCCGAATTGAAGTCTAAGTCAGGAATAATGGTAACTGTGGGAGACTCAACAAAGAGTGAGTATAACTGAAGGAGCCAGGGAGCAGAAAGTGTATGTGTCATGTGTGAGGAAGAAAATAGATTTTGGAAGTTATGAGAACTGTAGAGAGTGAGTTGAGCATAGTTTGTGATTTTGAGGGCCTCTAAAAGTATTAGGGCAATGGCAGCCACTGCACGGAGACATGATGGCCAGCCTAAAACAGTAAGGTCAAGTTGTTTGGTTAAAAAGGCTACAGGGTGCGGTCCTGGTCCTTGTGTAAGAATTCCGACTGCACAGCCCTGCACTTCGGCTATATGTAATGAAAAGGGTTGGGATGAGTCAGGGAGAGCTAGTGTGGGAGCAGTCTCTAAAGTTGTCTTCAAGGAACAGAAAGAGAAGTGGGGAAAGGATTTAGGATCTATGGAGTCAGCTAGGTTTCCTTTTGTGAGTTTATGTAATGGTTTTGTTAGGATGGCAAAACCGGGTATCCAAAGGCAAAAGTATCCAACCATGCCCAGGAAGGAAAGGAGTTGTTGTTTTGTAGAAGGGATTGGGGTTTGAGAGATCAGTCAGACATGATCAGCAGGGAGAGCACGTGTGTTTTTATGAAGAATTATGCCTAGGTAGGTAATGGATGGAGAAGAAATTTGAGCTTTGGAGGGGGATACCCGATATCCCTTGGAGAAGAAATGTTGAAGGAGCAGGAGGAGAGTGTCTTGTTGAGAAGATTGAAAGGAGGGGCTACAAAGTAGAAGGTCATCAGTATATTGAAGAAGGTGAGAAGTGAAGGGGTGGAAAGAAAGTAAATCATGAGAAAGAGCTTGGCTGAAGTAATGAGGGCTGTCCCTGAAGCCTTGCAGCAGTACAGCCCAGGTAAGCTACTGGGACTGATGGGTGTCAGGGTCAGGCCAGGTAAAAGCAAAGAGAGGCTGAGATGAGGGGTGTAGGGGAATAGTGCAAAAAGCATCTTTAAGATCAAGAACGGAATAGTGAGTTGTGGAGGACGATATTGAGGACAAAAGAGTGTACGGGTTGGGCACCACAGGGTGGATAGGCAAAACAATTTGGTTGATAAGGTACAGATACTGAACTAACCTGTAAGAGTTGTCCGGTTTTTGAATAGGTAAAATGAGAGAATTGTAAGGAGAGTTTATAGGTTTTAGAAGCCCATGCTGTAGCAGGCAAGTGATAACAGGCTTTAATCCCCTTAAAGCCTGTTGTGGGATGGGATACTGGCATTGAGCGGGGTAAGGGTGATTAGGTTTTAATGGGATAGTAATGGGCGTGTGATCGGTTGCCAGGGAGGGAGTGGAGATGTCCCATACTTGCGGGTTAAGGTAGGGGGATACAAGAGGAAGACGCGAAGGAGGCTTTGGGTTGGGAAGAAGGGTGGCAATGAGATGTGGCTGTAGTCCAGGAATAATCAGGGAAGCAGATAATTTGGTTAAAATGTCTTGGTCTAATAAGGGAACTGGGCAGGTGGGGATAAAAAAGAGTGCATAAAAGAATGTTGTCCCAGTTGGCACCAGATTGGGGGAGTTTTAAGGGGTTTGGAAGCTTGGCCATCAATACCCACCACAGTTATGGGGGCAAGGGAAACAGGCCTTTGAAAAGAAGGTAACGTGGAGTGGGTAGCCCCCGTATCTATTAAACAGGGGACAGACTTAACCCTCCACTGTAAGAGTTACCTGAAGCTCAGCGTACATGATGGTCCAGGGGGCTTCCGAGGTGATGGGCAGCATCAGTCTTCAGCTGCTAAGCCGAGGAGATCTGGGAAGGAGTCGGTCAAGGAATGTTGGGTTTGGGCTCCAGGGGCTTTAGGAGCAGCAGCGATGTGAGTCGGACAGTCCGACCTCCAGTGGGGGCCCACACAGACAGGGCACGGCTTAGGAGGAATCCCAGGCTGCGGACATTCTGAGGCCTAGTGGCCAGGCTTTTGGCATTTGAAGCAAGGTCCATGAGGATGTTTTGAAGGAGCCCCTGCGAGCTGTGGCTTGGATGTTCTAAAATTCTTGTATGCTAGAGATGTGGTTGTGGGTTGTCTTACAGCGGAGGCAAGTAGCTGTAACTCAGAAATGCATTGCTGTCTGGCTACCTCCTCTCTATTATTGTACACCTTGAAGGCAAGGTTGATTAATTCCTTTTGTGGGGTTTGAGGGCCAGATTCCAATTTTTGAAGCTTTTGTCTAATGTCAGGAGCTGACTGGGTGATAAAATGCATATTAAGAATAAGGCGGCCTTTATCGCGAAAATGGCCATACTGCCCAAGGTAATTTATAGATTCAGTGCAATCCCTATCCAGCTACCAATGACTTTCTTCACAGAATTGGAAAAAACTACTTTAAAGTTCATATGGAACCAAAAAAGAGCCCGCATTGCCAAGTCAATCCTAAGCCAAAAGAACAAACTGGAGGCATCATGCTACCTGACTTCAAACTATACTACAAGGCTACAGTAACCAAAACAGCATGGTACTGGTACCAAAGCAGAGATATAGGCCAATGGAACAGAACAGAGCCCTCAGAAATAATGCCGCATATCTACAACCATCTGATCTTTGACAAACCTGACAAAAACAAGAAATGGGGAAGGGATTCCCTATTTAATAAATGGTGTTGGGAAAACTGGCTAGCCATATGTAGAAAGCTGAAACTGGATCCCTTCCTTACACCTTATACAAAAATTAATTCAAGATGGATTAAAGACTTAAATGTTAGACCTAAAACCATTAAAATCCTACAAGAAAACCTAGGCAATACCATTCAGGACATAGGCATGGGCAAGGACTTCATGTCTAAAACACCAAAAGCAATGGCAACGAAAGCCAAAATTGACAAATGGGACCTAATTAAAGAGCTTCTGCACAGCAAAAGAAACTACCATCAGAGTGAACAGGCAACCTAAAGAATGGGAGAAAATTTTTGCAACCTACTCATCTGACAAAGGGCTAATATCCAGAATCTACAAGGAACTCCAACAAATTTACAAGAAAAAACAACCCCATCAAAAAGTGGGTGAAGGATATGAACAGACACTTCTCAAAAGAAGACATTTATGTAGCCAAAAAACACATGAAAAAATGCTCATCATCACTGGCCATCAGAGAAATGCAATTCAAAACCACAGTGAGATATCATCTCACACCAGTTAGAATGGCGATCATTAAAAAGTCAGGAAACAACTGGTGCTGGAGAGGATGTGGAGAAAGAGGAACGCTTTTACACTGTTGTTGGGACTGTAAACTAGTTCAACCATTGTGGAAGTCAGTGTGGCGATTCCTCAAGGATCTAGAACTAGAAATACCTTTTGACCCAGCCATCCCATTACTGGGTATATACCCAAAGGATTATAAAACATGCTGCTATAAAGACACATGCACACGTATGTTTATTGTGGCACTATTCACAATAGCAAAGACTTGGAACCAAGCCAAATGTCCAACAACGATAGACTGGATTAAGAAAATGTGGCACATATACACCATGGAATACTATGCAGCCATAAAAAATGATGAGTTCATGTCCTTTGTAGGGACATGGATGAAACTGGAAACCATCATTCTCAGCAGACTATCCCAAGGACAAAAAACCAAACACTCCATGTTCTCACTCATAGGTGGGAATTGAGCAATGAGAACATATGGACACAGGAAGGGGAACATCACACACCAGGGCCTGTTGTGGGGTTGGAGGAAGGGGGAGGGATAGCATTAGGAGATATACCTAATGTTAAATGACGAGTTAATGGGTGCAGCACACCAACATGGCACAGGTATACATATGTAACAAATCTGCACATTGTGCACATGTACCCTAAAACTTAAAGTATATAAAAATAAATAAAAACGAATAAGGAGGCCTTCTGGCCCCTCTGGGTCTAGGGTGGTAAAGCATCTAAGGGTTGCTGCTAAGCAGTCCATGAACTGGGCTGGGTTTTCGTCTTTACCTTGGGTAGTTTCTTTAAGTTTGTCATAATTAACAGCTTTGTAAGCTGCCTTTTTAAGCCCTTCAACTAGGCAGGAAACCAGGTAATCTCGCCTAGCTATAACTGGGGAATCTGCCTGATAGTTCCATGGGGGATCTTTTCGGGGAACTGCTCTAATGCCTTCTGTGAGGTCTGGCTCATGAAGCCGGTGGTTATCAGCATGAGATTGGGCTAGAGAAAAAAGTCTTTCCCGTTCATCTAGGGAGAGGGTAGAAGTTAGGATGACATTTAAGTCACTCCAGGTTAAATTGTAGGACAGAGTAAGATATCGGAATTGCTGTATATATTTAGTGGGGTCTGATGAGAAAGAGCCTAAACACTGGCTGATTTGGGAAAGGTCTGATAGAGAAAAAGGCACATGTACCCTGACTGTTCCTTCAGCTCCAGCCAACTCTCTAAGAGGAAATTGTCAGGCAGTGGGGGAGAGCTAGTTGCAGAAAGAAACTAAACCAGACCAGGTGTGGAGAGGGGAGGTAATAGAAGGGTTATAGGGTGGGGAAGCAGAGGCTGAAGAAGAGTTGGAGCCTGATTCAGCCTGGCGGGGAGCGACCTGAGGAGGAGCAGTCTGGGAAAGAAGTGAGAGGTCAGATGGGTCAGTAGAAAAGGAAGATTCACAAGACTCAGTGATGCTTGGGGTTGGGACTGAAGGGACAGGTGGGAGGGAAAGAAGGAGGATTTGGGATGAGTCGCATTGGGAACAGAGACTAGGGAGGGAACGAAGCATGAAAAATGCCTGGACATAAGGCACCTCAGACCATTTCCCCATTTTTTGACAAAAATTATCTAGGTCTTGTAGGATGGAGAAATCAAAAGTGCCGTTTTCTGGCCATTTAGAACCATTGTCGAGTTTGTATTGGGGCCAAGCAATGTTGCAGAAGAAAATAAGATGCTTAGATTTTAGGTCAGGCGAGAATTGAAGAGGTTTTAAGTTCTTGAGAACACAGGCTAAGGGAGAAGAAGGAGGAATGGAGGGTAGAAGATTGCCCATAGTGAAGGAGGCAAGTTTAAAGAGAAGGGTAGACACGGAGAAGGGGGTGGGGAGCAACCCTGGGCTGCAGTGTGGGTGAGCAGCCAAAGCAGCCATCCCCGCAATTGACTTGCCACCGAGGGAATGTGGGTAAATGACCAAGGCAGGAGTCCCTGCGGTGATCAGACACCAATGGAATGTGGGTGAATAATCAGGCAGGCATCCCCACGATGATTAAACACCAAGGGAAGACTGTCTTCCTGAGTCTGTGACCGGTGCCGGAGTTTTGGGTCCACGGGTAAAATGTGTCTCCTTTGTCTCTACTAGAGAGGAAAAAGAACTGGAATTGGAAGGACAGGGAGATTGAAGGGTAGCGAGAGAGGCTGGAGAAGAGAGTGAAAAGACCGCTTACCCGATTTGAAATTGGTGAGATGTTCCTTGGGCTGGTTGGTCTGAGGACCTGAGGTCGTAGGTGGATCTCTTCACGGAGTGAGGGTGAGGACAGGGGACTGGTCTCCCAAAGAAGTCCCTCTGACCCAGGTTTTTGGCACCAAATGTCACGCACATTTGGTGAAGAGACCACCAAACAGGCTTTGTGTGAGCAACAAGACTGTTTATTTCACCTGGGTGCAGGTGGGCTGAGTCTGAAAAGAGAGTCAGCAAAGCGTGGTGGGATTATCAGTAATTCTTACAGGTTTGGGGATAGACGGTGTAGTTAGGAGCAATGTTTTGCGGGCAGGGGGTGGATCTCACAAAGTACATTCTCAAGGGTGGGGAGAATTACAAAGAATCTTCTTAAGAGTGGGGAAGATTACAAAGTACATTCATCAGTTAGAGTGGGGCAGAAACAAATCACAATGGTGGAATGTCATCAGTTAAGGCTATTTTCATTTCTTTTGTGGATCTTCAGTTGCTTCAGGCCATCTGGATGTATACGTGCAGGTCACAGGGGATATGATGGCTTAGACTGGGCTCAGAGGCCTGACATACTGGCCTTGTATTTTCAATTAAATGTACCACCTTTCTTTACTGTTAACACATTTGTAAGGGTGTTTTGATGACTATTAAATATAGATGCTTCCCAATTTTCTACAGTGCTCCTTTTCAATTTGTATAATTTACATGTTATTATATGGCATTACTTATTTATTTGGCACTATTAAACGTTCATTTCAATGCCATGGCTTGGGCCTGTATCTCCAAGCCATTTAATGAGGAAGACAGAGTCAAGAGACTTCCTGCCTCATTTTGTCCCTGCCACTAAGGCTGCACCTACCTTGTAGTGGAAATCATTTTGGCTTTGAAATCTGAACTTTATTTCAGTGCCAATCTTTATCACTTAGTAGGTTTGTGACAGTTAAGCAATTTACCTAAATTTTCTGCATGTCAGTTTCCCTAAATAAAACACTGCTGGATTGTTTGAGGGTTAGAAATAATAAATATAAAGAGTGTCAAACAATATTGGTGTTCTCTAAATCATAGCTATTAACGTTGCTTTACTTGTAACTTTGGGTAAGTTGCTTATAATCTAAATCTTAGATTTACTTCATGTAAAATGAAAGGATTGAATTGGATTAGGATAAATGGGTCTTAGGACCCTTGAGATAATATATAGATATTTTTATTTTGTACACTTTTGTGAGATTTGTAGTGTTCATCAGATTCATAAAGTGATTTGTAAATCCCCCCAATAAAAAGGTAAATTCTAAACTAGGTGATCTCCAAGTTCTTATGAAAAAATTTTCTACCTATAGGCTACATAGTCAACCTCAGTGTGAATGAGGTTAGGGAAATTATTTTTGAAAAATTTTTTAAGTCAGGACCTCAGAATATAAATGTTTGTTGCTGTTAAAAGTAATTATTATAGTCTTCTAGCTTTTGGTAACTGATGGAAACACTTGTATCAAATAACCATCTTGCTGATAACAATTATAACCTCTGGACAAAACATTTAAAAAAAAGAAACACTGTTTGAAGGCACTGGAGAGTGACCAAAAGTAGGTAGGAATTGGAGGTAAGATGCACCTTTATGGAAAGGAACCAAACTGGTTGAGGTCTACATTTATCTGACTTATTCTTCAAATAAATGCACAAGTTTATGCAGTATATGGGAATACAGCTCAAGCAGAAATCAGCCCTCTTTTTGATGAGTTAGAGGATGATATTTAGGGCAATGAGAGCAGGTGAAAAATTGAGAGTGATCCCAGAAAGGAAGGAGCCACAAAGTGAGGGAACCCCAAAATTTGTATGCAAGTTTCTCCCACATCCATGTGGGACAAGATTCCAGGAAACCGAGAGGCAGTGAAGGAACAGTAGGCAGAAAGCTTAAAACATTTAAAAAAAAGAATTGGGAAATAAAACAAGCTGCTTGATTTAAAAAAAAAAAAAAAGAATTAAAGAGAGATCTTGGCAGTTGCTGGAGGTGGACTTTAGAGTTCCTGCCCTGCTAAAATAGAGGAACTTGGTAAATGCCTCAGGCTTGCTACTGAAAACCTGAAATGGCCACACACAGTATGGATCTTATCCTGTGATTAAGAGCTTCACGATAAAACCAAAGCCAAACTGAAATAGCTATCAATATCTTCTAACCTTTAAGTAAGTCCTGACAAGGTTAAGGTGATCCCCCATTAATTCGGTTGTCTGCAAGAATAAAATTTATTATTTTCTGGAGGAAGCTAATACAATACAGAGTTGCAAGATTATATGAAGTGCCCAGCCAGAAGTTAATAGACAAGTGAGGAAACAAGGAAAGGCAACTCACTGGAAAAAAATCTGCAGAAAGAGACCAGCAGTTCACTCAGATGCTGGATTACTACTAAACAGGGACCTTAACTATAATAAATATGCTAAAAAAATCTAAGGAGGACAAAATGAGGAAACTCCCCTATCCCCCACAGAAAACCAATATCAGGAATGAAGGGGGGACATCAGTATAGATCCTATAGATATTAAAAGGATTATTAGGGAACCTTATGAATAAGATTATACCAGTAAATTTGACAACTTAGAGAAAAATGACAAAATCTTTTAAAAACAGAACTTATCAAAACTAGTAAGAGAAGAAATGGAAATTTGTAAGCTGGTTTACATTTTAATAAAAGGAATTGTAATATGTAATTTAAAATCTTCATACAAAGGAAGTTGCAGGCCCACAGGATTTCACTGACGAATTCTATCAAACGTTGGAGGAAAAAATAATACCACTCTTACATAAACATTCAGAAAAAAGAGGAAGAGAAGAACTTCCCAGTTTCTTTTATGAGTCTAATCTAACCAGTACAAAAACCTGACAAGGGCATTTCCAAAAAAGATTGCGGACTAACATTTCTCATGAACACAGATACAAAAATTCCCAATAATTTTAAACTTTACCCAAATTATTAGGTTTCAAAAAGAATTCATTAGTTTTTAAGATTAATTCAACTAACAGTAGATATTGTACTGCTTGTATTTGTTTAGTTTGCCATCACATAAGAATGTGAATAAATATTGATGTTATTATCCAATTTATTATCAGAAATGGCCAGGTATCATATGAGGATAACCAATTAGTATGGTTTTTGGCCTATATAGTCTCCTTTAGTACTTGTATAATGGGTAGTTATTCGTTCTGTTCTTTTCTTTATATGTGTTTAAAAGGAATTTAATTTTAACCCATTTTTCATGATAATTATGGAAAATTATTTTTCCAGTGACGTATTTTGGAAACTTTCAAACCCACAGAAAACTTAATAATTTAACAAATACCTTCATGCTGTGCATTTTGCCACATTTGTTTTACCTCTCTCTTTCTACGTCTATATATACATTTGTGCATACATATGATATATAACCTTTTTTTGGTAAACCATTTGAAATTAAGTTACATAACATCATGAGAGTTAACCCCTAGTATTTTTTATATACCTCCTGAGAACAAGAATATTCTCATACACAAACTCAATACTATTGTTACACTCAAATGTTGTAATGATATAAGAATATTATTTAATACATAGTTCCTAGTTGTTTCTCTTGTTTGTCCCAGTAATGTCCTATATAACTTTTAAAAAAAATGTCTGAACCAGACATGCGTTGGATTTAATGTCTCTTTAAAATCGTTTTGCTACCTTTTATGTTTTTTCATGATTTTAACATTTTTGAAAAGTCCAAGCCACTGTTGTGTAGAAAGTCTTACTATTTGAGCTATTTTGGTTATTGCCTCAGTAATAGATTTGTTTAAACAGTATTTGCCAAGAATACTGTGTAGCTGAGGAAAGTAATTCTTACTAATATTTTTGCAAAAAGAGCACTTCAGAGCAATGAACTATGGAGCATAAGGCAAAATGACAGAAACAGCAACCTTAAATTCATATAGTTATCCTGGAGATACTGATTCTGCATTGTGGTGTCATTGCTTGCTTTTCATTTAGCTGGTCTTACATGAAGGAAATGAACTAATATTTAGTATTTATCCAAGGTAAAATTCTATAGCTGTTTTTGAATTGCCAGTCTTTTGAGTTTACATAAGCCCTTGCTGAAAACGAAAAATCTGCTGCCTGGAATCTATGTATTATAGTTATTGTACATTTCCTAGGATTCTTTTGAGAAAACTAATTTTGATCAAGATTCTTACTCTTTACTGAGAAGAATCATTGGGCAAAGTATCTCTTCATCTTTTAAGAAGTTTGCTTCTCATAAGTTAAAGTAGAAATTGTTAAGTAGTCAATTGAAACATTTTCAGTGGTCAGACCCAAAGAGAAAGTAGTAACAGTATATTTCCTGTTTAAGTCATTATTTGCTGTTGCTTTTTCAGTTGCCTCATAATTTTCATGACAGTTTTAATAGGTAGAAATAATTACTTTCTAACTTGGACTTTTTCTACAAGTTGAATATTTTCTTTTAGTTGAGAAGTTTAAAGTATACTTTTAAAAACAAGTGTATATGGTTGCTTGCAGATATGATCAAATCACAGAATAGTTAACATTTTAATTCTTTCCATCATACATTTTAATTTCTCCTGTCGTGTTAAGATAGTCTGTATAGCTTCATTGTTCATCTGTCAGCTTTTCAGTTAACCCAAATGAGGAAACAGTCAGTTTTTGAAAGATGTTTAGAAGCTTTGAACGTCTATTTTGACTTTAGAGTTAAATCTCAGAATATATATTCCATTGAGTGTATGTGTACGTTCAGCTTAGAACTGCCTTACACTGCTGCAATAATACTGATGCACAATCATTTAGTTGATACTGCTTACAGTTCCTTATGAACTTGTTCAGAGCAGTTCCCAGAACTCAAGGATAATCTCAACATTCATCACCCACCATATAGCCCAAACTGCTGCTTTCAGCCCTACTCCCAGCCTTCATGGAGCATCAGACTGAAGCAGAGCTCTCAACTATTGGACTTCTGACTATGACCCAACCAACTTTCCTATTGAGAAACCACATAGCCCCCTTATTGGTTACTACCTCATCTTTTTTTCTTGTTCATAACTAGTCTTCTTAGAAATGTTGTCTGTACCACTTGTCTCCATGCCCTCATCACTTGCTCATTTCTCAGCCTGTTCTAGATTTTTTTTTAACATATTAGTATCAGGTTGTTGCAGCACTATTAGTTGAAAAGGCTATCTTTTCTTCTATTTAATTATCTTGGCCTTTTTTGAGGAAATCAATTAATTATATACGTGTAGATCTTTTTCTGAACTCTATTTTGTCCCATTGATCTTTAAGCCTATCCTATCCCAATATTTGGATTACTGTAGCTTCTAATAAGTCTTGAAGTCAGATAGTGTTCAAACTTCCAAATTTGATATTCTTTTTTAAAAATGGCTTTGGCCATTTTAGTTTTGTGCCTCTCCATGCAAATTTTAGAATTAACACATACATTTCTACAAAAAATAGAAGAGTATGTTTATTGGAATTGCACTGAACTTAAAGATCAATTTGTCTTAAAATTTGACATTTTAAGAATATTGAGGGTTTTTGTATTCTTTCTGATTCTCTTTGTACTTGGTTCTCTCAGTTGTTGAGACAGAAGTCTTAAAGTGTCTCTTACCTTCTCACACTTCTATACAGTTTCGCTTTATATATTTTGAAACTCTGTTGTTAAGTCCACAGATTTTTATATCCTTGATGAATTTACCTCTTTATTATTTTGAAAAGACCCTCTTTATTCATGCTAATATTCTTTGCTCCAAAATCTACTTTATTTGGTATTAATATAGCAACTTCTATTTTCTTTTGATTAATGTTGGCATGGTATATCTTTTTCTCATTTTTTTATCTTTATTTGTCTTTATATAAATAGGGTGGTAGGCAGCATATGATTCAGCCTTCTTTCTTTCTTTATCCTAGATGAAAATCTCTACCTTTTAATTGAGCTGTATAGACCATTTACATCTACTGCAATTATTAGTATGCTTGGAATTAATCTATTGTTTCCCTTTTTGTCTGTTTCAATGGATTTTCGCCTTTCTTTGGATTGAAGATTTAGTATTTCATTTATCTCCCTTTTTGAACTTACTAGCTATAACTATTTCATTATTTTGGTAGTTATGCTTTAGGGTTTATAGTATACATCCTTAATTATCACTGTCCCCTTTAAAATGATACTGTACCATTTTACTTATCAAAAAATAACCTTCCAGCAGTGTACTTCCATTTCCTCCCTGGCTGACCTTGTTCTATTGTTGTCATATATTTTACTTATATATAACATTATAAGCCTCCTAATACTGTGGTATTACTTTTGCTTTAAGAAGTTAATTACCTTCTGAAGAGATTTAAATAATAAGAAAATAAGTATTTTACTCAGATAGTTACCATTTCCAGTTTTCTTTCCTTTTGTGCAGATCCAAAGTTTCATGTGGTATCATTTTCTTTCTTTCTGAAGGGTTTCTTATAAAATTTCATGTATTAGAGAAATCTTAATGACAGATTCTTTCAGCTTTCATATGTCTGGAAAAACATTTATTTTGCCTACTGTTTTGGAAGATGTTAACATTGGTATATAATTCTAGGTTGACAGTTTTTTTCCCCTTTCAGTACATTAAAGAAGTTGTGTCATTGTCTACTCACTTGTATTTTTTATGATGAGAAATCTGCTGTAATCCTGCTCTCTATTTCACTGTATGTAATTTACCTTTTTACTTGGCCTGCTTTTAAAATTTTTTCCTTCTTACTGGATTTAAGTAATTTGATTATTGTGTGCCTTGGTTGTTTTCTTATATTTCTTGTGCTTGGAGTTGAGCTTCTTGAATCTGTAAATTTTGAGTTTCATTTGTAAAATTTGTAAAACTTTTAGCTTTTATTTCTTCAAATATTTTTTCTGTTCCTCCCCCTTCACTTTCTTGAAGACTGCAGTTATGCATTTATTAGACCACTTGAAGTTGCCCAACAGTTTGCCGATGTCTTTGTTTCTGTATGTACTTTACTTTGGATAATTTCTATTGCTGTTGGTAAGTTTACTAATACCTTCCTCCGCAATGTCTCATCTCTTATTAATCATATCCAGTCTATTTTTTAAAATTTCAGACGTTGTGTTTTCTTCTCAGGCAGTCTGGTTTGAGCTGTTTTTATATTTTCTACGTCTCTAGATATATTTTCTAACTTTTTGAACATAAGAAATACATGTTATATTGGTTTTAATGTCTTTGTCTAATAATTTAATAATCTGTAAATTTTTCTTCTTTGCATGCCTAGTAATTTTTATATTGGATTGCAGACATATTTTTTTGTATTCCTATAAATATTTTTGAGTTTTGTTCTGGGAAACAATTAAATTACTTGGAAACAGTGTGTTTCTTTCAGATCTTGCTTTTAAACTTCATTATGCAAAACGAGAAAAGCACATAGTCTAGGACTAATTTTTCTCCTATGCTGAAACAAAATCTTTCTTAGTACTTGATGCACCATGAATTAGAAGGTTTTCTGTATCTGTTGATATAGAGATTATTTCTGGCCTTGTATGAACCCTAGATACTATTCTGTCTAATCCTTCTGATGGTTTTCTTTCCCTCTGTAACATTGGATGCATGATATCTCACATGCATGTGTTGATTGATCCCCTTCACATCTCTAGACTTCTCATTGGAGCTCTGTCCTCTCCAGGACTCCTTGCAAACTCTAGCTACTTTGACCTCTGGACTTCCCTTTCCATCTCCTCAACTTAAAAAGAGTCTGCTGGATTCCACTAAGGTTCTGCTTTTCTGGGGCAATCTGCTTTTCTGGCTCACCCTTGTGTCCTTTTTCTTAGGGGATCACTGTTTTTTTTTTCTTTCTTGACTCCAATGTCTTGAAGGTGGTTGTTTCATATGTTTAAAGTGTCTAGTTTTTTTAGTTGTTTTAGGCAAGAGGGTCAATACTCCCTGTTACTCCATATTGGCACAAGTTTTAAATTTTTTTGGAAAATTTTTGAAAATTTCTATAAGTGAAAAAGCTATTCTTAGCTTACAGACCATAAAGACATAAGTGAGAGGCTGAGTTTTGCCTGTAATCTGTAGTTTGCTGACTTCTCTTTAGACCATTTTTCTTTAATATGATTATCAATATGGCTACCACCTTGCCATTTGTTTTCTATTTATCCCATCTGTTTTTTGTTCTTTTTTTCTTTTTTTATCATATATATATATATATTTTTTAATTATACTTTAAGTTCTAGGGTACATGTGCACAACGTGCAGGTTTTTTACATATGTATACGTGTGCCATGTTGGTGTGCTGCACCCATTAACTCGTCATTTACATTAGGTATTGTTTTTTGTTGTTTTTAATTGAGTATTTTTTATTATTCCATTTTATCTTCACTATTGGCTTATTAGTTGTACCCCTGTTTTATTTGTTATTTGTTTCCCTGTGATTTATAATATGCATTTTTTTCTTTATGTCTTCTTTAAAAAAAAAAAAGCGGGATACACGTGCAGAACGTGCAGGTTTGTTACGTAGGTATACGTGTGCCATGGTGGTTTGCTGCACCTATTGACCCGTCCTTTAAGTTCCCTCCCCTTGCCCCCCACCCCCCAACAGGCCCTGGCATGTGTTGTTCCCCTCTATGTGTCCACATGTTCTCATTGTTCAGCTCCCACTTATGTGTGAGAACATTCGGTGTTTGGTTTTCTGTTCCTGTGTTAGTTTGCTGGAGGATGATGGCTTCCAGCTTCATCCCATGTCCCAGAAAAGGACATTATCTCATTCCTTATTATGGCTGCATAGTATTCCATGGTGTATATGTACCACATTTTCTTTATCCAGTCTATCATTGATGGGCATTTAAGTTGGTTCTGTGTCTTTGCTGTTGTAAATAGTGCTGCAGTAAACGTGTGTGTGTGTGTCTTTATAGTAGAATGATTTATATTCCTTTGGATATATACCCAGTAATGGGATTGCCGGGTTAAATGGTATTTCTGGTTCTAGATCCTTGAGAAATTGCCATACTGTCTTCCAAAACGGTTGAACTAATTTACATTCCCACCAACAGCGTAAAAGCATTCCTGTTTCTCCACACCCTCGCCAGCATCTATTGTTTCTTGACTTTTTAATAATCACCATTCTGGCTGGTGTGTTATGGTATCTCATTGTAAATTTGATGTGCATTTCTCTGATGATCAGTGATGTTGTTTTTTTCCGTATGTTTGCTGGCTGGATAAATGTCTTCTTTTGAGAAGTGTCTGTTCATACCCTATGCCTACTTTTTGATGGGATTGTATGGTGTTTTCTTGTAAATTTGTTTAAGTTCCTTATAAATTCTGAATATTAGATCTTTGTCAGATGGATAGAATGCAAAAATTTTCTCCCATCTGTAGGTTGCCTGTTCACTCTGATGATAGTTTCTTTTGCTGCGCAGAAGCTCTTTATTTTAATTAGATCCCATTTATCAATTTTGGTTTTTGTTTCAATTGCTTTTGGCATTTTCGTCATGACGTCTTTGCCCATGCCTATATCCTGAATGGTGTTGGTTAGGTTTTCTTCTAGGGTTTTTATGGTTTTGGTTTTTACATTTAAGTCTTTAATCCATCTTGAGTTAATTTTTGTATAAGGTGTAAGGAAGGGGTCTGGTTTCAGTTTTCTGCATATGGCTAGCCAGTTTTCCCAGCACCATTTATTGAATAGGAGATCCTTTCCCCATTGCTTGTTTTTTTCAGGTTCGTTGAAGAACAGATGGTTGTAGATTTATGGTGGTATTTCTGAGGTCTCTGTTCTGTTCCATTGGTCTGTATGTCTGTTTTGGTACCAGTACCATGTTGTTTTGGTTGCTGTAGCCATGTAGTATAGTTTGAAGTCAGGTCGTGTGATGCCTCCAGCTTTGTTCTTTTTGCTTAAGGTTGTCTTGGCTATATGGGCTCTTTTTTGGTTCTATATGAAATTTAAAGTAGTTCTTTTTCTAATACTGTGAAAAATGTCAATGATAGTTTGATGGGAATAGCACTGAATCTATAAATTACTTTGGGCAGTATGGCCATTTTCACAATATTGATTCTTCCTATCCATGAAGATGGAATGTTTTTCCATTTGTTTGTGTCCTCTCTTATTTCCTTGAGCAGTTGTTTGTAGTTCTCCTTGGAGAGGTCCTTACATTCCTTGTTAGCTGTATTTGTAGGTATTTTATTTTCTTTGTAGCAGTTGTGAATGGGAGTTCATTCATGATTTGGCTCTCTGCTAGTCTATTGTTGGTGTAAAGGAATGCCTGTGATTTTTGCACATTGATTTTGTGTTGTGAGACTTTGCTGAAGTTCCTTATCTGTTTAAGGAGTTTTGGGGCTGAGATGATGGGGTTTTCTAAATATAAAATCATGTCATCTGCAAACAGAGACAATTTGACTTCCTTTCTTCCTATTTGAATACTCTTTATTTCTCTCTCTTGCCTGGTTGCCCTGGCCAGAACTTCCAATACTACATTGAATAGGAGTGGTGAGAGAGGGTATCCTTGTCTTGTGCCAGTTTTCAAAGGGAATGCTTCCAGCTTTTGTCCATTCAGTATGACATTGACTGTGGGTTTGTCATAAATAGCTCTTATTATTTTGAGATATGTTCCATCAGTGCCTAGTTTATTGAGAGTTTTTAACATGAAGGGATGTTGAATTTTATCAAAGTTCTTTTCTGCATCTATTGAGATAATCATGTGGTTTTTGTCTTTGTTTCTGTTTATGTGGTAGATTACATTTATTGATTTATGTATGTGGAACCAGCCATGTATCCGAGGGATAAAGCTGACTTGATCATGGTGGATAAGTTTTTTGATGTGCTGCTGGATTCAGTTTTCCAGTATTTTATCGAGAATTTTTGCATCGATGTTCATCAGAGATATTGGCCTGAAATTTTCTTTTTATGTCATGTCTCTTCCCGGCTTTGGTATCAGGATGATGCTGGCTGTATAACATAAGTTAGGAAGGAGTCCCTCCTTTTCAATTTTTTGGAATAGTTTCAGAAGGAATGGTTCCAACTCCTTTTTGTACCTCTGGTAGAATTCAACTGTGAATCCGTCTGGTTCTGGGCTTTTTTTGTTGTTGGTAGGCTATGAATTACTGCCTCAATTTTGGAGCTTGTTATTGGTCTATTCAGGGATTTGACTTATTCCTGGTTTAGTCTTGGGAGGGTGTATGTGTCCAGGAATTTATCCATTTCTTCTAGATTCTCTAGTTTATTTGTGTAGAGGTGTTTATAGTATTCTCTGATGGTAGTTTGAATTTCTGTGGGGTCAGTGGTGATATCCCCTTATCATTTGTTATTGTGTCTATTTGATTCTTCTCTCTTTTCTTCTTTATTAGTCTAGCTAGAGGTGTATCTATTTTGTTAATTTCTTTTTTTTTAAACCAGGTCCTGGATTCATTGATTTTTTTGGAGGGGTTTTTGTGTCTTGATCTCCTTCAGTTCTTCAATTCAGTTCTTCTCTGGTCTTAATTATTTCTTGTCTTCTGCTAGCTTTCAGATTAGTTTGCTCTTTCCTCTCTAGCTCTTTTAATTATGATATTAGGGTGCCGATTTGAGATCTTTCTAGCTTTCTGATATGGGCATTTAGTGCTATAAATTTCCCTCTCAACATTGCTTTAGCTGCGTCCCAGAGAGTCTAGTACGTTGTCTCTTTGTTCTCATTGGTTTCAAAGAACTTGATTTCTGCCTTAATTTCAGTGTTTACTGAGGAGTTATTCAGGAGCAGGTTGTTCAGTTTCCGTGTAATTGTGTGGTTTTGAGGGAATTTCATAATCCTGAATTCTAATTTGATTGCACTGTGGCCTGAGAGACTGTTGTAATTTCCATTCTTTTGCATTTGCTGAGAAGTGTTTCACTTCCAATTATGTGATTGATTTTAGAGTAAGTGCCATGTGGCACTGAGAAGAATGTATATCCTGTTGATTTGGGATGGAGAGTTCTGTGGATGTCTATTAGGTCCACTTGATCCTGAGCTGAGTTCAAGTCCTGAATATCCCTGTTAATTTTCTGTCTTGTTGATCTGTCTAAAATTGACAGTGGGGTGTTAAAGTCTCCTGTTATTATTGTGTGGGAGTCTAAGTCTCTCTGTAGGTCTCTAAGAACTCATTTTATGAATCTGAGTGCTCCTGTTTGGGTGTTTATATGTTCAGAATAGTTAGCTCTTCTTGTTGAATTGTTCCCTTTACCTGTAATGCCCTTCTTTGTCTCTTTTTGGTCTTTGTTGTTTTAAAATCTGTTTTGTCTGAGACTAGGATTGCAACCCCTGCTTTTTTTTTTCCTGCTTTCCATTTGCTTGGTAAATTTTCCTCCATCCCTTTATCTTGAGCCTATGTGTGTCTTCACACGTGAGACAGGTCTTCCGAATACAGCACACCGATGGGTCTTGACTCTTTATCCAATTTGCCATTCTGTGTCTTTTAATTGGGGCATTTAGCCCATTTACATTTAAAGTTAATATTCTTATGTGTGAATTTGATCCTGTCATAATAATCCTAGCTGGTTATTTTGCACATTAGTTGCAGTTTCTTCATAGTGTTGTTGGTCTTTATATGTTGGTGTGTTTTTGCGGTGGCTGGTACCAGTTTTTCCTTTCCATATTTAGTGCTTCCTTCAAGAGCTCTTGTAAGGCAGGCCTGGTGGTGACAAAATCCCTCAGTATTTGCTTGTCTGAAATGGATTTTATTTCTCCGTCACTTAAGCTTAGTTTGGCTGGATATGAAATTCTGGCTTGAAAATTCTTTTCTTTAAGAATGTTGAATATTGGTCCCCACTCTCTTCTGGCTTATAGGGTTTCTGCAGAGAGATTCGCTGTTGGTCTGGTGGGCTTCCCTTTAAAGGTAACCTGACCTTTCTCTCTGGCTGCCCTTAACATTTTTTTCTGCATTTCAACCTTGAAGGATGTGACGATTATGTGTCTTGGGGCTGCTCTTCTCAAGGAGTATGTTAGTGGTGTTCTCTGTATTTCCTGAATTTGAATATTGGCCTTTCTTCCTAGGTTGGGGAAGTTCTCCTGGATAATATCCTGAAATGTGTTTTCCAACTTGGTTCCATTCTCTCTGTCACTTTCAGGTACACCAATCAAATGTACGTTTGTTCTTTTCTCATAGTCCCATATTTCTTGGAGGCTTTGTTCATTCCTTTTCATTCTTTTTTCTCTACTCTTGTCTTCATGCCTTGTTTCAGTAAGTTGATCTTCAATCTCTGATATCTTTTCTTCCACCTGATCGATTCAGCTGTTGATTGTATATGCTTCACGAAGTTCTCCTATTATGTTATTCAGCTCCATCAGGTCATTTATGTTCCTGTCTAAACTGGTTATTCTAGTTAGCAGCTCCTCTAACCTTTTATCATGTTTCTTAGCTTCTTTGCATTGAGTTGGAACATGCTTTTTTAGCTCAGCATAGTTTTCTGTTACCATCTTTCGAAGGCTACTTCTGTCAATTCATCCATGTCATCCTTCGTCCAGTTCTGCACCCTTGCTGGTGAGATGTTGCAGTCATTTGGAGAAGAAGAGTCACTCTGGCCTTTTAGATTTTCAGTGTTTTTTCATTGATTCTGTCTCTTCTTCATGAGTTTGTCTACTTTCAATCTTTGAGGCTGCTGACCCTTGAATGGGGTTTTTATGTGGGCTTTTTTGTTGTTGTTGTTGATGCTCCTGTTGTTGCATTTTTGTTTGTTTCAATATTCAGGTCCCTCCTGTGTAGGGTTTGCTGGGGCTTCTGCAAGGTTTGCTGGGTTTGCTGGGGGTTCACTTCAGGCCCTATTCATCTGATTCACTCCCGCACCTGGAGATGTCACTCAGCGAGGCTGGAGAACAGGAAAAATGGGCCCCTTCTCCTTCTTCTCGGATCTTTGACTTTGAGGGGCACCAAACTGATGCCCGTAGGATTGCTTCTGTATTGGGTGTCTGACAATCCCAGTTGGGTGGCACAGGGATGTGGACCCATTTAATGAAGCACTTTGTCCCTTGGTGGTGGGGTGTGCTTCACTGGGGGGAAACCCACTCATCTGGGCTGCCTGGATTCCTCAGAACTACGAGGAGGAAAGGCTAAGTCTGCTGGTCTGCAAAGACTGCGGCCATCCTTCCCGCTAGGGGCTCAGGCCCAGGGAGATCCAGGTTCTGTCCCTGACCCTCTGGCTGGAGTTATAGAGTTCCTGCAGGGGAACCCCACCCAATGAGGAAGGATGGGTCAGAGTGAAGCCTGAAAAGGCACTCTGGCCACAGTCTGCTACAGCCGGTGTGTTGGGCTGTGGGGGACATGTCTTGGGACCAAGCCTTCCAGCCTCCCTGGTCCCAGGAGGGGAAAAGTACAGCCTGGAGCTATACAGAGGGATGCCGCCCTTCTCCTGCCCAGGGAACTTAGCGTGTTAGGCAGTTATGAGTCCCGGTGCTAGCTCATACCCCTCCCACAAGGAGCTCAAATGGCTTAGACAGCAGGCAGCCGCAGCTATGGTGCTGGTTGCCCCTCCCCCTGGGAGCTTGGTAGGCTTAAGCAGATTCCAGCTGAGAGGCAGTTGAGAATCTGCAGGGCTCTGGGTTTGGGATGCTAGCCCCAGTGGTGTGGTTTTGTGAGTGAGATCTTCCAATCCATGGGTTGCACAGTTCTGTGGAAAAAGCACAGTTTCCCATGCTGGGTAGCATGCTCATTCACTGCCTCCCTTCACTGGTGGGAGGGGGCTCCCCTGCCCCATGTGGCTCAGATGGGCCACTGCACCACATTGTTCTTCCTTCCTCTCTGGATCACACCAGCCTGCTAGTCAGTTCTGATGAGAGAACCTGGATACCTTGGTTGCCAGTGAAGGATTCACATGCCTATATATATTTCTTTTTGATGGGACCCTCTGAACGCCGCTTTTCTGTTTCTAGTCGGCCGTCTTGGCCCTGCCCCCAATATGCATCTTTATCTACTTCCTCAATGGTATTACAGTACTTCACTTCTAATGTAAGACTTTTATAACTTTTATACTTCTTTCCTTTGTACTATAGTTCTTATAGATTTTACATCTACATTAAACCTGTCAAAACATTGTTATTATTTTTTAATTGCCTATTAAGAAATTGAACAGTGAGAGGAAAATTTTTGTCACACGTGTGCTATTTGACATTTCTTTTCTTTGTATAGATCTAAATTTTGATGTGATATCCTTTTTATTTTCTATTTGAAAAACTCTTTAACATATAGTACAGATTTGATGAAAATGGATTCTCTCATCTACTTTTTTTCTAGGTGAAAAATTTATTTTCTCCTTAATTTTGAAAGACATTTTCACTGGGTATAAAATTCCAGTTTGGCATTTTGTTTTTCTTTCAGCTATTTAAAAACGTATTCCACTGTTGTCTGGCTTTCATAGTTTCTGACAAGAAGTCTGTGGAAAAGCCAGAACTCTACCCTGAAAGAACAAGTTACCTTAGACTCTGAACTCTTATCTCTGTCTTCTCAACTCAGTGAAATTTCTGTACTTTACTTAGGATCCTGCCTTTTTCTCTGTAGTTTGGAATGCTCACCTTATTTTCTGTCTCACATACATTCTAGTCCTTCACTAGCTGTTTGCTCTTGGATCAAAAGTGTTACTTCATATATTTAATCCAGTTTTTTGTTGTTGCAAAAATCAAGAGAGTAAATCTGGACCCTGTTACTGTATCATAGCTAGAATAACATGTTCTTTATTTCAGAAAGTTAAAAAATAAATATTCATTGAATCCACTAGGAATGACATTCCTTCTTTAGATGCTAGAAATATAAAAACATTAACTATATAGGCTTGGTCTCTAGTGTCATGAAATTTGCATTCCAGTGGAATCAGAAACATTTAATAACTATGCAAATCAAAAAGGTCATTTAAGATAATAGAGAATCTGTGAAGACAGTACTACAGGGTGGTATGATAGAGTGATGGGGGAAAGAGTATACTTTAAATAGGAAAAACATGAAATTGCTGAGGTGGTAATATTTGACTTTAGCCTTATAATAAAAAACAGGAATTGACAGACTGTGGTCTGAGGGCCAGTGTCTGTTTTGTAAATAAGGTTTTATGGGAATACAGCCATAGTCATTCTTTTACGTATTGTCTATAGCTGCTTTGTAACAATAATGGCAAAGTTGAGTAGTTGGACCATAAGCCTAAAATATTTACTATCTGATCTTTTCAGAAAAAGTTTGCCAATCCCTAACATAAAAGAAGCACACCACTTGCTGATTGAGCTGAGATCACCACTGACTGCATTACTTATAAACCTAGTATATACTTTCTATCCTTATTCAACATGATCAACCACTTACTCCTTCTAGAAATCATTTCTTCTTTCTCTTAGCTTGTCTGATACCATGTTCTTTTGTTTTATTTTCTAATCTCTGTAGCAACTTCTTCTCAGCTTCCTTAGTCTAATAATTTTCCTGAATCTGATCTTTAGTGTTACGGTATATCAGGGCTAGGTTTCATGTCTGTCTTCTCCTGTTTTTTTTCTTAAATAGCGTCATGCACTCCTGTGTCTTCAATTACTGTCTATTTCCTCATAACTTCCAAATACATATCTCTAGCTAGGCCTGTCTTCTGAATTTTTAACCTATGTCTCTAACTATCTACATGACATTCATCAACCTAAATTCAATAGGTTATAAAGAGAATTCATGATATCCTCTGAAAAAGCTGCTTTACCTTTATATTTCTCTCTTTCAGTAAATGACATCTATTGCTTATGTCAGTAATCTGGAATTCATCAGTGTAACCAATCAGTTACTAAGGCCTTTCAAAATTCTCCCTTCTAAGTATTTGATTGTTTATAGTTCCTTCTGTGCTTCTTTTTTTTTTTTTTTTTGAGACGGGGTCTCACTCTGTCACCCAGGCTGGAGTGCAGTGGCGCAATCTCGGCTCACTGCAAGCTCCGCTTCCCGGGTTCACGCCATTCTCCTGCCTCAGCCTCTCCCAGTAGCTGGGACTACAGGCGCCTGCCACCACGCCTGGCTAATTTTTTGTATTTTTACAAGAGACGGGGTTTCACCGTGGTCTCGATCTCCTGACCTCGTGATCTGCCCGCCTCGGCCTCCCAAAGTGCTGGGATTACAAGCGTGAGCCACCACGCCCAGCCCCTTCTGTGCTTCTATATTCCTAGTCCAAGCTGCCTTTCCATGACCTCTGTGGTAATTTCCTGTTTGTCTCCACATATCCATTCTCAAAGTGGTTCATTGGACACCATAGCCAGAGTTACTGTAAATGAAAATCAGTGGCTTCCCAGTGTTTTTAGGATAAAGATCAAAGTCTTTTCCATGGTTTATAGAGTCCACTGAAGAAACTGTCCTCCCTAGCTTTATGCTATACCATTTTCTTTTTTCTGGGTAATCTGTCATTCTTTTACTTCCTAAATTCTCCAAATGTTTTATTAGGGTCTTTGCATGTATTGTTTCTTTCTTGCATAGAATGGCTGTTTTCTTTCTTCTTTGCTTACTTAATTCCTATCGGTTTTCTCTAGGCAGCCTTCCCTCACCCTCACTCCCTCCTCTTAGGTTCTCATATTATTTTGTCCTTAGTCCTTTTTTTTTTTTTTTTTTTTTTTTTTGAGACAGAATATCACTGTTACCCAGGCTGGAGTGCAGTGATGTGATCATAGCTCACTGCAGCCCTGAATTCCTGGGTTTAAGCAATTCTCCGTACCAAAGCCTCCCAAGTAGCTGGGACTACAGGTACATGCCCAAGTAATTGTTGTTGTTGTTATTTTCAGTACATTTTTTTGTAAAGACAAGCTCTTGCTATGTTGTCCAGCCATGTCTTGAACTCCTAGCCTCAAGTGATCCTCCTGCCTCGGTCTCCCAATGTTCTGGGATTACAGACATGAGCCACTGTGCCCAGCCTATCCTTAGTCTTAAGTGCACTTATTACATCTGTGATTAATCACAACTATAATTAATGTAATTATTTGTCTTCCTCACAAAACTGTAAACTCCATAAAAGAAGGCTGTGTGTCTGTGTTGTTCACCATTGCATCGACAGCACCAAGCACATTTTCTGATACTAAATATTTGTGAAATGAAATAATAAAGGAATATATTATGTCTTTTAATTATCACAAAACCCCTGTAATTTATTATTTCTCTTTGGGAGGCTTTTAAATTCCTTGGGAGAAATTTGGTAAAGAATAATTGTAATAGCTGCCATTTATTGAGAAACTCCCATGTGCCTGCTGTTCACTAGGCTACATACACATTCTTATTTTAACCTTTACAACACCTTTACAATGTAGTTAACTTTATTCATATTTTTATGTGGGGAAACAGGCTCAGAGAAGGTATTTCGCTTGCTCAGTGTACACAGTTAGTGATAGAGCCGTGATTCAAACCTAATTGATCTTTCTCTATATGCTCTTATACTCTACCACTGTATGTTGCTGCCTTCTAACCAGATAGTTCCTGCGAAAACTCCTGCAATTTCTAATTTTATCACAAGGCTCCCACTATATTTTCCCCCTTTTCATTCCTTTAACAGAAGAGTTTAAAGTTAGTATCTAGACATACCAGTTTATATATTCATTAATAATTTATATTCACGCAATGATTGTAGAAATGTGAGTGTTTCTTAGATTACCAAACATCTGTGAAATCGTGGAGTATTGAAATTTAGTGATTTGGTTTGGATCTTTGAAGATATTCTGTAGAATTGCTTTCCAAAAGTTACAACTGGTTTACAATTTTTTTCTTAATTGTCATTAACAAGTTTTGACCCTGAGATGAGAAATTATTCACAAATTTCAATTAAATACTGGAATGCTTCATATTTTCTCTACTTTAGGACAGGAGTCCCCAACCCCCAGGCCACAGGTTGGTACTGGTTTGTGACCTGTTAGGACCTGGACTACATGGCAGGAGGTGAGCGGTGTGTGGGAAGCATTACCGCCTGAGCTCCACCTCCTGTCAGGTCAGTGATGGCATTAGATCCTTATAGGAGGACGGACCTTATTGTGAACACACGCAAGAGATCTAGGTTGCGGACTCCTCACAAGACTCTAATGCCTATGATCTGAGGTGGGACAGTTTTATCCTGAAGCTCCCCCACCCTCCATCCAGGGAAAAATTTGGTCCCTTGTGCCAAAAGCACTGGGGACCTCTGCTTTATAACATGCAGTAAAACTTGAATGGATTGTTTAACAGTCTGTTTCTTTAATGAATTTATCACATAAAACCAGGCATTGCTTTGAAAAAGTGCAGTTTATTTCACTCTGTTATTACTGTGTGGTTCCAGATTCTTAAAGATTCAGCTACTTTAAAGCAGTGTCTTAAAGAATTAATTTCTGTCCTTTCAGCATTGGCAGATTCATTTTTGTCATGGAACATCTTATCTCCTTATGATGCTTTTGAAGTATTAACATAGGTGGAATTACCTATTATAGTTTGGTAGAACTAAACTCTTTGTCACTTTTTCTATTTGTGAGATTTGCAGATAGTATTGTAGCTTTTTTCTGAAATTTTTTGTTTTGCAACGTGCCTTCGTAAGAAACTCATCCCTTTGTATAGTTAAAAAGAGGCTGTAAAGCATTTGAACCAGCCCCAGTAGGATCATATTATAATTAATAATAATAATAATAATGTCACCAGGGCTTGCATAACAATTCATAATAATTGTTTTTACACTTAAGTTTAACTAATAAACTTTGTAGCCTAATATAGTGATTTTTAACACAATGATAAACTTTTTTATTTACCTCTCGAACTATATGTAAGAACAGAGACCAGTAGACCTAGCTTTTCCTGGTTATTTTGTAGAATGGGAATTGGGAACTGGAATTGAGGAAGTGATTTCAATTTCATATAAATTTTTCTGCTATTAATTAGTAGGCCTATTAAATTTTTAGAGTAGCTATTGAACTTTTGCAACCAGTTTTATTCTGAGTACTTTATTAAAGTACCATCTGTTAGCTTTTCATATCATCTCACCATATTATCTTACTGAGGTAAAATGGAATTTTTTGCTTACTGATTTTTTACATAAGAATTAAGTGATACCCGTACATACCAATAACATTGAAATTCCAGGTTTTCCCATGAAGGAAAACAGTTAAATTAATGCTAGACTTATAAGGCACTGCAAAAAAAAAAAAGCACTAAATATATTTTTAATTTAAAAAACAAAATAGTGTTGATGGGAGGTGGAATAGACATTGAAGAATCCTAATACTAATTAATGTTGTTCATATGTGTAAGAAAGACACATTATATTTTAAAATATAGATTCTAATATTGAAAGACGAAAATCACCAGTTTTGGAGATGAAACGCATTTTTAGGAATCTTATATGGAAACTTCAATAAGGACATTTTTATACCAATGGAAAACCTGATTGGAACACATTAGAGACATATCAGGCACTGGTGTTTGGAATGCCCGATAAGTTAAACTCTGTGAAGATATATATTCTTATAAATCACTGCTAGCATAGCTATAATATGTGAAGATAATTTATTAATTTGGACTGATGCTGAATGTAGACATCTTCCATATCTAACCTTAAGCATTTAAAAAAATATTTTAGGACTAATTATTTTGTCCAGAAAAGCAATCTTTTGATTATTGATCTTCACAGAATTGATTTGTAAGGTGTCATGATCAGTTGTGGTTAGCATCTTTATTATATCCCTTCCAAGATAATTTTAGGCTTTCAATACCTTGATACCTTTGTCTCTTCCAACTTTTGCAGAGACTTTCCTTGCTTGCTTACAGAAAAGAGCTAGTAGCTAATGAAGAATGTGCAAACCTGCCTTTTTTCCCTCTCCTAAGAAAGGAGAATTCATCCACTGCCACTGTACCTTTTTTTTCTTTTCTTTTTTGTCTTGCACAGAAGACAGACATCTTCCTGTGAAGGGCTTGTGGCAAACCTATCCAACTCGGGTTTCTTCTTCCTTGAGAACGATCTGATTCATCATCATCTGAACCAGGGATCACAGTCTAAGGGTCCAGGTGAGGGCAAGTCAGTCTATATGTTAAGCCAGTTCTTTTCTGGTCAGGTAAGTCACACTCAGGCACGAACTCACTCAGCATCAGTCAGCCTTAGTTTTTAAAAGTTTCCTAGTCCCCAGAGAGATAATACAATTTATCTATTCATTTATTCTAGGATGCACCTAAACTATTGATGATTAATCACCTTATTAAATAATTCCATTCTGTGTATAATGTGATCATTTTCAACACAATTGTTCATCTTAAATTCCAGAAATCTTAAAAGGAGTATATATGTGGGGTGAGAGGGTGAAAAATATTGAAACAGACAGGTATTTCTAGTTGCAATTTTAATACTTATCTTTATTTTTATTTTATGTGTAAGAGTTTAGAACAACTTAAAATCAGCCTAGAATATATGATCTTATACCTTCGTAATTTTAATAACTTTTAATTATGTTTGTAGATGGCTCGGAACCAGAAGCTGATTGAGAATATTAGAGCTAACATTTGCACCCGTGGTCATCATGGAGGTCTTTGTTGGCTTGCCATGAATTCTTTCATTTAATGTCAGAATGACTAAGACAGAGACAAGAATTTTCCTTTTCTGTATCCCACTTCTATATGCTAGTAATAAGAAACTTCTGATTGTGCCTCAGGCAAGTGGTCATAGCTAATTGAAATCTGGTTTTGTACCTTGATGCTATCTTACAACTTGGGAAGTAAATTAGGTGTGTGGCTATGAGGCTATTTTCTGGACAAAATAGCCTCTTACTTTTCAAAAAAATTTTTTTAATTGAGGAAAAAAATCTACCATATATTCTGACATTCATAATCCTTCAAAATGCACTTGTGCATTATGTGAAATTTGTTTTATAGGTGGCCATTTTAAGTAAATTAGCTTAAGTCTTACAAAACATTGATTTGTTTCATCATGATAACGACATTGTGTGCATTTGATTGTGAAGAAAACAGAAGTAGTACTTTAATACCTTGTCTCTGACTTTCACCCACACTTAGCAGATATGAATAAATTGGGCATTTATTTCTCCTATTGGCTAATTTTCCAAGTGCCTCTTAAGTTGCAAACTGAAATTAATATACTTCAGTGAGTTTGCTACAGTAATGACTCCTGGTCACTAGGAAGAAGAGAGATTGTCTTTCTCTGAAATTTTTCCAACCATGAAGGTAAATGGGTTGTAAGAATACTGTTGGCTTCTTGAGATAACATTGTTCTGTGTTTATTACTCAAAAACATCTGTACTAGTTTTGAGCAAGAGAACATTTCTTTGGCTGGAAAGGCGACTTTTTAAAGCATTCATTATTTGGAACCATGTTACCGTTGGAACCTAAATAAAGTAGTTATTTACTTGAGTCTATATTAGGACAACTAAGTTAGTATGGACTTAGAAATTGTTGGGTACAAACCCTCTGTTTCTATCTCGTTATGTTTGTGTAATATGTGCAGAAGAATCAAAATATTTATTGGGTGTTTAAAAATGTCTCCAGTGATATCTGTCTTGAACAGAAAAGCCATTTATTTAGCTCTGCTTCAGATTCTAGTAGAAAATTATTTCCCACTAGATCTTAAGTGTTTTAAGATGATTAGGTTCCTGTATGTGCATTGTATGAGTATGTAAACATATCCTAACCCAATTTTATAGATATATAAAGTAATTTAAATATTTAGAAATCTCAATAACATTATTAAACCAAGAATGTCACCCACATTAAAGTGTGTATTAAATATTTGAATCTGTATTGTAATGAACTCAGTAGGCATGTTTCAAAGGCTTAGGAAGTAGCACAGATTTCCATTATGCTCTTGGGCTGGGCAAGTCAATTACATCCTCAAAGGGTTGTAATTTTGGAGAAATTAGCAAACTACAAAGGAAACTTGATGATTGTGTCTGACTGGCTTTGGAAATGCTTATATTTCTAAGACTGAATTTTTAAATAATCTTTCCTACTTTTTTTCCTACTTTTATCCTTCTTGTATGTTTTTGTAACCAGTAGTTTTTTAGGTTGACACATATGTGAACTTTAAACATTTCCATATTTATAGTAGTGTAATTATTACAACATCTGTTTCAATATATGAATGAACTAAAATTTGGAAACTTAAAAGATCAGTTTTTAGTCTTTAAAACATTAGAGCAGGATGAGCTCTTAATCATCTACACAAAGATTTATAGGCTTTAAATATGTAGATTTAGATTATCTGTGATAGCATTTTCATTCTATACCAGTTAACGCATTTTAGAGACGTGCTGTCTGTATTAAGGGACATGCTAGCTGATTGTACCTTACTGTAAGCAAAACAAAATTATAAAAGCAGATTTGTTATGAAAAACAAGAAATCGATGATTTCCAAAACCAAAAATGTGACTTTTGGACTATTCTATGTGTTGTTGAATTGATCTGCCTTTTCTTACACAAGAGCATACTGCTGACCCCACCACAAGCTTTACCTGTTAAATAAAATATGTTGTGTTTGGAATGTAGCGTAGCCTAGAGCCAGGCATTATGGGGATGATATGCTGAAATTGGGGGTTCTTTTCCTCATTCTCCCTTTCCAGTTAGGATTTGATTGCATTACTGTAATAAACATTAACATTGAAATCATGTTTTAAATTTCTTCACGTTCATCTTCTGGCCTCTGTAAGACACACACAGAAAAGACCAGTGAATGCCATTTCTTCTAAGAAGCTCTTTAAATGCATCCAAGATGCCAGAAATAACCCTTTCATACCTCCTGAGTAGTAGCAACATGCAATGGTTTAGGAAGAAATATTCCACCTAGCTTTTCTTTTGGTGATGTCTTGCTATTAACTCATAAAAATGTATATCCTACTATTATCTCTACCATACCTTCATGTCATTGGTCAGATTGCCTGATGGCTATTAATATCTCAATAGCCACAGAATATTTCAGAAAGGTGGCGTCCACTTTATGAAATGTGTCTATGATTGGTAAAGTCTTATTTGACTAGAAACAGCTGAATTTAGTTGACCGAGTGAAATTGTATATTGTTAGAATATGTCACTTAAAACAAACAAATAGTGATCTACTTTCAGTTCTGAAAATATTCAGAAGGATTTGTTATCTCTTGCAGACCTTCCTGCAAACTACTAATGGGATGAACACAATATATCACTTTTATAATAGTGAGCTATTAAAGGCAAGCATAAAGCAGTCTGAAGCCCATAAGTGCTGCCAACAGCTTCTGCTTTAATGAATTCCCTTTTAGATGTCCATTAAATGCTCATGGCAAATGTACTCATAATGGAAATGGCAAATCTAAATGGGTAGATATGAATAATCCATGGAGTTTAAATTCTGTTTATGATCATCTTCACATTTAGTTTTCAAGACAACGCAGTTTAGTTTTCATTACAGTTTGGAATAAAGAGGACAGGGAGTAATTGATTGCTTCAAGCAGATTAAAATCAATGGTTTTCTTTTCAAAGAACCAGTTCAATGCAGTAATTCCAACTTTAAACATTGATTTAGAGGACTCAACACAAAATGTCTTGTGCTGTGTGAACTTTTATATAGGAAGACTAATATTAATTTTATTCCCCTATATATCTATATAGTGAAATATAGAGGTTGTTAGTAACATGTGCATGACTTAATAGTGATCTATATTAAGTCATTTTGATATTATTGCAGTCATATAATGAATCAATGAGATTCCCGTCATCACTGTAATACTGTTTGTAACCCATTAGCACAGAGAAATTACAGCCCATCATACATCATTACTGTGATTGAGGCTTTATTACCATATTCTCAAATTGCTTGCTTGCTATAAAACTAAATAGACACAAGACAACTATAGGTAGAGTAGAGACTGCACATTATTATGCTACAGTAATGAGGGATTATTGTACCATAATGGGTTGAAACTTACGAGGAAAATAAACTTGGCAGTAATAGAAAACTGGAGACTCTTTTTACATTTGTTTTTATTACTTTAAAGGTCAAATATATTTGTTATGCTCAGGTTATTGTTTATGTATTACATGAATCATAGCCTTTTAATATTTTCTAAAGATTTTTTTTTAACCACCCCCCTCACCCCCAGTTATATCCTTTCAAAGTCTGTAGCCTGATGCACTTTGAATGCTTAGGACTGGACTTGGAATCTGCGTTTTTCCTGTTGTGAGATGAGACGTTTTACTGCTACTAAGCCTACCATTTCTGAGGGTGGGTAGAACGCTTTAAACTTTAGGCTATTTTCAGCATACTGTACATTTTATTTATAGTGTGGATAGGCCAGTGGTCTTCAGGCTCTTCAGTTGAAATAAATGTATTAATGCAGCAATATTCTAAGCATTGAATACAGGTTTAAAATATGAAACTGTCTAGGGCCTGATTGTAAAAGACTTTTGATGTTTCAAAGACGAAAATAGAAAAAATATACTGCGTCCATATTAAAGAAGAAAATCCTATGACAGTAGAACTTACTGTAGTTATAACCTGGGACTATGCTGTCCTCTTTGGAAGAATATGTTGCCTTTTCTAACTTTAGAAGTTATTGTTGCTTTGGCTGAGAATTTGTATGTAAAGTGTTTTATAATCATGAACATATGCTAATTTCTGGGTTTTGTTTTATATTATTATTGATATTTATTTATTTAGTATTATTTTTTAGAGACAGATCTCACTCTTGCCCAGGCTGGAGGGCAGTGGCACTATAACTAGAACTTATTAAATTGTGCATATGTTCATTCACTCTCTGTTGAGTCTTGTTTATGAGTTATAACATTGAGAGCATAATATGAACAGTATAAAGCCCAGGGTACTGACTTTGGAGATAAGATTGCATGGATTTAAAGTTCTCAGTGCAGAGTGGTTTTCTCCTCAATCTCATCGTGATTTGATACCATGACAATTTAAATATCAAACAATGACCTGTCTAGGCAACATAGTGAGACTCTGTCTCTACTAAAAATAAAAATAAAATATGAGCTGGGCATGGTAGCACATTCCTGTAGTCTCAGCTTCTCAGGAGACTGAAACAGGAGGATCATTTGAGCCCAGGAGTTCCAGGCTCTAGTGAACCATGATGGAGCCACTGCACCCCAGCCTGGGCAAGAGTGAGACCTGTCTCTAAAAAATAATAATAAATGAATGAATATCAAATAATAATATAAAATAAAAGCCAGAAATTAGCATATGTTCATGATTATGAAACACTTTACATATAAATACTTTGCAAAAGCAATAGTAACCTCTTGTTGACTTAGAAAAGGCAACATATTCTTCCAAAGAGGACAGCTTGGTCCCAGGTTGTAATTACAAGCCTCTTACACATTACTCTTAGGATTATCATATGTAATTACCACCCGCTTTGTAAAGCATATTTTTTATTTATAACGCATACTGTAGTTGTAGTGGTATAAAACCTGAATGCTTGCTTACCAAAGAACTGCAGTGAGACATGCTGCATAAAAGGAAAGCTTAGAATTGGCTGAGGGGACTAGGCCTAAATGATGCCTCAGCCAACTCTACCTAGTATACTCTTCAATGGAGAAAACCGTAAAACATCCTAATCAACCAACTTCTTTCCATGCTTGCCAGAGTATATAGCCACTTTGAATTACATGAATGTTTTTGTGACTCGGTTCATTTCATCACTTCATGTGAGCACCTTCCATGTTAAAAACAGAGATGCATGGCAAAAGCAGAAAGCCAGAAATAATGGTGAGAGGCAAAGTTACAGAAAGATGCATTTTAAATCTTTAAAATCCTCTATGACTTTTACGTGCCTCAACATCTTTTGGGGGAAAAAGAGAGAACATGAATAAATTAAAGGTTTTTTCTTTCTTTGTTTTTTTTGAGACAAGGTCTCACTCTGTTTCCCAGGCTGGAGTGCATTGTTGCCATCATGGCTCACGGCTCCCAGCAGCTTCAACCTCCAGGCTCAAGTGACCCTCCCGCCTCAGCCTCCTGAGAACTGGGACCACAGGCATGAGCCACCATGTTTGGTTTTTTTTTTTAATAGGTTGGACATATGGCTATAAATAAAAAATAAGAAAATTAAAGAGTAAGTGCTAAGAAGAAAAATAAAATGAAATTATAGAGTATAAGAAATGCTAGATGGGGTTGTTATATATATGGTTTTTTGTAGAAGGCCTTTCTGATGAGATGGCATTTAAGGAAAAATCTAAATAAAGTGCAGGACAAGCCAAGATATTTATCTATGGTAAAAATATCCCAGGAACAGTGAATGTAAATGTTCTGAGAGAGAAGCATATTTGATGTGTATGCAGAGCAGCAAGACTGCTATGGCTCAGCAGATAGAACGGGAAACATAAGAAATTAAACATCATACCTTAGTAATTTTTAAAATTAATTTAATAACATTTAAGTTTTTTTGTGTGGTTAGGTTTTTGCTATTAGAGAGGTGGTTCTAAGTCAAATGATGCTTCTAATATCTTTCTTAATATATTGGAAATGACCTTGTTTTTTAAGTATTTAAATATGCTTGAACATATTAACCTGATCATGTATCTTTTGTGGAGATCTAGAGATTTTTTTGTTTTGTTTTTTAGGGTTTTTTTTTTTTATGATACAGGCTTTATTATCTCCTCATTTTGCAGGTGAGAGCACTGAGGCATTTACCCAGTGGCTCATAAGCTGGTAGGTGCTAAAGCCAGGAATCAAATTCAGAAAGTGTAGCCCAGATTCTGAACTTTTAGCCATTGTTTGCACTGTTTCTTTCTTTTTTTTGTTTTTTTAAGTAATTTCAACTTTTATTTTAGATTCAGGATATGTGTGCAGGTTTGTTCCATGTGTATACTGTATAATGCTGAGGTTTGGGATACACTACAACCCGTTACCAAGGTAAAGAGCATAGTACCCAGTAGATTTTCTTTTCTTTCTTTCTTTTTTTTTTCTTTGAGACAGAGTCTTGCTCTCTTGCCAAGGCTGAAGTGCAGTGGTGTGATCTCAGCTCACTAAATCTCTGCCTCCCAGTCTTAAGCAGTTCTTGTGCCTCAGCCTCCCGAGTAGCTGGGACTGTAGGTGTGTTCTTCCATGCCCAGCTAATTTTTGTATTTTTACAAAATACAACAAAATATTCAGGCTATTTTATTAGCCAAGCTGGTGTCGAACTCCTGGCCTCAAGTGATCCAGCCACCTTGGCCTCCCAGAGTGCTAGGATTACAGATGTGAGCCACCTCTGTGCCTCTCCCCAGTGTCTCTTGTTGCTGTCTTTATGTCCATGAGTACTCAATTTTTAGCTCCCACTTATAAGTGAGAACATGCGATATTTGGTTTTCTTTTCTGTGTTAATGCACTTAAGATAATGGCCTCCATCTGCATCCATGTTGCTGCAAAGGTCACAATTTCCTTCTTTTTTTATGGTTGCATAATAGTCTATGGTGTATATATGCTACTTTTTCCTTTTTTTCTTAAAATTTTCTATCTTTTTCTTTATAATTTCAGCATTTATTTTTAGATGTCGGGGGTACATATGCAGGTTTATTACATGGGTGTATTGCATGATGCTGAGGTTTGGAGTACAATTGAACCCATCACTCTGGAAGTAAGCATAGTACCCATAGTTTTTCAACCCTTTCTCCCTCTAGCAGTCCCCTGTGTCTCTTGTTGCCATCTGTATGTCCATGGGTACCCACTGTTTAGCTACCACTTGCAAGTAATAACGTGGTATTTGTTTTTCTGTTCCTGTGTTAATTTGTTTAGGATAATGGCCTCCAGCTGCATCCATGTTACTGCAGAGGACATGATTTCATTCTTTTTTTTATGGCTGTGTAGTATTCCATGGTGTATAGGTACTATATTTTCTTTACCTAGTCCACCATTGATGAGCATCTAGATTGATTCCACGTCATTGCTATTGTGAATAGTGCTGCAGCGGACATATGAGTACATGTGTTTTTTTGATAGAACAAATCATTTTCTTTTGGATATATGCCCAGTAATAGGATTGCTGGGCCAAATGGTAGTTCTATTTCAAGTTCTTTGAGAAATCCCAAGGTACTTTCCACAGTAGCTGAACTAATATACGTTCCCCCCAACAGTGTATAAGCGTTCCCTTATCTCTGCAACTTTGCCAGCATCTATTGTTTTTTTTTTTTCTTTTTTGACTTTTTAATAATAGCCATCCTGACTGGTATGCAATGGTATCTTACTGTAATTTTGATTTTCATTTCTCTGATGATTAGTGATGTGGAGCATTGTTTCATGTGTTTGTTGGCTGCTTATATGTCTTCTTTTGGGAAGTGTCGATTCATGTCCTTTGCCCGCATTTTAGTGGAGCTGTTTTTTGCTTGCTGAATTGTTTACATTTGTCATAAAGTTTGGATATTAGACTTTTGTTGTATGTATAGATTTTTCTCTCATTCTGTAGATTGTCTATTTATTCTGTTGATAGTTTCTTTTGCTGTGCAGAAGCTCTGTAGTTTCATTAGGTTCCATTTGTCAGTTGTTGTTTCTGTTACGATTGCTTTTGAGGACATAAACATAAATTATTTCCCATGACTGATGTGCAGAATGATGTTTCCTAGGTTTTCTTCTAGGATTCTTATAGTTTGAGGTCTTACATTAAAATCTGTTAATCTTTCGAGTTAATTTTTGTATATGATATATACAGCTACATATAGCTAGCCAACTATCCCAGAACCACTTATTCAATAGGAAGTCCTTTCCCAATTGCTTATTTTTGTTGACCTTGTGGAAGATCAGATGTCTGTAGGTGTGTAGCTTTACTTCTGGCTCCTCTATTCTGTTCCATTGGTCTATGCATCTGTTTTTGTACCATTAACATGCTGTTTTGGTTACTGTAGCCTTATAGTGTAGTTTGAAGTTGGGTAATGTGATGAATGCCTCCAGATTTGTTCTTTTTGTTCAGGATTGCTTTGGCTATTCAGGCTCTTTTTGTTCTGTATGAATTTTAGAATAGTTTTTTCTACTTCTGTGAAAAAACAGCATGGTAGCTTAGTTTGATAGGAATAGTGTCGAATCTATAGATTGCTTTGGACAGTGTGGCCATTTTAACAATATTGATTCCTCCAATCCATGAGCATGCAGTGTTTTTCCATTTGTTTGTGTCATCTGTGATTTATTTCAACAGTGTTTTGGAATTCTCCTTGTAGAAATCTTTGACCTTTTTGTTTAGATGTATTCTTAGGTATTTTGTGTGTGTGTGTGTGTGTGCGCACAGCAATTATAAATGGGATTTTATTCTTGATTTGTCTCTTAGCTTTAATATTATTGGTGTATAGAAATGCTAGTAACTTTTTGTACATTAGTTTTTGTATCCTGAAACTTTATTGAAGTTGTTTATCAGTTCCAGGAGCCTTTTGACAGACTCAAGGGTTTTTTTCAGGTATACAATCATATTGTTGGCCAAGAGAGATAGTTTGACTTCTTTTCCTATTTGCATGCCTTTTATTTCTTTTTCTTGCCTGAATGCTGTGGCGAGGGCTTCCAGTACTGTGTTGAATAGGAGTGGTGAAAGTGGGCATCCTTGTCTTGTTCCAGTTCTCAAGGGGAATGCTTCCAGCTTTTGCCCATTCTGTATCATGTCGGGTATGGGTTGTCACGGATGGCTCTTACTATTTTGAGGTATGATCCTTTGATGCCTAGTTTGTTGAGGGTTTTTATCATGATGGTAAGTTGGATTTTATTGAAAGTTTTTTCCACATCTATTGAGATGATTTTATTGAAAGTTTTTTCCACATCTATTGAGATGATTTGTTTGCGTGGTGAATCATATTTATTGATTTGCATATGTTGAACCAACTTTGCTTCCCAGGAATGAAGCTTACTTGTTCCTGGTGAATTAATTGTTGATGTGCTGCTGGATTCAGTTTGCTTATATATTGTCGAGGATTTTTGTGTCTGTGTTCATCGTGGGTTTTGACTTGTAGTTTTCCTTTTTCATTGTGTCTTTGCTGGGATGTACCACATTTTCTTTATCCAGTCCACCATTTATGGGCATCTAGATTAATTCTATGTCTTTGCTTTCGTGAATAGTGCCATGATGAACATGCAAGTGTATGTGTCTTTTTAGTAAAATGATTTCTTTTCTTTTGGTTATATACCCAGTAATGGGATTGCTAGGTCAAATGGTAGTTCTGATTTAAGTTCCTTGAGAAATCTCCAGACTGTGGAGACAGTGCCTGAACTGATTTATCTTCCTACCAACAGTGTGTAAGAGTTGCTTTTCCTCTACAGCCTTGCTAGCATCTGTGGTTTTCATTTTTTGCTTTTTAATAATAACTATTCTGACTGGTGCGACATGGTTTTGATTTGCTTCTCTCTGATGATTAGTGATGTTGAACGTTTTTTCATATCTTTGTTGCTACCTGTATGTCTTCTTCTGAAAAGTGTCTATTCATGTCTTTTGTCTATTTTTTTAATGAGATGTATTTTTTTGTTTTTGTTTTTGTTTTGCTTATTGAATTAAGTTCCTAATAGATTCTGGATATTAGACCTTTGTTGGATGCATAGTTTACAAATATTTCCTCCCAGTTTATAGATTGTCTGTTTGTTGATGGTTACTTTTGCTGTGTAGAAACTCTTTAATTAGTTCCCGCTTGTCAATATTTGTTTTGTTGATTTGATAGACTGCTAGCTAGACTAACAAAGAAAAAAGAGAGAAGATCCAAATAAGCACAATCAGAAATGACAAAGGTGACATTACATCTGATCCCAGAAAAATACAAAAGATTCTCAGAGACTATTATGAACACCCCTGTGCACACAAACAGAAAATCTAGAGGAAATGGACTAATTCCTGGAAACAAAACCTTCCAAGTTTGAATCAGGAAGAAATTGAAGCCCCGAACAGACCAATATTGACATTTGAAATTGAATCAGTAACAAAAAAAAAAACCTACCAACCAATAAAAGCCCCAGATCAGGTGGATTCACAGCCAAATTCTACCAGATGTACATAGAAGAACTGGTACAAACTCTACCGAAACCATTCCAAAAAATTGAGGAGGAAGTGCTCCTCCCTAACTCATTCTGTGAAGCCAGCATCAGCCTGATACCAAAACCTGGCAAGGACACGACAAATAAAACTACAGGCCAGTATCTCTGATGAACATGGACAAAAAAAATCCTCAAAAAAATACTAGCAATCCACATCTAGCATCATATCAAAAAGTTAGTTCACCATAATCAAGTAGACTTCATTCCTGGGATGCAAGGTTGTTTCAACATAATGCAAATCAATAAATGTGATTCACCACTTAAACAGAATGAAAAACCATATAATCATTTCAGTAGATGGGGAAAAAGCTTTTGATTTTTGTTCTTGATAAGATAATGACAGAAAGTCTAAGAGTCTGAGCCAGGGACTTTCTTAAATAATTTTAAAGCTTATAGTTGTAAAATGTCTTTGTTTTTACTGCTGGCATAAATAGGTTTTCCATTTATTTCTAGCACTCAGTAAAAACATATTATTTAATTTACTGGCTCTTCCAATGCAGTATATGAGTCTGCTGAAGTTTGTGAAGTCTTGTTCTTTTATTTATTTAGATTGCTGACAAGTGGAAATCGGTGAGATACGAAGTTTTGGTGATTTTAATCCTGTAAAAGGGGTCCTTGAATTGAAAAAAAGGTTTGATAACCAGTTGCCTTCTTCCCAGGCAGAAGATGGAGCAGAGGTCGCAAACATGGTAAAACTGAGGTAGAAAAGAAGACCTTAGGAGAAGCTTGAGGTTCAAAGAGAGGGAATAAGTTAAAAATGTAAAAAGTTAACTTTTGAAACAGAGAAGAGGAAACTAGTGAAGAAGGAATTCTTCCTCGCTGCATCCTGCATTAGTTATCTATTGCCGTGGAACAAATTACCCCTAAACTTAGAAGTTTTAGGAAAAATCGTATTCTATTTCACAGACTTCCTGAGGAACAGGAATTTGGGAGTGGCTTAGCTGAGTAGTTCTAAGGTCTTTTATGAGGTTTCTGTCAAAATGTTCATCCAGGGCTGAAAACTCTGAAAACTTGACTGGGGTTGGAAGGCCAGCTTGCAGAATGGCTTGCTCACATAACTGTTCACAGAAGGCCTCATCAGCTCTAGCCTGCTGTTGACAGGAGGCCTCACCTCCTTGCCACATGAAGCCCTCCATAGGGCTGCTTGATGGTCCCCATGATATGGCAGCTAATTTCCCCAAAGTGAGTGATGCAAGAGAGAGGGTGGAAAGCTACTGTAAAAATTGGGGGTCATGTTATTAATTATTTGTTATTTATTTATTATTAATATTAAGCAGTGAACAATTTCAGTAATTGATAGCACTCATTTTCTTCATTTATGTTGTGATTCCTCATTGTTTTTGATCATCTCAGGACACAAAATAACAATCTCCCAAAACAAACCAAGCTACCACCACCAACTTGTGATAAAATACAAAATATACAATATATGTATTTTGAAGGAAGTCCTGTAATATCCTAGTTGAAATCATTTCTTGAAGTACAGTCACACATCACTTAACAACAAGAGTATGTTCTAAGAAATGTCCTTTTAGGCAATTTTGTTGTTGTGGGAACATCGTGAACTGTTCTTACACAAACCTAGATGGTATAGCCTACTACACACCTAGGCTGCATGGTATAGCCTATTGCTCCCAGGCTGCAAACCTGTACAGCATGTTACTATACTGAATACTGTAAACAATTGTAACACAATGGTAAGTACTTATGTATCTAATCATAGAAAAGGCACAGTAAAAAATACACTTACTTTTTTTAATATTATTTTAAGTTCTGGGATACATGTGCAAGACGTGCAGGTTTGTTACATAGGTAAATGTGTGTGACGGTGGTTTGCTGCACCTATCAACCCATCACCTAGGTATTAAGCCCCACATGCATTAGCTATTTATCCTGATGCTCTCCCTGCCTCTGCACCCCCGACAGGCCCCGGTATGCATCATTCTCCTCCCTGTGTCCATGTGTTCTCATTATTCTGCTCCCACTTATAAGTGAGAATATATGGTGTTTAGTCTTCTGTACCTGTGTTAGTTTGCTGAGGATAATGGCTTCCAGCTCTATCCATGTCCCTGCAAAGGACATGATCTTTTTCTTGGCTTTTTCATGGCTACATAGTATTCTATGATATGTATGTACCACATTTTCTTTACCCAGTCTATCATTGATGGGCATTAGGGTTGATTCCATGTTTTTGCTATTGAAAAATACACTTATATTTTTCATAGACCCTAGGGCCTATGCAGGGTCAGGATCAGCAAGACACAACTAACTATGGAGTAGAAAAATTCCTATCGTGTAGTTAGGATAGGACCTAACTATATAGTTATATATAGTTAACTATATAGGAACTAACAGTATAATTAGGTCCTATCCTAACCATATGATAGGAATTTTTCAACTCCATGTAATCCTAAGGGATCACCATCTTATATGCAGCCAGTTGTTGACCAACATGTCATTATATAGTGCATGGCTTTTGTACATCATGGCTACATTTAAATATGCTTGTTTTCAGTGTTAGGGAAATATTTGTGGTGAAAGAGATGATTAATGCTGGTGTGTTGTTTGCATCAAAGAGGAAATTTTCCTTTTGCTTATATTTTGAGGATGATTGGGAACATCAAGAAAAGATTTTTATTACAGTAGCACTCACATTTGAATCATCTTTGAATTAAAAGGTTCTAACTAGTGTCCTTTTTGCATTGCTTTTCTTAATTATAACTATAAATCAAAACCATGTAAAACTATAGTGTGCCAAATGTTTTCTAAGACCCATTTAATGATTGTAATAACCCACTCTAGCAGGGGTCATCATCTTTTTGTCAGGACAATCAGGTTTACGGATAGGCTCCTACTCTTAAATTTGTGCTTTGTACAGAGGGAGTATATATTACAAACACTTGGATAAATCATTTCATAAAGTATTTTCTGCAGTATCTTCTAAAAGATAAAGTAATTTGATTAAAAATAAATAAGATTGTACTTAGTGGGCACAAAAGTGGATGAATATGGGATAACTTCAGAAAAAAAGAGATATAGCTGATGGTGTGTATTGATTGATGACTACTTTCCTGTACTTAAACAGTTTATACTGTGCAAATATTGACCTGTATCAAGTGACTGACTACAATATTTTCATGCAGATATTCCTTGAATTACTTTTGTAATCAGTAATTCTTTTTGAGACAAATATGTAAAATGAAGTATTCTTCTTTAAGAAAACCTAGGATCTTTCTTTTTTTACTTAAAATATTTTATTCCAAAGATTCCAGGAACATACATAGGATAAAATAGTGGTTTCAAACTGGTTTACAATCAGTGGAACTGTTTCTTCAAATGAAATTTTACATAGAAGCAAATGGCTCAGACTGAAATCAGGATGTGGGGTTGCAAGAAGCCAGATGTTCCAATGGTTCAGTTCTTACTCTCTCTGTGGTGCCCTTGGGGTGTCTCTCTGGCATCCTAAGCCTCTAAGGAGTGCATTTTGAGAACTGTGGACATATGTAGGAATTTGTAATTCATAGGCCATATGCCATTCATTTGGGTGTTAGATGACACTGCCTCAGTGTCATTGTTAGATCACATAGGCTAGCCAACAGTAAACAGGAATATATTTATTGCATATAAAAGTTAGTATTAGTGAACATGTTTGTCTAATCGACACTGATAATTAGATGTGTGATGTGGGGTCAGACACTTCCAATTCTCAATTTCTTTATATGTATGTAACTAGAGGGAGTTGGACTAAGGTAAGCAGAAGCTCCTGGCACCTGCCATGCTATGGTTATGATAATATTTATTGACCTTCAATGAAGAGTCTAGAACTTTTCTGCTATGAGATAAAGAAAAAGTCTTAAGCCATGGTTTGGAACTCTAAGAGATTTAAACTCAGATTGGTGAGATAAAACTAGCCAACATGAAACTATTAGAGACAATCTATCAAAGTATTAATAAATTGTTTTGCACTATAGGATCTAAACTTATAAAGAGGCAAATAGAAAGGGTCTATTTTAAAATCCTTACATTTAAAAGAAAAGTGCCTGTTTGACATTTCATCTAATTTGGTGAACTGGCAAATTACACACATATGTATTTCCTACTAAGAACTAGAAATCAATCCTGTTGCACTATTATGATCTTAAATATGATCTCCTAAACATGTGTAGAAAGGTATTAGTTGCTTTCTTTCCCCTGGTGTCTATAAGTATTAATATATATTACATTTTAATTTTAATGCCTCCGGTGAAATCTGTATTCTTAAAGAACTAGAAATCTGAATTGTTCAGCTTTAACAGATCGTATTGTTTATGAGTACAAATTAATTTTTTTCACAAGGCTTTTCTTAAAATGAATTTTAATATAACATTAAAGTCATATATATTTCAGCATATTAAAGAATAAGGAAGAATTTTTTATGTTGGAAACTTATTTTACCTTGTTAGCAATTTTAATTCATTAAGGCTTATTTTTGCTTTTGTAATAACATTTTTTCAAACCATTGTAAATTTTGTAGAGAATTTTATATTTATTTGATATTTGACTATAATACTCAAATTGGTTTTGCTTTGCTCACAAAGGTAAAGAGAATTCCAAATTTACTCATAATAAAAATATTAGAGAAACTGTCAATAAATTTACTGTTATAATTGAATCACATGATATCTAAATTGTTGATAATATGATCTGCTCGTTAAACAATAGTGTCTGGAGAAAATGATGGATTAATTGACGGATGGCTAAAGTTTCCCTCAAATATAATGGTTTACCCAGTTTGATTTGATTTGTGTAAAATAACTTTCTCTAATAAACAATTTGCTCAGAGGCAATAGAAGAAATGAATGGTTATCAAACCAAACTTAATTAGTCTATCCTAGATTGATATTACTTGGGGAGTCTTCGTTTTAATTGTGGAGTGCTGGATACAAAGAGTTTGGTTCATTATTTTTTCCTGTATAAACACTATTGTGTAACTACCTATGGAATAATAACATGTGAATTCATTTTAATAAATGCTTGTAAAGTGAATTAGCTAATTATACCAGGCTAAAAATGATTCCTTTAATTATTTTGGATATTTAACTGGTACTTCAATTTTATTATTGTTTGTCTGTAAATGTGATTTGTATTAGCTCTGCCAAACTAATTAAAATGTATAACTTAACAAATAATTTGAGCAGTTTTGTAATGCTTATATTGTTCTCTTCTCTTATGCAAAAGAAAACATTATTTCTAGTTTGCATGAAAATAAAGGTTTGATACAAATTCACATGGCAATGTATGTGTAAATAGAGAAGAAAAACCTCTCAATATCCAAGGTAGTACTTGATATAACTATATGAATGAGAAGAATGAACAGATTTCATTCAGGAGAAGATAAGCCAGTGTCTCATTAGTTTAACTTAAAATATGATATAGCATAAGAGATTTGATTGTTACTTTAAAGCTGGAAAGACGAGTTTTCTTCATGTCCTATCTAGAGAGTGAAAAACTCGATCCTCATTCTCAAAACGAAAGCTTTATAGTAATAATGTATTGTGGATGTCAAAAACCATATGCTTCTTAGTCACTTTTACTTAACAGACTAATTGTCTTTAAATCAGAAATAAATGAGAACAAAGGCTTTAGTAATAAAAAATACAGATTCCAAGTTTAGGCTTTCTAGGGAAAAAGCAAAATAGCCTCTAAAACAGTATGTAATGTAAATCATTCTTCTTTAAAAAATTAATATACAGTAAAATTCACATTTCCATCTTTTCTGGTGTACAGTTCAGTTTTAACCCGAGTATATATTCATGTAACCACTATCACAGTCAGGATACAGAGTAGTTCTGTCACCTGAAATAAATATTTAAATAAATAAATAAATAAAACCTCCCTCATGGTGTCACATCTTCCCTCTGTCTCTAACACTTGGGATCCACTGATCTGTTCCCATTCACTACTGTTTTGCCTTTTTCCAGAATGTTATGTAAATGGAATCCTATAAAACTTGACCTTTTAAAACTGGTTTCTTTCACTCAGCACAATGCCTTTGAGAATCCTCCATGGTTTTACAATACAGTTTGTTTTCTGTCTGCTTCTTCCCAAATTATAGCAACACTAATATCAGTTTTTTAAGTGAATATAAATTATCTGCCCCATATGGAAACTTATTTTCTCCATCATAGGATCCCTAAAAGAACTGGAACTTGATTTTTTACCCTATTCATGCCTATAGTTCTGCCTTTTTTTTTTTTTTTTTTTTTTTTTTTGGGTTGGAGTCTCACTCTGTCACCAGGCTGGAGTGAGTGCAGTGGTGTGATCTCAGCTTATTGCAGCCTCTGCCTCCTGGGTTCAAGCGATACTCCTGCCTCAGCCTCCCGAGTAGCTGGGACTACAGACACACTCCACCACGCCCAGCTAATTTTTTGTGTTTTTAGTAGAGACACGGTTTCACCATGTTGGGCAGGATGGTCTTGATGTCTTGACCTTGTGATCTGCCTGCCTCAGCCTCCCAAAGTGCTGGGATTACAGGCATGAGCCACCGTGCCTGGCCAGTTCTGCCTTTTTAATGGCTGCATTGTAATTTTATGGATGTACCATACTTGGTTTAACCTGTCTCTAACATAGATACTTAGATATTTTTTTTTTAATTATCTTCAGTGCTACAGTAAACATGCTTATACAGCATATGATATGTAAGAATAGCTGCCTTCAATTCCTAGAAAAGCAGTTGCTGGATGAAAAAAAATACACAAAATTATATGGTTGGATGGATTGCAATTTGCCTTCCAAGAAGATTGAAGCAGTTTGAACCTCACTCCATTATCTTGCCATCAATGTCATTTGTAATCTTTGTAAGTCTAGTAGATAGAAACTGTGTTACTTTAATTTATATTTCATTAAATATTAGGACATTTGAACTCAGTATTCTTAATATATTATTTCTCTCCAATTTGAGTAGTTTCAGCACAATCTTAATTTTTATAAATCTCAACAAGTTTGTCATTTTATTTTTGCCATTTTAATGGGATTGTAGGGCATCTCATTGTAGTTTTATTTTGCCTTTTTGTTTTTTTTTTTTTGAGATGAAGTTTTGCCTTGTTGCCCAGGCTGGAGTGCAGTGGCGCAATCTCAACTCACTGCAACCTCTGCCTCCAGGGTTCAGGTGATTCTCCTGCTTCACCTCCCGAGTAGCTGGAATTACAGGTGCCCACCACCACACCCAGCTAATTATTTGTATTTTTAGTAAAGATGGGGTTTCACCATGTTGGCCAGACTGGTCTTGAACTCCTGACCTCATGTGATCCACCCACCTCAGCACCCCAAAGTGTTGGGATTACAGGCGTGAGCCACTGCACTTGGCCTTATTTTGCATTTTTCTTAATGGGTAATGATGTTGAATGTTTTTTATTTTTCCCACAAACTTAATTGCCTCCATATGTCCTCTTTGGAAAAGTATCTGTTCAAGTCTTACCCTTTTTTTTTTTTTTGAAATGGAGTCTTATTCTGTCGCCCAGGCTGGAGTGCTGTGGCGCGATCTCGGCTCACTGCAACCTCCCTCCGCCTCCCAGGTTTAAGAGATTGTTCTGCCTCAGCCTCCTGAGTAGCTGGAGTTACAGGCGCATGCCATCACATCGGCTAATTTTTGTATTTTTAGTAGAGTCAGGGTTTCACCATGTTGGGCAGGCTGGTCTTCAACTCCTGACCTCGTGATCCGCCTGCCTCAGCCTCCCAAGTCTTACCCATTTTTTAAGTTAGGTCATTTGTTTTCTTGCTATTGAGTTTTGAGAATACTTTATATATTTTGAGTACAAGTTCTTTGTTGGATTGTTGGATATATGATTTGCACATTTTTTTCCTCTAAGTATGTAGCTTTTTTTTTCATTCTGAAGTATCCATTAAGTAGCAAAAGTTTTTATTTTGGCAGAGTCTAATTTATTACATTTTTATGGATCACGCTTTTGATATCATATCTGAGAAATCTTTGAGTAATTCTGGTTCACAAATATTTTCTCCTAAAACTGATAGAATTTTATATAAGTCTTTTGGGCTATCTTTTTTCCTTTTGCTTTAACTGACCTGCATCTTTACATTTAATGTGAGTTTCTGATAGATTTTTTTGTTTTTTAATTGAGATAGAGTCTCATCCTAGAGTGCAATGATGCAGTCATGGTTCACTGCAGCCTTGACCTCTTGGGCTCAAGTGATCTTCTCACCTCAGCTTCCCACGTAGCTGGGACCACAGGTGCACTACACACCCAACTAACTTTTTTATTTTTTGTAGAGACATGTTCTTGCTCTGTTGCCCTGGCTGGTCTCAAACTCCTGGACTCAAGTGATCCTCCTATCTCAGTCTTTCAAAGTGCTGGAATTATAGGTGTGACCCAGGATGCCTAGCCCAAAAGCATATCTTTAGGGCTTGTTTTTAATCTGTTCACACAATCTGTCTTTTAACTGCTATGTTTATACCATTTACATTTAATTATTACTGATGCTTGGATGTAGATCTACCCTTTTCTCTTTTTTTTAACTTTTAGATTCAGGGATACATGTGCAGGTTTGTTACATAGGTAAATTGTGTGTCACACGGGTTTGGTGTACAGATTATTTTGTCTCCCAGATAATAACCATAGTACTCGATAGGTAGTTTTTCAGTCCTCTCCTTTCTCCCATCCCCCACCCTCCATTAGACTGCGCTGTCTGTTGTTGTCTTCTCTCTGTCCATGTGTACTCAATGTTTAGCTTCCACTTGTAAGTGAGAACATGTGGCATTTGGTTTTCTGTTCCTGTGTTGGTTTGCTTAGGATAATGGCCTCAAGATCCATTCATGTTGCTGCAGAGGGCATCATCTCATTTTTTTAATGGCTGCATAGTAGTGCACAGTGTGTATGTGCCACTTTTTTTTATCCAGTCTACTGTTGGTGGGCATTTAGGTTGATATGCTTGTCTTTGTTACTATGAATATTGCTGCAGTGAACATACTTGTGCATGTGTCTTTATGGTAGAACACTTTATATTCCTTTGGGTGTATACCCAATAATGGGATTGCTGGGTGGAATGGTAATTGTATTTTAAGTTCTTCGAGAAATCGCCACACTGCTTTCTACAATGGCTGAACTAATTTACATTCCCAAGAGCAGTTTATAAGCATTCCCTTTTCTCTGCAACTTCACCAGCATCTATTATTTTTTGACTTTTTAATAATAGTTACTCTGACTGGTGTGAGGAGGTATCCCATTGTAATTTTGATTTGCATTTCTCTAATGATTAGTGATGCTGAATATTTTTTATATGCTTGTTGGCTGCATGTATGTCTTCTTTTTTTTTTTTTTTTTTTTTTTTTGCAGAAGCAATGCTAAGGGTAAAATATCCTGACCACCTTTATTGACATGATTTGTGTTTACCAGCTCATTAAAATCTATGTTTCAAATTCCCTGGATTTTCCCAAGTTCCAGACTGGTAAAAAGTATTTTTACATACACATTTGATTCTTACATTACAAACTCAATATCTATAAACTTGAAATTTGTTTTGCACAAGTCTATGGCTTTACTACTTTTCAAGACAAAAGTCACATATTAAAATACAAACTACTGAAGTGTGCGTAAGAGAGACTGTTTGATGACCGTCCCTCATACGACATGCACGTTACTCACTAAAAATGAAAACTGAAGTGGAAACTAACCTGTGTTGCTTATAAAGTGTGAAAGCACAAGCTTATAAATGTATAAAATCTTTTCTGGGTGTGATGTACCTGCGTCCAAGTTTGAATTTTTATGATATGTGCCACTTAGTTACTGGCACTGAGTATCACAGAATTTCTTAGTTTTCCAGTAGGGAAACATACTGAGAAGCCCTCCCTTATTTAAGTAAGTTAATTAAATCTTATGTGAGTTATCAGTTGTAATTTTTCAAAGGAAAAATTTTGATGGGGTGGAGGAATGAATTGCCAGATAATCTTTCTGGAATTCCGGGAGAATTCCAAAGAGGTTTTTTGTTTGTTTGTTTTGTTTTAATGACATCTTTTGATACCTTTAAAAGAACCACTGTCAAGTAATCCTTAAAATAATATCCTGGAAAAGGAAGCAAATTATTTCCTGCATGTAAGCAATAAGTGAACTTACATTTGCCCTAACCCTAGGGATGATTCTTTACCCAGTTTTAAAGCCCATCATGGTTTTCTAAGGTGTTGACACCTCCATCCTCAGAGCAGGTAGAAAGTATTAAATAGACTGAGGACTCTAAGTAGAAAGGAAAGAGACTGGGGACTCTATGATGGACGGCCTGTGCTTTTTGACTCAGTTTGCTATTTTTCTGTGATCACACTAGAGTACTGATTCATAGATTCTATCTTTTATAATTCTGGAGAAAAAGAGATTTGTTAGTTTTGTAATTTTTTTGTAAGAGTTTTGTAATTTTTTTGTAAAATACATACTAAAATGTATGTATTTTAGTAGCTCCACTGCATGAGAACAGTGTAACTCACACTGACTTGTGATATCAGCCTTCTCTGTGCCTTGTGTGTGGAGAGCTTTCTATCTTACCAGGTGGTAGGGCTAAAAGAACAGCAGCCTTTTTGGTAGTCACATAGCAGAATGATCAGAGTTACATTGCTTATTCCAAAAATTGGTTCTTTTTAAAACATTTTTTTTTACCCAAAGAAAAGAATAATATAAATTACTAACAATAAACATAAATTCAGAGTGTTGATGTAGGATTCAGTATCCAGAGTTTATTTTTAATCTTAATCCTCAGCTTCTTGGGAGTTGCTGGGCTTCAGTGTCTCTGTGGTTTTGCCAGCTTAGCTTGAGCTCTGGTTATTTTGGATCTTTTCTGCTTTTTTAAGTAACTGAGTCATTTTTACCACACAGTCCAGTTTGCATGTATAGCTAGGAAACGTGTATTGCCCTAGTTGGACAGTTTAAGTCATTTTAAAGAAAGTTCATAGTTGTTGCTTTTTAACTCATACTCAAGCTTCATTCTTTCAAAGAGAAATGTGTGATTCTCATTTACTTGCTAATATTTTGTATTTTGGAGATCCTTGTGGGCATTATTCTAACTAATATGTAGACACTTACTTGGAAATTTTTGGACATAATATTAAATGAGTGGTATCTGTGAAATTGGTTATATTAGGTGGCTTGACTAATTTTTTTCTATAATTGTATATGGACTGCATTTTTTAAAAAACGCATTTGCCTTTATGCTAGATTGTAAAAATTTATATTAGAATGCATAAGACATGTTTTTCCCTCATATGCTAGACTTTTCCTAGCATTTCGTATTTCTGTGTTGTCAGTGTGTGATTTTTAAACCAGAATTTGGTTTAAAAAATATGGTGGTAATATATGTGAGAAGTAGTTTGGTGTTTACCTTATGAAAATAAAGGATTGTAAATAAGGTTTCCTGCACACCTTATACCAGAATTTAGTATAATACGCTACTTTCTGTTTTCAAACAGATAAATCATAATATAGTCTGTATTGTCTGTAAGATCTATCTTGTAAACCACATTCTTGACAACTGTTTACTTTTGAGTAGTTTGTATTTTAAAATGTATGTCTTCTTTTGAAAGTGTCAGTTCATGTCATTTGCCCACTTTTCAATGGGGTTCTTGTAAATTTGTTTAAGTTCCTTATAGATGGTAGATATTAGACCTTTGTTGGATGCATAGTTTGCATATGTTTTCTCCCATGCTATAGATTGTCTGTTTACTCTGTTGATGGTTTATTTTTGCTCTGCAGATGCTCTTTAGTTTAATTAGGTCCCATTTGTCAATTTTTGGTTTTGTTGCATTTGCTTTTGACATCTTTGTCATGAAATCTTTGCCAAGGCCTATGTACAGAATGGCATTTTCTAGGTTAGCTTCCAGGGTTTTTATAATTTTAGGTTTTACATTTAAGCTTTAATCAGTCTTGAATTGATTTTTGTGTATGGTGAATGCTAGGGGTCCAGTTTCAATCTTCTGCATATAACTAGCTAGTGATCCCAACACCATTTATTGAATATGAAGTATTTTCCGCATTGCTTGTTTTTGTTCACTTTGTCAAAGAGCACATGGCTGTAGGTGTGCAGAATTACTTCTGCACACTCTTTTGTTCCATTGGTATATGTGTCTGTTTTTGTACCAGTACCGTGCTGTTTCAGTTACTGTAGCCTTGTATTATAGTTTGAAGTCTGGTAATGTGATGCCTCCAGCTTTGTTCCTTTTGCTTAGGATTGCTTTGGGTATTTGGGCTCATTTTTGTTCCATGTGAGTTTTAGAATAGTTTTTTCTAATTCTGTGAAGAATCACATTGGTAGTTGATAGGAAAAGCACTGAATCTGTAAATTGCTTTGGGCAATACGGCCATTTTAACAATGTTAATTCTTCCTATCCATGAACATGGAATGTTTTTCCTTTGTGTCACTCTGATTTCTCTGAGCAGTTCCCTCTCTGATTTTTCCTTCTTGCTACCTTTAGATTACTTAACATTTTAGTTTTCCATTTTGTCTATTGAGTTTATTACTATAAACTATAAACTACTATTAGTATCTTCAAATGGATTTTTTCATGATTGCTCTAGAAATTATAATATATATATTCAACTTTTCACAATCTACTTAGAATTAATATTTTACCATTTAAAGAAGAATGTAAGTCCCCTTATTCTTCACTCTTTGTATATAACATATTACATACATTTTTACATACATTGAAAACCTACCAGATAATGTTGTAACTTTAGCGTTTAACTGAAATACATATGTTATGTGGCTCACATCTTTAATCCCAGCACTTTGGAGACCAGTGTGGGCAGATGGCTTGAGCTCAGGAGTTCAAGACCAGTAAAACCCTATCTCTACAAAAAATTCAAAAATGAGCTAGGTACTGTGACGTGTGCCTGTGGTCCCAGCTCCTCAGGAGGCTGAGGCAGAAGGATAGCTTGAGTGCAGGAGTGAGATCGTACCACTGCACTTCAGCCTGAGTGATAGAATGAGACCCTATTTAAAAAAAGAAAAAAAACAAATAATTTTTTTACACAATGTAAGAGGAAAGTAATATTGTTACATTTATTTAAATATCTACCCTTTGTTTTCTTTCACTCCAGATATTCCAAGTTTTCCCCTCACATACTTTCCCTTTTGTCTGAAGAAATTCCATACTTCTTATAGAGCAGATCCACAGACAATGTATTTTCTTAGTTTTCCTTTATCTGAGAATGTCATTATTTCATCTTTGTTCATGAAGAATGTATTCTCTAATAGAATTAGAATTAGAGAATGTAATTCTTTAATAGAATTTTGATTTGATGGTTCTTTCTCTTTCAGCACTTTAAAAATGTTCTACTTATTTCTGACTGGGTTGTTTCTGATAAAAATTGCACGTTCATTTGAATTGTTATTCCCCTCTATGTTATGTGTTTTTCTGGGGCTTCTTTCAGGGTTTCTTTTTTCTTGGCCTTAGTTTTCAGCAATTCAGTCAAAATTGTCTGGGTTTGGATTTCTTTGTGTTTATCTGTCATGAGACTGTAAGTTTATGTATTTTGCCGAATTTGAGAATTTGTCATTATTCCTTTTTTCTTTATTTATTGTTGTGAAATTCACATGCTATATTGAGTGTTTTTGAATATACACATTCAATGACCTTTAGTGCATTTGCCACCTCTCTCTAGTTTTAAAACTTTTCACCACTCCAGAGAAGTACTTTGTCCCTTTTAAGTAATCACTCTCTATTCTTTATTTCCCCTTCCCCTTGAAGATAATACTAATCTACTTTCTGTCTGTATAGATTTGCCAATTCTGCTTATTTTATATTAAATAAATCATACAATATTTGAGCTTTTCTGTCTTGCTGTTTTTACCTAGCATTATGTTTTCAAGGTTCATCCAAATTGTAACATGCACTTAACTTCTTTTTATGGCTGAATACTATTTAATATTTCACTTTATGGCTGTTACACATTTTGATCATCTTTTCATCAGCTGGTTTGGATTTGAGGTGATTTCACCTTTTGGCCTTACGAGTAATGTTGCTGTAAACATTTTTTTACAAGTTACCATGTGGACATATATTTTAATTTCTCTTGGGTATATACATAAAAGTAGAATTGCTAAATCATATGGTAATTCTTTAACTGAATTGCTGTCAAACTATTTTCCATCATGGCCACACCATTTTACATTCCCACCAGCAATGTAAAAGGGTTTATCTTTCTCCACATCCTTGTTAACATTTGTTATTTTTAGGGTCGCTTTGTTGTTGCTGTTTTATGTTATTGTAGCCATCTTGGTAGGTGTGAGATTATAGCTCATGGTGGTTTTGATTTGCATTTTCCTAATGTTAGCTGAGGTTTAGCATCATTTGTTTGTTGGCTATTTGTATATATTCTTTGAAGGAGGATCTGGATTTTTAAATCCTTTGCTTATTTTTAAATTGGGTCGTTTGACTTTTTCTTGTTGAATTGTTAGTGTTGTTTATATATTCTGGATATGAAATCTGTTATCAAATACATGATTTGCAAATATGTTCTCCCTTTTTGTAGGTTATCTTTTCACTTTTTTGATGATATTCTTTGAAGCACAAGATTCTTTAATTTTGAGGATGTCTAATTTATCTATTCTTTGGTTGCTTGTGGTTTTTGAGTCAAATCTAAGAATTTAATGACAGTTACAAGGTCATGAAGATTCATCCTTATGTTTTTTTCAAATATTTTATGCTTTTAGCTCTTATATCTTGTATATGGTGTGAGATTATAGGATCCAACTTCATTCTTTTGCATGTGGTCATCCAGTTGTCCCAGCACCATTTGTTGAAGATACTATTCTTTCCCCATAAAAATATCGTAGCACCATAGTCAAAAAATCATTTATCCATAGATTATAGGGTTTACTTCTGGATTCTCAATTTTGTTCCTTTGTTCTGTATGTCTATTTTTACACCATTATCACACAGTTTTGGTTACTGTAGCTTTGCAGTAAGTTCTAAAATCAAGAAGTATGAGATCTCCAACTTTGTTTTTCAGTATTGTTTTGGCTATTCAGGACTCTTCCCAATTGCAAATGAATTTGAACATCAGATTTTCTATTTCTGCAAAAATGCCATTGAATTTTGATAGGGATTGTGTTTGTAGATTATTTTCGTAAGTATTGCCATCTTAATAATATTAAGTCTTCTAACCCATGAACGTGAAATGTCTTTCTTTTTTTGAGATGGAGTTTCACTGTTGTTGCCCAGGCTGGGGTACAATGGCACGATCTCAGCTCACAGCAACCTCCGCCTCCTAGGTTCAAGCTATTATCCTGCCTCAGCCTCCCAGGTAGCTGGGATTACAGGCATGTGCCACCACACCTGGCTACTTTTGTATTTTTATTAGAGATGGGGTTTCATCCTTTTGGCCAGGCTGGTCTCAAAATCTTAACCTCACATGATCCACCTGCCTCGGCATCCCAAAGTGCTGGGATTACAGGCGTGATCCACCGTGCCCAGCCATGTCTTTCTATTTAGTTAAGCCTTCTTTAATTTCAACAATGCCTTAGAATTTTTTTCTTTTTTTAAATTAGGCAAGTTCTCTTTTTTCTCAACTTTTATTTGGTTCAGGTAGTACATGTGCAGATTTGTTACATGGGTAAATTGTGTGTTGCTGAGGTTCAGTGTACGAATGATCCCATCACTCAGGTAGTGAACATAAAACCTAAGAGGTAGCTTTTCAACTCTTGCTCCCTTACTTCCCTTCTAATAGTCCCCAGTGTCTCTTGTTTTCATTTTTCTACCCATATAGAATTTTCATTGTACAAATCTTTCACCTCCCTTGTTAAATTCATTCCTAGATATTGTATCCTTTTGAATGCTATTATGAATGGAATTTTTAAAATTTTCCTTTTGGATTGTTGATTGCTAGTATGTAGAAACTTAACAGAATTTTTGTTTGTTGATCATGTTCCCTGCAACTTTGCTGAATTCATTTATTAGCTGTAGTAGATTTTTTGTAGACTTTTGTAGATTTTCTATATATAGAATTATGTCATCCGTAAAGAGGTAGTTCCCCCCCGCCCGCCGCACTCTGCAATTTGTAAGCCATTTATTTATTTGGCCTAATTGCTCTTGCCAGGACTTCCAGTACAATGTTGAATAGCAGTGGTGAAAGTGGTCATCCTCTTGTTACTCATCCTGGGGAAAAGCTTTCAGTCTTTCACCATGGAGTGTGATGTTAGCTTTTTTTCCTTCAAATCCTGTCAGTGTTTGGTTCATATATATATATATATAATTGCTGTATTTGATGCATATATGCTTATCATTGTTATAATTCTTACTGAAATAACTTTTATCAATATGTCTTTCTTTGTCTCTTATGATAATTCTCTACTTAAAATCTATGTATTCTGATATTTGAATAGCCATTCTAGCTATCTTTTAGTTACCGTTTGCATAGAATATCCTTTTTTATCCTTTCACTTTCAATTTGTTTGTGTCTTTGGATCTAAAGTGAGTCTCCTATAAGCAGCATATAGTTGACTGGTTTGGTTTGGTTTTGTTTTCGGGGGTTTTTTGTTCATTTGTTCATTTTCAAAGTGAAAGCAAGTTTATTAAGAAAGTAAAGGAATAAAGAATGACTACTCCATTGGCAGAGCCACTGTCTTGGGCTGCTCACTGTGATTACACTTACAGTTATTTCTTGATTATATGCTAAACAAGTGATTGATTATTCATTAGTTTTCTGGAAAAGGGGTGGGCAGTTCTTGGAACTGAGGGTTCCTCCCCCATTTTAGACCATATAGGGTAACTTGCTAACATTGCCATGGCATTTGTAAATTGTCATGGCACTAGTGGGAGTGTTTTTTAGCATGCTAATGCGTTATAATTAGCATATAAAGAGCTGTGAGGATAACCAGAGGTCACTTTTATCACCGTCTTGGTTTTGGTGCATTTTGGCCAGCTTCTTTACCACATCCTTTTGTCAGCAAGGACTTTGTGACCTGTACCTTTTGCTGACCTTCTGTCTTATCCTGTGACTTAGAATGCCTAGCCTCCTGGGAATGCAGCCCAGTAGGTCTCAACCGTATTTTACCCAGCCCCTATTCAAGATGGAGTTGCTCTGGTTCAGACACCTGTGACATATTTCCCCCCAACCCTTTACATGGGAATCCTGAGTCTTGAGGGTTGTAGAGGGACAATGATACATCTTCTATAACTTCTTCAGGCTGAATACAGGTGATGATATACCTGTCTAACTATTAGGGTCTCTTGTATTCAGGGTGGAGAGGCACTCATTTAGAAAGCATCTATATGCTGAGGGCCATTCATAACTCTTGAGATCCGACAAAAGGTGATATCTGGAAGACTAATAAGTGTTCAACTTAAGAAAACATTGAGTGAGTTTATCCTGCATATCTACACAAAGAGTACAACAGCAGTGTATTCCATAACAGTAAAGAAAAATAAGCAAAATTATCCCAAGTAAAGAGAGCTTTCCATGAACTGGGCCACTGTCAGAACCAAACTGACATGGGGTTGCTAGCTGATTCCAATATGTGTCCAGAATTAGAATACTGATCCAGATTTTTACATTACTCATCCCTCTTGTTTCTTGTGAGCAGCAGCCAGAAATCACTGGTTGGTTTACAGGAATAGGCAGGGTTAGTCTGAATTGCAGGAAAAAACCTCAGAAACAACTGATGAAACTAGAATGTACTAACAGGTGTACCATATTTCTTGAAACATAATTTTTCTCTCTCCAGTCTCCCATTTTTACTAAAGACAAATCATGGTAGGAATGATTTCTTCTCAAAATAAGCTGTATTCTTATACTTGGCCTGATTATTTATATCAAGTTCAGCAATAATAATTAATTTTCACATACGCTTTTTAAATTGGCTTTGATGGAACTTTGTTCCATAAAAGGAATCTCAGACAAGACTTTTTTTCGTAAAGCTGAGCCTAACCATGGGTTTGTACCATCAAATACCTATGAGTTGAGCAAATTCCTCTCATCTTGAGGTTCCAAGATAACTTGGGGCTTCTGGACCTGTTAGAAAGTGACATTCTTTACTTACCACAGATCAGGAACCCTCTATAGGGACAGTGTAGACAAAGTATGAGGCCAGTTTTCCCAGGGGGCTTTTATTGGCTCCGAAAGTCCAGTTTGATACCTTTAAGAAAAGCATGCTATTCCAGTCAAAGCCTTGGTAAAATAACCAGTTTCTCCAGTTGTGTCCTGTTGCAAAAAAAAACATTCTTATTACACTTGTGCAAGTAACTATGTTGCCGTAAATTAAGATTACTCACAGATAGTTTCAAAATTCTGGAGAAATCAGGTAGAGAGAAACAAATATGTTCCAAATTTTGTTTACAGGACAATACTTTATTCAATTGTTTAAAGTTGTAAATAGCTCAACAGAAAATTTTCTTGACTCTGAAAACCAAAACAAAGGATTGGTAACATTTTAAGCAAAAAGCCAAAAAAGATTATTTCAGTTTTCTATTAGTTCAGTCCATGCAGTTAACTCCTGTCCTGACTTATCATCACCAACATTTCAGCTCTCCATGAGTCCTGAAAGTTTTTTCCTCTATTCTAATGCCACAGTCTCCAAAGTTATCAGAAACCTGCATTTAGGAGCACCTGTCAAAGTCCTGTAGCTGACTTACAAACCACCTTTTAAAGAGGATCAAAACAAGATAACAATTGTTTGTGAATGACAACATGTCTTAGGGCAGCCACAGTCAAAAACATGATTGACAAATTTTGTTATCTTGGTGGCATACAATGATTTTATGTAACAATTATAATTATTACTGATAACATGCACTAAGTCATATCAGAATTACAGGAGTTTCCCATAATTTTGGAACAGATACCAATAACACCAATAACATATTTAAACAAATACAGCCCCAGGAAAGCCAAACACCATTTTATATTTGACTGTTTCTTGTGATTTTTATACCAAATAAGCCACATACGACACTTTTGGACTTTAGGGGACGTAATATCTAGAAGATGAATTAGGTTAGAAAAGACATAATTTATAATTTTACTTTAGAAAGTTTGTCATATATTAAAGGTTTAAAACACTTGATATTGTAAAATAAAATCCCAGGTCACAAGAAGTCATTGATTTAGCCAAAATTATACTAAAAAATTTTTAAAAGTCAAAAACCTTTACTCATTAAGGGGAAGACAGCTTTCCAAACAATGTGTCTCTTTTCTTTCCCTTCTTTTTCCTACAGTTTATTCAGAAGACAAACAAAAATATTTCTTTTTTTTAATATAACATGAAAATCTTGTTCAAGAGAGGAAGCTAACTTTCACGTTTGCATTAGTGCACTATTGATGTCAAACCTTAACAAAACCCTGTAGACAAATCCATCTAGTCTCAATTAGTATGACCTTAAGGTAAGATTCGTATAAACCTTTTATAACCTTTTGCAACTTTTGTGAAAGAGCAGATCCATGCTCTAAGAAAATTCTTGTGTGCTTTTATTCTAATGTTAAATTTATGGAATAACTGGGTACCACTTTAACTTTAGCCAATATGTTCACACACAGAATTTCTTTCACAAGATTATTTTTTCACAAATCCTCCACAACTTGATTGTTTTCCGGTTTTTGGTTCTTGTGTTCCTTTTTATAGTGACAAACCGTTTTATATATTTTTAAATGTTTTCCTTTTGTACAATAAAGTTACCATATTTTATACATATTTATATAATTATGTTTATATATGTGTTTATTGCATTTTGCTTTTTTCACTTAATTATATCTCCTGGAAATCATTCCATTTCAATACATAGAGTTCCTCTTCATTCTGTCTTATAGCTTCATAGTACTCCATTTCGTGTGGATATCATAGGGTATTTGCCCCCAATCTCCATTGCTTTACAATCACAAATAATACAGTATGAATAACTTTGTGATTATGTGTTTATTAGTCTGTTCTCAACTATGAAGAAATACCCAAGACTTGATAATTTATAAAGGAAAGAGGCTTAAGTGATTTACAGTTTTATGTTGCTGGGGAGGCCTCAGGAAACTTACAGTCATAGCGGAAAGCAAAAGAGAAGGTGCCTTCTTCATAGGGTAGCATGATGGAGTGAGTGCAAGCAGGGGTAATGCCAGATGCTTACAAAACCATCAGATCTTCTGAGAACTCACTCACTATCATGAGAACAGCATGGGGGAAACTGCCCCCATGATCCATTTACCTTCACCTGGTCTCGACCTTGACACATGGAGATTATGGGGATTACAATTGGAGGTGAGATTCGGGTGGGGACACAGAGCCAAACCATATCATGTGTTTTCATATTGTTGGAGATACATATTTTAGATAAATTCATACAGGGATTTCTGGCTTGAGATTTGGTTATATATAATTGGTTAGATATTGACAAATTCCCCTTCATAGGGATTATGACATTTTCTGTATCCATCAGTAATATATGGCATTATCTGTTTCTCTCTTACCTCACTAATAGAATGTATTTTTAATTTGTTGCTAATTTGATGGGTGAAAAAAATGAATTTTATTGCAATTTTAATTTGCATTTCTCTTTTATATGAATGAAATTACATATCTTTTTTACATAATAGGCATTTTTATATCTCCTTTGAGTTGTTTATTCAAATCTTTGCCCTTTTGCTTGTTTTTTGTTTATTTTGAGATAGGGTTTCACTCTGTTGCCCAGGCTGTAGTACAGTGGCATGATCTTGGCTCACTGCAACCTCCTCCTTCCAGGCTCAAGTGATCCTCCCACCTTAGCCTTCCAAGGAGCTGGGACTACAGGCACATGCCACCATGCCCAGGCACATGCCACCATGCCCGGCTAATTTTTGTATTTTTTTTCATAGACATGGGGTTTCTCCATGTTGCCTAGGCTGGTGTCAAACTCTTGAGCCCACACAATCTGCCTGCCTCTGCCTCCCAAAGTACTGGGATTACAGGCATGAGTCACCATGCCCAGCCTCCCTGACCATTTTTCTATAGGATTTCTGTAGGTTGATTTTCCTCAATTTAAAAAAAAATCTTTAATATATTAAGGATGTAACTATTTATCTGTAATATATGCCGTGAATGTTTTTCCCAGTTTTGTCAGTTACCTTTGATTTTGTTAATGAGTTTTCTTTGGCTATGCAAATTTTCCAATGTATCATCTCATTTTGTTTTTAATTGCATCTAGGATTTTAGTCATAGTTAGGAACCCTTTCCTTACAGATGGGTTTTAGAGGAATTCACTGATTATTTCTTTTGGTGCATATATAGATTTACTTTTTATATTTATATCTCTGATCCATTTGGAGTTTATTCTTGGGTGTGATGGAAGGAATGAATCTACTTTTACCTTTTTTCAAATGGCTATCCAGTATTCCCTACACCAACCATCCTCAATCTTTTTGGCACCAGGCACCAGGTTCATGGAAGACAGATTTTCCACAGAATGGGGGGTAGGGTGAAGGGGATGGTTTTGGGATAAAACTGTTCCACCTCAAACCATCAGGCATCAGTTAGATTCTCATAAGGAGCACACAACATAGATCCCTCCCATGCACAGTTCACAGTAGGGTTCCTGCTCCTGTAATAATATGCTGCTGCTGCTGACCTGAGAGGAGATGGAGCTGTCAGGTGATAATGCTGGCTTGCCCTCCGCTCATCTCCTGCTTTGTGACTCCCAGTTCCTAACAGGCTACAGACTGGTACCAGTCCATGGCCCAGGGCTTTGGGACCCCTCCCCTGCCCTACACCATGTGTTAACCAGAGCATCTTTGACCCAGTGATTTGAGATACCATTTTTATCATATACTAGATGTTTATATGTAATTGGATCTAACTCTGGAAATTATATTTTATTCCATTGATTTGATAGCTTATTCTTGTGCCAGTACCATACTGTTTAATGAAAGAGGTTTGTAGCATGTTTTTATACCTTGGAGTAGTTCTACCCTGCCTCCTTTCCCACCTTTCACAGATCTTTATATTCAGTAATTTCCTAGCTATTCTTGTGTTTATTTTTATTACTTTTTGAGATGGATTCTCACTCTGTCACCCAGACTAGAGTGCAGTGGTATGGTCTCGGCACACTGCAGCCTCTGCCTCCCAGGTTCAAGCGATTCTCCTGCCTCAGCCTCCCAAGTAGCTGAGATTACAGACGCCCACCACGAGCCCGAGCTAATTTTTTGTATTTTTAGTAGAGACAGGATTTCACCATGGTGGTCAGTCTGGTCTCAGACTCCTGACCTTAAGTGATCTGCCTGCCTTGACCTCCCAAAGTGCTGGGATTACAGTCATGAGCAACTGCGCCTGGCTTGTTTATTTTTATTTTCAGTTTGAAATAAAACTAAATTTGTTCCAAGCCTGCAATACATGGTTATTAATCATAGTTACCATATTGTACAATAGTTTTCTTGAGCTTATTTCTCCTATCCTGCTGAAATTTTATATCCTTTGACCAATCTGTCCCCAACTTCACCTTCCTCCAGTCCCTGGTAACCACTATTCTGCTCTCTACTTTTATGAGGAGTTCAGTTTTTTTTTTTTCGATTCCACATATAAGTGAGATTATGCAATATTTACTTTTCTGTGGATAGCTTATTTCACTTAACATAATGTCTTCCAAGTTCACTCATGTTGTTGCAAATGACGGGATATCCTTCTTTTTTAAGTCTGAATAGCATTCCACTGTATGAATATACCACATTTTCTTTATCAATTCATCTGTTGTTGGACGCTTAGGTTGATTCCATATCTTGGCTGTTTCAAATAATGCTACAGTGAACATGGGAGTGCAGATGTTTCTTCAACATACCTATTTCATTTCCTTTGGATTTATACTTAGTAGTGAGATGCTTGATCATATGGTAATTCTGTTTTTAACTTTTTGAGGAGCCTCCATATTGTTTTCCATAATGGCTGTACTAAGTTACATTCCCCCCAACAGTGTGCAAATGTTCCCAGATCTTTTTTAAAAAAAATTCAAAAGAGAGAAGTTAAGGGTGTCCATCACTAGTAGACCTGTCCAACAAGAAATGCTAAAGGAAGTCCTTCAGACTGAAATGAAAGAATACTACGGTGTAATTCAAGGCCATATGAAGAAAGTTTTTTATTTGTTTTGCCCATTGCCTTTTAATTGGTGAGTTTAATCTATTTACATTAAAAATATAAGGTTAAAGTTATCAATAATGAACCACTTAGTTGTGCTATTTTGCTGTTTTTCTATATGCTTTTGTTCCTCGGTTCCTCCTATACTGCCTTCTTATTTGATTGATATATTTTTTCTACTGCCAGTTTTAATTCCCTCTCCAATTCATTTTGTATAATTTTAAAATTATTTTCTTAGTGGTGTCCATGGGGATTACACTAAACATCCTAAATTTATTTTGACTTGATATTAAGATTACTTCAATAGCATACGTTAACTCTCCTCATATCTAGCTCTGTCCCCTCCCCTTTGCATTATTATTGCCACATATTACATCTGTATACATTGCGTTCCTGTTAACATATATTTACAGTTATTGCCTTTTAAGTCATATTGGAAGCAGAAAGAAGGGTTACAAACCAAAAACACAATAATATTAGCATTTATTTATCTGTGTACTTACTTTTATCAGAGATCTCTATTTCTCTGTATGCCTTTGAGTTACAATATAATGTTTTCTTTCATTTCAACCTGAAGATCTTCCTTTAGCATTTCTTAATAGGGCTACTCTGCTAGTAATGGGCTTCTTTAGCTTGCTTAAACATTTTTTTTAATCTAGGAATATCTTAATTTTTCCTTTATTTTTGAAGGAGAGTGTTACTGGATATCAAATTCTTAGTCAATAGTTTTTTTCTTCTTTCAGCAGTTAGATGATCCCACTGCCTTCTGGCCTCCATGTTTTCGGATGAGAAACCTTATCTTATTGAGAATCTTTGTATGTGATAACTCAATTCTTTCTTACTACTTTCAAGATTTTCTTTTTATTTCAGCAGTTTCATTATAATGTGTCTTGGTGTGGATCTCTTTTAATTTATTCTGCTTCAAGTTCACTGAGCTTGCAGGATTTATAGAGTCATATCTTTCAGCAAATTTGGTGTGTTTTTCATTATTTCTTCTCTTCCTTACTGCTCCTTTCTCCCTCTCTTTTCCTTCTTTAATTCTCATAATGTGTATGTTGGTATGCTTGATCATTTCTCCCAAGTTCCTTATGGACTGTTTATTTTTCTTCATTCTTTTTCTTTCTGATACTCAGACTGAGTAAATTTCCCTGTTTTCAAGTTCACTGATTCTTTCTTCTGGATGCTCAGATCTGCTCTTGAACTCCTATATTGATTTTTTTTAATTTCAGCTATTATAATTTTATTTTCTTTCAGCTATTGTACTTTTCAACTCCAGAATTCCTGCTTGGTTAATTTTATAACTTCTATTTTTTGTTAATATTACCTACTTGTTCATACATTGTTCTCCTGGTTTCTTTTCATTCCTGTTCCATGCTTTCCTTTAGCTCTTTGAACATATTTAAAGTCTTTGTCTAGTAAATCCAATGTATGGGCTTCCCTCCGAAATTGTTTTTGTCAGTTTTCTTCCTGTGCATAGCTTATACTTTCCTGGTTTCTCTGTATGCTTTGTCATTTCTAGTTGAGAAGTAGACATTTTGAGTATTATAATGTGGTAACTCTGAAAATTATATTATTTCCTCCCCAGGGAATACTGCTGTTACTTTCCTTTTGTTGTTGTTGTTGTTGTTGAGACAGAATCTCACTCTGTTGCCCAGGTTGGAGTGCAGGGATGTGATCTCAGCTCACTGCAACTTCCGCCTCCCAGATTCAAGTGATTCTCCTGCCTCAGCCACCCAAGTAGCTGGGATTACAGGCATACACCACCACGCCTGGCTAATTTTTGTTTGTATTTTTAGTAGAGACAGGGTTTCACCATGTCGGCCAAGGTCAAACTCTTGACCTCAAGTGATCCACTTGCCTTGGCCTCCCAAACTCCTGGGATTATAGGTAGTGAGCCACCACACCCAGCTGGTGCTGATACTTCTCAAAGGCTGCAGTTACTCGTTTATTTAGTAACTTTCCAAACTATTTTTGCTAAAACTATTCCTTGTCATGTGTGGTCACTGAGGTCTCTATTTCATATTCTCTACAGCCACCTGGTGACCTGACAGCAGTTTACCTGAATGCCTGGAACCAATAAGAAAAGGAGAAAAAAAATAGGTGTTCTGTTTCTTTAAATTATTTCAACAGAGGCCTCCAGGAAATCTACTTCTACTTCAGGGGATTGAAACAGTGCTGGCCAGTCATTGAACCACTAGGCAGATTCAAATATACAACTCTGATTTTTGTTAGACAGGGTCCTTATTTTCTACCCTAGCAGCAGGAAGCTACACCAGGAACTTGGGCCTTTCTCCCCTGACTGCCTTCTGCAGGTCTGGAAGTGATAGTTGCTGTGCAAAATGCTGAAATTTACCAGCTTCTTTCTTCATCAAGCAGTCACCTGGATGCCACAAGTATTCAGCTAGAGTCTAGAGTTCTGAAATCATTGATTCTGAGGGTTCTTGCTAGCTCAATGGTTTCAGTGGAGGAACTGAGTACTAGAGCTTCTTACCCTGCCATTGTTGTGTCATCATTTAGCCATTATTTCTGAAAATATTATTTCTGCATCATAAATTAAAACCATACTTAGTATCCACATTCTGTTTTTCATTTTCAGTACAGTATTCAATAAATTAATGAGGTATTCAACACTGTGTTATAAAACAGAGTTTGTGTTAGGTGCTTTTGCCCAACTTTAGGCTAATTTAAGTGTTCTGATCATGTTTAAGATAGGCTAGGCTAAGCTATGATGTTCAGTAGGTAGATATTTTCAACTCATTATGGGTTTGTCAGGATGTAAACCCATCATAAGTCAAAGAGCATCTGTGAAGACAAAGTACAAAGTACTTTAGAAAAAAATACAGTGATAGGATGACAAGATCAGAAAAGAGATTAAGCATAGGTAGGTTTGTCGTAGTGCTGTTGAAATCTAACCATCTAAAAAGGGTCTGCCAAACCTGCATCTGCTCCTTCTTGTAAAAGAAGTGAAAGATAATATAGTATTATCAAGAATATAAAATTAAACACAGGGGAACTCTTGTAACTCAATAGACAAAATTTCTAAAACATGTCTTAAAGGCTAAGCATGTCTGTATTTTTCCTTTCTGTCTTGACAGAAAAAAATCTAACCTTTTTATAGGTCAGACTAAGCAAGTTCTATTAATTAGCCCAAACTTCAACAGGACAAATTATCTGAGAATGTTCTTACTTGTGGGGCACTTTAATTGAAATAAGGCTAATTCTGACTCCTGATTTTACAGGTGAGAAAGTTGAGATCCAACAAAATTAATTACCATAAAGAACAAAAATCTCCTGATTGCCATTTTGTTCCTTTTTCAGTATACTTAGTAGCCCTCCCTCCTGAGTAATTCAAAAGAAACTTTTAGCACAAAATGTATTCTCTTACTTGGAATTACTTCTGCTGTTTGCTTCTGTATATAGTCTGAATAAATATAATGTTAACACTGGAAAAGTTCGTAGAAATTAGCTGTTCTTCATCTTTTTTGGATCAAAGATCATTTTGAGAATTGGATAAAATGTGTTTGCTATGCCCTATCCATAGACTACGGACTTAGATATGTAATAATTTCTGACCTACATGGAAAAACCCAAGACCAGGAGACAGTAATTTTTTCAAGATTCAAAACCAGGTCAATGTTAGAAGAAATTAGAATGGTCTACTCATGCATTACCCCTGATAGTTAAGTTCTTCAAATTATAATAATGAGATAGTTTTCTTTCCTGTTTGCCTTCCCCTCCTCTACACTTTACAATACTAGTATCAGTTTTCTGAGTTAATCTGCATGGTCTCTGCTATATGGAGACGTCTTCAGTGTATCCTCATCATAGTTAGAACTTCATTTTTGCTCTTATTTACACACTTAGTTTTGCCTTAATGACTGCATTGTTTTGCACTTTATGAAAGTGCCATTTGTTTAACCTGTCTCCAATATAGAAGCTTAAATTTAAAATATATATATATGTTACACTGAGTACTATGGTAAACATTCTGGTACATAACTGTTCTGCAATTATATGTGCCAGAAATTCCTAGAAATAAAATTGCTGGGTGAAAGAGTAAACACAAAAAAATTTGTATGAATATCTGTTCGCCTTCCAAAAAGATTGAACCAATTTGTACATCACCAGCAAAACATACAGTTCATGTTTCTGTGTAACCTTGCCATTTTTTAACCCTTCTTTTGTGATCTTTGCAAGTCTGGTAATTGGAAGTATCTTACTTTTATTTAATCTGTATGTCATTATATTAGTGCAATTGAACTCAATATTGTTAAGATGTCAGTTTGCCCCAGTGTGACATATAAATTCAGTGTAATCATGATCAAAATCCCAGCATATTTTTTGTAGATATTGACAAGCTAATTCTAAAACTTATATGGAAAGGCAAGTGAACTAGAAGAGCCCCCAAAATTTGAAATGGAAAAAGAGGAACAAAGTTGAGAATTCACACTACCCAATTTTAATATAAGGCTACATAAGTCAAGCCAGTGGGGTCCCAGCCAAAGAATAAACATATAATTCAGTGAGACAGAATAGAGAGCTCAGAAATAGACCCACACAAATATTATCAACTGATTGTTGGCAGAAGCTAAAAAGAAATTCCACAGGAAAAGGGTAGTTTTTTCAATAAATAAATAAAGGGTGGTTTTTTCAATAAATAAAATAAAGGGTAGTTATTTCAATAAATGGTACTGGAACAATGAACAGCTTTATGCAAAAAAAAAAAAAAAAAAGACCCTCAACACGTCGACATGTACCACACAACTTGTACAAAATTTAACTCAGAATGCATCATAGACCTAAAATGTATAACATAAAACTGTAAAACTTCTAGAAGAAAACATTTAAGAAAGTCTGCATAATTTTGACTTAAGTGATGAGTGCTTAAAATTGACACCAAAAACACAACTCATTAAAACTTTTTTGAGAAATTGGACTTTTATTATCAAAAGTTTAAACTTTTAAACTTTCACTCTAAGAAAGGCGCTGTTAACAAGAATGAAAAGTCAAGTGATGAATGGGAGAAAACATTTGGAAATTCCAAGTCCAGCAGGTAACTTGTATTATCCAAAATATACAAAGGACTCTGAAGAACTTGCCAGTGTGATAGGAAGAATAATGCCCCCCTCCACCCCATCACCCAAAGATGCCTACATCCTAATCCAAAAGGGAGTGATGATGTAGAAGAGGAAGTCAGAGATACGATGTGAAAAAGATTCAATCCAATGACGTTGGCTTGGAAGATGAAGAAAGAGAAATATGAGCCAAGGGTCATGCGTGATTTCTAGAAGCTAGAACCTCAAGAAAGGAACAGAGTCCTACTGACACCTTAATTTTAGGCCAGGGAGACCTCTGACAAATTTCTAACATACCGAACTGTAAGATAGTAAATTTGTATTGTTTCAAGACACCATATTTGTGACAATTTGTTACAGCAGCAATAAGAAACTAATATAGGAAGAAAATAAAAAAGCTAATGGAAAAAAAAAAAGACAAAAGATCTGAATAGGTACTTCTCCAAAGAAGATATATGGATGGCAAACAAGGATATGAAAAGATACTTAACATCATTTATCATTACAGAATGGAAATGAAAATCACAATTAGATGCTGTCACAGTCGTTAGAATTGTTACAAACAGACAATAAATAAATAATGGCAACGATCCGGAGCAGCAGGCATTCTCATTTATTGCCAGTGGGAATGCAAAATGGTATAGCCACTTTGGAAGTCAGTTTGATAGTTTCTTAAATATCACTTCTGGGTATTTACCTAAATGTATTGAAAACTTTTGTTCACACAGAAACCTATATGCAAATGTTTATAGCAGCTTTATTTATGAATCACCAAAAACTAGGAACAACCAAGATGTCTTTCAGTAAGTAGTACAGTGGAATACTACTCAACCATAAAGTGGGGTGAGTTGGTTATTCCTGCAACAACATGAATAAATATTACATGCATTTTGCTGAGCAAAGCCAGAACTAAAAGGCAGTGTATTGTATTATTCCATTTACATGACATACTGGAAAAGGCAAAGCTAATAAGAAGAGAAAACAGATAGATGGTTACCAGGAGGTGGGGGAGGGGTCAACTACAAAAGGGGTGTGATAGAACTGTTGTTCTATGTGGTAATGGGATGGTAGATGGATTCTATCCATTCATTTGTAGAATGAACTTTCCTGGCATAAATTAAAAAATCAACCAAAATGTCACGGGATCCCAGGATGAAATGGAAACTATAACTGATGAATCTAACTATATTATAAATGCATGACATATCTTAATGAAAGTGGTAGCGGGGAAAGGAACTGACCTAAATAACTTTGGAAAATGGGTAGTCTAATGTTTTGACTGGATAATGTGAGGCTATAGACAAAAACATTGAACTCAAGTTGGTAAATTTGTTTCTTACAGGTACAGGTTAGCAGTCCTAAAACTACTCTACCTCTATTCTAGGATTGAACAATAAGTGAACATATTATGGGTGTTTAGAGCCAAGTTTCTCTCTGTCAGAGTAAGAAGTTACAAGTAAACAACAGGGAAACTAGAATGAACTCTGGCTCTGGAGAGATGTATGAGCAGAGATTCATGTTTATTTTAATATGTATACAGATAAATATATATAGAACTAACCTCAGATATGAGTGGATACATGGCTTAGTGTACATGTATGTAAAGGCCTAGAAGCAGTGACACCCCAGTAGCTACAGACTCATTCAGCACCTACTCTCATCTTGGTTTCTGCATACCATTTTTCAATAAAAGGAAGCAGGGCTTCCTGGAGAAATGGCTAATGCTGCATCTGGGACAGGTAAAATATAAGATGAGCCTGGAGTATCTTATGGGGTCAGAAAGTAAGGAGGTGCTTTTTTTTTTTTTTAAGCATGGAACAGTTTGAGCAACAAAATAGGATATTATATTTTACTCAAAAAACATTCTTCAATCCATACTGATATAAACAAATGACTGAATTGATGAATTCTTTGGAGAAAACAGACAAATCTTCCTTAGGGAATAATTTTTAATAATTATATAAATACTATCCCCTTCTGGAGGTGAGCTTTTCTCTCTCCTTGTGGACTGGACTTATGTTTGTTTCCAAAGAGGAAAATATGGAAAAGAAAAAAAGGAATAACTTTATAATTAGGAAATCAGTCAGACTCCACCTTAGTCAAGTGTTAAGGGTTAAAATCACCAGTGATAACTCATGTGGTAGCACATCTGTGGTATTCCTCCCATAACCCACAATCCCAGCCTAATCATAAGAAACATTAAAACTCAAATTGAAGGAAATTCTACAAAATACGAAATACCTGATTACTACTCTTCACAAGTGTCAAGGACATAAAAAACAAGGAAAAGTCTGAAAAGCTATCACAGATTGGAGAGACCAAGGAAACACGATGATTAAATGCAAATGAAATCCTGGATTGGATCTTAGAATCAAAAAAAGATATTAGTGGGAAAACTGGTGAAATACACATAAAGTCTGAAATTCAGTTAATAGTATTATTGTACCAGTATTAATCATTTAATTTTGACAAATGTACCTTGATTATGGAAGATGCTAACGTTAGGAGAAACTCAATAGAGGATATCTGGGAACTCTCTCTACTCTTTTTGCAACTTTCCCATAACTTTAAAATTGTTTCAAGACAAAATGTGTATTTAATAAAGGTACGTTCTGTCAACAAGTATTTATGCAAATGAATGAGCATCTCTTTGTTGATCATCCTTTTATTAATTGCCCATTATAATCTTTGTCCATTTTTTAGGTTAGGTGCACTGTTAAATGTTATTGCTATCTGTGGCTTGTTTTGGGCTCTTTATAAATTATATCAATACCTGAAAAAGCTTGTTTGTATTAGGTACACACTATTCTTGAGACTTTGTGTTCTAAAAGGAAGGCTTATTTTAAAAGTTGGTTGTTGTCTTCTCTGCTTTAGATGCTGGGAGCTTTTGCACATGCTGTCTCAACCCATGTTAAGTATGTGATGTTTACCCACTTTGCAGATAAGAAAACTGAAACTTGGAGGTTAAGCCATTTATGCCAGAGGCTGCAAAATTTTTTTTTTGTGAAAAATCAGACCTTGGCAATGACCTTGAGCAGTAGGATATAAATAACTCCCACAAGCTTAACGTTCCAAAAATGGAACATTGGGCATAAATGTTAATAACTTGCCAAAAATGAAATTTAGCAGGGACAGGATTTCAATGCAGTTCTTGCTTTAGTCTCCTTTCTTTCTAATATGATAATTTGCCTTTCCTGCAATATAACAGGAAAAATTCAGAGAAATTATTTTAGATGATTTAGAATTAAATGACAGATATTTACAAAATGTAAAATAAAAGACCATATCTTCTTTTCTGCTTGTAAGTATGCCACCTTGATTAAAGAAACGATAAATGTAAAGTATTGGCACATGCTACAACATGGGTGAAACTTCAAAAAATGATAAATGAAATAAGTCATAATAACCCATGTATTGTATAGATTTCATTTATATGTGAAGTCCAGAGTAGGCAATTCTAAGGAACAGAAAGTACATTATTGATTGCCAAGAGCTGGATACATGGAGGCTTGGAGAATGATGGCTAAGGAGAGTGGTGTTTCTTTTGTGAGTGAAAACTGTTCTAAAATTGATTGTGGTGACAGTTGCACAACTCTGTGAATATACTAAAAGTCACTGAATAAACACTTTAGGCTGGGTGTGGTGGCTCAAGCCTGTAATCCCAGCACTTTGGGAGGCCAAGGCGGGCAGATTGCTTGAGGCCAGGAGTTTGAGACCAGCCTGGCCAAGATGGCGAAACCCCGTCTCTGCTAAAAATACAAAAATTAGCTGGGCATGGGGATACACACCTGTAATCCCAGCTACTTGGGAGGCTGAGGCATGAGAATTACTTGAACCTAGGAGGCAGAGGTTGCAGTGAGCCGAGATCATGCCACTGCACTGCAGCCTGGGCGTCAGAGTGAGACTTGTGGAAAAAAAAAAAAAAGTTTAAACACACTTTAAATAGGGGATTATATGGTATGTGGATTATATCTCAATAAAGTTGTTAAATTAAATTGCATCAGAAGACAAAAAGATGCACATATGACTATATTTACTGCAGCATTGCTTGTAATGACAAAATGCTTGAAACAGTTAATTTGACTCTTGTGTGATATATAACCTAAGGGTGAAAACAACCTTTAAAACTGTAAACTGCTTTCTGTAATAACACTGTGGATAGTAAAAAGCTGACTTACCTAAGATTACAAGATTTGTATTTTGTGATAAGATAATAAGTAATTATGTTGGCATAGCAAAACTGGGATTTTGGGTTCTGGGGAAAGAAGAAACAATGAAAGATCTGAGTTTCAGTCAATACCCTGAAGTGCTAAATTTCTACTGGAAATATCACTATAATCTTATGTTGACTTTGCCTTCAAAACAAGTGCATATATCCTAGCTCTATTCACCGAATAGGCCTAGAAATAAGAACCACTTCAGCAATAATGAAATGTGACTACAAAAGTATTTATTTTCCACTTAAATGAACAAGGGCTCCTGGGAGAAATGGCTGATTCCAGATCTATGGCAGGAAATAGATAAGTCTGGAATACCTTGTTATACCAAATAGCAAGAAAGACGTCAAAAACTACTAGGTTTGGGTCAGAAAGATTCAAGATAAGCTGAATCGAACTTGAAGAGACTTCCAAAGGCCAAAGAGGGGATGCAGATGATATCATCTTGTATATAGAAAAATCTCTATTGATATTAGAGAGTATCAGTACTAATATCAAACATGTTTAAATCCATGTGTTCATGATCATATTAAAGAAAAACTCCCTTGAAAGATATTAGGGAAAAAAAATCCACCATTTATATCCGATTTGACTATACCAGTTTTAACTTGAGGTAAGCAAGTAATTGAGTAGAGGAATGTTTTCTGTATGGACATATCTAACAAATAAATGAAGGAGGAAGGAATGAGAATTAGAGTATTACCATTTTTGTAATCTTTAATGAAATAATGATCATTGGCAATGTAGAGACAACCAGCCATTATATGGCTCCTAAAAAAGGTGTACAACATGTCGGGTGCATTGACTCACCCCTGTAATCCCAGCCCTTTGGGAGGCGGAGGTAGGCGGATCATGAGGTCAGAAGATAGAGACCATCCTGGCTAACACAGTGAAACCCCGTCTCTACTAAAAATACAAAAGAATTAGCCGGGTATGGTGGCGGGCACCTGTAGTCCCAGCTACTCAGGAGGCTGAGGCAGGAGAATGGTGTGAACCCAGTAGGCGGAGCTTGCAGTGAGCTGAGATGGCACCACTGCACTCCAGCCTGGGCAACAGAGCGAGACTCCATCTCAAAAAAAAAAAAAAAAAAGCATACAATGTAAGTTATGAAGTAATCTTGCCATAAAACAAAAAGGCAAACCTGAAGTCTCTAGGTCTTACTAATAAAATACAGGAAATACAGTGCCAAAGGAGCAAGTTTAAATTTACAGAACAAGACAGGTTGTTCTATATAAATTTAAAATCCCCTTAAAAGAGAAGACACCATAAGCTAAGTTAGAGACAACATGAACATGCATAGAACAGTTCTATAAAAAAACACAACAGACTGATGGCTGTGGTTTCTGAGGGTTAGAATTTGAGGTTGATGGGCAGAAAGGAAAGGGTAATTGCTTTTTAATACATTTATCTCTGCATTTTGCATTTTGTACTATATTACTTTTTTAAAAAACATAAATTTTTAAGTCACAGGAAAAGCACCAAGATGTTAAAAGTGCTACTTCAGTGAACATACAAATGATAAGTGAAGTAGCCTTATTGCTGGTTTGGAGAAAATTGTACTTGTCTGGATTGAAGATCAAACCAGCCATAACATTCCCTCAAGACAAAGCCTAATCCAGAGCAAAATCCTAACTCTATTTCCTTCTATGAAGACTGAGAAAGGTGAGGAAGCTACAGAAGAAAAGTTGGAAGCTAGCAGAGGTTGGTTCATGAGGTTTAAGGAAAGAAGCCATCTCCATAACATAAAGGTGCAAGGTGGAGCAGCAAGTCCTGGTGGAGAAGTTGCAGCAGGTTGTCCTAAAGAGCTAGCTAAGATAATTGGTGAATGTGGCTTCACTAAACAACAGATTTTCTTTTCTTTCTTTCTTTTTCTTTTTTTTTCTTTTTTTTTTTTTTTTAGAGACTGAGTCTTGCTCTACCACACAGGCTACAGTGCAGTGACACAATCTGGCTCACTGCAACCTCTGCCTCCTGGGTTCAAGTGATTCTCGAGTCTCACCCAGCCTCCCAGGTGATTCTCATGCCTCAGCCTCCTGAGTAGCTGGGATTACAGGCACCTGCCACCACACCCAGCTAATTTTTTGGTAGAGACGGAGTTTCACCACGTTGGCAAGGCTAGTCTCAAACTCCTGACATCAAGTAATCCACCTGCCTCGGCCTCCCAAAGTGCTGGTATTACAGGCATGAACCACCATGCCTGACTCAAAACAACAGATTTTCAATGTAGATGAAACAGTCTGCTGTTGAAGAAAATGCCATCTAGAACTTTCCTAGCTAGAGAAGAGAAGTCAGTGCCTGGCTTGAAAGCTTCAAAAGACATGCTGATTCTCTTAGTACAGGCTAATCCAGCTGGTGACTTTAGGTTGAAGCCAGTGCTCACTTACCATGTGAAAATCCTAGAGCCATTAAGAATTATGCTAAATCTATGGCTGCTCTAGAAATGGAACAGCAAAGTCTGGATGACAGGACATATTTTTACAGCATTGAACATTTTAAACCCACTGTTGAGACCTACTGGTAAGAAAAAAAGATTAATTTTCAAAAGATTATTGCTCATTGACCACACACTTGGTCACGCAAGAGCTCTGGTGGAGATGTACGAGAATATTGTTGTTTTCATGTCTGCTAACACACATCCATTCTGCAGCTAGTGGATCAAGGAGTGGTTTTGACTTTCAAGTCTTATCATTTGATAAATACATTTCATAAGACTGCAGCTGCCATAGATAGTGATTTCTCTGATGGATCTGGGCAAAGTAAATTGAAAACCTTCTGGAAAGGTTTCACCATTCTGGATGCCAGTAAGAACATTTGTGATTCATGGAAGTAGGTCAGTATATTAACATTAATATATTGACTCTGAAAGAAGTTGATTCTAACCCTCACAGATGACTGAGGGGTTCAAGACTTCAGGATCGGACATAACTGCAGATGTGGTTGAAACAGCAAGAGACCTATGAGATTAGAAGTGGAGCCTGAAGATGTGACTGAATTACTTTAATCTCATGATAAAAATCGAACAGATGAGTTGCTTCATATGAATAAACAAATAAAATGGTATCTTGAGATGGAATTTACTTGGTGAAGATGCTGTGAACGTTGTTGAAATGACAAAAGATTTAGAAAATTACATAACATTAGTTGATAAAGTGATGGCAAGGTTTGAGAGCATTGACTCCAGTTTTGAAAGTTGTTCTCCTGTGCGTCAAATGCTATCAAAGAGCATCGTATATTGCAGAGGAATTTTTTGTGAAAAGAAGTCAGTGCAGCAAATTTCAATGTTTTATTTTAAGAAATTGCCATAAGCCACACTAACCTTCAGCCACTACCACCCTTATCGGTCAAAAGGCACCAACATCGAGGCCAGACCCTCTGCCAGCAAAAAAATTACAGTTCACTGAAGGCGCAGGTGATTGTTAGCATTTTTTTAGCAATAAAGTATGTTTTAATTAAGGTGTATACATTATTTTTTAGACATAGTGTGATTGCACAGGTAATAGACTATAGTATCATGTAAACATGTAAATGCAACAATTTTTTTTGCAAACACAAGTATTTGTATGACTTGCTTTATTGCAGTGGTGTGGAACAGAAATTGCATTATCTTTAAGGTGTGCCGGTATTTGGGAAGAGAAGTTCTCATTTCACTGAATTTGTAGCTTGGAAAATATAAGTCTTGACTGGTATTTAGGGGCTACCATATTCAAATAGCTAGCTTGAGAGTGAATGAAAAGGGTCAAAAGAAACACTGAGAGATGGAGATAAACAGATCCTGATACCATTTTTTTTACCCTTTGGATCCATTCATGCCTGGAAGAAAACCTGTCAGTATTTTGTTTTGTTTTGTTTTTGAGCAAATACTCCCTCTGCCCACACACTTTATGCTTTAAAACAAAAGCATAAGGCCATGCTGAACTTGTAGAACCAAATGATTGCTAATTACTTGGCACGATACTAGTGATATATTATCTTACACACACACATGCACACACAACACACACACACACACACACACACACACACACACACACGGCTTGAGTCCAGCATGGCCGACTGATTTTAAAATAGGAAATGACAGTGTAAATGCCAGGATAAAGGACAAAGTGCTCTGACCTGTTGCCAAACCTTTTTTTCCACATCTACAGTGCACCTATATTCTATAATAGTCAGTGCAACTCTTTTTTGTGAATTGTTTACATGTCTGACTTCTTGTTTGGATTTTACTTGGTGATTTGATATGAATTTTTAATGTGAAAGCACTTTGCATTAGGAGTTTGACATTTTGTCTGACCTTAATCACCAAGAGGATCATGTGAGGTTTATTCAGTGGGAAGAGAACTGTTACAGCTCTGACAGAAATGATGGGAAATAAGTAAACAGGCTTTTAAATCTTCACCAGAAATCAATAGGGTTTAAAGATGATGGACGTTGGTGTTTTTTGCTGCTTAAGGACTTCAACCTTTTACGGGAAAATATCTTCTCTACGTGTCAGCAGTTTTTTCCATGCACACAATGAATCGCTGCTGCAAATAGAACATTCTGCATAGAACACTCTTCATCATTATTATAAGAAAGAAACTGTGTAAGACTGCCCTTGGTAATGTAGAGCCTTTTGGGGCATTTTTGTATGAAAAGAGAGGACCATATCTTACAATTTTGTTTTCGTCTTAAGTGTAATTTATGTGCCAAACTTTTTCCTCAGCCAAGTAATAATAGTTTTTATACACTGAGCACCTCCTTTGTACTGGGCATTGACTGTGTCATGTTTTAAGGTAGATTATTTGACTCCTCTTTATAGATGATGAAATTGGGGCCCAGAGGCTCTAAGTTCATCTAACTAGTGATAGAACTGATATTTAAAACCCTGGTCCATCTGAGTTTAAAGCTTATCCTTTTACTACTTTCCAACTATGTCTCTGAGGACAGGCACTCAATAGGTGTTCTTGCCCTTGGTTCTATTTCTTCAGTAGTGGTATCTCTTATTTTCTTTCTCCTTTTCCCCCTAGTCAGTAAAACTAACGTAAGTGATGGCCTTCACATCATTTAATAAGAGGATAAGAGCTACATCATGGTCACTGAATAAAAGAATATGGGTAGAGAACTGCTTCCCAGTATACTCTGCAGATTTGATTTATTATGAATGATTTATGAGATTAGATTGCTATATAGTAGTTAGCAGTGTATTCACAATCAGCTGCAATCTAATGCCAAGTGTTGAAGTATTAACTGAACGTATCATGTAGTGTCTTTTGTTTATAACATAATAATCTTGACTTTACAAAATAGTTAACTTTCCAGCTGTTTAATTTGTACATATCATTGTACAACTGTTATCTTTGAGAAAGTAACGTATTTATTTTGTGATTTGGAAATAGTCTTTGTAATTCAAACTAAGAAAATCAACTTAGTTTTGTTATAATAAATATCATGGAACATATACTGCTAAATAAAAATTTTCACATAAAACCTGATTTGATGTTATTTTACATTTAAAGGCACATTACTTAACTGGAATTTTTATAAAGGAAATAAGATAACTTCTTACCAGTTTATTGTAATACATGTAATATGTTAGATATGTGGAATGCAATTACCGTCAGATGAGCAGTTCACTTCCTACTCTTTCATGAATCTGTTTTAGAGCAGTCACTTAATGTTTGTCATTTTTCATTTCCTTATTAAAACTAATGAAATAAATGAAAGACCTGAGAATCCTTCTAACTCTAAAATTGTATAACTTTTTAAGCTTAGAATTTTGACTTGAAGTCATTTTTTCCTTCACATACTTCTAATTAATAAAACCTTAAAAATAATTTTTGTTACAGCATTTCTAAATGTTCCTCTTCCTACCCCTTAAAGCAGATATTTTTCTAATATCCAGTTGCCGTCTTTGAATTGGCAATACTATGTTACACACCTGACTTGCGCTCACCTCAAATAGAATATCTTACCTTTGTTTTTCATTAAAATACACACACACATATAGAATATATGTGGCATTGTTACTCCAGGCACCTTCAGGTGTCAGTAAAGGAATGATGATTAATCAGCCATTTTCTTGTGTTTCTGGGAGCTTGTAAGAAACATTTCAACTTGTGATGAGAGGATGATCCTTAGGCAATCTCAGTATGGGAGAAGCTATAATCAATGTATGCATCTCAAATAAAATTATAGTCTCATTTTCCCTTTGCTCAACATTTTTACACTGACCCAGTACCTCTAAAAAGAGAGTGTAGTAGAAATCAGGAAGCTTCTGTTCTAGTGTGACTCTGCCCCTAATTTTCTGGTCACATAAATTGGAAGGTCACATAACCTTTTGAGGCCTGAGCTTTCTTGTCTGCAAAATGAGGGTGATAGAACCTATTAAACAGTTATTGTGGGAATTATTTTAGTTAACATATGTGAAAGAATTTGAACTCTTACATAACTTCTGCTTTGCCAGACAATTTATTTAGGTATCTTATTTGCTAGTACAAGTTTTTGTAACCTGGATTTGGTGTGTAACCTTAGATATACTGTAACATTTTGGGCATAATCAGATGTAACCTCTTTAAAGAAAAAAAGGAACAGCTAAATTTATTTACTTCTTGTTTCAAGGAAGAAAATCATAAGTTTTCTTCCTTGCCTCTCTTATCAAGTAAACATGTCCATTTTTAAAAAGACAGTCAACTCCCCAACAGGGATTATAAATTGAACAAATGAAAGACAGCTTTTCAGAATAAAGTGTTCAATTTAATTCATTTTCTTTTCTTGTTTGACTTTGAACTTTTAATCTTCTTGGTAAATATCAAAGGAATTCCCTAGTTACTTTGCATTTATATTTTGCATTGGTTACTGTCATGGACTGCATATTTGTGTGCCCCCAACATTCATATGTTGAAATCTAATCCCAATATGATGGTATTTGGAGGTGGGACCTTTAAGAGGTAATTAAGACTTGAGAGTGGAGACTTCATGAAAGACATAAGTGCCCTTATAAAAAGATGCCAAAAAGCTAGCCCACTCCTTCCACCATGTAAGGAGAGAATGAAAAGTTGGTAGTCTGCAACCCAGAAGAGGGCCCTCACAGACCTGACTATGCTGGCACCCTTAAATTGGCCTTCCAATCTCCAGAGCTGTGAGAAATAAATTTCTGTTGTTTGTGAGCCACCTGGTCTATGGTATTCCGTTACAGCAGCCTGAACTAAGACAATTACAGTTGACCCTTGAACAACACAAGTTTGAACTGTTCATGTCAACTTCTACATTATTTTTTTTCTGTTCAGTCAAGGATGGAAAATACATTATTAATGTAACGCAAAACCTATGTATGTGGAGGGCCAGCTGATATGGTGTGGCTGTGTCCCCATCCAAATCTCATCTTGAATTCCCACATGTTGTGGGAGGGACCTGGTGGGAGGAATTGAATCATTGGGCAGATCTTTCCCATGCTGTTCTCGTGATAGTGAATAAGTCTCATGAGATATGATGGTGTTATAAGGGGAGTTTCCTTACACAAATTCCTCTCTTGCCTGCTGCCATGTGAGGCATGCCTTTCACCTTTCACCGTGATTGTGAGGCCTCCTCAGCCACATGGAACTGTAAGTCCAGTAAACTTCTTTCTTTTGGAAATTGCCCAGTCTTGGGTATGTCTTTATCAACAGCATGAAAACAGACTAATACACCAGCTTTTCATATATGCAGGTTCCACAGGGCCAACTGCAGGACTGGAATACGCACAGATATTGATATATGTGAGGGATCCTGGAACCAATCCCCAGAATACACTGAGGGACAACTGTACTATAGGTTTTTATGTATAAATATTTTATTTTGATGAAGTGATCTTTAATGGTTCATTCTGGTAACCCAAGGACATGCTTTAAATTTATGGAAGTCAATAGGAAAATGTGATTTAATACTTAAGAAATTGCAGTAAAACAAAGGAAAAAAATTTCCTTTCTGAGAATTCTTATTTGCCTTTGATATCTAATTCTTATGCTTAGCATTTGGCATTTAGTGAACCCCTAATAATATATTGAATGATACTTCAAATTATGTTGCAGATCTAAGAATACTTGGCCAAACTGGTCTATGACTACAAAAACAAATTCTGTTGCGGTGACTCATACAACAAAAATGTTCCCAGTTTGTGAGTGATGCTCTGTGTCATATTTACTTCCCTAATATATAGTCATCTTTCATAATAGTGTCAGCATAATATACTAAGACAAAGCGCATCTACTGAAACTTCTCTTGCAATCATTAGGACAAACCAGGTGTAAGACTATGCCTCCAGTTACCTGGGTGACCTTACCTCATTAAGGTCTTATTTATAAAATGAGGGCTGACACTGGATTATTGCTAAGGTTCTATCTATCTGGAGAAATTATCAACCAGGAGAGCTTAATGGTATTTGTCACCTATTCTTATTTTTCCTGAGAGATCTTTTTCATATGATAGTGACATGATCATTCTGATGAAGTCCATCCAGCTTCTAATAAAATCTAGGAAACACAGTTGTTATTCACCCCATAGTAATGAAGGAACCCGTCCTGTGCACTACAAGGAGCTTCTTACGTTCTGAGAAGAATTGTTATTCACCTTTGATCTCTAGTCCTTAAACTCTGCAGTTGGCATTTAATGGATGTCCACTAATATTTAGTTTGGTTTGTGTTGCATATTATGGAAAGCACTCATCTATATTTAATGTCTATGCCACTGCCTTTGAATCTGTGGGAAGACAAGTGTATTGTAAAGTCAAATTCCTGCCACTCCAATTTTCTACCAAGTCCTCACAGCTGTGCTTTAGTGCCCCAAATTTGTTATTAAGCCCATAATCCCAGCTACTTGGGAGGCTAAGGCCGGAGAATTGCTTGAACCCAGGAGCTACAGGTTGCAGTGAGCCAGGATCACACCAGACTGGACAATAGCAGTGAAACTCAGTCTCCCAAAAAAAAAATAGACATTTTTATACATATCACGGACAGGTTTTATATATGATCTTGTCTCTTGTGGACTGTAAGCTACTTAAGGTTAAAAGATCTACTTTATTTATTTATGTCCCTCCACTGTTTACGACTACTTAGCACATATAGGACAATCAGTTACATTTACTAAGTAGACGATTATAAGGAATCACACACGATATAATAGCTGAGTTAATGAAAAAAAAAATCAGTTTCTTTGTAATGATTCCTGTCTACCAGAAAAACAATCAAGAACCCGTTGTATGTGGTAGCTTATATAAGAGGGAAGCTTCTGGAAAAGCACCTGCCAATTGTCACTGTTATATTTTCAGAGACAAAAGACAAATATAGTCACAATCACTGGTATAATTTTCATGACCTCTAAAGAGTTCTGTATTTTTTAATGACTACAGAAATTTATTGGTTATTTTCAGTTTAGTTTTATGCAGTCTGGCAAAGTAATCAGATTAAGTATGTATGTATCACACACTTTTTCACTTATAGCGGTAATCCTCTATCTGCATCAGTCTAATTTAGTGCTTTGGGCAATAGAGTAATGCAGACTAAATCAAAGCTGGATATGAGCCAAGATGATGAGTTGGAAAGATCCCTGGCTTTGTAATTAAGATAGACCTGGATTCCCATTAATTGAGGTAATGAATATAAAATACTGAACACAGTGCCTGGCTCCTGGTAAGTTGCCCCATAAATGGTAGCTAATGTTATTTTACTTTAAAGAGTGCATAGTTTTTAAAATAATCATTAGGTAGGAAAAACTGTGTTAAAGGACTGAAGTTTGTTTCCTTGAAAGTACAGTTTACCAGTATGCAATATGTCTTGTTATTTGTTAGCTCTGTGAAAACATGCCTACCTAAAAAGGAGACTCAGGTTCTGAAACAGACAAAGAATGAAAGCACCAACTAACTCTTGTGAGGCCTTGTGCTTTTTTATTTAATGGAAGATAACAGTCATCAGATTGAGGTAGGGTCTAATGGTGGCAGCCAACTAGTGTGTGTTTTAATTGTGTGTGTTGCATGATGAGAGGTTTAATGCCTTAGGCAAGTCACTAGATGAGCTCAACTCTGAGACTACATTTTCTCTAGTAAAAATAAGGCCAATACTATTTGTGTTTCAAAGTTATGAAGATTGATGATTATGTCAGTAAAATGCCCAGTGCCTGGCATTTTGAAAATGCTTCTATAAATTGAACCTTAATTTTTCTCATTATTATCATCGTTATTTTTATATAATGATCTATGTATTTAAGGTGGGTTTGTCCTTTGAGGATCCTCTTCGCAATATTTTCCTGTTCCTTAGAAACACATCCTTTAAATAACAATAGAAGCTCTCTATGCATCTGAAAGTAAAAATACTCTTAACTTTTTGCTATTCCCACCAAAGCCTGTCTTCTAACATTACTTCTTCTGATCTTTCAGAAGTATGTTCTCTTCATGTAAAGGAATTATCGAAGAGTTTGCTATCTGGCTAATCTTGCTATATTGTAGTATCTGCAATTTTCCCAAGAGGAATGTGTTCATTTTGTGCTATCTAATTGCCAGTCTTAATTTACTCATATTGGCAAGTTTTCAGTATTCTGTCCCTACTTTTTTTCTTTTCCCTGTTGGCTGTGGTTTGACTTTGTTCCCCCAAAGTTTGTGTGTTTGAAACTTCATCCCAATGCAATAGTGTTAGGAGGTGGGATCTAATAAGAGGTGATAGGGTTGAATAAAGTAAGTCCAATCCCTGGTGCGTCTCTCTTGGTCTCTCTTGGTGTTTGCTTGCCATTCCAACATGTTACAACATAGCACAAAGGCCCTTGTCAGATGCTGGTACCATATTCTTGGACTTCCCAGCCTCCAGAACTGCCAAATAAATTTCTTTTCTTTATAATTTAGCTAGTCTGTGGTATTCTGTTATAGCAACAGAAAACGGACTAAGAGACTTGTGATGATTTGATTTAATTTTACTTTTTCCTGATAGTTTTAAGATTTTATTCTAAATACATTCTCACTGAAGAGTTCATAATGCCATCTTATATTATTTTACTCTGTATTTTTGTCTTTACTCTCTATCCCTTTGATGTACTTGTTGTGACAACTTTAATCATGTTTAGACTGGTTTGTGGAGAAGAGAGGATCACAACAGGTACAGAAATAGGCTGTAGACTTTATATGGCTGTTGTCAATCTTTTCTATTTTATTATCTTGGAGTTGAACTTATGTAGGACATTACTGGCTACTGTAAAGAAATCAAATAAAAAGAAAGGACAATTCTTTCAATCTTGCATTAGATTTATAGCCTACCAAAGGAACTCCATTGTTGATGTTGATAAACAAATGAGTGGAAATTCAGAATGGTTATAGTAGTCCAGTGAGCTTTGGAAGGTTGTAAGCTTTCTGGGCCTTAGTTTTCTTCAGTACAAAATGGACATATTAACTGCCCTTTCTATTTCCGTGGATTGTATAAAGACCAGATGAAATATAGTTCACCCTTGAACAACACAGGAGTTAGGGGAACTGACACCCCCCGACACACCCACACAGTCAAAAATCTGAGCGTAACTTTAGACTCCCCAAAAACTTACCTGCTAATAACCTACTGTTGACTGAAAGCCTTACCAATAAAATGAACAATTAACACACACTTTAGTGTTATATGCCTTTAAAATAAAGGAAGGTAGGGAAAAAATCATGAAGAGAAAATATATTTACTATTCATTAAGAGGAAGTGGGTCATCACAAAGGTCTTTATTCTCATCATCTTCATGTCAAGGATGCTGGAGGAGGGGGAGGGGCTGGTCTTAGTGTCTCAGAGGTAGCAGAGGCAGAATGAGTAAGTTGAGAAGGTGGAAGGGGAGGAAGAAGTGGCAGGCACATTTGGTGTAACTTTTATTGAAAAATATCTGCATATAAGTGGACCCGCACAGTTCAAACCTGCATTATTGAAGGGTCAACTGTAATGTGAAATGCATATAAAAATAATGTGTCTATCATCAAAGCATTATATACTTTATGATTTTAAAGTGTTAGTGACCAAGTAATCCTTTAAGGAAAGAGACTGTGTTGCCATATCATACTTATTAACTTATTGTTGTCTGTCTTCCAAAAAGGATTTGAAGCAAAAGTCACTAATGAAGTCATTGAATTGAATGTGTTATTGGCGATAGAAGTGAAGTGAGAGGAAATCCGAAGAGAAATGCTTTGTAAGAATGTTGAATTCATTTGCTACCTAGGCAGTAAATATTTAGGTAGCACATCCTCATAGAAGGAATAAAATGTGCAAATTTGATTGTTGTTGGCAAAGACTGATTTTTAAAACAACTGTAATACACAGTAGATCTAAAGAGATACTGCCTACCAAAGGGTAAGAGAAAAAGATTAGGATAATAAATTACAAATTAACTTGACTTTGAGAATTTGGGGGAAATGTTGAAACTTACAGAAAAAGAATAAATTTAGGGAAATAATGTAACCAGGATAGGGCCTGAATTTTTATATCTGTATGTAAAGAAGGAGCTAGTTCTTATTAACTTTTCTGAAGATCTGGTATGTACTTTAAAGCCTACTTTATCAACAACAACAACAAAAAAAAAAAAAAACTGAAGAAGGGGTGGAGGGATGTTTCTAAGATCTTAGAGAAAATTGTAAGTATATGGTAGAACTTTAAGAAAATCATCTTTAGTACAAAAAGGATTATAATGGTTTTGATTGAAATTACTCAGTGTTGATCGTGACCATGTAACTAAAGTTTGTGATTCTTGAATTTGTGTTTTTTATACTTACGTTTTACAAAAAGATTTTATTTCTTCTTCAAGGAGGTTACAAGAATTTTCCCTTGATTTTCTAAATCTAATGCAGAAATTGTTCCAGGCTATGAGTAAGTAGTGGAGGGAAGAAATTTGAGTCATGTTACCTGCATTTTTAGTATCTCTCTTTAGCTTGTCCCTTCCTTTAGTCAAGGTATCTGTTAGATTTATAAAAATTTAGAATACCATATCCCTATAATTTTTCATCTAATAATCTCATTGAGAAAACATAGGAGAAGTTGGAAAGCAAATAGTGGTCACTGAGTGCTTCTTATGTATCAAATTCTAGATGTTAATATGCAATTTAATCTTCAGAAAGGGCTGTTAGACCATAAGCTCCTTGGAGCACAGCTTTGGGTCTTCATCTACGTAATCTCTCTAATTAACTGTACATTTAATAAGTGTATACAGTTAGACAGTGAATGAGTAAACAAGTCTATAAATTATTGTCCTCATTTTAGAGAAAATGAAATGGGTGTCTAAGAAATGTCCCATAGCTACTAAGCGGCAAAACCTTAACCTGTATGTACTCTTTTTATTATTATTATTATTATTATTATACTTTAAGTTCTGGGATACATGTGCAGAACATGTAGGTTTATTACATAGGTATACATGTGGTTTGCTGCACCCATCAACCTGTCATCTACATTAGGTATTTCTTCTAATGCTATCCCTCCCCTTACCCCACACTCCCCGACAGGCCCCAGTGTGTGATGTTCCCCTCCCTGTGTCCATGTGTTCTCATTGTTCACCTCCCAGTTATGAGTGAGAACATGTGGTGTTTGGTTTTCTGTTCCTGTGTTAGTTTGCTGAGAATGATGGTTTCCAGCTTCATCCATGTCCCTGCAAAGGATATGAACTCATCCTTTTTTATGGCTGAATAGTATTACATGGTGTATATGTGCCACATTTTCTTTATCCAGTCTATCATTGATGGGCATTTGGGTTGGTTCCAAGTCTCTGCTGTTGTGAATAGTGCTGCAGTAAACATACGTGTGCATGTGTCCTTATACTAGAATGATTTATAATCCTTTGGGTATATACCCAGTAATGGGATTGCTGGGTCATATGGTATTTCTGATTCTAGATCCTTGAGGAATTGCCACACTGTCTTCCACAATGGTTGAATTTACACTCCCACGAACATTATAAAAGCATTACTATTTTTCCACATCCTCTCCAGCATCTGTTGTTTCATGACTTTGTAATGATGGCCATTCTAACTGGCATGAGATGGTATCTCATTGTGGTTTTGATTTGCATTTCTCTAATGAACAGTGATGATGAGCTGTTTTTCATGTATTTGTTGGCCACATAAATGTCTTCTTTTGAGAAGTGTCTGTTCATATCCTTTGCCCATTTTTTGATAGCGTTATTCATTTTTTTCTTGTAAATTTGTTTAAGTTCTTTGTAGATTCTGGATATTAGCCCTTTGTCAGATGGATAGATTGCAAAAATTTTCTCCCATTCTGTAGATTGCCTGTTCACTCTGAGGATAGTTTCTTTTGTTGTGCAGAAGCTCTTTAGTTTAATTAAATCCCATTTGTCAATTTTGGCTTTTGTTGCAATTGCTTTTGGTGTTTTAGTCATGAAGTTATCACCCATGCCTATGTCCTGAAGGGTATTGCCTAGGTTTTCTTCTAGGGTTTTTATGGTTTTAGGTCTTATGTTTAAATCTTTAATCCATCTTGAGTTAATTTTTGTATAAGGTGTAAGGAAGGGGTCCAGTTTCCGTTTTCTGCAACACCATTTCTTAAATAGGGAATTCTTTCCCCATTGCTTGTTTTTGGCAGATTTGTTAAAAATCAGGTGGTTGTAGATGTGTGGTGTTATTTCTGAGGCCTCTGTTCTGTTCTATTTGGTCTATATATCTGTTTTGGTACCAGTACCATGCTGTTTTGGTTACAGTAGCCTTGCAGTGTAGTTTGAAGTCAGGTAGCATGATGCCTCCAGCTTTGTCCTTTTTGCTTAGGATTGTCATGGCTATACGGGCTCTTTTTTGGTTCCATATGAAATTTAAAGTAGTTTTTTCCTAATTCTGTGAAGAAAGTCAATGGTAGTTTGATGGGAATAGCATTGAATCTATAAATTACTTTGGGCAATATGGTCATTTTCACGATATTCATTCTTCCTATCCATGAGCATGGGATGTTTTTCCATTTGTTTGTGTCGTCTCTTATTTCCTTGAGCAGTGGTTTGTAGTTCTCCTTGAAGAGGTCCTTCACATCCCTTGTAAGTTGGATTCCTAGGTATTTTATTCTCTTTGGAGCAATTGTGAATGGGAGTTTGCTCATGATTTGGCTATTATTGGTGTATAGGAATGCTCATGATTTTTGCACATTGATTTTGTGTCCTGAGACTTTGCTGACATTGCTTTTCAGCTTAAGGAGATTTGGGGCTGAGATGTTGGGGTTTTCTAAATATACAATCATATCATCTGCAAACAAAGATAATTTAACTTCCTCTCTTCCTATTTGAATACCCCTTATTTCTTTCTCTTGCCTGGTTGCCCTGGCCAGAACTTCCAACACTGTGTTGAATAGGAGTGGTGAGAGAGGGCATCCTTTTCTTATGCCAGTTTTCAAAGGGAATGCTTCCAGCTTTTGCCCATTCAGTATGATATTGGCTGTGGGTTTGTCATAAATAGCTCTTATTATTTTGAGATATGTTCCATCAGTTCCTAATTTATTGATTAGCATGAAGGGGTGTTGAATTTTATCAAAGGCTTTTTCTGTGTCTATTGAGATAATCATGTGGTTTTTGTCACTGGTTCTGTTTATGTGATGGATTACGTTTACTGATTTGCATATGTTGAACCAGCCTTGCTTTCCATGGATGAAGCTGACTTGATCATGGTAGATAAGCTTTTTAATGTGCTGCTGGATTCGGTTTGCCGGTATTTTATTGAGCATTTTTTGCATCGATGTTCATCGGGGATATTGGCCTGAAATTTTCTTTTTTTCTTGTGTCTCTGCCAGGTTTTGGTATCAGGGTGATGCTGGCCTCGTAAAATGAGTTAGGGAGAAGTCCCTCTTTTTCTGTTGTTTGGAATCGTTTCAGAAGGAATGGTACCAGCTCCTTTTTGTACCTCTGGTAGAATTTGGCTGTGAATTTGTCTGGTCCTGGGCATTTTTTGGTTGATAGGCTATTAATTACTGCCTCAATTTCAGAACTTGTTATTGGTCTATTCAGGGATTCGACTTATTCCTGGTTTAGTCTTGGGAAGGTGTATGTGTCCAGGAATTTATCCATTTCTTCTAGATTTTCTAGTTTATTTGTGTACAGGTGTTTATAGTATTCTCTGATGGTTGATTGTATTTCTGTGGGATCAGTGGTGATATCCCCTTTATCATTTTTTATTGTGTCTATTTGATTCTTCTTTCTTTTCTTCATTAATCTGGCTAGCAGTCTATCTATTTCATTAATCTTTTCCAAAAACTAGCTCTTGGATTCATTGATCTTTTTGAAGGGTTTTTTTGTGTCTCTATCTCCTTCAGTTCTGCTCTGATCTTAGTTATTTCTTGTCTTCTGCTAGCTTTTGAACTTGTTTGCTCTTGCTTCTCTAGTTCTTTTAATTGTGATGTTAGGGTATCAATTTTAGATCTTTCTAGCTTTCTCCTGTGGGCATTTAGTGCTATAAATTTCCCTCTAAACACTGCGTTAGCTGTGTCCCAGAGATTCTGGGACATTGTGTTTTTGTTCTCACTGGTTTTAAAGAACTTATTTGTTTCTGCCTTAATTTCGTTATGTACCCAGTAGTCATTCAGGAACAGGTTGTTCAGTTTCCATGTAGTTGTGCAGTTTTGAGTGAGTTTCTTAATCCTGGATTTTAATTCGACTGCACTGTGTTCAGAGAGACCGTTTGTTATGATTTCTGTTCTTTTGCATTTGCTGAGGAGTGTTTTACTTCCAATTATGTGATCAATTTTAGAATAAGTGTGATGTGGTGCTGAGAAGAATGTATATTCTGTTGATTTGGGGGGGGAGAGTTTTGTAGCTATCTATTAGGTCTGCATGGTCCAGAGCTGAGTTCAAGTCCTGAATATCCTTGTTAATTTTCTGTCTCGTTGATCTGTCTAATACTAACAGTGGAGTGTTAAAGTCTCCCATTATTATTGTGTGGGAGTCTAAGTCTCTTTTTAGGTCTCTCAGGACTTGCTTTATAAATCTGGGTGCTCCTGTATTGGGTGCATATATATTTAAGATAGTTAGCTCTCCTTGTTGCATTTATCCCTTTATTATTATGTGATGCACTTCCTTGTCTTTGTTGATCTTTGTTGGTTTAAAGTCTGTTTTATCAGAGACAAGGATTGCAATCCCTGCTCTTTTTTTGCTTTCCATTTGCTTGGTAAATCTTCTCCCATCCGTTTATTTTGAGCCTATGTGTGTCTTTGCACATGAGATGGGTCTCCTGAATACAGCACACTGATGGGTCTTGACTCTTTATCCAGTTTTCCATCTGTGACTTTCAATTTGGGCATTTAACCCATTTACATTTAAGGTTAATATTGTTATGTGTGAATATGATCCTGTCATTTATGATGCTAGCTGGTTATTTTGCCCATTAGTTGATACAGTTTCTTCAATGTCAATGGGTTTTACATTTTGGTTTGTTTTTGCAGTGGCTGGTACTCGTTGTTCCTTTCCATATTTAGTGTTTCCTTCAGGAGCTCTTGTAAGGCAGGCCTAGTGGTGACAGAATCCCTCAGCATTTGCTTGTCTGTAAAGAATTTTATTTCTCCTTTACTTATGAAGCTTAGTTTGGCTGGATATGAAATTCTGGGTTGCAAATTCTTTTCTTTAAGAATGTTGAATGTTGGCCCCCACTCTCTTCTGGTTTGTAGGGTTCCTGCAGAGATCCACTGTTAGCCTGATGGGCTTCCCTTTGTGGGTAACCCAACCCTTCTCTCTGTCTGCCCTTAACATTTTTTCCTTCATTTCAACCTTGGAGAATCTGACGATTATGTGTCTTGGGGTTGCTCTTCTCAAGGAGTATCTTTGTGGTGTTCTCTGTATTTTGTGAATTTGAACTTTGGCCTGTCTTGCTAGGTTGGGGAAGTTCTCCTGGATAATATCCTGAAGTGTGTTTTCCAACTTGGTTCCATTCTTCCCATCACTTTCCAGTACACCAAGCAAACGTAGGTTTGGTCTTTTCACACAGTCCCAAATTTCTTGGAGGCTTTGTTCATTCTTTTTCATTCTGTTTTCTCTGATCTTGTCTTCACACTTTATTTAAGTTGATCTTCAGTCTCTGATATCCTTTCTTCCGCTTGATTGATTTGGCTATTGATACTTGTGTATGTTTCACAAACTTCTCATGCTGTTTTTTTCAGCTCCATCAGGTCATTTATGTTCTTCTCTAATCTAGTTATTCTAGTTAGAAATTCCTCTAACCTTTTATCAAAGATCTTAGCTTCCTTGCATTGGGTTAGAACGTGCTTCTTGAGCTCAGAGGAGTTTGTTATTACCCACCTTCTGAAGCCTCCTTCTGTCAATTCATCAAACTAATTCTCTGTCCAGTTTAGTTCCTTTGCTGGCAAGGTGTTGTGATCCTTTGGAGGAGAAGAGGCATTCAGGTTTTTGGCATTTTCGGCCTTTTTTTGCTGTTTTTTTCCTCATCTTTGTGGATTTATCTACCTTTGGTCTTTGATGTTGGTGACCTTCGGATGGAGTTTTTGCTTGGTCGTCCTTTTTTTTTATGTTGATGCTATTGCTTTCTGTTTGTTAGTTTTCCTTCTAACAGTCAGGCCCCTCTGCTGCAGGTCTGCTGGAGTTTGCTGGGGGCCCACACCAGACCCTGTTTGCCTGGGTATCACCAGCAGAGGCTACACAACAGCAAAGATTGCTGCCTGTTTGTTCCTCTGGAAGCTTCATCTCAGAGGGGCACCAGCCAGATGCCAGCCAGAGCTCTCCTGTATGAGGTGTCTATCGACCCCTGCTGGGAGGTGTCTCCCAGTCAGGAGACTCAGGGGTCAGGAACCCATTTGAGGAGACAGTGTGTCCTTTATCAGAGCTCAAGCGCTGTGCTGAGAGATCCGCTGCTCTCTTCCTGGCTGGCAGGCGGGAACATATAAGTCTGCTGAAGCCGTGCCCACAGCCACCCCTTCCCCCAGGTGCTCTGTCCCAGGGAGATGGGAGCTTTATCTATAAGCCCCTGACTGGGGCTGCTGCCCGTCTTTCAGAGATGCCCTGCCCAGAGAGGAGGAATCTGGAGAGGCAGTTTGGCTACAGCGGCTTTGCCTAGCTGCAGTGGATTCCACCCAGTTCAAACTTCCTGGCAGCTTTGTTTACACTGTGAGGGGAAAACCACCTACTCAAGCCTCAGTAATGGTGGATGCCCTTCCCCCCACCAAGCTCAAGCATCCCAGGTGGACTTCAGACTGCTGTGCTGGCAGTGAGAATTTCAAGCCAGGGGATCTTAGCTTGCTGGGCTCTGTGGGGGTGAGATCTGCTAAGCTAGACTACTCTCTCACTTCAGCCCCCTTTCCAGGGGAGTGAATGATTCTGTCTCACTGGCATTCCAGGTGCCAGTGGGGTATGAAAAAAAAAAACTCCCGCAGCTAGCTAGGTGTCTGCCCAAATGGCCACCCAGTTTTGTGCTTGAAACGCAGGGCCCTGGTGGCGTAGGCACCCAAGAGAATCTCCTGGTCTGCAGGTTGCAAAGACCGTGGAAAAGCGTAGTATCTGGGCTGGAGTGCACTGTTCCTCAAGGCATAGTTCCTCAGGGCTTCCCTTGGCTAGGTGAGGGAGGTCGCCAACCCCTTGCACTTCCCAGGTGAGGCGGTGCCCCACACTTCTTCGGCTCGCCCTCTATGGGCTGTACTCACTGTCTAACCAGTCCCAATAAGATGAGCCAGGTACCTCAGGTGGAAATGCAGAAGTCACCTGCATTCTGTGTTGGCCTCTTTGGGAGCTTTTTTTTTTTTTTTTTTTTTTTAAATGAGTTGGAGTTTCGCTGTTTTTGCCCAGGCTGAAGTGCAATGGCACAATCTCGGCTCACTAAAACCTCCACCTACTGGGTTCAAGTGATTCTCCTGCCTCAGCCTTTCGAGTAGCTGGGATTACAGGCATGCACCACCAGGCCCGGCTAATTTTGTATTTTCAGTAGAGACAGGATTTCTGCATGTTGGTCGGGCTGGTCTCGAATGCCCAACCTCAGGTGATCCGCCCGCCTCACCCTCCCAAAGTGCTGGGATTACAGGGGTGAGCCACTGCGCCTGGCCTGTCCTCTTTAATTATCTTACATACGTCAGTTATGAGCTTGATTTTTCAGCACCCTGCAATTCATTCACTCAGAAAGAGAACATAAATGCAATAGTCAAAATAGTTTTCATGTAGAGGATGAAATATAAGACTATCCAGAATGTTGCCTTTTTATTTCTGCTTCATTGCCACATTACATCAATGGGTGAATAACAGTTATACCTCTGAACTATTTTCCACAGAACAGAAATGACCTGTTAGGAGCATTATCTTTGCCTTTGAGTAATAATATAGTGGTCAAGAGCTTGAACTAAGTAGTTAGACAAACTTAGTCTCAGTCATGCTACTAACTGGCTCTTTTTCTTTAGGCAAATTTCTTTTGCCTAAAGAACCTCTCTAAGCTTCACTTTTGCCATAAAATGAGAATAGTAATACTTATAGGTCTAATGTGAGGATAGAGATAATATGCTTAGCTCAATAACTTGCATGTAGAAGATGCTTGTTAAGAGTTAGTTAAAATTGGATGTTTCTGTTGATGATGATGTCATTGCTATTACAAATATTATTATCATCTTTGAATACGGTGATTCAATTTTTCCAGTGGTCCCCTAAAACACGGAAAAGTCATTGGGAAATAATCACAGGGAGTGTGTTTATATAAATGATGGCCTTTATTATATATTGTACATTGGTAAACTTTGCTTCTTAGCATGTTGTGAGTACCTTTAAATTAAAACTTTTGGAGATGATAAAACAATTTTCTTTATTTAAAAAATTTTCCTGGGACTGGCATGGTGGCTCACACCTGTAATCGCCAACACTTTGGGAGGCTGTGGCAGGAGGATCACTTAAGCCCAGAGTTCAAGACCAGCCCAGGGAACATAGCGAAAACCTGTCTCTACAAAAAAAAAATATATATATATATATATATATATATATTTTAAGATTAGCTGAGTGGGTATGGTGGCACACACCCTGTAGTACTGGCTACTTAAGAGGCTGAAATAAGAGAATCACTTGAGCCCAGGAGTTTGAAGTTCCAGTGAACTGTGATCACACCACTGTACTCCAGCCTGGGTAACAGAGTGAGAACCTGTCTCAAAAAGAAAAAAAAAAAATTCTTCTATCTTATATCTTTGACTTGCAAAAGCCTATATTTTTAGAATCAGTTTTTTTAGACATTAGTCTGATACAGAAACCAAGGTTCTCTGCAGCAGACCATTCTGAGGTTGTGGGGGTATTGTTGGAAAAAATATGATTAGGATTTATTATACGTTCTTACCTTTATTTGTTTTCTGTCAGTGAAGCAGTCACCCCTGATTGTTGCTTTAGGCCATCAATTGATGTGCACTGCAAGGGGTAAATTGTTCTACACATTAGTAAGCTGGGTAAGCAAATTGTTGAGCAAACCTAATTTGTTTCCTAGAGAAAGTGGCTGACATACAATTTAGAAAATGGAAATATTCATAAATTGGGTGACCATGGTAGAATAGATCCATTGTGAAATAACCACTACCTTTAAGAATCCTGTACTCATTGGTGAGACTGACAAAAAACAGTACTGTGATTGAGGTAAACACAAGGTTACAGCAGCCCTTAAGAGGAGTACTTTCCTCAGGCTTGGGGAAGGTAGGACAGACAGGAGAGAGGAGTCAGAAGTCTTCACAATATTGATATCGATTCTGGGCCTTGAAGATGAAGTGGGAGTTGGCTAGGTAGATGGAGGGTAGGAGGGGAAGGGAGTAAATTTTTCCAGGTTGAGAGAGCAACATGTTCGAGGAACTATAAGATAGGGGAATAGAATGAGAATACTGGGCGTTAGAGAAGAATGAGATTTTTCTTTTCTTTTTTTTTTTTCATGGATAGGAAAGCTTCATATTGTTTTTATTATTAATTTTTTTTTGCACACAAAACAATAAACATTTTCTAAAAACACATACAAACAAAAAGATGCGTATCAAACATATTAGGAAGGTTGCACATGGGAAGACGGGGAATAGAAATGGGAAGTGGGAATTAAAGAAAATAAATGAGAGAGGGACTTTATATGGATCAATGATAATAACTCAATCCTCTATTTGACAAAGAAGAAGGAGAAGGAAGAGGAAGAAAAAGAAAGTGGGATAAAGGATCAGAAAGGGAGGAAAATAGAAAAAATTAGAGTATGACTCCAGGGTAGACCTGTTTTGTTGTCACTGGGTTGGTTGGTTGGTCTGTTGTATTTTTCATATGTTTCGCCATGTTGGCCAGGCTGGTCTTGAACCCCTAGCCTGAAGTGATCAACCCGCCTCGGCCTCCCAGAGTGCCGGGACTACAGGCATGAGCCACCATGTCCAGCCCCCACATTGCTTCTGGCCTCCGTGGTAGACCTCCCAGACGGGGCGGTCGGGCAGAGGCGCTCCCCACATCCCAGATGGGGCGGCCCGGCAGAGGTGCTCCCCACTTCCCAGACGGGGCGGCCAGGCAGAGACGCTCCTCACTTCTTCCCAGAGGGGCGGCCAGGCAGAGATGCTCCTCACTTCTTCCCAGACGGGGCGGCTGGGCAGAGGCGCTCCTCACTTCTTCCCAGACAGGGCGGCCGGGCAGAGGCGCTCCTCACTTCTTCCCAGACGGGGCGCCCGGGCAGAGGCGCTCCTCACTTCCCAGACGATGGGTGGCCGGGCAGAGGTGCTCCTCACTTCCCAGACGATGGGTGGCCGGGCAGAGGCGCTCCTCACTTCCCAGACGGGGTGGCCGGGCAGAGGCGCTCCTCACTTCCCAGACGATGGGTGGCCGGGCAGAGGCGCTCCTCACTTCCCAGACGATGGGTGGCCGGGCAGAGGCGCTCCTCACTTCCCAGACGATGGGTGGCCGGGCAGTGGCGCTCCTCACTTCCCAGACATGGGTGGCCGGGCAGAGGCGCTCCTCACTTCCCAGACGGGGTGGCCGGGCAGAGGCGCTTCTCACTTCCCAGACGATGGGTGGCCGGGCAGAGGCGCTCCTCACTTCCCAGACGGGGCGGCCGGGCAGAGGCGCTCCTCACTTCTTCCCAGATGGGGCGGCCGGGCAGAGGCGCTCCTCACTTCTTCCCAGACGGGGCGGTCGGGCAGAGGCGCTCCTCACTTCCCAGAGGATGGGTGGCCGGGCAGAGGCGCTCCTCACTTCCCAGACGATGGGTGGCCGGGCAGAGGCCCTCCTCACTTCCCAGATGATAGGTGGCCGGGCAGAGACGCTCCCCACCTCCCAGACGGGGCGGCGGCCAGGCAGCGGCTGCAATCCCAGCACCCTGGGAGGCCAAGGCAGGCGGCTGGGAGGCGGAGGCTGCAGCAAGCCAAGACCACGCCACTGCACTCCAGCCGGGGCAACACCGAGCACCGAGTGAGCGAGACTCCGTCTGCAGTCCCAGCACCTCGGGAGGCCGAGGCGGGCAGAGCACTCAGGGTCAGGAGCTGGAGACCAGCCTGGCCAACATGGCGAAACCGCGCCTCCAGCCAAAGGAGAAAAAGCAGGCAGCGGTGGTGGCGTGCGCCGGCAATCCCAGGCAGCCCGCAGGCGGGGGCAGGAGAATCACGGGAGCCTGAGGCAGGGAGTGTGCAGCGCGCCGACTAGATTCCAGCCTGGGCCACAGAGGGAAGAAAAGAAAAAAGAAAGAAAAAGGAAGGAAGGAAAGAAGGAAGGGAGGGAGGGAGGGAGGGAGATTTTTCTAGATGTAACTTTTTTGCACTATATAGCCCATCAGTTAGAGGGTCTGTTTTGTGAAGAAACTAGTCAGTTCAGAGGAGGAAAATGATTGAAGTAGTATTCATTAAACTAAATATTTTATTCTGTTGACTTGGTCAATCAAGTCTGACTTGGAGCCTGATAATCCATTTGGGCATTGATTTGTCTTTATTGTTAACTTTGTAACTTGGAAAAATTTTTTCAAAATCTTCTCATGGTTCTCAATACTGGTTTTACAATATAATCACATGAGGAAGTTTTGTAAAAATAACACTGTGGATTTGCTGTAAAATGTCCCAATGGAAATTTTTTTTAATGTTGGGGGGGTGGGGAAATAGATGATGTAAGATTTGCAAAATATTGCTAATCACTGACACTTGGTAATATATTTCTATTATGTTTGTATATGTTTGAGCATTTACATAACTAAAAGTTTAAAAAGTAAAATTAGAATTTTTTCTGAACAGCCATCAAAAGATACCCATACTTGGGCCCCATCCTAAACCAATTAGGTCAAAATTTCTTGGGGTTTAGGACCTAGGTATCTTTTGTTTGTTTTTTGTTGTTGTTGTTGTTGTTGTTATTGTTTTGGAGTTCAGCATGTTTGTGGTGTGTAGCCATGGTTGAAAGCTTTTACTTTATAAGATAGACAAAGCAGGAATTATTATTCTTATTTTACAGGAGAAAAACAGAAGGGCCATGTGGTTTGTTAAAAGGCCACACAGATAGTAAAGAACACAGCCATTACATGATCAGCCTCACATTCTAGTACTCATTTTATTACACTGCTCTTCTTCTCTGTTGCCTGGTATCAAAGGAATTAGTTTGTTGCTAGTTAGTGTCACATATATTCAGAACTGTACTATATTGAAGATCTTAGTCCCTACAACTCTGTTCTAGAGCATCCCTAGTTCCTGTTCTTCCTCAGACTGGCAATGAGTATTGAGTGCAAGCAACAAAGTTTGTTAAATTGCTCTTATTTGTGAGTGGATGCTTATAGTTCAGCCTGCCATTTTTTTTACTTGGCCTGTGAGTAAGAAAGCAAGCAGTGTGAGTGCCTCTAAAAAAGAAAAGATGCTGATACTTTTCTCATGCCCTCTGTGCTAGGGCAGTAAATCTACATGCAAATTAAAGATTTTGGTGACAAATGAGAACACCCATCATGACTCCAGTCTCTTCTTAACTTTCCTGGGTGTTGTTAATTCATAGCATAGTTTGAATTCACTTACTATTATTGATTTCTATATTTATTAGAATGAAAAGGGAAATCTTGCTTTACAAGGGAAATACAGTTATCAGACGCTTTCTTTGTCATAGAATAAAAAGACCTTCTAGGATATGAACTGTGAGAATGACAGTTAAATTGATATGGTGAAGGTTAATGCGTGCTTGCTGCATTGATGTTGGAGGTCCCAATCATTTACCACTATGCTCCTATAATACATGCCGTACATCTTCATTAGGAAGGCATAGAGCAATCAGTTTCAGGTTTCTGGATGAGCCTGTGGCCAGGCCATAATTAACCTTTTGAACTTGGAATTGTAGCAGAATGTACTATTGGCTTAGGTTATCAATTATGGTTAGAGTCGATTGATATTCAAAGAAGGCTTATTGGTGATAGATATTATAATTTACTCATCTTCCTGTTGTGTGCTTGACAAATAGAAATGTCATAACAAATAATTTGGTTTTTTGCTTTTGGAAAGAGACTCCTTGCCAAACAGTTCTATAAGCAACAGCTGTTGTTGTTTGGGTTTTTTCTTGGGATGGAGGGGGGATCTTAATTTTCAGTATTGTTTTTCAGTTTCCTATGTATGAAGCAGTGCAACTAATAAGGGGACTTTTAGAATTACAAATGTCAAATTATACTAGAAAAAAACTCACACATAGCATATCAACATACCTTAAAAATAAGTTTAAAAAATTAAAGTTCAAGTGAAATCATGTATTTTATTTATTTATTTATTTTGAGGCGAGGTCTCACTCTGTCACCCAGGCTGGAGTGCAGCAGTACAAACACAGCTCTCTGCAGCCTCAAACTCCTCAGTTCCAGCAGTCCTCCCACCTCACCCTCCTAAGTAGCTGGGACCACAGCCATGCATCACCACACCCTGCTGATTTTTTTTATATTTTGTAAAGATGGAGACTCCGTATGATGTCCAGCTGGTCTCAGACTCCTGGACTCAAGTGATCCACCCACCTCTGCTTCCAAAAATGCTGGAATTACATGTATGAGCCACCACCCCCAGATGTTAAAATTTTGGGGTCTTCTTTTTCTATACAGTATTTCACTCAAATAAAACAGTATCAGAAAAATGGCTCACTGAATTTTGCTTATTTTGGAAAAACTTACTAGAATGTTTGTTAATCAGGTAAAACTGAAAATATTAATTGCCAGCCCAAATGAAGGGAAATTTGCCATTTTTATGAATTCCAAATTATCTATTATAGTTTAAAGATAACTGCCCAAACTAAGCAGCTGTTTGTTTTTAAGCTACAGTTGTTTATTCTGTTAACTTATCCTATTAGTTTTAGAAATAATGTTTTATTAAAATCAAATACGCCTTAGAAGTTATTTCTAGAAAAAAGTTGCGCTGAGGTTTTATTTATTGAAGTTTTAATTGTAATTTGACTATTGTTTTGAAATGACAGTCGTCCCTCAGTATCTGTGTAGGATTGGTTCCGAGACACCCCAGAGATACCAAAATCCATGGTCACTTATATAGAATGGTGTAGTATTTACATTTAACCAACGCACATCCTCTCACACACTTTAAATCATCTCAAAATTATTTATAATAACTAATACAATGTAAATGCTATGTAAATACTTGTTATACTATATTGTTTAGGGAATCATGACAAAGAGAAAGTCCATATATGTTCAGTACAGTTGCAACCATCCATTTTTCCCCATATTTTCAATCTGCAATTGGTTGAATCTATAGGTGTGGAACCCACGGATATGAAGGTCCAACTATATAGTGAGAAACTGAGAACATGAATATCCAACACTAAGGCATTGGTTGAGTATATTGTGTACATCACTTTGAAGAAATATTATAGGTATTAACATGATGATAGGATAGAGTTTTTGTTTGTTTATTATTATTATTATACTTTAACTTTTAGGGTACATGTGCACAATGTGCAGGTTTGTTACATATGTATCCATGTGCCATGTTGGTGTGCCGCACCCATTAACTCGTCATTTAGCATTAGGTTTTAATAACTTGGGAAATAGTTACCTTAAAAGTTAAAAAGCAGGTTAGAAAATTGCATATTTAGGGGTGAGATGAGGCTTATTGAGAACGTCTGGAAGAAAGTATACTAAAATGTAAACAGTGGTCACCTAGAAGTGGTGGTATTGTCTTTTTTCTTATTTATATATTTTATCATATAAAATGTTTTTTTTTCTGATATGTTTATCAGTATCATCATAGCACAGTGTGTAAGGCCTGACTGCCTGGTTCAGATTCCAAATCTGTTACTTCCTGGCTCTGTGGCTGTGTGACACTGGACAAATGTTTATACTCTTTCTGCTTTGGTTTCCTCATCTGTAAAATGGGTACAAGAGCCTATCTTGTAGGATTGATATGCAGATTAATTATATATTAATAATAATATATTTGGAGTTAAACTAAGTAAACACATAGTCACGTAATTCTGTGAGTGCTGTAACCTTGTCCGCTCTCTTCTGAGCATAGCCCTTCTAGTGTTGTAGCATAGTGGACAGCCTGTTGCTTTACTGCCCACCGTTCACTAGCTCTTTAGCCTTCATATCTATCTTCCTTCTCTGTATCTCCGTCTGTATGTCTCATGAGCTCTGCAGGGGAGGCAAAAACTTTTTCCTCTACCCCTTCTACATTTTCCGACTGTGGCCCTGTACATTATACTACCCAAAGACAGATTACCAAGGGAAAAGCATACAAATTTTATATAGCAACTTTTACATGTATATAGGAGCATTCACAAGAAAAGTGAAGATCCAAAAAAACAGGGCCAAAAGGTTATGTACTAGGTTAGATATAGAGTATTAAATTGTGGAAACGTGATGAGACAGGGAAGTTCATTTTGGAAAAGTCACTAGGAAGATAAAGCTTAGTTTAACAGAGTTTCTTTGTAGATTTTTCTCTACCTGGACCCCCCTCTCTGGTGATAAGAATGTCTTTTCTTTTTTTTATTTTATTTTATTATTATTATACTTTAAGTTTTAGTGTACATGTGCACAATGTGCAGGTTTGTTACATATGTATACATGTACCATGTTGGTGTGCTACACCCATTAACTCGTCATTTAGCATTAGGTATATCTCCTAATTCTATCCCTCCCCCCTCCCCCTACCCTACAACAGTCTCCGGAGTGTGATGTTCCCCTTCCTGTGTCCATGTGTTCTCATTGTTCAATTCCCACCTATGAGTGAGAACATGCGGTGTTTGGTTTTTTGTCCTTGCGATAGTTTACTGAGAATGATGATTTCCAGTTTCATCCATATCCCTACAAAGGACATGAACTCATCATTTTTTATGGCTGCATAGTATTCCATGGTGTATATGTGCCACATTTTCTTAATCCAGTCTATCGTTGTTGGACATTTGGGTTGGTTCCAAGTCTTTGCTATTGTGAATAGTGCCGCACTAAACATACATGTGCATGTGTCTTTATAGCAGCATGATTTTCCTACTGGTACAGGGAGAGTTCCTTTTACTTGAGAGTTTCATCTCCTGCTTTCAGGAAGAAAAAAGAAGGTCAGAGTACTCTTCTTGCATCTGCTGTTTTTTAAGTGCCTTTAACTCAAAATATTCTTTATGCCAAAGTAGCATATTTTGGGGTAGCATATTCTGCTACTCATATTTCTTACTCAGTCATTTCTAAGATATAACCATTCAGCTTCTCCCCAAACTTCTCTCCCTTTTGCTAAGTGAATGTCATTCTTACCTCAGTCACAAAATGAAAGATGTGGAAGTCATCTGGATGCTTTATCTTCCTATATGCTTTTGAAAACCTTTGCTTTTTTCTTTCCCTTCTGCCACAATTCAGACCTTTATTTCCCATCTACCTCTTAATGGGTTCCCCTAATTCTAGTCTTGGCTTTCCCCTCCCCAGACATCCTAGACAGAGCTGCTAGTGCAGTCTCTCTGAAGTGTCAGTCCTTCAGTGAGCCACATTTCTTTCAAAGTGAAACCCAGACTTCCAAGACCTAGCCCAAAACGGGTTCTGAGCTATATTCATTCCACCTCTCTCTGGCTTCCCCGAATTATTTGTAATTCTTTGAAGTGCTCCTTCACCACTTTTGGGCCCTCCTACATGCTCTTCCTTTTCTCTGGAATGCTCTCTAACTTTCTGTGATTTCTTCTCTGCATTAGGTATTCCTCCAAATTGGCTTAACACATAGAACAAAGCAATCAAAGAATTTATCATACTTCATGGTAATTGTCTATTTCCTTGTCTCTGGTCCCCTTTAGGTTATGAGCCCCTTATACTTAGGGATCATGCCTTATTTATCTCTGTGCATCTAGTGCCCAGAAAAATGGCAGACACCCAGGAAACACTGAATGAAAAAGTAAACTTGATGGAAAAATAGCAAATTACAGGTGATCGGTAATTTTTTTATAAAATAATATGTATTGCTAGTTATTCTTCTGTTCTTATTATACATAGCAAAGTCATCTTGTCCTCACCATCACAACTATCATTATTCTCCTAATAACTTGTTTTTTTATTGTTCTTACCTCTGTTCATAATTATGAGCCATGGGGGATACATGAAGTCAGAAGAGTATGTAAGGTTAATGCTTGGTGAGCAGGGATAACAGTTGTCCTCAATATAACTTTGCTTGTGGGCAAAGAGTTAATACTTGACAAAGCCAAGAAGGGCCTGGGTTTTTCCTACTTTGTTTCTTGCACTGTCTGTAAAATTTTTCTCAGAGCTTTGTTTAATTCCTTTAAAATTTTATATCCAATAAATGTTTGCAGGATAAAAATGGCATATTGTGTCCAAACAAAAAAAAAAAAAGGTAAATACTTAAAAGGAAAGTAAGATTATACCATGGAAACCAAGGATGTTATGCAGCAAGCAGGTCATTGTCACCACAGACAGACAATACTATTTTGGCTATATGAACTCTTTAAAAGGAGGTTTATAGACTCATGAAAAAGGAAACACTGATTGACGGATCTGGTAAAGGAACAGCAGAACAAGAGATGATTTTGTCTTAACTTCTCGTAAAGAGTTCCTATCACCAAAATAGTATTGTCTGTCTGTGGTGACAATGACCTGCTTGCAGCATAACATCCTTTGTTTCCATGGTGTAATCTTACTTTCCTTTTAAGTATCTGCCTTTTTTGTTGGGACACAATCTGCCATTTTTATCCTGTAAACATTTATTAAGATATATAATTTTCAAGGAATTAAACAAAGCTCTATAAAAAAATTTTAGAGATAGTGCAAGAAACAAAGTAGGAAAAATCCAGGCCCTTCTTGGCTTTGTCAAGTATTAGCTCTATGCCCACAAGCAAAGTTATATAAGTTGCCTGAGTCTTGGCTTCCCCTTTAAAACTTGGGGATAAAAATCCCTACTTCAAAATCATGTCTGGCATAGAGTAGATACTTTAAAAAAGCTGGTTTTCTTTCTTTCTTCCTGCTTTCCCGTATAGCATGTGTACAGCATAATTGTAATCAGGGAACCCACCCAAACTGCAGGTTGCAAATCTATCTGAAGATGTATCACTAAACAATCTCTTGCTTAAATAGTCACTGTCACATCATCTGCCCTTCATGTGATCACACGTCTTTTCCCTGCCTGCTAAACTACCAATGGTTAATTTGTTTAGATTTGAGCATTCTTGGCAATTATTACCCATGCTACTACAACTTACAAATAGAGAAAAATTTTGTTACTCTTGGGATGGGAATGCAGTCATTGTGTGTGAACAGCAATTCATCCATTCACTCATTCACTTACTGACAAAAATTTTAGTACCTCCTATGTTCCAGACATGGAACAGACATGCTCCAGACAAATACCATTAACTCTTATAATGTAATAGATATTTTAATCTTAGCTATCGTATTATTATCCAATATCATTATATACCAGGCCAAGCTCTTGAAATAAATTATTTAATTTATACAATGGTTCCTCCAAGGTAGGTGCTATAATTAACCCTCATTTTACAGATAAGGAAATTGAGTCCTAGAGAAGTTAAGTGATATCCCGAAGTTCACATAGCTAATAAAAAAAGGAGCTAGGATTCAGACCTAGGCACTTTGAGTCTAGAATGTGTGATTTTAACTTCTGTGCCAGGAGGTCTCAAAGTGAGTTTCAGGGACTTATTAGAGATCCCTAAGACCCTTTCAGGGAGTCAGTGAGAACAAAACTACTTTTAAAATAATGCTAGAATAATATTTACCTTTTTCACTCTCATGAATGTACAATGGAGTTTTCTAAAAGCTCTATGCCATTATGTTATCACAACAGATTGAATGCAGAAGCAGATATGAAAGAACCTTATAAAATGTAAAACAGCACCACTCTAATTTAAAAAGGTTTTGTTTCAGAAAATACAGCTTTTTCACAAAAATGTATTATTTATATTAACATGCCATACATTTATTATTTTAAAAAAATTAATATTTTTTAATTCTCAGTTTTAATTTCTAATATGGTAAATATCAATTGATATAACCTACATAAACAAAAGCTTCTTGGGTTCTTCAGGAATTTTTTTAAATTACGAAAGCGCCCATGTACAAAAAGTTTGAGAACTGCTACTCTACAGTGTTAGAACCTTCCTCGTATTTCAGAACCTCGTGTTTCAGAACCTTTCTTTTGGCATACATTTTGTATTTTTTAAGTTAACCTCCCAATTTCAGACAATCCAGCCATTCTGTTAAGAAAAGCCTTTCTTACAAGTTGTCAGAATTGTTAGCAGTAATACTTGAGACCTTTGTATATTCTTTGACCCTGTTTACCTGCTCCAAGAGCTTACAGTACATACCAGAATATCACGATTCTGGTGTACTTGAGTCACTTTTAAAGTTAATTTTTATGAAATACATAGAATGATTTTATAATTAAAGCAGATTGGGTATAAATGTTTATATTTCAGTATATCACTGGTATGACAACTGGTATATCACTATCTCCAAAAGTTTATCCAGCCACAAAGAGGGAATGTTCTGTTTTCTTTCTTAGATAATGAAATGGCTGAATGTTTTAATACAGTTTATTGAATAATATATTTGCCAGCATTTTAGAAGCATTATAGAGTATGGCACACTAGATGGTTTCTAACAGAACTGTGTATTTATTTCATTTAACAAACAGTTGTTAATCATATGCCAGACCCTTTGCTTAAGTACCAGGGACGCAGACTAAATGTGGTCTTGGTTCTTAAAAATCTTATGAGTGTCCAGGTATGGTAGCTCAAGCCTGTAATCCTAGCGCTTTGGGAAGCCAAGGCAGGAGGATCACTTGAGGCCAGGAGTTTGAAACCAGCCATGGCAATTTAGTGAGCCCCTGTCTCTACAAAAAATTTTAAAAATGGCTGGACATGGTGGTGTGCGCCTGTAGACCCAACTGCTTGGGAGGATGGTTGCAGCCCAGGAGTTCAAGAATGCAGTTAGCTATGATTATGCCACCGCACTCCAACCTCGGTGACAGAGCAAGACCCTGTCTCTAAAACAAAACAAAACAAAAACTTTATGTTGGGGGAGATAAAAAAAGAAAACAAATGAAAGAGATTTTGCCAAGCTACTATTAAACTTCTTAAAAATAACATCTTTTTTGTTCTTGATGAATGATGATTATCATTGATTCTATGTGAATAAAAGGTAGCCTATTTGATATGAGTATAGTATATTAGCAAATTCTACTCCCATTATGAAATGGAAATTATTGAGATCTAATACAGTGATAAAGTATTTCATAAAACAATGACTATTTCTAATCTCTCTCAAGATAAAATGAGATAATATTGTCTATGTATATAGTGGACACAGAGACTGTTCACTCTAAGACAAAGTTAATTGCCATGAGTTTGTACATGTGATCATCAAAAAGAACAGTATCCTAAATTGCCCAGGAAGTTGTGAAACATGTAGGTGTAGATTTTAAATAACTAGACTGCATATCCAAATATTACAGTGGATGTATACCCCTTTTTATGCCAAACGAACTGATTGCAGTTTAAATTTTTACAGCTATGAATGCTTTATAGGTATGCCTTACTTATATACTCACTTAGTGCACAATCTAACAGGATTCCAACAAGTATCACATTACTGGTATTTCACAGGAAAGGGGAAGTGGGACACCCGTGTGGTAAATATCGTTAGCTTAGAATTCATAGATGACAGTTTGTCCAGAAACAAAGTTAAAAATCTAAAATTTGCTAGCAAAATTTTTACTACTAAAAATTTTATTCTAATGAAGTATGAACTTGGTATTACCTAAAACTTAATAACATCTTTTGAGATGCACAGTGTCACGCTAACCTAGAACAGTATCTGAGTCCTAGCCCAGCCATTTAGATTATGTGGAGTTTCTAGGGCCCAGTAAAAATGGACATGAATAAAGAGGTACATTTTAATGAAATTGTGGCTTTGTTTTGAATTTTTAAATGTTGTGTAATGATCAGTTTTACTAACTTCTTGTAGAGAGAATTAAAGACAGGTAAATTTAAGATTTCTTGGCTTGGTATTACTTCCTGTTAGAGGAGGAGGGAGATGTAGTTAGAAAAGTATGCAATGTATTGCTAATTTTTGGAAAATAAAAAATGTATTTTTATAACGCCAGCTATTACTGAAATAAAACTCAATGAAATATTCCTGACTGGCAAAGATACTGTGATTTTTTTATTCTGGGGAAGGGGCAAGTTGCCCCTGCCCTCCCATCTTCTACTAAGAGGGTCTCAGAATCTCTGGGGTGATTTGAGAACTTTATGTTTATCAAAATGATGATGGATGGTTGGAAAGATGGGGAGAAGTATTCCAAGTATGGGAATTAAAATATTGATAACACTGGTGTAATGGCCAGAGTCCTGAGCACTGTCTTACTAGCCTGTTGATTTCTTTTTTTAAAATTCTTGTTTTTCCCTGTTTTAAAACATTTTCTAATTGACACATAATAATTGTGCATATTTATGGGGCACATAGAGATGTTGTGATACATATAATGTATAGTGATCAGATCAGGATTTTTAACATATCTATCATCTCAAACATTTATCATGTCTTGGGAATATACAATATCTTCCATTTAAAATTGTATAATATATTATTGTTAACTATAGCCATTCTACTATAGTTAGAATTTATTCCTCCTATCTAGCTGTAATTTTGTGTGTGTGTGTTTTTTTAACAAATCTCTCCTTATCTTCCTATTCTCCCTAGCCTTTCCCAGCCTCTAATATTCTGTATTCTAGTTTTTCTATGATACCAACTCTTTCTTAGCCTCCACATGCGAGTGAGAACATGCAGTGTTTCACTTTCTGTTTGGGCTTATTTCACTTAACATAATGCTTGCAGTTGCATCCATGATTCCGTGAATGATAGGATTTCCTTCTGTTTTATGGATGAATAGTATTCCATTGTGTATGTGTACCACATTTTCTTTATCCATTTATCCACGAATGGACATAGAGGCTGATTCCATATCTTGGCTATCATGAATAGTGCTGCAACAAACATGGCGGCAGGGGTGGTGGTGCAGATGTCCCTTTGATATACTGATATCCTTTCCTTTGGATAAAGTACCAGTAATAGGATTGTCAAATCATAAGATAGTTCTATTTGTAGTATTTTGAGGAACCTCCGTATTTTCTCCATAGTGGCTATACTATCACATTCCCACCTACAGTATATAAACAGTATTTTGTCCACATTCCCACCAGCATTTTTTTTGCTCTTTTTGATAATAGCAATCCTAATGGGATGAAATGATATTTCATTGTGGTTTTGATTTGCATTTCCCTGATGATTAGTGATGAAATATGTTTGTTGGCCATTTCTACGTCTTCTTTTGAGAAATGTCTGTTCACATTATTTTCCCATTTTCTTTTTTTATTATTATTATTTTTGGGGGATGCAGTCTTGCTCTGTTGCCCAGGCTAGAGTGCAATGGTTTGGCTCACTGCAACCTCCGCCTCCCAGGTTCAAGTGATTCTCTTGCCTCAGCCTCCCGAGTAGCTAGGATTACAGATGCACACCATGACGCCCAGCTAATTTTTGTATTTTTAGTAGAGATGGGGTTTCACCATGTTGGCCAGGCTAGTCTTGAACTCCTGATCTTGTGATCTACCCGCCTCAGCCTCCCAAAGTGCTGGGATTACAGACGTGAGCCACTGCACCTGGCCTCTTTGCCAATTTTCTAATTGGATTATTTGTGGGGGTGTTGTTGTTGTTGTTGTTGTTGTTGTTGTTTTGCTGTTGTGATGTTAGAGTTCTTTGTATATTCTAGATATTAATCCCTTGCCAATTAATAGTTTGCCAGTATTTTCTCCCATCCTGTAGGTTGTCTGTTCACTCTGCTGATTGTTTCCTTTGCTGTGCAGAAGGTATTTAATTTGATATAATCCCATTTATTTACTTTTGTTTCTGTTGCCTGTGATTTTGAGGTCTTATACATAAAATATTTCCCAGACCAATGTCCTGAAGTGTTTTCTTCTAGTAGTTTTATTGTTTTAGGTCTTACATTTAAGTCTTTGATCTATTTTGAGTTGATTGTCATATAAAGTGAGAATTGGAGGTCTAGTTTCATACTTCAGCATTAATTTGGATTAATTTGGGGGTTCTCTATTCTGTTTTATTGGTCCATCTTTCTGTTTGTATGCCAGTACCATACTGTTTAGCTTACTACAGCTTTGTATTACATTTTGAAGTCTGCTAGTCTAATGCCTGCAGCTTTATTCTTTTACTCAATGTCATTTTGGCTATATTTGGGGTCTTTGTGCTTCTATACAAATTTTAGGATTGTTTTTCTATTTGTGTGAAGCATGTCATTGGCATTTTCATAAAGAGTGCACTGACTATAAATTGCTTTGAGTAGTATTATACTTTTTATAATATTAAGTCTTCTGATCCATGAGCATAGGATGTTTTTTTCTTTGTATGTATCCTCTTCAATTTCTTTCATTTGTGTTTTTGTAGTTTTCCTCGTAGAGGATTTTCAATTCCTTGGTTAACTTTATTTCTAGGTATTTTTTGTACCTACTGTTGTAAATTTGCATTATAAATATTATAAATAGTAGCTACAAAAAATGTATTGCCTTCTTGATTTCTTTTTCAGCTATTTCATTGTGTATAGAAATGCTACTGATTTTTGTATGTTGAGGGTGTATCCTGCAACTTTACTGAATTCATTGATCAGTTCTAAATGTTTTTGGGTAGAATCTTTAGGTTTGTCTGTATATAGGATCATGTCATCTGCAAACAGGGACAATTTGGCTTTCTCCTTTCTAATTTATATTTATATAAATGTATATAAATGTATTTCTATAAATGTATTTCTTTATTTCTTTCTCTTGTCTAATTGCTCTGGATAGCAATTGCTATGTTGAATAAGAGTGAGAGTGGAAACTCTTGTCCTGTTCCAGTTTATAAAGGAAAAGCTTTGAGCTTTTCTTCACTCAGTACAATGTTAGCTGTGGGTTTGACATATATGGCCTTTATTGTGTTAAGGTAGTTTCCTTCTATACCAGACTTATTGAGAGTTTTTATCATGAAGGGATGCTGAATTGTTTTGTCCTTCATTCTATTGATGTGACATATCACATTTGTTGATTTACATATGTTGAACTATCCTTGCATACCTGTGATAAATCCCACTTGATTATGGTGTATTATCTTTATCATGTGCTATTTGATTCAGTTTGCTAGCATTTGTTGGTTTTTGCATCTGTGTCCATGAGGGATATTGGCCTGTAGTTTTGATTTTTTGTTGTCCTGATTTTGATATCGGGGTTATACTGGCCTTATAAAATGAGTTAGGAAAAATTTCCTTCACATCATTTTTTTAATAGCTTGAGGAGACTTGGTATTAATTCTTCCTTAAAGATTTGGTAGAATTAAGCAGTGAAGCCATCTGTTCCTGGACTTTTCTTTGTTGGGACTCCAGTACTATTTTGAGTAACAGTGGTGAAAGTGAACATCCTTGTCGTGTCTCAGATCTTAGAGGAAAGTCTTTTGATTTTTCCCTGTTCCATATGGTACTAGCTGTGAGTCTGTCATATATGCCTTTTATTATGTTGAGGTATGTTCTCCTTGGTAAGGCTTTCTAGGAGCACAAGCCCAGTAATGCTGTGGTTTTTGCAGATGCTTAAAAAGAGGTACCACCTGGCCTGGCATGGTGGTTCACACCTGTAATCCCAGCGCTGTGGGAGGCTGAGGCGGGAGGATCACCTGAGGTCAGGAGTTCGAGACCAGCCTGACCAACATGGAGAAACCCCATCTCTACTAAAAATACAAAATTAGCCAGGCACGGTGACACATGCCTGTAATCCCAGCTGCTCGGGAGGCTGAGACAGGAGAATTGCTTGAACCCAGGAGGGCGGAGGTTGCAGTGCGCTGAGATCGAGCCATTGTACTCTGGCCTGGGCAACAAGAGCGAAACTTTGTCTCAAAAATAAAACAAAACAAAAGAGAGAGAGGTACCACCTTGGTGGTCTTGGATAAGTCCCAAAGAATTTTCTGTGTTAGCAGACAGAGAGGCTCCTGTTCTTTTCTCTTTCTTTCTTCCAAACAAATGGAGTCTCTCTGTCTCTGTGCTGAGTCACCTGGAACTGGGAGTGTGGTGATGCAAGGATCTCTTGGTTATCACCAGTGGAACTGCTCTGGGTCAGACTTGAAGCCAGCACAGCATTGTGCCTTGCCCAAGGCCCTTCTTTTCAGGGAAGCGAGTTTCCCTACACATGTCCAGAGATGCTGTCTGGGAGCCAGGAATTGGAGTTAAAAACCTTAGCAGTTTACCTGCTATTCTATTCTACTGTGGCTAAGCTGGCACTCAAGTCATGATACAAAGTCCTTCCCTCTCTTCGCCTGTCTCCAAGTTTAGAAATTCTTTCTTCTTGGTCTAGTCTGTGAAGCTCTCAATTGTATTTTTCATTTCACTCATTGACTTCTTTTTTTCTGTTCTTTTTCTTTATATATAGTTCTTTTTATATATATATAGTTTTAGGGTACATGTGCACAGCATGCAGATTTGTTACATATGTATACTTGTGCCATGTGGATGTGCTGAACCCATTAACTCGTCATTTAACATTAGGTATATCTCCTAATACTGTCCCTCCCCCCTCCCCCTACCCCACAATAGGCCCCGGTGTATGATGTTCCCCTTCCTGTGTCCATGTTTATTGCGGCACTATTCACAATAGCAAAGACTTGGAAGCAACCCAAATGTCCAACAATGACTAGATTAAGAAAATGTGGCACATGTGCACCATGGAATACTATGCAGCCATAAAAAATGATGAGTTCATGTCCTTTGTAGGGACATGGATGAAGCTGGAAACCATCATTCCCAGCAAACTATCACAAGGACAAAAAACCAAACACCACATGTTCTCACTTATAGGTGGGAACTGAACAATGAGAACACTCACTGACTTCTTTAGCTGTAGTCTGTTCTTTTTATGCTCTCTGTCTCTTAATTGAATTTCTCATTCAAATTGGGAATTGTTTTCTTGAATTGTCTAGCTGTATTCTTGTGTATCTCACTGAGTTTTCTTAGGAATATTGCTGTGAATTATTTTTCTTGCATTTCATATATTTCCTTGTGATTGGAGTCTGTTACTGGTGAATTTTTGTATTCCTGTAGATGTGTTATGTTTCCTTACTTTTTCATGTTTGGTGTGTCCCTAGGTTGATTTCTGTACATCTGGTTTCAAAATTGCCTCTTCCAATTTTATGAAGTAGGTTTGACAGACAATGATTTACTTGTATGAATTAGTTTTTCATTGATAGACTAAGATTGATTCATATGAATGGGTTTGTTATGGTTTGGTGGCTTTAGTTTTATGTGGATGCATCTGTGAATTCTCTGTAGCTTCTTTAGCCGTAATCCACACTAGTCGTGTATGCATTGTCTCAATGGCCTAGAATGAGAGACTTTATGATGGCGGTGGTCCAGCTTTGCTGAGGGTGGGCTCACAAGGCTCTTTCTCATGTTAGGAGCATATGTGTGCCACAGTGGGTTTGCCAACTTGGAGCTGGTGTTGGGGCTATGGGTTGTTACTCTGACCAGGAGCATGTGCATGCAGTTGCTCAGCTGTTCTGGGGGTGTGCTTACCAGGGGTGGCCCTTGGGGCTATTTCTCGGGCTTGGGACATGGGTGCATAACTGCGCCACCAGCCTGAGAGCATGTGTGCCAGGGGCAGCCTGTGGGGCTGCTATTCAGGCCTGGAACGCAAGTGTGAGGCTGCTCTGCCAGACAGGGTTGTATCTTCCAAGAGCGCCTGCGGAGCTGTTTCTCAGAACCTGTTGCAGGCACAGGGCCGTTGCACAGGTCAGGAACGTATCTGCAGAGCTTGGGGTGCTACAGGGCTGCTTCTCAGGTTCTGAGTTGGCTGATTCGCTGTTGTGCTGGCCCAGTAGCATGTTGGCTGTTTAGAGGCTTGAGAGCTCCCACTCTGGGCAGAACATGCAGCAATTTGTTAGGCTGAAGGGCGGGTTCACACTGGGTGAGACTGCCAGACCATTGTTCTGGGTAGAAGTGAGGACATTGGGAGGTGGTTTTCCTACTACGCAGGATCCAAGTCACAGCCACTTCTGGGACCAGGCTCCATGCAGCTAGGTTTGTGGTGTTCAGCCACTGGTGTGGGCTTGCTGAAATGAAGATGGGAGCTGCAGTGCTGGATAAGTGCAGTAGTTACTCACCCCCACCACACCCCCACCCCTGCCAAGAAGGGCACACTCCAGAGGTGCCTCTGATCTCAAGATGGCACTGTGCTGCAGCAGCTTGATTCGTGGGGTGAGTAGAGGGTGGGAGAGCTGTATTCCTTACTCAGGGCAGCACAGCTGCATGAATTTCCAGCAATACTTTAAACTGGGCTCAGGGCTTGAGAGGACTGTTGCATTCTCCTGTAGTAAGGACTGCCGTTGTTTTTGGTGGCATTGGGGGCTGGTGGGGTTCTTCTGCTTACTTTTTCCCTGCAATAGGACCTCCCTCATGACTCTAGGCAGATCCAGTCCACACAGGGAAGATAGAGTGCAGAGGTCACTGGTGCCTCAATGCTGCCCTCCTGGACTTCCAGCCACCACAGGTCTGTCTGCACTCCCCTGCTGTACTCTAGTGCTCTCCTTTCATCACTCCAGTCAAATCATTTCTGTTTATTTGTTGCCTTGGTTTTTTTCTTTTGGAGTCAACGAACATCAAGTGTCTCTTGTCAGCTATCTTGCTGACATCTTGCCTGTGTATTTCAAGAAAGTTTGAAAGTGCGCTTTGGGTGTGACTTCAAGATGACTGACTACAGGTGCCCTACACTCTCCTCTTCCACAAATAAGGGACCAAAATAGTAAAGTATAAATACACATTGAATAGAGCTTCTAGGAAAAAACACTGGAATTTAGCGTGGAAGTGACAGGGAACCTCTGAGCCACAGCAGGAGGAAGTGAAGCAGCCAGGCTGGCCAGGGTTGGCTCAGAGCCAGGAGCACCACACTGCAAATAAAAGGCAAGCAAGAGATCCCTAACAGTCCATGTTCTCACTGCAGACTCCTGCTGTTCTAGCCGTAGGAGTGCCCCTTGGCCTTTGGAGGCCCTGAGAGTAGTATAGGAAGCTACTTGTAGTCCACGCAGTGGCATTGTTCTAGAGAGGGAGTTTGTACTGTTTCTCACACCCCTCCCTGCAAACAGCTGCAGCATAGTGCCATTTTGGGAGCCCAGCCACTGCCAGATTACATTCTGCCCTGGAGCTCAGCAGCCTTTGTATCCCCACATACCTGGAGCCCTACTGGCATCCTCCCATGTCCACTCAGAGGGTTTCAGTGCTGTGATGCTCACTGTACCCAGTGGTGCAGCCAGGTTCCCAAAACTCTAGCTAATGCAGTCCTCTGCACCATATGAAACAGGCAGTGCAGCACACCAGGAGTAGGGGAGTGGCCCTGGGACAAAGGGAGCCAAAGCATGCACTCCCCAGAGCCTGAGAACTGCCTCCCTGGTGTTGCTGCCATAGACAGTAACCCTGCCCCTTCCTCTGGGAGGGGTGCTGGCATACCTGCATGTGCCTTCAGAGGCACTGGAGATTGACCCACCAGAGCTAGCACCCATGTGCACCACCAAGGTACCTGAATACAGGCACATGCCACCTGCTGGTACCCATACATGTCATCCAGGGACCTGAGGACATACCTGTCCTGCTCACCATCACTGCTTTCTTTGTGTACCATCCAGGGATTGGCCTGCCTTGTACACCAGATGCCAGCACCCACACACAGCTACCAGGAACCACCCCACCCAAACTGCCAGTGGCAGTGCTGGCACACATGTATGTCATTTGGGGGATCAAGGGTTTAAGTCAGGTGGTTGCCCGTCCACTGATACTGCCACCGCTGATGTCATAGACATTGCCTAGAGGGTTGATAAACTGCCCACCCCACTGCCACTGCCACTTCTAAACACACTACCTGGAGGCCCGAGGGCTGCCCTGTCAATATCTGCCCACCACTGGCACCCACGTACACTCCCTAGAGGCCCAAGGACTGGCGAACATGGCCTGCTACTGCATGGTTGCCTAAGGACCAACCCACCTGGTGTCCCCACCTTAAGCAAAGCCTCACCACAGCCTCTGCTAACAACTGTGGCCTAAACCACTGAGTGTTCCCTTACAGTGGAACAGCCAAAGGAATTGGCTGCTGCACCCACACAGGGAACACACTACTGCACCTCCCCAGAATCAAAAGCCAAAGCACTCTATTTAACTAATACTATAGAAACTATTTCCCTGTGGAAGCTAGTCTATATAATTAGAAGAAGCAACTTACACAAGATGCAGAGATATCAACATAAGGACATGAGAAACATGAAAAAGCAGGGAAACATGGCAATTCCAAAGAGCGCATTAATTCTCTAAAGTAACAGATCCCAAAGAAAAGAAAATCTATAAAATGCCTTAAAAAGAATTCAAAATAATGATGAGATACAAGAAAACACAGATAAACAATAACAAGAAATCAGGAAAACAATTCATGATCTCAATGAGAAATTCATCAAAAAGATAGATGGCATGAAAAGGAACCAAACATCCTGAAACCAAAGAATTCAGCCAATGACATTTAAAAAAATGCAATCAAGAGCTTCAGCAATATACTAGATCAAGCTGAAGAAAGAATATCTGAACTTGAAGACAGGTTGCTTGAAATTATACAGGCAGAGAAAGAAAAGATAAAAGAATAAAAATTAATGAAGAAACCCGGTATACCATATGAGATGCCACAAAGTAACCAGATATCCTAAGAGACGGAAAAGTCATAGAAAACCTATTTAACAAAATACTAGCTGAAAACTAATCTTGCAAAATATATAGTCTTGCAAAAGATACAGACTTCCAGATACAGGAAACTCAAAGATCCCCTAATATATTCAACCCAGAAGGTCTTCTCCAGATCACATCATAGTCAAACTGTCAGAAGTCAAAGAGGTAAAGGTAATTACAAAAAACAGCAAAAGTGTCCAGTTAACATATAAGAGAATGTTTATATGGGACAGTATCTACTGTTATGAAAACATGTGAAAGCATAAAACTCACTGGTGGAGCAGATACACACAAAAAAGGAAGGAGTCAAACATTATCACTACAAAAAAACCCACCAAATCATAAATGTAAACAATAAAAGAGGAAAACCAGAACAAAGGATATATAAAACAATCAGAAAGTAATAAAATGGCAGGAGTAAGTCATCACCTGTCAGTTACAACCTTGAATGTAAACTGTTTAAATTCCTCCAATTAAAAGATACAGATTGGCTGAATGGACATAAAAAGTAGGACCCAACTCTATGCTGCCTACAAGAAACTCACTTCACCTGTAGACACATAGATTGAAAGTAAAGGGATGGGCTGGGGGCGGTGGCTCACGCCTGTAATCCCAGCACTTTGGGAGGCCAAGGTGGGCAGATCACCTGAGGTCAGGAGTTCAAACCCAGCCTGGCCAACATGGCAAAACCCAATCTCTATTGAAAAAATATAAAAATTAGCCAGGCATGGTGGCAGTTGCCCATAATCCCAGCTACTCGGGAGGTTAAGGCATGAGAATCACTTGAACCCAGGAGGTGGAGGTTGTGGTGAGCCGAGATCACACCAGTGCACTCCGGCCTAGGTGAGAGTGAGACTATGTATCCAAAAAAAAAAAAAAGAGAGAAAGTGAAGGGATGGAAAAAGATATTCCATGCACACAGTAACTAAAAGCTGCCAGAAGGAACTATATTTATATCAAAGGGGACAAAAAAAAAAAAGAGACAAAGAAGGTCATTATAAAATGATAAAGAGATCAGTGCAACAAAAGGATATAATAGTTGTAAATATATATGCACTCAGCAGTGGAGCACTGAGATATATACAGTAAATACTATTAGGGATAAAGAGAACGATGAAGTCCCCAGCTATTATTGTATTGGTGTTTAACACTGCACTTTCAGCATTCAACAGATCATTTAGACAAAAAATCCACAAAGAAACATTGGACTTGATCTGCACTGTAGACCAAATGGACCTAACAGACATTTACAGAACATTTAGCCCAATACCTACAAAGTATAGATTATTTTTATCAGCACTTGGAACACTCTCCCAGGGTTGCCACACGTTAAGACACACAAAAACAATCTCGGTAATTTTTTTTTTTTTTTTTTTTTTTTTTTGAGACGGAGTCCTGCTCTGTCACCCAGGCTGGAGTGCAATGGCACGATCTCAGCTCACTGCAACCTCTGCCTCCTGAGTTCAAGCAATTCTGCCTCAGCCTCCCAAGTAGCTGGGACTACAGGTGCGCACCACCATGCCCGGCTATTTTTTGTATTTTTAGTAGAGACAGAGTTTCACCATGTTGGCCAGGCTGGTCTCGAACTCCTGACCTTGTGATCCACCCGCCTTGGCCTTCCAAAGTGCTGGGATTACAAGCATGAGTCACCATGCCTTTTAATTTCAATTTAAAAATTGAAATTATGCCACATATCATATCTGACCACAGTGGGATAAAACTAGAAATTAGTAACGAGAAGAGCTTTGGAAACTGTACAAATACATGCAATGTAAACATCATGCTCCTGAATAACCACTGAGTCAATGGATAAATTAAGAAGGAAATTTTTAAAAACTCTTGAGACAAATGAAAATGGAAACACAACATACCAAAACCTATGTGATACTATAGCAGCAATCTAAGAAGGAATTTTCTAACAATCAACTCCTACATCAAAAAAGTAGAAAGATTTCAAATAAACAACCAAATGATGCAGATCAAGGAACTAGAAAAATAAGAACAAACCAAACCCCAAATTAGTTGAAGGACAGAAATAATGAAGATCAGAGCAGAATGAAACGTAATAGAAACTAAAACAAAAATACAAAATACCAATAAAATAAAAAGTTGGTTTTCTGAAAATATAAATAAAATTGATATGCCACTAGCTAAACTAACCAAGGACCAAAGAGAGAAAACCCAAATAAATAAATTCAGAAACAAAAGAGGAGACATTACACTGATACCACAGAAATACCAAGGATCATTCGAGACTATTATGAACAAATATACACTAACAAAATTGGAAAGCCTAGACAAAATGGATAAATGTCTGTACACATACAACCTACCAAAACTGACCCAAGAAAAAGTAGAAAACCTGAACAGACCAATAACAAGTAACAAGACTGAATCAGTAATAAAAAGTCTCCCAAAAAAGAAGAGCCCAGGACTGCATGGCTTTAGTACTGAATTTTACCAAACTTATAAAGAAAATCTAATATCTAACACCAATGGTTTTCAGACTATTTTAGAAAATTGAAATGGAGACAATTCTTTCTAAGACATTCTATAAGGTCAGCAATACTGTGATACCAAAACCAGACAAGAACACAAGAAAACATAAAAACTACAGGCCAATATTTCTGATGAACATAGATGCAAAAACCCTCAACAAAATACTTGCAAACCAACTAGCACATCAAAAGATAATACACCATAATCAAGCGGGATTTATCCCAGGGATGCAAGGATGGTTCATCATATGTAAATAAATGAACGTGATACATCACATCAACAGAGTGAAGGGCAAAAGCCATATGATCCTCTCAATAGATGCAGAAAAACATTTGATAAAATTCAACATGCCTTCATGATAAAAATTCTCAATAAATTTGTTACAGAAGGAATATATCTCAATATAAGAAAAGCTATATATGACAAACCCACAGCTAACATACTGAACTGGGAAAAGTTGAATGCCTTTTCTCTAATAACTGGAACAAGACAAAGATGAGACAACCTGCAGAATGGGAGAAAATACTTGCAAACTATTCATCTGACAAGCTACTTATATCCAGAATATGCAAGGAATGTAAACAACAGGAAAAAAATAGTTTTATTAAAACATGGGCAAAGGGTTTGAATAGACATTTCTCAAAGAAGACATACAAATAGCCAAAAAGTATATGAAAAAAATCTTCACTATTACTAATCATCCATGAAATGCAAATCAAAACCACAATGAAATGTCTTATTATCGCAGTTAGAATGGTTATTATCAAAAAGACAATAAATAACAAATGCTGAAAAAAACGAGGTGAAAAGGGAACTGTCATACACTCTGGGAATGTTAATTAGTACAACCATTATAGAAAAATAGTATAGAGGTTTCTCAATAAACAAAAATAGAACTACCATACAATTCAGCAATCTCATTACTGGGAATTTATCAAAAGGAAAGAATATCAGGCCGGGTGCAGTGGCTCATGCCTGTAATCCCAGCACTTTGGGAGGCCAAGGCGGGCAGATCACGAGCAGGAGATCGAGACCATCCTGGCTAACACGGTGAAACCCCGTCTCTACTAAAAATACAAAAAATTAGCCAGGCGTAGTGGCGGGCGCCTGTAGTCCCAGCTTGTAGTCCCTCGGGAGGCTGAGGCAGGAGAATGGCATGAACCTGGGAGGCGGAGCTTGCCGTGAGCCAAGATCACGCCACTGCACTCCAGCCTGGGTGACAGAGCGAGACTCCGTCTCAAAAAAAAAGAGTATCAGCATATCAAAGAGACATCTGTACATTCATGTTTATTGTGGCACTATTAGCAATAGCCAATATATGGAATCAACCCAAGTATCCATCAATGAATGAATGGATAAAGAAAATGTTGTATATATACACAATGGAATGCCATTCAGCTATGAAAAAAAAAAAAGAGTGAAATCATGTCATCGAAGCATCCATTCATTCCATTAGATGAAACTGGAGGTCATTATATTAAGTCAAACAAGCAGGCACAGAAAGACAATTATCTCATGTTCTTTCTCATATGTGAGAGCTAAAAAATTGATCTCATGGAGATCTAAAGCAGAATGATGGCTACCAGAGGCTGCGAAGGGAAGGGAAGGGATGAACCCCCAGAGGGGTTAATGGGTACAAAACTAGTTATATAAAGGAATAAGTTCTAGTGTTTGATAGTACAATAAGGTGACTATAACTACCAACGATGTGTCATATATTTCAAGATAGCTACAAGAGAGGATTTGAAATATTCCCATCACAAAGAAGTGACAAATGTTTGAGGTGCTGGATATCCTAAACATCTTGATTTTATCATTACACATTTTATTCATGTATCAAAATATCTTGTGTACCTCATAAATATATACAATGATTATTTATTAATAAGAAAATAAAATAGTCAAGACTCCCCCCAAAAAAAATTTGGACATGAATTGCAATAATGAAAACTCTGCCCTCTACACTTATATAAATGGCAACTAATATATTTGCCTATTTATTCTTTCAATAGATATTAATGAGTGCTTATAAAGAATACCAGTATAAATAAATTAGTTCTGGCCCTGCCCTTAATGAGCATATAATACAGTTGAAGAGATTAAGTTCCTACTTTAGTTGGTGAACTCCTCAAGGATAGGCACTGTATCCTGTCTCTCTCCCCAACCCCCATCACCATTCTCTATTACAGAGCCTGCCCTGTGTCTTAAAGGTTTTTAAAATCCTTAACCACACGTTGAAAGGGAAAGAGGGAAGAATGGGTAGAGAGACATAAAGCAACAAGTCTAGCTGTCATTGTTTCTGAAAATCAATCAAAATTAAAATATAATTGTATCAGTTTCTGAAATTACAATGTAGGTCAGTAGGAAACAATTTATAGCAATTCTTTTACCACACATTTGTTGCGAAAATGCAATCTGTTTCTACTACTTGACTCGGGTGATATTTCAGATAGCTAAGTTATAATTAATTAAAGCTGTGTGGACTTTTAGCTTAGAAAACAGCTTCCTCTTGCTTCTGCTCACCCCGTGACCCAACCCATCCCTATATCGCCACCACTGGCTTCAATCTAGCACTGTAGTCAAGCCCAGAGCAACTTCTGTGGGTCAGGGGAGGTGACAGGCATTCTGTGCCTAGCCGTTCAGCTAGGCATTGCAGCTTCAGAACTCTTCTCTCCATTTCTAAATCATGTCTAATGGGACTGTTAACCAGTGGCCACCAAAGCTACCATTTCCAATGAGCAATTCTGTGAAATTATGTCACAGAAATAAATTAGTATGAAATTTATAGAGAATTTTCTCTTCATGACAATCTAAGAAATCACAGTCACACCTTACCATGCATAGTTATCATACTGGCTTTGTCCTAGACTGACCCAGGTCCAATTCCACCCTCTGGGCTTGTAGAGTTTCTCTGTTACGATGTGCAGAATGCTTAGAACAGGATAGGCCCCCAGAAGTGAGTCATGTTGTTATCTTTCACAATCATGTGGATAGTATTAGATGGAGCCAGAAAACAAAAATTCTACAAAAATAATGAAACTAATTTGTGCAATGTGAGAAAAGAAAATGGACATTTCGCAAATCTATTTTGTGTCAAGGCTCTACTTTTTAAAAGGAAAATCGTGGTCTGTGGTGTACATCTTAAGGGAAGGACTTAAATTCACAATAATAGGTATTCTGGTTACAGCATGGAAGAACTATATCATTGTTGAAGTAAAACTCACCGAGGCTTCAGCATACAACTAAATTGTACTTTGCATAAGAACATTAAAACTATTCTTGGAACACTCTCCTCCCCCATCACTAACCACCCACCAAAATACAAGAAATTATAGTAAGAAGTATCACTCTCTTGGAATAAGCACAGGAGAAGAAATTGCAAACAGATTATTAGAAAATGTCATTCATCGTTTTCATTTTCTTTGGAAATTTAGCTTTTCTCCCTGAATATATTATAATATTTTCTTTTTTCTCACATTTTTAAAATATGCTCAATCAGAATACTTTAAAAAGACTTTTTTTTTTTTTTTTTTTTTTTGAGACGGAGTTTTGCTCTTCTTGTTCAGGCTGGAGTGCAATGGCATGATCTCGGCTCACTACAACCTCCGCCTCTGGGGTTCAGGCGATTCTCCTGCCTCAGCGTCCCAAGTAGCTGGGATTACAGGCATGCGCCACCATGCCTGGCTAATTTTGTATTTTTAGTAGAAACGGGGTTTTCTGCATGTTGGCGAGACCGGCCTCAAACTCCCGACCTCAGGTGATCGGCCTGCCTCAGCTTCCCAAAGTGCTGGGATTACAGGCGTGACCCACCACACCCGGCCAAAAAAATACTTTTTTATACATATGTAGAAACACCATTTTATTTGTAAAATATGTCAGGTGCTTTTTATTAAGAAGTATTTTGAGAATACAGATACATCATCAAATTGACTGTTATCTTTGTATAATTGTATTACAAGTTATGTTGTGAAGATGAAAAGCTAGTTTCCCTTCTAGCTACTTTTGGTGAATAGAAATTAGGAGTGTTATAGCATTTTATTTATAATAAAACTATAGTATACATGTTTATATGATTATTTAAAGAAATGTGTTATGTTTCACATGTTCAGAGACTTTTGTCTTCGGAATTCCTTTGCTAACTCTACCAATAATAAGGGCATGAACTTTTTAGTTACACAGAATTGGGTTCACATATGGTTCTGTCACTTAGTAGCCTTTGGGTGAATTTTTCAAACTCAGATCCTCAGCTTTCTTGTCTACAAATTTACAATAGTAATATTTAACTCACAAGGCTGTTACAAGGATTAAAGGAGATTACCTGTAGTAAGCTCTCAAAATATTAGTTCTTTTTCCATATAAAATATAAAATTTTCCTTTAAAATATTAAGATTATGTCATAAAGGTTTCTAAGCATTGCAAGTGGTTCCTATTTATATCTGCTACTACTGCTTTCCAGATCCAGAAATAGCTTGCAAATAATGGGATTCCTTTAGATGGAATAATGTTAATTTACCTAGCTCACTGCTACTGTATCGTACAGCTTGGGAAAATGTGCTGTTTTTGCAGTCTGTTCATTCAGGTGGCTTATGAATTAAAGCAGAGGCCTATCATGTTCTAAGATCCAGTAGTTCATTATTGCAAAATAAAATATCCATTTATTAGGCAAGGATTGTCTACAGTGTCTGCAAGAGTAAAGAGACCCACTCATAAGAATAAGTGTTGCCTTCAAATTTGTACTGAAGTATGCTGAAAAACATGTATACTATAGCTGTGATAATGAGCAGTACAGTAGAGAGAGGTGATTTATGATACCTGTTTCTGACAGCTATAGTGCAGAGATTCCCAGGGTAGCTGATCATGGCATTAGCATGCTGACAGCTCAGCATTTAGAACATTATGGTAATTTATCCTGCCTATGCTGTCACCTGCACTGTCAGAGTTTCTTTTTAATGATGGTATAACTATTTTGTTTGTTTGTACTGCATTCTTTTCATTTGGCTAATGCTTTCTCATTAGATTGAACCTAGTAAATGAGAGTAATTAAGTGCTTCCTATAGCTCAGATGCAATGATTAAGTTGCAGAGCTGCTACTGATTATGTTTTGTCATTTATCTCTATTAATCTGAGAATAATCCAGATGATAAACACATGTAATTTTTTGCTAATGTTCAATAGATGAAATTTATAGTTTCTCAATGGAGCCAAGCAGTAAATGTATATTCATATATAAATAATAGATTCTTACATGTGAATTTGCTTTAAATAAACATGCAAGTTACAACCAAAGTTTTTATAAAGGGAAAGACACTTTTAATTGTCCTACTAAATTTATTCTTTCCTGAAATATCCTTCTTTACTCTTCCAAGCCCTACCCCCCACCCAAGGGAAGGAAGGAAAGAAAGGAGAGAAAAGAAGGAAGGAGGTAAGGGAAGGAACAAAGGAAGGAAGGCTGGCTTAAATTATTATCATGGAGCAAGTTGTTTTTCTGACTTTAGTTGTTTTTTTTTAATTGTCTGCAGGGACAAGACTAAAATTTGTTTTGATAATAGTTTATTTGGGCTGAGCAGGGTAGCTCATGCATGTAATCCAAACACTTTGGGAGGCCGAGATGGGAGGATCACTCAAGCCCAGGAGTTCAAGACCAGTCTAGGGAACATAGGGGGACCCGATCTCTACAAAAAATTTAAAAATTAGCCAGGTATGGTGGTGCATGCCTGCAGTCCCAGCTATTCAGGAGGCTGAGGCAGGAGAATCCTTTCAGCCTTAGAGTTTGAGGCTACAGTGAACCCTGATCACACCACTGCACTCTAGCCTGGGCAACAGAGCAAGACCCTATCTCAAGAAAAAAAAAAAGACTTTGTTTGAAGTCCTTTCATTCACTGTGTACTGACAGTTTTTCAACTCTTTTCATTTACTCTGATTTTCTAAGCTATAATAATTTATTATTCCAGAAGAAAATATGTTTCAACTAAATTGTTTGTTAAATAATTCTTCAGATTAGTCAGAATGTTTGTCTTTTTTTTTTTTTTTTTTTTTGAGACTGAGTTTCGCTCTTGTTGCCCAGGCTGGAGTGCAGTGGTGCGATCTTGGCTCACTGCAACCTCTGCCTTCTGGTTTCAAGTGATTCTTCTGCCTCTGCCTCCCGAGTAGCTGGGACTACAGGGGCCCACCACCACACTTGGCTAATTTTTGTATTTTTAGTAGAGACAGGGTTTCACCATGTTGGCCAGGCTGATCTCGAACTCCTGACCTTGTGATCCACCCACCTCAGCCTCCCAAAGTGCTGGGATTACAGGCTTGAGCTACCGTGCCCAGCCGAATGTTTGTCTTTGTTTTGTTTTTTTTTTATCTTTTAATAAATTAAGCTAACATGTTAAAATAATATGGAGTTATATTTTTTGAAAAATAATACATTTACACATATTATTTGCTTATATCTGACATAATTTGCTGTAAGGAGATACATAGTTTTCAGAACTCTGATGTGACTATTATAGTTATTAGTTAATTAGCTTTTTAAAGTTTCTATAAAAAGTGCCAAATAACTTGATACATTTTGTTTGCAATTACGGACAAGACAGTATTTGCCAACTTCATGCATTTCAAGTATCATTATGTAAAGATTTATTCCTAATTCTTTACAATTTATTTATAAAATTATAGTTTCAACAAACTCATATATACTAAGAGAAAATAAAAGATTGTTTTTAGGAAATTACATTTTTGCAGAATTTTCATAAATGCTTGAAAAGATCATAGAATTGCTAAACCCATGTGGGCATAGGCCACCTTGAATTTTCAGCTCATATTTAGATGGTAGGAAAATTGACAGAAACCTAGTTACTGTATTTCTTTGTGCTTAAGTGTATGACCAGGAGTCTGGTGAATGTGATTTCCCAAACATTGGAGTAGGAACACTAACAGTTCTTATTTTGAAAAAGAACATTGTACTTGAGCTTTCAGGTTGTGGCTGTGCATTGTGATGCATCAGGAGCTGCTTTTACATTTTATTTAAGAGACAGGTCTTTTAAGTATCTATACATGTACTGCCTTTATTTGCACATTTGGATCATTTAATGAATTTTGTTCTATGAACAAATGGTACTATCTAAGATAAATACTTGAAACATTGATGTTAACCCTACCTCAGTTAATTTTCATGAAATATTATTTTTTGAAAATGCATATTTACTGCATAAGTCCTAAAGTCCTAAATGGAATATGCTATTTTTAATGGTTATTCATATATTCTTTGGATTCCTTTCTAAAATAAGCCATTGTCAAAAGATGGATATACATTACCCAGTGGGCTCTTCTTCCCCTTTAGGTGTAGAAATGCCCTCCATGAAGACTAACTGGGAATTGAGATGATCATAAATATTGGGATTTTATTAAGTTTTCTAGTAGTTTGTTCACATTGTTATTCCAGCAATTTTAGAAGATACAATATTTAGCCTAATAAGGATTATCATCTTTCAGAGGGATCAAATATCTATCCTTTACTTATGGCTAGATTGAAGAAATTTTTCATTGAAATAATCAGATTATATATGAAGTGATGATTTGTTAATGGTTGGCATAGTCAAAGAATCTGTTTTTGAAATTGTGGGAAATGTCTCTGACAGGCGTTATCAGTTAAGTAAGGGACTAAAAGTAGAAAGCCCTAAGTTCTAACTCAAACATTGTTCCCTAATAGTTATTTTGTCAAATAAATCTTGCTCTTGCACACTGAGGTATTAGGGTGAGTAATAGTGAGCATTAGGCCAGTGTAACGCTCTTTTGAATATTAAATTATAAAATAAGAAGCCCAGGTCGAGGCAGATGGATTGCTTTGAGCTCAGGAGTTCAAGACCAGCCTGGGCAACATGGCAAAACCCTATCTCTACAAAAAGTACAAAAATTGACTGGGCATTGGTGGCTCATGCCTGTAGTCCCAGCTACAGGGGAGGCTGAGGCTGGAGAACCATTTGACCCTGGGAAGCAGAGGTTGTAGTGAACTGAGATTGTGCCGCTGCACTCCAGCCAGGGTGACGGGGTGAGATCCTGTCTCAAATAAAATAAAAATAAATTAAATTCCCAAAAAAGAAAAGTAAGTAAAGAGAAAAGTTTAAGGCTGGGCGTGGTGGCTCACGCCTGTAATCCCAACATTTTGGGAGGTTGAGGTGGGTGGATCACTTGAGGTGAGGAGTTCAAGACCAGCCTGGCCAACATGGTGAAACCTGTCTCTAGTAAAAATGCAAAAAAAAAAAAAAAATTAGCCAGACATGGTGGTTCACACCTGTAATCCCAGCTACCCAGGACGCTGAGGTAGGAGAATCAGTTGAACCCGGGAGGTGCAGGTTGCAGTGAGCTGAGATCATGCCACTGCACTCCAGCCTGGGCAACAGAGTGAGACTCCGTCTCAAAAAAAAAAAAAAAAAAAAAAAGAATAATTTTAAAAAGTTATGATTTCTTATCATTGTTTACTGACTTTTTTAAAAAGCAAAAATTGGATAATGCTGTAGGATGGAATATTCACTAATCTAGAAAATATTTCTTCAGTATTTTAAAAGATGGAGACAATGGTTTTAATAAACTGGAGCATTTTGGTACCTGAACCTATGGGAATATTTTCAGTGTGGAATATTTATTTGCTATTTCTGTATTCCTGCATAGTCAATTCCTAAATACCCTTTCTTAAGATAGCAGTTTTAAAAATTATAATTACTCTCCACCCTGACCCCTTGCCCCACAACAAACAAAAATCACTTTGAGCTGTTAATGTTGAAATCACAAGTTACATGTCTTCCTTTGTCCTTGGTTAAAAAATAATTATAAAAATAGAGTAAAGAGAATATTCTTTTTTCTCTTTACTGGTCAGTTCTATAGAAGTAATTTAAAATACCGTATATTGAATTCTTTGATCATTTCTCCTGGGTGGATTGGGAAAGAAGTCCTAGCTGAGGCAATTGCTTCTGGGCTCTCTTTCTGTGTGCCTGGTAAATGAAACACAACGAACCTCACCAAACTACATGACTAATGGCAACCTCCAGTGCCGCCTGCAATCAAAGATTAATTTGCTTTATCAAGTTTAAAGAATACTGGGTGATAAATCATGTCAAAAAGAAATAATCAGTCAAAGGCTGATGTTCTTTTCTACATGTGAGGACAGGTGCTATGAGGCATGCACTTGTCATATACAGTTAATTTTCTTTTCATGCATTTATGTTCATCTTAATTACTATTTAGTTGATACTTGAATCAAATAATTTATCTCATTAAGATCAACCAGCATCCCAACTGAAAGGCTGCAGTATTATAGATTCAAAATAACATTTTTTCCTTTTAATTTGTATAAGGGTATTTTCACATGAGTATTATTCACAAATTTTTTTTTTCAAACATGAGAATGCCAAGTGGGAAGCAAAATTATTTTCTCCATTTCAAGATACGCAGGAATATCAACTGGATGTTCATGTTTATAATATATGTCTCTGTGTGTGTTGTATCTATGTATTTTATATAAAATTTTTATTTTACTCGGATTTTCTCACCTTTTTTTTTTCTTTTCTTGAAAGAGAGAAAGCTAGAGTCTCTAATTCTGTCTCCTGGGTTCATAATGCAGGACTCACTTTAGGTAAGATTATATTATAAAGAGGTCATCTTTCAGGACTTTTAGCAGCAAACACATTTGAGCAGGATCAAAAATGAATCTTGGATCTTTTCAGACGCTGTGCTATCAGGACTCTTTAAAAGCAAGACTCAGATTATTGTCTTAGGAGAGTCTCTTACTTCTAATTATAGTCTTATGAACTGGAGCCTCTTTAAATGTTTTTGGTATATGTAGATATGTATTGCTTCCTAGCTTAGGTCTTTTCTAGCTCACTCTGCCTTTGGTGGCTAATTAGAGATTTAGAAATTAATTTTCCGCTTGATGTACACAATTAAATAAAAATTCATCAGACTTGAAACTTGGAACTGTGAATTTTTATCCTTTGAGTGGTTGTAGGAAATCTTATCCCTAGAGTAACTCTTCATTTTCTTTTTCTTCATGGTTTCTCTCAGTTTTTCTCTAGATCTTGACCTTTTTCACTCCACTAAATTGTCAGTAGTGCAGGAAGACTTGTGGCTGGCTTTTGTTTTCCTTTTCTTCTGCTTCTGATTCCTGAGAATTATTTTAAAATATTTATAAAGTTCTATTTTTGACATCAGTAGCATCCTAAAGAGAGAATATCTTATATTGGCTGAGTTTTAAGACTTCTTTTTAAACTAGATAGGAATTTAACTTGCCTACACTTACTATATATTTTTCCACATGAAAGTATTTACTGTGTTCTATTTCATTCCCAAAATGAGATAATGGGACAAGTTGATGAGGTCTCTTACAATTTGAAAGTCTTGTAACTCCAGACATACCTATTTTGATAGTGACTGAGTCACCAGTGCTCATTAGCAGTTTGCATAATAGACATCTATCCTAGGGAATTGCTGTAGTGTAGACTGCATGGTGGGGTAAATAGATTTAGATTTGAAGACTGAACACTTCCATCCAGGGTCTAACTCCAGCATTTGTAAACTTGAACACTACTTTTGCTACAGGGTTGTCATTGAAAGTAGTGCCTCATTATATTTCTTAGTGGTCCCTGTATGAAGCCACATAAGAGAAACTTCTTAATTTAGCACTAGGAAGTGCTTCTGTTTACTTGAGGTGTGTGTGTGTGTGTGTGTGTGTGTGTGTGTGTGTGTGTGTGTGTATTCCCCTAATTGATAAACTATAAAATAATCTTTCCCTTTTCACTTTGGCCATCTGGAAATTTGCCACCAATTTATGGTTCAACTGTACAATTGCATTTAACATTTATAATCTACTTTCATGAATTTTTATCCTTGTATTCCTCCCACTCTGATTCAACTTTATATTATAACTAGTCCTTGTGTCTCATTTTATTTTATCTCTACTTTTTTAATGTCCGGGATTTCCTATATGTCACCCCAAATACTGAGTCACTGTGTAAATAAGTAAATATATATCTACTCTATATCTATAAGCAGTGTGATATATGAGATATATATATATATATACACACACACACTGAGTCACTTTGTAAATAAGCAGAATTGCCCTGACTCTATCACTAAATATTCAAAAGTCAGTTATTTCTTTTAGAGCTTTAGTATTCTCACTTGTAAAATAAAGAATGAACTAGATTGCCCTTGAGAACTTTTTAGACCCAAATTCTAGGATTAAAAACAACATAGGACTTGCAGTTTCCATTTGGAGCCTAGAAAGCTGGAAAGAGCATCACTTTCACCCCTGAAACAACAATAAAGCTGGGAAAACTGCAAGCTGATGACTTTTCTTGAATCTGCCAGAGAACTGAAGTGGAAGGACAACCAAATAGCCAGAAATGTAAGTAGAGATAGATGCTTGCTAGGAAAAAAGGAACATGAGCACTTTCTTACCTAAGGTTGACTCATAAATGCCGTAAGAATAACTGTGCTAGATAGTTAATAAATTGGTAGAGGTCGAGTGTGCCCCAGATGGCCTTAGATATATACCCTCTTGCAGGCTCTTTTATCACAGTCCCACCAGGCAGTTTCTCCTACCCTTCCCTACTGCAAAAAAAAAAAGAGTCCTGAGAAAGCATCCTTCATAGTGCAGGCTTAGAGAACGAAAGCAACAGTGAAAGGGACACAAAACTCCACCTGAATGCTTCTTCCTATTTCCCCAACTGGAAATATTTTGATTTTTGAGAAATATGCCATGGTTATATAGGATGTTAACCTTAGGGAAAACTAAATGGACGGTATATAGGAATTCTTTGTACTATGTTTGCAACTTTTCTGTATATCTAAAATTATGCCAGGCCAGGTGCAATGGTTCACACTAGTAATCCCAACACTTTGGGAGGCTGAGGCACTCAGGAGGATCACTTGAGGCCAGGAATTCAAGACTATCCCGGACAACATAATGAGATGTCATCTCTGCAAAAAATGGAAAAATTGGCTGAGAAATGGTGGCATGCACCTGTAGTGCCAGCTACTTGAGAGACTGAAACAGGAGAATCACTCAAGCCCGAGAGTTCAAAGCTATGATGAGCTGTGATCATGCCACTTACACTTCAGCCTGGGCAACACACTGAGACCCTGTCTCTTTAAAAAAAAGAAAAAAGAAAAATAATAAATTTTAAATTTAAAAAAATTGTAAATAACAATTTAAAAATAAAATTATTTCAAATGCAAAGTTTAAAAAAATAGGCAGCAACTGTAGCCCCACCCGCTTTTCGGGTAGCATTCCTTTGAAGTAGAGATAGTTCCCTCATTTGGCAGATTAGGATTCTTTTCTTATTAAAATAATTTTATATAGTTAGAAAATCCTGAAAGTCTTCTCCATCCATCTCTTCCCTACTCTACCCCATTGTTGGCGTGAGCATCTTTTCTTTCTGTGCTTAACCTTGTTATGGTTTTTATCCCATTATATGAGACTTACTATCTACATACTTATCTTTCTTTCAGAATCCTCAGTGCTTGGCCCATGGTAGGCATTCCGTGATATTTATTGTAATAAACCTGGTCTTCTTTAATTGTTGCTTGTCTTGATGAATGGCACCATTGTAGTATAAGCCAGAAACCTAGGAATCATTTTTATTTCATTTCTTCCTTACTCTCTACCAAGTTCTAATATATATATTTTGCCTCATAAATATGTCACCAATCTATCTGTTTCTGTCTCCTCTATAGCCCAACTCCAAGCGACCATCTGTTTTACTTGGGATATTACATTATACTCCTAACTTGAATCCTGACTCTATTCTCACCTTCCCCCTGCTTTCAGCCTACTATTGTGCATTGTACAATTGTAGCCAGGGTAGTCTTCAAAAATATAAACCTGATTTTGCCTTTCTGCCTGTTTAAATAACTTTCTATTGTTTTTAGGATAAAACCCAACTTTACATACGTATGTGGCCCATACTGGCCTAGCCTCAATTTTCCTCTTTAACTTCATGTGAACCCCACTCTTCTAGCCAGCCCACTGGTCTTCTTTAAGACCCTCAGCAACACAAACTCTCTTATAACTCCAGGACTTTACATATATCACTTCTTCAGTCAGGAACATTCTTTTCTGTTTCTCCCAACCTTCCCCTTTCACCGTTATTTCCTGCTTACCCCTCAGCTCTCTGCTTAAATTTCACCCCCTCATGGAAGCCCTCCCTGATCTCCCAGGCTAGGTTATGTTATCTTTTTATATACTTTCACAGCACCTTGTACTTTTCCATTATAGCAACTCACACAGTTTGTAATAACATTTGTGTGATTATTAAATTAATATCTGTCTCTTTCACTAGAACTGTAACTTCCATGAGGATAGGGATCGTGTTTGATTTTGTCCATTCCAGCATCTGGCACAGTACGCGACACATATTGGAATATTTATCAAGCTCACATTAATCAAATTCAGTTCAATGTTTATTAAAGGAATAAAAGAATAAGCTATACTGTGCTAAGTGATGGAGCTGGAACTGAAACTGAGTACATATACCCAACACTAGATTAGCCACCTCTTCTGTTAGCAGAGTTTGGGCTATAAAGAGCAGATATCATGTCATACTCCAGTTTATAAAACCGCACCCCAAGTCCTTCTGATGCTCAGTCTTTTTCTGTTTGAGATCAGGTCCTGCCAAACTTAAGAATCCCTGAGTACAGGGATGGGAGTAGGCTGAGAGGTCTGTACAACAAGGCACAATGCAGCATTTTGCAGTAATAGAAACTTTTATTGTGGTGGTAGTTACACATCCATATGCATTTGTCAAAACTCATAAACCTCTATGCTTTTGAGAAGATTGAATTTTATTGTATATAAATTATACCCAACTTAAAAAAAATTCCTGAGTATTTTGAGGTAGACATCTGCTTTGTATCCAAGGACCTCTTCATCCTACCCTTATGTTACTGTGAAGGGTAGATCCATGTGTCATGAAGACATGAAAAGCTATTCCAAGTCCAGAATATTCCACACTACCTGTGTCTTATTCCCACCCTTTAATCTAATCAAGTTTTATGAAAATTGAATGAATTAATGAAAAGCAGAAACTATCTTTGGCTGTTTGATCATATCAGGACAGCTCTGAGGCCATTCTGTTCCCATGATAGGCTGTATTTACTCATCTCTACCTGATTCTTCCTCATAACATTCATTTAAGAAACATTTGCAGAATCCCTAAAAATGTTTCTTTTTTCCTTTCCCTACTCTTTACTAAAAATAAACGTGTCAGAGAGGACCTTTCACTATAACATGATTTCCTAAATCTGGGCCAAGATAAGATCTCTTTCTCAGTGAAAACAAAGTATACTCAGACTTACAAGTTCAATCGAGTTAGTATTTAAAGTTGGTTTATTAAGGATGGGAAGTTAAAAATGTAAAGATAGGCTGGGCGTGGAGCCTCACACCTGTAATCCCATCATTTTGGGAGGCCCAGGTGGGCGGATCACAAGGTCAGGAGATCAAGACCATCCTGGCTAACATGGTGAAACCCCATCTCTACTAAAAAAAAAAAAAATACAAAAAAAAAATACAAAAAATTAGCCAGGCGTGGTGGCGGGCACCTGTAGTCCCAGCTTCTTGGGAGGCTGAGGGAGGAGAATGGCGTGAACCCAGGAGGTGGAGTTTGCAGTGAGCTGAGATTGCGCCGCCACACTCCAGCCTGGGATGGAGTGTAGACTGAGATGGAGCAAGACTCTATCTCAAAAAAAAAAAAAAAAAAAGTAAAGATATATACTTTGATCAAGCAAAAAGCCTAAACTGGAGAATTGGTTAAATTAATTAAGAGGAGGCTGAAATCACAGTGCTTATTTGACAGGAGTATCTTTTCTGACTTTTGCTACTGCCAACATTCAACTAAGTCACTCAATTTTTTTAAGATTGCATACTTATTCAAGAGTTCATTTTAAACATTATGGTTGATGACCTAACGCTGAATAATACCTGTAGCACAGAATACCTGGCATATCCATCTTGGGTTTTATATACTTTCATTTTTTGGTTAACTCTTTGTTTTCTTTCATACCTATTTAGTATATTATATAAAAATACGTCATTTGTATGCCTTCAAAGTAAAATCAAGACTAAGAAATTCAAACTTATTGGTGAAATACCAGCAGATGCAGATTGCTTGAAATATACGAGGTCCTATCATTAGTTTCAAATCTTTTTCATATGCTGTATTGGAAATAGAGGTGTTAAATTTCTACCTGTTATGGCCATGAGTTTACTTTTGGTTTTTAATGATAATAGAGCTTCCATTTTTTTGTCTTCTGTGCTCTATATTTTTAGTAGAATGTTTGTGGAGCCTGTCTCTCAAGATGATAGGTGATTCTTAAAAGTAAGACTGGTCTCTTTTTCATAGAATTTTCTGCCAAAATGTAGTTTCAAATATTTAAACAGTAACTGAAGAAAAAAATATTGTTAGAGTACAACTATACAGCTCTAGATCCCTAACTGGATGTTCAGTAAATAAATGCTCTTGTTAGATAGTGAGGCCTTGGAACCCAGGCTATTATTGCTGTTGGCGATATAGTCTGAACCAAATGTTCTGCCCTATCCTTTATAGATAAGATTTTATACCCATCACAAATATTAATTATTGCAAATTTGCTTTTTCAGTTATAATTCAAGTTTGGTATATATTCAAGCATGGTCTTCTCATCTTAGTAAATTGCCGGTAGTAAGATGGCTAGTTGTGAATGCTATCTGTCCAAAATATGACTTTTTCTCCTTAGGAGAAGAAGCCTGTCTCTTTGTATTTGTTAGCATTCAATAAGGAATGAAGTATAGACTGTCTCAAAGGCCTACCATGTACCAGTATGCTGGATACTTTATTTACTTTGGTCATTATAACAACTACATAAAGGAAGTATCATACCAGTTTTAGGGATGAGGAAATGAAACCTCAGAATAAATGACTGTCAATAATAGCTAATGAATTATAGACCAGTGTTTCAGACCTTGAGCTCTTAACTGCAGAAGCACATAAAAATTGAAATTATAGGCATTTACATTATTTTTCTAGGCATAAGTAATAAAGACCTGGTTTCTTAAAAGATTAATCAACAGTTTGTTTTTTATTTTTAAAATCTATTTTATCCATTGCAGTATTTTGTACCTAAAATTAGTGATTGTCACAAATCACCTGCTTTTATCTGTGGGATAAACAGCTCCATGATTACTCACCGTTGTGTAGCACAGCTAGTCCAAATTTGATACCTCCATAAAATAATCCACTGTGGGAAAATAGAGTTCCAAATGGAAGTTTTTGTTCCTAAAGGATGACAGAATAAAGGAATGTTCCACTTAATAATTCTTGTATGTGTTGCTAGGAAACACTATTGAATAACACCATGGAATCATAGAATACTAGAACTGGAAGAGATCATATAATATATAGTCTAGTAGTTTTTCTGTTTGCTCCGTGGTTGGGGCAGGGAGGGGAGGAGGAGGAGCTTGGTGAGTTATCTTCTCCTTCCATGAAACAGAGCACTTTACTTTAAAGTGCTTACTTTCTTTATCACTTACTTTCTCATATTGGCCTTCCAGGTAAGCCCTTATTTAAAGAAATGGTTTCACATCTTTAAAAAATTTTTTTTCACCATTTCCTAATTTTACAGATGGCAGTTTAAGGCCCAGAGATACTAATTACCTTTCCAAGATCATTCCACTTGCTGGAGTAGGTCTTTCAGTGTTGTAGTTTATTCATTTCTTCGGTAATCATTTACTGAATATCTGCTGTATCCCAGTCACTATGCTTAGAGCTCACACATGAGTGGAAGAGACAGATGGATGAACAAATAATTGACAGCACAGAATGACAATGGAAATGGATGAAGTTCCATATGAAAGAGGTCAAGAGAAGCATCCTAAGAGAAATTATATTTGAACCAGGTCTTAAAGATGGAGATGATTTTGCCAGGTTGAAAAGGAGAGGATGATTATTCCCAGCTGAGGGAACAGTAGACAGAAAGCCATGGGAGTATTAAAGAGCATGACATGATTAGTCCCTGAGGGACTAGGGGGGTAAAATTCTGGGAAGATACAGTAGCAATTAGGGGAAGGGTTATTACTATAGTTGGGAAGGGCCAGAACAGGAAAGATGCTCCACAGCAAGCTAAGGAAGGAAGGTTTTACCCTGTGAGAAATAGGCTGCCATCTGGGCGTGGTGGCTCATGCCTGTAATTTCAACACTTTGGGAGGCCAAAGCGGGTGGATCACTTGAGCACAGGTGTTAGACCAGCCTGGGCAACATGGTGAAACCCTGTCTCTACCAAAAATACAAAAAATTTGGTAGGAATGGTGGTGTGCACTACTCCCAGTTAGTCAGGAGGCTGAGGTGAGATAAGAGGATCGCTTGAGCCCAGGAGGTGGAGGTTACAGTGAACCAAAATCATGCTGCTGTCCTACAGCCTGGGTGACAGAGCACGACCCTATCTCAAAAAAAAAAGAAAGAAAGAAAAAGAAATAGGGTAAGAAATAGGGTGCCATTTAATATTTTTAACTAGGTAAGAGATGTGATTGATCATTTATTTATTTCAAAAAAAAGAATTATTCTGGTGGCAGTGGCCTAGTCCTAGAGGGAAAAAAATACAAACTGCAGGTTGCCCTTCAGCCATCTTGCCTCTTTCACTTATTGATGGCTGTGAATGGTGCCCCCATTGCCTTCCCCAATGGCAATAAGTGTTCATTATGTCTTGTTTTGTTAAAGGTGTTTTGTCCTTTATGGTCTCTGCCTGCCACAACAGCATAGATCAGATTTGGAGGACCTTTTAAAACTGAGTGTTTGACTGTCTGTGAAATCCCTTTTTGTGTTTTGCTTCACTTGAAATGACATTATGACTTACTGTGAGACAGGATAATTTGTAGTTTCTTTTGTCATGATCTTCTTTGGATGTCATAGACCATGGAGCGCTCTGCGTTGGTTCAGAGGAACTGAGAATGGGAAGGACACAAGATTTTTATATTACTATTTCTCTTGAGTATTCTCGCTTGTAATGGATTTTGGCTCCAGGCATAAAGATATATGGAGAAGCAGCCTGTTGGGAGAGAATTTTATATTTTGCTTGGCTATTTTGTGACTAAATACAGTGTTAAATTATTTGTGTGATGCTTGCATGATATTAAATTGAAAGAGCTATTGTTTTATCAAAAAGTGCTTTAGCATATACTATGAAGGCTAGATATTAAATACCAGGGCTTCTGTATATAAAGAAAAGTCAAGCCAGATTTCTTATCTTAAATTACTTTAGTAAGTAACCTTAGCAATGGTTCCTAAGAAACCTAAGGCTCTCTTTCTCATCAAAAGCCCCAAACAGTTGGTCTTTGGGGGCCATTTTTCTTGACATTATGCTCCAGACTCAATCAGAATTCTGGGTAAGCTAGTATCTTAGCATTCTCTGTCTCCAAACCTTAGATCACCTGTGCTTTAAAATAAAATCTGTATTACACTTTCTCCTAAGCAAGATTTATTTGTCTTTTTTTTTTTTAATGAAATACAGAAGAGAAGCAGAAACTTTTCTTTGGTATAAATTCTTAGAAACAATGCATATTCTAAAGGCCATAGAATTAGACTTGCCCTTACTTTGTTCCAAGGTTCCTCTGCTCCTTGGTCCTCCATACTTTTCTCAACAGCTCTTTTGGAGATTTTTGAATGTTTTGATGCTAGCAAAAATAATGAAATATTTTTATCAGCGCAATAGAGAAAGATTGCATAACAAGCAAGAACCAATTACACAGCTTCGAGAAGGCTCACACCAAAAGTTGCTCATGACAGTAATGAAATTGTTAATTGAAATAGGCCCAAAGTATATGTCATGTCTCGTCTCCTGGAAGCCGCATAATGGGATCCATATTTCATTCCCAAAAAATAGTGTTTCTATGAAGTCATGTAGTGGATTAACTCTTCTTTAAAAACTAATCCCCCAAAAAGTAAGGGAAAACGTATTACTTTAATTAATAATGTGAGTTTTTAGATACTCAAAGGATAACATCTTAGAGGAAACCCCATATCGTGTGTAATAGGCCCCAGGAAGAAGAAAAAACATTTGTCAATCACCTATAATAGGCAATCTCAAACATTTTACATAAATTTTTTCTATTCCTTGCAACAATCCCATAAAATTCTACTTCTAACATTGGTAAGGAAACATAGCCAAGGAGGAATGCCTTCTTTTCCTTCTTTTTTACCTTAAGCCTTGGGCATTGGGGTGAGGTGACCAAATAATATCCTCTAAGCTAACAAATAAGGATAAAGACCTAATTTATCTTCTGTGCATATAAGAGTTGAAGGAAGACATGGATGATAAGCAGTGTGCCCAAAAATCTCAGAACATATTGAAAAGTGGATAAGGCTTTCTTTGTAGAAAGGGCAGAACAAGAAAATATAATTACAAGAGGAGGAATGCTGTTTATTGTGTAACTGCTAAGTGCCAGTATTCTGCCAGGTGTTTCACACATGTAATCATTTTAAGCTTCACAACAATCATATAGGGTAAATGCACTTTTCTTCATTTCACAGAGGGGACCTTAGGGGTCAACATGGTTAAATAACTTTTTCAAAGTCATACAGTTGGTAATTGTTGGGACAGAAATTAAACTCAGGTTCTGCAGGTAATATCCTCTAAGACCAAAAAAACGGTATGTAATATGTTGTATATTTTTCTGGGAGAGGGTAAATATCTTTGATCATATTCACAAAGAAGTTGTTAACCCCCCAAAATAGAACAACTTCTATATTATGCCATCTTAAGATAAGCAGTACAGAGCAGGGAACTTGGAGCTATGTGAGCCCAGTCTTTATATCCCCCTTAACTTCTACCCAGGTAATAGTAGCAAGTTAAACCAGAAAATACATACATATATCCTTCATAATCCTTTAGGGCTAAGAAGTCTACTTTTTATTTTGTTGGAGAAGAGGTATAGTGTGCTAGGTGAACGTACAGTTGCTAGAGTTGAATTGCTTAAATTTAAATTCTAACTCTACCACTTACTCTGTTATGTCAAATCATACTATCTCAGTTTCCTCATTTATAAAAGTAGAATAGTAATAGTACTATCTTATGGTATATGTGAGCGTTAAATTAGTAAATATGTGTAAATTACTTAGTGCAGACAGCAGTTTCCAGAGGACATTTGATGATATTTAAAGATATTTTTGGTTGTCACAATTTGGGAGAGGGGTGCCACTGTCATCTAGTGATACAGTCCAGGTGCATTTTGCAGCGCACAAGACAGCCCCACAACAAAGAATTATCTGACCTTCAATGTCAGTAGTATTGAAGTTGAGAAGCCCCAGGTTAGCGCAATGAGTGGCATATACATTTTTATAAACATTTGCTGTTATTTTATGCTGAAGTCTAAGAAAAACATGGAAGAAAAAGTAGAATTATTATGTAATCATCTTTTCTTGGTTGGGGTGTGTGTGTGTGTGTGTGTGTGTGTGTGTGTGTGGTTGTTTGTTTTTTTTTTGGTTTTTTTTTTTTTTTTGAGACAGAGTCTCGCTCTGTCACCCAGGCTAGAGTGCAGTGGCGCGATCTCGGCTCACTGCAACCTCCGCCTCCCGGGTTCAAGCAATTATCCTGCCTCAGCCTTCCGAGTAGCTGGGATTACAGGCACCCGCCACCACGCCCAGCTAATTTTTGTATTTTTAGTAGAGATGGGGTTTCACCATTTTGGCCAGGCTAGTCTTGAACTCCTGACTTCATGATCCACCCACTTCAGCCTCCCAAAGTACTGAGATTACAGGCATGAGCCACTGCACCTGGCCATAATCATCTTTTCTAAGCAGCTAAAGAAAGGTAAAATTTTAAATCTCAGATATTAAATGACTTTAATTAGTAGAACCTCAATATTATATGGAAAAACTCATTTAAAGTATGAATTTTTGATAGTATAAATGAACATGAAACCACATTTGATGCTATCAGATACTTGTAAATAGTGTATAGTTTAATCCTGTCTAGTATTGATGTACCTGTCTATATAGCTATATTGATATAGATATATATATAGCGAGAGAGAGCATTTTATGATCATATATATAAAGTAATTGGTTAAGAGTATGGGCTTTGACATTATTCTGACTTTGGTTTAAGTCCCAGTCCTGTCACGTACAGACTATGTGACTCAATAGACACATAACTTCTCTGGGTCTCAGTTTCTTTTGTGGTAATCGTGATGTTAATGTGATTGGTGTGATATTAATGTGATTTGTTCAGTGGTAAAATTGTGATATTAACGTCTACCTGCTTCATAGACTTACCATGTTGATTAAATGAGATAAAGTCTATAAAGTGCTTAGCATAGTGCTTGCCCATAATGAGCACTCAGTAAACGATAGCTGTTCATATTATCGTCGTCATCCCTGTCCCTGACAAGTGATGGGGTAAAGTACAAGTGATGGGGTAAAAACTAGAATAGCCAGCTAAGAGGCTGATTGCTGGTAAAGTAAACCTAACCATAGGTTCTGTAGCTACCACGTACAAGCTATCTAACTTTACCTACTGTCTTCACCCATTCTATAAAATCACCTCAACTTCCCTGGCCACTGTACAAAGGCCCCTTTCCTCATTTGATATCTACCAACATCCACTGTTAGCATCCCTAACCTCTTTTGGAGATACCATGGATCTTTTTTACTGTTCCATTTTTTACTGAGCTCTGAGCTATGCTCATTTTTCATGTGTCCACTGAAGTCCACATAGTTATATATATTTTCTCCCCAAAATCCCATATCACACAAATAAAAATATCTAAACAAGAGAACTGTTTCCTATCTTGGGTTCTCTCACCACAGAACTGTTAAGTTTATTCTTTTCACTTACCATATTTCACTTACTGTATCAGCCTCCTTCTAAATTACATCATAATCTCCTGTAAGTCCCTAGATTAGTTTGTTCAGAGGCAAAACAAAAGTGAAAGATTTTGTGAGAAATGCGTAGTTTCGTTCCACATCTGGTAAAGACACGCTATGATTGCTTTCTTTCAGTGTCTAGAAGCTAATTTATGGTACTTTCTTTGTTTACTGTACTTGAGCAATATAGAGTATACTCTGCAGACATGGTTTAAGCTTTGAATTAGTTTGCATCTATCTATATTAATGTGTTTTGTAAGCCAGGCCTTAATATCTCTTTATTGTGCTCTTTTGAAAATAATTCTCTTAAATCTACGGAACGTGTCTTACTTGTGAAGAAAGACACATTTTTCCACCTTTCTAAGATTAAAGTAGTGAGAGAAACTTCAAAGAAGAGGAAATCCTATTTTCATATAACAGCGATCTCCTCTGCAGACTCTTGGTTTGCAGGTTGTTAGTCTTCATCCTCTGTGTCAATTTAATGTATCACGTAAGTACTAGTGAACAGATGTGGGGGTAGGGGGAGGCAAGCAGAGTGTTGAAGCAGGAACCAGCAGCATTGGCAAACTGGCAAATGCTTCTGTTTTGCTAAACACCTGCTTTTTTTGTACTCAGAGTGTCCGAACCATCTGCTTTTATATTCTGTTTACTTACTGTCAGCCATTCTGGAGTTGTTAAAAGCTTTGAAAGTAGTTGAGAATTTTTCACAGTAAGCTGGAAATCTATACCACTCTTTAAAAACTTTGTGTTTTTAGGGTATTCCCATTTAATCCTCCAGAGAATAATTACTTTTTAATTTAGGTGCAATGTGTTAAATGTTATATAATTAAAATGTTTTTCTCCCTTCCCAGTTACTTATTCTTAGAAATCAAAGTTTAAATTGTCTAAATAGGTACTTGGCCATAGTGTGATAACACTAATAACAGATTCATAATGATTGAATGTAAATATTAGTTTATATGTCCCTTCTCATTAAAAAAAGAAAAGAAAAAAGCATTAAACAATTTGATGAAAGGTACTAATTTTTTATAAGCTTACCTACTAGATGATATGCAAGTGATATTCTCAATAAAAATATATAGTGTTTATAAATATCTATTTTGCACCAGATACTATGCTAGGCATTTTGTCCACATTATCACAAATCTTCTCTACAGCCTTGCAAGGTAGATATTATTGTCCTCATTTTATAGATGAAGAAAATGATTCTTCAAGAAGTTAAGGAAATTGTTCGTGCTCACATTTGTGACTGGAGATTTGAACTCTGGTTTTTACATTGCTTTTCAAAAATTCTGTCATACCCAAGAGATGATTATGTGATCCAAAGTTTCTGCATAAGGAGTCACAGGTGGTGCGTTTTGTTTAGTTAAAAGTGAACACACTTCATTTGGTTTGTTAAATTCCTAGCTCTTTTCTAATTGTCTGCAGACATTTCGTTCCTTTTGTCATTGAGGAACACTGTTGGAACTTGGTCCGCTGCTTTTGCATTTTGCAAGGTTTTTCAAAAATGCTTTTACTTTAAAAAGAAAATGAACTAGTTGAGGTCTCTGTAAAAAATTACAGCAGAGAATTTGCTTTTTCCTTAAAGTTTATATCTGTCTACTGGGGCCTCTAGTAACCTTTCAAGATTATAGTCAGAATAGAATGGCTATGTTAACATTTTTTTGACCTTTGTCACTACCCAGAAATGTGATCTGTGCAAAATAGACCTTAAAGATGCTATAAGTGGAGGTTCAGTTCAAATGATTTAAAGGCACAGTGTTAATAGATATAATCCATATTTATATTTCACTTTTCTAGAGCAAAGCTCACATAAAGACCATAGAAATCAATATTATGAAAGAGTCAGGCCTCTTTGGCCTAGGAATTTAAACACTTGAAGATCAGGTTTTTTGTTTTTTAATTAGGATATTGGCAGGACTTGAAAATTTCTAAAATACATAAATTCAAGAGTCTCCTTAAATATATGTTAATTTCAGGGAAAATAAGAAGCAATTCCACTTTCTCTGGTCAATAATAAAATTTACAGAACTTGTCCCAAACAATGGCACAAACTAAAAATATAAATAGGCTTCATAAGTTCATGAATTAAAGATTCTCAACAGTTATTATGAAAAGATATAAATATCTGGGCTACATTTCTAACCCTATGAGGTTAATGGTCATTGGTGGAAGGTAGTTCATTGAAGCCTTAATGAGAGAGACAGTTATGAACTAGGTGAGCCATTGAGCTGATGCATTGTGTTCTTATATAATTAACCTAGGCAGTGGTAATCGCCTCCTTCAAGTTCCTAGCCTTTCTAGAACCAAGGAAAAAGAGCCAAAATTGTTGCCATTTTGCCACCTCAACATTTCTTTTCAGTTCCCAAATCTAACTACCTGTCTTCAGTAATATAACTAAACCAGAGAGGGCTGGTTTTTCTGCATTCAGAACTGTGGATTTAGAGTCATTTTGGTATATATTTAATTGAACTCTTGGGAGCAGATGAACTCCCCCAAGGAACCGGGTGTATGAGGGTGGAGGGCAGTCTCAATTCAAGAATATGAAGAATAGAAATTTCTTTTTTTTTTAATTTTTTTTATTATACTTTAAGTTTTAGGGTACATGTGCACAACGTGCAGGTTAGTTACATATGTATACATGTGCCATGTTGGTGTGCTGCACCCATTAACTCATCATTTAACATTAGGTATATCTCCTAATGCTATCCCTCCCCCCTCTCCCCACCCCACAACAGGCCCCGATGTGTGATGTTCCCCTTCCTGTGTGCATGTGTTCTCAGTGTTCAATTCCCACCTGTGAGTGAGAACATGCGGTGTTTGGTTTTTTGTCCTTGCGATAGTTTGCTGAGAATGATGGTTTCCACCTTCATCCATGTCCCTACAAAGGGCATGAACTCATCATTTTTTATGGCTGCATAATATTCCATGGTGTATATGTGCCACATTTTCTTAATCCAGTCTATCATTGTTGGGCATTTGGGTTGGTTCCAAGTCTTTGCTGTTGTGAATAGTGCCACAGTAAACATACGTGTGCATGTGTCTTTATAGCAGTATGATTTATAATCCTTTGGGTATATACCCAGTAATGGGATGGCTGGGTCAAATGGTATTTCTAGTTCAAGATCCCTGAGGAATCGCCACACTAACTTCCACAGTGGTTGAACTAGTTTGCAGTCCCACCAACAGTGTAAAAGTGTTCCTATTTCTCCACATCCTCTCCAGCACCTGTAGTTTCCTGACTTTTTAATGATCATCATTCTAATTGGTGTGAGATGGTATCTCATTGTGGTTTTGATTTGCATTTCTTTGATGGCCAGTGATGATGAGCATTTTTTCATATGTCTTTTGGCTGCATAAATGTCTTCTTTTGAGAAGTGTCTGTTCATCTCCTTCACCCACTTTTTGTTGGGGCTGGTTTTTTTTTCTTGTAAATTTGTTGGAGTTCATTGTAGATTCTGGATATTAGCCCTTTGTCAGATGAGTAGATTGCAAAAATTTTCTCCCACTCTGTAGGTTGCCTGTTCACTCTGATGGTAGTTTCTTTTGCTGTGCAGAAGCTCTTTAGTTTAATTAGATCCCATTTGTCAATTTTGGCTTTTGTTGCCATTGCTCTTGGTGTTTCAGACATGAAGTCCTTGCCCATGCCTATGTCCTGAATGGTATTGCCTAGGTTTTCTTCTAGGGTTTTTATGGTTTTAAGTCTAACATTTAAGTCCTTAATCCATCTTGAATTAATTTTTGTATAAGGTGTAAGGAAGGGATCCAGTTTCAGTTTTCTACATATGGCTAGCCAGTTTTCCCAGCACCATTTATTAAATAGGGAATCCTTTCCCCATTTCTTGTTTTTGTCAGGTTTGTTGAAGATCAGATGGTTGTAGGTATGCGGCATTATTTCTGAGGGCTCTGTTCTGTTCCATTGGTCTATATCTCTGTTTTGGTACCAGTACCATGCTGTTTTGGTTACTGTAGCCTTGTAGTATAGTTTAAAGTCAGGTAGCATGATGCCTCCAGCTTTGTTCTTTTGGCTTAGGATTGACTTGGCAATGCGGGTTCTTTTTTGGTTCCATATGAACTTTAAAGTAGTTTTTTCCAATTCTGTGAAGAAAGTCACTGGTAGCTTGATGGGGATGGCATTGAATCTATAAATTACCTTGGGCAGTATGGCCATAAATTTCTAACTGAAAATAAATAATTAGAAAAGTGAGAAACCAGAGTAAGATGTCCATGAAACTCAGAATATCGAGGAGAAAGAACACATGGAAACAGAGGCAATAAAGGGCCCCAGAAGCTGGACGCAGTAGCTCACTCACGCTTGTAATCCTAGCACTTTCGGAGGCCGAGGCAGGAGGATCACCTGAGATCAGAGTTCGAGACCAGCCTGGCCAACATGGTGAAACCTCGTCTCTACTAAAAAAAAACAAAAAAACAAAAAAAAACAATACAAAATTAGCCCGGCATGGTGGCACGTGCCTGTAATCCCAGCTACTTGGGAGGCTGAGGTAGAGAAGTGCTTGAACCTGGGAGGCGGAGGTTGCAGTGAGCTGAGATCGCTATTGCACTCCAGCCTGGGCAACAGAACGAGACTCTGTCTCAAAAAAAAAAAAAAAAAAACGGCCCCAGAAAGATAAAAGCTTTACTTATCTGATTCTGTACTATCATGCACAATGTAGTCAGACAAATCTTAAACGTCACTCTTGTCCTAGGATTCTTCCCACTTAAAAATCTCCCTGTTGCCCATGACATCAAGCCAGTACTCTGGCTTTTAAGGTTCTCCATAATCTAGCTCCATCTACTGTCCAGTTTTTAGTTTCCACAGCTCCCCTCTGTCATGCTGACTCCCACTTTTAACTTAGATCATACTGTTCTCTTCCTCCTTCTGCCCATATGCACACACTTACAGTTTTTAGTACCTGGATCATATTTGCTGTTAAAACTTAATAATGGCAATGCTCGCACTCATTTATTGTTTATTATACGCCAGTCACTATGATGATAAACCTTTTACATGCATTGTGTCTTATAAGTCTCAAAATAATCTTATGATGAAGGTGTCATTAACCTCATTTCTGTAGTAGAGTAACTAAACTAAGAGTACATAGGTAGGAAGTGGCATTCACAAGATTTGACCTTAGGTCCTTCTAACTCTAAATCCATTAAATGATGAAGTGTAATTCCTGATCTTGCTCCTAGAGCATTTTATGCTCTATGTCCTTATTTTCTTAACAAGGTTTGAGATTCTTGAGGAAAGGGGCAGTGTCTATACATATCTTGTATCTGTCATACAGCTAGGACAGTGCTAGATTATCACCTATTTTCTCATTGATTGGATATAGATTAGAGTGAGATGGTCAGATTTTATGGTGACAGAAGGAGAGAAATTTTGTTCTGATCCTAGTCATATTTCTGAAGTAGGTGTTGTTAATTAGAGCAGCATCTTATTAGGAAACAGTGGGTTGGAACCAGCCAGTGTTTAGTTTTTAAGAAATGTACATTAGAAAAAGATTTATACAGAGTCTGTAAAAATGTTATTTTTGGCTAGATTAGTGGCACTTTTTTTCTTTCATTTATTATACAAATACTTATCATTACAAATCTGTTTATTATATGCTAAACAGTGGGACACAATATTGCCTAGGGAAAGATACTCCTGCCATCAGACTGATGGAGAACACAAAGTTAATAGGTAATCATTGTTCAATATAATGAGGCCCATGACTGATATGCAGAACACTGGGAACATATTGGAAGATAACTGATGAAATCTTGGGGAAGACAGGGGAAGACTGACACCCAGGGGGTGCTTGGGTTTCTTTTAGTGTCATTCACTTCTGTGTATAACATACACAGGGAAGTAAGATAGGACCAAGAGTTGCATATTGGTGCAAAAAGAGAACAGAAGTGTTCGGCTTCACGTTTTCCACTTTCCCATTCAAGATTGCAAACAGGCTGAGCGCAGTGGCTCATGCCTGTAATCCCAGAACTTTGGGAGGTGGATCACCTGAGGTTGGGAGTTCAAGACCAGCCTGACCAATGTGGAGAAACCCCGTCTCTACTAAAAATACAAAATTAGCCAGGCGTGGTGGCACATGCCTGTAATCCCAGCTACTCGGGAGGCTGAGGCAGGGGAATCGCTTGAACCGAGGAGGCGGAGGTTGCGGTGAGCCGAGATCACGCCACTGCACTCCAGCCTGGGCAACAAGAGCAAAACTCCATCTCAAAAAAAAAAAAAAAAAAAAAAAAATTGCAAACAAGACCAAGAATCTAAATAACGGTTCACTTGAGATTTTTTTTTTTTTTTTTTTACCAAATTAAGGGGGTTGAGGACAAAGTGAATATTCCATCTTTTCTAAGAAGATAATTAGTAAAACAAATGAATTTGACCTACTCCTCTCAGTTGGCACCAAGAACTACCTGCTATTTCCACTGTCTGATAGGTGCCAAGATTATTTTATGTGCAAGTCAAGATTTTTTTTTCTGAGACAGAGTCTCGCTTTGTCACCCAGGCTGGAGTGTAGTGGCACGATCTCGGCTCACTGCAAGCTCTGCCTCCTGAGTTCACACCATTCTCCTGCCTCAGCCTCCTGAGTAGCTGAGATTACAGGCATGCGCCACCATGCCCAGCTAATTTTTTTGTATTTTTAGTAGAGACGGGGTTTCCCCATGTCGGCCAAGCTGGTCTTGAACTCCTGACCTCAAATGATCTGCCCACCTTGGCCTCCCAAAATGCTGGGATTACAGGTGTGAGCTACCATGCCCAGCCAAGATTATTTTATGTGTATTGAATGAAATAGCATTTAATATAGTGTCTACTTTGGATTTACTAGAACAAATGTCAGTGAATACGTATTTTTCCCTAACAGCTAAGAAACAGCATTGTCAAACAGTGAAAACAGGAAGCTGGGGAAACCATTCTACTGTATAACCTCAAGAAATCTAACCACTATTTGATTTTGCCATCCAAAGTATTGTGTTAGGCCGGGCGCGGTGGCTCACGCCTGTAATCCCTACACTTTGGGAGGCCGAGGCACGTGGATCACCTGAGGTCAGGGGTTTTGAGACCAGCCTGGCCAACATAATGAAACCGTGTCTCTACTAAAAATACAAAAAATTAGCCGGGCATGGTGGCGGGGCACCTGTAATCCCAGCTACTCAGGAGGCTGAGGCAGGAGAATGGCTTGAACCCAGGAGGCAGAGGTTGCAGTGAGCTGAAATTGCACCACTGCACTCCAGCCTGGGCGACAGAGCGAGACTCCATCTAAAAAAAATATATACACACACACACACACACACACACACACACACACACACACGTATATATATGGAGTTAATGATACCTAGCTGTGCCTATTTTGAATGTACATTCTTAGTGATGCAAGAGGGAGAATGTAATTAGCCTTCCCCCAGCCAAAAAGAGGATAATCCAAGTAATTAAAGATTTAAAATAAAATTTTATGAATGAGATGTAGGAGGTAAAGAAAGTAGCCATAGAGAAAGTGGACATTTTGTCAGTTATTTTTCTTGATCACTATTTGAGGATAATATCATTTAATAACAACTACAGTGTGGGAAAAGGCAATGATGATTTCAGCAAATGAGCATTTACTATTAAAAAAGAAGCAGAAATAAGTTATGAAATATAGCAGAGTTCTCCACATACATTGATATATGTTATACAATTGTGATTTATGATGATAATTCCCCTATAAATAATCTGTGAAAATGAAATAAACTTATTTCAGTGAACCCTTCAAAAAAGATAACTCCCACAAATTCCTAATCAAACTGATTTTAAAAGAAAGGAGAAAAAGTAGATTTGAGTGGAGAAATCGAGTGCTACAGAATATAAAATTTTCATTCATTTGTATAGTGGATTGTCATCTTGAAGTAAAGATGAAATGAAACAAAGTTGTTTGTGCTTTGAACATTGAAGCATTGTTCATCATGCATAATTAACAAAGTTGAAATTTTGTAAGTATGAATCACACACAAAAGAGCCACAGCTATGATAGCTATTACAGGAAATGGAGGAAATTAATAATAAAAGGCAATACACTACCTCATAAATACATTCTCATCATAAGATTGGAGCATGAAAGCATTAAGAAAATGCCCTGATTAATTTAACAACTTAATCCTGTAAATTGGAGTATAGTTGTTTCAGAATTCGTTTGTACGTAGACAAACCAGAGACACAAAATAGCTTACTTTCATTAAGATTTTAAAAGCAATTCTTAATGGATATGTGAAGATAATATTCTTTTAAAAGAAAGATTATAAGCAGATGTTCCTTAATGTTTCTGAAATTACCTAGTTTCTATATCCTTCTACAAGTACTATACTATATTCATTAAGAATCAGAATTGGTACATTCTGGGTTACATTCCAGCGATCTTACCTTCTATATAATTTATTTTAAGTAACTGCTAAAATTATTATTTTTAAAAGACTGTGATACTAGGAACATAAATTAGAAGAAAAAGGTACTTTCTTAGTTCTCAGTAATTGAGTAAAGTTTAATCCTGATTAGAACATCCTTGAGTACCATTTTGATGCGTGAAATAATTTATTTAAATGTTTTTAAAATAAATTTTGGAATATTTTTATAAAGTGCAAATACATGAGTAGTTTTCTAGAATGGCTTTTATGTCATGTGAACATGTGTGGATCTCACTATTTTTTTTTCCTAGTAGCTATTTGGTAAAAGTCCACAATTTGCCAAAATGGTTAATAGGACACAAATATAGACATTTCATATGATGTACCATGTAAATGTAAACCTTTGTAGTTACATGTTTTTGTAGCAAGAGAATTGTTTTAAAAGGCATGTAATTTATTAGCTATCGGTAGCTTCTTTATTGCCTTGCCGCGCTGCAGTAATAAATAAAAGAAAGTGAACTGATTTTACAAATGGCACACAAGGTGCACATTTTGTGGGAAAAAAAGTCTTTTTTTAAAGAATTGGCATTAAATCCTTTTTTTGTGATGACAAAGAGGCTAAGAGTGCAAACTGTATTTTCTGTTTATCGAAAACAGTCTTTTTTTCTCCGGGGCATTTTTCCCTATGATCATCAAGGGATTTCAAAAGCAATAAAGTGTGGAATCATTGTTCGACTTGAACAGTATTAAAACTTAGGTTTTAATTTCAGTGAAGTAATAAGATTTGAACCTGTCTCACATTACAGCACTGTAAGGCATTTAGCAATTGTATTTTAAAGGAGGTTTTTAAAATGCAGCTCACTTGTAAGCTAACTGTCTGTCAGTAATTAATAGTTTTTCTTCAGCACTGGCTGTTGTGATCAGACCAAGAAATATCTGGGTTTTTAGTAACACATTATGATAATTGTGAATGTTTATTCCTAATTAGTCTAAATGTCTAATAATTTTCAGCTTGCTTCTCTGGCTGTTTAAAAGAAAGCAGAGGGTGATGTTTAAAGCTACAGTGTGTCTTATAAAAATATGAATGTACATGTGCATGTGTATTTCAGTAAGTTTTACACCTGGCAAGATGATGTCAGTTGACTCATTCATTAACTAAGTATTTTATTCTTCAATACCATTTCCTGGTTTTTGATATTACATCATTTATATAGGGATTGCCAAATAAGGTACTGTATATAAAGCTACACCCAAACTGATGATCTGGACTCTTCAGTGATGAGCATTGAAACTTGTCTTTACTTCTTAAAAAGGGCTTTAAAATATGAGCATTTCTACTAAAACAATGTTGCAACATATTTGCTGATGAAAGATTGTATTTACCATTTTGAATTGCCTTAGAAAATAATTTCTTCTACAAAAGGAAACATCTGTATGATAGCGCATGGTTAAAGCTGCCATCAATTTTTAACATTTGAGGGTTGAGCTATGACCTTTTATGATGACTGTGAACAGTAACTGCGTCCATTAGCCATAAGTTTTGTTTCTTTATTTTAGTAGATGGTCTAGACTGTAAATATTAGAGAATCTAAAATAAATCAACATATTATCCTAAGGATACAAAATGTAAGAGCTATTTGTGGTTGGAAACCTTTGACAGATAGTTTGGATGAAGCAGATGATTGCCTGCCTAGCGTTATCTGGTCTCCATTGCTATGCCTGCAGGCAGTTTAGTGCTGTGGTTGTATATTGATGTCAGGGTTAGTACTGAGTGGCTAGCAGTGACAGATGTCTATAATTACAGGCAATGCTTCCAGTATTTCTGAAAAGCCAGCCTATGTTGAACAATTATCTTATTTCTGCCTTGCCAAAGAGCATGTTCCAATTGCTAGTATTAGCAATGGTGAATATAGCGCTTTATCTGCTGCCTTGGGACAAATGTGAGAAAAGCACTTGGTTATAAAACATAAATGCAAAATATTTTTTCAACATTTTAAATTAGTTAAATTCAGTGTTTTCCTAATTTTTATCTCCCCATAATGTTTCTTTTGAAGGAGTCTTGAAATATAAAAGCACATTTGGCATACTTATTGGAATTTTGTTTTCCCCTAGGCCTTGCGTGGCTCCCCAGCGCCAGTATCCCTTGCTTTACTGAATAGATGTGTTTAAGCAAGTTGGCTTTGAAACAAGTTTCTCCTATGTGAATTGCATTTTCTGGTTGACACCTATTACAAAATTGGAAATGCATTTCCATGGAAAATCTCCTATGCCCAGTAAGTTTAGTTGGAAACTTTTAACAAGAAAAATTATAACATAATAGAAAATTTTAAAATGTGCTAACACCTTAGTACTGGTGGCTTTCCATTTGCTGAGAATTGTGATTCTCAAGTTTTGTTGTAACCTTTTTTTTTTTTCTTAAGCCTTTTGACCATTTATTGTCCATTTCTATCTCTCAATTTTCATGGTCACTTCCTTCCATGCTCCCTCTTGGCCCACTTTTCTGACTCATTAGAAATGTTTTCATGCTTGTTGGTGCCAATTCTCACCTGCCCTTTTTATCTGGTCATTTGCATTCATGAGCCATGGGCTGTCATACCACACTTTCCAGCAGGTGCGGCTGCCTAACACATGATACTCTCTAACCTTCCTAAAGATTAAGGTGTTGGGGGTTAAAACATTATCCATGTTGTAAGTTATGAATCCTGTATTTTCAGGTAATGTAGAATGAGAAATATCTAGGAAATATCATTTGAGAATACAGTTTATCTTCAACCTTAATCTAAACTGCAATGGGTGTCTACTTTGCATTTAACTACTTTGCTGAATTATTCATTACATTTTCTCATTTAGTCTTCTTAACAATGTTCTGCTTAATATATATGAATATCATTTTGCAGAAATATGAAACAATTTCAGAATTAAAAGCTTGTTTAGTGGCAGACCCTTGGTTTCAACCAGATCATCCTACTCTGAACCCAGTTTGCTTTTCACTGTATCACATTGGCTATGTATGTATTTAGGCATGAGTCCAGGAATGATCAGTTTCAGAGTGTGATAACTGATAATGCCAATATCATAAGTTTCATCTCCATACTAGCTGTTTTATTTCCCAAGGAAAAGACTCATTTCTTTAATTGGAGATTGGACGTCTAGTCCTGGCTAGCCATCATTCACAAAAGAACTAAGCTAGATCCTTGATATTTTATATCCTACAATAGGAGAAGCAACCTAGAACCCATAGTCTAGTGTCAGAGATCAGTAATATTGTATTTATTTCTGAAAGGTAGCCCCTTTCTGTTCCTACTGTGAGAGAATGCCCCTTGGGAGCCCATCCCCTAAAAACTCTTTTAATAATTTAAAACTAATGATGGTGTTCTGGAACCCCGTGTGTGTGTACATTAATTCAGTAAAGAAAATTTGGGCCGGGCACGGTGGCTCACGCCTGTAATCCCAGCACTTTGGGAGGCTGAGGCAGATGGATCACGAGGTCAGGAGATCAAAACCATCCTGGCTAACACGGTGAATCCTCGTCTCTACTAAAAAAATACAAAAACTTAGCCGGGCGTGGTGGCAGTCACCTGTTGTCCCAGCTACTCGGGAGGCTGAGGCAGGAGAATGGCATGAATCCGGGGGGCAGAGCTTGCGGTGAGCCAGGATCATGCCACTCCAGCCTGGGCGACAGAGTGAGACTCCATCTCAAAAAAAAGAAAAAAAAAGAAAAAAGAAAAGAAAATTTGGACAATTGGATGGACCTATTGATCTGAATGGGGAAAACTTTGATAACTTATTGGACACAGTGATCATCTACTTACTCAGTGAGTTGAAAACTTACCTTGGAGATAGGAAGCAGGAACTTGTATTGACTCAAAAAATGAGGATGAAAGCTTTGAATGTGGCAATATAGGTGATGCAGATAAGTTCTTGAGATAAAATAACACCAAATACCACAGACCATTCTGTTTTTCTCCTGACTTTTTTTCTGTCACTTTTCTTAGTACTTTATTTCTTTGCAAGACTCAAAGACTAGACCCATTATTTAATATTAGAAGTTATGTTACCTTTCATTAAGACCCTCTCCCCTCTAACTACTACTAAAGCTACTCACATACCCACTTAGAACATACATCTATTTTCTAGTATCTAGTCCAGATAAAGCACAAAGAAAAGAGACATTCCAATAAAAATAATAGGTAACACTTATGAAAATTTTACTATGTACCAGGACTGTTATAGGTCCTTCACATAAATTAACCATTTTAATCTTCTCAAAAATTCCACAGATTAGGTACTACTCTCATCCTTTTTATATTTGAGGAAACTAAGGTTTAAAGGGTAAGCAACTTGCTCAAAATTACTTAGTAAGTGGCAGAATCTCACTAGTCTTGGGCTTCAGAATCTATTCCTAACCACTTCACTAGATTACCTCCTATTTTGTAATATTATTCTTTGTAACCCTAGTTAAAAGATGTACTTTTGCCCATCAGAAGGTTACTTTGCCTGCTTAAGTCATTAGCCTCAGTTGCCACACTTCTATAATGAAAGTGCTTCGTGGGAAACAGTACTAAGAGATTCTTTTTTTTTTTTTTTTTGAGATGGAGTCTCACTCTTGTCACCCAGGCTAGAATGCAATGGAGCAATCTCAGCTCACTGCAACCTCCGCCTCCTGGTTCAAGTGATTCTCCTGCCTCAGCCTCCCAAGTTGCTGGGATTACAGGCACACGCCACCACGCCCCGCTAATTTTTTGTATTTTTAGTAGAAGTAGAAGCAGGGTTTCATCTTGTTGGCCAGGCTGGTCTGGAACTCAGGTGATCCACCCGTCTCGGCCTCCTAAAGTGCTGAGGTTACAGGCGTGAGCCACCATGCCCAGCTGAGATTCTTAAAAATCATTCTGTCAAATATTATTTATGATTTATTCTTCTTTAGGGCTAGCTTTTAGTAACTGGTTTCTGGAATTATCTCACTGAAGCAAACCCATTGTCATTCATATAACTACATCCAGAATTTGAACAGGACTTCACCATGTCTCCACTCATGGGCTCCAGAATAAAATCGGAGTCCCAAGAATATTATAAGTAACAACCACAAAGATTGTCAGCCACTTTCTCCTTTTATTTGAGATTGGGGAGGCCTTTTGCTCTTATTTCTGGTGCCAGGTGGCAGGTCCCTAAACTTTGTGCTTTTTAGGTTGTACACCTGAGGAGTGATGTACCGAGAGTTCCAGAGAAGGCCTGGAAAATAGTTAAGGTGAGTTGGGTTGCAGGTTATGATGGTGGACCAGCAATCTTTATGTTTGTCTCACTACAGCCTCAGATTCTAATTAGTAAAACAGGCATATGCATACAATGATTAAGTGTAGGCAGGCATTGTCTTCATTCCCTTTTTATGCACTATATAATTCTACAATGTGCATGTTTTATAGCCAAAGGTTTAGTAGTCCACTAATAAGCAGTATTAGCTGCAAAGCCTATATTTAATGTGGTTGCATAGTACAAAAGCACCCTAGATTTCTTGATGCTAACATTGTTGAGTAACCAATTATAATCAGTTATTAATACTTAAGAAAGTTTTATTTGGCTACATTGAATAGCATCTGTTATTGAACAGTGTCTAGAGCACATGTATCCCTTGTGTCAGAATGTGTTTCTGGCTGACACCTTTAGGAGATACGGGGGATTAAACAAAATATTTTACTTCCCAGTTCCCCACCTCTACTATCACCTTCTCACAAACTTCATCCAGCATCAGCTTCTTTTCCCTAAAATCTAATCATGTCATCTTATAAACTTGCTATTGCAAAGAATTATAAATATTCCTTTAACTGTCTGAAATGCTCTTTCAAACCATGGTCCCAAAATCCTCTACTAAAATTAAGCCTTCTTCCCAAGCATCTGGTGCCATAGCCATAGTTAGCTTCCTTTTGAATGGGCTTGGGGAGATAATATATTTACCCAGGGCTTTACCATGGCTTTATCCATAGAAGACTAGTTTAACAGAAGCTTGGCCCCAGACATGGAGTGAGTTGGCAGCCGGCAGGAGCAAAGCTGTGTCAGGACAAATGTACACTCTCCATTTTCTCTGGTTGGCTTTCAGCTGGTGGCACCACAGGAGTCTTTCTGTGGACTGCATATCCTGTGACCAGTAACTGGTGCACTCAACCCAGGTCCCTCTTGGCTAAGGAAGGCCTGTCGGGAGGCATTAGGTTCATGCTGGTGGAGATCCTTAGTCAGTGGCTCCCTGAAGGAAAGTAAGGCAAACAGCCAGCTTCTGTTGAACAGGTGGTAGTTAGACCCTAGATCTGGTTGGGGGTGGGAGGAAAAGAATCTCTCCAAAATTACCAGCCTTGCTGGTTTTCACATTATACCTGTACTCTTTCTAATAAATTATTGTTTAGAAACTGACTCAGAAATATCTCACAGCATCTGGAGCTTTCTGACTTTCCCACCTTCCTTAGCAGTCTGGATTTGGGCCCAAGTTAGAAATGGAAACCCCACTGGGGTGCAAGCAAAAGAGGAAGCATGTTCTTAGCCATGCATCAGTGGAGGCCCCTACTGGGAGAGGGGATTATCACAAGGCAGCAGGCAGCCCTGCACCCCAGCCTGCTGAGTTCATGCTTTGTGCCACAGGATGTGGAGCGAAGGAAATGTGAGGCCAAAGTGGTCACTCCAAGTTTTCTTATACAATAGCTTATTCAAGCAGACTGGGAATGCCTCTTAAGAGATTTGTTAGGTACATGTGCCCTTAGCAAGATGGCCACCACAGATGGTGGGTTCAGATATTCTAATTGAAATAAATGTTTAACATTCAGATGTATTTTATACTTCCATAACCAGTTTTTTTTTTATCAGATGCTGTTCTTTATTCAACTGAATGAGGCAAGCAGGATTATTCACCACACTTGATTTCCAACATAAATTATGGTTTTAAAATTAAATCCTGGCAAAAGATTTTTCTGTCTAATTTCAGGCTTATATTTAGTGATGTTATTTTAAATGATATGGAAAAATTAGTCACCCAGGATTAATATGGATCTATTCAGTGTCACTAAGTTTGTGTATTTAATATACAGCAATGATGTTTGTACCATTAATTCTCTTGTTATGGTGATAAGTTAATTGTGATTATCATGTTTTATCCTGCTTCAAATGTTAATGAAAGAGCTAAGTACCTTTAGTTCCAAATGGTTTAGATCCAAGTCATTAAATGCTCTATTCTTTCTTACACCTCTCCTCCTCCCTCCTCTACTAATGCCTTTCACATTGATGAGGTCTTTCTTATAGAAAGCACTGAATTGACCTCAAAGGCACTTGAAGCCTAAAACAAAAATATGAAAATTGATTTCTTATTCATAGTAAGTGATTTCATACTGTGTTCCTAAATCTCTTCCTAAGGAACATTAATGCTTTCATTATATTGGATCCTTTCCAGTGACAGGTTTTGTTTTACCAATTTACAGCCAGTTAAAAACCTTCATTAATAAGTCATTCCAATAGATTGAAACAGTACTTGAAAATTCACAGTAATATTTGGGGGATCTTTTGTGGTATCGCTTTTGTATTACCTGATATGTTTTTGAGAATAAATTGGTTCAGAGAAGGTTTGTCGTCCAATGGCAAAATGCTTTGTTGTTGACTTCTACAGCACTGTTAATTGTCTGCACTGAGCCTGCTTAAACGACGTACTAAAGCTCTTTGAGAAGTTATAACATCTTAAACATTTATAGAAGGCCTAAGGGTTTTAACTTACTGTAATTTTTGAAGATTCATTATCCAAAATCTTAATTCATTATAAAAACTCTTGAAAACCTATAGAACCAGTGTTTTCTCTTGTTTTCTTATTTGCACAGAATGAGAGATTCGTTGTTCTTTTTAATTTGTTTCATGTGGTGCTTTTGAGTACATTTCATAGAGGGCTGTTATTGAATTTCTGTGACTGTCATTATATATCCATACAATCTTTAGGAACTAATATTCTGGGTTTCCCAGTTCTGTAATCTACTTCAAGTTTAGAGATTGACATAATTAGTTTCCTCAGAGTTATACCCAGAATGTTAGAGACAGTGCTCCAGATACCCAAGACTAAGGATTAGGATTGGAAAAAGAAATTTTAAAAATTATTACAGCACATGCTTTTTTTATTCTTTATTAAATTTACAACTCAAAATTGTGTTGCTATTTGTAGTTTATGCCCTCATCTATTTTTCTTACCTAGTTCCCTTTTTAAAACCGTATGTAAGATCTTTTAAGCTACTTGCAAATTCTACAGGCAATATTTGTCATTTGATGAGCTGAGAATTTGGAGAACGTATTGGCTCACTGAAGCATTATGTACTATCCAAATGCTCTTAAATTTATAAGAACCTTTGCAGTAAAATAAATATGGCTAAGAAAACAAACATATTAAAACAGTTTTTTAAGAGCATGCCTTCTCAAATCTGTAATAATGATAATTCCTTACATTTCTAATCACTTTCCGTATTTCAGGAGCAAGAGAGATGGGTAACTGGTTAAATGGGTAATTTTTCTAGCTTCTAAGACAATAGCCATTGAGGAGTAGAAAGAATTTGATTTTGTATCATGAAATTTTGAAGCAGTTCCTTTATGCCTTTAACAAATGCAATTTCTGAGTGTGACTAGAAGGTGTTAATTGAACGTATTTGTAAAGATTTAAGAGTTATGGATACAGATTATAAGATTTTGTTTATTTGTTTTAACCATCTTTATGCTGTGTGAAAATCTGCAAAGCACCTTCTGATTTTTCTGTTACTTTTCATGTGAAGAGCCTTCTCTTCAAAATGTGTTACCTGACCACTTTAGCACCTACTGTGCAGAAGGATCAATGAAAGGTTGTACAGGGAAACAGCACTTGTTGAGTAACTACTAAATGTCAAGCTCTGAGTTCGGGATCATCATTTAATCTAATCAAAAGCCCATAAAGTAGTTTTGTTTTGTTTTGTTTTGTTTTGTTTTGTTTTGTTTTGTTTTTGAGATGGAGTCTCACTCTGTCACCCAGGCTGGAGTGCAATGGCACAATCTTGGCTCACTGCAACCTCCGCCTTCCAGGTTCAAACAATTCTCCTGTCTCAGCCTCCCGAGTAGCTGGGATTATAGGTGCATGCCACCACGATCGGCTAATCTTTTGTACTTTAGTTTGGGGTTTCGCCATGTTGCCCAGGCTGGTCTCGAACTCCTGAGCTCAGGCAATCCTCCCACCTCGGCCTCCCAAAGTGCTGGGATTACAGGCATGAGCCACCGTGCCTGGCCTAAAGTAGGTAGTATTATTATTACTGTTTTAGGGGTAAGAAGCCAAGATTCAGAGACCTTAAGAAACACTTAGTTAGTGGCAGATACAGAATTCAAATGCAGATATCTTTGGGACCAAAGTCTGTGCTTTTTCCACTTCACTAAGTTTATCACGACAGTGTTCTAAGACAATATACTACTGGAGATGTAAAGAGAAATAGACATTTCCCCTGCATTCCAGGAGTACATGCTGAAAATAGTGGAGGAAACATATTCACGTGGAAATTAATACTACAAAAATATCATATTCTATTATATGTTTTGAGAAGTGCCTGTAACAGGCTGGCAAGGTTTCAAATTAAGACTCTTCTTACTGAATTTACAGGGAGAGCTTCTTCCAGAAACATTATTTAAGCATTAAAACCACACCTTTTAAAATGACAACATTTTACCAATGTTCATCCCAGATGAGTAGGATTTGGGGTATATTATTTTACAGGGGGAAGAATACATGCCTTTTATGGGTTGTTTTCCTTTTGTTAAAGAATCATATATGAAATGGGATTGACCAAAATGTGCATTTTAACCATATATTCTTTTTATTCATTTAAGAAACATTATTGAGTAGTAGGCATGTGAGATTTTTAAAAAACAGAGCATCATTTCTGCTCTCAAGAAGCTTACAGTCTGTTATGCAGGCATATTATGAAAGGCAAAGAAGGAAAGAAGGGAGGAGGGCTCAGACAGGCAAAAACTTAGTTACAGAATGTGCATCTCTGACTATATAAAACTCATAACCAAAGGCATAACCATATATTCAGTGTCATTGTATTGGCCATCCTTCTCTGAAGGATGACCACACAGATAGATTTAGTCTCTTATTTCTTAGATTTTGACTCATTTTTCATTCTGATGAGATTATCTTAATAGATTCTGAAATAAGAGACAAAGAATCTGTGGACTGAAAGTGAGTTTTTTTTTTCCTTTTCTTGCATTCCTATGTAACTCCTATATACTTCCTTAAAATAGATACTGCAATACAGTTGCTTCTTGGTGTCATAAAAATTATTTCGGGTGAAATGATAAAAGTCATAGAAAGTGTTAAAAACTCTAAATACTGTGTTAGAAGATTTTTCTGTAGAAGACTTTCATTGACCTGTGCTTGATGATAAACAATTTTGTAGGTATTTCCTAACTGAACAAATTACTTCTCACTCCCAAATTATCCATGTTTAAAAGGGATAATTAAATTTCAAATGTTTGGAGACATTTTCATGTTTTCTGCATGTTATCTGAATGGTAAGGTACCTTGAAAAATGAGAAACAGTCTTTTAAAAGAAACACTGTAATCATACATTGATTTTAAATGACCCTGTCACACGTGAAAACAAATCAGATTGTTGCTCTTAATGAGCTTTTCAATTTACTATTCAGTAGATCAGATAAGTGGATTTAAGAGGTAATGATCCTGTTTAGTACTCAAGCTTGACTGTCAGATCCTAGTAGTGGAGAGAAATCCCCAAGGACAAAAGCGTTGACACAGTTCTAGATGGGATAATGGGAATCAAAGCTAATGGATGATAAAAGGAATGGTGCAAGTTACAAGGATAATTGTGGATTAAAGCACTGCCATGTGTCAATGTTGACTGTTTTTCTAGTATATTATTGGGTCAGATCTGATGCTTTGAGAAACTGTTTTGACAGCAGAACACAACAGACCTGCCTGCCTAGCTTCCTCCTCTTTTGAATGCCAGGGACACAATAGGAAAACTTCCTTGTAGGACCCATTGAATTAGAAAGCACATTTTTTAATGTTAAAATGTTTGAAATGTTTAAAATCCCATTTTAAAATGAATAATAAAATGATTAAAACAAAAATTATATTATGTCTGAGTTTTGCCATAAAAAAGGCATTTATAATGTCTTGAACATGTAAAATTTGATTTTACAAAAGTCCACTGTAGTTATGTTATCGAAAACAAGAAAATTAACCAGTAAAGATATAAATACAATAAGAAGAAAATAAGTGATTTGAGATAATGCCATGGCCACATCCTTTCCAAAACCGGGATGTCATGGAATTTATTATTAATTTCATTTATCTGTATAAATGATCCTGTATACCATCAAAGAATTTGTGCTTTGAGTTGTAGTAAAGGTAGTTTAAACATACTCATTCATATTTTCATCTTTGTTAAACAAGCGTGCCTTTTAAATTCCAGTCAGAGTTAAGGGCACACAGTCTCTGGCCCTGGAACTGAGCAAGTGGGCAAAGCAGGGCACACAGTAGGGTGTCTGATCCCTACTGCTAGTTGATTTTATAAAACTGGGCTTATTTTAAGGATTGCTTTTGACAAGGGTGCCACTAAAATAAAATTAAAGACAATTGCTATAATCAGTTACTAAATATTCAAGCTGTTCTCTCTAGCTATTTTCTTTTTCTGTTGTAATTAACGATTCCATGTATTTTGTCTGTAGAATCCAATATATGCTTAATGGGAAAAGTCATTTTTCTTTCTTTGTGTAATATTCACATTATAATATAGTCCTAGTAGATCCAGACCGTGTCTTTTGCCGCTGCACATTAAAAACACGTAGTATTCACTTGACAAATATTGCCTTAGGTGCAATATTAGGGACACAAAGAATAAGGCATAGTGTCACCCCTTAAGAAGCACTCAGTGTAATGAGGGAGATTGACATCCAAACAGTTACAGTGTGAAAAGCGCCATGATAGAGGAATGGACTGGATGTTGTGGGAACATAAAGGAGAGTTCAACTCACTGTGCCTAGGAAGGCTTCAGAGGAGATGACTTTTGAATGAGTATGAGGGGAAAAAGAGAAAGAAGACTGATTGAGGCAAAATGACCAGCACATGAACACATAAAAATCTGAAATTGCATGAGATGCCTTAGTGATCCATCAGCATTTTATTGTGGCTTGAGGTTGAGGGAAATGTGGAAGATGAGGTAGGTTGAGGCCAAGTTGTGAAATGCTTTGTGTGCCATTAATCATGTCGATACCAGGTTTTCCAAGGGACCCAATTTGTATACTTCTATATACAAGAGAGGTTTGGCATCATGGTGAGCTTAGGGAAACTTTCCGTTTTACATATCAGTCTTCATTTGAGCCCTCTTTGTGCTTAAAGATTTGTGACTATTGAGGATTGTTGGTAACTAACTTCTCTAGATTCTCTCTCCTTAGCTCCCTCTTTCCCCCAAACATCTTACAAGCAACAATGGTCACTTTAATCTTGTTAGAGATGAAGGCCTACTCTCATGGGCAAAGTCACAGATATATAATCATTGAAATGCTTTTCTGTAGGGCTCAGAAGTTAGTAGGTAAGGCAGCAGGAATTTGAATCTCAGTCTTCCTTTCTCTCTCTCTCTTTCTCTCTTTCTCTTTCTCTCTCTCTCTCTCTCTTCCCCAGCTTCTCCTCTCCACCATTCAGCCCCTCCTTCCTTCTGTCACCCTCTACACCTAACCCCTCCTCCTCTCCCCCTTTTTCTCTCCCTCTGATTCACTCTATCAGCCTGAGGAGAAGCCTTCCAGACACAGGACTCAGGTTGAAAGCCTGGAACACAACCTGCTGGTTCAAATGGTGTTTAAAATCCAGAAAAGAAATTTCTACAATGGCAGCTTTCCTCCCCTCTATGACCCTATAGCTCTGGGTGATTTGTGTTGCCCCTGTGATACCTTCATGACCTATGGCGGTGTATCAAGCTGGTGTTCAGATATAAAAAACAAAAGACAGAGGGAATAGAAACTATGTTGCTGTACATAAGAAATAGGCAGATTAGGAGAAAGTGAGAGAACACAATCACAGAGGATCAAATCGCAGAAGAGAAATCCCATACAGCTGGTGTCTGGCAGGGATAACCTGGAATCACACCAGAGCATCAGGGAGTATGGAGGTGTCAACCCACCTCTCAGCTTTGCCAGGCTAGTAAGGAGTATAAGTGGCATTTTCCCACTTGAAGTGGGATATGTATTTATAAGCTCAATGTGGCTTGGATTGAGACTGAAATGTTGCACCCCAAACTCTGCAACCAACACTCCCTAATTGGAAGCTTAGTGGATTCCCAGGCCCTGATGTTTTCAACAGTGAATCCCTGAGCTTGGGATTTCACTGTCAACATGAAAAGTAAGACGTACCTGTGTATTTGGGGAAGCTTAATATAGGTAATATTTGAGGAGAATTTCTATAAGTTCTTTAACTTCCTTTGTTTTTTTAAATCCTTATTTTTATAACTGCCTTAAATAATCCTGAAATGGTTAATATTTTGCTGAAATCTAGAATAGGTGGAAAATTTTTAAGTGTTGGAGCCTTTTGTTGAAGTACTCTACTTTCCAGCCCTTTGCATACCTACTCCCGTCTTCCAGAAAGGGGTGGTCTACCACTTTGAGAAAAAAAAATGTGTGTGGTGTGGTGGGAGTAAAATGGATATGTGAGTGTGTTTGTGTGTAAGCGTTTATATATTTCAAAATAGGAGTGATCTGGAGGAAAAAGTTAGCAAATTTTAAAATTATAAGATTCTTTTTAAAAAATTCATTTGCTCTCCCACCCACTCCCTACTTCAGTGTGGATACCACAGTGCATTAAATCTTATGTTTGTTCAACTTGAATAGTCTTTTGAAAATATATGTTAATAATAAAACTTTTAACAATGAAATGTTTTAATGCAGGTATATGCTCGTATGTCAGAAGTCTTAGGAATAACAGATGACAACCACGTTCTAGAAACATTCATGACAAAAATGTGAGTTCTTGTTTTGGTCTTTTAATTTTTCTTTTGTTGTGGTTTTAAATGTAATAGATCTTTTTATTGTATTTAAATCTTTTTATATATTAATTTTTTAAATAAAAGACTTGAAATTATGCTTTAATTGTTAGAATGTTAGCATTGTTCTTAATTGAAACTTAATTTCACATATTGAAAACTCACCATCCAAAGGACATTGTAATTTGTCAAGTTTCCATACAACTGCAGTGTGCAGCATCAGATGATGATTTTAAAAGATTTACAGACCTTGACTCTTCAGATCAATTGGGCAGCATTTTTTTTTTTAATTTAAAAAGAAAAGCACGTGACTTGAAAGACCACGTGAAGAGATTATTGCAAATTGAAATCATTGAGAGAGGTCTGATAGGGCATTCATTAGTTCTAAGAGAAACCTATGGCTGGCAGAGACATACTCATGGAAACTGTCCTTATATTGGACTTATAACATTAGCAGAATAAACTAGTTTCTAGTCATAGACATAACTTTGTACACGTAGCCAAACTTGTATGCCTCCACATGGCACCCCACTTTATCTGTGTAACAGACAAACAACACTGTCTTGATTGCAGACAGCAAAGTTAGATAAACAGTCGTGATCATAAGAAGTGAGTTTTGGAGCCACAGATTGATGGTTCATTCTTTGGCAGTAATAGTGAGCCTCTATTTGGCTTTCTTTGTAACTCCTGCTTTTCCTCCCTAATATGTTTTGGGTACAAACTTGATGTTTTCCAGTGAAACACTTAGACAACTTTTTAATTTACAAAACTAAATATGTGGAATTATACACCATTTGCAGAGCAATGTTCATTGCAGATTGCATATAATTTTGAATATGCTATAGAAAGAATAGAAAATGTTTTTGAGCCTGTTTCTCACTTTCAAAATATTTGTGATTTAGGTCATCAAACTTACATAAATTTATGTGTATTCTCTGGTTCTCATTAGACAAGCAAATATCTTACTTATAATTAAAGACTTTTTTTCCTATTTAGTGTTACAAACCTTAAATACTGGGGAAGATGTGAGCCTGTAATTTCAAGGACTCTTCAGTTCCTAAATGACCTTTCTGTTGGATATCCTTTTCACTGTATATCTGACATTATGTGTAAACAACCTAGCAGATGCATTTAATTAACCAGGTATTTTCCTTGTTTATAATTTTTGCAATTTTTAAAAAAATAAAAAGACCTTTCATTTAGCCTCATCTGTAAATGCATGTTTTTGAAAAGTTTTAATTAGCTGTATACTATGAAGCATTTAGTCAGAATCACTGTTGAATTTATATGGACATATAGATCCCTAAGTAGTTACAGTTATATTTATACTCACCCAGGCTAATAAATGGTTATATAAGAAAGTATGCAACCACATGTATTTTAGTTCATGCGTTTTTGTAATTGTCAGAAACTCATGTCCTAAAAGAAAGTATGTAACTTAATTTTAAGGAGGTCAAAATGTTCTAAAAATATTACATTATAAAAACTGCATTCCTGTGAGTAAATATATCTCTAATATTCTTCAGTTGAAAAGAACATCATTTTCATTAGTTGAAAGGCACAATGGAGTAATACAAAGAAAATGATAAGTTTTTTGACCATTTCTTTGATTATTGCCCCCACCAAATCAACATCTAATCTAATCTAAAATAAGATTTCCCATTATACATTAAATGTTTAGACTTCTCTGTCTAGCAGATTTCTAAAATTCTAAAACCAAGAATCTTCTTACTAAATTATAGTTGACAGTATTGTCATATTTCTAACAACTAGAGAGAATCATGTAGATTGTCTTTTCTACGTTAGCTATCAAAGATATAGGACTTGTGAAAGATAAGTGTTGGATTAGTTAATCACTAAGATTAGCTGATCTTTTTATATGAGGACAAATTCTGAAAATGGTGGCGTTGGATGGAAACCTTTAATGTAGGTTCATTCCAGGAATATGTTTATGTTAGTTAAGTTTTAAATTGTATTCCTTGGTAAACCATAAAAGATTTCGAAAGTATTAGACACCCACTTTTGTGCTGGAATTTAATATGCAACTTTTTATTGGAAAATAATCGTCCTTGTCTGGCAAAATCCACCATGCAATATTTCTGTTAGTAGGTATAATGCAATAAAGACAGGGAGGGCTATTTATCACTACAAATTTTGAGGATTTCAGGATTCTTTTTATTATTTTAATATATTTCTTTGATATTAAATCAGAAAAATGATAAATTACACCTGTCCAGGCTGTTTTTCCTTTTTACTGGAAAGTGATGTACAACCCAATTCCAGTGGTCATTTGGCTTTTTAAGATATGTATTTTTTCTTATTAAAAAAAAACTCAACCCATATTTTTTTCTAATAATAATGCTGAAATACTCTTTATTTCTAACATATGAAGTGGTTTATAAGTACTTCCTAGTATTGCAAACTCTGGCCTTTTCACAATGAATTACTTTGAGAGCATATTATCTGCAAAGAAGCCTCAGTTATTTTATAGCATATATCTATTGTTTAGATTTACCCTATTTTTTAGGTTGAAATTGATATTTAGTATAAAATTAATTTGATTTGTATTCTTTTAGTGTAATTTGCATAATGCCTAATTTATTTGTATCTGCTATTTAAGATCTTTTTTCTATCCTATTAAACCTATTATATATTCTTTAATTCAAATATTATAGCCTTTTGTTTTACATGTTGTTTATTGCTTTTGAGTACTTCTTGAAGTGAATAAAAAAATCATATTTTCAGAAAACTTACTAGATAAAAGTTTAAAAGCCGTAATATTTTAAACCAGGGGATAGGAATGATTTCAACATGGGTACATTGATTTATATTTTTTAGCAATTATTTCAGGTTTGCATATTTAGAAATATATATTAGTTCAATTTGATTTCAGTGCTCAGTTATTTGAATTATAAATCATTATGTCCCTTCTAGCTGATCAGTCATGAAATATCTTTGAATTCATTTACATAATGGAATATGTGAGTGGTGTATCTGTTTTAGTGCAGTTACTGGTTACCTAATGCATGTTTTGTTTTTCCAATCGATTTCTTTATTACAATGTGTTTTTTAGTCTTGATTTTAAAGCAATACATTATTTCTATATTAGGAATAAGATGACATTCTTCAGCAATAGGAACACTTATGCAAGATCAAAATCATCACCTATAGGCCCTTGTTATTGGAAATCTGTTTATATATTAATATTAAAAATATTTAAAATATTAGAAGTAAATGAAAAGCATGTTATCTCACTATGAGGTTTTTTAATGTTCTTTATTTATAGTACATGTCTTCAGATACTTTTTGTTTTATTTTTTCTATTTGATCTGCTTCAGATGAACCTTACTCAGTGTTTATGGTGCTCAAAGCCAGTCTCTGAACTTTGGTGGTCTTTTATCTGACCACTTGTTAGAAATTGAAATCACACAAGACCCCCATTTTTAGGAAGCATTAAAAAGCCTTTGGTTGCCTTAAAGCAGTAGTCTCAGACTTTAGTGAGCGTCGGAATGTGAGTGCTTTTTAAAACACAAATTGTTAGGCCCCACTCCCCAGAGTTTCTCTTTCAGGAGGTGTTAGGCCAAGGCCTGAGAATTGCAGTTTTCACAAGCCTCAGGTTAAGTTGGTGGCTCCAGGACCATACTTTGAGAACTTCTGTCTTTAGGTAGTTAGAAAATAGAGCTGCATTGTATGTCCTGAGCAGAAAAGTCTGGTACTTCCCTCACAGACACTTTTTCATAGGACTTCATAAGACTCACTAAACTTACATTTTTAGAGATAATCTAGTTCCTAAATAATGATGTGGGGACATAAGTCCCCAGATTGTAACTGAATGGCTGTTGCATTTTACCCCAGAATTGCTGTTTGCCAAATTTGAAACTTTTCAAATCGGTAAGATGATTGTTATTTTAAAATCCAGTGACCTTTTTGACAGAAAGTTTATGTTTTCCCATCAGATTCATTACATGGGTATTTATAATAAATTTAGCAAATACATTTGAGTAACTGTTTAACATACTCTTTATATTTTCAAGACTAAATTCCAAGAATTTCTGATTAAATAGCTTTTTTGAACAGGCACAGATCTGAAATGGCTCTGTACAGAGCCAGCCCACGGTGTTCAAGTTCAGTACTTGGGGATCTTTCCCTTCTTTGAAATGTTTCCTGGTCAGAAATTTTAGTTTCTATCTAAATGGGAAAAGGGTGAGATTGTTCAAATGACTGGAACAAGGAAGCTCCTGGGAAAACTGGAGAGAGAATAAGGGTCATACAGAGCAATCAAGTAAACTTACTTATTTTAAATGCTGAAAACGGAGAACAGTATCACATTTTATCCAAAATGCTGTTCGTTCGTTAATCATTATTTCAAGTTTTTATTCGTTTGAAAGATAATTGATCAGTATTTCTACTGCAATTTATTGTTTACTCAAATTTGTAGCAGTTAACATGCTCCACTTGGGTTTCAGAAAGGAAATTTCATTCTCTGTCAGGCCCTCTGTTGGTAGTTGGCCTTTATTACATAATCATCAAACATGAAAAAACTAAAAATATCTGGAGAGTGTGTGTGTGTGTGTGTGTGTGTGTGTGTGTGTGTATTTTGAGGTCCTTTTTTTTTTATATACTTTAAGTTCTGGGATACACGTGCAGAACGTGGAGGTTTGTTACATAGGTATACGCATGCCACGGTGGTTTGCTGCACCCATCAACCCATCATCTACATTAGGTATTTCTCCTAATGCCGTCCCTCCCCTAGCCCTTCACCCCCCGGTAGGCCCTTGTGTGTGATGTTCCCCTCTCTGTGTCCATGTGTTGTCATTGTTCAAGTCCCACATGAGTGAGAACATGTGGTGTTTGGTTTTCTGTTCCTGTGTTAGTTTGCTGAGAATGATGGTTTCCTGCTTCATCCATGTCCCTGCAAAGAACATGAACTCATCCTTTTTTATGGCTGCATAGTATTCCATGGTGTATATGTGCCACATTTTCTTTATCCAGTCTATCATTGATGGGCATTTGGGTTGGTTCCAAGTCTTCACCATTGTGAATAGTGCAATAAACATACGTGTGCATGTGTCTTTACAGTAGAATGATTTATCATCCTTTGGGTATATTCCCAGTAATGGGATTGCTGGGTCAAATGGTATTTCTGGTTCTAGATCCTTGAGGAATTGCCACAGTGGTTGAACTAATTTATGCTCCCACCAACAGTGTAAAAGTGTTCCTATTTGTCCACATCCTCTCCGGCATCTGTTATTTCCTGAGTTTTTAATAATGACCAATCATCAGAGTGAACAGGCAGTCTACAGAATGGGAGAAAATTTTTTTAATCTCTCCATCTGACAAGGCTAATATCCAGAATCTACAAGGAACTTAAACAAATTTACAAGAAAAATAAACAAACAACCTCATCAAAAAGTGGGCGAAGGATATGAACAGACACTTCTCAAAAGAAGACATTTATCTAGCCAACAAACATATGAAAAAAAGCTCATCATCACTGGTCATTAGAGAAATGCAAATCAAAACCACAATGAGATACCATTATCTAGCTTTTTAAAATCAGACTCTATAAGAGAGTTCCACATTAGTTTTTGAGTTTATCCAAACTTTTTTTTTTTTTTTACCTTATTGATACTGTTAACCTCAACAGTTCTCAAGATTAATGACTTCTCCATGTTATTGCAAGACCAGCTACATAATTTGCAGGGCCCACCTCAAAAAGAAGAATGTGGGGTCACTTGTTCAAAAAATGTTAGGAATTTCAAGACCTCAACAGCAAAGCATTAAACCATGAAGAGGCTCTTCCAGGCACAGGGTCCCCTATGCAAGTGTACAGCTCACATGCCTATGGAGCTGGCTCTGGTTTTGCTTGATATAAAGAAATAATTCCTTCCATTTGGCCTCAGACTGACTCTCTAAGATTATCCCCTTAAGTTCCTCTACACCTGAATTTGGTGAATGTAAGTCCCATCCATATGCATCATAAATCTATTTATCTACTAGTTTATTTCAGTCATTTTCATTTCTACAAGCCAAATAATCTATTTTCTATCAAAGTCACTTGATGACCATGAAAATTTTATTTTTCACCCCTGCTTTTCCCAGCTCCATTTGTCTTTCTTTTGCTTGCTTGTTTTAAGTACAATAATTAGAACTTCATCCTTATCTAGAGTTAATATTTAGTAAGACTAAAATAGTGATTTTTAAATTTAATTCCATACTCATCTGGAATCTTATTGGCCTCTTTCAATTCAGCAAATATTTATTAAGCATTTGCTAAGTACATGGCAAAAGGACAAATAAAACACAGACCCTGCCCTCATGGATTTTAAATTCTAACAGAATTGACACTGATTCCAAACTTCCTTTTCTATATTTCTCCAAAGAGCTTAAAGTCAGTTGTTTTATTAATATAGTTTCTTTTTCTTCTGTTTAAATTTAACTCAGATAAATTACATACTAATTTTCTGAAAATCTACACATTAAAAATAATGTGGGTATGTGACATTGTGATATGGCTGATTTGAGGGAGCCCCTTTTATTCGAGGTCATTTAGACATAAGCTTACAGATAAACGATTAAATGTGCAGCTTTTAAAGTTACCAAATAATGTGCAAACCAGACATCCTCACATCTGTTTCTGACCCTCCCACCATTTGGATATGAATCCTGAACGTGGTAGGTGTCAGGAAAGAGTAGAGGATGAAAGATGAAGCAAAGGGCAAGAATGAAACAAGGGTGAAGGATGAAAGTAAAATTGTTTATGTCTGTTACAGGAACTATTTAGCAATAAACAGTAATATTTCTGCTTTCGTGAAACAGTAGTAAAATGCATTGCTTTATTTTACTGAATACCACCATCTCCAGCTGGTTTGTGAGAATGTTAAATAAAACTGGTTTCAGCTTACATCCCTCAGGCATACTTCTATTAGCATTTTTTATCAGAGGAAACGTTGATTTATTTCATTGTTTTCTGTCTCTATCAGCCACAGAAAAGTCATCCCATAATTTATCTCCTCTGTTTGTTTGAATACCAGAATCAGGTGTAGAATCCTCCCTATTCCTCTTCTGTAGCCCCCTTATTTAGACCTTCACCAAGTTATTTAGATTTTTGTTTCACAAAATTACGTACCTTGAGTATTGTTTTGATCTGATCATTTCTCTTCCCAAAAGCCCACAATCTCTTCCACTTGCTTCTTAGGTCAAGCAAAATTATTGCCTTGAATTTGAGCCCTTTGATGGTACTTGACTTATTGAGTTCCCATAGCTAACTTTCTGATCCTCCATTAGACCACAATTTGTACTTTATACTTGGGCCAAGGAAATTTATTTTACTTACCCCTTGATACCCTTCATTATCTTTCACTGAATCACCACATTTGCCACTCTCCTCCATTTGACACATTGTAACTCAACTAGGTTTATTCAATTTTTCAGTCTTGGCTAAAGACTTAGTAAAGCCGTCATGAAATAGCTTAATCCTTAGTCCTTTAATACCAAATATTAATTCCCTTCATTTTCTTTGAAGTCGTGGTTTGTTTTTCTTAATGTTTGTGAACACCTTGTTTTCAATCTATGTATCTGGGTATGAATGTAATATAGTTTAGTATTTGCTGGTCCTGTCTCCTATTAGATTGTAAATTATTAGAGATTAAGACTTTTTTTCCCTTCCTTTATAGTTTCAAAACTTCATACAGTGGGCATTTAGAACTTACTGTTGCCCCTTCTGTTGAGTGATTATGCCTTAACTCCTGTTCCTTGTAAATGATTATTAGTATCCCTTAAGATGCTTCATCTTTGTTACACCTATTTGGATTTTTTTATGTGTTTTTTTTTTTTAATTATACTTTAAGTTCTGGGATACATGTGCAGAATGTGGAGGTTTGTTACATAGGTATACACGTGCCATGGTGGTTTGCTGCACCCATCAACCCATCGTCTACATTAGGTATTTCTCCTAATGCTATCCCTCCCCTAGCCCCTCACCCCCCAACAGGCCCTGGTGTGTGATGTTCCCCTCCCTGTGTCCATGTGTTATCATTGTTCACCTCCCACTTATGAGTGAGAACATGTGGTGTTTGGTTTTCTGTTCCTGTGTTAGTTTGCTGAGAATGGTGGTTTCCTTCTTCATCCATGTCCCTGCAAAGAACATGAACTCATCCTTTTTATGGCTGCATAGTATTCCATGGTGTATATGTGCACATTTTCTTTATCCAGTCTATCATTGATGGGCATTTGGATTGGTTCCAAGTCTTTGCTATTGTGAATAGTGCTGCAATAAACATACTTGTGCACGTGTCTTTATAGTAGAATGATTTATCATCCTTTGGGTATATACCCAGTAATGGGATTGCTGGGTCAAATGGTATTTCTGGTTCTAGATCCTTGAGGGATCACCACACTGTCTTCCACAGTGATTGAACTAATTTACACTCCCACCAACAGTGTAAAGGCATTCCTATTTCTCCACAGCCTTGCGAGCATCTGTTGTTTCCTGACTTTTTAATGATCACCATTCTAACTGGCATGAGATGGTATCTCACTGTGGTTTTGATTTGCATTTCCCTAATGACCAGTGATGATGAGCTTTTTTTCATATGGTTGTTGGCCACATGAATGTCTTCTTTTGAGAAGTGTCTGTTCCTACCCTTTGCCCACTTTTTGATGGGGTTGTTTGTTTTTTTCTTGTAAATTTGTTTAAGTTCCTTGTAGATTCTGGATATTAGCCCTTCATCAGATGGATAGATTGCTAACATTTTTCTCCCATTCTGTAGGTTGCCTGTTCACTCTGATGATAGTTTCTTTTGCTGTGCAGAAGCTCTTTCGTTTAATTAGATCCCATTTGTCAATTTTGGCTTTTGTTGCCATTACTTTTGATGTTTTAGTCATGAAGTCTTCGCCCATGCCTATGTCCTGAATGGTATTGCCTACTTCTAGGGTTTTTATGGTTTTAGGTCTTATGTTTAAGTCTTTAGTCTATCTTGTGAATAAATATTGATGTTATTACCTAACTTATTATCAGAAATGGCCAGGTATCATATGAGGATAACCAATTAGTATAGTTTTTGTCCTATATAGTCTCCCTTAGTACTTTTATAATGGGTAGTTCTACCTTCAATTCTTTTCTTTATATTTGCTTAAAAGGAATTGTGTCTGTTTGTGTGTCTGTGTGTGTGTGTGTGTGTGTGTCTAGTAGAGTTCATGAGCAAAATTCTACTTTTGAAATAACTAAACTTACATTTCAGTAAGTTTATATTTTACTTCAGTACTTCAGTAGTATACTTTGTACATATAATCTAAGTACAGCAATTTCTGACATGTAATATTGTCATCTGTGAACTTTCTTCTTTCATCACGATCTAACTCTGTCTGCAAAAAGTGTCTATGAACATGTATGACTTTTAAATATTTGCCCAGATTCGGTATGATTACCCACTCTCTTGTACTTAGTGAATATCATGTACCTAGTACACTAATATAATTCTAAATGAAATTTTTTCACATCTTTACACTTTTGTAAATAGGATATATCTTATAATTGATGGTATTTTTAAGTACTTTTTCTTAGTAGTACATATTATAGTGGTTTTTTTGTTTTACAATCAGTGGTGTTTTAGATTTGATGAAATGTGGTAAATACTCAGGAAAGGCCTGATACTGTGAATTGAAGTCATACTTGGTGTTACTGTGTCGAGCAGCTACTGAATTGTGTAGTAGTACTCCTGTAACCTAAGAAAGCAGTTCATTCTCAATTTAGTATCCTCCTTTTCAAAGGATACAGATTTTCAGAATTTTCAGCCATCTATGAGATTCTTTTCTTGTTCTTCTTCATGTGTCATCCTAGCTATCAATAAGACCGTCTTCACCCTCTTCGATGTTTTCATAACCACATGGCTAGAGACAGGGATTTTCTGAGAATTTAGTTTAATGGGTTACTGCCAGCCAGACTATAGAGTTTGCTCAATCCTGGATGTGATGCTGGCTCGTTAATGAATTGGTCCCTCCTAAAATAAAATGTTTCCCTGTCCCTTCTGGGACCTGATTCCGATTTCAATTGTATTTCAAGAAGCAAATGATCTCTGGAGGAGAACTAGCCTCTTTAAAATCAAATGGATCTGGTACAGCCTAGTGAAAAGACCCTATGCTTTAGAGCCAGACAGATCTGGATTTGAATCGTGACTCTTCTGTTGACATGTTCCATGTGTGACGTTTCCTATATTAATGTTACTCTCAAGACTTCTAGTACTGTTGCTACTGTTACTGTCACCACCATTTACCAGATTTACTGCTAAGAGGTGTTTTGAATAGACCTCTGAAATCTAACCTAGTATTGCCATAATTTATCTAATGCTCCACCCAGCCAAAATGGCACAACTCAGAAGAACCCTAGTCTCTTAGAGAAGAATAAGATCAGAGTGTAAAGATCATAAAGATGATGGGTTCATTTGCCTTTTTTAACATTACAGACCCACTTAAGAGCCATAACTAGTTTGAATTGGATTTCTATAAGAGAATATAAATATTCAGATGAACTATCATTTTTTTCTTTATTGAAAAATATAAAAATTCATTCTTAATCATTTTTTTTCTTTAGAATGTAATTAAAAGGCAGTGAGGCTGGCCTTGGTACAAAGTGCACAGATGCCGTTCTGCAGAAAATGTGTCTTTGACAGATGAGATTCTTCCTGTGAATGTTCTGTTTATTGCTTTCATAAATATTCTATTGTCAAAACATGACTTGCTGTTTATTAACAGCACTGACAGGAAGATTCCTATTAATGGCAGCATTCTTATTACCCATAGACCCTGTCACTTTTAACTTTGCAATTTTAAGAGAATTCTATTTGGTAATTACTTAAGATATTTCTAAGTTTATTGATCCCACCCCAGTTTAACTGAGTGAAGTTTGAGTGGCAGGTCTTCAGCCCAGTGACTGCCACTAGGAATAATCATCAAATCTGCATCTTTGGAGGCAAGGAAAAACTTGCTACCTGACAGCCTTGATCTTGTTGCCCTGCAGCCTGCCAGAGAAACCCACTGCATTGTGGCCAGGCACGGTGGATCACTTGAGGTCAGGAGTTCAAGACCAGCATGACCAACATAGTGAAACCCTATCCCTACTAAAAATACAAAAAATTAGCCGGACATGGTGACCCATGATTGTAGTCCTGGCTACTCGGGAGGCTGAAGCAGGAGAATCACTTGAACCCGGGCAGGAAGAGGTTGCAGTGAGCTGAAATCATGCCACTGCACTCCAGCCTGGGTGACACAGCAAAGAGTCTGTTTCAGAAAAAGAAAAACACAGTGCACTGAGCACCTGCTGAGAGCAGTGCAATAGGGAAAGTGCATGGATGTCCCTGCCCTTAGAAAGTTTACTGTCTAATACAGATACATGCTAAAATGTAGATGTATATTTTAAATAAGCAGGTATAGGGCTAAGCCAAACATACATGCTTCATATGCAACTGGAATGGTTGCTTTGGAATCAGAGGAACTTGAGTATAAATCATACTAATTGTTTATCTTTTGAAAAATTATTTAATTTTTTTTAGTTTATTTCCTTACCTGAAAAATATAAGCGATGCTACCTATCTCGTGGAATTGTGAAAATTAGCCTTGCAAGTTGCACACGTTCTGTGAATTCTCTGCATCTTTCTTTTTCCATGATTGATAATTGGCAAAGACATTTGCATTATCTGATCCTCCAAACAATCCTGTAAGGTAGCTTGGGCATAGGTTTCATCCTCATTTCTTGGAGAGGGAAACTAAGGCTGAGACAGGCTAAGTTTATTACTTGGATTCATTGACTGGTATAGTCAAGCTCGGGTCTCCTGATTCATGTTCCAATGTGTTTTCCACTCTTTGATACCCATGCCTGAGTGACTAAAATTTAGAATTATGCTTTCTAGTGTCCCTGTGCAGAGGCAGTAGACTGAGTCATATATTTGGAGATGATGTGAAGGAAAAAGAAAGCCAGTATTTTCCTCGTAACATGAATGGAGCCATACAAGATTATTACAGCCTTCAAGAAAGGCATAAGTAGGTATTAGGGAATGGCCGAGAGATGCTCTAGCTGTGGTAGAAAACACATGACTATGGTAGCGTAAGAGAAGAGAGTATTTGCATACTGAGTAGATGTGTGTAGAATCCACGTCATACCTGAAATTATTTAGTCCTTGTATTCATGTTTCCGATTTCTTAACTTTATGCTCCTCCTAAGTTGACTTGTTCCGGTGATAATGTGGTACAGCAGAAAGAACATGGCCTTTGGAACCAAACTACAGTTCAAATCTCAGCACTGTCAATCCATGGCTGTATAATCTTGGGCAAGCAACTTAATTTCTCTTAGCTCCTGTTTCATTATTCATGGACTAAAAATAATAAATAATACTTAACAGTGTAATTGTGAAGATTAGGTGAATTAACATATGGAAAATGCCTTTTACATACTAGGCACTTGAGACATATTAGTTCCTTTAAGCTGTCCTTCTATACTTGATGACATGCAGTCTGCTATATCCTCCTAATTATATTCTGATCTTAGATTTCTAAGAGAGCTCACTATTTCTTAGAATTGAATAATTTTCTCTTTTTTGATAGCCTATTATGGGTCTTTTATAATTATTTCATTATGAAATAACATTAAGTAAGTAGTTCATAAGTTACACCCAAAATATAAAAAGGGGTCAGTTTTAATTTTCCACTATCAAGACTTTAATAGTAAAGGAGTTCTTGTCTTAATTATAAATTTCATTCTTTCTTTCCATAACTAGAATATGTATAAGATAGAAAAAGTAATTGCATTGGTTAATAATAGATTATCATTCTTAACAGAAGGAAAGACGTTCCTATAGGAATCCTCTTTAGAAATTATATTTTTTATAAGTAGAAATTGATGCCACTACAGTTCACTTTTACATTGTGATTTATTACATACTGATATGACAAATATATTTCCTTAGATTCCTTAACTTCTATTACCTATATCCTTTTAAAAAAACTTGTGAAGATAGATGCTGTGAAATTCATGCTAAAAAACCACACGGTAAGTCTTATTTCTTTAATTAATGAATAGCATTTTACAAATAGTTGAGGTAAAGCGTTAGTAACTTGGATTACTCTTTTGCTTTCATTAGAGTGAACACTTCCCTTTTCTTGGCATCCGTGACAGTTACAGTCTCAGCGACTTCAGGTGTCGAACAACCTTCTACACAGCGCTCACTCGCCTTCTGATGGTAGATCTAGGTAAGGTTAAGAATTTAAACTCAATTAATAAGGAATTAGCAATATACTTGTGTGTGAATAAAGAAGTGGAGTACTAGTGGGTACAACATTTGACTTACTAGAATTAGCGTCTTCTGACAGTTTTCTACAACCTTTTAAGATTTGGGTGTTCACTTGTTAGCATTAGAGCCAAAAGACAAATCTTTGTACTTAAGGTGGCATTTTTCACTTCACATAACACTTGCACTGATTTTTTACCTCACAACTTACTTTCTGCCTATCCTTTGACACATTAATTTTACTGCTATGAATCTAGGAATAATCTTAAACAGAGAAAAACTTTACACACAAAGATTTTCGTCATAGTGATGTCTAAACTAGAGAAAAAGTAGAAATGATGTAAGTCTCCAACAGTAGGGAATTGTAAAATTATGGCACGTGCACTTACTTGTGGAATGATTGGCACTCAATAAAAATGAAGATTTAAAAACAAAGCAATACATGAAATTTTATATTATAACATTAAGTGAAAAGGCAAAGTGTTAACACTGGTGCAAATGGTATGATCATGTATGTTGGGGATAGGGGGACAATACTTCAGAAAAGGCTTAAATGGAATTCATCAAAAATGGTTAGTACAGCCATTGTGAAAAACAGTGTAGAGGATCCTCAGAAAATTCAAAATAAAATGACTGTACAATCCAGCAATCCTACTACTGGGTGTATATGTATCCAAAGGAAATGGAGTGAGTATATCAAACAGCTGCATTCCCATATGTTTATTGCATCGTTATTCACAATAGCCAGGATATATGGAATCAACCTAAGTGTCCATCCACAGATGAATGGATAAAGAAAATGTGGTATATATATATATACAATGGGATACTATTCAGCCATAAAAAAGGAAAAATGTCTGCCATTTGCCACAGTGTGGATGAACCTAGAGGATACTATGTTAAGTGAAATAAGCCAGGCACAGAGGACAAATACTATATGATATCACTCACATGTGAAATCTAAAAAAGTTGATCTCATAGAACGAGAGAGTAGAATGGTGGTTACTAGGAGCTGAGGACTTTGAGGTGATGCTGGTCAAAAGATACAAAGTTTCAGGTAGATGGAAAGAATAAGAGATCTGTTGTACATAGATGGCGACTATAGTTAATAACAATATATTGTATTCTTGAAAAATGCTAAGAGAATGGATGTTAAGGGTTCTCACCACAAAAAAGGTAACTATAGAGGTAATTGTCAATTAGTTAGATTTAGTTACTCTACATCATACATATGTACCCCAAATATATTGTATGTTTAGTTCCAGACCATCATGATAAAGTGATACAATAAAGCAAGTCACACCATTTTTGTTTTCTAGTGTATATAAAAGTTAAACTTACTGTACTGTAGTCTATTAAGTGTGTAATCATGATGTAGATATAATGTACATATCTTAATTTAAAATACTTTATTGTGGCCAGGTGCGGTGGCTCACACCTGTAATCCCAGCATTTTGGGAGGCCAAGGCGGGTGGATCACCTGAGGTCAGGAGTTCGAGACCAGCCTGACCAACATGGTGAAACCCTGTCTCTACGAAAAATACAAAATTAGTCAGGCATGGTGGCAAATACCTTGTAATCCCAGCCACTTGGGAGGCTGAGGCAGGAGAATTGCTTGAACCCAGGAGGCAGAGGTTGCAGTGAGCCGAGATCGTGCCACTGCACTCCAGCCTGGGCAACAAGAACAGAACGCCATCTCAAAAAACAATAAAAATAAGTAAAATATTTTATTGCTAAAAAATTCTGGCAACCATCTGAGCCTTCAGCGAGTTGTAATCTTTTTCCTGGTGGAAGGCTGGTCTCGATATTGATAGCTGCTGACTGATCAGGGTAGTTGCCAAAGGTTCAGGTGGCTGTGGCAATTTCTTAAAATAAGACAACAATGAAATCTGCTGCATCAATTGACTTCCTTTCACAAAAGATTTTTCTGTAGCATACGATGCTTTTTGATAGCATTTGACCTACAGGAGAACTTCTTTAAAACTGGAGTCAATCCTCTCAAACTCTGCTGCCACTTTATCAACTAAGGTTATGTCATATTCTAAATCTTTTGTTATTTCAACAATGTTCACAGCATCTTTACCACAAGTGGATTCCATCTGAAGACACCACTTTTGGTCATCCAGAAGAAGCAACTCCTCATCCATTCAAGTTTTTTCATGAGACTGGAGCAATTCAGTCACGTCTTCAGGCTCCACTTCTAATTATAGGTCTCTTGCTATTTAAATCACATCTGCAGTTACTTCCTCCCCTGAAGTCTTGAACCCCTCAGAGTCGTCCATGAGAGTTGGAATCAACTTCTTCCAAATTCCTGTTAATGTTGATATTATGATCTCCCCACCGAATAACAAATGTTCTTAGTGGTATCCAGAATGGTGAATCCTTTCCAGGAGGTTTTCAATTTAGTTTTCTCAGATTCATCATAGGAATCACTATCTGTGGCAGCTATAGCCTTACAAAACCTTTTTTTCTGAGCAGTAGGCTTCAACAGTAGGCTTAAAATTTTCAGTAAACCATGCTGTAAACAGATGTGCTGTCATCCAGGCTTTGTTGCTGTATTTCTAGAGCACAGGCAGAGTGGATTTTAGCATAATTCTTAAGGACCCTAGGATTTTCAAAATGGCACTGGCAGCAACTTCAAGTCACCATCAGCATTAGCCCCTAATGAGAGAGTCAGCCTGGTCTTTGAAGCTTTGAAGCCAGACATTGACCTCTCCTCTGTAGCTATGAAAGTCCTAGATGGCATCTTCTTCCAATGAAAGGCTGTTTCATCTACATTGAAAATCTGTTTAGTGCAGCCACTTTCATCAATGGTCTTAGGTAGATCTTCAGTATAACTCACTGCAGCTTCTCCATCAGCACTTGGCTGCTTCACCTTGCACTCTTAGGTTATGGAGGCATCATCTTTCCTTAAACCTCATGAACCAACCTCTGCTAGCTTCCATCTTTTCTTCTGCAACTTCCTCACCTCTCAGCTTTCATAGAATAGAGTTAGGGCCTTGCTTCACATTAGGCTTTGGCTTAGGAAATGTTATGACTGGTATGATTTTCTATACAGACCAGTGAAACTTTCTTTATATCAGCAATAAGGTTGTTTCGCTTTCTCATTGTGTGTTTTTGCTGGCATTTTAATTTAATCGCTTGAATTTTCTTCAATAATTTTTCCTTTGCATTCATCACCTAGCTAACTGGTGCAGGAGACCCAGCGTTTGACCTGTTAAAGCTTTTGACATGTCTTTCTCACTAAGCTTAATCATTTCCAGCTTTTGATTTAAAGTGAGAGATGTGCAACTCTTCCTTTCACATGAATACTTGGAGGCCATCACAGGGTTATTAATTGGCCTAATATCAATATTGTTGTGTCTCACAAAATAGAGAGGCCTGAGAAGATGGAGAGATACAAAGGAATGGCTGGTTTATGGAGCAGTCAGCATACATAATATTTATCAATTAAGTTGGCTGTCCTGTAAGGGCACAATTTGTGGTGCCCCACAACAGTTACAATAGTAACATCAAAGGGCACAGATTACCATAACAGATATAATAATAATGAAAAAAGTTTGAAATATTAGGAAAATTATCAAAATGTGGCCCAGAAACATGAAGTAGGTTCATGATGTTGGCAGAATGATGCCGGTAGAATTGTTCGACTCAGGTTTGCCACAAATCTTTAATTTGTTTAAAAAAAAAAAAAAGTGTGGTATCTGTGAAGCACAATAAAACAAGGTATGCCTGTCTATATACTTCAAAACATGTTGTATACAATAAATAACATAAAATTTTATCTGTAAATTTAAAAAATAACTAAAAATGCTAAATGTTGACTTTGGGTTGTAGCATATAGGTAATTTTTTCTATTTCTGATCATTTGAATTTTTTTAGTGTATTACTTTTATAATGGTAAAAATTAACTTATTTTTAAAATTTGTTACTAAAAAGCTAAAGTTAGAAGTATTTACAGATAGGCAGTACCTCAGGATGGGCACTTAAGCTTCTTTGTAGTGACCCTGTTACTCTAGACTCCCATTTCTCATATTTGAATATTGCAGGTTATACCAGTTAATACATGAGAGGGTTCAGTCAGTGACAATATCATCCTTAGACAATATAATACAAATAATACTTTTTTCTTTGTTTCTCTTGCAGTCTATTACTACATCAATTTAAATATGAATTTTTAAAAACGTGTTCACACAAACAGAAGAAAAATAATTTTATTTTGCCCATAAAAGGCATTGAATTTTGAAATGGAAAGGGGACTACACCCCTCCTATGTTTCATGCTTTTTTTTTTTTCATACTTTTCCACAGACTCAATCACCAGAAAGACAAACTGCCAAAAGTTGAGAGAAATGCAACTAGAATGATTAAAGAGCTTAGTGGGATTGATTTCTAAGGAAAGATTAAAAGAACCATGTATGTATAACTTGGCTAAGTGACAACTAGGGCTGGAGGCAAAGAGAACTGTCTATAAATATTTGAAGAGTGTAAACCAGGCATGCAAAACCCAATCATCTGCTACCTTAGGCAAGTGGGAGATGTAACTGAGTGACAGCTTTTCGTATTGCATCCTGGCCTATTTTACCTCTTGGCTGCTGTGTTGGAGAGAAGAGGCGCAGCCCCAGACTGTGTCATTGCCCTTGACAATCATTTAGAAAGCACAGTGTGCTAAACTCTGAGGACAAGACAAAGATGAATCAGGCATACTGGGTCCTGGCCTCAAGGAGCTTGTCTTCTTGCTTTCCCAGTTGTCCAAGCATTAAAGAGACCTTGAAACATTTGTCTGGACTTAATTTATTTCCCAGGCCTTAAAAATGCTCTTTCAATAATGCTGTCACACAGAATGTGAGAAGTGGGGAGACCAAAATTAAAGAGAAGTATCTGGAGGAGAGTTTTTAAAACTAGGTCCGTGCCACTCACATTTTCAGAACCTGGAAATGGAATGGGTTAACATTTCCTTTTTGATACAGTCATCACAGATAGGGAACCCACTATGTATCTGTGGTAGGTTAAACAACAGGATAGCACTATCGGAGCCTGCACACAGCCCCAGCTCTGTATTCACAGTACTACTGTACTTATTACTGCATTGATCATTGATGTTCATGATGATGCCCAGAAAGACGTTGCACACTTTTTGGAAAGCAAATTTGCTCTTATTTAGTATTGCTTAATGTAAACTATGAGGTATGAGAAACTGAAATAAACACATATAATTTGAATAATTGGATTTTATTAGTTTTCCCAGGATTCTATTCCTTTGAAATGCTTAACCCATAACAATATAAAGAATAAATTCACATTTTTAGTTCAAAGTTTTTTTTTAAATGTAAATATCTGTTGCATTACAAGCACTTTTTAGACACCTTGAGAGAAACAGAAAGAGATAGGCTATGGTGGAAGTGCTTGGTGCATGGTAGGTGCTCAATATAAGTCAGTTGAATCTGGATATAAATAAAATTTAAAATCATAGTAGCTACCCTCATAGAACTTCCACATGTTTGAAAAAAACTCCTTCCTTATTTATAAGTAATTTTTACTTTTTAAAATAATGAAATGTATATGATAAGCATCAAGTTATGATTAAAAGCATCAAGTATGATTTGTTGTGTAAATTACCAGAGCTTCTTTCTGTTGTTAAAAACTAGAGTTATTCTTCCCAAAATTATGTTGGGCACCTTCAAGGTATGGACTATCTTTTTTATATTTTTCTAGCACCAGTCAGGGTCTTTACATTGCAGATGCTCAGTAAATGCTTGTTGAATGAATGACAAACAAGTATACAGTAACCAAGATACCGTCATTGTGGCTCCTGGAATCAGCTCTGACTGCCAGGTTCTTTCTGGAAGTAGCTCTGATCATTGGCCTCTCCAAGACAAAACAAATCAAGTGGCTGATTACTTTCACAAGTGATTAGCTACACTTGGCCACTCTTGTGCCCGATTAGTCTCTTGTTGCTCTCTGTTCAAAGTGTTATTACTTTATAGACGATGATTTGTTGAGCATTGTTGAACACAGTTATTATTATTTGAAGGCTTGTCTCACAAACTAGGTTGACTGGAACATGGCTGTCAGAATTTCTGTATATATGGCTTGATAGTTTTCTATTGTGTGTTCATTGTCATGGAAACAAGGAAGAAAAAGATAGTGCTGTTGTCAAGAGCAGCATAGATTCATATATTAAATGAAAAAAATAAAAACATTAGATAATGAGGATCCTCCTCAAATTAAAAAAAAATGAAGACAAACTTTTTATATCACTGACTTTGGAGAGTGAGAGTGGGGATAAGAATCACAGAAAAAAAAAACACCTATTGTCCTGCAAAAGTGTTGGATGTGATTCTTGGATGGAAATACAAAACATTCTAACTGAACCCTACAAAAATAAATTGAAAATGTCTTGTGTATAAGCCATGCACATTGGAGTGATTAGAAAGGGGGAAGGAAATTGGGTGTCACATTAATTGGTATTTACTTTGAAATGCATTTTGGTTTCTACTCAGTGATTTGCACTTTGTATGAATTTAATTAGATGCTGTGTGCCCCAGGTTGTATTTCAGATGAAAATGGCAGTGGGGCAGGGGGTGGTTGGCAATAAACAGTTGTACCATTATATCAGATTGCTTTAGCTAAACTAGACAAAATGTTCACTTGCATAAAGAACAGAATTGAAAGCATTTCATCATTAGAATAGTGGTGTTTCAAAACATGTGAGAGATGTTGGCAGGTTTTTTTGGTGTTCGAAGAAATGATCAAAATGAATGCAGAAAATCCCTTCACGTGCAGAAAAAATGGATGACCAACCATATGTGCATACATGTTAGCCCTTCCAAGAATCACTTAAAGTTCCCTAGGTTATTTAAAATTAACTTGGTCGATCTAATAAACTAAAGGAAAGATAGTATTACCCGAGCCAGTAAATGGAGACCCTCCAGGGAGCTATTCAGTATAAAATACTTGAATAAATAAAAATCTTCTGTTTTGTTTCATTTGAATGCAGGTGAATTTAGTTGACAAATACTGAAGAGGGTAAGTGTGGCAAGGCACTATCACAACACTTTTCCTTTGGTGAAGAACCAAAATTATTATTTGCAAATTAAGTTTTTACCAGCCACAAATTTGGAAGTGCTCAGTGTCACCAATGGTTGATTTTTCCTTGGACATTTCATGATTGCATCTTATATTGTACTACTTAGATGAGAAGCACATGGATAGGATTTGAGTGAGCAATGCATTCCTCGGGTATTTAAACTCTAAGAAACAGTCATATTTTTAATGACTGGGGGGATACTAATATTAAAATGATGTTTATGGATGTGAAGAGATAGTTCTATCTTTAGGGGTGAGGGTAGCACAGTATCCATATACTTTGGCTTATAATAGGTAATTGGCATCTGAAGATATCACTAGCTGAAATTTAAGAAATTTTAAATGACGAATGACTTGAATAACAAGGGAAGAGTATTCTAGAAATAGCTACTAAAGATATAAAAACACAGAGAAAGGAATTTTTTCTTCATTAATAATATTTAACATTTGTTTAAAAATATATAGTTTATAAACCACTTTCATAGGCATTTATCCTTTTTGATCCGCCTGCCCACATTAAATAGGTATTATTCCATTGTTTATCTGTTAGAAAACTGAGGTTCAGCGGCCGGGTGCAGTGGCTGACTCCTGTAATCCCAGCACTTTGGGAGGCCGAGGCAGGCGGATCACGAGGTAGGAGATCGAGACCATCCTGGCTAACATGGTGAAACCCTGTCTCTACTAAAAATACAAAAAATTAGCCGGGCGTCGTGGCCGGTGCCTGTAGTCCCAGCTACTCCGGAGGCTGAGGCAGGAGAATGGCGTGAACCCAGGAGGCGGAGCTTGCAGTGAGCTGAGATTGTGCCACTGCACTCCAGCCTGGGCAACAGAGCGAGCCTCCATCTCAAAGAAAAAAAAAGAAAACTGAGGTTCATAGAGATTAAATGACCTGCCCAAGGTCAGCCATGTAAGTAGTAGCCCTCTGACCACATATTTTCATCCACTTTTACTAAACTATTACTTCATCTTTCACCTTACCAACCAGTCGAGAAATACAACTTTTTTCCTTCATTTTTATTTGAACTATTTGGTCTGAGTGATTGACTTGGGGCTTGGGGGCAGTGAAAGAAAATGAGAAAGGATTACTTTCTAAGCTTCTATGAAATAAACAGATAGATGCATGTTTATTGTTTGTGCTGTATAGGTATATTACAGTTTGATGGTGAGTGAAAGTCAAGTGTAGTTTTTAAAATTTGTTCTTATGCCTAATAATTGGCCAAAGTGTATTTCTTCTCATGGATAAAGGAACATAGAGGTGGATATCTCAGGAAGGTTTAGCAAGTGAGGGGCTTGATCAGAAATAGCTGATAGGAAGAATCAATGACTTGGCAGAGATTATCTGAAAAATAGACATGGGGGGATGGGGGAGTGGGCAGTAAGGGGTAAAGAAGCAGCTGGAAATACTTAAAATCTATAATGAGATAATTAAGACTAATTAGCTGGCCCTGTAGGCAGAAAGCAGCCCATTAAATCCAGATCCAGTTTTAATAACTTACCTGGTTTTGAGGCTAGACAGTCCAGAGCACCCCAGGGAATGAGATATTTCATGGATGAGACTTTTAGGGTGGGATTCGTTGAAAATGGGTAGCTACAGTCTGCAGTGGGCAGTGTATTTTTTTTCCGGGAACTAAAATAAACACTCTGGTTCCCTAGGGAGAAGAATTAAAGGGCACCTCAGTTTTCTCATCTGTTAAATGGAGAAAACTACGTAGAAGAGTTGTCATGTGGTTTAAATAAGATAAAGATATATAAAAAGGCCTAGAGCAATTCCTATCACAAAGCAAGTTCTTAGAAAATATTAAGAAACGTTTATTGAGTGCACTATTAGAAGAAGCATTGACTGCTGCTGGGACCTCAAAATGAGGCAAGTTTGGCGCTCTTAATGCCATCTACTCTGCCTTCAATATTTAGGGCTATTATTTTCCTGTGGAAGCAAGATCTGATGACACTTCCCAACACATACTAAAATATCCTGACCTGCCTGAAGCCACAGGTCATTTCAAAACTAGCTAGAACTCCTAAGCAATTTAGAGGGAAACTGAAATGAAAACCAAATTGTGGCCCAAGTTTCAGGGGCCAGTTAAGCACATTTCTCAAAGTTTTACTGTAATATAACTTAGAAGTGGTATCTTAATGAAGCATTGGGAAATAGCAGATGATCTGGGCCTAGACCTGCAGAAGTCACCAGCTCTTCTGAGATTGCCCGTTGTTACTTGGTTTTGAATGGATTATTTTCTTTGCCCAGTGCCTATGTCTCCTTGTTTATCCATCCTCTTAATTTTCCTTAGTTTGGACCAGAGCTTCGTTACACCTACTTTCTTGCAAAAGTCTTGGATGTGATTCTTGGATGGAAATATAAAACATTCTAATTGAATCCTACAAAAATAAATTGAATATGTCTTGTATATAAGCCATGCACATTGGAGTGATTAGAAAGGGGGAAAGAAATTGGGTGTCACATTAATTGGTATTTACTTTGAAATGCATTTTGGTTTCTACTCAGTGATTTGCACTTTGTATGAATTTAATTAGATGCCATGTGCCCCAGGTTGTATTTCAGATGAAAATGGGGGGTGAGGGTGGTTGGCAATAAAGCTGACCTTTACTGACTATATTGGTTTTCTGTTATTATTGCTGTAACAAATTACCACAAGGTAGTAGCTTAAACAATACAAATGTATTATTTTATAATCCTGGAGGTCAGATGTCCCAGTGGGTCTCAGCAAGCTAAAATCAAGGTGTCAGCAGGGCTCTAAGGAAGAATCTGTTCCTTTGCCTTTTGCGGCTTCTAGAGACCACCTGCTTTCCTTGGCTCATGGCCTCCCTTTCTCCAGCAGTGTCAGGCCGAATCCTTCCCATGCTGCCATCTTTGTGGTTCTTTGACTTCTGCTTCCCTCTTCCACTTTTAAGGACCCTTGTGATTACATTGGACCCACCTGGATAATCCAGAATACTTTTCTGTTTTAAAGTCAGTTGATTATCAACCTTAATTTCCCTTTATCACATAACCTAATATACTCACAGGTTCCAAGAAGTAGAACGGATGTCTTTGAGAGGGTAATTATTCTGTATTCTGCCTGCCATATTGATTTATCACAATTGCCAAAGTGTTTCACATAGTACTTACACAGTAAATCCTCAGTAACTATTGGCTACCATCATTTACAGTTACCATATCATTTCTATTACTTGCTTCTCCTTGCCCACTTCCCCCAACTGCCCAGTAATCCAGCTGCTATTTGCATTCAAATTTAAGGAAATGAGAAGTTTCACTGTTTTGTGTACATTTCGGAGGGGGAGCAAACCCAGATTTTTGTTGTTGGTGTTACTGTTTTAGATTCGCATACCATAAAATTCACTTTTGTAAAGTACGTAATTCATTGGTATTTAGTATATTCAGAATATTCATAAAATTGTGCAGCCATCATCATTATCTAATTCTACAGCATTTTCATCACCCCCCCAAAAACCCTGTACCATTAAGTAATTGCTCCTCTTCTCCCCTCCCCCAAACCCTGGAAACCACTAGTCTGTTTTCTGTCTCTATGGATTTGCCTATTCTGGGCATTAATATAAATGGAATCATACAATTTGTGGCCTCTGTATCTGGCCTCTTTCACTTAGCATGTTTTCAAGGCACATTCATGTTTTGGCATGTATTAATACTTTGTTCCTTTTTATGGCTGAATAATATTCCATAGTTTGGATGTGCCATATTTTGTTTAGCCATTTATTAGTTGATGAACATTTGAGTTTTTTCTACCTTTGGTTATTATGAGATAATACAGCTGTGAGCATTTGCTTACAACTTTTTGTGTGGGCATGCATTTTCAGTTTTCTTGGGTAAATACCTAGGAGTGAAATTGATGGGTCAACTGGCAACTCTGACTTTTTGAGCAACTGCCAAACTGTTTTCCACAGTGACTACACCATATTACATTGGTTATACCATTTTACATTTCCACCCCTGGAGGTTTTAAATTGTACAAAATAATGAAATGTCCTACAAATAAAATATTTGCCAGCCAACATACTAAAACAGTTACTCCTGTATTTTAATGTGATATCTCTGAAGGAAAAAAAATGTTTAGAACTTACAAAATGAATAACTTTCTGTTTAAACATATTCTCAGAGGCACAGTGGAGGTGATTAGCTTTGGGTTTTACCTAAAAGCTAAGGAATTTATAATTCTTATCTATACTTGACTGAGAACTTACAATGTTATGCTCACATTTACTTTTCCTGATGGCAATGAAAATATTAGTCTATAAATTGGCACTTTACTTTCAAATCATATTGGTTTCTGTACCTTTGTATTATTAAGAAAAAACTAACAGCTTCAATTATTATTCATAAAATCATATATACATTTGGAACACTAAATATAAGACTACGTACTTGAATATGAAGTTGTAAGAGAGTGAGCTCATGTTTTCTCCTTTTGCATCAGAAATAGTAAATGATACCTGTATGGTAATACAGATTAGAAAAATCTCTAACAGTAATGTTGTAAAAGTTGTTTGCATGATATAAACAAAAATATCCAGTTCTCCAGCTTTGGTGGCACAACATTTCACGTTGCAATCTCAGGAACAGTGCTAACTAAAAATGTAAACATTTCTATAGTATAATGCACCAGTGTCTTATATTTGCCTACTTTAAACCCAAGTGATAGTCTAGGAATTCCATTTTCCTCACCAGAACCAAGCTGGCTGATCTTCACTCTCTTCTGACTTCGTGCATTTCCAAATTCAGGATTCTGTGACAATAACATTAGTCCCCATCTCTGATGCCTTCCACCTTATCAGAGACCTGGAAAAGCATGAGCTTGGGAGTAAAGCAGCTCTGATTGGGAATCCTGGCACACTGACATTTACCAGCTGGAGGATGTTGGGCAGGCTATCTAATTCCTTTGAGTCTCTCTGCTCACATGTAAAATGAAGAAAATCGTACAACTTCATGAGATTGTTCTGAACATTAATGACTTGCAACAGTACTTTGAAAACAGCAAGAGCCACATAAGTGTTTTTTAAGCAAATAAAGTACCAAATCCATTGCCTGCACAAGCACTCAAGCTATTATTCAGTCACTCCAGTCACTCCACAAATATTTCTTGAGTGTCAGACCCTATTCAAGGCACTGGGGATACTCTATGATGGAAATAGAGCAGGTTCCTTCCCAAGGAACTTACATCCTAATAGAGAGGATAAACAACAAATGAATAAATATGTCAATGAATGGCCAGTATAGTAAGTCCCATAAGAAAAGTAAAGCAGGTTATGGGGTTGGAAAGTGATGTGGGGAGAAGGGGAACTGTGACTACCATTTTAGATAGAGTGGTCACGGAAGGCCTCTCTGAGGAAGTGACAGTTAAGTAGAATTACTGTTCACATTACTGTATTTATAGTATTTGCTCATTGACTTCTCCCTGCACATTTTGGTGGCTTGTCTCTTGTGCTCCTGCTATCCTTGTTTGCCTTAAAATTTGAATGGAGAAAGAGATGGAATCAGGAAGTTTTTTTATCTGTCGCTCGGAATATTAAGTTAGGAGTTGAAATGTTAAAAGTCTGAATTTCTCTTTGTTCTGAATAAGCATCCTTACCTTGGAAAACTTTGTTCCCAAAGGAAGGGCACTGGGCTGGCAATCTTGCAGTTATACGTTTTTTGATTACCATAATCACCTCTGTAAGTCCATGTTAGACTCAAGACAACAATAGTGCTAATGGCTGTCATTTATTAAGTACCAGACACTGAGCGGGGGGACGGGGCGTGGTGGGGGGTGGTTACAGATGTTTTGTCATTTACTTAATTCTCACGGCTAACTTTATGAAGTAAATATTATGTCTCTTAATTACAGGTGAGCACACTAAGGCTTTGATGACTAAAGTGACTTTATCCAAAACCAGACAGCTAACAGTGGCAGAGCCAGGATTCAAGCATAGATAAACTTTTTTTCTTTTTTTTAAGAGACGAGATCTCACTATGTTGCCCAGGTTGGTCTCAAACTCCTGGGCCCAAGGGATCCTCCTACCCCAGCTCCCAAGTAGGTAGGATTGTAAGCATTCACCACTGCTCCCAGCTAAGCTTAGAAAAACTTTGTGATTTCAAAGCATCCATTCTTTCTAGCACCATTACATGCCTGCAGTGATAATTACCACTGTTCTTATTAATAATTCCACATTTAGAAAATACTTTATCTTAGAAGAGTAAGATTACATGGCTTAAGTATAATGTGCATATATTTTATGTATTTAGGATTTGATAATGTATATTTCAATTATTTATTGTATTATTCTATGTCAAGTGTTAAGAAAATAGACGTTCTAAAATTCACCTTAATTGAGAAATTACTTTTTATCTAAACACAGTATTTTCCTAATAATGCCAGGCTCTATTCTGTGCTAATACTATAGTGCTAGTATCACCACTACTATTTACTGAGGAGCTTCTGTTTTCCATGTATTATAACATTTAATCTTCACAGTGACCCTCAAAGATAAGTATTTTTATACTTATTTTATAGATGAGGAAACTGAGACTCAGGGTAATTAGTAAAATAGCTAAAGTTAAATAATATACGGTAAAGTCAGACACCTGGGCCTGTTTACTGCAGAGCCCTACATCATTCTCCTTCACTGAGAAACTCAAAGATACAGTCTCAGTGCCGTAGAAGCTAATCTAAAGATACTATCAGTGTAAGCTAGTAGAGCTAATAATTTACATGTATATTTTATAAATTTTTTTCTCATTTAGTTCCCACAGTAACCCTGATCAAATGGTAGTTGTGGTATAATGTAGGTGGTATTATTGTTGCTATCATTAGATATATGCTTAAATATCTGCAATTCAAGGCAGACTGGTATGATAGTTAAGAGCCAGGTGGTCGGGCGCGGTGGCTCACGTCTGTAATCCCAGCACTTTGGGAGGCCGAGGTGGGTGGATCACGAGGTCAGGAGGTCGAGACCATCCTTGCTAACACAGTGAAACCCCATCTCTACTAAAAATACAAAAAAATTAGCCAGGCGCTAATTGTGTATTGTGGCAGGCACCTGTAGTCCTAGCTACTCAAGAGGCTGAGGCAGGAGAATGGCGTGAACCTGGGAGGCAGAGCTTGCAGTGAGCCGAGATCGTGCCACTGCACTCCAGCCTGGGCGACAGAGCAAGATTCCGTCTCAAAAAACGCCAGGCAAAATGCTATGGGAATCCAAAGGGAGAAGGGAGATAACTCGATTGGGATTTAGGTAAAGCTTAGCTTAAACATTGGGAAAGATACTATCTCACCTGGGCCTTGAAAAATAACATCTCTATAGATCTATGTTATCACCAGTTAACAGAGAAGGGTGTATCTAAGAGGAGTCACTTGGTCACATAGCCAGTTGACAGAGAAGAGATTATAATTTGGTCTGCCTTACTCTTTACTTAGGACACTGACCTTCGTTTAGAATGGCACACCAGTAAAGATTTGTTGGCCCTTTGGCATCTGTTTGTAACAAAGCTAAGTCCCCGATTCTGTTGTACTCCTGAAACAATGTGAAATTGAAGGAAAGAGATAAATCACAGAAGATCAGAGTCAGCCAGATCAGCCACTCCTTGAGTCAAAGGATCTTGATCCTGCCAGGACCTCCATTACTTTGTCTGAAAAATGACTGTAGGCCAGTGTTTTTCGAACATTCACAGGCATCTGAATCATCTGGAGGGCCTATTAAAACAAAATTGCTGGGACCCACCCCCAGAGTTTCTGATTCAATAGATCTGGGTTGGAACCTGGGCATTTACGTCTAACAAGTTCACAAGTGATGTTGATGCTTCTAGGTCAAGGACCAAACTTTGAGGACCTTCTCTGAGCTCGTTTCCTCTCTAATACTCTATTGAAAAACTCTACTAATAGAATAGAAATTAGGAGGTCTGAACCATGTCGTTCCACCTCCAACTAAGTATTCCACCTTAAGCAAGACACTTAACCTTTCTCTGCCTGTTTCTTCAGTAGAGTGCAGCTCGTAGCTCCCTATGACTTAGGATGAATGAGTGAATTCAATCTCTCATTTAAAAGAAACCCCTTTTGAAAAAGAATACTGTATAAATCATCAATTGTGCATATCCATGTGTGAAGTGAAGATTCTGCTTTGACAGAATCCTTGAGGAAACTTAGTCTACCTTTAAAGTAAAAAGTTAATAGGAAATGTCTCATTTCCCTCTTCACTATTTAAAAAAAAGAAAAAAGGAAGCTTAGTGTAAGAAGTGTACCCATGGAGAATGTATTTAAAATCCAAATGACCCATAAGGGACCCCATCCTTTTTGGCAGATAAAAGTTTCCCTGCCATTTATTTGATAAATTAATTAAAAAGAACATAAATAAAAGAGAATAATAACTTAGAGCTATCTGGGCACCTGAGTCTATGAGCCCTTTAGGGCCTTGGCACCCAAAGAGAAGGGGGAAAAAAACACTGCATCTCTGAGGCTTTGAAAGTGGCCTTCCTTGAGGCATTAGAGAAGCTCTAGGGGCCCTAGGAGCTAAAGGACTGAGATGCCTGGGGCATGAGTCTGTTAGATCCACTAAAGAACCAGGAAAAAAAAATGGCTGGTAAGTAATTTTGCTATTTCATTTGGTGCAAAAGAGAAGGCAAAACACCAGAACATTCAGTGAGCAAAAGTACAAAATGTGGCTGGACGTGAATGCAGGCTGACCCCTTCTCGGGAATATTTCTAAGCCTAAATGAAGCACTCAGTGCTGAGGACAATGTACAATTCTATGCATTTTAAACCGTAGTGACCCTTTTGTTTCTCTGATAGGCGAAGATGAGGATGAATTTGAGAATTTCATGCTGCCTCTTACAGTTGCTTTTGAAACAGTATTACAAATATTCAACAACAACTTTAAACAAGAAGACGTAAAGGTGGGTTTGTTTCCAAATATGAGGAATGACAGTTTTGTTTTTTCTAGGATATCTAGATCCAGAAAAGGGCTTTGCATATCTGTGTGTACTCTTTGCCTCCTCAGACCTGCTTTCCCAATTGCATGTCTTTAATGTTTACTTTTATTTAAGCATTTTTCTAGTTTCTTATACAAGTGGACTTTGAGGTCAGCAAATAGTTTTGGACAGTCAGTTCGTGATAAGATGACATAGATTTGTCTCCTCTGGCAGTTACTGTCTTTAATAGGATATTTCTTCTGGGTACACCACTTTAAACACCCCTATTCCCTCATCTGTCCTGCACTGTTAGGTTTCAACAGATCTATATGGAGGAATGCACAAACATACACATACTAAAACACTACATCTCTAAATATTTTTTAAACAAGAATTTATATAAATCAAGACTTTATTAAATGGCTAGGCATATATGTATAAATAGGAACTGGTCTTGAAGTATTGCATTCTTAAACGGAACAAAGTGATTAGGATAACTGATAGCTAAATAAGGTTTTTATGTGCCTGTGGGAGCCATATTAGGATTGATTTGACAAGTCAGTTCAGCTGTGGCAACAGTCATAATATCTAAGACAACATTATGTTTTATTAGTAAAATCCTTAAGTGTAGCAAGCTGTCTGTGACAAAACAGCCCCATATTTTAAGGTGGGGGATGGGAAGCACAAGCGCTCCTAAATAGAAATAGTATCTTCTGAAATTACAATGTATCAGGGCAATATTAAATAAATTGACACTGATTATTATTTTTAACAGACTAATAAATGCACTCCAGAGAATGTAGACACCTTTGTTGGTGATAATTGAGTCATATATTTCATAGTTATTTGAAGTATGTTGGAAATATTAACCATCTTTTGCATAGTGTCTCTTCACCAAAAAAAAGAAAACAAAAACAAAAAAACTAGCAGTAAGAAGCCAAATAGAAAAATGATGCCCTTTGATAATTATCTTTATGTAATTCTTCTACCAAAAAATAATCAGCCAAATGCTATACCTCTTAATTTAAAAGAATTTTTGAAATTAATGTTTATCAGCATGCTATAGTTATAGAATTTTAAAACCAAAAGAAGGATCTTACAGATTCTCTTTGTGTTTATAGTCTTCCTGAAATTCTTCACCAGAGTTTCCACTCAGGTTAGCTGTGTCTTTTAGATGTCTTCCAAATATTTTCAGTGACCAACAAAATCTTTGCAGCTTTTAGGTTGCTATTTCTGCCCTTTATCAAAAAGAAGCAGTGAAGTTGAAAAACATCATCTTTATGAAAATTACGTCTGTCTCATCTGAAGATTTCATTATATTCCAAGACCATTTTGTTGTAATACCATCTAGTTTGATAGAAACCATCTTCCTAGAGTCATTTTTAATGGAGTTCCAGTGATATATCCCTAAACCAGCAAGTTCTTAACGACCCTGGAAAGTGACTGCTTGATTACACTTTAACGGTATTTGCAAATAAAATCACAAGTAATTAAGGGGAAATCTCCAGGCTTTTGAGCAAGTTTGATGCATGATAACTGCCTGATTCAGCTTCATCTAGAGTAATGCTGTGTAGGCAACAGCTACTGAGATCAATAGCAACGTAATGATAGTGGCAGAATTAAGTGAGTAACCTGAGAACTGTGCCTCAGAATGCATGCAGCTGCCACGAACCAAGGCCACACAGTGCACTCCGTGCTTCCGTCCTAAATGTTCATCAAAAGACGCCCTGCAGGAAAATGGAGTTAGATGCTCTTTATTGCTGATCGTGTCTCTTGCCACATTTATCAGGGAAATTGGATTAGCAGTTGGCAGCTGCAGGTAGACAAGATTCTGCAGTGATTAAATATGCAGCTTGGCTGCATTTGTTGTGACAGACCTTTAGTAAATTCTACTGTAAGCACCATCTGTCTAATTTGTATAAAGAAAACTTGGTGCTTTAAGCTACCGATAAAAAACTAAATCTGTTGCTTTATCATAAACAAAACTTTTGCACTAAATGCTTTTAAATGTAATTTATTAGGTTAAGGCTATTTTTCTATCATGATGAATAAATAATACATGCAAAAGTGCTTTCAGGTACTTCATTTTGCAAGTACTAGAGATAAAAACATTTCTGTTTTGTTCTTCAATAAAGTATTTAGTATTCCAATCCACAGGAGGTGATGCTGTTAAAATATCTCTATGAAAATGCCGCAGGACTGCTAAATTCATTTAATTTGCAACTCTTACCAGGATTTTCTAACTCCCTATTTATAGATATTTTCAAATGCAGATTTCCGGATAAACTTAAACATTAAGGACCTGTGTTGCCAAATTGAAATACAGTTGTGAGAGGTGGAAATGCAGCAAAAGTGTTAAATTTATAGCTTTATTTTCTTACTTATTCTTAATAAAATTGAAGAAAACACTGAAATTTTGTCTTGGGTTTTTCTCTTCCAAGTAAAGGGGAAAAGGAAAAAATACTCTGACAAATCCCGGCTTTAGAGTACTCTTTCAAAACATATGTTTCCCCTATAATTGTGTCCATGGTAAAATATAGTCCTGTACTCCCCTGACTCATGCATCAGTTTTGTTTTGGTCATGACATCATCAGTTTCAAGGAAAATGAATGAAAACTTCTCAGAGAAAGAGAAGCAGTTAAATAGGAACCTGCTATCTTTAGTCCTTTCGTAAAAACTCCACAATGTTAAATTATTTAAAATCCTTGATTTTCAGCATGTGCACATTAAAAGTTTTCGCACTAAGTGCCAAATGTTGCAAACAGCACTTTAACAGAATGATTTTGCTTTGATCCCTGTAGCAGTTCCTGAATAATTTATCACAGGTTATTGCCTTAATTCTGGAGAGGGATAGAGCAATAAAGGCAGATGAAAACACTCCAGTTGAAACACCTTGGGGCCTGCTCATTCCTCTGACACGGCTCTTTTGTTGGAACTATTTAGAGGTTATTAAGATGTGTCTTCAGAATTAAGAGTATGCTGTAAGGATGAAGACAGCCATCTTAATTCTAAAGACAAAGCACAATGACCCTTCACCTTCTTTTTCTTTGTTGTTATTATATAGTAGAATTATGAGGATAATATTATAGCTGCCCCCAGTAGTGCCACTACAGTAAAGGGTCTGTCAGACTTTCCATTAGAAACCCTGTTTTGGGGGTCAGAGTGGAAGGAGCCTCGTTTCAGCTGTTTCCCAGCCCATTCGTCTCACACTTGGCACACAGACAACTGTTCACCATGCAGCAGACTGAAGAACTCAGCACTGTTTCTCCCTAACTATCCAAAAAGGAATCCATAGGGTTAGATCCCCAGACCTGTCCCACTCCCCAAAACAGCCTCACTAAAAATACAAGAGTCTGTCACTCTTTAGATCAATCTTGTGTTGACCAACTATAGGAGAAAGGCAACTTTTAAAATAAAACTGTTTGCACTATTTTAAATGACATGGTAAACTGTAGCTCCTCCTTTCCTCAAATTTAATAAGATCACCTCTCACGCTCAAATCACTTAGTAGGCTGGTTGAGCTCTTAGTTAACAGCTTTTCTTTTTCATATCGGGGCTGGATACGTTTTGGCTATTGAGAAAACACTGTCTTTAGTGTTGTTTGTGTATCCATGTAGATTATTGCAGTATTACCTGCTGCTTTGAGATAAAAGATACTGTTTGAGCATAAGAAATCTATTTCTTATTCACATTAACACTGAATTTTTCCGTTCAGTTGAATTCATTTAAAACATTATTGTATGCTTCCTCTGTAGTAACATTTTCTAGAATGAAACATTGATATAATTTCATAGCCACATTTTGCCACTTTAAAAAAAAAGCCAATAGATTTGAGTCCTATAGACCACTTCCATTAATTTGACATCGTTTAAGGAATGAAAAAAATTGTGATAAAATAAAAAATTAATCTTTCTGTATAACAAGGATAGTCTAAAATATTCTAAGAGCTTTTTGTACCAGACACAAAGAGTAAAACTCATGGTTCTTGTTGACTAATTTAAATGGTAGATATCTCATGTGTATGTGGAAGCTTAAAATTATTTGAAGCATAGCCTGAAACTTGTAAGTGTACCCAATAAAAATAGAACAAAAAGCCTACTTTAATAGAAACACTGCAAAGCCATGGAGTCAGAATAGAATAGTTTGAAGAAGGCTTCTTAGAAGATGTATTTTGTTCTGGAGGCTGCCAGGAATGTGAAAAGCTGAGAAAGAGAGGAACAGGCTCCAGGTGGTGAAAAAAGGCTATATAAAAAGGCAAAATGTTTAAAAACAAATGGCAGGTTACATGAGGGAACTACAAGGAGGCCAGCTGGTTATAGAAAAACAAGAACTGGTGAGAGTATGAGAAAAAAAGGAGTAAGTAATTTAAAGGAGCAGAAACAAAAATTCAGAGTTTTCAAGATTCAGAAATTCAGATAACCATCATTCTGTGAACTGTTAGACAGTATAGAAACTGAATATTCCTATAAATAACATCCAGTTATATTGAGTCACCTCTTAGGCAGAAAGAATGGAGAGGATGAGAAATTCTAGATACTTCTGAGAGTTAAACTATTATTTGCTACTTTGAAATTAAATTAATTGAATCAGCCATTAAGAGGAGGGTCAGGATTCACTGTTTGCTTAATAATAATTTGAACTCCTTCCTAAAGAGGTTTTCATTTATTACCAAAGTGTGAGAAAAGAGAAAATCTGGTAGGAAAAAAAAGTTCAGAGACCATTTTCTAGCTGAGTATTTGCAATGAAACAGTATCTTTAGAAGTCACAGTTGTATATCTCAATTATCCCACCCCCTTGTTTTGTAATTATGTTTATTTGTGCTCTTTGTTCTGACATTCTAGCATCTGTTCATGGGTTTTCTTCTTCTCTTCCCAAGCATCAGCCTAAGGACAGCTTAATTAAGAGACCAGAGTACAAGTCAGATCTCTTCTATTCAAGAGTCAAGTTTTTGGTTTTTTTCTCTAAAACTAAAGACTTATGGAACATTTACTGTGTATCGGGCTCTGCTAGGCATTTTCACATAAATTTATCACATTTATTTGTCACAGTGCTTCTGTGAGAAATGCATTATTAGCCCCTTTTATAGATGACAAAAGTGAGCCTGATAAATTGCCTTGCCTTAAGTCTTAAAGCTGGGATTCAAATTCAAGTCTTATGACATCAAATATAGAACTCTTTTCCTTACATCTTCCTCGCTTGGGGAATGTGACTGCCATTCTGTGTATATCATAGTACCAGTAGGTCACTTGGCCAGTTTTATTTTGTCCTAAAGTTATTAAGGATATTCATTAGGAATTTTTAAATGCCAGTGCCTTTCTAGGATAGACTCTAAATTATGTTGTGGGACCGCTTGCATGCAAGCCAATGTTCAAGATTTGCTGTTATTAAATAATGTCTAGACCCTGTACATATCTGTTTTGTGTAATTATCAATCCTCATCTTTTTTTTCTGATTTGGCATTGTTCAGAAACAAAGTATATTAAGACTCTAAATGCTTAGCTACGCTACTGGAATTATGACTTAGCTAAATTTATAAGAAGTAAAGTGGAGTTGATCAGCAGATTTGATGGTCTGTTTAAAGAGTCTGTGCTTTCCTGTAGAAAGAGGTCTGAACGAGACATTTTAGCTAATGAATCAAAATCAGATATGTGGTCATTATTGCCTGATTATTACTCCATCTGCTCTGCGCTAACGTGAAAATCAATTACTGTGTCTCTTTCCCACTGACAGCGTATGTTGATCGGGCTGGCAAGAGATCTTCGAGGGATTGCCTTTGCACTGAACACAAAGACCAGCTACACCATGCTGTTTGACTGGATGTATCCTTATTACACTGTGACAATACCAGCTCTGTGCACAGAGGGATGCCAGGCCCCTCACTTTCGTTTAATAGTATGGCACAGTAGGGAAGAGGAAACAAAGCTAAATGAACTAATGTGTAATCAGCTAAAAATTACAGCACAGTGGCAGCAGAGCAGATAACTGAGCACAGTATTTGGAGACCCAGCTCAGAGAGGTCACTTTTTTGGTGCCGTTAAATATTGATAACTTAAAAATGACTTCCCCCAAATGATTGTTGGTGTTGGAGTTGAAGGGATAATCTGGCTAACATCTTTAGGGATCAATGAATCCTACCATTTGGCATTTTTGAGGGAAGATTTGAATCTCCATCTCAATTAGCAAGGCTGGGAAGATCATTTTATCTCTTCAAAGCCTAGCTCATCATGCCACAGTTTTTCATTATCATGAAAATAATTAATGGACATGAAAAGGGAAAAATAAATAAGTCAAGATTTGTCATTTGGTGTAAAATTTGAATTGACCTTTGCCAAGGGTTAGTACAGACAGAAAAAAAAAAAAATCCCCCACAGAAATGCCTTATCATGTAAGAGTTAAAAGAGCGTAGACTTTGGTGATAGACAGACCAGGCTTAAAATCCCAGCTCTTCATCTACTGTGTTGTTCATGTCTTTTATGCATGAAACCATCAGAGCATGTGAAAAAAATTATATAATCTGAAAGCTAATTTACTTTTTAATCTAAACTATTTCTCAGTTACTTTGTTTAAACCCTTCTTTTCTAAAGTTTCCTGTAAATTAAATTGCAATAGAAACTTCTTAAAGGTAACTGTCAACTACTATGCCACAGTTATGGCCAAAAATATAACTAACAGGGGATCTAGGCATGTTTTAGGGAGTACTCTACATATTATAAAAATTTTTAAACATTAATTTGATACTGACATATCTTTAATTATTATTAAAATATACTTTATCAGATTTATGTACCCAGAGAAGGGTTACAGATAAAATTTTTATGTCATTGAGTAATTATGCACATCGTTTATATCTACATATAATATGTACAGAGATTATGAAATTTCAACATGGAAGGTCGTAAAATTCTCTTAACAATGACAGTTAAACTGGAATTATATATGACCCTTTTATTTCTGCCTTTTTTTTAATTTTTAAGAGACAGGGTCTTGTATGTTGCTCAGGCTGGACTCAAACTCCTGGGCTCAAGCAATCCTCCCACCTCAGCCTCCCAACTAGCTGGGACTGTGGGACTACAGGTGTGCTCCACTGCACCCAGCTTGACTCTTTTATTTCTCTAAACATAAAGAGCAACTCTCAAAATCAAAATTTTCATTATTTGAAAAATAATAAAAGTCTACTTTGGGCACTGTAATATCGATGGTGATCTTGAAACCAGTCTACAACTCTAGGCTATCTAGTGATTAACATTTCATGTTTTTCTCTTCAACAATTTCAACCAAGAGTCAAGGTCAGAAACCTTCCCCTCAGTGTCAAAGAAGAACTGTCTGCCATAATTGATACTGCCCAAAGTTTAGAGAAGATACGGTATTGTTTTCCATTTCCTTATTTAGCTCCTTTGGGGGTAGCGGGGGAACCTTTCTGAAATGAAACTTTTGTCCAGCAGATGGCAGAAAATAGCAAACGGAAAATCTTGGGACTTAATGTTTTGTTGTGAACTAGAAACCTTTGTCTCCTCCATTTGACCATAGATGTTGAAGTTATCAGGGTTAGGGGCGGAGAGAAGTGTCAGTTATGCCGGAAGCTGTGTTACATTGCCAAATGGGGTGGTTTGGTACTGGCGTTGCTTATAATAATTGAGTTTCAGTAGCAAATCAGCTTCCTTGGGAAAAGGCCAAGGGCTTTTCATAATTGTATTGACAACAAAATGAATATGATAAATGGTGTTCATTCAGTTGAGACAAGATTTATAGTTTTCCTTTGGGCGAGGGATGAAGAGCAAATATTTATAATAATAGTAAAATTTGTTTAAAAGTTATATTATTTGATAATTCAAAAAGCTTTATTAAAATATTTTGAAATACTTTAAGCAGTTTCAGGTGATAAAGTACAGATTCTTTTCAAAGTATTCAAGTAATGCAAAAATGAATAAGTATGATAAAAAAATGCCATGGATATGAAAGTCATTTATGCTTCCTGAAATATTGATATGTCAAACCGTCAGTGATGATTTCCACATTACTGCTGGGGAAAGTTTATTTGCCTTTTATCCACATAAATGTGTGTTCTTTAATTTGTTATACAATCCTTAGCATGCAGAAGAAACATCCTGTAAGAGCACATGTCATCTTAAAGTCAAAATGCATTTTATTTATGGTGATTATTTGATAAAATGCTATTTTAGTGGTTAGCTATTTAATTCAAAAACATTTCTATAAACACTGACTGCATTAACTGCCACACAAACTACATTGCCTTTCACTCTGTCCTTCCAAAACTAAATTGCCTGAAACTACACAGCAACCATCTTGATAAATGGTTTCCAGGGCTGGAGAATTGAAGGAGGATCATTGACATACTTCTTTGCCCCTATAATGGGAATGCAACAATAAGAAAACACTTTATCATGCAGTGCATCTGATCTCCTTGTTTAAAGTTTTCCTAGATCATACTTAAACTGAAGTATCAAAAATCCAGAGGGAAGTTGGGGAAAAAATTAATAATTTGTATGACATTATTTCCTCACATGCAGTCTTTTAACTTTAAAATCTGATCATTGAGCTCACTGATTTTTAATCAGGAAGTCAGTGCTGTTATACAATAGCAAGGCAAGATAACAAGATACATAGAGGAGCACAAACTTTGGAATAGGACAGTCCTAGATTCCAGTCCTGGATTCATCACTTAAACTGTGGGTCTTGAGTAAGCTGCTTAATATCCCAGAATCACAGTTTCGCTTTCCATAAAACAAGACTAATAATACCTATCTCACAGGTATGTTGTAAGAAGTGTCATGATTCTGTGATTATGTAAAGGGCCCAGTACAGTGGCTGTCATAAAGTAAATACTCTACAGCTGTTGTTAGTTCTGTTCCCTGATACATAATGAGACAAAGGAATCCCATTTGCTTACTTATTCAGCAAAGTGGGCTAAGGGCCGTGCTAGGTTCATGAGGAATATAGATCCTACCCCAAACAAAGTCAGTTTCTTATTTACATAAATTACTATAATCAAATATAGAAAGTGCTAAGAGCCATAACAAAGATACAAACAGGACAGTGAGTGCATTTAGCTGGGGAATCAGAAAGGGCTCTGGAAAGGTGAAGGTGTTTCCTTGGGTCTTACCAAATAAGTAGGATTGGACCATATGGAAATAGGAAGAAATACAGGTTTTCGGTTGGCCTAGGCATCAGGTTTAGGGAGTCAGTAGTGAAGATGTTTTGTTACAGATACCACTCATTTTATGGTTGGAAATGTAGTTTGTTTGGAACTCTTGAATATCATTCTAAGGAACTTAGACCCTTATTCCATAGATAGTATAAAGAAACTAATGGTTTTGATTGACTAAGAAAATCAGAATTGTTTTCAAGAAGAAAGTAATTGGCAATATCATTTTGGGCAAACTGAAATAGAGAAGAAAGTAAAGCTGAAAATTCACTGTTCAGCAAGCTTTTTTTTTTTTTTTTTAGTTTTATTTCTGTGCCAGGCAAAAGGAATGCAAGAATGAATAAAATGATTGCTCTTTAGAAGCCCACTCTCTAGTTGATTACACATGACTAATAAGCAATAAAATGTCAGTGTGTTATAACAAAGATGCATGCAAAGGGCTATATGAGCATGTATGAGAAAAAGAGCAGTGCTTTTTGCAAGATAGAGAAAGCTTCTCAAGAGAAGTGAAAGTTGAGCTAAGCCTTGAAAGATGGATAGGCATTGGCCAGACACAAGAGAGGAAAGGCTTCCAGCAGCAGTCCCCTTGTGAACAAAGGTTCAGATGTTTACATATTCATGGAGTACCTTTAAGCTCTGAACTGGCAAGCTATTTCTATTCTGGAGCCACATCCCCAAACCCTTGTCTCCTAACACTTTTAATGAAAATTCTTTTGCCTTCTGGTATTAACAACTGATGAATGAATGTATGGATGGACAGATGGATGGATGGATGGATGGATGGATGGATGGACGGATGGATATTGTAAAGAAGCAAACCTGATACTTTTCACATTTTCATATTTGGTATCCTATAAGGCAGTGTCATATCATTAATGCCTTTGATTTTTAATTTATCTGATGTGGACCTTAGAAATTCATTGAGAAGATCTCAGTGAAAGCAATTAGATCTGTGCTTTTACCTAACGGCCCCCATTCTCTTCTTCCTACTCATATATACATAGTCCTCACAAGGCCATTGGAAAATCAAACTCCTAGAGTGGGTTCTGGTTCTCACCCTGTAATTGAGCCTGGCACTCTCACTCTGCAGCGCTTTTAACCTCTCTATTGTGCTTTCCAATAATCCCTCATTTTCTCTGTGGCAGTCACCTCTGTCAGAAGCATATTAGAATTGGCACCACTCTCATTCCACACAGAAAAAGGAGCATCCCCTTATATCTCCCTGCCTTATCCCATAGTGAATAGTGTGTGCTCTGAAAAATATCGTGGTCCTAATGCCATTATAGAATGCCTTGCAGAGGCCTATGTGTGCCTCTGGTATTCTTAGGTTCTGAGATTTGGGTTGGATCCATTTTCTCATGAGCCTTCCAGATGCATTCCCACTAATGAGTTTGTGCTCAGGAGGTCCCTTGGTGGAATACTTTCTCACCTGTGCCCCTGTGGCATTGGTTCAGAATTTCTATACTCAAAGCATCCCTATTATATGTTGGTCACCCTGATTTGAGCATGTATTCCCCAAGATTAAAAGCTATATCTTCCTGGCCAGGCATGGTGGCTCACACCTGTAATCCCAGCACTTTGGGAGGCCAAGGTGGGCAGATCATGAGGTCAAGAGATCAAGACCATCTTGGCCAACATGGTGAAACCCCGTCTCTACTAAAAATACAAATATTAGCCAGGCATGGTGGCGCTCGCCTGTAGTCTCAGCTACTCGGGAGGCTGAGGCAGGAGAATCGCTTGAACCCAGGAGGCAGAAGTTGCAATGAGCCAAGATCACGCCGCTGCACTCCAGCCTGGCAACAGAGCGAGACCCTGTCAAAAAAAAAAAAAAAAAGGCTATATCTTTCTTAACTCTGGATCCCCAGCCCTTAGCATAGTACATAGCACATGGTATCTACATCTATCAAAAATAACAGCTTTTCTAGTCCATAGAAACAAAACAGTAAGTTGTCTGGTAACAGTCAAAATAAAGTTAATCAAGTGGACTGACTTTATTTTTGTTATTTTCGTCCAACTGAAACCTTATTCTCACATATACACTCGCTTCTTACCCCCTTCCCTGCCTTATTTTCCTTTGTAGTACTTTTTTTTTTGAGACAGAGTCTCACTGTGTCACCCAGGCTGGAGTGCAGTGGTGCAATCTTGGCTCACTGCAACCTCTGCCTCCCGGGTTCAAGCAATTCTTGTGCCTCAGCCTCCCGAGTAGCTGGGATTACAGGCGAGCGCCACTATGCCTGGCTAATTTTTATGTTTTTAGTAGAGACAGGGTTTCACCATGTTGCCCAGGCTGGTCTCGAACCCTTGGCCTCAAGTGATCCACCCACCTCAGCCTCCCAAAGTGCTGGAATTATAGGTATGAGCCACCATGCCTGGCTTTCTTTGAAGTGCTTTCTAATGTATATTTATTTTGTTTACTGGAATATAAATTCCATGAGGGCAGGGATTTTCTTTTCTTTTTTTTTAATTTTTTTTAATTTTTTTTTATTTTTTTGTTTACTGGTGTCTCTGGAAAGTGTCAAACAATGCTTGTTATAGAATAGGACTTCAGAAAATAGTAGATAAGAAAACTGTTTCAGTATATACAAATGCAGCCTTAACATGGTATGTCTGTCTAATAGAAGAAAGTGTTGCTTTTTGCACTTTTAGGAAGCATACCACTCTTAAAGTTATAGATGGCTTATTTTCATTGAACGTCATGTGAACTGTTTTCTAAAGCTCCCAAGTGAAATACACAATTAAATAGTTCTAATCAAATAAGCTACACTTCATTTTTAGGTTGCAAGTTTATAGCAACAAATATGTATTGAAATCTATTTTGTGCCGGGCCATGCATTCAATAAGTACTTAGTATATGCCCTCAAAAAGCTTATAATAGAAGAGATATACAAGTACTATGATTGTGCTAGCACCAGGTTCCGCCACCATACACAGGAGACATCCTAACCCATTAGGGAGACGTAGGAGGCAAGTGCATGTGATGTCAGAGAAGGCCTCCTGGGATAGTTGACACCTATATTGAAATCTGACATTCAAATAGAAATTAGCAGGAAGATGGTAGGGTCTCTGCTCTTTAGAAATGCACCATCTACTGGGGCAGACAAATAACACAAGCAACCAGCCCTAACATACTGTGTTGTAAGAGAGAGATGGTCCTGAGTGCTCACTGAACATAGATGAGGAAGAGACTGATGCCTTTGGATAAAATAGAGAAAACATCGCATGGGAGGTAAAACCTGAGCTAGGTATTGAAAGACAGGGATACGTTAGAGAGAAGAAGTGGTTTATAAGGGAATGGAGACAAGAGCTGGCATTAGTGGGTTTGCGGGGAGTTATGAAAAGCTAAATCATAGAGCAGAAATGCTAAGAGATGAAGCTGGAGGTAGGCAAGAACCAAATCTTAAAGGACCTTGAACACTGTGCTAAGGAGTTTGAAATTTATTCTAAGAGCAAGGAAGAAAATTGTGATGACCTCACCATGGAGATTTCTACCCAGACCACACCGAAAAGAAACACCATTAAGTGATTTAGTTTAGCGTTTTGATCTGAAACAAAAGACAAGTATGTTGGAAAACATCAGAAAGAGACTTGAGGATTGGGAAAAGAGAAGAGAAATGAAGGCAGTGACATAGAGTTTTTCTGCTACAGTTTGGGACCTTAATCCTATATTCATATGTCTACTTGGCAAGGAGATACCCAGTATAGATTAAAGGGCCAGTGGAGCTGGGTCAGTTTTCCAGGTTCTGATGGCCTTCAGCCATCAGAGGCATATACTCCTTAGTATTAATAAGGATGTTAGAGAATGTCTCCTTGTGTGTACATGGGACTATCTTTAGTGACACTGATGTTGAGTAGATTAATAGTTACCCAAAGCTTTTCTTCAAGCCAACATCCCAGATATTCCTTGGAGCTACAGTGAGACCAAAAAGAACAATTCAACAATATTTTTTAAAAAGAATAATGTAATTTTGAAACTGAGAGATATGTGAGGTTTATTACTAGTTCCTTCTACTTTTACATATTTTTTAATTTCATAATAAAAATATTTTTCTAAGTAGTATAGTACCCAAGAAGCTGATAATAATGACTCAAATGTATTTTATCCTCATTTACTGTATTTATTTTCCTTTCCTACAACATTAGGCATAAATCTTTAAATGTGCTGCTTATATGACACTTTTAAAATGTGTATTTTATTTATACAGTATTCTAAGAACAAAGCAATATAACATGTAGGATATGTTACAAATAACAAATCACCAGCAACCCCAAAAATGTATGTATATCTGTGCAGGTTAGGGAGCGCAATTTATAAAATGCCATTGTATAGTATAAACATAGAACAAATTAGTATAAATATAGAACAAATGTGGACTCCCTGTGTGTGTGTGTGTGTGTGTGTGGCACTAATTTTCAGGAACAGTATTTCTTTAGACCCTTAAATTCTTTAACAGACTTTATAAAAGGTACCCAACATATCTTCCCCTTCTTCAGAACGCTGTTGAACGGTGGTATGGAGAGCCAGCATGTACAACTCCCATCTTGAAACTTATGGCAGAACTTATGCAAAACAGGTAAGCAGTGTGACAGGCAGTCAAAAAAAACAGTCCACTATTAGCAGAAATCTCCAACAGTCAGACTTTCTTTTTTGGTTTGTGTATTTCCAAGGTAGTTAGCAAGAGCCCAGGAACCAAGACTTAAGATGATTAGTGAAAACAGAATTAGAGACATAAGATTGAGGCCTTTTGAGAGAAAGAAGTACAGTATACTTGGCTGTCTACGGGGACTAGGGAAATGGAAAATAAATTGGAAGACTGCAGCCACCATTATTTAAAAATTCAAAGGTACAAAATGAAGGGAGGGCAGCTATTTTAACTATTTCATTGCTTAAATGCAATTCTATAGAATTTTAAAGCAGGAAAGAAGTTTAGAGGTCTCTGAGTTGAGATGCTTTATTTGATGGATAAGGAAACTGGTTCTCACAGCAATTCATGGGAACATAGTTTGCCTCAGAAGCTCTGGGAATTATTCCTGCTTTCACTTCTAAGGTATGCTTCTTCCTTTATGCCAAGATGCATGTATTTGGATGATTTATACACTCACAGTTTTCATTGAGAGAGCAACTATAATACTTCTCTGAAATTGCCCAGTTGACTTTATAATTTGCATAGATTGGCAGAAATTCAAATATTTTGCATATAAATATTAACAAAGATGTAGCTAAAAGAGAAAATCTGGCAATAAGCTAATTGGGTTTAAAATATGTCATTGTGGATATGGCTTAGCACCAAATTACATGTCACTTAGCCATCCTGTTTCATCAGTCGCCCTTTATAAACTGTGTGTTTAGAAGGGAGGTATCCAGACAGGGAAGGGTATGGGTTGCAGCTCTAATGTTATCTCTGGTGCTGAGTTTTTCACAACAATAATTTAAAATTTTTACCCTAAAACAAGAGATGAAAAAAGACCTTGCAAATAAAAAAAATGTGTGTATCATTTTTTTTAAAGCTGTTCATTTGTAAAAGCCACCCTCATAGGTGCCTTAAAGGAAGGGTGGCTTTGTACTTTATATTAGAAATTTAGTTTGCTTTTTAATTATATTTCCATTTTTTCAACCAGAAAATTGAAATTATGTATTACTGATAGAACATTTAATGCTAAAGGAAAAAAATCATTGAATTGTATATTATAAAGTATTTTTTGTCAGTCATAGGCAGATGATTTTTTTTTTTAATTTTACTTTAAGTTCTGGGATACATGTGCAGAATGTGCAGGTTTGTTACATAGGTATACATGTGCCATGGTGGTTTGCTGCACCTATCAACCCATCACCTAGGTTTTAAGCCCCATATGAATTAGGTATTTGTCCTAATGCTCTCCATCCCCTTGCCCCCCATCCCCCAACAGGCCCCAGTGTGTGATGTTCCCCTCCCTGTGTCCATGTGATCTCATTGTTCAACTACCACTTATGAGTGAGAACATGTGGTGTTTGGTTTTCTGTTCCTGTGTTAGTTTGCTGAGAATGATGGCTTCCAGCTTCATCCATGTCCCTGCAAAGGACATGAACTCATTCTTTTTTATGGCTGCATAGTATTCCATGGTGTATATGTGCACATTTTCTTTATCCAGTCTATCATTGATGGGCATTTGGGTTGGTTCCAAATCTTTGCTATTGCAAATAGTGCTGCAGTAAACATACATGTGCATGTACGTTTACAGTAGAATGATTTATAATCCTTTGGTATATACCCAGTAATGGGATTGCTGGGTCAAATGATATTTCTGGTTCTAGGTCCTTGAGGAATCACCACACTGTCTTCCACAGTGGTTGAACTAATTTACACTCCCACCAACAATGTAAAAGCGTTACTATTTCTCCACAGCCTCACCAGCATCTGTTTCCTGACTCTTTAATGATCGCCATTCTAACGAGCATGAGATGGTATCTCATTGTGGTTTTGATTTGCATTTCTCTAATGACTAGTTATGATGAGCTTTTTTTCACATATTTGTTGGCCACATAAACATCTTCTTTTGAGAAGTGTCTGTTTATATCCTATGCCCACTTTTTGATGGAGTTGTTTGTTTTTTTGTTGTAAATTTGTTTAAGTTCCTTGTAGATTCTGGATATTAGACCATTGTCAGATGGGTAGCTTGCAAAAATTTTCTTCCATTCTGTAGGTTGCCTGTTCACTCTGATGATAGTTTCTTTTGCTGTGCAGAAGCTGTTTAGTTTGATTAGATCCCGTTTGTCAATGTTGGCTTTTGTTGCAATTGCTTTTGGTGTTTTCATCATGAAGTCTTTGCCCATGCCTATGTCCTGAATGGTATTGCCTAGGTTTTCTTCTAGGATTTTTAGGGTTTTGGTTTCTACATTTAAGTCTTTAATCCATCTTGAGTTAATTTTTGCATAAGGTGTAAGGAAGGGGTCCAGTTTCAGTTTTCTGCATATGGCTAGCCAGTTTTCCCAGCACCATTTATTAAATAGGAGATCGTTTCCCCATTGCTTGTTATTGTCAGGTTTGTCAAAGATCAGGTGGTTGTAGATGTGTGGTGTTATTTCTGAGGCCTCTATTCTGTTCCATTGATCTATATATCTGTTTTGGTACCAGTATCATGCTATTTTGGTTACTGTAGCCTTGTAGTATAGTATGAAGTCAGGTAGCATGATGCCTCCAGCTTTGTTCTTTTTGCTTAGGATTGTCTTGGCTATACGTGCTCTTTTTTGGTTCCATATGAAATTTAAATTAGTTTTTTCTAGTTCTGCGAAGAAAGATACTGGTAGCTTGATGGGAATAGCATTTAATCTATAAATTACTTTGAGCAGGATGGCCATTTTCATGATACTGATTTCTTCCTATCCATGAGCATTGAATGTTTTTCCATTTGTTTGTGTCCTCTCTTACTTCCTTGAGTAGTGGTTTGTAGTTCTCCTTGAAGAGGTCCTTCACGTCCCTTATAAGTTGTGTTCCTAAGTATTGTATTCTCTTTGTAGCAATTACAAATGGGAGTTCACTCATGATTTGGTTCTCTGCTTGTCTATTGTTGGTGTATAGGAATGCTTGTGATCTTTGCACATTGATTTTGTATCCTGAGACTTTGCTGAAATTGCTTATCAGTTTAAGGAGTTTTTGGGCTGAGACAATGGGGTTTTCTAAATATACAGTCATGTCATCTGCAAACAGAGACAATTTGACTTCCTCTCTTCCTGTCTGAATACCCTTTATTTCTTTCTCTTGCCTGATTGCCCTGGTCAGAACTTCCAATACTTCGTTGAATAGGAGTAGTAAGAGAAGGCATCGTTGTCTTGTGCTGGTTTTCAAAGGGAATGCTTCCAGCTTTTGCCCGTTCAGCATGATATTGGCTGTAGGTTTGTCATAAATAGCTCTTATTATTTTGAGATATGTTCCGTCAATGCCTAGTTTATTGAGAGTTTTTAGCATGGAGGGATGTTGAATTTTATCAAAGGCCTTTTATGCATCTGTTGAGATAATCATGTGACTTTTGTCATTGGTTCTGTTTATGTGATGGATTATGTTTATTGATTTGCATATGTTGAACCAGGTTTGCATCCCAGGGATAAAGCCAACTTCATCGTAGTGGATAAGCTTTTTAATGTGCTGCTGGATTCGGTTTGCCAGTATTTTATTGAGGATTTTCACTTCAATGTTCATCAGGGATATTGGCCTGAAATTTTCTTTTTTTGTTGTGTCTCTGCCAGGTTTTGGTATCAGGATGATGCTGGCTTCATAAAATGAGTTAGGGAGGGGTCTGTCTTTTTCTATTGTTTGGAATAGCTTCAGAAGGAATGGTAGCAGCTCCTCTTTGTACCTCTGGTAGAATTTGGGTGTGAATCTGTCTGGGCTTTTTTTGTTTGGTAGGCTATTAATTACTGCCTCAATTTCAGAACTTGTTATTGGTCTTTTCAGGGATTTGACTTGCTCCTGGTTTAGTCTTGGGAAGGTGTATGTATCCAGGAATTTATCCATTTCTTCTAGATTTTCTAGTTTGTTTGTGTAGAGGTGTGTATAGTATTCTCTGACGGTAGTTTGTATTTCTGTGAGATCAGTGGTGATATCCCCTTTATCATTTTTATTGTGTCTATTTGATTCTTCTCTCCTTTATTAGTCTAGCTAGTGGTCCATCTATTTTGTTAATTTTTTCAAAAAAGCAGCTCCTGGATTCATTGATTTTTCTAAGGGTTTTTCGTGTCTCTATCTCCTTCAGTTCTGCTCTGATCTTAGTTATTTCTTGTCTTCAGCTAGCTTTTGAATTTGTTTGCTTTTGCTTTTCTAGTTCTTTTAATTGTGATATTAGGGTATCTATTTTAGAGCTTTCCAGCTTTCTCTTGTGGGCATTTAGTGCTATAAATTTCCCTCCTAACACTGCTTTAGCTGTGTCCCAGAGATTCTGGTACATTGTCTCTTTGTTCTCATTGGTTTTAAGGAACTTATTTTTTCTGCCTTAATTTTGTTATTTACCCAGTAGTCATTCGGGAGCAGGTTGTTCAGTTTCCATGTAGTTTTGTAGTTTTGAGTGAGTCTCTTAATCCTGAGTTCTAATTTGATTGCACTGTGGTCTGAGAGACAGTTTGTTATGATATCTGTTCATTTGCATTTGCTGAGGTGTCTTTTACTTCCAATTATGTGGTCAATTTTAGAATACACGCTGTGTGACGCTGAGAAGAATGTATATTCTGTCGATTTGGGGTGGAGAGTTCTGTAGATGTCTATTAGGTTTACTTGGTCCAGAGCTGAGTTCAAGTCCTAAATATCCTTGTTAATTTTCTGTCTCATCGATCTGTCTAATATTGACAGTGGGGTGTTGAAGTCTCCCACCATTATTGTGTGGGAGTCTAAATCTCTTTATATGTCTCTAAGAACTTGTTTTATGAATCTAGGTGCTCCTGTATTGGGTGCCTGTATATTTACATTAGCTCTTCTTGTTGCATTGATCCCGTTTCCATTATATAACGCCCTTCATTGTCTTTTTTGATCTTTGTTGGTTTAAAGTCTGTTTTATCAGAGACTAGATTGCCACCCTTTTTTTTTTTTCGCTTTCCATTTGCTTGGTAAGTATTCCTCCATCCCTTTATTTTGAGCCTATATGTGTGTGTGCATGTGAGATGGGTCTCCTGAATACAGCACACCAATGGGTCTTGACTCTTTATCCAAGTTGCCAGTCTGTGTCTTTTAATTGGGGCATTCAGCTCATTTACATTTAAGGTTAATATTATGTGTGAATTTGATCTTGTCATCATGATGCTAGCTGGTTATTTTGCACATTAGTTGATGCAGTTTCTTCATAGTATCATTGGTCTTTGTATTTTGGTGTGTTTTTGCAGTGGCTGGTACCAGTTTTTCCTTTCCATATTTAGTACTTACTTTAGGAGCTCTTGTAAGGCAGACCTGGTGGTGACAAAATCTCTCAGCATTTGCTTGTCTGTAAAGGATTTTATTTCTTCTTCGCTTATGAAGCTTAGTTTGGCTGGATATGAAATTCTGGGTTGAGAATTCTTTTCTTTAAGAATGTTGAGCATTGGCCCCCACTCTCTTCTGGCTTATACGGTTTCTGCAGAGAGATTTGCTGTTAGTCTGATGGGCTTCCCTTTGTAGGTAACCTGACCTTTCTCTCTGGCTGCCCTTAGGGGATTGCTGTCTTGGGGTTGCTCTTCTCAAGGAGTGTGTTAGTGGTGGTCTCTGTATTTCCTGAATTTGAATGTTGGCCTGTCTTGCTAGGTTGGGGAAGTTCTCTCGGATAATATCCTGAAGTGTGTTTTCCAACTTGGTTCCATTCTCCCCATCACTTTCAGGTACACCAGTCAATGGCAGGTTTGGTCTTTTCACATAGTCCCATTTTTCTTGGAGGCTTTGTTCTTTCCTTCTCATTCTTTTTTCTCTAATCTTGTCTTCATACTTTATTTCATTAAGTTGATCTTCAGTCTCTGATATCTTTTCTTCTGCTTGATCGATTTGGCTATTGATACTTGTGTATGCTTCATGAAGTTCTCATGCTGTGTTTTTCAGCTCCATCAAGTCATTTATGTTCTTCTCTAAACAGATTATTCTAGTTAGCAGCTCCTTTAACCTTTTATCAGTGTTCATAGCTTCCTTGCATTGGGTTAGAACATGCTCCTTTAGCTCGGAGGAGTTTGTTATTACCCACCTTCTGAAGCCTACTTCTGTCAATTTGTCAAACTCATTCTCCGTCCAGTTTTGTGCCCTTGCTGGAGAGGAGCTGTGATCATTTGGAGGAGAAGAGGCATTCTGGTTTTTGGAATTTTCAGTGTTTTTTGTCCTGGTTTTTCCTCATCTTCGTGTATTTATCTACCTTCGATCTTTGAGGCTGATGACCTTTAAATGGAGTTTTTGTATGGGGGTCCTTTATGTTGATGTTGATGTTGATGTTGTTGCTTTCTGTTTGTTAGTTTTTCTTCTAACAGGCCCTTCTTCTGCAGGTCTGCTGCAGTTTGCTGGAGGGCCACTCCAGACCCTGTTTGCCTGGGTATCACCAGTGGAGGCTGCAGAACAGCAAAGGTTGCTGCCTGCTCCTTCCTCTGGAAGCTTTGTCCCAGAGGGGCACCAGCCTGACACCAGCCAGAGCTCTCCTGTATGAGGTGTCTGTCAACCCCTGTTGGGAGGTTTCTCCCATTCAGGAGGCACGGGGGTCAGGGACCTACTTGAGGAGGCAGTCTGTCCCTTAGCAGAGCTGGTGTGCTGTGCTGGGAGAATCCCTCTTGTCAGGATCAGCTGCTGTCTTCAGAGCCAGCAGGCAGGAATGATTAAATCCACTGAAGCTGTGCTCACAGCCGCCCCTTCCTTGAGGTGATGTGTCCCAGGGAGATGGGGGTTTTGTCTGTAAGCCCCTGACTAGGGCTGTTACCTTTCCTTCAGAGATGCCCTGCCCAGTGAGGAGGAATCTAGAGAAGCAGCCTGGCCACAACCACTTTGCTGCACCTAGCCCAGACCTTCCAGCCTCCTTAGCACTGTCAGGGGAAAACTGCCTAGTAAAACCTCAGTAATGGCACATGCCCCTCTTCCCACCAAGCTCGATTGTCCCAGACTGCTGTGCTGGCAGCAAGAATTTCAAGCCAGTGGTTCTTAGCTTGCTGGGCTCCATGGGAGTGGGACCTGCTGAGCGAGACCACTTGGTTCCCTGGCTTCAGCCGCCTTTCCAGGGGAGTGAATGGTTCTGTCCCACTAGGGTTCCAGGCACCACAGGAGTATGAAAAATTACTCCTACAGCTAGCTCGGTGTCTGTCCAAACAGCTGCCCAGTTTTGTGCTTGAAACCCAGGGCCCTGGTGGTGTAGGCACACGAGGGAATCTCCTGATCTGCATATTCCAAAAACCATGGGAAAAGCATAGTAACCCAGCCAGGTAGCACATTCCCTCATGGCTTCCCTTGGCTCAGGGAGGGAGGTCCCCAGCTCCTTGTGCTTCCCAGGTGAAATGATGCCCCACCCTGCTTCTGCTCCTCCTCCGTGGGTTGGACCCACTGTCTAACCAATCCCAATGAGATGAACTGGATACCTCAGTTGGAAATGCAGAAATCACCCACCTTCTGCATTGGTCTCACTGGGAGCTGCAGACCATAGCTGTTCCTATTTGGACATCTTGGCCCCTGCCCAGATGATTCTTTTTTTTTTTTTTTTTTTTTTTTTTTGAGACAGAGTCTCACCTTGCTGCCCAGGCTGGAGTGCAGTGGCCCAATCTCGACTCATTGCAACCTCCACCTCCCAGGTTCAAGTGATTCTCCTGCCTCAGCCTCCTGAGTAGCTGGGATACAGGCACATGCCGCCACACCTGGCTAATTTTTGTGTTTTTAGTAGAGACAGGGTTTCGCCATATTGGCCAGGCTGGTCTCGAACTCCTGACCTCAGGTGATCCACCTGTCTCGGCCTCCCAAAGTGCTGGGATTACAAGTATGAGCCACCGCGCCTGGCCCAGATGATTCTTATCTAGCACAATTGACCTAAGAATTACCTCGTGAAATTTCGTTATTTTGGAAAATGTTATCTTTCCTATATTTCTCTAGAATTTAATGCAAATTATGTGTATGCATTTCTTTAATCAGAACTTTTATGCCAGCAATCATGTTCATAATAATATTTCTAATAGGTAATCATTGTACTTAATACTAAAGCATTTTTTAAAAGCATGGAAAAGCAAAAATTTGTTTTATTCTTGGTAAACAGGTCTTTAGCAATGTCTTGCTTTTTGGTAGTTTTTGTTTTGCTAATCCTTTTTTAAAAATGCCACTATTTCTTAAAAGCCAAAGCAATGTTTTAAAATCAAATATGTCAGGAGGTCGTGTTAGTTCTTTACCCTGTTCACACTTCCCCAACCCCAGCAGGAACCAGGGAAGTAGAATTGCTCTCAGTGAACTTATGAGATTTGTTTCTCTTTACTGAAGTTGTATGCAGTGGAAACTGTAATGTGTTTGAAATATACTTGAAGTATCAGGTAATTCATTACACATATGTGCAGTATTTTAAAAGTACCGGATTTCCTATTCATCACTTTAGAATTTGTTTTAAAAATGTATATCAGGCACTGTAGGAAATCCCAAATGGAAATATATATCATTATCCAAGTATTTGTCTAAACTTAGACACCTGGGATGTTTTATTATTATCCATCATCCAGTTGGCATGAAAGAAGGGGCAAGAAATCTGTGATAAAGAATGTCAGTATATTGTTTTGATAGATAAAAAATGAACTATTTGAATTAGCAAATAAATGAAAATAATTCTTCTTAATTGTCCTACTATCTTTAGAGTGAAGAAATTAGCATACATATTTTATCAACAGTTGTTTATAAAATGGAGTGGAACTTTAACAGACAACTGTGCTGCTGCTACTTCTTATAAATGAAAATGCTAGGCATTTTAAATCTGTTTGGTTTCTTTATCTTCACATAGGCAATTTTTTTCTATATTTCTTAGATCCCAGCGTTTGAATTTTGATGTATCATCTCCTAATGGAATTCTTCTCTTCAGAGAAGCTAGTAAAATGGTTTGCACTTATGGTGAGTATCCTTTTCCATATGTGTCTCTGCAATATAGTTTTATCTCTGGAGGCAAGAAAGATGTTAGTTATTTTGTTCTTTTGAACTTTCATATCTTTATGAATTTGTGAAGTCAGTAATACAAGTGCAAAAAGCCAGGTAGCTATCATATTGGCATCAGGAGAAGTAAGCAGCATGCCTTTGACTAAATCATGCCTGACCAACTTGATGAATTTCTTTTGGATAAAATTGCAGTGTCAGTAGATGAGGGAATACACTAGATAGAATATTGAAAAGTTACAGCATATTCAAAATTGCTCAAAGTTGCATCAGGGAGTTTACTATGTTGAACCAAGGAATGCTTAAACCGGAATGTCACTGAATTGTGGGAAAATATCCTTGTAAAGAGCAGTAAATATTTTATTATGAGGAACTTTTGGGTACTGCGCCTCTAGAAGCAGAGTTCTACAGGAAAGATTGTCCTATTCAATTAAAGTCCAAAATTTAGTATTTGGTTAGCAGTTTGGGCCTTAAAACTACAATAAACTCTAATACTTGCCAATTCTGACACTGTCATCAATGAAATTCTCTACTCTCTGAGACCTTTATGTAGACAGGGAATGGAGATAGGATGGATAAAAATCCTCTGTAATCTAATTTGGCACACAGGGACTGAATGTCAACTGAGCCGGGCTGTGTGCAATGCACTTCTCCTTGAGAAATGTTTCCCTGTATCCTTTTTTTCCCTCTGTTCTTTCCCAAATCTACAGCAAACTGTTAAGTAAATTTAGTCTTAAAAGTTGCCTGTTACTCTTTTTTTTTTTTGAGATGGAGTCTCACTCTGACACCCAGACTGGACAGTGCAGTGGTGCGATCTCAGAGCTCACTGCAACCTCCGCATCCCAGGCTCAGGTGATCCTCCCACCTCAGCCTCCCGAGTAGCTGGGGTTATAGGCACACCACCGTGCCTGGCTAATTTTTGTATTTTTAGTAGAGATGGGGTTGGTCAGGCTGGTCTCAAACTCCTGACCTCAAGTGATCCACCCACCTCGGCCTCCCAAAGTAATGGGATTACAGGCATGAGCCACTGCACCCAACCGTGATTCTCATATTTCTTTTTGAGTACCTAGAAACAAATTTTACAAAATTTTATAAAGTCTCTTTAATTCTGCATGTGTTTGTGTATGTATGTAAGAACAACCAATAGAAGCATTATCACTTTTTTTAAAGTAAAAACCTATTTTTAAAAAGAAAAAAATGGGTGTTTTAAGTTGTTTTTACCTCATTTCAGAACACATTCTGGGGATCTGAGCTGTATACATTGTAGGCCTCCATTAAAAATACTTCATTTTAATTGCACATCTGATTTGTAGAATTTGAGATTTTTCATGTGTAAAAACTAGAGAAAGCACCTATATAGGACAGTAAACTTGTACTCTCTTATTTTCATCTGTACCGGTAACTACATTGCCACAACTTTTGTATCCTGTTTGAAAATAGACACATTAAAATCATATAAAGTGGGCTGGGCACAGTGGTTTATGCCTGTAATCCCAGCACTTTGGGAGGCCAGGGTGGGCGGATCACTTGAGGCCAGGAGTTCGAGACCAGCCTGGCAGCCTGGCCAACATGGTGAAACTCTCTACTAAAAATACAAAAAATTAGCCAGGCATGGTGGCGGGTGCCTGTAATCCCAGCTACTTGAGAGGCTGAGGCAGGAGAATCGTTTGAACCCGGGAGGCGGAGGTTGCAGTGAGCCAATATCACACCATTGCACTCCAGCCTGGGCAACAAGAGCAAAACTCCGTCTCAAAAAATAAAATAAAAATAAAATCATAAAAAGTGGAAATGCTTTGCCTCCTAGAGGTAAAAATGGACCCCTTTAAAAAATATTCTAAATACAATTTGCCATACTTTTTGTGTATATCTAATTCCATTCCATGTTTTATCATATAAGATGTGTGTCTGGACCTTTTTTCAAAAACAGCATGGTATATTAGAAAAAGCACAGTTTTCAGATTTACAAGATCTGAGTACTAATCCTGTTACCAATACTTATCAACTTCATGACCTTCAGCTAAAATACTATATATACCTCTTTGTGGCTAGTTTTCTTTTGTATAAAATTAGGACTACTAAATACCCACTGACTTACCTGCCTAGTTGGGATTAAGAAGGTTAATTGAGCTATTCTGGTAAAAGGCCCGGCACAGGAGGTAACATGGAATAGTTACTCGCTGTTTATGCCTCTCCTTCTTCCAAAGCCTTTCTCTTATACTCACCAAGCCAGCCTTCTTTGGACAGGGGTTCAGCAACCCACATCATTGTTTTGCTCAGCAGTGCTTCCTGTTTGGACCACACTGCCCTGCTTCCTCTGCCTGTAGCCAGTGATTAGTTTTTATTTCCCCACTTATTTAAAGGAAATAAACAGCATATATATATAAGAATCTCTTAGTAATCAGTAGAACTTTAACTATGCCTATGTTAGATTCCTGTTACCAGTCACAACTGCATCATTCCTACCCCTTTTTCTGGATCTTTCTTTTCACTAAATATATTTTTTCCTTTAGGGCTTATTTACTGTTACACTAGGGCTGTTAAGGGAAGTGAGCTTCCTCTTCCAGTGTCACTTTCTAGGACAGAATGTATGTCCAGTAAGTGACACCAAAAGGAATCTCACAGAACAATGCCAAATCTATAGGCTTCAAAAGTTGTTCTGTTCTGTGTTGGGTTGTCTGACATAGAAAAAGGCATTGCAGCAGAAGTTGAGAAAAATAACTATGTGAGGATTATATCGGAGGAGGAGGAAGAGGAGACAGAAGAGAAAGGAAATGAAGGGATAGGAGAAGTGAAGTGGAGTGGGGGAAGAGACAAAACGTTCAGAGCATTCTTGCAAAGAAAAGCCAGTAAGGAGTTTTCTTACACGGAAGAAAGACGAGATTAGAGTAAGGCTCTGCTCCTCAATTTAGACTAATAGTATTGGTAGCTTTCATTTTGTTACCAGCTTTTATAGTCCTATATTAGACCATTTATCATACATTACCCTGTTGAATCCTCAAGGTAGGTATTATATGCTACTCACTAGTTATATGACCTTGGTTAAGTTGCAAGCCTCTCTTGCTTCAGTTTCTTGTTAGAGAAAATACTTCATGCCTCAAAGATGTGGTTGTGAGAATTCAGTTAGGTAATGTATGGAAAGCCCTTAGACTACTTAACGACTGTGATTACTGTTGTGAAGAAATTGAAGCTCATAGAGGTTAAAAAAATTTGCCAAATATTACATAGCTAGCAAGTAGCTGAATTGGAATTTCATTCAGTCATACTGACAGTGGTCTTTTCATATTCTTTACTGCCTCTTGGGAGTTGCCAAAGTAAGATTTTACCATGGATATTTATGATGAAGCACAGTTCTTTAAAGTATGGTGATTTCTATCTCAAAACTTAAAGAAAATCAAAGGTTCAATGAAAAAAATGTCCTTCAACTGGGTCACCAGTGACTTTGACAGTGACTTTGATACATGCATTTTACATAGGATAATAGAAAAATGTCTCTTAATCTCTACTAATTCTCTTGCTGGTCCACATCAGCCATCCGATTTGTCTTTACCTTCTGTAATGTTTTATTACCCATGCTTTTACCTCTGGAAATTCTAATATACACACTGGAGGAAGATCACGTAGTTGCCATTCAGGAGTCTAGAAGATGAGGGAAAGAGTGACTGGGAGGGCACGGAAGAGCCAGCACTGTTTATCTCTTTGGTAAGCCAAGGTGAAGGAAAGGGAAGCCAGTGGAGGAAAGAGGCCAGAACATTCTGTGATCCCTTCTGTTTCCATCTTCACTGGGTTCTTCTCTGATCACTTCTCATGAGCAGTTTTTGGTTAGTCAGTGATCAGGGTGGTGCAGAGAGGGAAGGAATCATTTCCAAATGCAACTGACTTGTTATGTATTTTGTGAAATACCTCCACCTCACTGCTCTGTGAGACTGGCAGAAAAATAATACTTTTGATATGCTGTTTTATTTATCTACAGTCTGTCATGATATACTTTGATGTAAGTTTTTAATTTTGCTTCAGCTCTCAGCTCCTCTTGCCGTTACAGCTCAGGGTCAGCAATGAGGTTAGCCACAGTAGCACAAAACAATTTCCTGTTTGTACGGCCCAGGTAACATTTGGATGAGGATTAAATTTTACCACATTTTCTACTAGCCCAAGCCTATTATTTCTAATGAGTTTTAAATTGCTTCAAGAACATGTATTTCAAAACTTAGTGCTATGATCCGTTCAGCCTGAGCAACTTAATAAAAGAAATTCCTTTCTTAAATTTTTGGTTAAAATGTTGCATGCAGTGTAATAAATGTTATTACTTTGGAAACCTACTTCTCAGTTTTAAGAACTGGATGATTTTTATGTTCAATTTCCATTTGTCTAATCTTTCCTTCTCTTTGCCTCTGGGTCCTGGTATCTTTAGTGACATCTGTTGGTTGAAGAGTGCACAGAAGGGAGAAATAATGGTGGTTTTCATAAGATTGGCCAAAATAGAACTGCCTTCATTCCTTCCTTAGGTACCTGATTTAAGAACACAATATATAAAGATTCTAAACTTTAAAAATGGATAGTACAAGCTATGATTATTCACTGTCATAAGAATTTACATCAGGATTCTTTCAAGCAGTATATGCTCTGGGTGTATGTAAGGTATAACTTAATATGCATAAATTGAATTTGTAAAGTGATATACAAGCCACTATTATTCGTCATCACCTAGATAGCAGGCCATTGGTTTTCACCCTTGGTTTTGCAGAGCTGTAGAGGCCTGTGAAAGTGCTACAGCAGCCCTCCAGAAAAAGGGGGAAAGAGGACCACTTTGCCACCTTGACCAGAACCACCCAGCTATGTAGTTACACTAGACTTGTTCGTAAAAGCTATCACCTGTTAGGACTTTTTTTAAAAAAGAGGCTGAAAATCACTTGCATGTACTATTAGAAGTATTGTAAGAATGGAAGATTAGGATTGTATACAGGCATACTTCTTTTTGTTGTACTTTGCAGATACTGTGTTTTTATAAATTGAAGGTTTGCAGCAACCCTGCATGGAGCAAGTATATCAGTGCCAGCATATGATTACTTTGTGTCTCGGAGTCATATTAATAAATGTGTGTTCTGACTGCTCTGTTCTGGCCATTCCCCTTCTCTTCCCTTCTCCTCCCCCCTCCCTATTCTCTGACACAGCAATATTGAAATCAGGCCAGTGAATAACCCTACAATGGCCTACAAGTATTCAAGTGAGAGGAATATTGTACATGTCTCACTTTAAATCAAAAGCTAGAAATGATTAAGCTTAGCGAAGAAGGCCTGTCAAATGCTGAGACAGGTCAAAAGCTAGGCCTCTTGCACCAAACAGCCAAGTGGTGAATGCAAAGGAGAAGCTCTTGAAAGAAATTAAAAATTCTACACTAGCAAACACACAAATGATTTAAAAAAAAAAAAAAATGAAACAACCTTATTGCTGACATGGAGAAGGTTTTAGTAGTCTGAGATCAAACCAGTCATAATATTCCCTTAAGGCAAAGCCTAATCCAGAGCAAGGCTCTAACTCTGTTCACTTCTATGAAGGCTGAGAGAGGTGAGGAGGCCACAGAAGAAAAGTTGGAAGCTAGCAGAGGTTGGTTCATGAGGTTTACAGAAAAAGGCACCTCCGTAACATCAAAGTGCAAGGTGAAGTAGCAAGTGCTGATGAAGAAGCTGCAGTGAGTTATCATGAAGATCTAGCTAAGATTCATTTTGATGAAGGTGGCTACACTAAACAACATTTTTCACAGAGACAAAATGCTATTGGAAGAAGATGCCATCTAGGACTTTCACAGCTAGCGAGGTGTAAAGTCAGTGCTTGGCTTCAAAGGACAGGCTGACTCTTCTTGTTAGGGGTTAATGCTGACAGTGACTTGAAGTTGAAGCCAATGCTCGCTTACCATTTTGAAAATCCTAGGGCCCCTAAGAATTATGCTAAATCTACTCTGCCTGTGCTCTAGAAGTATAGCAACAAAGACTGGATGACGGCGCATCTGTTTACAGCATGCTCTACTGACTACTTTAAGCCCACTTTTCCTACTGCTCAGAAAAAGATTCCTTTCAAAAGGTTACCACTCACTGACAGTGCGTCTGGTCACCCAGGAGCTCGGATGGAGATGTACAAGGAGATTAATGTTGTTTTCATGTCTGCTAACACAACATGCATTCTGCAGCCCATGGATCAAGGAGTAATTTTGACTTTCAAGTCGTATTATTTCAGAAATACGTTCTGTAAGGCTGTAGCTGCCATAGATAGTGATTCCTCTGATGGATCTGGGCAAAGTAAATTGAAAACCTTCCAGAAAGGATTCACTATTCTAGATGCCATCAAGAACATTTGTGATTCACAGGAGGAGGTGAAAATCAACATTTAGCAGGAGTTTGGAAGAAGTTGATTCCAACCCTCAAGGGTGACTTTGAAGAGTTCAAGACTTCAGGGGAGAAATTAACTGCAGATGTGGTTGAAACAGCAAGAGACCTATAATTAGAAGTGGAGACTGAAGATGTGACTGAACTGCGGCAGTCTCATGATAAAACTTGAATGGATGAGGAGTTGCTTCTTCTGGATGACCAAAGAAAGTGGTGTCTTGAGATGGAATCTGCTTGTGGTAAAAAGCTTTAAAATACTACATAACCTTAGTTGACAAAGTGGCAGCAGAGTTTGAGAGGATTGACTCCAGTTTTTAAAGAAGTTCTCCTGTGGGTCAAATGCTATCAAACAGCATCGTATGCTACAGAGAAATCTTTTGTGAAAGGAAGTCAATTGATGCAGCAGATTTCATTGTTGTCTTATTTTAAGAAATTGCCACAGCCACCTGAACCTTTGGCCACTACCCTGATCAGTCAGCAGCCATCAACATCGAGACCAGCCTTCCACCAGGAAGAAGATGACAACTCGCTGAAGGCTCAGATGATTGCTAGCAATTTTTAGCAATAAAATATTTTTAATTATGGTATATACATTATTATTTTAGACATAAGGCTGTTGCACACTTAATAGACTACAGTACAGTGTCAACTTTTATATGCACTGAGAAATCAGAAAAAAGTTGTGTGACTAACTTTATTGGGATATTTGCTTTATTGTAGTGGTCTGGAACTGAACTCACAATATTTCCAAAGTGTGCCTATAGTTATGTATAAATGATACTTATGTATAAATGCTTACAAGAAGATAGCTGAATAATTCATTGGTCTTGAAATAACTAGAGAGTTAATAAAATGTCACCAAAAATAACAGTTCTCGAGAGAATAGATTATCCAGGAACTATGGATATGGTCTTCGAGCTTATCAGTTGGTTAAGGCATATGATAACAAAGTAGCAAAGAGTAAGGTTCACAGAAGTCTTGTGGACGCAGTGGAATGATGGACACCTTGGGATCCCAAAACCAGGATCAGGTGGCTTACAAAGCAAGGCCTTCAGGATGATAGCTGAACACGTGCTTAGATTTCAGTGGATTCCTTCATCCATGCACCTAACATTTGTTGAGCATTTACTTTTTTGTTGTTTTTTTGTTTTTGTTTTTTTCAGTCTTGCTCTGTTGCCCAGGCTGGAGTGCAATGGCACGATCTTAGCTCATTGCAACCTCCACCTCCTGGGTTCAAGCGATTCTCCTGCCTCAGCCTCCCGAGTAACTGGGATTATAGGCGCCCGCCACCACGCCTTGCCAATTTTTGTATTTTTAGTAGAGATGGGGTTTCACCATGTTGGCCAGGCTGGTCTCAAACTCCTGACCTCAAGTGATCTGCCCACCTCGGCCTCCCAAAGTGCCGAGATTACAGGCACGAGCCACTGCGCCTGGCTGAGCATTTACTGTTAATATGTTTCTGATCCTGTGAGAGATAGGAAGATAAATAAGATGCAAAAGTAAAAAAAAAAAAAAAGAATCCACCTGGGCGCAGTGGCTCATCTCTGTAGTCCCAGCACTTTGGGAGGCCAAGGCGAGTGGGTCACCTGAGGTTGAGAGTTCAAGACCAGCCTGACCAACATGGAGAAACCCCATCTCTACTAAAAATACAAAATTAGCTAGGCGTGGTGGTGCATGCCTATAATCCCAGCTACTCAGGAGGCTGAAGCAGGAGAATTGCTTGAACCCAGAAGGCAAAGGTTGCGGTGAGCCGAGATCATGCCATTGCATTCCAGCCTGGGCAACAAGAGCAAAACTCCGTCTCAAAAAAAAAGAATCTTACTGATTCTTCCCTTAAGGAACTTAAGTCCAGCAGAGGAGTCAGACAAATGAAGAAAGAATTATGATGTGTTGTGCTAAGTGTTATCCTTGGGAAGCATTTAGAGCCCAGAAGAGATTTCTAGCTGAAACTGGGGGTTTAGAGAAGGCAATATTTCTTGAAGGGAAAAGAATAAGGCTCAGAAGTTTTAGAAGGGCATTTAAAGAAGAGAATAGATTTTACAAAGCACATAAATATAGAACAGCCTGGTTGGTTAGGAAACTTAAGGAATTTCAAAATTGCTGAAGACTAAAGCTAATGTTAAGGAGCTTTAGGCAGTGAGAGACGACCAGTTATGTAGTAACTTTTGGGTCAAAGTAAAGAATTACACCTTTAGGCTGGGCACAGTGACTCATGCCTGTAATCCCAGCCCTTTGGAAGGCCAAGGCGTGTGGATCACCTGAGGTCAGGAGTTCAAGACCAGCCTGGCCAACATGGCGAAACCCCATCTCTACTGAAAATACAAAAAAATTAGTCAGGTGTGGTGGTGGGCACCTGTAATCCCAGCTACCTGGGAGGCTGAGGCAGGAGAATTGCTTGAACCTGGGAGGCAGAGGTTGCAGTGAACTGATAGCACACCTTTGTGTTCCAGCCTGGGCGACAGAGCAAGACTCTGTTAAAAAAAAAAAAAAAAAAAAAAGTGTTACAACTTTATCCTTAAAGATATATACATTCCTTAAGGAAAATACTGGATGGTATGACCATATTTACATTTTTGAGAAACCACTTTGATAGCATTTTGGTAGGTGAATTATTTGGTGTAAAGCTAGAAGAGGAAGGAACAGAATTAGGCTTTTTTTGGTTTTGTTTTGTTTTTTGTTGAGACAAGATCTCACTCTGTCACCCAGGCTGGAGTGCAGTGTCATGATCATAATTCACTGAACCCTTGAAGTCCTGGGCTCAGGTGACCCTCCCGCCTCAACTTCCTGAGTAGCTGGGACTACAGGCTCGTACCACCATGCCTGGCTTTTTTTTTTTTTTTTAATTTTAAGTAGAGTTAGGGCCTCACTGTGTTGCCCAGGCTTTTCTCAAACTCCTTACCTCAAGCAATCCTCTCCACTCAGCCTCCCAAAGTCCTTGGATCACAGGCTTGAGCCACCACGCATGGCCAGAATTGTTATTTAAATTAGCATACAATCTTAGTAGACATAAAATTATGTCTACTCTTCCTTTCCTATCTCAACATGATTCCCTCCTATATGATAATGTGATTTTACAAAATTTATATTATCACACAAAGAAAAGTATACCAGTTCTTGGAAATTTATAGAATCTTGTGTACTGTTTTGTACCAAATACTACTCTAAGACTACACGTAGGATCCTTGCCATCTTCAATATAGTTTTCTTTTTGTTAATATTCAGTCTGGGACAAGACATTCCCCAATACCTAATTCTATTGTTTGCACATGAGATCACTCAAGAAGTGGTTGCATCTGACTGAGAGACTAGAAGTAGGTTTTGCTGGTAACTACCAGTTAACAATTGTGCGTCTAGTTGAAATTGCTTTCAACAAATAAGAAAAAATATATAATGATTTCAGAATAAACTCTGTAAGCTTTAAATACTGGGAATTCGTTTTTTTTCTTTTTCGGTTACTTGGTATGGCTCCATGGAAAAGCAAGAATTATAAAAATGTCCATAACCTTTATAAACTCATTTCTATTTTTCTTCTTATGTTGGAAATGATCTAATAATGGAAATAATCTAATGATAGAGGACAGCTAACTACAGCTAAAGATCCTTGATGTTCACTATTCATAATAGTGAAAAATGGGAAAACAAACAAAATGCTACAAATAGCAAAATGCTTGAAATAACATAGAAGGATATATCAGTTCAATGGAATAAATTGCAACCATTAAAAATTATCTTTTAAGATTACCTAGCTTATGGGAAATATAAATAATACCATGTAAAGGTAGAATTCAAATTTCACCTATGCTCTAGGTAATGTTAGACTTCTATATACGTGGCAACAATTGAAAGAAAACAGAAACTTCAAAATAGTTTGAAATATTGAGGTTGAAAGTTAATGTTTTTAAGATTTTTATATCTACTAATATGCTTATAAAATAACCTATACAAAATCTTTTATTCAAAAAAGGTGGTGAATCATACTTAAATTTGTAATTAAATTATTGGACAACATTACTGTGAGAGTTCAGAAACAAAATTACATCAGTGCTGAAATTCCGTCTTCTATGTCAGCAACTTATGCTGTAAAGTTAAGGAAGGTATGGAACCACCATAAGCATACAGCCTGGGGTCCACTTGTACTACCATGTCTTTTTCTATCATGTTTTTCTGTACCTATCACTTTCTTTCTCATCTTTTTTCATGCAAAATAATTTTTTTTCTTTTTTTGCTTTTCCCTAACTGTAAAATAATATACTCATGGGGGGTGGAAATCCAGCAATGTTATTTCAAAATAGATTCTGTAAGCTTTAAATTTTTCATTTTTCACATGGTACAGGAAAAGAAAACCCCCCCATTCATCACCCAAAGTTAACCATTATTAACAGTTTAGTGTATGTGCCCTTCTATGCTTTTTATGTGTACATATACACATATTTTCCCAAAAGTGATATCATAATATACTTGCTATTCTATAATTTGTTGTTTTTTATTTATATTATGGTCATTGTTCTATGTTAACATATATAAATCTACCTCATCTTTTTAAATAGCTGCAAAATATTCCATTTTATGGTCATACTATAATTTATTAATTGCTTTTAGCTGAACATCTCCTTTTCCATTATCATACGTAGTGCTTCAGTCAATAACTATACATTCAGCTTTGTGAGTTTCAGTCATTCATTCAACAAATGTGTTATAAGAACAGCAGGTGCTTTTCTAGGTTCTTTGGATACCTCAGTGGGCAAACCAAAAAAGAAGTTAACTAGTAATTAGAAGGTAGGCTGGGCGCAGCTGCTCATGCCTGTAGTCCTAGCACTTTGGGAGGCTGATGCAGGAGGATTGCTTGAGCCCAGGAGTTTGAGAGTAGCCTGGGCATCACAGTGAGACCCCGTCTCTATAAAAAAAAAAATTAGAAAAGAAAAGGAAGGTAGTAAGTGCTATAAAAAAAAAGAAAGAAAGAGAGAGATAAAGAAAAAGGAGGGAAGGAAGGAGAGAGAGAGAGAGAGAGAGAAAGAAAGAAAGAAAGAAGGAAAGAAAGAAAGAAAGAAAGAAAGAAAGAAAGAAAGAAAGAAAGAAAGAAAGAAAGAAAGAAAGAAAGAAAGAAAAGAAAGAAAAGAAAGAGAAAGAAAATAGATTAGGATAAGGGGGCATCTAAGTCCCAGAGAGTGAAACAACAGAAACTCTGATTCATTGCTGGTAGAACGCAGAATGGTGCGGCCACTTTAGAAGACAGTTTGGGCCGGGCGCGGTGGCTCGCGCTTGTAATCCCAGCACTTTGGGAGGCCGAGGCGGGCGGATCACGAGGTCAGGAGATCGAGACCACGGTGAAACCCCGTCTCTACTAAAAATACAAAAAATTAGCCGGGCGTGGTGGCGGGCGAATGTAGTCCCAGCTACTCGGAGAGGCTGAGGCAGGAGAATGGCGTGAACCCGGGAGGCGGAGCTTGCAGTGAGCCGAGATCGCGCCACTGCACTCCAGCCTGGGCGACAGAGCAAGACTCCGTCTCAAAAACAAAAACAAAAAAGACAGTTTGGCAGCTTCTTATGAAACTAAACACAGTCATTGTACGATCCAGTAATCATGCCCCTTGGTATTTACCCAAAGGCATCAAAAACTTATGGTCACACAAAAACATGCACACTGATATTTATAGCAGCTTTATTCTCAATTGCTAAAACTGATTTTCAATAGGTGAGTGGATAAATAAACAACGGTACACCCAGACAATGGAATGTTATTCAGCACTAAAAAAAAAATGAATAAAGCTATAAAATTACAAAAAGATATGTAGGAACCGCGACGCCTCTTACTGAGTGAAAGAAGCCAATCTGAAAAGCCTTACATATTGTATAATCCCAACTACGTGACATTCTGGAAAAAGGAAAACTATGAAGACAGTAAAAGCTCAGTGGCTGCCAGTGGTTAGGGGACAGTGAAGGATGAATAGGCAGAGCAGAGGATTTGGGGGCATCGAAACTCTGTGTGATACTATAATGGTGGCTGCATGTTCATTATACATTTGTCCAAACCCATAAAAGGTACACCACCAACAGTGAACGCTGATGTAAACTATGACATTGGCTGATAATGATATGTCAATATAGGTCCAGATTGTAATAAATGCACCACTCTAGTGGGGGATGTTGATAGTAGGGAAGCTGTGCATGTGTGGGGGCAGGAGATGTATAATCGCTGTACCTCTCTCTCAGCTTTGCTGTGATCCTTAAACTCCTTATTGTAAAAAAAAAAAAAAAAAAAAAAAAAATACACACACACACATCTTAAGTACCAGGGATTTAGGGACATGTTGCATTATTAGAGTGGCCAAGGTAGGTCTCATTGAAAATATGACATTTGAACAAAGACTTCGAATAAATGAGGGTGTTAGTCACGTGGATTTCTTGAAGACCAGTCTAGGCTGAGGAAATAGCAAGTGGTAGAGTCTTAAGGTGGGAGCGTATCTGGCATGTCTGAAGGGCAGCAAGGAGGTCAGTAGCTGAAGCAGATTGAACAAAAGGGAGAGTAGTAACAAGAACGGTATCATATAAGGCCTGTAGCCCACTAACATCACTTTGACTTTAACTCTAAATAAAATAGAGGTCCTCTAGAACATACTGAGCACAGGAATGACATGACCTGACCTAAGTTTTTAAAAAATTACTCAGGCTGCTATATTAAGGATAGACTATAGAGGATTAAAGTATAAGCAAGGAAGTCAGATAAGACAATATTGCAGTAATTCAAGCAAAGTTTGATACTGGCTTTGAACAAAGTAATAGCAGTGGGAGTGGTCAGATTCTGGATATATTATGAAAGTAAGACAAATCAGATTTCTTGATTTATTAGGTGAATGGTAGGACAGAAAAAATGTAGTCAAGAGATTTGAGCACAAGAAACTAGAAAGAAGTAGTTGCCATCAACTGAGATGGAGAAGGCTAAGATGGGTGTGGGGGACCAAAGTTCCCTTTTGGTTATGTTGAATTTGAGATGTCCATTAATACCCAAGTAGAGATGTTGAATGCCAATATGGATTTTTGATTCTGGAGTTTGGAAAATAGGTCTAGGGAGTCCTTTGACTCATAGATGATATTTAAAGCTGCAGAACTAGGTAAGAACTAGGAATGAGTGTGCATGCTTCATCAGCACACCTACTAGAACTAGGGGTGAGTGTAAATATAGAGGAAGACTTAGGTTTGAGTTCTGGTGCACTCCAATGTTGGAAGGTAAGAAAGAAGAAGGAACTGGCAAAGAAGAGTGAAAAGGAGCGAACACTGAAGAAAATTGAGAGAATGTGTCTTGGAAGACGAGGTGGTCACCTATGACCTATCAAAAGCTGCCAGTCAATCAAGTAAGATGAAGGCTAAGCGTCAACTATTACATTTAGCAACCGGAAGTCACTAGTAACCTTGAAAAGAGCACTTTGAGTGGAGCGGGCATAAAAGAGAGTGAGAAGAGAAGAAATGGAGACAATGAATTGAGCAATATCTAGCAGGGGAAGTCAGGCCAAGAGAAGGTTTTGCATGTGTCTTTTTTTTTTTTTTTCATGGAAGAGACAACAGTGTGACTTATATTCTGATGAGAATGAGCCAATAGCAAACAAAGAAACAAACAAGATTGCATAGTAGAGAAGGACAAAAATTGTTGGTGCCTTGCCCTTAAGCACGTAAGAGAGAGGAGATGGGAACTAGTTGGACATGTTGAGGAATTGACTTTTACTAAAGACAGTATATGTGAGTGCAAATGCTAGTAGAAAGGTATAAATAGTAGGGAATATTAGTATTAGAATATAGAAATTGATGTACACACACATACACATATATTTTTTCAAGACGGGGTCTCACTCTGTCACCCAGGCTGGAGTGCAGTGGTGTGATCATGGCTCTCTGCAACTTCAGCCTCCTGGGCTCAAGTGATCCTCCCACCTGAGCCTCCCAAGTAGCTGGGACTAATGATGCATGCCACTACACGTGGCTAATTTTTTGTAGAGATGGAATTTCGCCATGTTGCCCAGGCTGGTCTCAAGCTACTGGGCTCAAGTGATCCATCCACTTCAGCCTCCCAAAGGGCTGGGATTACAGATGCAAGCCATTTCACCCAGCCTTTTTAAAATATTTTAATAACTGTCACCAAATTGCCTTCTAGAATGGTTATACTAATTTTATATTCCCAACAATTTTTTATTTTTCTACATCCTTATCAACACTGCATTGTGTTATCTTTTTCAATCTGAAAGGGAAATATTATGTTCCCTCCAGTCTTTACAGCTTCAATTCTGTCCCAAACCATTTATGTCCAGAGACCTTGCTGGTTTGCAGAGAAACAAGAGTGGACTGAGTGACCTGAAGTAAAGGAATGTCAGCAAGTTGCAGTTCTCTTCGCATAACTGCTCCTTCCAATGATAAGTGAAGACATTCTGCCTATACAGTTGTCAGCTAGCTATCAAATTCACTTTAAAATTTTAGAGATTAAAAGAGAAAAAGAAAAGGTAAATCAGTGTGATTGATTGCTTTGTAAGCCAAGAAATAACATTGTTTATACTGTTAGTTTCTCCTAGTATAAGATACTGCGGTGGTATATCTTATCCCTTGCATCACTTTTCTAAGTATTTTGAGGCGTAGCAAATTGGTGGAATGGGAAGCAAATAGCAAAACTGTAATCCCCTGCAGCTAATTCTCTATTGAAGAAACAGAAGAGGCTGTCAAATGATAGAGTATTGACCTTACTTTGAATTGTGCAAATGAAAAGGACTAGAGGGAAGTGACATTATTTTATACCGTACACACTCAGCTTCACCGCCTCCTCTTTTTGAGGCTATAGTTCCTCCAAATGTGAACTTACAGGAGAAAAAAAATGAGCCCCAAGTACTGTGTATTGTCATAGTTTACATTTATAGAGCACTGTGCCAGCTACTTTACATATGCTGTCTCCTTTACTCCACATAAGAGCCTTGTGAATTATAGGTGTTATTGTCCTCATTTTGTAGATGAGGAAACTGTGAATTACATAAGTTAATAATCTGCTTAGATACCTAGATAGTAAGGAAAGATCTAGGATTCAGGCCAGGTCAGTATGAGTCAAAAGCCCACACTGTAAATCAGTACCTTCTGTACTATATGTTTATCTTCTGTTACAGTATTATCTTATTATGTAGTTCTCCAGCTGAGGCCTGTGAAAGAAAGCCATTCTTTGGGTAATGGGAGTCTCTTGTGAAGAGGAAGACATCCTGGAGTCAGTTACTCAGCAAAAAGGATGGGTCTCAGGAGAAAAAATAATCTAAAAAAAAATACACCTGAGACTCGGTCGCAGCTGAGCAGGAGATTTGACATCTTCGTATGTGTATCCCTCTTTAAAACTACGTCTTGAGAGTTGTCTAGAAGGGTACTTCTGAGTGCTGGAAGCTAATAACAACAACAAAGGCCTCTCCATGAAGGACAGAGAGTGGAGGTGAAGAAGGAGAACCCCAAGCAGTTCTCTTAAGCTAATAATGAGGAAAATATTTCTAGTAAGCCAAATTATGTAGATCAGGAATTATCTGTGCTCATTTCCTAGTTGTTTTCACTCATTATTTAATGAGATTTCTTATACTGCTACAGCAAGTACAAGGGTAAGAATCGGAATTCCATAGTACTTGTGCCTCCATTCCCCGTTATTGCCTTTGGCCAGGTTAACCATTCAATTCACAGTATTCTTTTCCCCTGAGCCCCACCATAGCCTCAGCAGCTATCTTACCCAGCTTAAGGATGTTACGGTATCTCTTTTCCCCTCCCCAAATTATGGCAAATGTACTCAGTGGGAAACAATTAGAGTTTTTCCTTTTAGTTCTAGCCTTTGAAAGTCTGTTTTATTTCATTAAAGTATGATTTATTTTTGTGCTGCTACAGTAGTACCAAAGTAGCAGCTGTTACTGGTTTTAGTAGCTGTTAACCTGGCAATGCCATCATCTCCTAGCTGTCCATCAGTGCAATGTAGATCTCCCTCTTAGGAAGGAAATGCTGACAGGGAAGGAACAGAACTTTCTAGGTGTGGAGTGGAGCAGGGAGGACAAGGAGGGATATCATACCTAGAGAGGAAGATCAAAAACAAACCTAAGCCCTGTCACTTTTGTTTATACTAATGTGAGTCTAACTCCTAGATTTTCAGCTTTTTGAGGGCAGTATCAACAATTTCAGTAAGTATTGCTGAATAATACATATTGAGTAAAGCTGCATTCCAGTAAATGAATGGATAACATGGCCAAGCCTTCTTTTCCATGGTCTTTTATTATCGCCATGGAATGCTGAGACACTTGAGCAAAATGAGGTAGTTTCCTATTTCAAAAGTATTCATCATTCTACTGTTGCAAGGTCAAAATATTATATTAATTACTGTCTTAACCCATTTATGCCTAGTCTTCCATTATTAAGACGCTAAGCTTGTGGGAGTTACTTGTATCCTATTGCTCAAGGTCATCACCAAGGTCTGATTTTTCACACAAAAAAATTTGCAACCTTCAGCATAAATGGGTTAATACAGTTGTATCTGACATAGTCCAAAAGGCAGGACATATATGCCAAATTGCAATATTAACATAGAGATAACAGTTATGATTCTAAATAATGTTTCTTGATGATAGATTATCCAGTCCTTTACAGATTTTTTTTTCCCAATCAGGCAGTTCTTGGCCTGCCTATTTCATCTGTTGCTACAGAATATAGGACCTTTCCTTTCCCTATAAGGATATCAACATAAAAAGGCCCCAAAAGTTTTCTTACTTTTACCCTGGCCTTCCCAACAAACACAAAACCAGTGAAAATTACCAAAATTACCCTAGCTCTTTTCATCACATGGGTATACAGTGCTGTTCTTTTTTGGGAAAGGGAAGGAGGGAAAATGCCTAACCTTGGTTTAAATTGAATTTGAGGCAAAGGTAGAAAAACAGTGGTTTAGAACTGTTCTTTTCTGAAGTACCTGGCTTTCTTAGACCTTCACGCCTTTGCACTTCATCTACCCAGAGTACACTCCTCTTTTTCCAAGTCCATGTGGCAACTTCAATTATCTTTCAAACTTAGCCTGTTCTGTGAAGCCTTTCCCCCTGCCCTCCTGCCAAAGGAAAGTTAGTCTCTTTTTCTGTTCACATAACATCTTGACATACCTCTCTGATGGCATTTGTCACATTATATGGAATTATTTATTTACAGATCTATTTCCCCCAACAGACCGAACTCCCCCAGGGCAGAGATTTTATTTTATTCATTTGTTTATACTAACACCTGACACATAGTAGCTGTTAAGTAAATGCTGTCATATTGAGTTGAATCTTTAAGCAACTATTATATCTCTCTAAGGTAAGTTACAATGAGATCATGAAAGAGGGTACAGAATTTGGTATTGAGTAAATTACAAGATATGCTTCAGCCTTCTAGACAGTGGTTTTGTCATTCAGATATATAAATTATAAACAAAGTCACATGGGCTTCTAAGGCTACGCAGAAGATAATATGCATATGGAAATGCTCCACATACATGGAACAGATCAAGAAGAGGGAACATTTACCCTGCGCTGGTCCTGTGTTTCATGCTCTGCTAGAAGTATTGGTCCTTCTTAACCTCTTAGTACACATGTGGTTACCATAATATATATATATATATATATATATATATATGTCAGTCAAGCTTCAAACCAGGAAAAACAAGCATGATAATACTTTTGGAATGGATAACTTATTTTAGAAATTAGACCTTATACAATCTTAGGCAAAGATGGTGAAATAGGGCCAAAGGGGGGAGTTGAAGGTTCAGGGGAAAAAAATCACTGATCAGCCCTCCTGAAATAATGGCATAGACAAGTTGAAATTTGCAGGGAAATCTAGAAACCAGGCACATTTAGGTGCTCGAGTGGAACTATGACAGGATTAGGGGTGAGAAGGTAGCTGGTGTTATGGTATGGAAGTCAGTAGAAGGCTGTTGCCTCTGCATAGCTATTGCTTCTGTAAGTGTGCTACCACCTGTTTGGTGGTGGGCTTGGAAATATTGGTCAGCAGGGCTGGTAGTTCTAGACACAAACAAGACAAGGAAGAACAAGGACAAAGTGAAACCAAGCAGCATTTCTACCTCTTACTCTCACCACCTCTAACCACAGCAACCTTCAGAAAGTCATGGCAGCTGCTCCACTCCCAGCATCCAAATCTCACACAAATGTCTCTTTTGGCCAATTCTAGCCCACAACCATAAAGGGAAGTGGATTCTAAGAAACTTAATTCTTGTTAGCCAAGTTGACATGGTGTAAGCCACTATATTATACTTCTAAATTTTGTAAATTGAATTTAGTTTCAATTTTAGAAGCAATACTCATTTGACCAGGAAAAAGCAGAGGTAAGAAACATATATTACTTTATTTTTTTTAAAGCATTATCAAGTATTGCCTAGTAACATACTTACTAGCACACATTTCAGAAACAGAAATTATTGATTGTAAATGCTAACTGCTACAGAAGATTTTAGAGTGATCATGCAAACATTTCTTTGTCTTCTGATGGTCAACACAGAATTTAAGTACAATTTTTAAAACAATCATCTCTTGAGATCTTCTGAAGAAGGATCTAAGAAGAAAAAGGAAGTAATATTTACTGTACACTGCACCAAGAACTTCTGCGTGTGTTATTTCATTGAATTCATATACCAAACCTGTGAGGCTCCTAAAAATGAAGTAACTCAAGATCAAATTCGTATAAAAGGTTAAAAATTTGCCGAGAATTTAGGGTAATTTACATCTCAGTCAGGTTATCTTTTTCTCTTGACTTAGTTTTATCCTACTTTTTAAAATTTTTTACTGACAGGATAACACATAAAGTAAAATGAACGAATCTTAAGAGTACAACTTAATGAAATTTTACATATCTATGTATACATCTGTGTAATCACCATGCAGATAAAAATATAGAGCTTTTCCAATATCCTTGATTGATTTTTCCTTGGGCCTTTTGTACTTCCAGGTAAACTGCCATATTTATATTTTTTATTACAATGAATAAAAAAAGTTCTTAAAAATATGCTGGGAGGAAGTGAACATTAGCAGTAAAGTAAAAATGTTAAATAGTGTGTCCCACAACCGCTTTGAATGACATCTACTTATGTCACTTTCTCTTTCTGCTTTTATCCTAAAACAGGTAATCAGATCCTGTCCCTGGGGAGCCTCTCAAAAGATCAGATTTATCCAATGAAACTCAAGGGCATCTCCATCTGCTATTCAGCTCTCAAGTCTGCCTTGTGTGGAAATTATGTCAGCTTTGGCGTCTTCAAGTTGTATGGGGACAACCATTTTGACAATGTACTCCAGGCCTTTGTCAAAATGCTGCTGTCAGTGTCCCACAGTGACTTGCTAGTAAGCAATCATGCATCATGGGAGTCTTTGTATGAAATGTGAAGTAACACCACCACAGGCCCGGAAGTGTTATAATGAAGCCCAGGGAGTTAGCCTAGAACATTTTATGTTTTAAGACAGCATACTTGATCTAACTTACAGAATTTGGAAAACTATAGTGGCTTTTTTTTTTTTTAACATCTCTGCCTGATTATACAGAAGCCAATATGTGCCCAATGTAGTAGTAGTAATTACTTGAGTAACATAGCCAAATCATGCCCAGGCTTAGTTCAGGCTTTCCCACCTGTTCCCACCTAAAGTTACAAGTAAAATCTGGAAGGCCTTTGTTAGTCAACCTGTGTAAGAAACGCTTCTTGATCTCCTGGTGGACTAGTGCATCATCTTCCACCTTTATAAACTAATCTTGGAATGGCTGCATCTCAAGCCAAAGAGAGGACTTCCTTGTAGTAGAATGGGATGATCATTGAAGGATATGTCTGTTAGACAGAAATTACGAAGTAGAAACTTGAGTCAAATCAGCCATATGTTAAAATCACCTCATCAAAGAGTTACTTCACTGCAGTTACAGTCCACCAAGACAACTGGTGTGGTTCCAAGAATTTTTCTCTAATTTTTTTATTCTAATAGTCAAGCAAACCTTCAATTCAGTAATTCTCAAACTTGAAGGTGCATAAGACTCTCTTAACATGTATGTTAAAAATGTACATTTCAGAGCCTACACTAGAGCTTGTCATTTAGTGAGTCTGAAGTGGCGATCAGGAAACTGCGTTTTTAACAAGCACCCCAAGTGATTCCTATTGAGTTGGTCTTAACATCACTTTAAGAAATGCTCCTCTGGTTTCTCTTTTTTTTTTTTTTTTTTTTTTTTTTTAGAGGCGGGGTCTTGCTGTGTTGCCTAGGCTGTTCTTAGACTCCTGGGCTTAAGCAATCCTCCTGCCTCAGCCTCCCAAGTAGCTGGAATTACCAGCATGAACCTCCATGCCCAGCTCCTCTAATTTATCTTACAAGTGTGTTTCTTTGATACTGGTTTGGATCGCATTTGAGATTTTTCAGGTATCTTTCTCATGCACTTATCTTTTGCCTGTAGTGTATGGTAAATATTAAGCCCTTTACCAAATTATTATTTAGTTAGATGGATTAGCATTATATTAATACAACAGACTATGGTGCCAAATCCCATTGTAACAGCAAATGTCTTTGTGTTTAAAAAACCAACAAAAAAAGGTTTCCTAGCCACTGTTCCAGTCCAGAAAAATAATTCACACAGTCTTCTAAATATCATACTGCAGGGATTTTACTTTTAAGTGCTAACCATATAAGGTAAAGAGATCAAGAGATTCCTATCAGAACCCCTTTAAATGCTGGATTGGGACTCATTATGTCATTTGCTGTAGATATTTATTGACCTTGTGTTTAAATAAGTTTACAATTTCCAGTATTATAAATGACAATTTTCACTGGACGGTAACATGTATTTTTCTTCCCTGTGGCTTGACATTTAGTATATCTCTGTGTTGTAGCAATACCGGAAACTGAGCCAGTCTTATTATCCACTCCTGGAATGTCTCACTCAGGACCATATGAGCTTCATCATCAACTTAGAGCCTCCTGTACTCATGTATGTTCTCACATCTATCTCAGAGGGACTCACTACTCTTGGTAAGGATCATAGAGGTTTCCATAGGAAAAACTTGATTATGGGCTTTTAATGTATGTGATTTTTGAGACTATCATCCTACAAAGGGGGAAGAGATATTGTGAACCCAAACTGAAAGATTATTTTATAATTATTACTTGCAAGTGGGAAAAATGTATTTCTTCATATTTTGATACGTAGTTATGTTTTAATCAGCTTTACTGAGGTATAATTTATATACAATAAAATTCAGTGACTTTACGTGGATAGTTCAATGAGTCCTTATACAAATGTGTACATGTACACAAACAAAACCACCGCGACCAATATGTAGCACATTTTTATCACCACAAAAATCTCCTTTTTTTCTCCTTCTAATCAATCCCTTCCCCCTACCTCTCACCCCAGGAAACTAATGCCTGCTTTCTCTCACAATAGTTTTCTTTTTCCAGAATTACATTTAAGTGGAATTGTATAATATGAAGTTATTTGTGTCTGGCTTCTTTCATTTAGCACAGTGACTGAGATTTATTCATATTATTTTGAAAATCAATTAGTTTATTCCTTTCTGTTGCTGAGTATTATTCCATTGTATGGATTATTACAGTTTGTTTATTCACCAGCTGATGGACATTTGGGTTGCTTTCATTATTTGACTATTTTGAATACAGCTATTATGAACATTCCTATATAAGTATTTATGTAGGTAAATTTTTTTTATTTCTCTTGGGTACATACCTAGAAGTGGGATTTCTAGGTTATATGCTAAGTGTATTTTTAACATTGTAAGAAACTAACAGACTGTTTCCCAGAGTGACAGTGACAGCATTTTGCTGTCAACAACAGTATATGAGGATTCCAGTTGCTCTGTATACTACTAACATTATTAACGTCTTTTTCATCTTAGCCATGATAGTGGGTGTAAAGTAGAATCTTCAAGTTGACTAATCTTTTCTTCTGTGATACCTAATCTTCTGTTAATACTATATTTGGAGCTGGATGTGGTGGCTCAGCCTGTAATCCCAGCACTTTGGGAGGCTGAGGCGGGTGGATCACCTGAGGTCAGAAGTTCAAGACCAGCCTGGCCAACATGGTGAAGGCCCATCTCTATTAAAAATACAAAAAAATTAGCCAGGCGTGATGGTGGGCACCTATAATCCCAACTACTCAGGAGGCTGAGGCAGGAGAATCACATGCACCCAGATGCACCCAGGAGGCAGAGGTTGCAGTGAGCCGAGACTGCACCATTGCACTCAGCTTGGGCAACAAGAATGAAATTCTGTCTCAAAAATAAAAAGATTTTAGCTGGGCACAGTGGCTCATGCCTGTAATTCTAGCACTTTGGGAGGCCAAGGCATGGATCACCTGAGGTCAGGAGTTCAAGCCTAGGTTGGCCAACATGGTGAAACCCTGTCTCTATTGAAAATACAAAAAATTAGCCAGGTGTGGTGGTGCGCGCCTGTAGTCCCAGCTACTCAGGAGGCCGAGGCAGGAGAATCGCTGAGGTTGCAATGAGCCAAGATCGCGCCACTGCACTCCAGCCTGGGCAACGAGCGAAACTCCATCTCAAAAAGAGAACTGTATTTGTTTTCATTTTAGACATTATATTTTTATTCTTTAGAATTTTATGTATATATATATTTTGTTTTGTTTTGTTTTTTAGACAGAGTCTCACTGTGTTGCCCAGGCTGGGGTGCAGTGATGCAATCTCATCTTACTGCAACCTCCAGCTCCCAGGTTCAAGCAATTATTGTGCCTCAGCCTCCTGAGTAGCTGAGATTACAGGCTTGCGCCACCATACCCAGCTAATTTTTATATTTTTAGTAGAGATAGGGTTTTGCCATGTTGGCCAGGCTGGTCTTGAACTCCTGACCTCAAGTGATACACCCACCTCGGCCTCCCAAAGCGCTGGGATTACAGGCATGAACCCCTATGCCTGGACTTCAATATTTTAATATTGAATTTTTAAATATTTTCCATTTTCTCCTCATCAGGTTTATGTTTTTTTAACATTGATCATATGTATAAGATTTATAATAAGCCAGGTGCAGTGGCTCACACCTGTAATCCCAGCACTTTGGGAGGCCGAGGCAGGCGGATCATGAGGTCAGGAGATCCAGACCATCGTGGCTAACACAGTGAAACCCTGTCTCTACTAAAAATACAAAAACAAAATTAGCCAGGCATGGTAGTGGGCACCTGTAGTCCCAGCTACCTAGGAGGCTGAGGCAGGTGAATGGCGTGAACCCAGGAGGCGGAGCTTGCAGTGAGTCAAGATCATGCCACCACACTCCAGCCTGGGCAACAGAGCGAGACTTGGTTTCCAAAAAAAAAAGATTTTTAATAGCTGTTTTAAGGTCCTTGCCTACTGATGTGATTTCTGGATCTGTTTCTATGGATTTTTCTCCTTATGGGTCATTTTTTTTTCATTCTTAATATAACTTGTTATTTTTGAATGTGTGCCAGACATCATGAATTTTACATTTTGAATTTTATTTCTGTGCTAGATTTTGGTTTTTATTTTTTGGAGAGAGAGCTTCACTCTTGTTGCCCAGGCTGGAGTGCAACAGCGCAATTTCAGCCCACGGCAACCTCCGTCTCCCGGGTTCAAGTGTTTCTTCTGCCTCAGCCTCCTGAGTAGCTGGGATTACAGGCATGCACCACCACACCCAGCTAATTTTGTTTTTTTAGTAGAGACGGGGTTTCTCCATGTTGGTCAGGCTGGTCTCGAACTCCCGACCTTGGGTGAACCTCTCGCCTCAGCCTCCCAAAGTGCTGGGATTATAGGCATAAGCCACCGCACCCAGCCAATTTTTATTTTTTCAATGTGGATTTTATTCTGTCCTGCAGTTAAATAACTTTTGGATCAGTTTGACTCATTTGAGATCGGATGGCAACTCTTATTTTAGAGTAACTGGGCCCCACCACTAAAGTGTTAGCCCTGTGAGGACACTCCAGTGCTCCATGTGTTATGAAGTTCCTCCACAAATGATTTCCAGCGTGTAATCTTCAGGAATTATTTGGCCTATTGCTTTTCAGTGGTTCTTTCCCCAGCCTTGGGAGTTTCTTCTCATACTATTTTTTTTTTTTTTTTTTTTTTGAGATGGAGTCTCGCTCCATCGCCCAGGCTGGAGTGCAGTGGCATGATCTCAGCTCACCACAACCTCCGCCTCCCGGGTTCAAGCAATTCTCCTGCTTCAGCCTCCCAAGTACCTGGGATTACAGGGATGTGCTACCATGCCCAGCTAATTTTTTTGTATTTTCAGTAGAGATGGGGTTTCACCTTGTTGGTCAGGCTGGTCTCAAACTCCTGACATCAAGTGATCCACCTGCCTCGGCCTCCCAAAGTGCTGGAATTACAGGTGTGAGCCACCGCGCCTGGCCTCTTCTCATACTTTTATAAGTCACTGTTCAGACAAACACTGGAGAGGACTCCCTTGGAGAGCTGTAGAACTCTCTTATGTAGGTCCCACACTCTGGTACTCTGTACTACAAGTTTTAGCTGCTTTAGCCTTCCCAGATTTCAACCTTTTATTCTCCAACTCAGTGAGCCTGTTTGGCTTTGTTTGGGTTTTCCCTTTACTAGCCTGCAATCTGGAAACTGCTTTGGGCAATAAGCTTGAGCAATTGTTTTCCTCCTCTCTGGTTTAATGGTCCTGTACTGCTTGTTGTACAATAATTGAAAACCATTGTTTCGTATAATTTGTCCTGTTTTCTAGAGTTGTTCGGCAGGAGGGCAAATTCTCATAGCAGTTAATTCTTCATGGAATAAGAAGAAAGTCTGTCTTCTATTATTACAGTTTGGCTTGACATTCTTTTATCTCACATCATAGTAATACTTGAAGATTTTTAATTAGTTGCAGGTAGCTATGTTATTTTCAACATGTGATCTTGTTAAGACTTAGAATCTGCATTTTAACAGACTTTCAAGGGCATCTTGACAAAGTGGCATTACGAAGGGAATACTGAACTTGGATTTAAGTCCCAGCACTGCCACTTACTACTTGTGTGACCATGGGCACATACTGTGTGCCTGCTGCTGTCAGAGGTGTTTCATGTGGATACTTGACTCTTTTCATTCTCAGAACCATTTATATACCAAAAGCAGGTTAGGTACTCTAAGAGCACTCTTTATTCTTATTTTCTACTTGGTTGTAAGCTTCTGAAGGGCAGGAACAGTGTCTTACTCACTACTTTATTTCCAGCTCCTAGCTTTATAGTAAGTGTTCAATAAATATTTACTGAATGCATTAATTAGGTAATATTATTTTCATTATACAGATGAGGTAAGCTGTGGCTCAGAGAGGTGAAACAATTTGCCTAAGATCATAAAACTAATAAGTGAATGACCTAGGAATCATTCAAACTCTGAAACCCGTTCTTCCTCACCACACTACCCTGCTAGATCTACCTGATAAAGGTCACAGCTTTGACAGCTAGAGGCCTGGTAGAGATGATTTTCTTTGTACATATTGGTGGTTTTATCTTCAGCCTCTTGTATTGTTGCAAATTCACATTGTAACCACTGGATAACTCTGGCAGGTGAATTTGGGCCCTGTGTCATCAAGAAAGGGGACTATTTAGAATGTTGAAAGTAACTACTTGGATTTTTCCTTTCCCAACAATGATATATTTTAAAAAGAGGAATTTATTGGTATTGTTTGGACCAGAGGCAAGTTTAATTTCTATTGTTGCCTTGATGGAAAAAATTAGGAGGTACAGAAAAGTTGAATCAGTGATAGAGTGATGACTTGCCTAATATTCCAAAAATGATACAAAAAATTTTAGTTAATTTCATTCATTAGCATTTTTAATTTCATGCTGTCTTTTTAATCATCCATCCATTCTCTGCCCACCCCAACCCGCAACTCTTATACAGAGACACCAAGCACAGTGTCTTTAAAAATCTGCTCTTACTAATGGCTCTGAACTCCTTCATTCAGTAATTATCAGTTGTGCATACACTATGTACCAAGTACCTTTCTAAACCTTGGCAGTACTGAAGGGAACAAGACAGACAAGATTCCTGCCCACATGAAAGCTTGCATTCTAGTGGGAAGAGATAAGCAATAATTGAACAAACAAATAAACATACCAAAAAAATCAAGTTATTATATGCGCTAAACAAAGAATTAAAATGGGGTGGTGGAAAACGAATAAGTCAAGATGGCTGACTGAAGACATCAGACACCTGCCCTCTCCCAAAAGAAGAACCAAAATTATGAATGGATAATCTTATACCTCGAATAGAACATCTAGAAGAGAAGACTAGAGTCCTATAAAGAACTCACAGGAAGGCGGGGCGCGTTGGCTCATGCCTGTAATCCCAGCGCTTTGGGAGGCCGAGGCGGGCAGATCACGAGGTCAGGAGATCAAGACCATCCTGGCTAACACGGTGAAACCTCGTCTCTACTAAAAAGACAAAAAAATTAGCCAGGTGTGGTGGCAGGCGCCTGTAGTCCCAGCTACTCAGGAGGCTGAGGCAGGAGAATGGCGTGAACCCAGGAGGCGGAGCTTGCAGTGAGCCAAGATCATGCCACTGCACTCCAGCCTGGGCAACAGAGCGAGACTCCGTCTCAAAAAAAAAAAAAAAGAACTCACAGATCTAAGGCACAGAAAGAGAAGAAAGCAAGCAGCCAGCTCGGCCAAGATTGGCCAGAAGCCCAGAGGGAATCAGTATTGCAGAGAAAAGGGTAAATGAGAGAACTTAGGCAGTCCACATGCCTGCCACAGACTACTGCAATCTAAACCACATGAAAGCTTTTCTACCCTTACGAACTCTTAACATTAGCATGAGCAGTGATTTGAAGACCCTGTAAAGGTATTGCACCAGCTAGGGAACTGGTGCTGGGTCACTCACCCTTCCAGACCTGAACAGCTGCAGCAGGGTACCATTTGAGGAGTGCAGCCGTCACAAGACTGCATCTGCCCCTGGAAACCACAGCCCTTGTATCTCCACATCCTGAGAATTCCTGCTGACATTGCCCAGTGTCCACCCAGAGAGCTGCACTCACCCAGCCTGCACCACTCAAGACCCAAAGGGTCATCCTACCACTGCTACTTCCATCACCCATGCCATATGGGCCACCCAAGGACCCTAGAATCTGCTCGCCCACCCAGCCCACCGCTGCTACTACCAGCATATGTGCAAGCCACCTGGAGGCCCAAGAATCAGCTTGCCTGTAACTGCCAACACAAGTGCCAGCCTATACCACCCTGGGGCACAAAGACATGCACGTTCATCCCACCATTGCCACCACTGGGCCTGAAGACTGAGACCTGCCTGGCTTCCCAGCTCCCAGCACAAATTTGCCACAGCTTCCACTAATAACTGCACCCTAACCCTCCAAGAAAGTTACAGAAAGCACTAATGCTGCTTACAACCAAAGAAACAATACTACACTACTATACTACTGCATACATCCACAATCAAAGCCAAAGTGCCCTACCCAACCAATACCACAGATACTTATTCAGGAAAAATGCCTCCTCTATGAAAGTAAATTCAAAAATAAGAAGAAGTGACTGTTAAACTGGATGTGCAGATATCAACATAAGGCCACAGGAAACGTGAAAAAGCAAGAAAATATGACACCTCCCAAGGAACACAGTAATTCTCCAGCAATAGATCTTACTCAAAATTTTCAAAATCCCAGATAAAGAATTCAAAATACTGATTTTAAAGCAGCTCAGTGTGTTATAAGAGAAATCTGAAAAACAATACAAATACAATTCAGGATATGAATGGGAACATTACCAAAGAGATTTAAAAAAATAAATAAATAGAAATTCTGGAACTGAAGAATTCATTGAGGGAAATACAAAATATATTTGAAACCTTCAACAATAGGCTAGATCAGGCAGAAGAAAGAATCTCAGAACTTGAAGACAGGACTTTTTCAAATAATCCAGTCAGACAAAAAAAAAATTTGAAAGAAAAAGAATGAACAAAGCCTTCATGACATATGAAACTACATAAAGTGATTGAATATTCAAATTGCCAGCATCCATGAGAACAGAGACAAAGGATTAGAAAGCACATTTACAGAAATAATAGATGAAAATTTCCCATTTATTGCAAGAAATGTAGACATTCACATACAGGAAACTCAGTGATCCCTAGGAAGATACAATACAGAAGGGTCTTTTCCATGGTACATTATAGTCAATATCTATAGTAAAACTTAAAGAGCAAATCCTTAAAACTGCAAAAGAAAAGCATCTAGTTACCTATAAAAGGAACCCCATCAGGCTAACAGTGGATTTCTCAGCAGAAGCTTTACAGGCCAGAAGACAATGGGATGATATATTCGAAGTCCAGAAAGAAAAACTGGCCAAGAATACTATATCCAGTAAAAATAACCTTTGTAAATGAAGGAGATATAAAGTCTTTCCAAGAGAAGCAAATGCTAAGGGAATTTGTTTGTTACCACTAGACTGCAGCCACAAGAAATGCTCAAGGGAGTCCTAAACCTGAAAACAAAGGATGACATTTACCATCATGAAAACACATGAGTGTAAAATTCGCTAGTAAAACAATCACACAAAGAGAAGAAAGGACTAAAATGATACCACTACAGAAATTCACCAAACCACAACAATTAGTAAGAGAAAAAGACGGGGAAAAAAGAATATGTAAAACAACCAGAAAACAATTAACAATATGACAGGAACAAACCTTCACATATCAGTAATAGCCTTGAACATAAATGGACTTAAATTATCCAGTTAAAAAGATATAGAATGGCTGAATGGATTTTAAAAAAAAATTTGATCCAACTATATACTGCTTACAAGAAACTCACCTTAGCAGTAAACACATATAGAGTGAAAGTAAAGAAATGGAAAAAGATAATCCACACAAACAAAAAACAAAAGCGAACAGGAATAGCTACCCTTATATCAGATAAAACAGACTTTATATCAAGAACAAAAGGGGGAAAAAAGACAAAGAAGGTCGTTATATAATGATAAAGGGATCAATTCAGCAAGAGACTATAAGAGTTCTAAATATGTATGCACCCAACACTGGAACACCTGGATTCCTAAAATGACTAAATTTGAAGAGACACACTACAATATAATAATAGTGGAGGACTTCAACATCCCACTCTCAGCATTAAACAGATCATCTAGACAGGAAGTCAACAAAGACACTTTGCATTTAAACTGGACTTTAGACCAGATGGACTTAACAGAGCTACAGAATCTACTCAACTACGGAATATACATTCTTTTCATTGGAACATGGAATATTCTCTAGGATAGACCATATGTTAAGCCACAAAACAGGTCTCAACAAAAATTTTTTTTAGAGACAGGGTCTCACTCTGTCACCCAGGCTGGAGCACAGTGGTGTGATCATGGCGCACTGCAGCCTTGAGTTCCCAAGCTCAAGCAATTCTCCTGCCTTAGCCTCCCAAGTAGCTGGGACTACAGGCATATGCCAGCATGCCCAGCTTTTTTTTTTTTTAGAGACAGGTTTTTGCTATATTGTCCAGGCTGGTCTCAAACTCCTGGGCGCAAGCAATCTGCTCACCTTGGCTTCCCAAAGTGCTGGAATTACAGGCATGAGCCACCGCACCCAGCCCAACAAATTTTTAAAAATTGAAACCACATCAGGTATCTTCTCAGACCACAATGGAATAAAACCGGAAATCAATACCAAGAGGAACTTGGAAACTATACAAATAAATGGAAATTAAAGAACATGCGCCCAGATAATCATTGGGTCAATGAAAAATTATAGTGGAAATAAAAAAAAAAAACTTGAAACAAATGAGAATGGAAACACAACATACCAAAACCTGTGGGATATAGCAAAAGTAGTGCTAAGAAGGAAGTTTATAGGCCTGAGCGCCGGTGGCGATGACGGCAGTGGTGGCCCAGCGGGCTCAGTGCGTGGGTCCGTGGTGGCTCGGGGTCCGCCCGCCCGCGGGGTGCGGTGCGAGCAGATGGCCCGGCTCCCCTCCTCCCGCGCCCGCCCCCGCCGCTGTGATTGGGTGGAAGATGGTGCTGGCCGGATGTAAATCCCAATGACGGTCTCCAAATTCGCTTCCATCCATACCATGGGCGCCAATGCTTCGGCATTAGAGAAAGAGATTGGTCCAGAACAGTTTCCGGTGAATGAGCACTATTTTGGATTAGTCAGTTTTGGAATACCTGCTACTGCAATTCAGTTCTTCAAGCACTTTATTTTTGTCGTCTATTTCGGGAAACAGTTCTTGCATAGAAGAGTCAACCTAGGAAAAAGGAGAGTCTTCTTACATGCTTAGCAGATCTCTTTCATAGCATAGCCACTCAGAAGAAAAAGTTGGAGTAATACCTCCTAAGAAGTTCATCACAAGATTACGGAAAGAAAATGAGCTTTTGACAACTACATGCAACAAGATCCCCATGAATTCTTAAATTACTTACTAAATACAAGTGCTGATATTTTACAAGAAGAGAGAAAGCAGGAAAAACAAAATGGCCACTTACCTAATGGTAATATTAATAATGAAAATAGTAACAGCATCCCAGACCCAACATGGGTTCATGAGGTTTTTCAGGGAATATTAACTAATGAAACCAGATGTCTTACTTGTGAAACTATAAACAGCAAAGATGAAGATTTTTTTAGACCTTTCTGTTGACGTGGAACAAAATACATCAATTACTCACTGCTTAAGGGCTTTCAGCAACACGGAAACTCTATGCAGCGAATACAAGTATTACTGTGAAGAGTGTCGCAGCAAACAGGGAACACACAAACGGATGAAAGTTTAAAAACTGCCCATGATTCTAGCTCTACACCTGAAGAGATTTAAATATATGGATCAACTTCATTGATTTACAAAACTCTCTTCCCAGGTAGTTTTCCCTTTAAAACTTAGTCTATTTAACACTTCAGGTGATGCCACCAATCCAGACAGAATGTACAACCTTGTTGCTGTTGTGGTTCACTGTGGAAGACTTATTTGTAGACTTGCTTCATATGAAAGTGTGGAGGGTGTGTGCAGCCTCATTGTCAGCATTGGTCCCAATCGAGGCCATTATATTGCAGTAGTTAAGAGTCATGATTTTTGGTTGTTGTTTGATGATGACATTGTAAAAAAAAAAATAGATGCACAAGCTATTGAAGAAGTCTACGGGCTGATATCAGATATCTCAAAGAACTCTGAGTCTGGTTACATCCTTTTCTGTCAGTCTTGGGATTGAGGGGGAACCGTGATGAAAAGATACTTTCTGCCGCATTTCTTCTCTGGTTATTTTGGAAAGGATCAAGCACTGATTTTTCAAGAAAAGAGAAATGCAGGAAGCTCAGGGGCAGTAGCACACTTTGCACACTATAAAGCAAAGACGATGGATTGACAAGCCCTTCCGATCATGGTAGTTGCTTTATTTGCTCAGGTATCATGCTGTCTGTACAGTTCCATTCAACAAGGAGGTGAAATCAGAGATACCAGCTCCTCTTGTAAAACAGCCTTCCAGTATTAACACGCATTTTCTCTTTATTAATTGCACCAATAATGCTATGAATTCCTTGGGGGTGCAGTAGAAAGAGTCGGAATCTGTGCTGTATTGACAAGGAGATGATGTTGAACACACTGCATAAATTTGCCTGGTTCAGTATGTATAGAAGCATATTCAGTGGTCTTTTCAAGAGTAAACCAGAAACACTTTTGGGCCCAACATTTGCAGTTGCCTTCCTGATGTAAAAACTAACATGCTAGATAATCCAGTGTCAGGAAGACAAAGATGTTTTGCTTCTCTGAAGAAGCTTATAATAATATATATAGGGAGCAATTGGTCAAAAGTGGCTTTTTGTTTCCCCAAGGAGAAAGACTGGTTTTGTAATCATAATTTTTTCCTTATTTATTTTACTTAAAACTGGTAGAGTCTAAGTATTGTATGAAGTGCCCATGATTCTGTCAGTAAATTTGAGCATATTTTTGTTAGTTAATGTCAGTTTAAGTAGTCCTTTTGTTTGTTTCTATTTTTAAGGTGAATTTTTTTTTTTTTTTTTTGAGACGGAGTCTCGCTCTGTCGCCCAGGCTGGAGTGCAAGTGGCACAATCTCGGCTCACTGCAAGCTCCGCCTCCCGGGTTCACGCCATTCTCCTGCCTCAGCCTCTCCGAGTAGCTGGGACTACAGGCGCCCGCCACCACGCCCAGCTAATTTTTTTGTATTTTTAGTAGAGACGGGTTTTCACCGTGGTCTCGATCTCCTGACCTCATGATCCACCCGCCTCGGCCTCCCAAAGTGCTGGGATTACAAGCGTGAGCCACCGTGCCCGGCTGTGAATTTTAAATTCTATCTGAAATCAGTAAGATACCTTGAGAAAAACTGCAATGAGAGGAGGTAAATATCCTTTTTCAGGAGGAACTGATATCTCTGGCCAAATATTTGTCCTTTTATTATGGTTTCTAAATCAGTTATTTTCTTCAGCTTTAATTTCATAAAATTAAAAAACTATAAAAAGAATTCCTGGCTAGGCACGGTGGCTCATGCCTGTAATCCCAACACTTTAGGAGGCCGAGGCGGGCAGATCACAAGGTCAGGAGATGGAGACCATCCTGGCTAATACGGTGAAACCCAGTCTCTACTAAAAATACAAAAAATTAGCTGGGCGTGGTGGCACGCGCCTGTAGTCCCAGCTACTTGGGAGGCTGAGGTGGGAGAATCACTGGAACCCGGTGGGGCGGAGGTTGCAGTGAGCCAAGATCGTGCTACTGAACTCCAGCCTGGGCAACAGAGCGAGACTCCGTCTCAAAAAAAAAAAAAAAAAAAAAAAATTCCTGTAATTGTTGGAATAATTAAAAATTCTAGTGCAGTGGTGGTATACCAATCTTTAGAATTCTTAAGTATTCTAATGTTTCAAGTTGAGGTCATGCTTGGGAAAATCATGTCATAGCATTTACGTTATTTTCAGATGTCATTTTTTACCCTGGAAAGAAGTAATAATGTTCATCACAACCCTAGCAGCCTGGATAGTGAGCTAAACAAACCCTTTGAAGATTAAATTTTAATCAAGTAGACTAGGAATACAAAAAACAAGTCCTTCCTCCCCTTCACCCCACCTTTACAAATCTTACTGGAAGGGTGTTCAGAAATTAAAATTTGTGTTTGCTAAGACTTTATTCTGTTGGGAGTTTTAAGAAGTAATATATGTACATAATATATGTAAACCATTGCAGTTTTTTTGGACATTTTTCCGTGCATCAGTAAGTTGTCTGACAGTAGCCGAATGTAACTTGCAGAAAATTATTGAAAGTTATATTCAGAATAACAGCAATCAGGCCTTGGATGTTCTTTATTAAACTCTTTTCAGGCAGTAAATTTAAAAAAAAATCTATCATTTTTAAAATTATTTTGCTAAAACTGTTGACTATGGAAAACAAACAACAAAAAGGAATGTTTTTAGTCTGCTGCTGTTATTAACATTTATTATCTGTATCTTTTGACTCAGTAAATGACTTCACCTATTTCTTCCATAAGCAGATCTTTAACAGGGTCACTTAGGTAATTGGGCTGCTTAAACAGATGTGCTGGGAGAAAAGTATAGTATTTAGTATTTGTACTAAATATCAAAAGTATTTTGACAAGTTTCTCTTTAAGATAGTTTCTAAAGCCTTACCCTGGCTAGAGATGTTTTGTACAAATTATATATAGCCTGCCTGATCTACCAACATGCCACAGAGAATCACAGTCAACAATGTGGGGAAAGTCAGGGCAGTGGAAGTGGATGCACACTTTTTATTTTGAGGACTTAAACCAAATTGTCTTGAAATTAAAGCTGTATTTCTGCAGCTTTCAGTACAGAGAAAAAGAGGAAAGTGAAGCTGTGTCAGTTTTAACATTAGCTATATCACAACATGTTTAAGAAAGATAGATTAAGTCATTGGCATAAAAGTACAGCATTGAAATACTACGTTGTGTTTATTTTTACATTTTTGCATTTAAAAAAACATGCAGTAAAAGCCAAGTTAAATTTCATATTAAAGCAAGTTCTAGTATATGTATTGAGTTCCTGGTAGTCACATACTTTGTTCACATCTACACCATACTTCATAGTATGATTTGTCAGGGGAGGGACTGTGGGGTGACAGTTTTACGTTTACTTTTTCTTGTTAATGCAGCTGGATCTAAGTAAAATGTTTTGAAGTTTATCAAAAATTCAATATACTTTTAAAACATATAGGGTCAGGGTTGGGGGAGAAACTACAGGTATAGTAAGTAAGAAATGACCCATGAAGAAAGCATTGTGAGGTTGTATGTTGGTTGACTGTGATGAAAATGTGGGGCTGGTTTAAGTTGTAAATGGTGGCTGATTGCTGTGTAACTATGTACATGATTGTTGGGATGGCTGTCCTATATTTTGTATATTGGAATAAAAATTTCTATAAATTATTGTAACTAAAAGTAAATATTCTAAATTAAATCCCACTTCTTAAGTCACGTGGCTTCTGTCTTGGAAATTTTACCTTTAAAAGATTATTTAAGACAGGAACCAGGAGGCTTGGGAATAGGGAAAAAAGGAAATGTTGTATTATATGGGTCTTGTGGCCTCTAACCATCAGTATAGGGTTTTTTCTTTCTTTGATGGCAGTAGAAAGACCTCATTTTTATAACATAACTACTCTTGATATCTCCTTTAAAAACACTTTTTATTAAAGATCCTATCATGAGGTATTTGACTGGGAGCTGAGAGGCTAAAGCGCTCGTGTCCTGGCTCTTCAGTGAATTTAACTGTGTGACCTTGGGCAAGTCACTTAACCTCTCTGTGCTTCAGTCTCCCTGTCTTTTAAAATGGGAGTAATACCTACCTCACAGGGTTGTTGTGGGGCTTAATTAGAGATAATGTCTGTAAAGCATTTAAGGTTTTTTTTTTTTTTGAGATGGAGTCTCGGTCTGTTGCCCAGGCTGGAGTGCAGTGGCGCGATCTCGGCTCACTGCAAGCTCCGCCTCCCGGGTTCACGCCATTCTCCTGCCTCAGCCTCTCCGAGTAGCTGGGACTACAGGCACCCGCCACCACGCCCGGCTAATTTTTTGTATTTTTAGTAGAGACGGGGTTTCACCGTGGTCTCGATCTCCTGACCTCGTGATCCGCCCGCCTCGGCCTCCCAAGTGCTGGGATTACAAGCGTGAGCCACCGCGCCCGGCCACATTTAAGGTTCTTGAAGAAGGCGCTATGTAGATACAAAATAGTATCTATTAAAGTTGATTTATTTGTGGGAAAAAAAGAAGGAAGTTTATAGCTATAAATGCTAATATCCAAAAAAGTGGAAAGGTTACAAATTAACAATCTGACAGTGCACCTCACGGAGCTAGAAAAGCAAGGAAAAACCAAACCCAAAATTAGCAGTAGAAAAGAAACAGTAAGGATCAGAGCAGAACTAAATGAATTAGAGACTAAGAAATAAAAAATACAAAGGATCAACAAAACAAAAAGTTGGTTCTTCTTCAAAAAGGTAAACAAAATAGGTAAACCACTAGCTAGACTAACCAAGAAAAGACCCCAATAAAACCAGAAATGAAAAAGGAGATGTTACAAGTGATACCACAGAAATATGAAAGATCATCAGAGACTATTATGAACAATGATCTGCTCACCAACTAGAAAGCCTAGAAAAAGATGGATAAGTTCCTGGAAACATACAAGGTTCTGAGATTGAACCAGGAAGAAATAGAAGTCCTGAACAGACCAATAACAACTAGTGAGATCAAATCAGTAATTAAAAAAAAAAAAAATCCCAGCAAAAAAACTCAAGACCAGATGGATTCAAATCCAGAGGTACAAACGTACAAAACCAAATATACAAAGAAGAGCTAATACCAGTCCTCCTAAAACTGTTCCAAAAAATTGAGGAGGAGGGAACTCTCCCTAACCCATTCTATGAGGTCACGATCACCCTGATACCAATATCAGACAAGGACACAACAAAAAAAGAAAACTACAGGCCATTATGAACATAGGTGCAGAAATCCTCAACAAAATGCTAGCAAATCAAATCCAACAGCATATCCAAAAGATAATACACAATGATCAAGTGGGACTTAATCCTAGGAATGCAACGTTAATTCAGTGTACACAAATCATTAAATGTGATACATCACATCAACAAAATTAAGGATAAAAACCTATATCATCATCTGAATAGATGCAGAAAAACCATTTGATAAAATTCAGCATCTTTCATGATAAAAACCCTCAACAAACTAGGCATAGAAGGAACATACCTCAAACCAATAAAGGCACGTATGACAAACCCACAGCCAAAATCATAATGAATGGGGAAAAGTTGAAAGCATTCTCTCTCAGAACTGAAACAAGACAAGGATTCCCATTTTCACCACTCTTATTCTACACAGTACTAAAAGTCCTAGCCAGAGCAGCGAGGCAAGAGAAGAAATAAAAGGTATCCAGGTTGGAAAAGTGAAAGTCGAATTGTCCTTCTTTGCTGATGATAGATCTTATATCCAGAAAAACCTAGAGATTTCAAAAAACTTAGATTTGATAAATAAACGCACTAAAGTTGCAGGATAGAAAATCATTGTACAAAAATCAATAGTATTTCTATATACCAGTAATGATCTATCCAAGAATGAAATCAAGTAGGCAATGCCATTTATAGTAGCTATAAAATACCTAGGAAGGGCCGGGCGTGGTGGCTCACGCTTGTAATCCCAGCACTTTGGGAGGCCGAGGCGGGCGGATCATGAGGTCAGGAGATCGAGACCACAGTGAAACCCCGTCTCTACTAAAAAATACAAAAAATTAGCCGGGCGTGGTGGCGGGCGCCTGTAGTCCCAGCTACTCGGAGAGGCTGAGGCAGGAGAATGGCGTGAACCCGGGAGGCGGAGCTTGCAGTGAGCCGAGATTGCGCCACTGCACTCCAGCCTGGGCGACAGAGCGAGATTCCGTCTCGAAAAAAAAAAATACCTAGGAAGCCAGGCATGGTGACTCACGCCTGTAATCTGAGCACTTTGGGTGGCTGAGGTGGGCGGATCACCTGAGGTCGGGACCAGCCTGACCAACATGGAGAAACCCTGTCTCTACTAAAAACACAAAATGAACCAGGCATGGTGGCACATGCCTGTAATTCCAGCTACTCGGGAGGCTGAGGCAGGAGAATCACTTGAACCCAGGAGATGGAGGTTGCAGTGAGCCGAGATCGCTCCATTGCACTCCAGCCTTGGCGACAAGAGCGAAACGCCATCTCAAAAAAAAAAGATATACACACACACACACACACACACACACACCTAGGAATGCATTTAACCAAGAAGGTGAAATATCTCTACAAGGAAAACTACAAAACACTGATGAAAGAAGTTGAAGATGACACAAATAAATGGAAAAACATCCTATGCTCATGGATCTGAAGAATTAATATTGTTAAAATGACCATATTGCCCAAAGCAATGTATAGATTCAGTGCAATCCCTATCAAAATACCATCCTTCTTCACAGAATTTTTTTTAAAATCCTAAAATTCATGTGGAACCATAAAAGAGCCTGAATAGTCAAAGTAATCTTGACCAACCAGAACTCAGCTGCAGGCAGTGCATTACCTGAATTCAAAATATATTACAAGGCTATAGTAACCAAAGCAAAATGATACTGGTATGAAAATAGACACATAAACCAATGGAACAGAATAGAGAGCCCAGAAATAAAATCACATATTTACAGCCAACCGATCTTCAACAAAGCTGACAAGAATACACAATAGGGAAAGGACAGTCTCTCCAATAATATGGTGCTGGAAAAATTGGGCAGCCACATGCAGAAGAATAAAACTGGACCCCTATCTCACCATGTATAAACATCAACTCAAAATGGATTAAAGACTTAAAGCCCAAAACTGTTAAAAAAAATACTAGAAGAAAACCTAGGGAAAACTCTTCTGAACATTGATCTAGGCAAAAAAATTATGACAAAGACCTCCAAAACACAGCAACAAAAACAAAAATTAGACAAATGGGGCTTAATTAAACTAAAAACTTCTGAATCACAAAAGAAATAACCAACAGAGTAAACAGACAACCTGTTGAGTGGGAGAGAATATTTATAAACTATTCATCTAACAGGAGACCAATATCCAGAATATATAGGGAACTCAATTCAATAGGAAAAAACAAATAATTCTGGGCAAATGACATGAATGACATTTATGCCCAGTCTTTAAAAACTGGGCAAATGAGGCCGGGCGCGGTGGCTCACGCTTGTAATCCCAGCACTTTGGGAGGCCGAGGCGGGTGGATCACGAGGTCAGGAGATCGAGACCACGGTGAAACCCCGTCTCTACTAAAAATACAAAAAAATTAGCCGGGCGTGGTGGCGGGCGCCTGTAATCCCAGCTACTCGGAGAGGCTGAGGCAGGAGAATGGCGTGAACCCGGGAGGCGGAGCTTGCAGTGAGCCGAGATTGCGTCACTGCACTCCAGCCTGGGCGGCAGAGCAAGACTCCGTCTCAAAAAAAAAAAAAAAAAAAAAAAAACTGGGCAAATGACATGAATAGACATTTCTCAAAAGAAGATATACAAACAGCCAAGATGTATGTGAAAAAATGTTCAACATCACTAATCATCAGAGAAATGCAAATCAAAACCACAGTGAGATACCATTTTACCCCTGTCAGAATGGCTATTATTAAAAAGACAAAAAAGAACAGATGTCGTAAAGGATGCAGAGAAAGGGAAACTCGTACACTGTTGGTGGGAATGTAGACTAATACAGCCACTATGGAAAACAGTATGGAGATTTCTCAAAAAACTAAAAATAGAATTACTGTTCAATCCTACTACTGGGAGTATACCCAAAAGAAAATAAGACAGTATACCACAGGAATGCCTCACTCAAATGTTTATTACATCAGTATTCACAGTAACAAAGACACAGAATCAACCTAAGTATCAACAGATGAATGGATTAAAAAAATGTGGTATATATACACAATGGAATACTGTTCAGCCATAAAAAAGAATGAAATAATGTCTTTTGTAGCAACATGGATGGAACTGGAGAAGTGAAATAAACCAGGCAAAGACAGATACCACATGTTCTCATTCATATGTGGGAGCTCAAAAATTTAATCACGTAGAGGTAGAGAATGGAAAGATAGATAACAAGGGTCAGACATGGTGGCTTACGCCTGTAATCCCAGCACTTTGGGAGGCTGAGGTCAGTGGATCACTTGAGGTCAGGAGTTTGAGACCAGCCTGGCCGACATGGTGAAACCCCATCTCTACTAAAAGTACAGAAATTAACTGGGTGTGATGGTGGGCACCTGTAATCCCAGCTACTCAGGAGGTTGCAGCAGGAGAATGGCTTGAACCTGGGAGGTGGAGGTTGCGATGAACCGAGATTGTGCCACTGCACTCCAGCCTGGGCAACAGAGCAAGACCCTGTCTCAAAAATAAATAAATAAGTATAAAATAAAAACAAAAATTAGGTCGGGCGCAGTGGCTCACACCTGTAATCCCAGTACTTTGGAAGGCCCAAGTGGGCAGATTACTTGAGGTCAGGAGTTTGAGACCAGCCTGGCCAACATACTGAAACCCTGTCTCTACTAAAAATACAAAAATTAGCCGGGCGTGATGGCAGGCACCTGTAATCCCAGCTACTCGGGGATGCTGAGGCAGGAGAATCGCTTGAACCCGGGAGGTAGAGGTTGCAGTGAGCCGAGATCACGCCACTGCACTCCAGCCTGGGTGACAGAGTGAGACTCTGTCTCAAAAAAAAAAAAAAAATTATCTGGGCATGGTGGCACACACATCTGTGGTGGCAGCTACTCAGGAGGCTGAAGTAAGAATAGCTTGAACCCAGGAGGCGGAGATTGCAGTGAGCCGAGATCACTGCACTTCACCCTGGGCAACAGAGCAAGACTCCATCTCAAAAAAAAGAAAAAGATAGATAACAGAGACGAAAGGATGAGTGAGGGGCAAGGGAGAGGATGAAGAGAAGTAGGTTAAAAGGTACAAACATGGTAAGATGGAAGGAATAAATTCAATGTTTTATAGCAGAGTAGGGTGATTATAGTTAACAAAAATGTATTGTAGTCAGGTGACAGACACCCTCAGTACCATATATTGATCAGAAAGCATTATATACTTATAACAAAACTTCACATGTACACTATAAATTTGTACAAATTTAAAAAACCAAGTGGGGTGTTGGATAGAGAGTGTCTAAATGTAGACTGATGGAGGAAGGCCTCTAAGATTAGTCATAGCAGGGATGGATGCATTTCAAGCAGAAGTAAAGGGTAGCCTAAAAGCCTAAACAAGGAAAGGTAAGAGCAAGCAAAAAGTTGAACCAACTAGGAACTACTAGATCATTTCCCATGAAGTTCATTATTAATAAAACTTATATAAAGAATAAAAGAGGATATGTTGTTATTTTGGACACATTATTGAATTGAATGTCATGTGGTATGAATGTAATATGGGAGTGACACATTTAGGAAATATTTAGAACTTAGAGATTTTACACATTAGTTTCACCCATCACCCCCCAAAAAAAAAGACAAAAAAAAAAAAACAACCTAAAGACAGAAGAGAGCTTTGGTGTTTAAGGGATTGAAACAGCCAGGAAAACAAATGGGAAGGGAAAACCTTCTATGTGTTGGGTGCTGTGTTACAGTTTTTGCACACTTAATGCCAAACCTTACAAAGCGGGTAATATTAATCACATTTTACAGAGGTGCACCTGAAGCTCAAGAAGTCAAACATCTAGGAAATAATAGATTCAAACCTAGACTCACCTATTTCCAAAACCACTGCCCCACCCAGATAGGCCTTTTGTCTCTGAAATTGCTCTTCAGACTATATTTTTCTAAGACCTTCATTCTCCTTTGTGTTGTGGTGACAAGTTTTGAGCTGAAGGCAGATTTCAGCTCAGCCTCATTTTTCCTGACTCTCAGTTAAGCAATTCTTTCCTATACAGTTAATTTTTCAGCAGCTTTCAATGATGGGTCTTAGTGAGCAGTAGGCTATTAATGATGCATGTGCTTCCTGTGGAGACTGGTTCCAGGAGAAGAGAAGCACTTGATTGTTTTCAGTGCCAAACAACAAGTTGCTACAGAGGACAAAATGCCTATTAGGCCTAAAAATTATTTCCAAAATTACAGGTGTAATCCCTTTTAAAATATTTTAAATACCAAGAACTAGGACAAAATATGAAAATTCATGACTTCTGCCTGCCTTTTATGTCTGGAAAGTATCATTATTTGAATCTCACATAGTAGCTTGAGCTGCAAATAAAGAAAACCAATAGTTAAACATAGTCTTCAGCACCATTCATTCTGTTTTTGAACAAATGCCCTGTGATCCTTATGATTCCACACTTTAAAATCTACCTTGAAATAACATTTATCTTTTTCAAAGTCCTCAACCATAAATCAACCATAATGGAAGCTCTTCTTGCTTTTATTGCAAGGATATATGCTCCAATCTTCGTGTCTAAAGTGTTTACCTGGCTTTTTCACAGCTGACTCAGTAGATTGGAACCTTTTAATGCAACCTGCATGGCATGTGGTCACCAAATCTATGTGAAGTCTTTATAATTTTTATATGATTGATAGCATATTGCTCTTCACTGGTGAGGGGAACCATATCTGCTTCCTGCTTATCTTTGTAGATGTCAAGTTACTTAATCCATTTACTTTTGTGATTGGGACTTGAAATGTAGAAATATGAAGGAAAAGAGAAAAGCAACCAGGTTCAACAAGTCTGTGTTTGACTTTTAGGCCTAGACATTTTCCATTTATACTATGCTACATCCCAGAATTGTAAAACCAAAGCTCCCTTTTCTACAAAGTAACCCAGTTAATATGGAGAGATGAAGAATAAATTAACTAATCAATCAGTTATTGATTAATCAATCAAATGCCATGTCTTTAGAAGGGAAAACTCTATTTTTGGCTTTTATTATTTTTAATTGACACATGATAATTTTATATATTTATGGAGTACCATGTGATATTTGATATAGGTAAACACTGTGTAATGACCATTTAGAGTATCCATCACTGCGAACATTAATCATTTGTTTGTGTTGGGAACATTCAAAATCTGCTCTTTCAGCTACTCGAAAATATATAACAAATTGTTCATTATAGTCACCTTATTAGTGCTACAGAACACTACAACTTATTCCTCTTATCTGGCTATACTTTTGTATCCATTAACCAACCTTTGGAAAAGCTCCTTTCTTAAAAGCTTTGTAGTTGCACAGTTTTCCAAAACTATGGTCCACGGCTGTCTTTTAGACCTCCATTCAACCCCTCATCCCTCATGATCCTGTATTACCTACCATTTTCCTCTGTGTTAAATGCATATGACTGTATTTCAAAACTTGCCCCAAAACTTCCCTCTTTCTATTTTCCATGACATTTCTCTCTAAAATGATAAATGTGAGCTTTTAAACTGTAGTGTTTTATCAATGCTGGGTATTATTACTAAACACAACTTAAGACTTCTAAGAAAACTTTCTGGGGTTAGCTTTAGCTACTCATTCTTTAATTAATTCTGCTGATATTTCACCTGTAATCTATGTCAGGCATACATATGTCTCAGAACCTCAGAGATGAATAAGATGAATGAGAAACTACTCCCTTAGGAAGTTTATAATCTGCTTCCCAACCCTACTCTTTTAGTCTACTTCTCCTCTTCTGAGTCTACCTGTTCACCATTTTAATTGTTGCTCTTGTTAACTGTTTCTCTTACTAATCATAAACTCCCAGGGATCATGTGCAAATGTTGTTGTTAGCCAAAAAATGTGGGCGGTGTCATGCTGATTCAAAACCATGGACTTCTGATAAGCAACTTAATCTCTAAGCTTCAGTTTTCTCATTTAAAATGCAAATTATACTTACTATACAAAGTAGTTGTTAGAAGTAAATGAGATAATAATTTTAGTGTACAAAGGAGATAATAAATTGTTGCTCTATCACTTACTTGTCAATAACACCTCCATTAACCTTTCATATTAAATGTAAATGTCGCACTCCACTATTGGATGCCCTCAAGTAAGATCCTCAACCTGCTCTGTCGGCCTTCTCTTACATCTCTACACATTCTCTCTCTGAAACCAAAAGTTCTACTTCTTGAATATGCCCTTCTCTTTTTACCATGAGGCAAACCAGTAGTTACTGCCATGTTTTGAGTGCCCATTGTGATTCAAGAAGCTGTTTTAGCCTGGACATGGTAGCACACGTCTATAATCCCAGCACTTTGGGAGGCTGAGGCTGGCAGATCGCTTGAGCTCAGGAGTTCAAGGCCAGCCTGAGCAACATGCAAAACCCTGTCTCTACAAAAAATACAAAAAGTAACCAGGCATGGTGGTGCACACCTACAGTCCCAGCTACTTGGGAGGCTGAGGTGGGAGGATCACTTGAGCTCAGGAGGTCAAGGCTACAGTGAGCCAAGATCACACCACTGCACTTCAGCCTTGGTGACAGGGTGAGAACCTGTCTCAACAACAACAAAAAGGTGTTTGGTGCTTACATATATTTTTGCTTATTACCTAGTTTTAATGTAGTGGTTAAGAATACAGATCCAGAAAAAACAAATGTCATATGTTCCCATTGATAAGTGGGAGCTAAGCTATGAGGACGCAAATGCGTGAGAATGATACAGTGGACTTTGGGGACTCAGGTAGAAGGAAGGTAGGTGGGGTGAAGGATAAAAGACTACACAATGGGTAGAGTGTACACTGCTTGGGTGATGGGTGCACCAGAATCTCAGAAACTACCACTAAGGAACTTATTCATGTAACCACAAACCACCTATTCCCCAAAAATTATTGAAAAAAAAAATACAATAAAATTTTCAAAAAGAGTACAGATCCAGAGTCCAACTCCTTATTTATTTTCATACCTTGGCTGTGCAGTCTTCTAGCTGTGTGACAATGGACAAGGCACCTAAGCTCCCTAAAACTCAGTGTCCTCACCTGTAAATGGATAACAGTAACTATTATAATGCTGTATGAGAATTAAGAATAATAACACGTAAAGCAGTTAACACAGTAACTCATAGTAAGCTCTTAATAAATGTCAGCTATTTTTATTACTAATGAACTTCTTGTCGTTTTCTTCTCATTCAACTCTGCAAGGTCTTTTATAAATGGTGAAAAAAAGTGAAGTAGCTCTTTCAGATCAGCAACACAGAAAGTAATTGGCAAAGATAGGACTTGAAACCAGAACTGTCTGGCTCCAAAATCCGTATCTTTCCCACCACACTGTTGCCTTGTGCTAATCCCTCTACCTGAAAAGTATCCTTCCTTATGTCTAATTGGAATAATCTTTTGAAACCCTATCAGGTGCTGCCACCTTCACCAAACTCTCCTTGATCCGCATCTAAATGTGATCCCTCCCTCAAAATCCTCAATTTGTCATTTTTACACAGCATTATGCTACAGTGACTTGCACACTAAACCATGAGTTCTTTGACACCAGGACAAGGTTAGACCACTGTTTCCCATAAAACAGAGCACGTTGCACTAAGTAGATACTTAATAAACAGTCACTTGAACTGAAAAGAGGTTGTTAAGGTCGCAGATGGAAAAATCTGCCTAATCTATCCAGGAATTATTTATTTATGTGTCTCTAGGCCAGGCCCTATAATAGATACTGGGTTCAGAGTTATATAAGACAAATTCCTGGCTGGATACAGTGGCTCACGCCTGTAATCCCAGCACCTTGGGAGGCCAAGGCGGGTGAATCACCTGAGGTCAGGAGTTCGTGATCAGCCTGGCCAACATGGAGAAACCCCATCTCTACTAGAAATACAAAAATTAGCTGGGTGTGGTGGCAGGCACCTGTAATCTCAGCTACTCAGGAGGCTGAAGCAGGAGAATCGCTTGAACCCAAGAGGCAGAGGTTGCAATGAGCCGAGATCATGCCATTGCACTCTAGCCTGGGTGACAATAATGAAACTCTGTCTCAAAAAAACAAATTCCTGCCCTCAAATAACTTGCAATTTGATAAAAGCACTTTGAAACCAGAAAGTAATTATTTTTAATGGAGCCATTAGATAATCAAATGGAGCAAATACTTAAGTAATGCAAATGAATTCTTATTTACTATTTGTACAGATACAGTTGTCTCCTCCAGCTGCTGTACCAGTTTAGACTACATCGTCACCTACCTCTTCAAGCACATAGCAAAAGAGGGCAAGAAGCCACTTCGATGCGGAGAGGCTACCCAGGCTGGTCAGAGACTATTACATTTTATGCAGCAAAACCCAGATGTCCTGCAGCAGGTAACTGGTGGTTGATCACCTGGCTTAAGAAACAAATGTTCCTAGAAGCCATACCTGGCCCCGAATTTATCTTAGAGCAGCTGGTCTTGCCAAGACTTTTTACACTGGTAAAAAAAATAATAATAATAAAAATAATAATTTTATATATATATATATGTATTGTCTGGGAATATTTTCCCTGAAAGTGGGGGGAAACCACAGGCCCTAGGATTACCCACCCTGAAGAAATACCTGGGTTGTTCATCTCACCTCAGTGGAGCTAGAATTCAAAAAGAGGATAGTTTTTCCAGAGGCCTGAGAAAAATTAGACAAAACCGGAACTGCAGACAGTCAGCCTCTGATTTCTCTCCTGGTGTCTCTGATAATGTCATCTTAAGTTTGCCTTATGAATATTCCGGTATATTGGGAAACTACAATTTGCTGGGCTCCTAGTATATGCCAGGCAGCTTGCTAGGAATTTCTCATTCATCATATCATAGTTGCTATTTTTCCCATTTTAAAATGAGAAATCTTGGTTCAGATAGGTGAGGTAATATATTCAATAACATCTAACTAATAAGTAATAAAACCACTATTTTTTTATTTTCTAATGTATTTTCTAACTAATGGGTTAGGTCCAAGTTTAATACCATTTTAAAAAACTCACTTGTGCAAATAATAGTAACGGCATGCATAAGAAATGAATATTGCAAGATGCAGTACCTGTAGTACCAGCTGCTCCAGAGGCAGAGGCAGGAGGATTGCTTGAGCCCAGAAGTTCAAGACCAGCCTGGGCAACATAGCAAGACCCCAGCTCTAAAAAAGAAGATTTAGGCCGGGCATGGTGGTCACGCCTGTAATCCCAGCACTTTGGGAGGCCAAGGCACGCAGATCACGAGGTCAGGAGTTCAAGACCAGCTTGACCAATATGGTGAAACCCCGTCTCCACTAAAAATACAAAAATTAGCCAGGCGTGGTGGCGCTCACCTGTAGTCCCAGCTAGTCGGGATGCTGAGGCAGGAGAATCGCTTGAACCCGGGAGGCAGAGGTTGCAGTGAGCCGCGATCACACCACTGCATTCCAGCCTGGATGACAGAGCAAAACTCCATCTCAAAAAAAAAAGAAAAAAGAAAATTTAAAAATTTTTAAAAAAACATACATGCCAAAAATATTTCAAAAAGAACAATACCATTTTTTATGGCTATACCATCACTATATTTTCTTTTCTTTTTTTTTTTTTTTTTTTTGAGACAGGGTCTCACTCTGTTGCCCATGCTGTAGTGCAATGGCACAGTCTGGGCTCGCTGCAACCTCTGTCTCTCAAGGGCTCAACCTCTTCCTGAGTAGCTGGGACTACAGGCACACACCACCACATCCAGCTAATTTTTTTTTTTTTTTTTTTTTTTTTTTTTTGTAGAGAAGGGGTTTTGCCACGTTGCTAGGCTAGTTTTGAACTCCTGAGCAAAAACAGTCCTCCCACCTCAGCCTCCCAAGGTGATGGGATTACAGGTGTGAGCCACTGCGCCTAGCCCCATCACTATATTTTCTAATTTCACTAAATTTGGAAAGTATCTTCATCCTGTTTTCAGTTGTTTCCTTTTGCCAAATTACATCCATAATAGTTTGTAATTTGCAAATGTAAACACATCAATAGTGTGTTGCTCTATGACCGTTAGGGAGCAAATAAGTTGCCTGCAATCATCAGAAAATGTCGGCCGGGTGCAGTGACTCACGCCTGTAATATCAGCACTTTGGGAGGCCAAGGCAGGTGGAACATGAGGTCAGGAGTTCGAGAACAGCCTGGCCAATATGGTGAAACCCTGTCTCTACTAAAAATACAAAAATTAGCTGGGCATGGTGGTGTGTGCCTGTGTTCCCAGCTATGTGGGAGGCTGAGGCAGGAGAATTGCTTGAACCTGGGAAGCAGAGGTTGCAGTGAGTCAGTGAGTGAGATCACACCACTGCACTCCAGCCTGGCGACAGAGACTCCATCTCAAAAAAAAAGAAAAAGAAAGGCCGGGCGCGATGGCTCACGCTTGTAATCCCAGCACTTTGGGAGGCCGAGGCGGGCGGATCACGAGGTCAGGAGATCGAGACCACGGTGAAACCCCGTCTCTACTAAAAATACAAAAAAATTAGCCGGGCGTGGTGGCAGGCACCTGTAGTCCCAGCTACTCGGAGAGGCTGAGGCAGGAGAATTGCTTGAACCCGGGAGGCGGAGCTTGCAGTGAGCCGAGATTGCGCCACTGCACTCCAGCCTGGGCCACAGAGCGAGACTCTGTCTCAAAAAAAAAAAAAAAAAAGAAAAGAAAAAGAAAATGTCACTCTATATCAGTAAATGATGAAAATAGAATGAGACAGCTATGAAAGAGGGTTCCTTCCTGGCTGTCATTTTTTGCTAATATTTAAATGAAATTACGTAAACGTTATTTGTGGTAATGTTTCAGTTAACCAATTATTTTCCAGGAATAATGGGTGTCATTCATATTTTGTGTAACTAGGCAAAGGGCTGTAAACCTATAATTATTTGGTGTGACCCTGGAACTGTTACAACATGTTGCTAATACAAAGGAAAAAGGAAGGTATCTCACATTTAGTGAGAATTTATTATGTGCCAGGTGCAAGAGCTATTAAGATTCATGAGACATAATTTCTCTCCTTACAAAATTTCTTGCCATGGGACAAAGAGACAAGTAACTCACCAGTTATTTGATCATTTCATTAATATAGTGATGACAACGAAAGTGAAATACATGGGGAGGGAAAGTGAAATACATGGGGAGGGAGTATTGTCAGAGAAGTCTCCTCATTTAGACCCCACAACAACCCTGAAAAGTGGATATCGGCATCCCCATTTTACAGATGAATAAATTGAGGTACAGAGAGATCAACTGGAAAGTGGTAGAGTTGGAATTTGAAGCAAGGTCTGTTTGACTCAAAAGCCCAAGTTCTTACTACTCACACCATTGGTATTCAAGGTGAGGATAATATCTCAGCTTCACCTGGAATGGCTTTTCAAAATATACATGCTATCAAAATGTCAGCGTCTCTCCTCCCTCCCCACCCCACCCCAATGCAGTAGCCACTGGTACTGGTGGGAGTGTGTCACAGCCCTCATGTGTTTTGCATGAAGAAGGTTGAGGATCACTAACTTAGAGCATGTCCCCACTGAAGAAAAAAAAAAAAAAAATTCATGGATTGGCTAGGAATCAGACCCAGCCTTTACCCCACCATTGCAAGGGACAAGTCTGCCACCAAATCACTCCTGCCAGCACTCAGCCATAATCACAGTATTGTCCCATAAACTTTGGCAGAAACTTTTAAGTTGGTAGAAAATTTTAGCACAAATCAATAGGCTATGGCCCTAGACAAAATACCATATCATATTTTGCAAAGCAAGTAATGTGGTTGGGCAGGAGACAAATCAAGTTTGTCTTTACTCAGAATTAGCATGCATTTGTTGGTTTAAGTAATTTCTGTGTGTTAATAATACTTGGTAATCCTTCACTTTATAGCATATGACTAAGTAGTGATATATCTTTATTAACAGTGGAATACATTCTATTTATTTGGAATGTAGGCTTTCAGATAGCATTTTAAATATTAATGACTGGGCTCTGGTAGTCAGCATAAATATGATTTGCATTAGCACTAGGTTATATCATCTTGAGTGCCTCTGATGTCAGCTATTAGGTATAGTAATATCTGACATCATCTCCTTAGGTCACTGACAACTTTGACCTCTATTCTTATGCACAGTTTCTGTCGTCTCAAAAGCTCTTTTGAATTGATTTGAAATTTTGACTCTTCCCTTTATGAGGCAGTAAAATTGATAATTATTCAGATGGGAACAGAGCGCTGAGTGAAAAATCAATTCCACCCGCTCTCTGCTGCGTATAAAATTACTTCTGAGTCGGCTGGACTGAACGGATGGCCAGAGTAAAAGCAGCAGGCAGGAGTAGTGGGAAGAATTAGCTGGACAGAACTAATAGCCTGAAGGGATGGACTTGAAAAAGAGGGAGTGGGCCAGTTGGGGGTTATTATTAGCAGGGATGGGTCCCATTGATCATCTGTTTACATCAGCTTTCCAAGACCTTATAAATCAGCCCTGAAGAGCAGCAGAACCCAAGATTCAGCCTGTTACCAGTGGGATTTTGTATTGGATTATTTTCATTTTCACACTCAGATGAAAAGTGAGCCATTGATTATTCATTGGTTGCCCATTAAATGCTGTTTTTAATAGATGATTTGCCTATCACAGAAGGTAATGAACAAGGTTGCTGCTTTATAACTTGAGGTTTCAGTTTTCAAGGCATCTGTGTCGGTTAAGTAATGCCTAACCCTATTAAAAGGAATGGATTACAAATTGCTTAACAGTGCTGAAAAACTAGACCCTAATGACTAATTGTGCTTGGAGTTTAGAGAGGGTTTGTCAGCTCTTTAAACTAAACTGATGCAATGATACTGCAATTATTTACTAGTTTGAACTGTTTTTTCCCCCAACCTGGGCCTATTTTGCTGGAAGCATAATTGCATGAGGAATGTTAATTCCAAATTGCAAAAGTTACCTCCTCAAGCTTCCATAGTAAAGGAAGCCTGAACCCCGACATAAAGGTTTTCCAACATCCTTACAGGCCTTTCCATTTGTATATAGCAGCCTGGGAAAGATATTTTATGTGCCTCTCACCTGGAATTGTGTTTATTATTCTCTGCTCTGTGGCTTTAGAGCTTCAAAATTTTTTTAAATGTTCTCCAAATAAGCCATTTTTCGTATTTTGCAAACAACTCTAACTTTGCAAGCATTAAAATTTAGTCTGTATGAAGATCCATTGTAAGTAAGTGAATCTATTTGAAATAAAAACGATTGCGTCACCAGTGTTGCTTTGACCTAACAATTGAGAAAAACCCAGTTTACGTAAATTAAGGCAGAAAATTCCCCAAGCATTTTTATGTTATTAGAAGGATAAACTAAAAATTTAAGGAGAGACCAACCGTAACAGTGATCAGATTACTAATTACTACTGATTAGTAGCAGACAAGACACTGATCTGCTACAATAATTCGGAAGACAACATTTCTATGTGAAATTTTTTCAGTTTCATCACTGGTCAGTAAGTATTTGTATCTATAACACATAGTTATAGATACATAGCATTCATTTCATTATATCACAGTGAAAGATTTTGCCCAAATTAGGTAATGAAAGGGTGTGTTTTATATAATTAGAGGGGCATCTCAGACATGTAATTCTTTATGAGATTATTAGAATAAGACACTGATCCTGAAAGCTTCTCTAAATCAGAATTCCAGTTAAAACCAATTGCTCTAGAAAGAGTAGCACCTTCCACAGAAATTAACAAGAACTATTATGCAATTAATTTGTTAAGAGGGTATTTTTAGCAATTATAGTCTTGAAAACCTTAATATATTGCATAGAGGAATTAGAGCAGTTAGGGTTGAATTCATCTTACTTTTGTCTATTTATCTATTTTGCTCAAGTCAACTGTACTGAAATCCAAAAGAAATTCTAATTGTGATTTTCTCTCCCTTTTCTCCTTCCTTTTTATGTTATTTATTTATTTATTTATTTATTTATTTATTTATTTATTTTTGCTAACATGGCATTTAACTACAAATTGTGAAGAGCTGTCAGGAGCTATAAAAATCATACTTCAGTAGGGACTTAAGCTGAAAGAACATTCACCCTTTTCCTCAATCAGTCAGTCAATCAATGAAAATTGCTTTTGTATAGTGCTCTTCATGACATGCATCCCAAAGTGAATTACAGCAAAAGGGAAATCATCTGCTCTTTTTTCATTTCTGTGTTTAGACTGAAATGATATTGCTCAACATTTTGACATACTATACAAGACATCTTTCATACTTAAGATTCCATTCCATAATACTAAGTAGGAGAAAATGCAGTCACATATTTAACTGATGTTGAGATTTTGGCCTACAGGAACCTTAGCAAGACTCTTACAGTCAAAAACACTTAAGCAGATGAAACACAGTCATATCTCTTGTCCTCTTAAAAAGAATAGTCAGATTTTCTAATATTAATAAAGACATTTCTAGTGATCCTTAAATAAAAAGTATGCTCTTTATGTAACCCATTAGCTCTCTCTGGTTGATTTACAACTTTATTCTCTATAATACAGTAGTATATTGATACCAAAAACAAGCTGAAAGAACATTCACAACTGCATCAGGTAATAACGGATTTTAAAAGTTTAAAGGAAGCCAGGGATGTGTCATTAGACACTGAAATTGGAAAATAGGAACTCAAATCTCATAACAGAATTTTTGCACATGGTGCTACAATCTTGGTTTTAACAGCAATCGATGCATATATTATGTATATACATAGTGGGAAGAAAAATAATATTGGCAAAATGTAAGTGCTTCTATTCACAATAGCACATGGAATCAACCTAAATGCCCATCAGTGGTCAACGGGATAGAGAAAATGTGGTACATATATACACCATGGAGTACTACACAGCCATCAAAAAGAAAGAGATCATGTCCTTTGCAGCAACATGGATGGAGCTGGAGGCTATTATCCTAAGCGAACTAACGCAGAAACAGAAAACTAAATACAGCATGTTCTCACTTATAAGTGGGAGCTAAACATTGAGTACACATGGACATGAAGGGAACAACAGATACTGGGGCCTACTTGAGAGTGGAGAGTTGGAGGAGGGTGAAGATCAAACAACTACTTATTGGGGGGTACTGTGCTTATTACCTGCGTGACAAAGTAATCTGTACACCAGACCCCTGTGACATGCAGTTTACCTATATAACAAACCTGTACATGTATCCCGAACCTAAAATAAAAGCTTTAAAATTTAGAAATTTAAGAAATAAAATTTTTCAAATGTAAGTGCTTACTATGTGCAAGCACTAGCTTAACCTACTTACATATGCATTATCTGGTTTAATCATGACAATATCTTTGTGAAGATGTAGTATTATCATTACCATTTTACAGATATAGAAACTGAGGCACAAAAAAATTAGGAAACATTCCCAAGGTCACAAAGTCAGTAACTGGAAGAACTAAAATTTTAGCTGAAACCTGTTTAACTCTGGGGTTCACATGCTGAAACACAAAGCTATCTCTGTTCCTTTGTTTAGTGGCTTCTAATCTAAAGTACGTATGTTTTGAGCACATCAAATGAGGCAAGTTGAGCTTCCAGTAAGCCCCACTGGGGCCATCCTTAAGGTAGACTGGTTCAAAGCAGTCATTCTATACCCCAGCATTATACTACAGCCAGGACAAAACAGATGGGCAGTGACCCAAAGAGGCAGCGGGCAAGGGAGAAGGAAGTGGCTTTGCCAGCTGCTGCAGAAAAAGCCCTGTGGCTCCCACCACCACCAAGACAGAACTCACCAAGCTTCCACTTTCTTACTCTATACCCACACCCATTCATTAATTTTATAGCCAGATGTTGAAGGTATATAATTTATTAGGACATGGAGTCTTGAGAAGGTCAGAATCTAGTCGTACAGTTGTGTTATAATGTCTTTTGTGACTTTTCTTTAATGCCTCCGAGGTAGCTCTTGAGGTTTAACCTGATTTTTCTGGGACAGAATCAATATGGCAGCTGTGAAATGATGGTAGGGAAGCAACATGTGCTTTGCATCTCTCTCCCATATCCAGCACATCTCTATTCATTGTCCTGATTTCACCACTGATTCATCAGCATAGAATGCCATTTTTAACCTCTTTCTGGTTGTAAACTGCTTCTGTTTTCTAAAGGAAATTTCTGCTGTTAAGTACCGTTAACTCTATCAGTGGTCATTCTTAAGGTCTGAATCTACACCTGAGTTCCTTTGAGCCTCCTTCTCACTTTCCTACCCATTATAACTATACCAGCTGTCACAAACTGATATGCCTATAGGGCCAAGAAGCAGAAAACCTGAATGAGGTAGACATGAAGGAATCCTCAAGTTGAGTGCACATCTCTGTCTAAAGGGGGCAGCCTCAGCACACCTCCAGCTAATTGTTGCCTTATAAGAAGGTCAGACCCAGTGTTGCCAGATACATTGAAATTTCTCCCTTGAAGAACAGCCAGAAATTCAGATTTTTAAATGTGGCCACTGATTGAAAATTAAAAAAAAAAACAAAAAAAAAACATAGAAACACTTGGCAGGCCAACACTGTATGCCTCGATACCAGCTTTCCACTTCTGTAGTATACAATCTTAAGGAATTTCAGAACTAAGATCTCCCAATGCATGATACCCTGTATTTCTCACAGCCAACCCATACAGCACTGCTACGGTGATATTTTTATTTCCATCTGGTTTTTTGCTAACTTCTGAAGCATACTTTTTTGGTTAGTTTTAAAAGGATGTAGTTATTTTGATTGTACTTAATCTGGGGCTTTGGGGGTTATTAATTTATTTTGCTCTTGCTTTTACTTTTACTATACTTGTCTACTGGAACTTAAAGGGGCCATTTTATCACTTTTGGGTTACATCTTTGCACACAAGGAATACAATAAACAGGTGATGAAATGAAACTCACATAATACTTTTCAAACTTCCTTTTTCTTCAAAATAGCCAGGTTTGTTTGAGATAAAAATAAAGTTTAGTTTGATCAAGTGTGTGTGTGTGTGTGTGTCTGTGTGTGTGTGTGTGTACAAAATCTAACTACTAAGGATCAAAATAAAATAGGAGGTCTGGGACTGGACTAAAGTATCTAGGTAACAACCAGGTAATAAGAGTCCAAAAGAGAGTAAACCTCTTAAGAATGAAAAATTTGTGACCGTTGCCTCAAGAGATCAGTTTAGAAAGTTAATGCTTATAATTTTAAAAATAGAGAAACACTAGTTTTTTTAATATTAAGATGGCATTTTACCTGTGATGTTATGAAAGTACTTATCTATCTTTACAAGAATGATCTCGTCCAGATCCTTTGTTATTAACCATATCTTTGCCATTTTAATTTAATTTTTATTATAGAAATATTTGATGAATGACTATTTCAATGGTAACAAAATTGGTATTTTAAAACAGAAAAAACAATTAAAAATATATTTGTTATTGATCTATAAGTCATCAAATTAACATTGTAGCCATAAGAATACATATTTATAGAGTGATTTTTTTCTCCCTCAAAGATCACCTACATCCTGATACTTGTCCCAGCACCTAGCAGACCCTGACACTTCATGATAGTCAATAAGTGTTTGCAAAGTAAACCCCCAAAATATTAGTTTTCAGAAGTATGATCCGCAGGCATTGATTTTAAGTATCAAATCTAGTGTAGTCATAACTTCATAATAAACCAAATGGAAATGCTAAGAGAAGATTATATCATAATATACTATAGAATAACCCTGCTGAACTTCTACAAGAAAATTTTATTCTAAACATGGGTGAAGAAAGAAAAAAGTACTTCAAATATTGTTCCATATGGTTAACAGAACAGAGAGGAACCCCCTCCCCAACCCCCACTAGGAGATGTGTTTTTCTACCTCTTAGCACAGTTTAAGGATGTAACCCATTGATAGCATAACTTGCCTTATTAATTGAAAGGGATGGAATCCACCAGATGTACCCAAACCAGCAGAGAGTTGGGTGACTAAGCAACAGCAAAGACACCATATTGAGTGAGCCAGAATCCAGTCTCCAAGTCATTTATTTCAGCCAGTGACAATACATTTAAACTCCTGTGCCTCAGCAGTGATTGATGGTTTAATATCATATATAATTTTTTTAATGAAGGAAAACCATTTAAATATGTTACCATTTGCACTGGTATTCTCCTATGTACATAACTGCATTTAATCACTATGGGGATTGTTTTTATACTTGTGTAATTTGTATCCAAGAAATAACTGTCAAAGTCATCTCATGCTGTTGTTGGAAATGGTACAGTGTGCTTCATACTTGAATAGATTCATTCTTCCTTGTACATAATTAAGAGTATTGGAGCTTTCACTATTACCACATAGGAATTCCATGTTTACATTTCTGAGAATGAAAAATTAGCCACAATGTGCTTTTTCAGGTTCCCATTTTCTGAGGCTATGATATTTAAGCACTTTAGTTTTGTGCCAGTGTATGATTTGAAGAGTTTGATTTTAAGACTTTTAATATTAAAATACATAATAAAATTTTATTATCTAATTACAAGAGGGTTTAGCCTCTTATTAAAGTTGCTAAATCAGGCCTAGATTAGCATTATAATGGCACAGTTTGACATGGAATACTCAAAAGTCAAGTTCGAGGGAGCAGAGGGTTTTTTTGTTGTTGTTTTGGGGGGGGGTTCCCCTACCCCCACCCCTCACACAAAATAACATGGATGAAATGCACGTATGGAAACAAACAAGGAGCAATTTGGAACGCTGAAGAAGGAGTGGAGGTGTCAGTCTAGGATGGTACCCTTAGGCAAGGCAGCTGGTATATGTAGCCTTTTGTTTATCTGCTACTGGTTTATGTAGCCTTTAGGCCGGCACCAGAAACAATCACTCCTACAGGGTCAGCTGCTGGTCAGAAGCAAAGTAAGAAAAGATTTTGCGTCCAAACACAGCAGCCGTAATTTCTGTACAGCTGGCACCTGCTACTGGTGCACAGCATGAAGGTGAAAGGTCAAAGAGGCAGTTGTTCAAAACTCAAGAATGGCTTAAAGGGACTTGTAGATTAATCTGCTTTATTAACTTCTGTATATTAGATAACTATTGCTGTGAATGACAGTACATCTTTTTGAATAAGTCACATCTCTTTCTCTTTTAAATTAGCTTCTGAGTAATGAATATTAAATAGAAAGCATTTCAGGGGTAATTAAATGAAAACAGAATGATGTCATTTTACAATTATATTTGTATGTTTATAGAATAGGGGAATTACAATGTTTTACAAGGAGCTAAAAGAAAAAAGAAGCCAGCTCTTCATGAAGAAGAATTTGGAATAAATAAGCTGTGTATCCATTTGGCTTTGTCTTTAAACTAAAAAATATGATATGGTTTGGAACTTAGTGTGAAGTCATTGGGTGCCAGTGGCCTGATTTGGTATTCTCAGGGGCTCCAAATGCTTTCCTTATAAATTAAAGGGGACTGTAATCTGTCATCTCTCTTTTATCTACAGTTTAGCTATTAGTCTGCAACAAATGTTCTCAGGATAGCAAAGGAGTGGTAAAAAAATGAACAACAGCCATACCTTTTTGCTCACATTCGTGTAAAGCAGATAGAGAATATTTCATAAGGGAAGAAAGCACAGCTACACAGGGTTAGCCCAATAATAATTAGGCATGCTTTATAACAGTCACTCACCAGTAATGGCAAATGGCAACCAAAATGGTTTTTAACCTCTTCATTAATAGTGCTTGGCATAATTGCTATTATTTTAAATTAAGAATAAAAAGAATTCACTAAATGTATCTTTTAAAAAACAAACCTCTGCAAGGAAAATTTCTAACCCATAGATTAAATACTAACCCCAACTCTGGGAAGCCTTTTAACAATATGTATTCAAAAGGAATTGTTTTTATCTGTTGACGTTCAGTGATTTTTGGTTTGTCTTTTTTTCTTAAGAATTCTCAGAAAAAGAAGCACTGCAGAGAACATCTGTGTCTTTATGCTAACTTAACACAGGTAGCAACATTTATCTCTATTTCACACATAGAAGTTATTTAGGATTTCACTTGCACTCCCAAGTTTTGATACAAGTGCAGCCTTTCTACTCTTAGTGTTTCTATGACATAAGAAAATGACACCTAGGATCATCTCCCTGCATCACACGAAGCTAGCCCAAGACTTACCAGACAGAGCCTAAATTTGTATGACTACCACAAAGAGGATGGCTACCTTGGCCAAAAAATAATGATTCAGTAACGTTTTCTTACCATACTATTCCAAAGAATCTTCATACATCCTTCTTGAAGACCTAAGCTTTTCCTTCATTCTGTAACAGGAGGCTTATTTCCTGCAGGGTTTCTGGGACATAAGATGTCGCTATAGAAGGAAAACCTCAGGCTCAAACAGAGAATTTTAATAAGAATGATTATGATGAAAAAAACAGTAGAATCAATTATATGCTAGGCTGTGTGCTAAGTGCCTTACGTATACATATATGTATATACCTGTATATATTTCTATTTGTGTCTTACAGCTCTGTGAGGTAGGTATTTTATCTCCATTTTATAATCAAAATATTGTCATTATAGCTCTGAGAAGTTAAATAACTCACCCAATATCATACAGCTATTAAGTAGCAGAACCTGTGCTCTTAACCACTATACAGTACTATTAACTAACTGGCCTAGAAACAGGATTGGCAGGGATGGAAGAGTGGCAGGAAGAGCCATACAGCATTCTTCAATCAAGAACTGAATTGAGTCTTCAGTCCTTGAGCCCAGGACTTTTTTCTTTTTTTTTAATTTTTTAGAACTGATTGGACACGAGGTAGACATTTGACCCAAGCTGGCTCAGTTCGAGTCGTTCCTCCCTAGATTTAGAAACTGGCACTTAACAGATGCTGATTGCCAGGCACAGGGGTTCGTGCCTGTAATCTCAGCACTTTGAGAAGCTGAAGCTATTTAGGATTTCACTAAAAGCTGAAGCAGGAGGATTGCTTGAGGCCAAGGGTTCCTGACCAGCCTGGGCAACATAGCAAGACTCTGTCTCTACAAAAAAATTAAATTGGCCAGGTGTGGTGGCTCACACCTGTAATCTCAGCACTTTGGGAGGCCAAAGCAGGTGGATCATGAGGTCAGGAGTTCGAGACCAGCCTGACCAACATGGTGAAACCCCGTCTCCACTAAAAATATACAAAAATTAGCTGGGTGTGATGTCACATGCCTGTAATCCCAGCTACTCAGGAGGCTGAGGCAGGAGAATTACTTGAACCCAGGAGGCAGAGGTTGCAGTGAGGCGCCATTGCACTCCAGCCTGAGACTCCGTCTCAAAAAAAAATTAAATTTAAAAAAAAAAATTTGTAAAGATGCCGGTCAGCCACTAGTCCTCATCTAAATTGAAGACTTGAAAACTCAAGAGCCATGAGGCAGCCATTCCCTGCCATATGCTCAGAGAAATAGCCAGTCCTAGAGGAGAGAAAAAAGAAGCAGACATGCCGAGGATCTCAAATGAGAGGCCAAGCAGCCCCAGAGAAAGAAAAAGACTGAGAAATACCCTGCCAGCTGCCTTGCCATAGTTCCAAGCCCTTGAGAGACTTAACTGCACTGCCTTGTCTGGGGGTCAAACTACCCCTTATAGACCTAAGTTTTATCAGAGACTACTCTTGACTCGGGAGAGTTGTGAGGACAAAATGAACCAATGAGTATAGACTTACCTAACACAAAGAAAGTATTCAATAAACACGTAAAATTTGCCTTCACTTTGAAAAACAATATGCAGTTACCACTTTTTTGTGTCCTTGAGGGGAAAATATCCCTGCTATTTATACTATAAATGTGAAAAATATCCTTTCAGGAGATTCCAAGCCCAAGACTTCCTTTCAAAGATAACTTGATTTTGAAGCCATATCACTGAGATCTTTCCTGGTCCCATCCCTGTGTTTTGCCTTTCTTAATGTTCTTTCTGTGATAAGCATTCTCAGAATCACACTTACTGGACTGGGTGAGGGCATGGTGTGGTGTGAGTTTGAAATTCTTGGCCGCAAACTGACTTTTTTCTTACCTGTTCCTCCTGCATACTTCAGGCATTGCCTCGCAATGGCCAAAATGAAAATAAATCTAATTTCTTAGTCCATTATGTGCTATTATAGCAGAATACCATAGATTGAGTAATATGTAATGAACAGAAATGTGTTTGCCTCACAGTCCTGGAGACTAGGATGCCCAAGGTCAAGGGTCTGCATCTGGCAAGGGCCTTCTTGCTGTGTCATCTAATGGAGGTAGGTGGAAGGGCAAGAAAGAGCACCAGGAGGCCGAACTCAACCTTTTTATAAAGACCAATCCCAGAATAGTGGCATTAATCCAAGCATGAAGGCAGAGCCTTCATGCCTAATCACCTCTTAACGCTGTTGCATTGGGGATTAAGTTTCTAACACGTTCTTTTTGGGGGACACATTCAAACCATAGTACCTCATAATTCTTCCCATTCATATAATGTCTTCATACCTAATGTCTCTGATTCTCACAATAACCCTAACAGGGAGATAAGGCCAACACGGAATTTTTTTTTTTAACTGAGGAGTCTAGGTTCATCAACAAATTTAATCCCGCAGTGACTGTATGAGAGACCTATGCAGAGATTCAGAGATGTGTGAAAGGACTTGCCCAAGTCACACAGCTAGGAAATAGTGGCATCTAGATTATAATTAAGGCTTCTTATCACTAGATCTCACACAGTTTTTATAATACCACACTAAGTTTTCTCAGGACCTTAACCTACTATTTCTCTGTGGCATTTCTTCTTACCTTTTCATCTTTGTCTAAGAGAGACATCAGAGTAAATGAGGTTTCCCCTGCCGTCATTTCTCTGCATGGAATTGTGAGTGGTGTGAGAAGCTCTTTGAATTTCTTCAAAGAATGGCACAGTATAAAGTAAGAGTGGGCTTAATAAATCACATGACTTATTTATTTTACAGTTATTACTGGTTTTTCACATACTTGCAGGTTAAATTATGTAATTCCCAAAGTATAGTGTGCTGTAGTGTGCTGGAAATGTGAATCCAACTTTTACATTCATTTCTCTCTTAACTCATGGAAAGTTGTTTTTTGGGGTTTTTTTGTTTTTTTAAAAAATAGGTCTCACCTTGTCGCCCAGGCTGGAGTGCAGTGGCACAATCTCAGCTCACTGCAACCTCTGCCTCCCAGGCTCAAACGATCCTCTCACCTCAGCCTTCCAAGTAGCTGGGATTACAGTTGTGCACCACCACACCCAGCTAATTTTTTTGTATTTTTGGTGGAGACGGGGTTTCACCATATTGCCCAGGCTGGTACCGAACTCCTGCGCTGAAGTGATCCACCCACCTCATCCTCCCAAAGTGCTGAAATTACGAGTGTGCACCACCACACCTGGCCTTAACTCATGGAAAGTTTAACCAGCAGTAGCCACTGATGGAGCTGTGAGTTTATATAGTGTGTTGAGGAAGACTCCTTGTTTGTTTGTAATCTTATCACTATTTGAAGAACAAGGTAAAAAGAGGTTCCTTCATCTTCTGAACTTTCATGAATTAATGCTGCCTCTTATGCTTTGCAACCTAGGAGAGTTCTTGCTTATTAATTCCCTATCCCTTGGCACGCTTAGAAGAATATAGACTGAGTGCTTTCAAATGACTGAAATTTCATCCTCCTAAGTTTTTAAATTGCAAATTCTCCATATTTGTTGGGCCTTTCTATTTTACAGCAATCAGGGCAGACAGGTTTTACAGTCGTTATACCTGGTTTTGAATACCAGTTATACTATTTGCTAACTGTATGCCCTTGAAATAGTTACTCCACCTCTTGGAGGATAACACCACCTCACCCAAGGGAATTCTATAGCTTACCTGAACTGGCCTCCAGGATCAGATAGCTGAACCACTCCCTCCTGTGGTGTCATGCCCAGACTTTAGTTAAGACTCACTGTCTTAGATTCTCTCCCAGTCCATCACTCCCTCAGCCTACTCTGTAGTCGGGAACATTGGTACCATGGAAAAGGAAAACATTTGAGTACACACTTCGTTGAGATCCCATAAACAAAAAATGTCAAATAAACTCCCAAGAAAGACAGTGATGGAAAGTGCAAGGTCTGAAGAGAAATCTCTTAGGCACCAAGGCAACCTACCAGAAAGAAAACCCTAAAAAAGAGCTCAGTGTGCATGCCCATATTTAATGTGGCTTCTTACTTTACATGGGGCAAACAAGTCCCACTAAGGTCAGGGAACTAAAAGCATCAATTAGAGATAAGTGCATTTGGGGATCTCTCTGAACCCCTTAAGACTGGAAGGAAACAACTTGATGGGTGGGCAGTAAAAGATTAATAACTACTAAGACTACACGAGCCCTTAAGGCCACAGAGACCACACTTTATCCAATTCCATACCAATGGTGCTTGACACACAGTAGGAGGTCAGAAATTCCTTGAGCAGTGAGAAAGTGTGAGAAATGAAGACGGAGGGGAAAGACAGAAGGAAAAGTCCCTAGCACAGTACCAGACACACTGTAGGTACTCAATAAGTATGTAGTTACATGTGTGCACCTAGCACATAAAAAGAGCTAATAATAGAATATTATTGACTTGAAATATACACAGGTGAAAGAAACCTTGTAGATGGGTATTCATAGTCCCTCTTGAGGTTTAGCCTGTTTTGGAGACTGCACTTTAAGGGCAGAAGTTCCACACTAGGCCATTAGTACACTTACCCCTCAAGAGAGTAAGCCCTCCCTCCCCAACTTCATCTTTTTCCTGGGCCCCTTGCATTGCAGAGAGCCTGAAAACAAATTGACAGAAATCTGGAGGAAAGTAACTCAAGTGATTTAGGAGAATGGAAGGGCTGGCTTATAGGGGCAGATTAAAGAAGCTAAATATGTATAGCTTACCTAAGTGACAACTAAATGGGGCATTTGATAAGTCTATAAATACTTGGAAGATGTAAATGCCAAGAAGGAAAGGGAATTACTTAGCATGGCACAATGGAGTATTGGCATAATGGAATAATATTAAGAAAGGGAAAATGAAGGTTGAACATCAATAAAAAACTTCCTGACAAACAGAACTATTCCTGACAAGGTACACTATTAAGTTATGTGCTATAGGCCAAGGGAAGTAATGTCAGTGCCATTTCTCAGAGTACTGGCAACAGAGCCAGTAAGATAGGACCCAAGAAGTGTCCTCTTGACGAAGGCACAGGAGCCAAGCAGGAAACCTTCTGTGTCTGTGGCTTCCCAATCCTAGAAAAGGAAGAAAGCTGCATCTTGTTGTTGTTGTTGTTGTTGTCGTGTTGTTAGATGGAGTTTCGCTCTGTCATCCAGGCTGGAGTGCAGTCGCATGATCTCAGCTCACTGCAGCCTCTGCCTCCCTGGTTCAAGCAATTCTCCAGTCTCAGCCTCCCAAGTAGCTGGGATTACAGGCTGACACCACCACTCCAGGCTAATTTTTTGTATTTCGTAGAGATGGGGTTTCACCATGTTGGCCAGGCTGGTCTTGAACTCCTGACCTCAGGTGACCCACCTGCCTTGGCCTCCCAAAGTGCTGGGATTACAGGCGTGAGCCACCACACCTGGGTGAAAGCTGCATCTTCTTGGGAAAAATCAGATGGCCCAGACCTCCTAAAGGCTCAGACCCTGTGGAGAATGGTTAAACCAGCAGTTCACTACCACATCACTGCCAGAAAGATTTATTCAGCTTTAATGGCACCCCAGTTCCTGTACACAAGATCTGAGCCCAACCTATGTAATCACCCTCATCTGCCACCAGTACTCCCCATCCACCCTTTCCATTCCCACAGAACTGTTCATCATTCCCCAGACTCTTCTCCAAACCTTTGCACCTGCTTGCCCTTCTTCCTACCTGACTGTCAAACTTCTCTTATTCTCAACAACAGATGCAAATGTCACCTTCTCTATGAAGCCATCCCTGGCTGCCTCCACCCCTAGGCAGGGTTAGCCTCCTCTGGTTTCTAAAAGCCTCCTGTGTAAGCTTCTGTTTATGGCCACTTACTGTATCTTCTGCCATTGTTTCTATACTGTGTGTCTCCTCCCCTACTCAACTGTAAGCTCTTTGAGGGCTGGGACTGTGACTTGTTCATCTGTATATTCCCAGAGTTTGACACAGAGCCTTGCCCAAATTAGGTGGTCAGTAAATGTTTAATTGAAGAATGAGGTTCTATTCCCAACGCTTTCAGTCACTAACTAGCATTCCTTGGGCTATGTAATTATTAGGGAAAAAGAGCTTCCAAATCTCAGTAGCATCTTTGAATCATCTTCCTGGCCTCTTGGCCAGCACTTTCTATGCCACTAGATAACTATAAATAAAAACTCTCAAATCTGAAAATTCTGCATGGTTTAAATATAAACTCTAATATTTAATGGAAAATATTTCTGAAGGGTCCCATGAATTGTCCACAAGAACAATTTTTCCACCATATGAAATGAAAACATTTTGGATCCTTTTGTAGTTCATGAGCATGATGATTGGATGTTCACGTGCATATGTGAACCCTAAGCAGTGTGCATATCCATGACAGAGATAACTATAAGCACATGTTTATATTATTCAGTAATAAACTCTAACTGAGGCCATTCAAAAGAAAGAGACGGGAAACTCTGTCTCTGACTCACAGCTCTTTCTCCACATCTCTGTTTTTGTGTCTGACTCTGTCTCTGAGAGTTTCTGTTTCTTGGTCTCTCTCACAGTCCCTTTCTTCGTGGTACATTACAGTATTCATTGCACTCTCCTTTGATGACTGCATGAGACGCCCTCATGCCATTATGCTTATGCTGTTCTGTTGTGAAGTACGATAATAATTGAGAAATGTTTGATGACTATTTAGTAACGTGGCATGCTGTTTCCCCACTCCCTTCCTTGATTTTGAATGGCCTCAGTTAGAGTTTACTTTATCATTGACTATTTAATGTAAACGTGTGCTTGTAGTCATCTCTGTGATGCGTATGCACACTGCTTAGGGTTCAGTTCATTGCTACAGCCACCTAAACAGCAGCCACCTCTACACTACCTGTAGCATTTCTGGAACAGTCTGGCATCCTTCTCTTCATTGGAAGTCTTGACTTTGAGGCCATGTTCTTTTTATATTTTATTTTATTTTATTATTTTATTTTATTTTATTTTGTTTTGTTTATTTATTTTGGAGACAGAGTTTCACTCAGTCACCCAGGCTGGAGTGCAGTGCCATGATCATGGCTCACTGCAGCCTCAGCCTCCAGGGGTCAAGCAATCCTCCTACCTCAGCCTCCTAAGTAGCTAGGACTACAGGCACACACCACCACACCTGGCTAATTTTTGTATTTTTTTGTAAAGGTGGAGTTTCACCATGTTTCCCAGGCTGGTCTCGAACTCCTGAACTCAAGCAATCCGCCCACCTTGGCCTCCAAAGTGCTGGGATTACAGACGTGAGCCACATGCCCGGCCTGAGGCCATGTTCCTAAAGCTCTGAATTTATCCACAGCTTCAGTATGTTTCTAAGATTATGCTTTTTAGAAATATTTCATTGGGAAGAAAATGGGGTATGCAGTCAAGGATTCTGGCCATTTCTGTCTGTCTCTGCTACCCTACCCCTCGACTCCCCTCATTTTGAACTTCTTGCAGTATCTAAACTTCTTACCTTGCCTCCGGTACTTACCCGTAATTGCTGTTCTCCAGAACCTAATCGGTATTGTTCTAAATGGCAGACCTCATCATGTCACCTTCTCCTCGAAAACTCTTTGAAGGCTACCCTTCATGTATTAGCCCAAACTCATTTCTATATTCAGCATGGCATAAAAGCCCTTTTATAGCCTGGACCAAGCCCAGTCTTCTACTCCTTGTCCCTTAAATCTACTCCCTGCCACTCAGAAGATCTCTTTCAAAAACCTCCTGTGCATGGGCTGTTCGTTCCTCAAACATGCCAAGCTCTGTCTCCAGTGTCTTTTCTCATTTTATTTCCTCTTCCAAATATATACTTCCCAGGTAATGCTATATGCATCTTTTAAGATTCAACTTAAAATCACCTATCCTATGAAGATAGGCTGGTCTTTTTAGATAGAAGCAGAGTACATGCGCCTTTGTTAGTCTCTTTTAAGCTTGCACACATTGTTTGCTAGTTGGGGAACCCCCAGAGGCTGGTATAGGCGAGTAGAGGTTCTAGAACCTATGTGGTAGTCATTCAGGAAGTACCATGAACCAAAAATAAGTGTCACTTGAATAAAAGTTAAGGGAAAGTGGCTTTGGAGTTGAAAGTTATTCCTCAAAAATACAGATCTTCCCAACATTCCTACCCAGAGGAAATTTAGATGGTATTTTTGACAAGTAATCCTTAATTTTTACATCAAATTGAAAAGTGTTCTGTTTGATATTGGCAAGAGTGAGAAAGAGTTTCCCAAATAGTGCTGAGTGGCAAGCCCTGCAGCCTTCCAATGCCCCAGGTTTTCTGGTTTTATTTTAATGCAGCAAGCTGCTTTATGAGATCTGCAGCCACTTGAAATATGATTTACTACTCGTAAAAAGTTTCAAATGGATAATGAAGATTCAGGAATGAGACTCACAGTGGTGTAGTGTAGTCAATTTTGTTGCTGTTGCTCCACAGTACATCTCTGCCATTGAAATGAATTATTTATCATAATTTATTTCAACCATGGAAAATAAAACTGCTTTCATTGTGATATGTGCAGTAACATTCAGAATAGACACATTACATGCAGTACTCTCCATTAATTAATCCTGAAGTTTCGTTCTAACTTTATCTTCTTTCTTACAAGCTAGGAGACTGACAGGTAATTCTTTCCCCAGTAAACTGTGATTAAAATGGATGTTTTGAGAACTAGGGGTAATGTTGGTAACAGAGTAAATTGGAACAGCAAAACTAGGTTGTGTTTTTCCTTAGATGTAACAATGGTTGGAAGAGTTTTTTAATTTTTGAAGCAATTAATCACTTTGAGCAAAAGCATCCCTTAGCTTTCCATAAGGAGGGGATGGCAGAGTGGGGATGCTTTTAGTTGAGATGTGGAAGCATGCAGTGCTAATATATGACCAAAACCAGCTGAGTTTCCTGGTCCTGAGGTGCTTTTGAGGTAAAAATCTTCTTTTTTTAAGAGCAAGGCTAGCATTGTGCAAAGAACAAGTTGGCAGGGATCCCCAGTGATTCCAGGGGAGAGCAGGTCATCCGTAATTGATTGCAGTCTTGTTTCTTTAAAAGAGAGGCTCACCTCATCCTGCATTTCATTTGACTTTTTTTTATTTAAAATGTTAAATACTTTTATTATAAGGCTGCGAAAACACTATAAGCACTTAGTAATGTTCTTTATATATATAGATAATTTTAAAATTTAATGTAACTTAGATGATAGAACTTAGTTAATCCAGGCAGGAAAATATAACTAATTATATGCTTATTTATCCATTATGTTCATTTTTCATAGCATTCCACTAATATCACATAGGTGAATAGCAGACAGAGAGAACAATTGATTTCTTTTCCCTAAAGATAACTATTATCTAATTTGAGCAGGATCGCATTTCAATATCTGCTGTACACATGGCCTCAGGAACAGCATTTCGAAATGACAGAAACCCCCTTACTTCCACAAACCCTGAAAATCTGGAAGCTTTTTCTCTTTCAGTAGCACTCAGATTTTGCCTAATCCTGGGTCTCCAACCAGGGCATGGGGCTTAGGTGAAATTGCTGTGGAGATGGGTAGGTTTCTCTGCTTTTTCAAATCCTACTGTACTGTAAGCAATCATGTTTTTTGTTTGTTTTTTATTATTTTTGTTGCGGCCAGCCTTCCCCTTCTCTTTTACTGACCTTCTGAAAGGCCAATCACAAGTGCCAGAAAATTCCTGAGACTCAGAAGCAGCTCTTGAAACTTACATGCATTTATTATTGGTTGTTCCTCAAAACATGACCAACTTATTGCATCAGAATGAAGGACAATCTAGCTTGGTCAGAAGTACAGATAATTTTGTATCCTATTCCTCTTCCCATTAAGGCTGACAAATTAAGATTAACAGATTGGCTGGGTGCAATGGCTCACGCCTGTAATCCCAGCACTTTGGGAGGCCAAGGTGGGCGGGTCACCTGAGGTCAGGAGTTCGAGACCAGCCTGGCCAACATGGTGAAACCCCATGTATACTAAAAATAGAGAAAAAAAAAAATCAGCTGGGTGTGGTGGCCCGTGCCTATAGCCCCAGCTATTCAGGAGGCTGAGGCAGGAGAATCGCTTGAACCCGGGAGGCGGAGGTTGCAGCGAGCCAAGATCACAACATTGCACTCCAGCCCGGGCGACAGGAGCAAAACTCCATCTCAAAAAATAAAAATAAAAAAAAGATGAACAGATTAAGTTATCCCATTCTATGGTACATACCCTATTGGGCACAGCTCTGATCATCCTTTTTTTTTTTGTCCTCTGCCCTCCCCAACCCCCACCCCCTATCCGGGTCCAGACACAGGGATGCTTTGTCATTGGTCTCTCACCTTTTCTTTGGTCTGTCTTTTTGGTCTGTCCTTCCTTTGCCTAAACCAGAGCCTTCTTTTTTTTGTTTGTTTTTTGTTTTTTGTTTTTTGAGATGGAGTCTCACTCTGTCACCCATACTGGAGTACAGTGGCATGATCTCAGCTCACTGCAACCTCCGCCTCCTGGGTTCAAGCAATTCTCCTGCCTCAGCCTCATGAGTAACTGGGATTACACATCCGCACCACCACACCTGGCTAATTTTTGTGTTTTTAGTAGAGACGGGGTTTCACCATGTTGGCCAGCCTGGACCAGGGTTCATATCATCACTTTAGCCTCAGTTTTTTCTTTATGGTACCAATGGGGAGCAGGAGGGAATAGTCTGAATTTTTTCTCCTATTTCTTAGAACTTTATGGAATTTTTTTTAGTTATATTATTCAGTATGCTTAATATTAATGAAAAGTGTTCATTTTACTCAAGGGAAATTGGCTTAATTTACTAATGCTTCCTATTATGTTAATTTAAATTGCTGTGTACATTACTCTTGGTGTGAGGAAAGCCATTATTTTTATCAAAATGTTCGGTGGACCATTTTCCAGAGACAGCCTGTTAAGGCTGCCATTGTTCATCATGAGAGTCTGAAAATGTTGACCAACTTTGCTATAAAAGCTTTAGGTGGGAGGCAGGAAGGTCTGCTGAGAACTCTCCAGGAACCACTACCCTGGATTCTAATCACAAGAATTTCAGTGGCGGCCTCACTCATCAGTAGGCAGCAAGGGTGTCTGAATGGAGGAGGTACACATGGACCACATACCTAAGAGATTCACTGAAGGTGGAAGAATGAGCCATGGCCAGAAATGAGCCTTGTTTGTCACACCATCAGTCCTCCAGATGTGTAAAGTAGGTCATACTGCCTCAGCCACTATGCTGGTGGTCTTGATCCTCACTCAGACAGCAAGACAGTGGCAGCCAGCAGACTGGCATGATGGACTTAGGCAGACCTATGCACATATCCCGGTTCAGCTTCACATCCTGGTAGCTGCAGTACCTTGAACAAGTTACTTATTTGCCCAGAACCTCAGATCCTTAGTCTATAAAATGGAAATAATATCTGCTTCCCATGGTTAGTTGAGGATTAGAGATGGTGTATGCAAGTGCCCAGCAGAGCATGAGCACCCAGAAGATGCTCCATAAATGAGGGCTATTATTGTTGTTGGATGGTGGGAATACTTGTCAGGCACAGCCTACTCTTAGGTGAAAGTTCTTGTCATTAGAAATGATGGTGCCCTGGCCTTTGAACTTTACAATCTGGAAGCCCCTACAAAGGCACTCTCTGGAGCTGGCTATAGGACAGCAGTGGCGTAGAAGAGTTCTTAGGCTGTACACACAAAAACAAGATCCTTGCAAACGAACAATGTATTAATTCCAGTATGTAACCATTTTAAGTTTTAGTCATAGATTAAGACAAGAACTTCCCTGTTTTCTGTACAGCGCCCTTTTAACTCTTCAGCTCTTTATACTTTACCTTATGATACTTCATTCATCCTTTTGCATTTATTCATTTATGTATTTACTCTTTCAGTTGCTGTTTCCTAAATCTCTGATGTGTGCCAGTGCCTAACCCTAGGCCCTGGGGATACAGTACCACAGGAGTTTGCAATCCAGTCTCCCCACCCCACTGCCATTGCAGTCATCACCCTGTACTCATTCAAGTTGGCTTTTTCCATTTTCTCAACCTTTGCTCCTATTTCTCCAACCATCCTGCTCTTTGATAATGTCCAGCCATCAGATTCTAGACCCACTGAGCCTTCAACTTTCTTAGAAAAAAATACAGTTCACTGTCTAGCAGTAAAGCATCCAACACAAACCACATCTTTGTCTATTCTATTTCAGCAAGAGACAGAACAGAAGGGGTTTAAATTAGACATTTTGGCCAGGCATGGTGGCTCACTCCCAGCACTTTGGGAGGCTGAGGGGGGAGGATTGCTTGAGGCCAAGAATTGGAGACCAGCCTGGGCAACAAAAAGAGGCCTGGTCTCTACAAAAAAATCAAACCATTAGCCAAGTATGGTGGCACCTGCCTGTAGTCCCAGCTACATGGGAGGCTGAGGTGGAGTTGCTTGAGACCAGGAGTTTGAGGCTGCAGTGAGCCATGATGACACCACTGCACTCCAGCGTGAGCATCAGAGTAAGACCCTATTTCTAAAAATAAAAATGAACAGGCTAGGTGCAGTGGCTCACGCCTGTAATCCCAGCACCTCGGAAGGCCAAGGCAGGCAGATCACTTGAGGTTAGGAGTTTGAGACCAGCCAGGCCAACATGGTGAAACCGCATCTCTACTAAAAATACAAAAATTAGCCAGGTGTGGTGGCACATGCCTGTAATCACAGTTACTTGGGAGGCTGAGACAGTAGGATCACTTGAGCCCAGGAGGAAGAGGTTGTAGTGAGCTGAGAGCGCACCACTGCACTCTAGCCTGGGTGATAGGAGTGAAATTCTGTCTCAATAAATAGTGAGCATTTAGTTCCCGCCTTGCCATAGAGAAAGTATGACTCGGGCCAGACGCGGTGCTTCATGCCTGTAATCCCAGCACTTTGGGAGGCCGAGGCAGGCGGATCACGAGTTCAGGAGTTCGAGACCAGCCTGACCAACATGGTGAAACCCTGTCTGTATTTAAAAAATACAAAAATTAGCCAGGCGTGGTGGCACATGCCTGTAACCCCAGCTACTCAGGAGGCTGATGCAGGAGAATCGCTTGAACCCGGGAGGCGGAGGTGCAGTGAGCTGAGATTGCGCCATTGCACTCCAGCCTGGGCAACAGAGTGAGACTCTGTCTCAAAAAAAAAAAAAAAGAAAGTATGACACAGCGTATTTGGGTAGGAAAGTCTAATTTGCTTTATGCTTGTGCTTTACATCCCATGTTACGGTAGAAGAATAAGAGAGGAGCTGGGGAATGAACAGAGATACAGATCACACAACATTGCTTTGTTTTACTTTTCCAGGTCAGATATTTGTAGAGTAATTTTGTGTTTTATTTAGAATTACAGGTTTTCAGAACAACAGAAACATTGTCATTCAAAATCCTTACAAATACATGTGCCAGATCAAATAAGGATGCTTTCTGAACTGTTTCCTATTTTGGTTGTATATGTGTCTGTGTTTTACTGCAACCCTCAACAAAGTTAGATAGTTGTGAAGAGACTATAATCTCATTTATCTGTATCTAATCAGGACATGAATTGGGGCCCTTCACTGAGCGATGAAATTCCACTGGGCTAGACCTGAGAGAGTAGCTGCAGTAGCAGTAAAGGAGCAGTAGATTGAATGCCTACTATGTGGCAAGCACAGTATCAAATGCTTGATATATATCAGAGAAGTTATTCTTCACAGCAGCCCTTTGAAGTAGCTGTTATTGTCCTCCATTTTATATGTAAAGAAATACAGGCTCAAATAAGTGAAATGGCTCACCCAATGTCTCAAGTTAAGTGGCAGGGCCAGATTGCGGCTCTATTCTGATTGGCTCCAAAGCCTGGCTTTAGCATACCACGTTGGTTTCTCTTTGTTGAGAGAAATTTCCTGAAACTCCTGCCAAATCCTGTGGGAAGAATGCAGGAGAATGAGGAAGCACCTGAGGCGATGTGGAGCATGCTTTTCCTAAGGGGACCAAGTCATACAACTCTGCCTCAGAAATGGGCCCTTTCCTGGTTTGGCAGAATAGCTGCTCAGGGTAATGCAGTAGATACTGTATGTGTTTTCAGACATAGGCCCTATAAAATGTAGCCTAGGTTGGGCACATTTGTTTAATTTTATTTTATTTAGATATAGAGCTCCAGAAGCTGAGCAGATTTGAAACAGCCATTCCAGCTATCCCTGTAGCAGTATTGGAAGTGAGCAGAAGTTGAAGGATTGGAGCCCCAGCTCACGCAGCCATTCCTTGTACCAAATACTGATGGTGCCTTGTGACTCACTGTGGGCCGGGTGGTGCAGAATTGTCAAGAGCTCTCTCCTTTCAGTATTCCTGTATTTGTATCGTTAACCACAGAAGGCCTCCCACCGGAGATTTCATATGACCTGGGAAGTGATTCTGTGCTTACGCATTTCATCCAGTATTCTTCCACATGCTCCTTCTCCAAAGGAATTTGCCCCCATTTGTTGGCTGTTTCCCCCATACCCTACTGTAAGATATTACAAAAAATAATTCTGGATATGGGCTGCCATGTCAGTACCATTTAAGCAGATTTGCTCACTAATTTTCGTATTTCCAGAAGAATAAAAAAGAAAAAAAAAATCACCCATTTTAGCCAACTTTATTTTTAGAAAAGTGTTTTATTCAAACATCTCCTTACTTATTACAGACATAAATACATGCATTCAGACAAATGAATACACAGGAGAACCATATAAAGTAATTGGTGCATCACTTCAAGATGCTTTGTCAGTTACTGGAGGAATTTGGTGCCTCTAACTTTAATCTTTTCCATTAAAATAACCGTTCTGCCTTCAGATTGTGAAGCCCATAATATTTTAGACTGTCTAGATCGATCTGTTAGTTTTGCTTGTCAATTTAAATTTGTGGTTCTATGACTTTGGGTGGCTTGTTAGATTGTACGTGGAAACTCATGATCTGCAAATGATGTTCAACATCCCAAGCTTAAGTCCTAGCCTCTCCCCAGAGAGACTGGACATACCATAAATATGCAATTGGCAGATTTCATTTGCAACCAGCCTAATTGTTACGATGATGTATAGAATGGCAGACGTTTAGAACTGCAAAGAAGCTCATTACTTTTACTATATACCTTAAATGTTTATAGCACTTTTTACTCTTTGCAATGCATTTTATGTACACTGTCTCATTTGATTCTCAGAGCTTCCTTGTGCTGGATTATTATTTCCCTCCTTATAGTTAATGAAACTGAGACACAGAGAGAGGTTCAGTAACTTGCCTGAGATCACAGGGTAAATTGGATTTCAAAAAATACCAGAGGACAAAACCAACTGTGTTCCAAACAAGCCAGGCCACCAAAGCCCAATAAGGGATGGTGTATGCAGTGGTCTTTGCCACGTAATTGCCGTTTCCTCTGCCCTCTTTTGGGGAAAGGAGTTCTGGAGCTGTGGGAACAGAAGAGCTTAGAGGTAGGAGGTAAAGAGTCCAAGAAGCAGAAACTGTATCATCAGCTCCACATGAATGACAGAAACCTGTTTCACAGCCACTTGCCTGGACTATTGCAGCAGCCTCATCCCTGGTCTTTCTCCTTTAGTTTCACCTGCACAGTACACATTCTACATATCCCCAAAGAGATCTTTCTTAAATGCAAATCAGAGCATGTCTCACCTGTGCTGCAAACATATCACTAGCTCCCCACTACCATCAGGATGAAGTCCAGATTCCTCAGCAGGGTCTTCCAGTATAGCACTGGCGTCTTACCTCTGGCCCACCTCTCTCTCTCCTGTCATGCTAAGTTTCTTACCATTGCAGAACCCTTTGTGTGCATCCCCACCCTCCTTTTTTGATGCCTTCTCTGCTTAGAACAGATTTATAAGGAACTCCTTAAATGTTACCTTCTCCGTGGAGTCTTCCCTGACTTCTCCTCAAGGACCCAAAGTCATCTCTCCCTCCTCTGCATGCCCACTGCACTTTGCCCAGCCCTATTTCCTGTTATTTCTCTCCTAAGTAGTCTCCCCCAGGAGGTTTCAAGCTACTTGAGGTCAGAGGTTGTGGTAAATGCCTGTATTATCTTATCTCCCCTATGGATCTTCCAGGCTGAATTTAAGAGAACAGATGAGTAATATACATGTAGGAATGAATGAGTGAGTGAGTGAATTAGTGAACGAAGAGTGAGGAGAAACCTTGAACAGCCTAAGCCAGCAGGAAACATGATGTTCCAGGGTCACATGGAATGTGTCCCGTTCCCCACCCTCTCTCCAAGAGGGGCCATGGAGAGATTTCATCTCTCTATAACATGACCTCTTAAGTGAAATGGGAGGCAGACAGGAAGGTGAGCTGAGCTTTCGCCTGGTGCCCTAGCGTAGAGGAAAGCATATCAGGGTTGAGAGACAGGGACTGATCATCTTAGCCCAGTGATCTCTTGACTTATGCCCATCTGGAATGTTCTCACCAAGGCTTTCAGAGGTAGAAGCTCTTCCAGAGGGAGCTAGCTGGGGGTCTTTGCCAACAGTTTCTACAGGCAGCCTTGTAAGCTTCCAGAGTCTAGGCCGTTTGTCCAGGAAGAGCTTTCATAGCTGTTAGCAAGATGGAGGGGTGGAATTTGGGCACATGAGAGGCCTGGGATTAGGGGGAACTCTGAGCCAAGGCATCTCAATCTTTATGTGACTCTATCTTCTAGATGATGTCTGTCCTCATGAACACCATTGTCTTTGAAGACTGTCGGAACCAGTGGTCAGTATCCAGGCCTCTCCTGGGGCTCATCCTGCTTAATGAGAAGGTGAGTGTGATTGCAGGAAGTCACGGGAGGTGGTCCCTGGGAGAAGAGAGCAGCTATAAACTAGGGTGAGCTGTGATGACGAAGGACAGAGGAGCAGAGCCAACTGAGTTTGAACTGGGACCTTGAGAACTCTGTGAGGCCGTATTCCCCTACAAGGTCCTTCCCCAAAGGCCTCAGATCTTCTTCAGGTAAGCAGAGGCCTCAAAACGAGTGCTTCTGGAGCCCAGAGCCCCCACTCCCCAGATGGGTGGTTTGCTCAGTAGTGTTTCAAGCTTGCCCTCACTCCACTCCCCCCATTCCAGGGGAATTCTGAGCAACAACCCTTTTTGCCTTCCTTGGCCACCCTTTATATCTGAGATCCCCACTGCCCTAGGTGGTGGCAGCAGCAGCCCATCAGGGATTCCTCACAGAACCAGCACCCTTCATCTGGGGAGCACACATCTCCAGCTTCTTTAGAGGACTCACCACCTGGGCTACCTCCCAAGCCTCTCCAGCTTCCTCTTGAACCCACGCATCTCCCTGGTAGTCAGGAGGAACAGTGCATTACAGCTTGAGAGAATGAATTGTCTATACAATAAGATAGTACTGGGGAAAAAGACAGTGAGATTAGAGGCAGCTGCATGCATTAAAATTCAAACTAAAATCCCAGCCTTGGAAGGAAACTAATAGAAGAAGAAAATATATCAAAAAGAGAAGAGCTGTCTCATCATTCACCTGTGCTGAAGTATCCAATTTTAGCCACATTCAGTAGCACTGTCATTCATCTTCCCTCGGTGTTATTGTGATTTAAATCCAAGCTCTATAAAAGAGAGCAGTTCTTTTAAAATGATTGAGAGGGAATAAGGGCAAATTCAGTGTTTAGAAAAAGCTTATGACATCACAATATTATACTTTACTGATGGAGGCAATATTTCACAGTTTAGGATGAAAAACTAATAATTTTCTATCTGGTGTGAGTCACTGCATCATTATAAAAGGGAAAAATAAGTAGTTTTGTGCATTCCCAATCTTGTTCAGTAAGACATTGTGGCTTAAGTATAATGCCTCTGATATATAGTATTTAAGTATTAGTCTGACTACATATTAATTATGTGTGTTTTTTGATGTAAGCTGTTTTAATGTATGATGGAAATTAAATATCATGCTTTTCGGGCTGGGAAGAATAAATGCATGACTGGCAAAATGTTGTCTTTGTGCTGAAATTAGGCTGTTTCCAATGATTAGGAGCTGTGTTTAGCATCAGAGCTTGTGTTTGTATAAAAGCCCACAGTCCTCAGGAGAGAAGAAAAGGCTGTGCAGATATTTGTGAGCAGGCATGACAGACATTTTCCTTAGTGCCACAAAGCTCTCCCCAAACTAAAGCACGCCCCTCTAGTACCCCACCTCAGAGGAGTAAACCCATTCTAACCCCCAAGGACAGAGACTTGGAACAAAGCCCAAAGTCGTTTAAGGAATGACTCACTGAAGCCAGGAAAGATGATAAGGCCTGAGGAAAGACCCTTGGCCTTGCCTTCAGTCACTTAAAATGCTCCCTGGGCATTTTTAGTTATTTTCTTCAGCCTGGGGGCCCCTCCCATTTCAGTCTTCCTGTGATTAGTAGAGATGAGAGTCAGGAAAAGCATGCATTCAGTCCCCCACAGAGGAGGCAAGGACTTCATCAGCCTAAGCAGTGACAATAGAACAATTACAGCAAGACATTTTATGGAAGGGATCATAGAATTTATAACTAGGAGTGTCTCTATGGCCTAGATTTTCTCTAAGGGCTTAAAGTTCAAAGTGGACCTAGACAAAAACTCCTCTGAGCATTAGTGAGCCCTGAGTAGATGAGAGCTGGTCTAGCCATCCCCCTACCGGCTGTCTTCGGGCCGGATTTGGAGTCAGAGCTCTGACACTATTCTGTCTCCCATCAGTATTTCAGTGAACTGAGAGCAAGTTTGATAAACAGCCAGCCTCTCCCCAAGCAGGAGGTCCTTGCCCAGTGCTTCAGAAACCTAATGGAAGGAGTGGAGCAGAACCTGTCCGTCAAGAACAGAGACAGGTGAGCATTGCCCAGTAGTGTGTCACTGGGGGAAGTAGACATTCCAGGTTTGTTGAAAATAACTGTCTTGTGCTTGACACAGCTCACACATGGATTTCCCTTTTCTGTTTTTTTTGTTTGTTTGTTTGTTTCTTTGAGACAGAGTCTCACTGTCTCCCAGGCTGGAGTGCAGTGGCACGATCTCGGCTCACTGCAGGCTCCGCCCCCTGGGGTTCACGCCATTCTCCTGCCTCAGCCTCCCGAGTAGCTGGGACTACAGGCGCCCGCCACCTCGCCCGGCTAATTTTTTGTATTTTTAGTAGAGACGGGGTTTCACTGTGTTAGCCAGGATGGTCTCGATCTCCTGACCTCGTGATCCGCCCGCCTCAGCCTCCCAGTGGATTTCCCTTTTCTATTACACCTTGTGATCCTAGACTCAGTTCCATTCCATTCAGTAAATATTATTGGTTATTTGCTTTCTTCCACGCGTCATACTAGGCATTATACAGGGATACAGAGATTAATAAAATGTAGTCTCTGCCCTTAAGCAGTTTACAATTCAACAGGAGAGATATGAAAAAATAACTATACTTGAAAGATCAAAAGAAGGAAAGTGCAAATCCGCTATGGAAAATGAAGAAAGACTTCTTGGCATTTGAACAAACATAGGCCTTGAGGTCAGACAGACCCCAGATACAGCTGAGTTAGGATCCTGACTATAGCTAACAATAATGTGTTGTATATTTGAAAATAGCTAAAAGAGAGGACTTGAAATGTCCCCAGCATATAGAAATGATAAATACTCCGGGTGATGGATACCCTAAATCCTCTGACTTGATCATTACACATTCTGTGCATATAACAAAATATTGCATGTACCCCATAATGATGTAAAAATATTATGTATCAATTAAAAAACAAGTTGGCTGGGCACAGTGGCTCACGCCTGTAATCTCAGCACTTTGGGAAGCCGAGGTGGGTGGATCACCTGAGGTCAGGAGTTTGAGACCAGCCTGGCCAACATGGTGAAACCCTGTCTCTACTAAAAATACAAAAATTAGCTGGGCATGGTGGCACGTGCCTATAGTCCCAGCTACTCAGGAGGCTGAGCTAGGGAGAATCACTTGAACCTGGGAGGCAGAAATTGCAGTGAGCCAAGATCACACCACTGCACTCCAGCCTGGGCAACAAAGTAAGACTCTGTCTCAAAAATAATAAAATTAAATTAAAATTAAAAATTTTTAAGATATTTTATATCTGGCCTTTTTAGGTTGTGTGGCAGTAGGCAGTTAACTTCTCTACTCCTCAGTTTCTTTACCAGTAAAATGGAGATGATAATAATCAATTGTGATGTTTAAATGACAGAACGCAGTGAAGCATGGCACCTGGGACCTATGACCTACAGTATTAGTTTCTCCCTCGGCCTGTTCTTTAAGAATGGCTGGTATCTCAGTTGCCAATGAGATCTAAATGAAAGGAGCCTGAACTTATCAGCTAGGTCTGACTTCATTCATTCATTCATTTAATTCACAAAACGTTATTCAGAATCTACTGTGTAGGCATTGGGGTTACCAGTGGTAAACCAATTATTTAAGGTTTCTCCCCCTCATGGATCTTACATCCTAGTAGAAAAGACAGACAGTAATGAATGATGGAGAAAGAGCATGTGTTCAGGGGGAAAAAAAAAAAAGGTCTGCACCATCCTTTTATAAATGTGGTAGCATTCAAATGCTGCTCCATTTGAAATGCAAATCGTCAGTCATCCCAGTAGCCACAGTGTATTCTGGAGTTACCAGCCTGGGCTTTGGTAATACATGACCAAGTCAGTTGGGGTATGCAGACATATTCCCTTGACTGTTCACTTCAAGATCCCCTATCACGCAGAAAAGCACAACCTCGGAAGCCAGCAGATGAGAGTTGAATGGGGAAGCCCTAGGTGTCTCGGTGGAAATGACTTCACCTAAGGCTTGGAAATTTGAGTACTGCATCCTGAGCTGCTCTGTGAAATGATGGCAGGTGGCCCTCGTAGTTTAATGAGAGTAATAGGCAGCGAAGACTGACTTTTTTCCGTGTACCAGGCACTGTGTTGAGTACATACAGGCATTGCCTCAAACTGACCCAGTAAATTCTTTTTTTTTTTTTTTTTTTGAGACAGAGTCTCACTCTGTTTCCCAGGCTGGAATGCAGTGGCGTGATCTCAGCTCACTGCAACCTATGCCTCCCAGGTTCAAGTGATTCTCCCATCTCAGCCTCCTGAGTGGCTGGGATTACAAGGCGCTCACCACCACACCTGGCTAATTTTTTATATTTTTAGTAGAGATGGGGTTTCACCGTGTTGGCCAGGCTGGTGTCAAACTCCTGACGTCAGGTGATCCACCCGCCTTGGCCTCACAACGTGCTGGAATTACAGGCATGAGCCACCGCACCCAGCCTAAATTCCCACTTTCTACAATCCCTTGAGGTAACTACTCATATTAGGTACCAAGACAAAAGGTTAAGTATTCATCCAGTATCACCTGACTCATAAGTGGTAGAGCTAGGATTTGAACCCAGGTAGTCTAACCCAGCGCCCCCTCTTTTTCAGCTACTAAATTCAGTTTTCTCATCTGTAAAATGAGGATACTCATACCTACCTCAGGGAAGACTTGTGATGACCAAATGAGTTTATCAGTAAACTCAATCCAATGCCTGGCACATAAACTTTTGTTCTTTTTCTTATAATCCTTACCATCTATGTGTAATTTAACTTTTCTAAAATTGTTTTTTAAAAGTAGAACCACAAAATGTACACCTCAAGATGGTCAGAGTGAATTTAGTGGCAACCCTGTTTTCCAGGAAGAGATGAGGTGTTGGCAGTACTGGTGGCGGAATAGCAATGGCGGTGAAAGTGGAGAGAAAGGAGCTCAGTTGAAATCTAGAGCCTTCCTCCAGGAGGGGGCTCCCTGAAGTCCTGAACTCCAAAATGGCCTTATCGTCCAGAGATTCATGGAGGCTTTGCCTCATTACTACCCTTGACCCTTTCTTCCTCTTTCTGCAGGTTCACCCAAAATCTGTCTGTATTCAGAAGAGATGTGGCAGAGGCGATGCGCAGTGATGGCAACACTGAACCATGCAGTCTCGACATGATGAGCTGACCCGACTTTTCTGACCATGTGCGGAGCAGCCTTTATCAAGAGACTCCTGAAGGTCTGGGTCTCAGGACAGTGATGTTGGCTAGCCCAGGGGAATGTATTTTTCAAAACATACAAGCAACAACAAAAGCCCTATCTTCTTATACGTCTAGCCTAATTATAAGAATTTCTAATAGTACACAGTGTAAATTCAGTCTTTTCTCTGAAAAGCAAAGGATGTGTTTTCAGTCTTTCTATCAAATATTATCTTTGTTCTCCTAATGCTCTGAAGGGATGTAGAAACAGTATTTAACCAAAGAACATAATGAACCAGGTTTGCACCTAAGTGTGTACCAGTTTATGGTTCTGCAATCAAGGTTGTCAATTTGTTGCAGATGCAGCCTTCACCATGGATCCTGGATTGAGACGAATGCCATTGGAACCTGTTAAATGAGTAGTTTGTTATGTGTCTGGAAGAAGCAGCGTTAGGGACTTTGGGCTGTGAGCATTTAGAACGAGCCTGGAAGCACTACAGAGCATCCCACAGGACCACACGCAGGCCTCCCTGCCTCAGCTGCATCTGATAAAGTTGAGAGACAGTAACACAATTAAATGACTTACAAACAACGTTTGCTTTTCACTGGCATAAATCTGAAGTGGTTCAGTCTAGAAGAATTAAGCTGTGCAATTACTGCCTGCAGAGATATTTCTTCAGGAGGAGTCATGTAGCCCCAGTCAAAGTTCTGGGTTCTGGGTGGTGCCAGCACCCAGTCTTCTGCCTCCATTTAATTTTTAAGAGAAGGTGAAGGTAACTATTAGAATATAATATTTGAAGCAGCTCTGCCTTCTTAGGGCTACCCAAAACAGTTCTAGGTGCTAAAATTCAGATTTTCAGAGGATGAGAAACAGCTGGTTTCCAACTTGCCACAAAAACTCTTATTACTGTTGGGACTTGGGATTGTGACTTAACCCAAACCCAGAACATGAAGAAGACCTTTACAGTTTGTGCTATACTGTTACTAGGCTATTAATTTGAGATTGCCCACTGTCAAGTGTTTTACTATCTCACTGCTGTTGTTATGATTCAGGCTTATAATAAATATTGTGTCCTTTATTTCTGATAAGACATGAAAGGTTGGCCTTACTGTTAAACAAGAAGTAAATCCACAGGCTCCTGTTATAATCTCATTTCTCAGACTAGTGTTTCTTGAAACGTTTCTTGATAGTTGAGTTTTGCAGTAGGCTTGTAATATAAAAGCAGAGTCATCAAGTTTATCTCAAAATGTTTGTCTTCTGTGTATGAAGGAAATCAGCGGAAAATACGTTACATATGGGGTTACTTCTAGTATTTAATGGATAAATAAGCTTTGGCCTTACACTATGTTTCATTAGAAATGGGAAATATAATTTTCCTTGAGAAGGCAAATTCTGAATTCTGTAAAACATCAGCTGTTCAGAGAAGTTTGACATGAATTTCTGTTTCTTGAAGGCTTATAACTGCACACTCACCCCACAGAAATGTGTTAAGGAAGGTTTGTCCCATTCTGGCACTGTTTTCTTTACAAGTGTCTAGTATCTAAAAGCACCATATTGTTTGCATTAAAATGTTCACCAGAAAATGGCCGTGGGCACTCGCTTCTCCTTGCCACACTGCCAGAGGTCACCTGGTGGTTTCACAGCAGACAAGGATGGCTCCATCAGACTTGGCCTTGGAGAGCTGTTCTCAGAGGACCGGTCAGGCCTGCCCCACTGCTGACACCTACAGGACCTGCTAGTAGAGCTGGCCTCGCAGAGCACACTGCAGGCAGCATGCGTCAGCTGGAGAAGACTCAGCAGACGGTTATTGAACATCTCTCGTGCCCTTTACATACATGATCTCTTCTAGTCCTCACAACAGCCCTCCAGAGTTTAGACAGCATTAGCTCCACTTTGCAGATAAGGAAACCAAGGTTCAAAGATGGTGTCTATAGCTTACATGGGTCACACAGGCAAGATTTGAACCCAGATCTGTTTCACCTCAAAGGAATTCCTGGCCCCTTGTAAGGAAGACCTGTATTTCAGAATGGTGAGTTGAAACCAGTTAATGTTTAGGTCCATTATCATGTGTTTCTCAGAACTCTATTGTTACATAACACATTACCCCAAAACTTAGTGCCTTAAAGCAACATTTATTAACTGACAATTCCTGTAGATCAGGAATTTGCAGCTGGATTTCAGGCTCTGTCTCTCTCACAGGCTGTGATCATCTCAAGGCTTGACTGGGTAAGGCTCTGCATCCAGACTCACTCGTGATGGTTAGCAGGAGTCAGTTTCTCACGGGTTGTTACCTCAGTTTCTTCCCAAATGGGCCTCTTCACAGGACAGCCCACAGCATGGAACCTTGTTACATCAGAGAAGAGCCAGAGAGATTGCAGCAATCTGGAAGTCACCGTCTTTTATAACCTAATCTCAGAAGAGCCATCCCAAAAGAATACTTGTGCTGTATTCTGTTCATTAGAAGTAAATCACTAAGGCGGGGATCATTGGAAGCCATTTTCTTTTTTTCTTTTTTTTGAAACGGAGTCTCACTCTGTAGCCCAGGCTGGAGTGCAGTAGCGCGATCTCCGCTCACTGCAAGCTCTGCCTCCCGGGTTCAAACCATTCTGCCTCAGCCTCCCAAGTAGCTGGGACTACAGGCGCCCACCACCACGCCTGGTTAATTTTTTGTATTTTTAGTAGAGATGGGGTTTCACCATGTTAGCCGGGATGGTCTCGATCTCCTGACCTTGTGTTCCACCCGCCTTGGCCTCCCAAAGTGCTGGGATTGTAGGTGTGAGCCACCGCGCCCGGCCATTGGGAGCCATTTTCAAAGCTGTCTGCCACAACTCTTGTCTGGCCGTTGCTAGAGAGGTTGAGTTTTAGCTGTAAATTTCTTTCTTAGAACCTGGAAAGGAACACTTCTTTTCCGTTAGAGGGTCAGGTTCCATTCTGAGCCCTTACTGAAGGAGGAAAAGGAAGTGGGGAAGCTGGGATGTTTAAGGATCACACATACTGCACACTCATCCCACAGTGGATGAGAACCAGATTTGGGACTCTGCCTCCAAGACTGCCAGAGTCTGCCTTGGTGAGGGACAGTGGGAATTCTTGAGAAGAGACCTGGAGTTCCACGTGGGAGTGGACCCTGTAGGGACATCCTGTCCCAAGGATAAAGCATGCACAGACACACAAACCTGTGGAGGCTACGTGAAAGATAACTAGTGGGGCTGCTGGGTCTAATCAGATCACACGTGTATCCAACTTAGATTGAACAACAGGAAAAAATAGTGCTGGCATTTCCAAGGGGCCTACCACTTCACAAACGTGCTCCGAGAGGATGAGATGGGAGGTGTGGCTTCTGTTTGCACACCCACCCTTCTGATGGGATTCTAGTGTACAGATAGATGGATGATTCATGCAATGTGGGCGCTAAGTCAAGCCAGCTGCTTCAGGGATGCTCAAGCAAGAAACAGTTTGAAGGGATTTTTACTTTGCTCAATTTTTGCCTTCCACACTGACTTCAGAACCTGGCCCCTGAGAAAGACGTATTCTGCCTGTATTCCGCATGTTTCTGTTATTCTGTGTTTTCCAATCAGGCTTCTCTAGGATGGGGGACGAAGGAGTGTAGAGTCCCTGCACTGAGTGTGATTATCCGAACTGCCCAGAAAAGCCCTCCTGGCCTTCTGGTCTCCCCTCTATTGGCCGGGACAGCCTAGAAGTACCTACGGATTATGGTAGTGGGGGCCCCTTTCAAAATGCAAAAGTGGCTTGCCATGTAGTTGTTAGCTGAGATTAGTGACCAGATTAGCTGACTACCAACAGCTGCACATGAGAACCGAAAACAGAGTGGGTTTGGTGAGAAAAATTGAAGAAACTGAAAGATCTGGCATATGGGAAACCTGATCTAGATGTTCAGCAGTTTGGGGGAAGTAATATTTGAGAGAACTCAGCTCCTTGTGATGAGGAGGGAAAGGAGTGCCTGAAAAGAAAAGCAGGGTAGAGTAAAAACGGAGAAAGTAAATGTTTCTTTTTTTTTTTTTTTTTTTTTTTTAAAGACAGGATCTCACTCTTGTCTAGGATGGAATGCAGTAGCATGCGCACAGCTCACTGCAGCCTCAACCTCCTGGGCTCAAACAGTCCTCCCACCTCTGCCTCCTGAGTAGCTGAGACTACAGGCCCATGCCACTGCACCCAGCTAATTTTTGTATTTTTTGTAGAGATGGTTTTGCCATGTTGGCCAGGCTGGTCTTGAAGTTCTGGGCTCAAGCAATTCACCTGCCACAGCCTCCCAAAGTGCTGGGATTACAGATGTGAGCTACCACTCCTGGTCTTAGAAGTTTTAAGATGAACATAAAATAATTAGAACTGCTATCATTTATGGAGCACCCACTAAGCATTGCAAATTGCTATCTCATTTTATGCTTCCCAGGAAGAATGTCAAGAATTATTATCCCCATTTCAGAGATGAGAAAACTGAGACTAAAAGACTGACCCAAAGCCATATAGCTAGAAAGTGGACAAGCCAGGATTCAAAGTCAGATTTGCCTGACCTCAAAACTCATGTTTCTTTTTCACTATAATTCCTTGAACTAGGTCCTTCACAGCTGTGTCTAGGGGACAGTTGAGTGGGAGAGCTCGTCGTGAACCACTTTGACACCCACAGTGGGACTAGGCACTCCCAGAGAAAGGCCAGTCCAGGACCTGGGCCCGTTGTGTGCTGTGTCTGTGGGTCCTGCCACCGATTCATCCTCCTCCCTGAACTTTCTAAAATCATTCTTAAGACTTTTAAATGTTTTATTGAGGTGCAAGTTTACAATGACAGCAAACCTTTCAAACTACAGCAAGAGTAACCTGCCTCCTTGGCATATTAAAAAATAATGTTAGTGTCGGTTTTTACGTCCCATAGTTTGGATTGCTGATAAGAGTGCTTCCTTGACAAGATTCTTTTTGAGGTTTACAGAAAGCGTAATAAAATATGTAAGTTACATTTCCACAAACAAAAGCTATAACATAAGTTATTTATAAGCGTGAGATACAAACAGTATCACGATAAATAAACCATAAAGGGTACCTGAAACATTCATCTTAATGTAATTTGCCCAACGAAAGTGTTGAAACGAAGTCAAATTTAGTAGAGAAATCTGTCAGGAAAGGAGGAAAGTTGTGGAGCACAAATGGGAAAAATGGCTGAAGTGTAGGGGAAGGAAACAAGGGCATGAGATCAGGTTTGGAGGTCCCTGAGAAGGTTACCCCATGCATTTGCCCGCCCTGCCTGCCCTTGCTCCCCTGAGCCTGTGCACACTGACCAATTCCTGCCACCCTGCACACGCTGCCATCTGCACAGTCCCTGTTCACATGCTCTTTATAACCTCCACCAGCCCCCCACCCCATGGAGAAAGGAATCTCACCCTGCTCCCCTCTCCTCTAACCTCCAGCCCTAGGGCCAGCTTCCTCAGGCTTCTGCTAACCTCCCTGCCAGGGCCCGGGTCTGACCCAGCCCAAGCACCTTGGAAATCATTCTTTCACTCATTCATTCACGTGCCACAGGTAAAGCTAGTGAGCAGGATAAATAAGATTGTTTCTGAGGGGAATGACAAAAATCAATGGGTAGAGAGGATGATGGGGTGAGGGTGCTGCTCTGGAGGATGGGCAGAGAGGTGAGGGCTGGCCTGGGTCGTAAAGGATGCAAGGAACCAGCTATAAGCAGGGCTGGGGGAGGTGAATGCCGAACTGAGTGCACGCAAATGCCTGCGCCCAATTCTGACCCCTTTTTCTTATCCCCTTGTCTGACCTTGCTTTGTGCTATTGAGTTTAATACCACAAACTCTTGAAAATGTCCTCCAGTCCTCCACGCCCTGGACCCAGCCCTGGGACATGGGATCAAATGCCACCAACACCATTTTGCCCCAAAGGAACTCCCAAGCCAGTAGGGGAGACAAGGGAGCCCCACTATGGCCAGCCCTCACCGCCACTCTTGGGCTCTTTCTCCCAAGAGTGATTCATTCAGACCCTGCACTGATTCCCCTCCCCACTCAGTCCTGTGACTTAAAGTCTTTACCACCTACCCCCAAATAGGGGTGTGAGGTAAAGGGGAAGAGGTGGGCTTTGTAGTCTAAACAGTCCTGGCTTCAAATCCCAGCTCCACCCCTTTCCACTACATGCCCTTGGACAAGAGACTGTTTCCCTAAGTCAACTGTCCTTGAAGCCTCGAGACCTGCAGTGGGGGGTCCCAAGCAACAGCCAACATCTGAAGGCCTTTTCCTTCCACTGGCTAGCAGAGTCTTGAGACTGATCAGACCTCCTCAGGAAGGTTCTTCCCTAGGTCCTGCCCACTGGGGGAAGCAGTGATGAAGAGCTCAGACTGCTTTGTGCCCACTGTTAGATGGGGAAACCAAGCCCCTGTGCTGGGGAATGGTCCAGGAAATGTGAGTAGGTGCTCAGTAAATATTCGTTGAATAAATAAATGAATGGGCGAATAAATGTGGGCAAGTGTCTTTAGAGCCTTCCATCAGGAGAACTGGAAGGGCCCCTAGGGACTCCTAACTAGGGTGTGTAAGCCAAGAACAGCACGCAGGTCAGCAACCTGTGACATGGTGTGTGTGCCAAATTATGTGTTTCTGTCTTTTTCTATGGAAGCAGACCACAATATTTTCATCGGTGTTTCAAATAGGGTAGCTGACCCAAATACATTTAAAGTCCTGATTCAGTCTCTACCCCATTTCACAGACAGGGAAATGGAGTCTCATTTCACTCAGGAAGTCAATGGCAGAATGAGCCTGGAGGAACCTGGCCTCCCACAGCTGGGCTCATGGGCCAGCTGGAAATCCCAGAGTCTTGCCTGTCATCCCTGAAGCCCCACCCTCTTCTAGATGACTCGGCAAAGCCACCAGCTGTACCCCTTTCTTCCAGCTTCTTCTTGGGGAAGAGGAGAGGTTGTGCTCTATCCTGAAAATCTCTCTAGCCCCGGGAATCCTCGTCCCCAGTTCTTACAATTCTCATTTCCTAATCTCTTTCGGTGTGTATGCCTCACTGTTCAAGTGACAGCAGGTAAATTACAAGGGCAGCAAGAAATTACAACCTCAGGAACACCAAATACATATCAGAACATATCTGGCCAAAACAGTGCTCAGAGGAAAATGTATGCCCTTGAATGCATTTATTTAAAAAGAAAGAAAAATTGACAAATTAAATGTTCAACTCAGCAAAGAAGGAATAAATATTTTTTTAAACCACAACATTCATGAAAGAGGTGGCATCTTAAAAGGGGATAATGACATCAATGGCTTTTTTAAAAACCAACAAAATAACAAATCTTTGGCAAGTCTGATCAGGAGAAGGCATGAATGAGCAACACGAGGAATGAGAAGTGGAAGGTATTCGTACAGATTCGTATAAGAGTTCCTAATTCTGAGAGAATCTTCCCACAATGTTATAACAACACATTTGAAAACTCAGATGAAATGGACAATATTCTAGGCACTGGCTTCCAGAGTTGAGCAGGCATCAGAATCACCTGGAGGGCTTGTTAAACACAGATTGCCGAGTCCTACCCCAGAGTGGCTGATTCCGTAGGTCTGGTGAGGGTCCAAGAATTTGCATTTCTAACAAATTCTCCAGTGATGCTGATACTGCTGCTCTGGGAACACACTCTGAGAACCACTGTCCTAGGGACTAACCAAGTTACCCCCATTCCTGAGCTGCCTAAGAGCTATCTGGATAGGAAGTGAAAGGAGGCTTATGATGAGTGGCCCAAAGCTCTTTCATCTGGATGACAGGGCTGGACGATGAGGAACCGTGGATCTCAGGAAGCCAGAACCCAAGCAGTGAAGCAGAGCCCTGACCCCTGCCAGGCTTTACCTGGAGGCGCTTATTTAATCCCATGAGGTTTTTTACTAGATGAGAAAACTGAGGCACAAAGAGGATGAATAATTCCCTCTTTGTGCCTCAGTCCACAAAGTAGTCACCCTCCGCTGCAGCTTACCAGTCCACAGCTGGTAAACTGAGGTGGGAATCCCATTCTTAAGCACACAAGCTGGGAGCAGCGCTGTGCCACCCACACCTTAATTCCGTGCCACAAACCTCTGTGCGGTGGGCCTTGTTGTCCTGATTTAACAGTGTCTGAAGTGACAAGGGCAGCCCTGAGTCCCGGGCACTGGAAGCCAGAAGGGAAGTGGAGCTGGTGAGGTGCCAACTCCAGCCCCCAAGTGGGGAGCTGTGCTTCCCTTGAACTCTCAAAGCCTCAATTCCCTCCTTAGTGAGAAATTGGGGCCACTAACAGCCCTTTCCTCACAGGGTCATTGTGAGGAATAAATAAGTGTCCACCTCCCTGCCTGGCACAGGCTAGGTTCTCAGCTAGAGTAGCTTTATAGTTGTCATTAAAGTTATTATTATATAACCGCCAGAGTTTCGCACCGGCACTGCCACAGATGTTATCTCATTTTGTTCTCACAGCCACCCTGGGGGTAGCTGGTGCCCTTTTTGTTTTACAAATAAGGAAAATGCAGTTCTGGGAGGTGCGGTTAGGGACCCACACTGCCAGTGGCAGAGCCTGAATTAGAAGCAGGAGGCCCTCTGGAGCCAGGGCAATGGCATCTACCCCATCTGAGCGTCCTTGTGGCTGGAAGGGAGTGAGGGAGCATTTGCCCAGACCCCAGGCATCCTGCAGGTTTCACCCCTCAGTGTTGGGCCTCCCTCTCCACACCCACCAGGAAGGCTTAACAAGGGCCAGCAACTTGCCCAAGGTCACACAGCGGGCAAGTGATCTAACTCCAGACCCAGGTCTGGAGGCCCTGCAAATCCTGACGCCTTTGGATTGTTGGGAGAAGAGAGAAAGAATCCCCAACCTGCACCTCCTGCCCTTCCCCGTCCTCTGAAACTGACCCTACTGGTAGACAAATACACCTTTCTCTCCAACGTACTGAGCCCCTGCAAATAAAATTAAACTGCCAACAAAATAAACAAGAGTCACAACAATAATACATCAGCCATTACTCTGGGGGAATGGAGTGGGAGGTGAGCCACGCTGCCCAGTGCCTACTACGTGCCAGGCCCAGTGCTCTGCGCTCCCTCAATATCTCACTCGCGGCTCACGAACAACCCGCATGCATGCATTATTTTCCTTTTTGCAAACGAGAAAACCGAAACCTAAATATATGGAGTCAACTGCTCAAGGTCACTCAGCTAGGAAGTGGCCAGTCCAAATTTGAACACACTTCTGGCCAACAGCACATCCGAGCTCTCACCACTGTCCGCACCACAAGGAGCGGGAGGAAGAGCCCAGGCCAGGGGTGCGACACTCAAAGAGTTTGCACCTAACGATTTTAGAATTCGCTGGAAGAAAATGATTCCGCTTGTCTCCCCAAAGCTGCAGTGGAAGGTGACTACTTCGTGTGCCGTCCTGTCCACGGTGCCCTGGGCCGGGTAGACAGTCACTGAGGCGGGGAGCAGAACGGGGAATGGTTCCAGCGCCCAGACTGCACTGGAGCCGGGAGGGGCTCACCACTCGCGTTTCCCAAAGAAATCCCGCGATTTGCTCTAGGACCTGCCGGCGCCTTTGACATTCGGGAACCCGAAGTCCCTAGACCCGCCGAGCCGCGAGCGGGTTCCCACGCGCGACCACAGCCCCCTTCTATCCTGCAACGAATTTCGAGAGTCAGGTCCCCACTCCCCACCGGGCGACCCCGCGTCCCTAGCCCAGCCGCAGCTGGCACGCGTGGGCACCTGCGAGTCACGCCTCGGTCCGCCTGGCCGGAGCCAGGGAGTGTCTCCAAAGCGGCCTCGAGGCCGCGGCCGAAACCCGGGCGGGGTCGAATTCTCCCCACGCGGGTCGGCGTCCTCCGGGGCGCGGAGAACTCTACGGTGCTCCCCTCGCCCCGCGCGCAGGCAGCGCGAAGCCTGCCCCGGGGAGTGCGCCCCTTTCGTTCCTCCAGCAGCGGTAGAGTCCAAGGGGCTTCTACGGATTCCGCCGGGTCGTCCTGGGGTTGCAACTCCATTGTAACTGAAAGGATGCATTTGGTTTGGCTTTTGCTCAGATGAAAAAAAAACAAAATTTTTGGAAGAAAACGAAAACCCGCTCAGCAAAAGACAATTTCACAAGCGGAGCGCTCTACCCGCCCAGCGCGGTGTCTGGGAAGCGGCCCGGCCGGGAGGAGCGGGGAGCGTCTGCTAATTGCAGCTTCGTTAGATTTCGGGTTTGGGAGGCTGCGGTTCGGGCGCTAATATCCGCCGCCCATTATCCCGGCTAATAAATTTGACCTATTGTTCGTTTGTTAAAATGATGTCACCTTGGAACAGTCCCTAAGCTCCTATTTCCATGAATTAGGCCTTTATTGAAAGCCGGGAGCCAATGAGAGGAGAGAGGCTTGTTGATCGCAGCCAATGGCTGCGGCGGGAGAGGAATTAGCAGCGGAAACTCCAGGTTCGGTTCAAGAAAGATGACACAGAGCCTGTCGGGCCCGCGCACTCTTGGCAAAGTTTCAGTGCGACGAGAGGCGCCGGGCGCTCCATGGCCGCGCCGTAACGGGGACCCAGCCGCCTCCCCGCCCAGCCCAGCCCAGCCCTTCCGCCCGCCCAGGATGGAGGCGCCCGCCAGCGCGCAGACCCCGCACCCGCACGAGCCCATCAGCTTCGGCATCGACCAGATCCTTAACAGCCCGGACCAGGACAGCGCACCCGCCCCGCGGGGCCCCGACGGCGCCAGCTACCTGGGAGGGCCCCCCGGGGGCCGTCCGGGCGCCACATACCCGTCTCTGCCCGCCTCCTTTGCGGGCCTCGGCGCGCCCTTCGAGGACGCGGGATCTTACAGTGTCAACCTGAGCCTAGCGCCCGCAGGCGTGATCCGGGTGCCGGCGCACAGGCCGCTGCCCGGGGCCGTGCCACCGCCTCTGCCAAGCGCGCTACCCGCCATGCCCTCCGTGCCCACGGTCTCCAGCCTGGGCGGCCTCAATTTCCCCTGGATGGAGAGCAGCCGCCGCTTCGTGAAAGACCGCTTCACAGGTGAGCAGAGCTGGCGACCAGGCTCCAGGCCTCCGCCCTCTCGGGGCCAGAGGCGCCGCGCCCTGTGCGCTCCACTCGCGGAAACCATTTCAGAGGCCCAAGCGCGGCGGAGGCCTCGGCCCCAGGGCCCCGGGCAGCCGTAGTGGGGAGGGTAATTGGAGAGTTGCAGGAAAATAAGCCCGTGCCCGGGGGAAGGGACAGGGAGCGAAGGCGTCTCCCGACTGGCTTGGTGTCGCTGGAAACGCGCGCGACCAGCGAAATAGCGGAGCTCTCCGTGTCCCACGGGGCGCCACGGGGTCCGCATGCGGCCTGAACGGTGGCTGAGCCGGGCTGGGCTTCAGGGGCCCTCATGTGTCTCCGCAGCTGCGGCCGCACTCACGCCCTTCACCGTGACCCGGCGCATCGGCCACCCCTACCAGAACCGGACGCCGCCCAAACGTAAGAAGCCGCGCACGTCCTTTTCCCGGGTGCAGATCTGCGAGCTGGAAAAGCGCTTCCATCGCCAGAAGTACCTGGCCTCTGCCGAGAGGGCGGCGCTCGCCAAGTCCCTCAAAATGACGGACGCGCAGGTCAAGACCTGGTTCCAAAACCGGAGGACCAAGTGGCGGTGAGAGAGGCCTGACCCAGCCCACCTTACACCTGCCCTTCACCTGTCCCGCCCCGAGCCGCAGCCTCGCACTAGCCCTATTTTAAGGCTATCCACTACCCCCGCCCCCCTGAGCCTCCCCCAAACACACCCCCACCCCGCCTTCGCAGATTGTACCTCTTCCTTTCACCCTTCTCGCTGGCCTGTGCTTCTCTCTCCATCGTGGTTTCGCCTTGGTTTCTCCTCCATCCCCATCCCCATCTTTCGTGAGCCCCTCCAACTCTCTCCCCGTGTTTTATACGGTCTCCTGCGCTCACTTGATTTCCTCTCACCCCCCCCAGCCCCAAACACACACGCACACACACACACACACACACACACGCGCGCGCGCGCACACCGGGGCCTCTCGCACTCTCCTTCTTCTTCCAGCCCGCCCTCTCTGATTTTCAACAATCCTCGTGGACGCGGGTTTCCCCTCCCCCCATCTCCGCGTCTCCACTCCAGCCGCGTTTTTATCCGATCTCTGTTTTGATTCAACCCGTAAACGGCGAAGCGATCGCGTCTGGAAAGGGGTTCAAGACAGGCCCTGGGCGAATTGGATGAGACTGACCCAGCCCCTGGGCGTCGTGCGGGTGGTGCAGAGCCAGCCTGCCCACCCGCGGACCCCAGCGACCCCGGTTCCCGCAGGGCCAAGTCAGTTACACATAGGCCCTGCCCTTGCTATCCGGCGAAAGGAACAATCTTTATTGTTGGTGAAGCCACAACACCCGGCCTTGCAGGTGGGCAGCGGGCAGAGTCCCCTCCTGGAGACCCTCTGGCACACAACAAAAACAAATGATCCTAACCGGCTCCCTGGATATGAGAGCCTCGGGCGTAAATCGCGGGCTGGGAGGCAGACGGGTTCTGCGCCTCGAGGCTCCCGGATGGCCTCGGCTCCCGGGAGGGCCGGGGCCCCGCCGGCGGCCCCGCGGTGCCGGGTGCCTGACGGTGCTGTCCCTCTCCCTCCCCCGGTGCAGGCGGCAGACGGCGGAGGAGCGGGAGGCGGAGCGGCAGCAGGCGAGCCGGCTCATGCTGCAGCTGCAACACGACGCCTTCCAAAAGAGCCTCAACGACTCCATCCAGCCCGACCCGCTCTGTCTGCACAACTCGTCACTCTTTGCTCTGCAGAATCTGCAGCCCTGGGAAGAGGATAGTTCCAAGGTTCCCGCTGTCACCTCCCTGGTGTGAGCCCACCAGCGCGCACCGTCGCCACAGATCGCCGCCCCCACCCAGCCGGGCGCCCCGGACCCCCCAGCCGGGCTGCGGGGGAACCGGGGCCGAGAGGGGAAGGGGCCGCCTAGCCCGAGTAGGCCCCAGGGCACGGCCACAGACTGGCCGGCCGCGGAAGGGGGTCGGACCCGAGCTCCGCGCGGCCGCACAATCCGAGCCCCCACCCCGCGCCCCGTCCCGCCCCAGGCCCGGGCCTGACAAGAAAGCGCCTTACGTTTCTCCGCCCCCCGCCCGCACCCCTCGGGCCGGGCGCCTGTATTATACTTTGTACTTTTGCCCAAACGTGTAAATAATAAAAAAAAGTTTTGGCTTTTTTCTTTAGAAACCGGCCACCTGCTTCCCCCGCGGGGGCCGCTGGAGGAGGGGCAGCCGACCCGGCCGCTGGGGGAAGTGCCAGGGGCCCGGGGCACCCTGCGTTTAGGCTGGGTCCACTCTTCTTCTTTTCCGTTCCTTTTATTTAAGTCGTTTTATTTAATAAAAAAGTTAGCTATTTCACTTAACGCCGCTTTTATTTCGTTTTCGTTCCAATAATGCTCGGCGACCCCCGGCTCTGCGCCCCACCCCTGCGGCGGTAGAAGCCGAGCGGCGGCGCGCAGGACGCGTCCACTTCTGCAAGGTTCGTCTGCATTCGCCTCGGCTGCAACCCAGGCCCGGGCCCCCGCGGAGGATGCGTGGTGCAGGTCAGTTGGTGCCGGCCACCCGCAGCCTGGGTGCGCGCGGGATGGGGACTGGACTTGGGAAAGGTGCTCCAGGCCCGAAGGCCGCGGGCCAGCGCCGGGGCGGGCTGGGAAGTGAAAGGCCGGGCCTGGGCAGATGCCTAGGCCGTCCCCAGGTCAAATCCACCTGGGGGGTGGGAGGCAGGGTGGCCTCGAACTTCTTAGAACTCAAGCCGGAACTCGGAGCCCCACTTCACCCCGCAACTCGCTTTCCGCCCTCTTTTTCCCGCGGAGCCTCAGAGAGGACCTGGCTCTGGCCGGTCTGGGCGCGCTGTGGGCAGGCTTTGCGCGCAGAGCCGGTGCAAGTCCTCGGTCTCCAAACGCCTGGGGAGCAAATGCAGCGCACAACCCTAGGGGCCCCTCTCCTTGTCGGGTTTGCGTGGGACCCCAGGTGGGGCGTGACGTCATGTGACGTCACCGCAGCCCCGCGGTGTCACGGGGCTGGAGTGGGCGGGGCGCCCGGAACTCAGAACTCTAAGCCCTGGTGTGGTAGCGGCGCGGCCGGGGTCCACCCAGCTCCACCGCGGCTCAAGAGTTGGAAGTTTCAGAATTGCGAGGTTTGGAGCGGCTGACCCCTTCCAATCACGTCTAACACACAAAGCCCGTGAACATTTCCACTTGTTCTTTGATTTTTCCCCCTCTTTTATCATTCTCGCTTTCAGTCTTCTAAAAACTTACTTTCTGGCCTCTCCATTTCTTTCTCTACAATGTTCCCTGTTTTCTCCTCTGTATGTTACTCTGGGTCTCTGTTTTACTATATCTTTCTCCTTTTCTTTGCAGTTTTATGATGTTTCCCAGTATAGTTCGTCCTCTATTGCTTTTCATTGCCCTCAGCCTTTTCTTGTTCTGTCGTCTCCTCCTTCTTCTCTCCCCAGTTCTGACTGTTGGCCTCTGTGTGTCTCTGGGTTTCTTTGTCTCCCTCCTCTCCACGGTTCTCTTTTTGTCCTTTTGTCTTCCCTTTCTTGTTTCTCGAATCTCTTTGCCTTTATGTATCTGTCTTTGTCTCCCTCTCTCTCTCTCCTTTCCTTTCTCCCTGACTCCCTCTCTCCCTCTTCCAGGCCCAGATCCCAGTAGCTCCTAAGGCAAAACACTTTCGGGGCCGCGTCCCAGAGCACCCCCACACACACACTCCACGAGCACCCCCACCCGCCTCATCTCACTGCCTCCCTCGGAGCCGGAGCCGTGCGCCACCCTGCGGGTCCCCGTGCTCCGAGCCTTCGTTCTATGCGGGCTGCGGGACTGTCTTCACCTGCAGGGCCGGAGGAAGGGGAGGGCGCCTGAGAAACACCTTGAACCCCCAGCGCTCCCGCCGTCGCCTCCACCTCCAAGCCCAGCTAGCCTGGGATCTGCGCCTTTCGGGACATAAAGACACCCGGGGAGGGACTAGGGTGACTCAGAACTTCGGGTCTCTTCCGTGAGTGTTTTCCTGAAATGCTTTTATTTTCTCCAATAAAAAGCCTGATGAACGCCGTCATCGGGTTGGGAAAGGTTGGCCCTTCGGCTGAGGACTAGAGGGACCCTTGACTTTGCTGGCGGAGAACCGCTTTCCTCAGAGATGGGTGTCGCTGTCCAGCTCCTTTCCGTTTTATTCTGTTGCTCCATAATAAGGCCTAGCGGGGTTTTTTTTCTTAATTGTTTTTATTTCAATGGGCTTTTGGGGAACAGATGGTCAGGTGGTGTTTGGTTACATGAATAAGTTCTTTAGTGGTGATTTCTGAGATTTTGGTGCGTCCATCACCCGAGCAGTGTACATTCTACCCAATGTGTAGTCTTTTATCCCTCGCCCTTCCACCCTCCCCCACAGGCCCCAAAGTCCAACGTATCATTCTTTCTTTCTTTCTTTCTTTTTTTCTGAGACAGAGTCTTGCTTTGTCGCCAGGCTGGAGTGCAGTGACGCGATCTCAGCTCACTGTAATCTCCGCCTCCCGGGTTCAAGTGATTCTCCTGCCTCAGCCTCCCGAGTACCTGGGACTACAGGCGCGAGTCACCACGCCCGGCTAATTTTTTGTATTTTTAGTAGAGACGGGGTTTCACCGTATTGGCCAAGATGGTCTCGATCTCTTGACCTCGTGATTCGCCCGCCGCGGCCTCCCAAAGTGCTGGGATTACAGGCGTAAGCCACCGCGCCTGGCCCAACGTATCATTCTTATAAGGCCTAGAGTTTTTGTTTTTCAAAATTACTTCTGTTGTTTTGCCAGGGTGACACTCAATTCTTTGGGCCTCTTTGGAGACACACGCACGTTGTTGTTTTTTTCTTTCTGTCGGGCGCCTCGCTTTGCGCAGAAGGCCTCTGGCCCGGAGGCCTGTCCGGGGTAGGCGTCCAGGCAGGCTGGGGGTGGGGGGCTGGTCTGGCTTCGGCCCTCGGGGATGCCTGGCCTTCCTGCACCCAGTGCCTTCAAGGCGTTTGGCGTCTTCCAGCGCTTTGCCCTCACCCAGCCTTGCCCAGCCAGAGACGGGCTACGGGTCTTTTCCAGTTACAGAGCTGAGCCCAGTCATGTGGTGCCAAGTAGCGACCATCTCTCGCCCACGTCCACCCAGAGCAATGTGGGCGCCCCCAGCGGGTGGGAGCGATTGCCGAGCGGCGCAAGGGCGTTTAACGCCTACCCCACTCCTCCTGGGTTGCCAACCGCTAGGTCGCCGTTTCCAACGTGGCTGCGCGGGACTGAAGTCCGACGACTCCTGGTCCTCAGTAGGGGACACACCTCCCACTGCCCCCAGCCACGCGGGCTATGGGCAGAATCGGGGCAACGGTAATATCTGGATGGGGCAGGATCCCCTGAGGCCGTGCTTAAGAAAAAAGGAATCTGGAGTAGCCTGAGGGGCCCCACGAGGGGGCCTCCTTTGCGATCGTCTCCCAGCCTTAGGCCAAGGCTCCGGAGGCAGGCGGCCGAGTGTTGGCTCCCAGCCCGGCTGAGGACTGGATGGAGGACGAGAAGCGCCTGCCTCTGGGAGAGAGCTGCGGATGCAGCCTCGCCGCCTCGCCGCCTCAGCCTCAGTCGGAGCGTCTCTAAAGCCGCGCCCATTCTACAGATGCAGGGCAGGGAGACCAGAGACATCTCCGGGGGCCGAGTAGAATGATCGCGCGGGTTCTCCCGGCGCCCTGATTTCGAGGCTGCGCCCGGGGCCCTACATGGAGGCGGGGAGGCCTGGGCCGAAGGCGTCTGCAAGGAGGGGCGAGTCTGCCGGGTCCGGCAGTGAGTGAGGCCACGATCAGTTCTCCCTAGGAGGCCGCGCAGCGGGTAGGGTATGGGACTGGGGGACGCAACGGGGACCTGGCCGAATCAGAGCCCTCAGGAGAGAACGCCGAAAACTCTGGGGCCGGCCGCTCGCTTCCCGCTAGTGGAAATGGTTTCTGATCGTCAGTTCCCAGTCCAGCCCCGGGTAGGGAGCTCTGATTTGCAACGCACAGCACTTGCGAGGTTCGAGTGCCCCCCGCAATTCGCGATGGAAATACTAAGCCTAGGCCGGGCGTGGTGGCTCAAGCCTATCATCTCAGCCCTTTGGGAGGCCAAGCCGGGAGGATTGCTGGAGCCCAAGAATTCAAAACCAGCCTGAGCAACATAGCGACCCCGTCTCTACAAAATAAAACAGATTATCCGGGCGTGGTGGCACGCGCCTGTGGTTCCAGCTACTCCGGAGGCTGAGGTGGGAGGATCGCTTGAGTCTGGGAGGTCGAGGCTACAGTGAGCCGTGATCGCACCACTGCACTCCAGCCTGGGCGACAGAGTGAGACCTTGTCTCAAAAAAGGAGAAAAAGAAAAAGTAAGCTTCAAAGAAGCTCTGACATTAGTTCTGAGTCGTGCAGCGGTGGCGGCCCCCGTGCTCTCGCCCCTAAAGCAAGCGTTCTTTGTACTGAGTGGAGAAGCTTTGAGTAGTGAGGGTGGAGAGGCAGCTTCGGGGTGGCGGTGGGGGGCGTCAGCAGCCACCCTGACACTAGGCCTGGGGTCGCAGTGGGACAGAAGAGTCTGCCGCTCGGACTTGGGCTCTGAGTTCCAAGGGCGCCCGGCACTTCTAGCCTCCCAGGCTTGCGCGCTGGCGCCTTTGCCATCCGTGCCAAAGGGGGGAGACCTAGCCGCGGCCACCGCAAGCGCAGCGGTGACACCCAGAGGTCCCACCGGGCCCCTGGGCAGGGTAACCTTCGCGTGTCCGCTTCGGCAGCTTTGCGAAGAGTGGCGCGCAGCTAGGGTTGAGGCTTTTGCGGACCTGCAGTCGAAGCAGGCGGCTGAGCCAGTTCGACGGCCAAGGCCTGGGCTGCCGACAGCGGTGCGCGCTCTGTTCCGCCGCTGCCCGGCCAGGCGTTCCGGAATAGGGATCGCGAGACATGGCCTCCAACTTTCTGCAGAGACCATCGGGCAGCGCCGGGCCTAAGCAGCGACCCCACTGAAGGTTCCTGGGAACCTTTGCCAAAATCCCAACCTCTGCCTCGGTCCAACTAAACCGTGTGTAAACAAATGCACCAAGGCCGCAGAGCGGCTGGTATGGTGCAGGCGCCTGCATTCTGGAGTAGTGAAGGTTTCTCCACATGGAAGGCGGTTTTCCTTCCGTGAAATTCGAAATTCAGCCCCCCAGTTCCAAGCGCCTGCTCCGTTAACAGCATCTACTCTCAGCGACGCCCAGACCCAGGCTGTGCACTTTCTTGGCTCAGACACTGGCAAAGTCCTCGAGAAATTGCCTTGGTGATCGGTGCCTTCCCTCGGGCCACCCAGCCGCCGGTGGCACGGAGTCTTCCGCGCAGTTTTGCGGACCCTCGCTGTGTGGCCCTGAGCAAATGGTTTCGATTATCTGCAGCTTGGTTTCTGAAACTGTAAAAATAGTCATTAAAAACTTCCAGAAAAAGCAAAAAAACAAAAACCATGGCATATGGTACAGCTGATGATCAGTTTTTTATGAAAACAAAAGTATTTTAGAAGTATTTTTCGGATAAAAATCCAAGTGCGGGGTTTAATCAGAGGTGTTGTCATTTTGGAGGAAAAGACAGGAATGGAACAGCGTCCTCCACTGCCATGAATTGTCCTCTGGTCACGGGTAGTAGAGACAGTGGCACAGTCATCTGGGAAACTTGGCCTGGCTCCGTCTGCCTAGACTTGTCAGTGTCCTAGTGTTACCCTGAGGTTAGTGGCCATCACACCAGTTGAAACGAATGTTGTTCCTGTGTCAGACCCGCTGCCAATTAATGAGTTCGTTATTATACCCCTTTACAATGCTCTCACTTTGTGTCGGACAGGTGGAATGGGAGAAGAAGAAACATATGTGAACAGAATATTTGAGCAGGTTTTTTCCTACACCTTCCACCATCCCACTGATCCCCCAAAACAGTTCTGTGTTCCCATTAAGTAGGAAGTTGAGGAGCAGAGAAGGCAGGCGACCCACCCAAGTTCACCCCCAGATGCCTTAACCACCTCTGGCCTCAAAGGCCCCGGGGTTCCTGGCTGGCTGGCTGTGGGGCCCAAGCCAGGCCGTGTCCCCACTGGACCACGGATCACAGCCTGGAAAAGCCCCACTGGCCGCAGGTTCATTAGAGAGATTTGTGCTGACCCAGGCTCCATGATTTTAAGAAGCCAAATCCTTGAGTGGAGTGAGAGTCCTAGATTGGCTTTAAAAGCCTCCAGACCTCGCACAGCCCATGCGCTGGCTGCTACCGGGGATGTATTGGCTTTGCTATCAAGCACTGTTGGTCGATGGATTTATCCCAGCTGTGCTGAAACTCTCCAGGGCGGGGAGCCTGCGATGGCAGCGCACCCTTTGCCTCCGTCCTCCATCCAGGAAAAATCCACCTCTTCCTCCAGCCAGCAGAGACTGAGCCAACAAGAGGAATGCAGAGCACTCCAGAGAAGAACCGAGAACCGGCCCTTCCCCCAGCCCCCACCACCCCCAGTCAGGGAGGTAGCCCTCCGCTGGTCCTAGGGGGCGAGGTCCGCCCCGAGGCAGAAGTTGGTGTTGGGCTCAGGCGCCGATGGTGATTATCCAGCATGCGAAGCTGCCTTGCATTTGCATCCACTGTTCAGGCGCCACAGCTGGGGCACTTTTGTTCCTAGGACGTAGTGAGACTAAGAAGAAGGGGAGGAGAGAGCAGAGAGGAAACGCAACCCGGGGGAAGACGCCAAGAAAGGGTGCTGGGCAGGGGTGAACTTTATTAATGCCCGCCGTTTCCAGCTCGTCTGTTGGAGGGGGCGGGCAGGGCCCCTCTGGGCAGGGATGGGGCCATGCCTTTATTAATAGTTCCCAGCTCTGCGAGGCTGTCAGAGCCGTGGCCACCTGTATCCTCCTGAGCCCAGGCTTCCAGCACCCAGCTACCATTTGGTGAGGGCGCCTGCACGACCCCATGTAATCCTCAAAGGACCCCAAGAGATACATACTGTTGTAATCTCCACTTTAGAGATGAGTAAACTGAGGCTCTGAGGAGTGACACCACGTTCCCAAGTCTCCTCTGGTGCCAGGACTTTAAGGGAAGCCGCCTGAATCCAGCTCATTGGTTTTCTCCAGTGAGGCACCTCAAACCTGCCTGTTACTAAAGCCAAGGTCTTTATGTGACTGCCGAAGGGAATTCTGACCGGGTTGAATATTACCATCCCTAAACAACAGCAAGTGTAAACCAGAAAGTCCTGGGTGGGTTTTTGTTTGTTTTGTTTTGGTTTGTTTTTTGAGATGGAGTCTCACTCTCACCCAGGCTGGAGTGCAGTGGCACAATCTCGGCTCACTGCAACCTCCGCTTCCCAGGTTCAAGCAATTCTTCTGCCTCAGCCTCCCCAATAGCTGGGATTACAAGCACCTGCCACCACGCCTGGCTAATTTTTGTATTTTTGATAGAAACGGGGTTTCACCATATTGGCCAGGCTGGTCTCGAACTCAGACCTCAAGTGATCTCCCGGTCTCAGCCTCTGAAAGTGCTGGGATTACAGGCATGAGCCACTGCACCCAGCCTTGTTTTTTGTTTTTGTTTTTAACATTGTTGTTGCTGCTGCTACCATTAGAATCCCTTGTTATTTCTCTTTTGTTCCTCCTGAAGATGGTTGGAAGGTGATAGCTCTTGTGCTTTATCTAAGGGATGCAGGAAGGCTCTACTGGCCACCCCCACACCTCCAACTCCCAGCTCAGGCAGAAGAACAGGCTCTGGTGAAGCCCTGTGGTGGTGAGGCGCCCTGGTGTAACCCACAGCTGCTGGGCCTGAGGACTTTCAGCCCTAGGGAAGGAAGATGACAGGCACATTGATGCATTTTGCCTCCTGCACCAAAATGCCCACCACTTATATGAAGCTTTAACAGGCCTGGGTTAAAATCTCAGCTTTGTCACTCACAAGCTGTGTGGTCCTAGACAAGTTGGTCTGCGTCTCTGTGCCTCAGTGTGCTCATCTGGATATTGCAAAAAATAGATCTTCCTCATGGAGTGGTTTGAAAGATTAAACCTGGAGCCCAATGCACAGTAAACACTACGATGTTATCATAAATAGCAGGTGAATTTCCACACGGTAAATATTGTTCTTGTTTTCCTCATAGAGAGAAGGAAGCAAACCTAGTAACTCAAGTAGTGAGTAACTCGATCACCGTCAGACATTTAAGTAACGGAGCTGGAATTCAAACCCAGTTATGCCTGAGTTTAGAGCCCAGACTTGCCTCAGTCTGCACCATGTCTCCCCTGAAGAAGACCTTCAGAAAAGGTTGTTGATTGATTGTTGAAAATGCAGATTATTCTAAGTAAGAGTAACCAGGGGCTCTGCTGCCTTCTGGGGCTTCAGTTTCCTTTGGTTGCTGATGTTTGGCACATTGCAGGTGCTCAGTACATGTTCATAAAATAATCGTACTAATGGGTAAGTAGCAATTCTAGAACCGCTACTGTGGGCCAGGCAGTGAACTGGGCATTTATGCAAGCATCTTACACATTTACCCTTAAAGTAAGCCTAGGAAGTACAGTCGCTTTTAAACCACATGGGTTTAAACTGCATAGGTCCATGTATACGCAGATTCTCTTGTGCCTCTGCCACCCCTGAGACAGCAAGACCAACCCCCACCCTGCCCACTTCCTCCTCCTCAGCCTACACAACATGAAGACGGTGAAGATGAAGACCATTATGATGATCCATTTTCACTTAATGTACAGTAAATGTATTTTTTCTCCTCTTTATGATTTTTTGGTAGTATTTTCTTTTGCCTAGCTTTATTATAGGAATACAGTACATAATACATTTAACATACTAAATATATGTTCATCAACTGTTTGTCAGTAAGGCTTCCAGTCAAGAGTAGGCTATGAGTAGTTGAGTTTGAGGGGAGTCAAAAGTTACACATAGGCCGGGCACAGTGGCTCACACCTGCAATCCCAGCACTATGGGAGGCCCAGGTGGGCAGATCACGAGGTCAGGAGTTCAAGACCAGCTTGGCCAATATGGTGAAACCCCATCTCTACTAAAAATACAAAAATTAGACATGGTGGTGCACGCCTGTAGTCCCAGCTACTCAGGGGGTTGAGGCAGAAGAATGGCTTGAACATGGGAGGCGGAGGTTGCAGTGAGCTGAGATTGCACCACTGCACTACAGCCTGGGCAACAGAGCGAGACCCTGTCTCAAAAAAATGCCAGGCGCAGTGGCTCACACCTGTAATCCCAGCACTTTGGGAGCCTGAGGCGGACGGATCACAAGGTCAGGAGTTCGAGGCCAGGCTGGCCAACATAGTGAAACCCCGTCTCTACTAAAGATACAAAAAAATTAGCTGGGCGTGGTGGTGGGCACCTGTAATCCCAGCTACTCAGGAGGCTGAGGCAGGAGAATCACTTGAACCTGGGAGGCGGAGGTTGCAGTGAGCCGAGATCGTGCCACTGCACTCCAGCCTGGGCAACAGAGCAAGACTTCCTCCCCCTGCCAAAAAATAATAATAATAATTACACATGGATTTTTGACTGCACAGAGGTTGGTTCTCCTAACCCCTACATTGTTCAAGGGTCAACTATGGATAGTAATATTCCATCTTGAAGATGAGAAAGTTGTGATTTGGGGATGTTAAGTAACTTATCAATGTCCCACAGAGTATGAGATGGGCTGCAGGTGTTCTGACTCAAGAGAGGGAAGAAACCTGATAAATGCCAAGTGTCTACTTTGTGTCGAGCACTGCATTCTGGGTCATGATGTGCATTTTCTCAGTCCTCACAATCACTTTAGAAAATAGTTTGGAAGCCCCATTTTACAGACGAGAAAATTTAAGTCTCAGCAACTTGAAAGTGTATTTGCCCGAACACTCATAGCTAAATACAACAGTTCTCTACCTACTAGCTCAGGATGCTAAAATCCATTTCAAAAGTTGACCTCGAAGTCTTCAACCAAAGCTGGGGTGCTCTCTGCAGGCAGAGCAGACACTGTTATGGGAGGGATCGTTCTCACATAAAATGCAGCCTCTCCCGTGAGGAGGCTAGGCAAATGATATTCCTTGGGCTCTCAGGGAAGGGATGTCACTGACAGGGACCAGACAATGATGAAGTGTCCAGAAGCAAGAGGAACACAGAGCGTTCCATCAGCTGCGAGGTGGGCAGAGGCTTGAAGGCCTGTTCTCTGGCCGCATTGCTAGGAGCCGCCCCCCTTGCTGATTTCTTCCCCTCCCCCGGCCTCCCTCTCCCTGCGCCACTGACTCTGTTCCTACGGCCTCCAGAAGGAGCTGCCTTGGACAAAGGCCCCAGGCCTTTTGCACAGTTCCTGTTCAAAAGCATAGGAGGGAAGAGCATCTGTGTCACTCAGTTGCATCTAAGATTTAAAGATCAAGAAAGGTGAATTGTTTGGTTTGTCCTTAAATTCATGCAGTGGAAAGCAAAAGACCTTGAACCTGGAGTAACTAAATCCTGAAGAGCAGGGTCCAGACTGACAATTCTTGGATTTGTTTCTTCCACATAAGCCAGGTTTTGCCAACACAGCCATGCACTGTTCTATACAAGCTTCTCCTGAGGCCTCATGATGCTCAGCAGAGCACTGAGCGCTTAGTAGGTGGCTCATTGAGTCCAGGCAACGGCCTGACCCACAGTCTGAGCTCTGCACTTGAGCTGCAAGGCTGTCTCTGCTTGGTGAGAAGAGGTCAGGGTCTGAGGCTTCCTGCAAGAAGGTTGCTTGGGTGCCCCGAAGACAAAACTGAACCTGCCCTTTATATATTTTAAAAACAATTTGTCAATGGCAACAATTTACAAAAATATATTCCTGTTGCAGTATCTCCCAATAGCTGGGATTTATGGCTTCATCTCCTGGATCTGAAAGTATACCGGCATGCTCTAGCAAATGGGAAAATGTATGAACAATTTGTTGGCTTTTTTTTTAATCAAGTTTTCCCAAATATGTAAACTCTGAGAGTGCCTTATTCTTTTTAAATGATCATTCATTTGTCTCCAGACTCTATCTTTTGGCACAATTTATTATTCTCTATTTCAAAAAACTTAAATGCATTTTGCATATTAGCACGTAACTCTTGTTCCTGTCTCCTCAGTTGTGGAAAGGGCTGGATTGCTTTTATAAAGAAAAAAATGGCTAATAAAATTGGCCTCAGCACCATTGCTCTGCAATTCTTATGAACAGTAAAGTGGTACTTACCGTCATTGATGTTAAAAGCTATTTCTAAATTATGGTGCCATTTATTATCTCTAGTGTCCAAAGTAAGTTTAAATGATGCTTATAATTCATGTTTTACCAAATTTCCTTTTCCCCCCGAGGATACCTCTGATTAACTTATGCACATTAAAGCGCTTTTTAAATTCTTCTTTTATTGCCATTATGCTCTGAAAATCTCAGCGATTCTCAAAAATGGGTAATAAACTTGAGATAAAATGCTGCAGTTTTAGATCAATGCTGACATATCACTGTGGTGATTTCTACAGAGCTAAAGTGATAATGCTTCATATTTACGGAATATATACTAGGTTATTACTACAGTATTACCATTTTGTTCTAAGATGAAATGAGTAATTTACCAATTTATTAAACAGTTACATTTAAGTATTGCTTAGGACATTACCACCCCAATCTGTTTACTTAGCTTGAAGAGTTACCATTAAGATACCCTGTTTATTTAGGTAAAATTTGTAATCATCAAGCCTTCCATTAACCAACTTATTTTTCTGCAAGGCTAATTGTCTGGAAATGACTTTCTTCTTATTTACTGTGCTACATTCTGCTTAGCTGGCTAAAAATGCCACCCCAGCAAACAGTGCTAGGGAAATTAATAATACATACAGAGAACAGTTTTAATTAGTATAATACCAAATGTTAATAAAAGATTTATGACACCGTTAGAAAGTTCTAATGGAAGAGATCTTTACGGCTTCGGGCTCAATTTGTCAGGAGAGCACAGCCATGGCTGCCTTTCGTGGGAGGCCAGATTTGGGTGATTTTCAGAGGCTGCTGGGGTGCAGAGGCCAGACAGGGGACCTCTGCCTTTAAAAGAGGTTTGCTTGGAGCTAAATAGAGAGTTCACACTAGAGGAGGGGAATTTGAGGCATGGATAGGAATGCTAATTTTAACTTGAATGGAGCCAAGTTTTCTGCAAAGAGGAAGGCAGGCCAGCCTGAGTCCCTCTGGAGACATTTTCTGGGGTACCAGTGGTTTTTTGTCCGAACTGGAACAGGACTTTGAGAAGCTGGGCTGCTATTAATTCAAAAGCCATGGGAAACTGTATGCAGCGAACCCAGGAAAAGGACACGCATAATATTTATTGTCTCTTTTGCGTCATTTGCTTACACACATCTACAGTATTTAAATCTTCACAGCAGAAAGTAGCATTAGCCTCTCTTTGTGGGTAAGCAAGTAAAGCCCTGAAGGGTAAGATCCTGGCCTGAGGTTTTATAGCTCATGCATGGAGCAGGATTTGAACCCAGGTATGAGAAAACCTCAGTGCCCTGACTCCCGCAAGGCAGCCCCAACGTGAGGAGCGGCTGACCCCATTCTTCCACCTCGTGTTTTGTCCACATGATGTCAGCCACATGAGGGTCCAGACTGCAGGGGGCGCATCCAGACAAGCAATTGGGGGCTTGCATTTTCACGTGGGTGGGCTGGCACATTTCCACCTCTTACTGTCCTTGCCCCTTTATATGTCCATCTTCCCTACTGTGGTATGAGCTCACAAGAGCAGGGGCTGTTACCTCCTGGGGGTCCTCAGTGCCTGGTACATAGTAGGCATTTAAAAAAAAAAAAAAAAGACTTAAGTCCAAGGAAAAAAAGGAAGTGAAAAGGAGAATCAAATACAGCTTCAGTTTTCGGTGTTAACAGGAGAAATACTGACCTTGGATACATATATTGTGTTGTGTTGCAGAAACTCACGCCTCCCCGCCACCAAGCCCATGCAACACTGGCTCAAGTATAAGGGGTTATTACTGTTGCCATTTTTTGCAGCCCCCAAGGGCCAGGTCTTAGGAGCAGCGGGAATCCTTCCTACAGTAAGCTGATTCTTTCTTAGCTCCAGTAATAAAAACTGACCAAACCAGTTACTTTCCTAACATTCTCTCCAATTTGAGAATCTCCGTATCATGAGGCACTTGAGGGCTGATGGCTCATTTATCCAGCCCTTGATTAAAAGAGAAAAAAACAAAAACAGTGAAAGTTCTTGGACAGAAATTTTCCAGGGTATGTGGTAAAATAGCGTGGGCTGTTTCTAGAAAAAGCAGCACAGTGTCTGAGACTCGGCCCACCCTGGGAGGGACCCGAGAGGCTAGTCAGAGCACATTGCTCTGCAGAGCTGTTCCCTCTGAGGAGGAATCTTAGTCCTTCAATGGGTGAAGGGACAAACAAATTGTGGAATATTACTCAGCCATAAAGAGGAAGGAAATATTGATACATGCTGCAATACGAATGTAGATGAACCTCAAAACCACATCGCTGTGTGAAAGAAGTCAGACTCACACTTGTAATCCCAGCACTTTGGGAGGCTGAGGCAGGGGGATCACTTGAGGTCAGGAGTTCGAGACCAACCTGGCCAACATGGTGAAACCCTGTCTCTACTAAAAATACGACAAAATTAGCGGGCGTGGTGATGAGTGCCAGTAATCCCAGCAACTCAGGAGTCTGAGGCAGGAGAATTGCTTGAACCCAAGAGGCTGAGGTTACAGTGAGCCGAGAACGTGCCATTGCACTCCAGCCTGGGCAACAGAGTGAAGCTCCGTGTAAAAAAAAAAAAAAGAAAAGAAAAGAAATCAGATACAAAAGCCACAGATTGTATGACTTCATTGATATGAATTGTTCTGTTCTGGAACAGGTAAATCCATAGAGATAGAAATGAGATTAGTGTTTACCAGATGACAGGGGAACTGGGAGTGATTACTTAATGGGGTGATGAAAAAGTTTTGAAACTTAGATAAAAAGTGGTGATTGCCTAATATTGGAAGTGTACTAAATGTCACTGACTTGTACTCCTTAAAATGATTATATGTTATGTGAATTTAATCTAATTTTTAAAAGTCATTTAAGGAATATTAGCATTAAGTGTCCAGAGATACATTTTCCTGGGTGTTCATCACGGCAGTGGCTGTAAGAGGGGGAAATTGGAAATAACCAAATGTCCATCGTTTAAAAATTAGCCACATAAAATCAACTGTGCTATGGAATAAGAAGGGGTAGCCATCAAAAAAAGTGGGAAGCGGGGATGAATTGGTAGGTACCAACATGGAAATAATATCCACAATGCATTATAAAGTGAAATAACTTAATTTCAAAATAATATGTATATCATACCACCTTAAAACACATACACAGGGCTGGGCGTGGTGGCTCACAGCTGTAGTCGAGCACTTTGGGAGGCTGAGGCAAGTGGATCGCTTGAGCCGAGGAGTTCAAGACCAGCCTACTCAATATGAAAAAACCCCATCTCTATAAAATACACAAAAATTAGCTGGGCAGGGTGGCTCATGCCTGTAGTCCCAGCTACTTGGGAGGCTGAGGTGGGAGAATCACTTGAGCCTGGGGAGGTAAAGGCTGAAGTGAGCCATGATCATGCCACTGCACTCCAGCCTGGCTGACAGAGTGAGCCTATGTCTCAAAAACAACAACAACAAAAATGCATACACTGGCCAGGCATGGTGGCTCACACTGGTAATCCCAAAACTTGGGGAGGCTGAGGTGGGAGGATCGCTTGAGGCCATGAGTTCAAGACCAGCCTGGACAACAAAGTGAGATCTGGTTTCTATTTAGGTATATAAAACACACACACACTCACGCATGCACGCACGCACACGTGTCCCTCAGCTAGGCATAGGACAAAATCTGGAAGGATACACAGAAAACTAATGATTTCCCAAGTTACTGCTAAGGAGAGAAGGCTGGAGGGAATGGGAGGGGACTCCTACTTTAATGTATCACATTGTGATTTGCAGAAAATTAAAGACTTTTTGAAAATAAAAATATATTTTGAATTAAGTCAAAGGATTTACTAACGTATCAACCGCAGAAGAGTGGTGGGGAAAAACGAAAACGGCTCATCATCGAGCCACCCAAACCCTTTTTTAGTGTGTATGGCTCCAGCATTTTGTGGGTTTGTTTTTTTTTTAACACATACAACACAAAGGTTTTTTTTTTTTTTTTCAGTATCACTAAAAAAACCCTATAAGACATCAAAAGAGGCTGGGCGAGCTGGCTCACACCTGTAATCGCAGCACTTTGGGAGGCCAAGGCAGGTGGATCTCCTGAGGTCAGGAGTTTGAGACCAGCCTGACTAGCCTGGCCAACATGGTGAAACCCTGTCTCTATTAAAAATACAAAAATTAGCCAGACGTGTGGCTGTGCCTGTAATCCCAGCTGCTTGGGAGGCAGAGGCAGGAGAATTGCTTGAACTCAGGAGGTGGAGGTTGCAGTGAGCTGCACTCCAGCCTGGGCGACACAGCAGACAATATCTCAAAAAAGAAGAAAAAAAAAAGAATCAAAAGAAACTTTTGACTAAGCAGGGCCTTCCTTATCCTGCCTGACTGTACTGTGCTTCAAAGCACCATGCATCAAGAATAACAGGAGCTCATGAGGGCCTCAACCCCCTAATTTTTAAAAGATTTTTAGAGTACTGCATTTTCCTACAATTTTCAGGATCCAGAATAAAGACATTGAACATAAAATGTTTGTGAGACAAAGTGGCCGTGCTCCATGTGTAAAGTGCAAGAGTAAGACTCGGCTAAGCAGCTCTAGACCGCGACTACCCAGGGAAACCTTTTTATCTTCGTTATTGGAAGGATTCAGAAGGGATTTTTACTCAGAATGATTTGGATAATTATCTCAATCTTTGACTTTGTTTTGACTAGCTCTGCAGACTGATTTGAGTTCAGAAAGGGTATCAGTTACTCAACTAAATATTCTTTCAGATTCATGATGCCAAGTTCTAAAATTTTTGTTTGTTTTTCAATGGCTTTTCTGAAACACAGCCAACATTTTAAAGTATGCTGTCTTATCTCTTTTCAAAAGGTAGTGTTTTTTAAATCTGCAAGAATTGACTCAAAATGATGTGTGGGCTTTGGTGTTTCTGTGTGTGCATATGCGCACATGTGTACATGTACCGTGGTGGCCCCATGTCAGATATTCCAGGCAGAAGAGACAGCTAGCTTTCTCTCGTATTTTCAGTGTATTCTTTTCTGTGGGTTGTAAATAATTGATAAGGAGGTCCCTTTCCGTAATTAAAATGGATGTCCCTACACGTCAACACCAATAGCTTTTCCGGTAATGAGTGAATTTAGATCCATGTTAAGTACAGGCTATATTTACTCACCCTGGATGGGCTGCGATGCAAAATGTGCTGGCTGAGGACTGGGGGTGGGGAACACAAGGCTGATTTCAGTGAAGATGACAAGAGAACAGAAGGGACATAAGCCTGGGAGATCGCTTGGAGAAAAGACTCACCTGGTCCCAAGACCTACTTTGGACTAGCTGGTGAGCCAGGCACAAAAAGGCAATATAGGAGAAGGAGGTTTGAGGACTTGGTACCATTTGGAATCTGTTGAGTTTTCTTTGTCTTTTCTTCCAACCCCTAAAGTCTTTCCAGTCAACTTCTTAATGACAGCTCCTGGTTGCCCCTTCCTTCATGGAAACCTGCTATCTAAACCTTTCCCTACAAGGAGAGGGCCATCAGTTGGAAGCCTCCCAGTGACCATGCCACTGCACTCCAGCCTGAGTGACAGAGTGAGACTCTGTCTCATCCATCTCTGGATTCAACAAACCCTTCCTCATCTCCACCATGTGCCCTACTCAGTGGCTGGTGCTGGAGACGCTGCAATGGAAAAGCCTGTGTTCATCGCAACACTGTTCACAATAGCCAAGGTACGGAAGCCACCTAAGTGTCCACCAGTGGATGAGTGGATGAAGCAAATGTGGTACATATACACAATGGAATACTGTTTGGCCTTTAAAAAGAAGGAAATCCTATCATCTGCAGCAACATGGATGAACCTGGAGCACATGATGCTAATTCAAATAAGCGAGGCACAAAAAGACAAATGCTGCATGATCTCACCCATACATGGAACCTAAAAATGTCCAACTCAAAGAAGCAGAGAATACAATGGTGGTTACCAAGGGCTCAAGGTGGAGAGATAGGGAAAGAGGGGATGTTGGGCAAAGGGTACAAAGTTTGGTTATGCGGAGGAATAAGATTAGGTGATCTATTGCCCAGCACATTGTTAATAGGTGACTATAGGTAATAATAATGTACTGTGTATATTAAAGTTGCTAAAGGAGTAGATTTTAAATGTTCTCACCAGAAAAAAAATGTTAAGTGAGGTGATAGATATGTTAATTAGCCTAATTTAATCATTCCGTAATGTATACATGTATCAAAACTTCACATTGCACTCCATACCATAATTATATACAATTATTATTTGTTAATTTAAAAGAAAAGCAGCCGGGTACAGTGGCTTATGCTTGCAATCCCAGCCACTTGGGAGGCTGAGGCAGGAGACTCGCTTGAACCCAGGAAGTGGAGGTTGCAGTGAGCTGAGATCATTCCACCCTACTCCACCCTGGGCAACAGAGTGAGACTCTGTCTCAAAAAAAAAAAAAAAAGAAAGAAAAGAAAAAAAGCTCCTCACCCTGGAGGGACCAACAGTAGGGGGTTGGACAGAGAGATGTTTATCACCAGGGCGCTATGTGCAGTGATTGGGTGCAGAGGAAATGGGAGCCAGAGAAGGGTCATCTCAGCTGCCTGGCCAATGGCGCAGGTGACACCAAGCATGGAGAGTGGGACAGGCACTCAGGGTTGGGGGGATAGCATCCAAAAGAGAGGGATGGCAGAGCCACTCGGTGGGTGAGGCGGGGCTTACTCATTGGGAGTTGAATTCTATGTCTGGGAGCTGGGACGTCACCTTGCGAATGATGCTGGTTACACAAGGGTTTTATATGGGTGGGGAGGTGCTAAATTCTAGGGAAGTCTTTCTGGTGGCCTTGAGGGAGGAGGGTCTGGAGGTGAGACTGGAAGCAGGACTAAAGGGTTCGGGCTGTAAAAGAAAGTTCCCAAAAACGTGAGGGAGAAGAGCGCAGGCTCCAGAAACCTTCTCCAAAGTGAGGCAGCTCCATGGAGTGAGTGGGAGGTGTTGAGGCCCAAGTGACAGACACAAGGGACCTTGAAGAGGGCGATTTGAAGCCCAGACCTCCCTGAACACTCAAGTCACCTGAGACAGGGAGGCAGAGATGAGAATGAGACAGGAAGGTTCGTATCTCGGTGCCACCAGCTGGTAGCTCTGTGACCTTGGGCAAGTTACTTTCCCTCTCTGAAGTATGCTCTTCTCCCCTGTCATTTGTGCATAATGACACCTGCTTTGCTTGTGTCTGTCAGCACATCCCAACTGCTCAATAGATAGTAGGGATGATTATGATCTCGCGGTGGAATTGGCCATTCCACAAACACACTTATAGAGGAACTGACACGGAGCCCTGCACTTGGGAGCTGACAACAGCTGTGCCCTGGGGACTGAATCACGGAAGCCTTCCTGAATGAGGAGACCTTTGAACAAGGGAAACAGAGAGCTACAGACTAGTCCAGATGCATTTCCAAGCAGGCTGTTGTCAAAGGAAAAAAAAAAAAAGGTGGCAGCGTGTCAGTTCTGGCAGAAATACCGGAGACCACAGATGCATTTTCCCGCCTGCCCCCGCTGTTCTCTCTGTCTCCCTCCCTCTGGCCTCCTTCATACGGTCTTGGCTTTGATAACACCAGCTGACTCCAGAGAGAGGACAGGCAGCTCAGAGTGGGTGGACATCAGGGAAAGAGCCAGAGGATAACTTTAGAAAATGGTGCCCATTCTCGAATAGTACCAAGTCCTTAAGCTCCTAAGAACAAACAGCGCCGACACTGATCTAGACTTTTAGCAGTTTTTTAAAAGCAGCCTTGCCAACATGCTAAAGGTCCATATTTATTTATTTTCTTTACAGTATTTTTAAAGTGTTCAATGCTCAAAGACCCCCAGGAACTTTTTTTTTCTCTTGAGACAGAGTCTCACTCTGTTGCCCAGGCTGGAGTGCAGTGGCGCAATCTCACCTCACTGTAACCTCTGCTTCCCAGGTTCAAGCGATTCTCCTGCCTCCGCCTCCCGAGTAGCTGGGATTACAGGAGTGTGCCACCATGCCAAGCTAATTTTTTTGTATTTTTAGTAGAGACAGGGTTTCACCATGTTGGCCAGGTTGGTCTCAAACTCCTGGTCTCAAGGGATCCACCTGCCTTGGCCTCCCAGAGTGCTGGGATTATAGGCGTGAGCCACCATGCCCAGCCCCCAGGAACATTTTTTCCAATTAAAAAAAAAATCATTAGAAGAAGCCTGATATCATGCCAGGCGTGGTGGCTCACGCACCATTGCACTCCAGCCTGGGCGACAAGAGTGGGTCCTGTGGGGGGGCATGGATGAAAAAGTCGTTATTACAGACTGATTACACATTGAGAAGCCCATTGGCTAACTCAGAGATGCGTGCTTTGAGGTAGCAGGACACTGCAAGTATTTTCTCTCAACAGAGAAACTATAGTAGAGGGGAAATCCTGTTGGCTGCACCCCCAAAGTTGTATGACCTGCTTGCAAAATATTGTAGGAGAAACCTGGCAAAGACGCCTGGATCTCCCAAGTCCTCAAGCCGCTCCATCCCTCCTGAATGCAGCTCCCCTGGTGTGGGTGTCTGCTCTCAGCCCAGCAGGTGCATTCCATGAGTCCTCCATTCTTAGGGGGGTGCCTGCCACATTTACTGCAAAACTCAGCTTTGGGAGCAAACCAAGCTACAGGACATTTATTCCCATGATTCGTGACACTGCAATTCTGTCCCTGTGTCAGTGCTAAAGCAGGTGCTGCTGTCTGTGTGAGCTTATTTGTACCCGTTGTGGCTGACCCTTTCTTTTTCTTTTTCTTTTATTTTGAGACAGAGAGTCTTGAACTGTCGCCCAGGCTGGAGTGTAGTGGCGTGATCTCCACTCACTGCAACCTCCTCCTCCCGGGTTCAAGCAATTCTCCTGCTTCAACCTCCCGAGTAGTTGGGATTACAGGTGCCCGCCACCACGCCCAGCTAATTTTTTTTTATTTATTTTTTTTTTTTTATAGCAGAGACGTGGTTTCACTATGTTGGCCAGACTGGTCTTGAGCTCCTGATCTCGTGATCTGCCCACCTCGGCCTCCCAAAGTGCTGCGATTACAGCTGTGAGCCACCACACCTGGCTGTGGCTGACCCTTTCAAGTGGCCATAGTGTGGACTCAGGGAGATGAGTTCCAAGGCGACTGGACATGGGCTTAGGTGGGATGCCACGGCTCTGACACAACAAACTCCCCCTTAGGGGAGTTTCAGACTTAGGCTGGTCTCGAACTCCTGACCTCAAGTGATCCACCCACCTCGGCCTCCCAAAGTGCTGGGATTACAGGCGTGAGCCACCACCCCTGGCCTCACATTTTCATTTTGCAGTAGGCCTGCAAGTCATGTCCATGGTCTTGCCTGCATAATTCAGATGTCCTTTACTTTTGAGCATTTCCCTCACCCATCTTTCCTCTGCTATAAATACAACAGTCAACAGTTGAGAAAAAGATTATCTAATTGCAAGATTAAAAATTTTTGATGATATACTATGTTAGTAAGAATGGAGGAAACAGGCAGTCTCATACACTATTGGCAGGAGTGTTAATAGTTCAGCCCTTTTGTAGTACAATTTGACAATATTTTTCCTAACTGAAAATGCCCATTCCCTTTAGCTGAATGATTCCATGAACAGGTTTTTATTGAACACATATACTTCTGTGTTTGTTCAAAGAAGTACATGGGGCTGGGTGTGGTGTCTCATGCCTATAATCCCAGCACTTTGGGAGGCTGAGGCAGGTGGATTGCTTGAGCCTAGGAGTTCAAGACCAGCCATGGCCAACATGGCAAAACCCTGTCTCTAAAAAAAAATACAAAAAATTAGCCAGGTGTGCTGGTGCACAACTGTGGTCCCAGCTAGTCGGGAGGCTGAGGTGGGAGGATCACTTGAGCCTAGGAGGCAGAGGTTGCAGTGGGCCAAGACCGTGCCATTGCACTCCAGCCTGGGAGACAGAGTGGGAGCCTGTCCCCCTGCCCCCACCAAAAAAAAAAAAAGGAAAGAAAGAGAGAGAGAGAGAGAAAGGAAGGAAGGAAGGAAGGAAGGAAGGAAGGAAGGAAGGAAGGAAGGAAGGAAGGACAAGCAATTTGTTGCAGCACCATTTTAAAAAGCAGTTGATTGAAAATGACCTAAATGAATGTCAACAGGAAACTGATTCAATAGCATATAGAATACCCATGTCATGGAATACTGTGCAACCACTTTAAAAAATGGACTAATGGCCAGGCGTGGTGGCTTCCGCCTGTAATCCCAGCACTTTGGGAGGCCAAGGTGGGTGGATCACGAGGTCAGGAGATCGAGACTATCCTGGCTAACATGGTGAAACCCCGTCTCTACTAAAAATACAAAAAAAAAAAAAAAAAAGCTGGGCATGATGGCTGATGCCCATAGTCCCAGCTAACGCAGGAGGCTGAGGCAGGAGAATGGCGTGAACCCGGGAGGTAGAGCTTGCAGTGAGCCGAGATTGTGCCACTACACTCCAGCCTGGGTGACGGAGCGAGACTCCGTCTCAAAAAAAAAAAAAAAAAAAAAAAAAAAGACTAATATGTAACTATCTCCAGATATACTGCAAAGTGAAAGAGCAAGGTACAGAATGGGAGCATAGTAACTTACATTTGTATAAAAAGATGAGGAGAGCTGAAAGCCCTTAACATATGCATGGATCAGCTCTGGAAGAATGGATGAGAAGCTGGTATTCCCACTGTTCAGGGGAGGGGAGTTGGGGAATGGGAAGCAAAGATACGAGGGCAAAAGATTTTTTTTCCTATTTATTCTCCTTTTGGGTGTCTGAAATTTCTCTCTCTTTTTTTTTTCCTGTGAACATTTAAAAAATCAGTTTTAAGCATCTAATACTTAAAAACATAAAGAAAAAAAAGCAAGCAAGCTAATAGGACATCAAGCAGCCCTTCTGCTCTGACTCCAAGCTTCTGGTCTGGAGTGGCCAGGGCTAAAGAGCTATTTGAACTCATTTCTGGATTGTCTCACATTGTCTTCTCTCCCCTGGGGCTGTCATCATAAGTCCCCAGTGCTTTGAAATTTAGAGTGAAAGAAAAGTTCTTTATTTCTCTTGATGAACTTGTATATTTTCTCTCTTTTGAAAATAAGAAATCTGCATTGGGAAAAGGGACTTTGGAAACAACAACAACAACAACAAAATAAGAACATAAAGTAACAGTGTCTTCTTTCCCTGCTTTGGCTACCAGGAAGCTCACAGACCAAACTCAATTATATGTTAGCTGCCTGGGCTATATGTTAAATGTTTTTATTTCTGCAGAAAAATTTGATTTTCTATGTCTATTTCATGTTCTTTGAATTTGCTTCTCTATTCATATTTAAATTATGATTGATTTTATTGCATATGGGCTAAAAAAAATTTGGGTTTTCGGCCGGGCGCGGTGGCTCACGCCTGTAATCCCAGCACTTTGGGAGGCCGAGGCGGGTGGATCACAAGGTCAGGAGATCGAGACCATCCTGGATAACACGGTGAAACCCCGTCTCTACTAAAAATACAAAAAATTAGCCGGGCGAGGTGGTGGGCGCCTGTAGTCCCAGCTACGCGGGAGGCTGAGGCAGGAGAATGGCGTGAACCCCGGGGGGGCGGAGCCTGCAGTGAGCCGAGATCGCGCCACTGCACTCCAGCCTGGGTGAAAGAGCGAGACTTCGTCTCAAAAAAAAAAAAAAAAAAATTGGGTTTTCAACTGATGTTTTTTGCTCTCCCTACATTTCTTTGTCCCCCTTCCCCATCCCTACCCTCATTCATTCAAGACCAGGTGGCATCTTTCCCTCAGGGAAGGGATGTCACAGTAGAAGGATGAAAAAAATCTTTTGAGTTTCAAAGCCCAAACCCTGAGGGACTTTGGCCATAAGCAACAGATTTGGGAGAGGAGGGATGGAGTCAGATGGAGAAAAGCAGGCTGAAGCTTCCCAGACCGGAGGAGAAGGGAGCAAAAGGAAATTGAGAGTGAGGGAACAGCAGAAAACAAGAACTGCGGAGAGACATCTGTCCCAGAGGGAGCCTGTGCCCTGCCTCCCACTCGGTGCACAAGGACAACACCAGACCCGTGGCAGAACGGCTGCGTGGTTAGACAGATGGGCCTGAGACCACCTCCCAGAGCTTCCTGCACCCAAGAGGGTACAGGGACTATGCAAAATGACTCCCATATGCCTGGGAAGGGGGGAGTCTGGAGACGCTTGGAGAGCATATCCGGAGGGCCCTTCTGCTTGTGAAAGGAAACTGTGCGGCAGCCTCCTTCATGAACCCAGATCAAGGCCAGATGATGGTCTTCACCCCAGATGCTAGGATACATGGACAGTGGCTGAAGATGAGGACAGGTGCCCGGCTTGCCTTGATGACTTGTAGCCCTGCAGAATGGAGACCAATCCAGGAAAACCCAAAGATCAACTTTCTGTCATTTGTCAGAATGTTGCTATTAAAAGAAACTGAGTCTCCTTATAGAGAAATCGTTATACTTCTTGTAAACCTGAGTTTGCAAATGTTGGTACTCGGAGCCCCTCAATGGAATGAAATGGAGAAGCAAAATTTTGTAAGTAGCAAAGTGCCTTGTCCAAACATTAGTCTTTTCCAGAGACTTCTATAAGAGGGAACCCCAGGACAGACTGCCCCCTTAGGACTCCGGGGATGGTTTTTCTGATAAGGATACGATTTCTCTGCCTGGGACACAACTACAGCTCCCTCCCACATTCTGAAGGGCCAGGAAGCCTTTGCCACGCTTGGTGCTTCTTCCTCCATCAAATGCTTTCTGAATCAACTGGATCTGCCACTGAGCACGGTAAGACGGATGATCTGGAAGCTTTCCAGGTGCTTTAGGAAAGAAGCGGCATTTCAGCCACGGTTTTTGGCCTTCATAATCAATGTCAGCCTCAAATGCTGTCTGGAATAGCAGATGAGTGCCTGTCTGACCCGGAAACCTTTTGCTCACCGCGCCCCCCAGCTTTGTTACTCGCTGATGGAGAAGGCTGGTTTTGTCATCTGCCGTAGCTGTCTTACCGGTCTGACCGTTCCTTTACCTGTCTTTCAAATGAGCAGAAGAATAATTTCTTCGTGGGGGACTGATGCTGAGCAGATGTTCACAGAGCCCCAGAGGATCACCGTGACAGGTCCCTCAGTAGGACTGAGATTGTGGTTATGTAATAATTTTTCCTTCTCATTTTGATTAAAAAAATGATGCATGCGCATCTCTGAGCGCAAATGTGTCAATGCTAATTGGACATGCGCATTCGAGACGGCTCCATACGGAACGGAATGGGACCGTGGCCCCGAAGCAACACTCCCTCCCAGCACCATATTACGCAAACAAAATGATTCAGGGGAAGAATTCCTCCATTAAAAAGAATTTGAGGTGTCCCTGATCTTTGGGTGCCAAACATTGTGGCGAAGGGCTCCGCCGGCCCCTGCAGACGCCGCGCCGCGAACTTGGTGCCGTAGTCTCGAGTGCCCTCTGCCGTAACTTGGCAAACCAGCGCTTCTTTAGGGAGCCAGCCATGTTCTCCTGCAAGGAAGGAAAATGAACTACGCTTTATTTCTCAAAAGTTTCCGCCGGAATCTGGCCTTCCTGCTGTTTCGAGTTATTTGGGTTGGGAGCCAGGCTCCCTCAAAGCCTGGAGTGTCCCGTTAAGTCCGCCTCAATGTTCACCCCAAAGATGGAACTGGGGCGTCTTGGAACAAAAAAAGGAAACTGACCAAAATATTATGACTCTCGAGATTGAAATAGAGCTCCACGATATTTTGGAGACATCTCCTAAGAGTATAACCCGGGTCTGATTTTATACAACCTCAAGCTGTTGTGTTCTGAGCATTATTTATTCATTTTAACGTTTACTCGAATTTTGTTTTTTTGCCCCTCAAGCAATGAAAAGCTTAGATTTGGCCTAAAATGTGGAGGTCTTCACTGGGTTTGTCTGTGCCTTTCTTTCACACCTCAGTATGGCTTAAAGATCAAATGTTCATTTACTCTGTAAGTGAAAAGGATATTTGCCCATTAATTTCAACTCCAACGCTCAAGCCCCATATAAGACACAGTTAATATAATCTCACTTTGGATGGCACTCGGAGGAGCAGGAAGAGAATTTGTGGGGGGAAAGGAATAAGAGGCAGCGCACATTTAACAGGAATGTTAATATTTACTGGTCGCTGTGCTGGATATCTGGAAGGCTGCACAGTCACTAAGTAGGGATTACATCTTCAATTAAGTAGTGGTGGCGGGGGACTTAGCGATGTTTCACAGAGGGAAACTGCCGAAATCATACTTTAAGGAGAATAATTTTTTTAAAAGCTACAAAAAAAAATTGAAAGAAAAGCCCGAGGGAAAAAAATAGAGGGAACATTTCTGTTTAGGGAATCCTAATATTTTGGCTGAACACATTATGTAAAATTAAATACTATTTTAAACCAAGGAGATATAATATCTAATTAAGTTTTTGTGGTTGATGGGCTTAGAGAGGATTGTGAGTGTTACATCCATTGAACTGAAAGAAGTAGAAAAATTAAATAACACTGTTCTATAGTGACTTTCACCCAGACATACAAGCAGACTTCCATATTCCACTATTACTCTGCCCTACCTACAGCTCACTGAAGACATGAAAGAGAAAATGAGAATGTGCACAGTGATCTCATTAAGGCTTGTAACAACCCCAAGGAGCAGAGATCAAGAGTTGTCAGCCTCATTTCCAAGCAGCAACCATGGGCTCCAAGTGCACAAGGGACTCGCATCCGGGGTCATCCTGTGAGTCAGGGTGGAGAGAGAACAGAACCACCACCTTCTAGCTGCATCTGGAACTTCTGTTCCAGAGCACACAGCATGCCCTGTGCTCCCTAGCAAGAAGAATGTCACACTGGGGAAGTAGAGGCTTCGGTTCCTGACCAGAGTTATCAGGGAACACCAAGATTTTAAGACTTTTTGGAGTTTTAGGAGAATTTCAATGTAACGTATGTGGTGACAGGAGATGGAAGATAGTTTTAAAAGAATATTGACTTCTAAGATTAATTATTACATGATGGCATTTTCAAGTAACTCTATACAATAATTTTTTTTTTTTTTTGAGATGGAGTCTCGCTGTGTCGCCAGGCTGGAGTGCCGTGGTGCAATCTCAGCTCACTGCAACCTCCGCCTCCTGGGTTCAAGTGATTCTCCTGCCTCAGCCTCCCGAGTAGCTGGGACGACAGGCACACACCACCGCACCCAGCTAATTTTTTGTATTTTTAGTAGAGATGGGGTTTCGCCATGTTGGCCAGGCTGGTCTCAAACTCTTGGCCGCAAGTGATCCGCCCACCTTGGCCTCCCAAAGTATTTGGATTACAGACGTGAGCCACCATGCCCGGCTACAATAATTTTTAAAGGTAGAAAACCAAGCCTGGGTGTGGTGGCTCACATCTGTAATCCCAGCACTTTGGGAGGCCAAGGCAGACGGATCACTTGAGGCCAGGAGTTCGAGACCAGCCTGGCCAACATGAAGAAACCCCATCTCTACTAAAAATACAGAAATTAGCCAGGCACAGTGGCACACACTTGTAGTCCCAGCTACTCAGGAGGCTAAGGCAGGAGAATAGCTTGAACCCAGAAGGTGAAGGTTGCAGTGAGCCAAGATCTGCTACTGCACTCCAGCCTGGGCCACAGAGCTAGACTCTGTCCCAAAAGAAAGAAAAGAAAGTCAATCCCAGCACTTTGGGAGGCCAAGGTGGGTGAATCACGAGGTCAGGAAATCGAGACCATCCTGGCTAACACGGTGAAACCCCGTCTCTACTAAAAATAAAAAAAAAAATTAGCCAGGTGTGGTGGCACGTGCCTGTAATCCCAGCTACTCGGGAGGCCAAGGCAGGAGAATCACTTGAACCCGGGAGGCAGAGGTTGCAGTGAGCCAAGATCACGCCACTGCACTCCAGCCTGGGTGACAGAGCAAGACTCTGTCTCAAAAAAAAAGAAAAAAAAAAGACAAGAGATAGCTATGCGATTTTTGGTGGGCAATTTTTAAAAACTTAGCTTGAATAGGGAGCCTTCTCAAACTGCATAAAACTGAAATACAGTACCTACAGATACCAAAAGGCAACATATACAAAGGCAATATTCCAAGCACAAAGACTGAATGTTTCAATCATATTTCATTGTTTTCTCCCTTTAAAATTTTATTGTTAGAGATACACAATAAAAGAACTAACAGACCACTTTAAAAAGTTTAATAATATCTATTCTGTCTATAGTTCCCCACATAAATTAAGCAGGGTCATATTTCATATTTGAGGGGAATAAAAGAACTTCCAGGACATCTTCATAGAGAGTTGAGATAAATTTGGTGAGAAGGCTCTTTGAAATTAGAATATTCAAATTATAATTTGATAATAAGAAAGTATTTTAAATAATTAAAAATGAGAAATGAGCTTCAAGAAGTTGCTCTATGGTGGTCATTTTTGTTTCAATTGCTGCAAGCAAGAAGTAGGTTTTAAAAATAAATCACCAGGGCACAGCAAGTATTTCTGACAGGCACTTGCATGCAGGATTTTATAAATTCCAATCATTTAACAAATTGCACCATTAAAAGTCATAATAGGTCTAAAAGCCATTCTTAAAAGAACTTACTAAGTAATTTGACCTACGTAATCATCTTGTTAAATTCATTTGACATCATGAGACAGTTAGTGAAATATGCATAGTACATTATATTAAAGAAAAAAGTACCCTTCAATTGGTATCTGATTGCACTTTGCAATTGCAGCTATTAGTTGTCTATAAAACTCCTAGACATGATTTGATTTGATTTTATTACTGTTATATCATTTTACTTTGTAACATATAGGGGTGGAGATTACAGGTCTTCTATTGCTTACTAGGAAATATTTAACGAAGGATGTTTTATTTATTAGCATAAAGAGACACTGTGGATTATTGGGTGATTAAAGTGACGATATGGCTGCTGTACTTGTCAAAAATATAGCCCTAATTCAATAGCAAGGCGACAGAGAGTCTATGAGCTGATTTATGCCTAAGCAAACTGACTCTGAAAGCAGGACATTGCCCTCTTAAAAGGATCTTTGTAAATTTTTATAATTGCACATTATCAAAAACAAACAGCAGCGACAACAAACCCACAGAGTGAGTTCTCAATTAGAAGTTTACTTTCTATCTGCCAAGAGCCCCTACCTTTTATCTTTTGCATTCCTAACATCTCAAATCAATAATAGAGAATGATACTTAATGTTACTAATCTTTGTGGCAAACACACTTTTTTTTTTTTTTTTTTGAGACGGAGTTTTGCTCTTGTCGCTCAGGCTGGAGTGCAATGGCGCGGTCTCGGCTCACTGCAACCTCCGCCTCCTGGGTTCAAGCAATTCTCCTGCCTCACCCACCACACCCGGCTAATTTTTGTATTTTTAGTAGAGACGGGGTTTCACCATGTTTGTTGGCCAGGCTGGTCTCGAGCTCCTGACCTCAGGTGATCTACCTGCCTTGGCCTCCCAAAGTGCTGGGATTACAGACGTGAGCCACTGTGCCTGGCCGGAAACATAATATTTTTATAAGAAGTAAATTGAAAAGAAAATGCAATAAATGGAGCAAAGGAAGAAAGGAACTAGCATTTATTGAGTACCTTCTGTGTACCAGGCACTGTTCTAAATGTTTCATCAGTACTATCAGGCTATCTTTTCTTTTTTTTTTTTTTTTTAGACAGAGTATCACTCTGTCATTCAGGCTGGAGTACAGGGGCATGATCTCAGCTCACCACAGCCTTGACCCTCTGGGCTCAAGTGATCCTCCCACCCCAGTCTCCCAAGTAGCTGGGACCACATGCATGAGCCACCACACCTGGCTAATTTTTTTAATGTTTGTAGAGATGGGGTTCTCCTTGTGTTGCCCAGGCTGGTCTGAAACTCCAGGGCTCAAGCAATCCTCCTACCTCCCAGCTTCCCAAAGTGCTGGGATTACAAGCATGAGCCACCATACCTGGTCATAAAAAAAAAATTATTTTTAAATGTTGAATTGCGCACTTATTCACTATTTGTCCTTTGTTTTCCTTCGGTTCATGCCATTTAAGTCCTACAAGTAGCTTGTATCATCAGGACTGCTTTCCTTCGCCTGATTGTGAGGAAAAAGTTGCTATCACTTGTCAATTAACATGTTTACTGCAATCACAATGTCTATATTTCATCTATTCTTAACTCTTAAAAAAGATCAGAATTGGGCAGGGCGCGGTGGCTCATGCCTGTAATCCCAGCACTTTGGGAGGCCGAGGCAGGCGGATCACAAGGTCATGAGATCGAGACCATCCTGGCTAACACGGTGAAACCCCACCTCTACTAAAAATACAAAAAAAAAAAAATCCGGGCATGGTGGCGAGTGCCTGTAGTCCCAGCTACTCGGGAGGCTGAGGCAGGAGAATGGCATGAGACTCCGTCTCAAAAAAAAAAAAAAATCAGAAATGTATTCTGTGTATATGTGTATAATGTGGCATACAATATGTTTTCCCGAAAATATCAGCTCTGTGCTGACTCCTGGGAATTTAAAGAACTCTTATAAGATTATAAACTACAATCAGGTGGTCATGTAAATCATTAATTTTTCTTTAATATGTGTTATTTGTCTTATTTGCATTTCAGGACACAGTGATATTTCAAGGTAAAATATTACAGATTCTGTTTCATTTCAGGTTATAAGCCAAGATATGGTGTAGACCCTTTCTCAATTATTTTACTATGTTTTAAGCTGAAATCCACCCAGCATATCACAAACCTTTCCTGTGCTTTAGGACTTTAGATTCACAGCGCCCTCTGCTGTAACTCTGAGTTTGTCACACTATTCTAAAACTCACTAAGAGTCAGCACGGAGACAGACACATCCCTGCTGAAAAGGATCTCCAGGTCAGAATCAGCTCCTCAGCTTTTAGGGTTTGAACCCAAATACTGACAGTAACTCAAATCTGAGCAGGCTCTGGGGACCAGTGTTCACCGATTGCCAGGATTTTTCTTTCCATCCCACCCTCTCCCCTGAGTTCCTGGGCGCCTGCATTCAGACCCTTAGACAATATATAATGGGCAATTTAAATTTAGCACTTCCCAACCCGACCTCTTGACTCCAGCACTCTTAGCCCAAGTATGACTTACCTCCTGGCCTTCCTGTACCCATTAATGTCTCGCCACTCACTCAGTGGCTCAGGCCTCAGCGCTGGGAGTTGTCTGACTTACCTCACCTGGCACACAGGGGGCCGTTTATAAATATCTACTGCATGGGCCAGGCACGGTGGCTCACACTTGTAATCCAGCACTTTGGGAGGCCGAGGCGGGTGGATCACCTGAGGTCAGGAGTTCGAGACCAGCCTGACCAACATGGAGAAACCCCGTCTCTGCTAAAAATACAAAATTAGCCAGGCGTAGTGGCGCATGCCTGAATCTCAGCTACTCGGGAGGTTGAGGCATGAGAATCACTTGAACCCAGAATGTGGAGGTTGCAGTGAGCCGAGATTGCACCACTGCACTCCAGCCTGGGCAACAGAGTGAGACTCTGTCTCGGAAAAAAAAAAAAAAAGTTGGTCCTGCATTCGCTTAGGAGAAAATAGTTGGTTTAAGCAAAATCCTAAATTAATTCTAAATTTCTAGCCAGGCACAGTGGTCAACGTTTGTAATCCCAGCACTTTGGGAGGCCGAGTGGGAGGATAGCTTGAGCCTGGGAGTTTGAGGCTGCGATAAGCCATGATTGTACCACTGCATTCCAGCCTGGTTGACAGAGAGAGAGCCTGTCAAAATAATAAATAAATAAATAAATAAGGCTGGGAGCTCATGCCTGTAATCCCAGCACTTTGGGAGGCCGAGGCAGGGGGATCACTTGAGGCCAGGAGTTTGAGACCAGCCTGGTCAACATGGCGAAACCCCGTTTCTATCAAAAATACAAAAATTAGCCGGGCGTGGTGGCAGGTGCCTGTAATCCCAGCTACTTGGGAGGCTGAGGCAGGAGAATCGCTTGAACCCAGGAGGTGGAGGTTGCAGTGAGCTGGGATCGCACCTCTGCACTCCAGCCTGGGTGACAGAGTGAGACTCTCTCTCTCTCAAAAAAAACAAATTAATAAAAATTTAAAATGAAATAAATAAATTTCTAATTAATTCTAAATTTCTAAATTATATTGGCTAGTTCAATAGTTCAATTTAGGGCTGGGCACAGCGGCTCACACCTGTAGTCTCGGTACTTTGGGAGGCCGAGGCAGGTGGATCGCTTGAGCCCAGGAGTTTGAGACCAGCCTGGGCAACAAAGGGAAACCCTGTCTCTACAATAAATACAAAAATTAGCTGGGCATGATGCACGCCTGTAGTCCCAGCTACTTGAGGGGCTGAGGTGGGAGAATTGCCTGAGCTCGGGAGGTCGAGGCTGCAGTGAGCCATAAGCCATGTCACTGCACTCCAGCATAGGTGTCAGAGTGAGACCCTGTCTCAAAAAAAAAAAAAAAGAATTTAATTTAAACAGACACTCTTTGGACCAGGCACGGTGGGTCACGTCTGTAATCCCAGCACTTTGGGGGGCCGAGGAGGGTGGATCACTTGAGGTCAAGGGTTCAGCCTGACCAACATGGTGAAACCTCGACTCTACTAAAAATACAAAATTAGCCGGACGTGGTGGCGCATGCTTGTAATCCCAGCTACTTGGGAGGCTCAGGCAGGAGAATTGCTTGAACCCAGGAGGCAGAGGTTGTAGCAAGCTGAGATCACACCACTGCACTCCAGCCTGGGCAACAAGAATGAGACTCCATCTCAAAAAAAAAAATAAATAAACAGATACTCTTTGATTTAAAATATACACCAATAATACACATTTTACATTTTGACATGTATAATTCAAAAAATTAACAGGCTAATCTCACTACTCAGAGATAACTTTTATTTATTGATTTATTTATTTTGAGACAGAGTTTTGTTCTTGTTGCCCAGGCTGGAGTGCAATGGCGTGGTCTCGGCCACTGCAACCTCTGCCTCCTGGGTTCAAGCGATTCTCATGCCTCAGCTTCCCGAGTAGCTGGAATTACAGGTGCCCGCTACCACGCCCAGCTAATTTTTTTTGTATTTTTAGTAGAGACGGGATTTCACCATGTTGGCCAGGCTGGTCTCAAACTCCTGACCTCAGGTGATCCGCCCACCTCGGCCTCCCAAAGTGCTGGTATTACAGGCATGAGCCACTGCACCCATCCTTTTTTTTTTTTTAAGACTTGTTTTATTTTAATGGCTGATCTATGTAATCACAAAGGCCAGTATGTACAGACAAAGGGGGAGCTTTTGTTTCTTCATCTCTTCGTCCTTGGACAAGGTCTTGATGATCCCCTCCTTCTTGGCCTGGAGGCACTCTTCATGTTGCTTTCGTGCTTCCTTGGTCTTAGGCCTGCGGGCCTCAGCCTGGTCAGCCAGGAGCTTCTTGCAGGCCTTGTCTGCCTTCAGCTTGTGGGTGTGTTCCATGAGAATCTGCTTGTCTTTGAACACACTCCCCTTCACCCTCAGGTACAGGCTGTGATACATGTGGTGATTGATCTTCTTAGATTCACGGTATCTTCTGAGCAGCGGGCGCAGAATCCTCATTCTCCTCACCATGTGACCTTCTCTGGCATTGGGGCATTGGCTGTACCCTTTCGCTTACCCGTGCCCATGTGCCTGCCCTTCTGGTGGGCCAAGGTGTTTTTTCGGCATTGAGCCTGGGAATGGACAGTCACAGGCTTACAGATAATCAGCCCATCTTTGATCAGCTTCCAGATCTGCTGACGGGAGTTGGCATTGGCGATTTCATTGGCCTCATTGGGGCCCAATCAGACCTTCTTCTTGCCACAGCGGAGGACACTAGCGGCGGGCCTCTTCTGAAGCCTGAGCGTACTCATGGCTGCAGCCGCAGCAATGAAGAGAGAGATAACTTTTAGTAACATTTTGGTGTTTTCTTAAACATAGACTTTGTTCTTTACTTGTTTGTAGTAAAGGGGTCCTATGAGACCCCTGGGCTGGCTCACACTGTGGCCTTCTCTCTGGCCACTTTCCTCTTGTCACCATCTTCTTCTAGCTTTATTGAGGTATAACTGACAAATAAAAAGTTGTTGGTATTTGAGGTATGCAACCTGATGTTTCATATGCTTGATATTCACAATGGTATCATTGTGAATGGTACCACAGTCAAACTAATTCCCATACCGTGTGTGTGTGTGTATTGAGAGCATAAGTATACAATACAGCATTGTTAACTATCATCACCATGCTGTACATTACGACTTATTCCAGACTTATTCATCCTGCAGAACTGAAGCGTTGTACCTTTGACCAACGTCGCTCGGTTACTCCCATCTCCCCAAACCCTGGCAACCACCTCTACCACCTCTACTCCGTGCCTCTGTGAATTCCACTGCTTTAGAGCCCACGTGTAAGTGAGGCCATGCACTTTGTCTTTTTGTGCCTGGCTTATTTCACTTAGCATAATGTCCTCCAGGTTCATCCGTGTTGCTGCAAATGGCAGAATTTCCGTCTTTTTAAAGGGTAAATAATATTCCATTATATGAATATATACACACATATACACTGTATATATGTACACATATGTACATACATATATACACATACGTATCTACACACACACACATCTATCATATTTTATCTGTCCATCCTTCCACGGACATCTAGGCTGTTTTTGCATCTTGGCTATTGTGAATAATGCTGCAATAAACATGGCAGTGCAGACATTTCTTCAAGATACTGATTTCAGCTAGGCATGGTAGCTCACACCTGTAATCCCAGCACTTTGGGAGGCTGAGGCAAGCAGAACAGTTGAGCCTATGAGTTTGAGACCAGTCTGGACAACATGATGAAACCCCATCTCTACGAAAAATACAAAAATTAGCCAGGCATGGTGGTACACGCCTGTGGTCCCAGCTACTCAGGAGGCTGAGAATGAAGGATCGCTTGAGCCTGGAGGCAGAGGTTGCAGTGAGCTGAGATCGCACCACTGCACTCTGGCCTGACAGAGTGAGACCCTGTCTCTTAAAAAAAAAAAGGAAAGAAAGAAAAATGTCTATCCAAGTCCTTTACCCATTTGTAAATAAATTGTTTTTTCTCTTTCTTTTTTTTTCTTTTTGCTACTGAGTTGTTTGAGCTCGTTATATGTTTTGGATATTAACACCTTCTGGCCGGGCGCGGTGGCTCACGCCTGTAATCCCAGCACTTTGGGAGGCCGAGGTGGGTGGATCACCTGAGGTCAGGAAGTCGAGACAAGCCTGGCCAACATGACAAAACCCCATCTCTACTAAAAATACAAAAAATTAGCCAGGTGTGGTGGTGCATGCCTGTAATCCCAGCTGCTTGGGAGGCTGAGGCAGGAGAATTGCTTGAACCCGGGAGGCGGAGGTTGCAGTGAGTCGAGATTGTGCCATTGCGCTCCAGCCTGGGCAACAGAGTGAGACTCTATCTCAAAACACAAAAACAAACAAACAAAAAACCAAAACAACCACAACAACAAAAACCACCTTCTTGGAGATATGGTTTGCAAATATTTTCTCCCATTCCATAGGTTGTGGCTTCACTCTGTTCATTGTTTCCTGCTGTGCAGAAGCTTTTTAGCTTGATGCAATCCTAGTTGTCTTTCTTTGCTTTTGTTGCCTGTGGTGTTGTATCCAAAAAATCCTTGCCCAGACTAATGTCAAGAAACTTTTCCTCTGTGTTTTCTTCTAGTAGTTTTACTGTTTCAGGTCTTACATTTACATCTTTAATCCATTTTGAGTCCATTTTTGTGACAAGTGTAAGATCCAGTTTCAGTCTTCTGCACGTGCCAGTTTTATTGAAGAGACTTTCCTTTCCCCCACTGTGTGTTTTTGGCATCTTTGTTGAAAATCAGTTGGCTATAGGCCAGGTGCGGTGACTCACGCCTGTAATCCCAGCTCTCAGGGAGGCAGAGGCGGGAGGATAGCTGGAGCCTGGGAGTTCGAGACCTGCCTGGTCAATATAGCGAGACCCCATTCTCCACAAAAAGGAAAAAAAAGAGAAAACAAAAACAAAATAAGTGAAAATCAGTTGGCTATAAATCCATGAATTTATTTTGGGGACCATCGGAATTTTTATAGGAATTGCACTGAATCTGTAGGTCACTTTGGGTAGTACAGACATTTTAACAACATTAATTCCTCCAATCCATGAACGTGGATGTCTTTCCATTTATCTGTGTCTTCTTAAATTTCTTTTTCTTTCTCTTTTTTTTTTTTTTTTTTTTTTTTTTTTTTTTTGAGGTAGAGTCTTGCTCTGTCACCCAGGCTGGAGTGCAGTGGTGTGATTTCAGCTCACTGCAACCTCTGCCTGCCAGGTTCAAGCAATTTTCCTGCCTCAGCTTCCCAAGTAGCTGGGACTATAGGCATGCACCACCACACCTGGCTAATTTTTGTGTTTCTAGTAGAGACGACGTTTTGCCTTGTTGGCCAGGCTGATCTCGAACTCCTGACCTCAGGTGATCCACCCACTTCAGCCTCCCAAAGTGCTGGGATTACAGGCGTGAGCCACCATGCCTGGCCTTAAATTTCTTTCATCAATGTTTTATAATTTTCAGTGTACAAGTCATTCACCTCTTTAAGTTTATTCCTAATTATTTTATTCCTTTTGTTGCTATTTTAAATGGGATTGTTTTCTTTTTTCTTTTCTTTTTTTTTTTTTGAGACAATGTTTCCCCCTGTCACCCAGACTGGAGTGCAGTGGCCCAATCTCGATCTCGGCTCACTGCAACCTCCGCCTCCTGGGTTCAAGTGATTCTCCTGCCTCAGCTTCCCGAGTAGCTGGAACTACAGGTGCGTGCCACCACGCCTGGCTAATTTTTTGTGTTTTTAGTAGAGACGGGGTTTCACCGTGTTAGCCAGGATGGTCTCAATCTCTTGACATCGTGATCTGCCCACGTCGGCTTCCCAAAGTGTTGGGATTACAGGTGTGAGCCACCGCGCCTGGCCCATATATGAGTCTTTATTGTGTTAAGGTAACTTCCTTTTATACCTTCTTTTTTAATTTTAATTTTTATTTTTTGAGACAGAGTCTTGCTCTGTCACCCAGGCTGGAGTGCAGTGGCGTCACCTCGGCTCACTGCAACCTCTGCTTCCCAGGTTCAAGCGATTATTCTGCCTCAGCCTCCTGAGCAGCTGGGACTACAGGTGTCCCACCACACCTGGCTAATTTGTGTATTTTTAGTAGAGATGGGGTTTCACTATGTTGGCCAGGCTGGTCTCGAACTCCTAACCTCAGGTGATCCACCTGCCTTGGCCTCCCAAAGTGATGGGATTACAGGCGTGAGCCACCACTCCTGGATTTTTTTTATTTTAATTTTTATTTATTTATTTTTTTTGAGACAGGGTCTTGCTCTGTCACTCAGGCTGGAGTGCCGTGGTATGATTATAGTTCACTGCAGCCTCAACCTCCCAGGCTCAAGCAATCCTCCTACCTCAGCCTTCTGAGTAGCTGGGACTATAGGCACATGCCACTACACCCAGCTAAGTTTTGTATTTTGTGTAGAGATTGGGGTTTTGCCATGTTGTCTAGGCTGGTCTCGAACTTCTGGACTCAAGCAATCCTCCTGCCTCAGCCTCCCAAAGTGCTGAGATTACAAGGGTAAGCCACTACACCCTGGCCTATACCTGTTTTTTAAAAAATAATTTCAACTTTTATTTTAGATTTAGGAGTACATGTGCTGGTTCCTTCCTTCCTTCTCTCTCTCTTCCTTCCTTCCTTCCTTTCTTTTTTTTTTTTTTTTTTTTTTTTTTTTTTTTGTCTCACTTTGTCACCCAGGCTGGAGTGCAGTGGCGCCATCTTGGCTCACCACAGCCTCAACTTCTCGGGTTCAAGCAGTCCTCCTGCCTTAGCCCCCAAAGTAGCTGGGACTACAGTCGCATGCCACCATACCCAACCAATTTTTTTGTATTTTTTGTAGAGATGGGGCTTCTCTGTGTTTTCCAGGCTGGTCTCAAACTCCTGAGCTCAAATGATCCACCTGCCTCAGCCTCCCAAAGTGCTGAGATTCTAGGCATGAGCCACCATGCCCGGCCCATGTGCTGGTTTCTTACATGGGTATATTGTGGGATGCTGAGGACAGAGATGTGAATGATCTTGTTACCCCGATAGTGAGCATAGTACTCAACGGTGAGTTTTTCAACCTTTAACTCCCTCCCTCCCTCATCTAGTGGTCCCCAGTATTTATTGTTGCCATCTTTATATCCATGAATATCCAATGTTTAACTCTCACTTATAAGTGAGAACATGCAGTATGTTTTCTGTACCTGCATTAATTCACTTAGGATTATGCCCTGGAGCTGCATCCATGTTACTGCAGAGGACATGATTTCATTCTTTTTATGGCTGCATAGTATTCCAGGGTGTATATGTACCGTGTTTTCTTTATCTGCTCCACTGTCGATGGGCACCTATGTTGATTCCATGTCTTTGCTACTGTGAACAGTGCTGTGATGAACATATGAGTGCATCTATCTTTTTGGTAAAACAATTTATTTTCTTTTGGATATATACCTAATAATGGGATTGCTGGATTGAGTGGTAATTCTGTTTTAAGTTATTTGATTACAGGTGTGCACCACCATGCCTGGCTAATTTTTGCATTTTTAGTAGAGACGGGGTTTCACCATTTTGGCCAGGATGGTCTCAAACTCCTGACCTTGTGATCCCACTGCCTCAGCAGTGGGATTACAGGCGTGAGCCACCGCCTGGAAACATTATTTTTAACCACTGCCAAACATTGTCATTGTCTGAATGTATGGCAAACCTTTCAATGCATCTTTGACTATTTCTTTAGGATACACCTCTAGAAGTGAATTACAGAATCAAAGGGTAAGAATTTTAAAGGTACACGCTACATCATCTTAAAGTTGTACCAATTCATATTCTAATCAGGAAGATGTGAAAGGGCCTGTTTTCTTGAACCCTCCCCAACTCTGCATATTAGCAATTGCGTTGGTCAGAGTTGCACTGCAGATAACAGAATCCACTCTAGCTGAAAGTAGAGTTGTTGCCAGTTACTAGGAAATCATTAGGAGATTGGGAGAGGCTGGTCCAAGCTCCCAGGAATAAACCCAGAACCATATTGCAAAACTGGTTCACTAAGGGAGCTATCTCTGCCACTGTCTGGAAGCCTGGGAATAAGAAAGTTGTGGCTGGAGGCAGTGGCTCAATCCTGTAATCCCAGCACTTTGGGAGGCCGAGACGGGTGGATCACTTGAGGTCAGGGGTTCGAGACCAGCCTGGCCAACATGGCAAAACCCCGTCTCCACTAAAAATACTAAAATTAGCTGGGCATGGTGCCTGTGCCTGTAATACCAGCTACTTGGGATGCTGAGGTGGGAGAATTGCTCCAACCTGGGAGGCAGAGGTTGCAGTGAGCCGAGATCAGGCCACCGCACTCCAGCCTGGGTGACACAGTGAGACTCTGTCTCAGAAAAAAAAAGAAAGTTGCCATAATGACTGCAGTCTCTAGGCTCACAGTGCCTCTGTCATGATTCACACTATCAAAATGGATGCCTCTTAACTCTCGTTAAACTAGGAATTGGATCCTGGGTCTTCTACTACAAATGCCACAGCAACTCCAAATGCCTCTGTAACCTGGGTTACTGGCCAAAACAGCATAACTGACAGAATGATGGCTTCTGCTTCATAATTCCAATTTTTATTTTTCAAATTTCATATAAGTACATTGTTAGCTGTAAGGGAGTCTGAGCAATGTAGCGTTTTGCTTTCCAGCTTTTAGCAGGCAGTAAGACATGATACACGGTGGCTGGAATGGAGCTGAATGAGCCAGTCTGTAGTATCTGCCACAGCCAATTCCTTTGGCAGCGTTCACACATCGCTGTCTTTTTTTTTGGCTTTTTTTTTTTTTTGAGGCAGAGTCTCACTCTGTCACTCAGGCTGTAGCGCAGTAGCGTGATCTCGGCTCACTGCAGCCTACACCTCCTGGGTTTGAGAGATTCTCCTACCTCAGCCTCCCAAGTAGCTGGGATTACAGGTGCCTGCCACCATGCCCAGCTAATTTTTTTGTATTTTTAGTAGAGATGAGGTTTCACCATGTTGGGCAAGCTGATCAATAACCCCTGACCTCAAGTGATCCGCCTGCCTTGGCCTCCCAAAGTGCTGGGGTTACAGGCATAAGCCACTGTGCCAGGCTCATATATAGCCTTCTGCCAGTAAATCTCCCAAACAAAAATAATAGCAAAACCCAGCATACTCTCCTAAGGGACCCATACCTAATACAATCAAAAATGAGTTTATCCCAAAAAGGAGACCCAAGTCTCATTGCATCCATCTACATGATGTTCATTCCTCTTCTAGTATAATCACATACCCTGTAATCTATAGACTCAATGATAAAGTTTACTACCCCTCTATATTAAATATCCTGACTTACTCCATATAATGTAGTAGGTGGGCTGGGCGCGATGGCTCATGCCTCTAATCCCAGCACTTTGGGAGGCCGAGGCAGGCTGATCACCTGAGGTCAGGAGTTTGAGACCAGCCTGACCAATATGGTGAAACCCTGCGTCTACTAAAAATACAAAAATTAGCTTGGCATGGTGGCGTATGCCTGTAGTCCCACCTACTCAGGAGGCTGAGACAGGAGAATCGCTTGAACCCAGGAGGCGGAGATTGCAGTGAGCCAAAATCGTGCCACTGCACTCCAGCCTGGGTGACAGAGCGAGAATCTGTCTCAAAAATAAATAAATAAATAAATAAATAAACAAATAAACAAACGTATTTGAAATTTGCAGGGTTAGGGCCAGGGTCAGAGTCAGGGTCAGAGTTAGCTGGGCCAGTGAAAGTCAAGAAGAAGACAGTTAAAGGATCAGAGAGAAGCTGTTAACCAGGGACCATGAAGAGAAGCCAACGACATCTGTAGAAGGTGTCTGTTGACTGGGCTGAAGTTGCTGTAGGTCAACAGGGCTGGAAGCTGGAAATCAAAGCTGAATGTGAAGCAGGGGAGAGTGAGGACAAATTAGAACTGTAACCCATGAAGGTATATTGGAACCCACATCTTTTTTTCAGCACCTCCAACCTTGATGCCGTGGGTTACTGCAGAAAAAGCCAGGGCCCTCTGCCACAGAGCTGCACATACACCTGGCCCAGGCCCCAGAGGGCCTGAAAGAGAACATTCAGAGAGGCGAAGCCAGCAAGAGGTGGCACAAGTTAGTCACAGTGGCACCTGGAGGCCTTAGAGACCAAGGTAGGAGGATTGTTTGATGCCCTAGTGTTGGGCTATGTTGCCCAGGCTGGTCTCAAACACCTGGTTCTCACTCCTAAGCGATCCTCCTACCTCAGCCCCACAAGAAGCTGGGATTGCAGATGTATGCAGAGGGGATTTATTGTGAGAATTGGCTCACATGATTATGGAGGCTGAGAAGTCCCATGACAGGCCATCAGCAAGCTAGAGAATGAGGGAAGGCAGTAGTGAGGCTCAGTTCAAGTGCAAAGGCCTCAGAATCAGGGAACTGGATGGTGTAACTCTCTGTTCAAGGCCAAAAGCCTGAGAACCTGGGGACTGCTGGTACAAGTCCCAGATTCCAAAGGTCATAAAACCTGGGCCAGGCGGGGTGGCTCATGCCTGTAATCCCAGCACTTTGGGAGGCCAAGGCAGGCAGATCACTGGAGATCAGGAGTTCAAAGCCTGGCCAACATGGCGAAACCCCATTTCTACTAAAAAATATAAAAATTAGCCGGGCATAGTGATGCGTACTTGCAGTCCCAGCTACTTGGGAGGCTGAGGCAGGAGAATCACTTGAACCTGGGAGGCGGAGGTTGCAGTGAGCCGAGATCACAGCACTGCACTCCAGCCTGGGAGACAGAGCAAGACTCCATTTAAAAAAAAAAAAAAAGGTCAGAGAACCTGGAGTTCTGATGTCCAAGGGCAGGAGAAGTTGGATGTCTCAGCTCTAGAAGAGAAAGAACAAATTCACTTTTTTTTTGGCTTTTGTATTCAATCTGGGGTTCATTTTTGCTTTTTTATTCAATCTGGGTTTATTCAATCTAGGGGTTCACTGATCTGGGACCCTCCAGCAAGACGGTATTGGTTTTGGTTTCAGATTTGGTGGAGGCAGTGATGGTGGTTTCCACTTGGCCTTTTCTATGCTAACAGTGCTCATTCCACACGTCAGGGAGCCAATGTGGGGATTGTGCCAATGTGGGGATTCAGCTGATTGGATGGTGTTCACCTACTTTGGTGAGAATAGATCTTGCATACTCAGTCGACGATTCCAATGCCAGTGTCTTCTGGAAACACTCTCACAGATACACACAGATATAATGCTTTACCAGCTCTCTGAGCATCCTTAATGCAGTCAATTAACCATCACAAACACCATTGGATCTTCTGGGTCATATGGCCCAACGTGGGAGCAGCATGGTAGCCTGGACATGCTGCAGAGCTTTCACTTGTTCCAGACTCTACCGAAACCTGGCAGCCTTTGGGTTACTCAGTACACACAATGCAACAGCGTGGCCTGGTAAGATACATGTTGCCTTCAGAATCCAAAGAGGCTCACAAAGTATTGTGCTACTTTCTTGGTGGCAGAAGGGACCAGATAGAGAAACTTGCCCTTCATCTTGGAAGGAATATCTCAAAATGTCCCAGATCAGTGAACCCATAGAAACTTTACTGAGGTGGCAGATGCTTGCAATTTTGTGGGATTTACTTCCTATGCTTTGGGATGTAAGTGTCTCAGCAAAATAGCTGGAGTAGTTGCTACTTCCTGCTCACCAGGTCCAACCAACATGATATGATAAAAGGAGTGAAGCGACCTAATGTCTTATGGAATGGAAATGCAATCCAGCTCCTTTCAGACTGAAGCAGGACAGAGGGCCTGAGGAGTGATTACCCCTGAGTCAGGACATTGAAGGTGTATTGGTGGCCGTGGTGGCTGAAAGTAAACTGTCTGATGGCGTTAATTAACGCGTATGGGCTGAGCATGGTGGCTCATGCCTGTAATCCCAGGACTTTGAGAGGCTGAGGCGGGCAGATCACCTGAGGTCATGAATTAAAGACCAGCCTGGCCAACATGGTGAAAACCCACCTCTACTAAAAGTACAAAAATTAGCCAGGCATGGTGATGCTTGCCTGTAATCCCAGCTACTCAGGAGGCTGAGGCAGGAGAATTGCTTGAACCCGGGAGGCAGAGATTGCAGTGATCCAAGATCATGCCACTGCACTCCAGCCTGGGCAACAGAGCAAGACTCTGTCTCAAAAAAAAAAAAAAAATTAACAGATATGGAGGGGAAAAGTGTTCTCCAATAGCTGAACAGCAGGGCCTGGGGGATGTGGTGATTTATTTCAGAAATGAAACCATATCTAGGACAGCAATGCAGTGGCAGTCACTACTGATTAAGTTTACAAAATCCACTGTCGTTCTCCAGGGTTCATCTGTCTTCTGCACAGACCGAAAAGGTGAGTTAAATGAGGATAGGGTAGGAATCACCACCTCTTCAGATTCTACCAAGTCCTTGATGGCAACATTAGTCTCTGCAATCCCTCCAGCAAGTTGGTATTGGTTTTGGTTTCAGATTTGGTGGAGGTGGTGATGGTGGTTTCCACTTGGCCTTTTCTACCCTAATAGCGCTCATTTCACACGTCAGGGAGCCAACATGGGGATTCTGCCACTTGCTGAATATATCTATGTCAATGATCCATGCTGAAGAAGAAAATTACAAGCTCAGGTTGGCCAATTACCAATTCAGGACCTGGTATGAGTCAGAAGGCCTCTATGGTAACACTTAAGGCACCTTCATCGAGAGAGCAAACCATGCTGAAAAATCACACGTAAGCCTTGATAGCAACAGAACTACAAAGAAGCCTGAATCTGTAGCCTTTGCTAGTCCCCTATGCCACCAGAAGGAAGAAATGGCCCCTGAGACCCAGAATGCTGATATCTAGATAGACCTTATGTGATCTCATTGAAACTCCAGATTCCCCTGAACCCGTGGGCCTGCAAGAGTGGCCCATTATCCCTTGCTGGTATACAGCAGCTTCCCCTTTCTTGAAAATTATATGTGTTTCAACCAAAGTGGATGCCTTTCAAAATGATATTTGCCCTCCTCGAGATGGGTTACCACCTCCCCTATGGCTATAAGACCAATAATCAAAGTCAAGTCACAGCGTGGCCCAGCTGAGGAAGTATAGGACCCGCTAGGGAAGAAAATGGCAGAGCTGCAGGGCCCAGAACTGGGAAAAAAGTACCCACTGGGAATGGATGCTAAGGATGAAGGGAGAATGTAAGAGGCAGTAAGGAAGAGATTGTTGATATGAAGGATCCTTCCATGGCTCAGGATTCAGCTTCCTACTGAGGGTTCCTGGTGCCAGCCCCAGTTGTGGTGGCTTCTGGAAGCTTGGAAAAACTGATGGTGCACATAAATAAAGGTGGGGCGTGCCAGAAAGGTGCCAGGGCAGAGTGCTGAGGAAGTGGCCAAAACACTCATTGTGTAAGACCTGAGAACCTACCAGATGAGCAGGCAAAAGAGGGCTGAGAGATTCTCCCTTTTTTTAAATGATATGAAATGAGTTAGTGAGGGAGCCATTGCCATCACCGAGAAGCTCAGTATTGGCTGTTCTGTGGGGCCAGATGGCAGTTCTTAACTACCAAAGACAAGGTGGGTGGAATGACTCTAATGGGCAGCAAGGCTGGAATGGCCACTGGGAGACTTGACTCCCAGGGATCACTTATAATGATGAATAGGCCCTGGTGTTCCTAGGGACAAGAAAGAAGGCAGCCAACAAGGAAATGGCAAGTATTTAGATGCTCTGGCAAGAAATATGTGCTCCAGAAGGCAAGAAGTTAAACCCTGCAAAGGTTCAGAAACCAGTGAAGCTAGTGAAGTGTTCAGGTACCAGTGCCGGATGTGGGAAGATAGGTCAAGTGCATTATTGCATCTGGCAACTCCCACACTAAGAAAGACGCACAAGGCTTGATAAAAGGCTCTTGAGTTTTGGATGTTCTGCTCTCAGAAATATTGTTCTCTAGCCTGGGTAACAGAGCAAGACTCCATCTCAAAAAAATAAATAAACAAAATAGGCCAGGCGCGGTGGCTCACGCCTATAATCCTGGCACTTTGGGAGGCCAAGGCGGGCAGATCACAAGGTCCAGAGTTTGAGACCAGCCTAGCCAACGTGGTGAAACCCTGTCTTTACTAACAATACAAAAATTAGCTGGGCGTGGTGGTGGGCACCTGTATTCTCAGCTACTCAGGAGGCTGAGGCAGGAGAATCACTTGAAGCCAGGAAGCAAAGGGTTGCAGTGAGCTGAGATTGTGTCATTGCACTCCAGCCTGGGTGACAGGGCGAGACACCATCTCAAAATAAATAAATAAAATAAAATAAAATGTAGAACAATTTTCAGAAAAACAAGAATTGCTTTCCTTGTACGGAGTTATTTTCTTGACTACCTGAATTGCAAGAGATTTTTATATATTCACATGTCAAAAGTCAGCAACTTTCCTGTTGGTTCATTGTTGAATGTGCTGTAACTGAAGTGTTTTGCAATTAAAATGAGATTCACCTAGAAAAAAAAAAGCTACTTAAAAACGTGTACAGGGAGGTGCATGACTTTTCCTTTTGCTTCTGGTTCCAATAGGGCTCAGCACAGCAGTGAAATTTATTCAGATTTTTGATATTTTATTATCATGGGTTTTTTTGCATTCATTTTGATTTTTAAAACATTGCACTAAAATATTATTTATCCTGGCTACTGATTTTTTGACACCCCCCCAGTTTTGTGCCCAAGGTGAGTTCCTTACACATCTTAACCCTAATCTCATCTCTGCAGCTCAACTGTGCAAAAAAAAACACAAGAAGAATAATCCAGAAACATGAGATTGTGTCAGAGGCGTGTGACCCAGAACAACTCCGTCTTGAATAGGGAGGGGCTGGGTAAAACGAGGCTGAAACCTACTGGGCTGCATTCCCAGGCGGTTAAGGCATTTTAAGTCACAGGATGAGATAGGAGGTCAGCACAAAATACGGGTCATAAAGACCTTGCTGATAAAACAGATTGCAGTGAAGGAGCTGGCTAAAACCCACCAAAACCAAGAGGGCCACGAGAGTGGCCTCTAGTCGTCCCCACTGCTACACTCCCACCAGCCTCATGACAGTTTACAAATGCCATGGCACGGTCAGGAAATTACCCTAGATGGTCTAAACAGGGGAGGCATGAATAATCCACTCCTTGTTTAGCATATCATCAAGAAATAACCATAAAAATGGGGAACTGCAGCCCTCGGGGCTCCCCTGTCTATGGAGTAGTCATTCTCTTATTCCTTTACTTTCTTAATAATTTGCCTTCACTTTGCACTGCGGACTCGCCCTGAATTTTTCCTGGCGCAAGATCCAAGAACCCTCTACTGGGGTCTAGATCGGGACTCCTTTCCTGTAATAATTGGGCCAGCTGCCGTCGCTCATGCCTGTAATCCCAGCACTTTGGGAGGCCAAAGCGGGTGGATCACCTGAGGTCAGGAGTTCGGGACCAGCCTGGCCAACATGGCTGTATCTTAAAAATACAAAAATTAGCTGGTCGTGGTGGTGTGTGCCTGTAATCTCAGCTACTCAGGAGGCTGAGGCACAAGAATCGCTTGAACCTGGGAGGCGGAGGCTGCAGTGAGCCAAGAGTGCTCCACTGCACTCCAGCCTGGGTGACAGAGCAAGAGTCCATCTCAAAAAAAAAAAGAAACAAATGAGATTGGTAATTTATAGGCAGTAGACAGGAATAGGGTAGAAAGGATAGGGGAAGTGATATCACTCTGAGCCATCCTTTGTGTATATTTCTGACTTTTAAAACCGTGTAAATATTTCACATACTTAAAAATGAATGAAAATGTAATCAACAAAGATGGGATAGGGCCCCAAGTGGAATACAAAGAAAAACAATAAACTGGCCAGGCGCAGTGGCTCATGCCTGTAATCCTAGCACTTTGGGAGGCCGAGGCCGGTGGATTGCCTGAGCTCAGGAGTTCAAGACCAGCCTGGGCAACAAGGTGAAACCCTGTCTCTACTAAAATACAAAAAATTAGCTGGGCATGGATACAAAAAATTAGCTGGGCGTGGTGGTGTGCGCCTGTAATCCCAGCTACTCAGGAGGCTGAGACAGGAGAATCACTTGAACCTGGGAGGCAGAGGTTGCAGTGAGCCAAGATCTTGCCACTGTACTCCAGTCTGGGCAACAGAGAGAGACTACATCTCAAAAAAAAGAAACCAAAACAAAAAACTAGCTGTAACAAAAATGAATACCAAACCACACTGGAGATGGAGGAAGAAAATAACTACCCTAAGTAACTCTGGAAAAGAGCATTTTTGGCTATGTCCTATAAAGCCAAAGAAAAAATTGAGCATAAGTATTCTACTTAGTAGTTTTTCTCACGGCTATATATATTAGCATCTCTGAAACTAATTTATGTGTATTGGAGAAAATAAATGCATTATGGACAATGAAAGCTAAATTTCTCTTTGTCAGAGAAAGCAGTTAAAATAAGAAATGGAAAAGGCTGCATGAAACCTATTATTTTGGTTCGCAATTGTAGGTATGAACTAGTGTGTGTGTGTGTGTGTGTGTCTGTGTGTCTGTGTGTGTGTGCATCCTACAACCAATGAACACAACTAGCACCCGGGTCTGGATTTCTAAATACCATTAGCCAATTAAAGGAATTACATCTCCTTGAAGAAATGGCTGATTTCAGTGGTAGGGCAGGGAAAGTACAAAATTAATGTGCAACAGAAAATAGGAACTGCACACACACAAAATGATGGGATGTGTCAAAAGGACACAGGAGCCCATTTGAAGGGGTTCCAATGGCCAAACCTTAAACAGTTTAAGCAAGAGACCAGGCTGGGCCTGGTGGCTCACATCTGTAATCCTGGCACCTTGGGAGGCCAAGGTGGAAGGATCTCTTGAACCCATGGTTCAAGACCAGCCTGGGCAACATAGTGACACCCTAGCTCTACAAAAAATTTAAAAATTAGCCCAGTGTGGTGGTACGCACCTGTAGTCCCAGCCACTCTGGAGGCTGAGGCAGGAGGATTGCTTGAGCCTGGGAGGTCAAGGCTGCAGTGAGCCATGATTGTGCCACCGCACTTGAGCCTGGGCAACAGAGCAAGACCCTGTCTCAAAAGAAAAAAAAAAAGGACAGAGAGAGAAAGAAAAAAGAAAGTAAATACTAAGAGTAATACATTACAACACATAGAATAAAGTAAGAATCACGAATCCATCCTGACATAAATAAATACAGAGATAAGATGGAAAAGCTCTTCCTTACGGTAGAATTTCAACTAGCAAATAGACATTGAAAAGCATTGTTTGGCAAACACTATGCTAATAATTTTTTAGGTAAAAACACTTCAACAGAAGCTAGGATGAGTAGGTAAAATAATATAGAAAATGGGATAGTTATTTAGTCTTAAAGATCTTCCCATAAAATACTTATTAATTACAAAGGGAAAGAGTAACTTTGTAGTGGGGAAACCTCTAGACATCACCCTATCGGGTGATCAAAGTGAACATCCCCAGAAATGGGAAAAATATCATGTGCCTCCTGACATGATGCACACAGCACATAGCATGCCTTCTCTGATATTCACGACAAAAATGCAGAACCGAAATTAGTCACAAGGAAACCTCAGCCAAACCCCAGATGCGGGCTATTGTACAAGATAAGTGGCCAGTTATCTTTACAAGTGTCAGGGTCATGGAAGACAAAGGATGAGGAACAGTTCCAGATTACAGAAGATTAAGGAGACATGCAACTTAATACGTGGTGAGATGCTGCACTGAATCCTGAACCAGAAAAAGAAGATCAGTGGGACAGTTCGTAAAATTTGAATTAGGTCTATAGATCAGAGAATAGTGCTGTATCAGTGTTAATTTCCTGGCTTTTATATATGTATTGTGGTTATGTAAAATGTTAATATTTGAGGAATCTGGACAAAAAGTATAAGGAATTTTTTTCTGGTACTATTTTTGCAACGTATGTAAATCTGGAGGCCGAATACAGTGGTTCACACCTATAATCCCAGCACTTTGAGAGGATGAGGCAGAAAGGATCATTTTGAGGCCAGAAGTTTAAGACCAGCCTGGGCAACATAGGGAGATCCTGTCTCTACAAAATAAAATAATAATAAATAAATAAATAAATAAATAAATCGGTGGGGGAGGGGGACTCAGCCTTTGTGCCTAGTGTTGCCTCGCCGAGTAGGTAAAGTTCTCTTGGTAACGTCCTTTTAAGAATTCTCTAAGCTGGTTACTTCTGGATGTGCCAAATTCTGGACGTGCAGTCAAGCTCACCATAGTCCTCTCTTTTCTTTGCCAACACAGGTAGCTCTAGCCAGCCTCTGGCCTTCAGACTTTTCCAGGCAAGAGTTGGGAAGCATTGACCAGGCGTGGTGGCTCACGCCTGTAATCCCAGCACTCTGGGAGGCTGAGGTGGGTGGATCACTTGAGGCCAGGAGTTCAAGACCAGCCTGGCCAACATGGTGAAACCCTGTCTCTACTAAAAATACAAAAATTAGCCGGGTGTGCTGGTGCATGCCTGTAGTCCCAGCTACTCCGGTGGCTGAGGCAGGAGAATTGCTTAAACCAGGAGGCAGAAGTTGCAGGTGAGCCGAGATCGTGACACTGCGCTCCAACCTGGGCAACAGAGCGAGACTTCTTCTCAAAAAAGAAAAAAAAAGAGTTGGGAAGTGGACTCTGCACTCCCTTAACTCCAGGAGACACAGGTCACACTTTCCAGATCTCTCTCAGCATCTTTTGCTCCAGTACAGGGCAGCACTGCGGCTCAGGTCCAGGGTAGGAATAGCCCTGACCTCTAGGCCAGTAACTCCTTTCAAAGAAATCCTCTGTATCCTCTGATCCGTCTCCTCAATGACTCTCCTGTTTGCCCTTCTCTACGGTCTGGAGATATGTTATGAACTATACGCCATAGGATGGGTTAGCAACTTCTAGTAGGTTCTGCTTGATTGGTGCACTTTAGAAAGAGGGAGACATGTCAGCTATTTTCCTCAGACTGGAGACTGAACTGTGAGCCGGAGATAATCAGTAAGACCCCATTTAACATTCTGTAGGTTCTCCATGCTACCCATAGAGGGGGCCATACGACGATGTTCTGGATTTTCATCTTAAAAGGGAAATTTCCACAATGTCCAGAGCCTCGATGTCCTGCAAATGAAGGAGGGGAATGTCCTCTAGTTTCTTGCAGCAGGAACCCACTTAAGTGGCACCAACTTGGTTCCAGATGGAACAGTATATCTACAAAGGAAAAGTGTTGGACGCGGTGGCTCACGCCTGTAATCCCAGCGCTTTGGGAGACCAAGGCGGGTGGATCACCTGAGCTTGGGAGTTCGAGACCACCCTGACCAACATGAAGAAACCCTGTCTCTACTAAAAATACAAAATTAGCCGGGCATGGTGGCGCATGCCTGTAATCCCAGCTACTTGGGAGGCTGAGGCAGGAGAATCACTTGAACCCAGGAGGTGGAGGTTGCAGTGAGCCGAGACTGCGCCATTGCACTCCAGCCTGGGCAACAAGAGCAAAACTCTGCCTCAAAAAACAAAAAAAAATGGAAAAGTGGTGGCATTTACATCCTAAATCTGAAGAATCTAATTCTGTTGGCAGCTAGTACCATTGTTGCCATTGAAAACCCTTCTGATTCTGCAGCCAATTAAGCCGACTGAGTTCCTTTCCTCAGGGGGGCCCAGTGTGCAATCGCTGCAAACAGCAGCTTCCTTGGTAGTATATGCAGACTGTTTATTGTATGGGTTGCTCTATGGGACCTTGGAGACAGGCTTTTCAGATGGATGTTCATGTTTCTGACTTTGCACTACCCCAGTGTAGGCTCCAGACAGGCATGCGAGGTGCCCTTGGAAAGCCCCAGGGCACTGTGGCCAGGGTTCACATTGGCCAAGTTATCATGTCCATCTGTACCAAGCTGCAGAACAAGGAGCATGTGATTGAGGCCCTGCGCAGGGCCAAGTTCAAGTTTCCTGGCCGCTAGAAGATCCACATCTCAAAGAAGTGGGGCTTCATCAAGTTCAATGCCAATGAATTTGAAGACATGGTGGCTGAGAAGCGGCTCATCCCAGAGGGCTGTAGGGTCAAGTACATCCCCATTTGTGGCCCTCTGGACAAGTGACGGGCCCTGCACTCATGACAGCTTCCACTGTGCTGCCTCCCTCTTAATATTCACCAATACATTCTACTTTCTGTCCAAAAAAAAAAAAATTAAAACCCTTCTGATGTCAATCTCATGTCCTCCTGGAATCCTGGCCAGCAGGCTGAGCTGAGCTTTGCTGCTGCCACAGGAGCCACTCCTATTGCTGGCCACTTCACTCCTGGAACCTTCATTAACCAGGTCCAGGCAGCCTTCTGGGAGCTGTGTCTGTTGGTAGATACTGATCCCAGGGTGGCCACTGGCCTCTCACAGCGGCATCTCATGATAACCTACCTAGCAAACCTCTGTGGAACACAGGTTCTCCTCTGCGCTGTGTGGATATTTCCATCCCATGCAACAACGGAGCTCACTCAGGGGGTCTGATGTGGGGAATGCTGGCTCAGGGAGTTCTGCACATGCCTGGCACTGTCTCCTGTGAACACCCATTAGAGATCACGCCTGATCTCTGCTTCTACAGAGATCCCGAAGTGATTGAAAAGCTCATGCCTGTAATCCCAGCACTTAGGAGGCTGAGGCAAGCAGATCACAAGGTCAGTAAATTGAGACCATCCTGGCTAACACAATGAAACCCCGTCTCTATTAACAATACAAAAAATTAGCCGAGCGTGGTGGCACATGCCTGTAGTCCTAGCTACTCAGGAGGCTGAGGCAGGAGAATCACTTGAACCTGGGAGGCGGAGGTTGCAGTGAGCCAAGATCGCGCCACTGCACTCCACACTCCAGCCTGGGTGACAGAATGAGACTCCGTCTCAAAAAAAACAAAACAAACAACAACAACAAAAAAAAAACAGAAAAGAAAAAGAACAGGCTACTGCTGAGAAAGCTATGACCACAGACCACAGAGGAATTTCAGATTTCAGGGTGAACAGACTGCTCCAGCTTCTGAGTTCACTGCTACTTAGCCTGAGGTTGCAGACTGGTTGGAGGCATGCAGGTACCCAGTGTCTATCCAGCAGTTCTCTACTGAAGATGTGGAATGCTCAGCCTGCCATGGAAGACTGACCTGCAGCTGTCATTGCTCAGGCCACTAAATGGGTAGGAACAACAAATGTGTGGTCTTAAGCTGTTCTTCCACAAGCTTTTTTTTTTTTTTTTTTGAGATGAAGTCTTGCTTTGTCACCCAGACTGAAGTGCAATGGTGCAATCTTGGCTCACTGAGACCTCTGCCTCCCAGATTCAAGTGATTCTCATGCCTCGGCCTCCCAAGTAGCTGGGATTACAGACGCGTGTCACCACGCCTGGCTAATTTTTCCGTATCTTTAGTACAGACAGGGCTTCACCATGTTGGCCAGACTGGTCTTGAACTCCTGACCTAAGGTGATCCGCCCGCCTCGGCTTCCCAGAGTGCTGGGATTACAGGCATGAGCCACTGCACCCAGCCCCACAGGCTCTTAAGCAACATGAAAATAAGATTGATGGAAAATAAACTTTAGTTTCTAAAAATAACAACAGAGGCAGGCAGATCTCACCAGGCGGGTGGATCACTTGAGGTTAGGAGTTTGAAACCAGCCTGACCAACATGGTGAAGCCCCATCTCTACTAAAAGTACAAAAAACTAGCTGGGCGTGGTGGCGCGTGCCTGTGGTCCCAGCTACTCGGGAGGCCAAGGCAGGAGAGTCACTTGAACCTGGGAGTCAGAGTTTGCAGTGAGCCAAGATCGCGCCACTGCCCTCCAGCCTGGCAAAAGAGTGAGACTCCATCTCAAAAAAAAAAAAGAAGAGACAAATCCCCCAAAGCTGGAACCTAGCTTTTCACAGTGCCCAGAACATAGTTAGTATTCATGTAATGCTATGATTCCCCACTGGGAAATTTTAGAAGAAACTGCAACTTCAAAACTTAGGTTAAAAAGCAATAGTCTTACTGAGCACAGTGACTCACATCTGTAATCCCAGCACTTTGGGAGGTGGAGGGGAGCAGATCATCTGAGGTCAAGAGTTCGAAACCAGCCTGGCCAACATGGTGAAACACCGTCTCTACTAAAACAAAAAAACAAAACAACAAAAACAAAAACACACAATGAAAATTAGCGTGGTGGTGGGTGCCTGTAATCCCAGCTACTTGAGAGGCTGAGGCAGGAGAATCGCTCGAACCTAGGAGGCGGAGGTTGCAGTGAGCCGAGATTGCATCACTGTCCTGGGCAGCAGAGTGAGACTGCGTTTCAAAAACAAAAACAAAAAAATGACAGTCTTAAACTAATGTGTTTGACTAAGATGGATAACAGGGATTGGATTTACACTTCCATTTTAAACAACTAAAAACTCGACCAAATATATGAAATAAGCCTTTTCAGACATCACATAGTCAGCACAGGGCAATCACGCTTGAGAGAGGAAACAGATGATTGCCCAGCTGGGTTCTAGGAGCGTTTCCAGGCCACAGCAAAGGGAGGTGGGATGTGTGGAGCCTGGTCGTCTCCCTGAGTTGAGGTAGCGTTGGGAGTTTGGGGAGGCCCAGGTGGCTAGCGTTTGCAGGGCAGAGTACTGGGGAGGAGAGAGTTAGACAGAGAGACCCAGAGAGCTGCAGAAGGCTCCCTTCAAGTCTTCAACTGAAGACAAATCAGCAAAGGCTTGTATAGAAACTGTCAGGCCTCTGAGCCCAAGCTAAGCCATCATATCCCCTGTGACCTGCAGGTATACATCTAGATGGCCCGAAGCAACTGAAGATCCACAAAAGAAGTGAAAATAGCCAGGTCCTGCCTTTCCACCATTGTGCTTTGTTCCTGCCCCACCCTCACTGATCAGTTGACCTTATGACAATACACGCTCCCCGCCCTTGCGATCATGTACCTTGTGATATTCCCCACCCTTAAGAAGGTACTTTGTAATATTCTTCCCACCCTTGAGAATGTACTTTGTAAGATCCACCCCCGCCCACAAAAAAATTGCTCCTAACTCCACCGCCTATCCCAAACCTATAAGAACGAATGATAATCCCACCACCTTTTGCTGACTCTCTTTTCGGACTCAGCCTGCCTGCACCCAGGTGATTAAAAAGCTTTATTGCTCACACAAAGCCTGTTTGGTGGTCTCTTCACACTTGAAGCTGGGCGCGGTGGCTCAGGCCTGTAATCCCAGCACTTTGGGAGGCTGAGGTGGGTGGATTACCTGAGGTCAGGAGTTGGAGACCAGCCTGACCAACATGGTAAAACCCCGTCTCTACTAAAAATACAAAAAAATTAGCCAGGGGTGGTGGTGGGCACCTGTAATCTCAGTTACTTGGGACGCTGAGGCAGGAGAATCGCTTGAACCCGGGAGGCGGAGGTTGCGATGAGTTAAGATCAAGCCATTGCACTCCAGCCTGGGCAACAAGAGTGAAAACTCTGTCTCAAAAAAAAAAGAAAGAAAGAAAAGAAAAGAAACCACTTGAAGCTGGAGAAAGAACCCCCTCAAAAGAACCATCCCTAGAGCTCACACAGGGCTGGGGATCATTAGTATTCAGGCAGAGTGGGAAAACCTCATCCTGCCCAGGGCATCCAGTAGAGTACTCAAGAGTTTTTGCCTCAGAAATGGTGAGAAAACTGGCTCTAGATAATAGGTTGCTTTAATTCCACCTAATGAAACCGAAAAGCAAGATTCACAATGAATCAAACTCATTCTGAGAATCTTAACTGTGTGCCAAAACAAGACTCAACAGTAATATTATTATTATTATTATTTTTGAGATGGAGTCTTGCTCTGTCACCCAGGCTGGAGTGTGGTGGCATGATCTCAGCTCACTGCAACCTCCGCCTCCTGGTTTCAAGCCATTCTCCTGGCTCAGCTGCCCCAGTAGCTGGGATTACAGGTATGCACCATATGCTCGGCTAATTTTTGCATTTTTTGGTAGAGACAGGTTTTCACCATGTTGGTCAGGCTGGTCTCGAACTCCTGACCTCAGGTGATCCACCTGCCCTGGCCTCCCAAAGTGCTGGGATTACAGGCGTGAGCCATTGCGCCTGGCCAACTCAATAGTATTTTTAATTTATTTTTTAAAGACAGAGTCTCGCTCTGTCACCCAGGCTGGAGTTCAGTGGCTTGAGCTCGGCTTACTGCAGCCTTGACCTCCTGGGCTCAAGAGATCCTCCTACCTCAGCCTCCAAGTAGCTGGGTAGCTAGAACTCCAGATGCATGCCACCCCACCTAGCTATTTTTTTTTTTTTTTAATTTTGGTAGAGACAGGGTCTCACTATATTGCCCAGTCTGGTCTTGAACTTCTGGGCTCATGCTATCCCCTGCCTTGGCCTCCCAAAGTGCTGAGATTACAGGAGTGAACCACCATGCTGGGCAGTATTTTTTTAAAATACAAGAATATTCAGCACTTGGCCGGGCACGGTGTCTCACGCCTATAATCCCAGCCCTTTGGGAGGCTGAGGTGGGTGGATCACTTGAGGTCAGGAGTTTGAGACCAGCCTGGCCAAAAGGGAGAAACCCCGTCTCTACTAAAAATACAAAAATTAGCCAGATGTGGTGGCACGTGCCTGTAGTCCCCACTACTCAGGAGCTTGAGGCAGAAGAATCGCTTGAACCTGGGAGGCAGAGGTTGCAGTGAGCCAAGACTATGCCACTGTGCTCCAGCCTGGGCAATAGAGGGCGACACCGTCTCAAAAAAAAAAGAATATTGAGCGCTCATCAAGGTAAAACTCACAATACCTGGCATCCTGGCATCCGATCAAAACTTACCTGGTTGCAAAGCAGGAAAATATGACCCACAAGGAGGATAAAAATCAGTCAATCAAAAGAGACAGAAAGCGCGTCAGCCTGCACCTTCCAGAACCTCGTTGAGGTTTGCTTTCTCCTGGTTTCCTCCTCAAACTCCAGCTGCAAATTCAGCAATCCAAGGACGAGTGGATTGTTCTCACCATGACCAGAATTCCCCTGGGATCTGTACTTGGCAGAGGTGCCATCTCCCGAACCCAGACTGGAGTTGATGATCCAGGGAAGGTGCTTCCGGGTCCTGAAGAGGGCTCCTGGACCACCAGCCCCTGAGCCGGCAGCACCACAGCCCCCACTGCGCCTGTCCAGACCTTGTGGGCCCTGGGTGCTCAGGTGTGGGTTTAGTGCAGCACTGCTTGCTGCTCCTGTTACTGCAGCCTCAGCCGCATAGATTCGGCTTGTGTTGGCACCTCTCTGTTTTTGTGTGCGTCTGTTTCCTGGCCGGGTTGATCACTCGGCATGTCCGAATACTGCCTACATAGTCTCGTGGCACATGCATCCTGCCCACGTGTGTGAAACGAAGCAGAGGATGTATTGTGAACACTGGTGGTCTTGGGTTCTTGTGTTGGTGGCATGGTCCCTAGCCCAGTATTTCCCACTGTTGTTATTATTATTATTGAGTTGGGGTTTTGCTCTGTCGCCCAGGCTGGAGTACAGTGGTGCCATCATGGCTCACTGCATCCTCTAAATCCTGGCCTTAAGGGATTCTCCTGGCTCAGGGTCCCTAATAGCTAGGACTACCGCTGGCGCCACTACACCTGGATAATTTTATTTGTTTTTATTTTTATTATTATTTTTTTTTTTTGAGAGAGAGAGTGTCTCACTCTGTTGACCAGGCTGGAGTGCAATGGCACTGCAACCTCTGCCTCCCGGGTTCAAGCGATTCTCCTGCTTCAGCCTCCCGAACAGCTGGGATTACAGGTGCCTGCTACCATGCCTGACTAATTTTTGTGGGGGTTTTTGTTTTTGTTTTAGCAGAGACAGGGTTTCTCCATGTTGGCCAGCCTGGTCTCAAACCCCTGACCTCAAGTGATTCACCCACCTCGGCCTCCCTAAGTGCTGGGATTACAGGCGTGAGCCACTGGGCCCAGCCTATTTTTTTATTTTTTGTAGAGACAGGGTCTTGCTATGTTGCCCAGGTTGGTATTGAACTCCTGAGCCCAGGCATTCCTCCCAACTTGGCTTCCCAAAGTTTTGGGATTACAGGCATCAGCTGCTGTGGGCTGTTATTTTATATTGTCCAAAATTTTAACTTTCCAACTACTCAAAGTTGTTGAATTTTTACTTTTTTTTTTTTTTTTTTGAGACAGTTTCGCTCTTGTTGCCCGGGCTGGAGTGCAATGGCACGATCTTGGCTCACTGCAACCTCCGCCTCCTGGGTTCAAGCGATTCTCCTGTCTCAGCCTCCCGAGTAGCTGGGATTACAGGCATGTGTCACCACGCCGGGCTAATTTTTGTTATTTTTAGTAGAGACGGGGTTTCTCCATGTGGGTCAGGCTGGTCTCAAACTCCCGACCTCAGGTGATCAGCCTGCCTCGGTCTCCTAAAGTGCTGGGATTACAGGCGTGAGCCACCGTGCCTGGCCTGAACTTCTACTTTTATGTAATATCTTCAGTCCTTAGTAAGTATCCTCTACATTTGGGATAAATGTTGTCTTTAGTTTTCAACTACTTTTTCTTTGGCTTATGCTCTCTCTCTCTCTCTCTCTCTCTGTGTGTGTGTGTGTGTTTGTGTGTGTGTGTGTATTCATGTTTTCTTAATCCATCTGAATTGTTGCATCGGTTTTCCACGCGAATTTCCAGTTACCTCCGCAGTATTCGTTTCAGAATGCTTCCTTTTTGTGCTACTTTTTGATATCTATTTTCTCATATAGTAAACATCGGTTTCTGGTAAAACACACACACACACACACACACACACACACACTCAGATATAACACGAATTATAACACAAATGATGGCTGGGCGCGGTGGCTCTTGTCCGTAATCCCAGCACTTTGGGAGGCCGAGGCAGGTGGATCATGAGGTCAGGAGTTCAAGACCAGCCTGGCCAATATGGTGAAACCCTGTGTCTACTAAAAATATAAAAAATTAGCTGGGTGTAGTGGTGCGCACCTGTAGTCCCAGCTACTCGGGAAGCTGAGGCAGGAGAATTGCTTGAACCCAGGAGGTGGAGGTTGCAGTGAGCCGAGATCGCACCACTGCACTTCAGCCTGGGCAACAGAGCAAGACTCCATTTCAAAAATGAAAAAAAAAAAGGAAAGAAAGAAAGAACGCAAATGATAAAATCAGCAGAAAAAGACAATAAACAGATATTATATTACATATGGTCAAGAAGATAGAAAAAAACCATAGGCATTAGAGGAAAACATGAATGTTGTAAAAAAAAAAAAAAAGGTCAAATAGAACTTTTAGGGATATAGCCTGGCGTGGGTGGTGCATGCCTGTAGTCCGAGCTACTTGGGAGGCTAGGCGGGAGAACTGCTTGAACCTAGGAGGTGGAGGTTACAATGAGCCGAGATCATGCCACTGCTCCAGCCTGGGCAACAGAGTGAGACTCTGTCTCAAAAAAAGGAACTTTCAGAGATAAAAAATATGTGTAAGATAATGAGAGGTCGGGCGCGGTGGCTCATGCCTGTAATCCCAGAACTTTGGGAGGCCGAGGTGGGCGGATCATACCATCCTGGCTCACACGGTGAAACCCCGTCTCTACTAAAAATACAAAAAATTAGCCGGGCATGGTGGCAGGCTCCTGTAGTCCCAGCTACTTGGGAGGCTGAGGCAGGAGAATGGCATGAACCCGGGAGGCGGAGCTTGCAGTGAGCTGAGATTGCGCCACTGCACTCCAGCCTGGGTGACGAAGGGAGACTCCATCTCAATAAAAAAAAAAAAGATAATGAGAAATACACTGAATGGGATTAACAGCAAATTACATAACAAACAAAAGAAGATTTGTGAACAATAGGCACATAGTAATAGAAGTTACCAAAAATGAGCCGGGTGCGGTGGCTCACGCCTGTAATCCCAGCACTTTGGGAGGCCGAGGGGGGCGGGTCACGAGGTCAGGAGATCGAGACCATCCCGGCTAACACGGTGAAACTCTGTCTCTACTAAAAAATACAAAAAAATTAGCTGGGCGTGGTGGCGGCTGCCTGTAGTCCCAGCTACTCTGCAGGCTGAGGCAGGAGAATGGCGTGAACCCAGTGAGCCCAGATGGCGCCACTGCACTCCAGCCTGGGCGACAGAGTGAGACTCCGTCTTGGGAAAAAAACAAAACAAACAAACAAACAAAAAAGCAGTTATCAAAAATGAAACATTGAGGAAAAAAAGACTGAAAAAAATAGAGTATCAGTGAGCTATGGGACAAATCAAATATCCTAATGTATGTGGAGCTGGAATCTCTTAGGAGAGGAGGTAAAAGAGGGAACAGGAAAATATTTTAATATTTTAAATAATAATGGCTTCAAATGTTCTACATTTAATGGAAACCATATGTCCACAGATCCAAGAAAATCAAAGAACCGCAGACAAAAGAAACATGAAACTGTATTATATTTTACTGTATAATATATATACTGTCTATTATAATCAGATTGCTTAAAATCAGGAATAAAGAGAAAATCTTAAAAGTAATCAGAGAACAAGATATTGCATAGAGAGGAAAAAATATAAAAATGACAGCTGACTTCTTGTTAGAAGAAAAAAATAAAGCAAGCCAGAAGACATTGGGGCAACATCTTTAAACTACTAAAAGAAAAAAACTTCTGTCAGGCACGGTGGCTCACGCCTGTAATCCCAGCACTTTGGGAAGCCAAGGAGGCAGATCATCTGAGGTCAGGAGTTCGAGACCAGCCTGACCAACATGGAGAAATCCCATCTCTACTAAAAATAAAAAATTAGCTGGGCGTGGTGGCGCATGCCTGTAATCCTGGCTACTCGGGAGGCTGAGGCAGGAGAATCACTTGAACCCAGGAGGCAGAGGTTGCAGTGAGCCGAAATGGTGCAATTGCACTCCAGTCTGGGCAACAAGAGTGAAACTCTGTCTCAAAAAGAAAAAAAAAAAGAGAAAAAGAAAACTTCTAAAAAAAAAAAAAAATGAGAGGCCGAGTGTGGTGGCTTACGCCTATAATCCCAGCACTTTGGGAATCCAAGGCAGGAGGATTGCTTGAGCCCAGGAGTTCGAAACCAGTCTGGGGAACATGGAGAAACCCTGTCTGAAAAACACATACAAAAATTAGCCAGGTGTGGTCTAGCGCACACCTGTAGTCCTAGCTACTGGGGACGCTGAATTGGGATGATTGCTTGAGCCCAGGAGTTTCAGGCTGCAGTGAGCTGTGATCATACTCCAGCCTCGATGACCATGAGATCCTGCCTCAAAACAAACAAACAAAAAAACAGAGGATATTTTTTGTCCTTTGGTTAGGGAAAGATATTTTGAGATATTTTAGACACTACATCAAAAGCATGCTCCATATGAGAAAGAACCTGATAAATGAGATTTCATCAGAATTAAAATCTTCTACTCCTCAAAAGACACTGTTAAGGAAATGAAAAGACAATTCGCAGGCTGGGAGAAAATATTTGCAAATCACCTAGATGATAAAGAACTTGTATCCAGACTATATAAACCTCCCAAAACTCAATAATGAGAAACCAATAACCCAACTTTAAAAAATGGGCATAAAAACCTGGCAAGATGGCTCAAGCCTTAAGCCCAGCTACTCAGGAAGCTGAGATGAGAGGATTACTTCAGGCCGGGAGTTCCAGACCAACCTGGGCAACATAGTGAGACCTCGTCTCTTAAAAAAAAAAAAAAATGGGCCAGGCGCGGTGGCTCACGCTTGTAATCCCAGCACTTTGGGAGGCCGAGGCGGGTGGATCACGAGGTCAGGAGATCGAGACCACGGTGAAACCCCGTCTCTACTAAAAATACAAAAAATTAGCCGGGCGTGGTGGCGGGCGCCTGTAGTCCCAGCTACTCGGAGAGGCTGAGGCAGGAGAATGGCGTGAACCCGGGAGGCGGAGCTTGCAGTGAGCCGAGATTGCGCCACTGCACTCCAGCCTGGGCGACAGAGTGAGACTCCGTCTCAAAAAAAAAAAAAAAAAAAAAAAAAAAAAAAATGATGGGGGATGAAGGGCCGGGTGTGGTGGCTCACACCTGTAATTCCAGCACTTTCAGAATCTAGGAGGGCAGATCACCTGAGGTCAGGAGTTCAAGACCAGCCCGGCCAACAGGGTGAAACCCTGTCTCTACTAAAAATACAAAAATTAGCCAGGTGTGGCGGCAGGCACCTGTAACCCCAGCTACTCGAGAGGCTGAGACGAGGGCATTGATCACTTGCGGTCAGGAGTTCGAGACCAGCCTGACCAACATGGTGAGACTGTATCTCTACTAAAAATAGAAAAAAAATATAAAAATTAGACGGGCATGGTGGCGCGTGCCTGTAATCTCAGCTATTCGGGAGACTGAAGCAGAAGAATCAGAATCGTTTGAACTCAGGAGGCAGAGGTTGCAGTGAGCTGAGATCGCGCCACTGAACTCCAGCCTGGGCAACAAAGCAAGACTCCATCTCAAAAAAAAAAAAAAAAAAAAAAGAAGGCAAAATATTTAACAAAAGGAGGCAAAAGATTTAAACAGACATTTCACCAAAGATGATATGTGAATAGCAAATAAGCACATGAAAACACATTGACCATCATTAGTCATTAGGGAAATGCAAATTAAAACCACAATAAGATGCTTCTGCACACATAATAGATCATCTGAAATGAAATTGTATTAGTGAGGATGAGGATATGTAGGAACTAAAACAATCACACATGGCAATTTACTGTAAAATGGTACAATAACTTCAATAACTTTGGAAAACTGTTTGGCCATTTCTTTACTTTTTCTTCTTCTTCCTCTTCTTTTTTTTTTTTTTTTTTTTTTTTTGAGACAGTCTCACTCTGTTGTCCAGGCTGGAGTGCACTGGTGCGATCTCAGCTCACATAGCCTTGACCTCCCAGGCTTCAGGCAAGAGCTCAGACAATCCTCTCACCTCAACCTCCTGAGTAGCTGGGACCACAGGCATGCGCCACCACACCCAGCTAATTCTTTTGTATTTTTAGTAAAGACCAGGATTTGCTACGATGTCTCACAGATTCAAGCGATTCTTGAGCCTCAGCCTCCCAAGTAGCTGCATTTACAGGTGTGCACCACCATGCCACCACGCCTGGCCCTGGCTCTGCAATTTCTTAAAGAGTTTAATATGGGCAGGCGCAGTAGCTCATGCCTGTAATCCCGGCACTTTGGGAGGCCAAGGTGGTAGGGTTGCTTCAGCCCAGGAGTTGGAGACCAGCCTGGGCAACATAGTGAAACCCTGTCTTTACTAAAAATACAAAAAATCAGCAGCATGCAGTGGCAAGCGCCTGTAGTCCTGGCTACACAAGAGACTGAGGTGGGAAGATTTGCTTAAACCCGGGAAGTCAAGGCTGCAGTGAGCAGAGATCATGCCATAGCACTCCAGCCTGGGCAACAGAGAGAGATCTTGCCTCAAAAAGAAAAAAAAAGAAAAAAGAAAAGAAAAAAGAAAAGATCTTAACATAGATGTGCCAGATGAACCACTTTTTCACCACTACATGATAAAAATCAAAGCAGATGCTTACATATAAACATTGTCCACAAATATACATGGAAGCTTTTTAGGGGGAAAATATTTATTTTTCCTATTTATTTATTTTATTTTTTTTGAGACAGAGTCTTGCTCTGTCACCCAGGCTGGAGTGCAGTGGCACGATCTCGGCTCACTGCAAGCTCTGCCTCCCAGAGTCACGCCATTCTCCTGCCTCAGCCTCTCCGAGTAGCTGGGACTACAGGCGCCCACCACCACGTCCGGCTAATTTTTTGTGTTTTTAGTAGAGACGAGGTTTCACCGTGGTCTGGATCTCCTGACCTCGTGATCCGCCCGCCTCGGCCTCCCAAAGTGCTGGGATTACAAGCGTGAGCCACCGCGCCCGGCTTTTCCTATTTATTTTTAAATTGACAAATTAACGTGTATATATATATATATATTTATATTGTACAACAGGATGTTTTTAAAATATGCATACATTGTGGAATGGTTATTAACCATTAGCAAATTCATTACCTCACATACTTATTATTTATTTGTGGTGATATGGTATAATATGAAATATATTTGGTCTTTGTGCCAGTTCCTCTCACCCTGTCACAGAAAAATTTCTAAAACCCTTGGAATTTTCTGAGTGACAGGAGTGCATTTTGAAATTCACAATGAGCCTTTTTTGTGAATTATTTTATTTTAATTTTTTATTTCAATAGGTTTTTGGGAAACAAGTGGTGTTAGCTATCTTTTTTTATTATTATTACACTTTAAGTTCTGGGATACAGGCAGGTTCAGAACGGCAGGTTTGTTACATAGGTATACACATGCCATGGTGGTTTGCTGCACCCGTCAACCAGCCATCTACATTAGGTATTTCTCCTAATGCTATCCCTCCCCTAGCCCCCCACCCGCTGACAGGCCCCCGTGTGTGATGTTCCCCTCCCTGTGTCCATGTGATCTCACTGCTCAACTCCCACTTATGAGTGAGAACATGTGGTGTTTGGTATTTTGCTCCTGTGTTTGCTGAGAATGATGGTTTCCAGTTTCATCCATGTCCCTGCAAAGGACATGAACTCATCCTTTTTTATGGCTACATAGTATTCCATGGTATATATGTGCCACATTTTCTTTATCCAGTCTCTCATTGATGCGCATTTTGTTTTGTTTTGTTTTGTTTGTTTTGTTTTGTTTTGTTTTGAGATGGAGTCTCGCTCTGTCACCCAGGCTGGAGTGTAGTGGCATGATCTCAGCTCACTGCAACCTCTGCCTCCTGGGTTCAAGTGATTCTCCTGCCTCAGCCTCCTGAGTAGCTGGGATTACAGGGGCCCACCACCACACCTGGCTAATTTTTTGTATTTTTAGTAGAGACACGGTCTCACCATGTTGGCCAGGCTGATCTCGAACTCCTGACCTCAGATGATCCACTCACCTCAGTCTCCCAAAGTGCTGGGATTACAGGTGTGAACCACTGTGCTCCGTCTCTTTTTTTTTTTCTTTTGAGACAGAGTCTAGCTCTGTTGCCCAGGCTGAAGTGCAGTGGTGCCATCTCGGCTCACTGCAACCTCCACCTCCTGGGTCCAAGCGATTCTCCCACCTCAGCCTTAGGCTGGCCTCTAACTCCTGAGCTCAAAGTGCTGGGACTACAGGGGTGAGCCACCTTGCCGGCCAAGCCCCTTTTGATCACACTTGAGTTTACAATAATGAGGTGGGTCAGGGTGGGGCCCCTAGATAGCCTCAAGATAGAGCTGGCCACCAGAAAGACCAAGTGATTAGAGGATTGGAACTTTCAGCTCCACTGACTGACATCTGGGAAGAGGTGGGTGGAGTTGGAGACTAGGCCTTATAAAAACTCTTATTTTTTGTTGTTGTTTTTTTGAGACAGGCTTGCTCTGTTGCCCAGGTTGGAGTGCAATGGCGTGATCTCGGCTCACTGCAACCTCTGCTTCCCGGGTTCAAGCGATTCTCCTGCTTCAGCCTTCCGAGTAGCTGGGATTACAGGTATCTGCCATCATGCCCAGCTAATTTTTGTGTTTTTGTAGAGACAGGGTTTCACCATGTTATCCAGGCTGGTCTTGAACTCCTGAACTCAGGTGATTCGCCTGCCTCAGCCTCCCAAAGTGCTGGGATTGCAGGCATGAGCCACCGCGCCCGGCCATGTTTTTAAATTAATAAAAATTTTAGGGACCCGGTACAGTGACTCACGCCTGTAATCCCAGCAAGTTGGGAGGATGAGGTGGGTGGATCACTTGAGGTCAGGAGTTTGAGACCAGCCTGGCCAACATGGTGAAACTCTGTCTCTATTAAAAATACAAAAATTACCCAGGTGTAGTGGTGCCTGCCTGTCATCCCAGCTACTAAGGAGGCTGAGGAAGAATTGCTTGAACCCGGGAGGCAGAAGTTGCAGTGAGCTGAGATGGCACCACTGCATTCCAGTTTGGGCAACAGAGCAAGATTCCATCTCAAAAAAAAAAAAAAAAAAAAATTTTTTTTAATTAAAATAAAGTGGTTTTTTTGTAGAGATGAGGGTCTCAGTATATGCCCAGGCTGGTCTTGAACTACTGTGCTCAAGTGATCCTCCTACATGAGCCTCTCAAAGTGTTCAGGTTACAGGCATGAGCCACCGCTCCTGGCCAAAGCCTCATAAAACCTGTTGAACAACACCTGATGGGCCCGGTGCGGTGGCTCACACCTGTAATCCCAGCTCACGCCTGTAATCCCAGCACTATGGGAGGTTGAGGCGGGAGGATCACCTGAGGTCAAGAGTTAGAGACCAGCCTGGCCAACACGGTGAAGCCCCATCTCTAATAAAAATACAAAAATTAGCTCGGCATAGTGGTGCACCTCTGCAATCCCTGCTACTTGGGAGGCTGAGGCAGGAGAATCGCTTGAACCCCGGAGGCAGAGGTTGCAGTGAGCCGAGATTGCACCATTGCACACCAGCCTGGGCAACAGAGTGAGACTCCATCTCAAAGAAAAAAAAAAAAGCCGGGCACGGTGGCTGATGCCTGTAATCCCAGCACTTTGGGAGGCCGAGGCAGGTGGAATGCTTGAGGTCAGGAGTTCAAGACCAGCCTGACCAACATGGTGAAACCCCATCTCTACTAAAAATATAAAAATTAGCTGGGTGTGGTGGTGGGTGCCTGTAATCCCAGCTACTCTGGAGGCTGAGGCAGGAGAATCGCTTGAACCTGGGAGGTGGAGGTGGTAGTAAGCAGAGATCGTGCCATTGCACTCCAGCCTGGGTGACAGAGCGAGACTCCGTCTCACAAAAACAAGCAAAAAAACTAAAAAAAAAAAAAAAGGACTTGATGAGCTGAGTAAAAGCATCCATGGCCAGGAGAGTGGCACACTCCATCTCCATGAAGACAGAAGCTCCTATCTTGATGACCTACCCTTTCAGACCTCACCCCATGTACTTCATCTGGTGGTTCATCTGTGTCCTATTTATTTATTCATTTATTTTTTGTTGATACAAATTTGATATACATATTTTGGAGGGCACATGTAATAATTTGATACATTCATATAATCAAATCAGGGTAATTGGAATGTCCATCACCTGAAATACTTATCTTTTCTTTATGTTGGAATATTCAAATTTTTTTTCTAGCTAATTTGGAATGTACCATCAATTAATGATAACTATAATCACCCTACTGATCTATTGAACACTAAGTGGTCTTACTTCTTGTATCAAAATATATTTGTACTCATTAATCAACCTCTCTTCATCACTCCCTTCCTCCCATCTGTGTCTTTTTTTTTTTTTTGAGACGGAGTTTTGCTCTTGTTGCCCAGGCTGGAGTGCAATGGTGCAATCTCGGCTCACCGAAACTGCTGCCTCCCAGGTTCAAGTGATTCTCCTGACTCAGCCTCCCAAGTAGCTGGAGTTACAGGCATGCACCACTATGCCTGGCTAATTTTGTATTTCTAGTAGATACAGGGTTTCTCCATGTTGGTCAGGCTGGTCTCGAACTCCCGACCTCAGGTGATCTGCCCGCCTCAGCCTCCCAAAGTGCTGGAATTACAGGGGTGAGCCACCGAGTCTGGCCATCTGTGTCTTATATAATGTCCTTTTTGTTTGTTTGTTTGAGACAGAGTCTCGCACTGTTCCCAGGCTGGAGTGCAGTGGTGCAATCTTGGCTCACTGCAACCTCTGTCTCCCAGGTTCAAGTGATTCTCATGCCTCAACCTCCCAAGTAGGGGCCTGCCACCACGCCCAGCTAATTTTTTTTTTTTTTTTTTGAGATAGAGTCTCACTCTGTCTGGCCCAGGCTGCAGCACAGTGGTGCGAATCTCGGCTCACTGCAGTTTTCCCCTCCCGTGTTCAAATGATTCTCCTATCTCAGCCTCCTGAGTAGGTGGGACTACAGGCGTCTGCCAGCACACCCAGCTAATTTTATATTTTTAGTAGAGATGGAGTTTCACCATTGTTGGCCAGGCTGGTCTCGAACTCCTCAGGTGATCCACCCTCCTGGGCCTCCCAAAGTGCTGGGATTACAGGCACGAGCCACTGTGCCTGGCCTAGTTTTTGTATTTTTGTATTTTTGTTTTTTTTTTTGAGATGGAGTCTCGCTCTGTCACCCAGGCTGGAATGCAGTGGCGCGATCTCGGCTCACTGCAAGCTCTGCCTCCTGGGTTCATGTCATTCTCCTGCTTCAGCCTCCCAAGTAGCTGGGACTACAGGCACCCGCCACCACGCCCGGCTAATTTTTTGTATTTTGTTTAGTAGAGACGAGGTTTCACCATGTTAGCCAGGCTGGTCTCGATCTCCTACCTCAGATGATCCTCCTGCCTCAGCCTCCCAAAGCGCTCCCAGCCTTCTCTATAATTTATAACAGCACAAGACTAGAAACAACCCAAATGTCCATTAATAAGGAACTGGTTCAATAAACTAGAGTATATCCACACTATGCAGCTGTAAAATAGAAAATGCAGCTGTGAATGTGAGAAAAAAACTTTATATGCTACCATAGAGTGGTGTCTAGAATATGTTGCTAAGTGAGAGAAAAGAAAGAATAAAATGCAAAGCAATGAATACTGTATATTATTTGTTACCTAAGACAGTATTTCCTAGCTCTATCCATTGAAAAACACTAGAAAAACAACCAATGCAATAGCAATGAGTGCTTTTCATAACCAGAGTGTGGTCTCTAATGCCACTTTCCACTGAAAGGAACCAGAGTCCTTAAAGAAATGGCTTAATCTATGTTGGGGCAGAAAATGTACAAGGTGAACCTGGAATTATTATTTTTTAATTGAAAGCAAGTTTATTAAGAAAGTAAAGGAACAAAGAATGGCTATTCCATAGGCTGAGCAGCTTGAATCTGGAATTTTTATTTATTTTATTAGAAATGAGGTTAGGCCGGGCGCGGTGGCTCACGTCTGTAATCCTAGCATTTTGGGAGGCCAAGGCAGGCAGATCACGAGGTCAGGAGTTTGAGACCAGCCTGGCCAATGTGGCAAAACCCCGTCTCTACCAAAAATACAAAAAAACTAGCTAGGAGTGGTGGCAGGCGCCTATAATCCCAGCTACTTGGGAGGGAGGCTGAGGCAAGAGAATCGCTTGAACCCAGAAGTCGGAGGTTGCAGTGAGCCGAGTTTGTGCCACTGCGCTCCAATCTTGGGCGACAGAGCAGGACTCTGTCTCAAAAAAAAAAAGAGAGATGAGGTCTTGTTATGTTGCCCCGGCTGGTCTCGTACCCCTGCCCTTAAGGGATCCTCCTTCCTGAGTCACCTAGCTGGGATTATAGGCACAATCCACCAAGCTCCGTCTGAACCCGGAATATTTTATCATACCAGAATGTAAGAAAGCTGTCAGACATTGCTGGAATTATTTCACAAAAACATCAATGCCAAATTGAAAGAGCTCTCATTGCCACAATGAACCATTTGAGTACCAAAAAATCATTATTAAAACAAATTGAAACATTAGCTGTAGTAAAACTCATGTGCAGGTAAAAATACTAAAAAAAATTAGTTACCTTTGGAGACACTTGGGACTCCACCTTATTCTGAAAACAAGGAAATAAAGACTCAATCATTTTCCTGCTTTTCTTGTACAAATTATTTCTATTTATTTTTTGAGACAGTGTCTTTCTCTGTTGCCCAAGCTGGAGTGCAGTGGCTTGATGATGGTTTACCACAGCCTTGACCTCCCCGTCTCAAGTGATCCTACCACCTCAGCTTCCTGAGTAGCAGGGACCATATGTGTGAGCCACCACACTCAACGAATTTTAAAATTTTTTGTAGAGATGGGGTCTCCCTATGTTGCCCAGGGTGGTACAAATTATTTTTGGCCAGGCATGATGGCTCACACCTGTAATCCCAGCATTTGGGGAGGCCGAGGCGGGTGGGTTGCTTGAGCTCAGGAGTTCAAGACCAGCCTGAGCAACATAGTGAAATCGTCTCTACCAAAAATACAAAAGATCAGCTGGGCATGGGTGGCCTTTGCTTGCAGTCCCAGCTACTTAGTAGGCTGAGATGGGAGGATCACTTGAACCTGGGAGGCGGAAGTGAGCCAAGATCACCCCACTGCACTCCAGGCTGGGTGACAGAGTGAGACCCCCATCTTAGAAAATTATTATTATTATTTTTTGAGATGGAGTTTTCACTCTTGTTGCCCAGGCTGGAGGGCAATGGTGCAATCTTGGCTCAATGCAACCTCCGCCTCCCAGGTTCAAGCAATTCTCCTGCCTCAGCCTCCCAAGTAGCTGGAATTACAGACATATGCCACCACACCCAGCTAATTTTTTTTTTAAATTTAGTAGAAACAGGATTTCATCATGTTGGTCAGACTGTTCTCAAACTCCTGACCTCAGGTGATCCACCGGCCTCGGCCTCCCAAAATGCTGGATTACAGGTGTGATCCACTGCACCTGGCTGAAAATGATTTTTTAGGGTAATAAAATAATTGATCAAGAAACATTCTCCTTTACATAAGATTACAGGCTGGGATTACAGGCATGCCACCACGCCTGGCTAATTTTGTATTTTTAGTAAAGACGGGGTTTCTCCCTGTTGGTCAGGTTGGTCTTGAACTCCCTACCTCAGGTGATGCACCCTCCTCAGCTTCCCAAAGTGCTGGGATTACAGGCGTGAGTCACCACACCCGGCCAGGAACATGTTAAATGACAACATGACTCAAGGTAATGTGTAGACCTTGTTTTGATCCTTATTCAAGCAAATCAACTGTTAAGAGACAGAGGTATTTGAACTGGATAATTCATAATATTAGAAATATATATATCTATTTTGAGATGGAGTCTCACTCTGTCACCCAGGCTGGAGTGCACTGGCTCAATCTCAGCTCACTGCAACCTCCATTTCCTGGGTTCAAGTGATTTTCCTGCCTCAGCCTTTCAAGCAGGGAGAGAATGCCTTAGTAAATATCTTTGTACATATATAATTATTAATGTCTGAAAGTAGTTTTGTAGAGTATTCTAAGAAATGGATTTGCACAGTAAGTAGAGCAGGCACTTACAAATATATATACTGTACATACAAATGCTTCTTTTCTTTTTTCTTTTTTTTGGTTGTTTGTTTGGTCTTTTTAGAGACAGGCTCTCACTCTCTCACCCAGGCTAGAGAGTAGTGGTGTGAACATGACTCACAGCAGCCTTGACTTTCCAGGCTTAAGAGATTCTCCCACCTACCTCAGCCTCCTGAGTAGCTGGAACTACAGGCACGTGCTACCACACCCAGCTAATTTTTTCTGTTTTTTTTGTAGAAACAGGGTCTCACTATGTTGCCCAGGCTGGTCTTCAACTCCAACCCCTCCTGCTTCAGCCTCCCAAAGTGCTGGGATTACAGGCGTGAGCCATTGCGCCTGGCATTCACTGTTTACGTAAGCAGGGTCGTATTATAAATATATATATATATTGTTCTCCAACTTTGCTTTTTCACTTCATGTGGCGTAGCTATCTTTCCAGGATATAATATATAGGGGACCACTGTATTCTTTTTAGAAGTTGCACAGTATTCCACAGGATAAACTGATATACCATTTTTTAAATACAAGTTTTATTTTAATCTTCATTTTTTAACACATTTTATCATGGAAATTTTCAAACAAGAACAAAAATAGAAGGAATCCTATGATGAACAACCATATACCCATCACCCAGCTTTAACAATTATCATCACGTAGTCAATCTTATTTCATATATACCCTCCCACTCTCCTTTCTCCTCCCCTTTTGCTGGATTGTTTTTCTTTAAAGTCTTAGATAAGGCCGGGCACCATGGCTCACGCATGTAAGCCCAGCACTTTGAGAGGCTGAGGCGGGTGGATCACTTCAGGTCAGGAGTTCGAGTCCAGCCTGGCCAACATGGTGAAACCCCGTCTCTACTAAAAATACAAAAATTAGCTAGGCATGGTGGGGGGCGCCTGTAATCCCAGCTACTTGGGAGGCTGAGGCAGGAGAATCACTTGAACCCAGGAGGCAAAGGTCACAGTGAGCCAAGATCATGCCACTGCACTCCAGCCTGTATGACAGAGCGAGACTTCAGTCCCCCCCAAAAAACAATTAAAATAAAAAATAAAATAGTGGCCGAGTGTGGTGACTCACGCTTGTAATCCCAGCACTTTGGGAGGCCAACATGGCGAAACCCTGTTTCTACGAAATATACAAAAATTAGCTGGACGTGGTGGCAGGCACCTGTAATCCCAGCTACTTGGGAGGCTGAGGCACGAGAATTGCTGGAACTCGAGGGGCAGAACTCGTGAGTCAGAGATCTTGCCACTGCACTGCAGCCTGGGCAAGAGAGCGAGACTCCGTTTCTCCGTTCCAAAAAAAAAAAAAAAAAAAAGCTGGCCGGGTGAGGTGGCTCACGCCTGAAATCCCAGCACTTTGGGAGGCGGAGACAGGCGGATCACCCGAGGTCAGTTTGAGCCCAGCCTGGAGAACACAGCAAAACCCCATCTCTCCTAAAATACAAAAATTAGTCGGGTGTGGTGGCATGCACCTGTAGTCCTTGCTACTCGGGAGGCTGAGGCAGGAGAATTGCTTGAGCCTGGGAGGCGGAGGTTGCATCCAGCAGAGATCACGCCACTGCACTCAAGCCTGGACAACACAGCAAGACTCCGTCTCCACAAAAAAAGAAAAAAAAAAGGCATAACAAATTTAATGACTCAAAGCTTTATGTGACACAGGAGCTCTCAGAAAGGAACAGTTAAATTATAACATGTCCATATTATGCGTTAGTATGTGTCCACAACTAACGCATAATATGGACATGTTATAATTTAACTGTTCATTCCTCTCGATAGACACTGAAATCGTCTCTATAATTTTCCTGTAAGAAATAATGCCTTGGGGTGGAGGTGGGGGGTCTTCCTTTCTGAGGCTATCATTTGTATTCCTCACTTCTTAAATTTGTTTGATATGTTGAGGCTAAAAAAAAAAGATTACCGGTCTTCAGAACGCCCCAATGCCCGCAGGGTGCTGGGGTGCCTCCGTTTGTCAAGGTGTATTCCCATGCTCGCTCCCAAATATTCGAATTAAGGCTTCTGTAGTTCTTACAAGTCACCCGCTTTCTTTCAGGAGGAATGTTAAAGATTAAGAGCGGCAAGAAGTCAGAGTCGGCCCACCCTCCGAACTCCCTTAGGGCGATGTCCTTGCTCATTTGGAGACGGATTCAGTCCCCTTTTGGCCCCCAAGTTACATAAAGATGAGGACTTTGGAGATGTTTCCTCAGGAAGGACAGAGCTGAAAAACAAAGTTCCGTAAGTCTGGCCGGTAGCTACATCTTTCCTTCCTAACAAAGAGTAAGCCGCAATTCACTTTCTCTGGCACCTAAACTTGGGGTAACAATTAACTGCGATCCGAAGCCTTCAGGCAAGTAAAAAATTCCTGAAGTGATTACGCCTGTTTGGAGGCTTGCAGGGCACTAGGGGATGGGGAAAGGTGAATCGAGGTGCTCTCTGGCTTATTCCCAGCCGGCTAACCCGCCATATCTTACACAGCTAAGGGCTGCCGACGCCATTTTGCAGGGTGGGCTGCGCAGACTCTTGGCGGGAGGCCGGCACGCTTGAGCGGGAGAGGACGTGGAAATGTTGGAGGTGGGGAGCGCGCGCTACGACTGGAAAGCACGCGTGCGCACAGGCGACAGCAGCGGAGGGGTGGGGCCAGTGTACGAGTGCGCGTGCTCGGTGGGAGCCCGCGGAGTACCTGGAAGGAGGTGGGGGGGCGAGGTAGAAAGGAGTAGGGTTGAAAAGCGCTTGCGCAGGAGGCTACGGTACGGGGGTGGGAGGGCTTCGGCGCACGCGCGCGGAGGCGGGACTTGGGAAGCGCTCGCGAGATCTTCAGGGGCTATATATAAGCGCGGGGAGCCTGCGTCCTTTCCCTGGTGTGATTCCGTCCTGCGCGGCTGTTATTTGGAGCAGCGTTCGTTTATCTCCGTCCGCCTTCTCTCCTACCTAAGTGCGTGCCGCCACCCGATGGAAGATTCGATGGACATGGACATGAGCCCCCTGAGGCCCCAGAACTATCTTTTCGGTAACTGCTGGGGGGGAGCTGGAGCGAGGCCGAGCGGGGCCTGGTGGCGGTGAGGGTGGGGGTGAGGGGCGGGAATCCGGCTGCAGCCGGGTCTGGTGGATACCGCCAGACAGACTGGAGGCCTGAGCGGGTGGGAAGAGCTGCCCGAGCCCTGGACCTGGAGGGATTGGAGCCGCGGGGGGAGCCGGTGGCGTGAAGGGGGAGGAGACGAGCGGCCTGAAGCGTCTGGGGCGTGAGCGGTCCGAGGCGTAGGGCCTGAGGTAAAGCGGAACCGGCCGCCTGGAAGTTCGGCCGTTGCCGGGGATACGCCGCGGAGCTCCAGGCGTGGTTTATTTTCTAACGGCGTTCATTCGTAGGCTTCTGATGCCAGGCCCCGGGTTGGTGGTCCCGGAGGCTGGGTTTACCGGGAAGCACGGGCCTGCTTGTTGGAGGGGATAGATGCACAGTTTGGCTTATTCTGGCCACAGAGTCTAGAAGTTGCCGGACCTAGACTTCACTCGCGTGCTTCGGCCAGTTACTGGGGGTGGGGAGGCGCGGCGCGGCGTGTGGAGGCCGCAACCGCTGGGAGCACGTGGTTGCCACGTGGTTGGGGGAGGGAGGGGGGTGTGGGCGCTACATCCGGGACTCACCGGCGTGTTGCCACTCCCGAGCCAGGGATGCTGTGGCTCTGTTGAAGTGGGAAGTGTTAAGAGGCTGGTAGCACTAGGATTCTGGAGTTCTTTGTTCAGTGCTCACAGCATCTACTGTGATGGCAGCTTTCATTTTTTTGAGCCCCTTTTCTGTCTCACTGCGGTAGGTGGAGCTAGCCTCACTTTGCAGATGAGGATACTGGTGCCCAGAGATAAACTCACTTAACGAAGGTTGTACTTATAGGTAAAGAGACTAAATCTAAACCAAGACGCTTGACTCCGTAGCTGCTGCTTCGTGAATATTAATGAGGCTTCGTTTTAGGGGGACGTCTTCGCATGCCGCCGTTGGTGCGGCATTGACCAAACCGCTTTTCTAAATACAAGAAACACGTAGAGTGTTCGGTTTGAGTCAGATCAAGACCTAAGACTATTGGCAGAATTTTTGGAGCACCACCCCCCCCCCCTCGACTTGAGGTAGCCCTGCCCCAAAAAGGAGAGTCCCACTTGGGTTTTTGATCTCAGTAGGATTAATTGCAGAAACCTAATCTTTGTACTATTCAGACTTTGAAGTAAGTGCAAATCCTACCGTGAATTTTATTTTGTTCATTATCCGTGCTGAGATTTGTTAATTAAACCTCTGTTCACATTTAAGCATGTGTATGTATTGGTAACGGTTAGATGACAGTTAAACGGAATCATTTAAAATTTTTATTCTGACAGTGTTTTGAAGAATTTTGCCCATTCATGGAGTGGGAGTAGACACATGTATTTAAAACATTAAGGCTTTAGTTCCTAGCTGAGAATTCAATTCCGATAAGTTTATATGAGTACTTTTTGATAACTATTGGAAACAACCCTCATCTTAAACATAATTTCTGAATATAGTTTGAGGCGTATGTCACTTTCTGTTGCTTTAGAGAGTGGAGTGTTGATCCCTGTAGCAAGCTTCGGTTCTTTTACTTTTATCATTTTTCTTTTGTAATAGTAAGCTATTCATGTTTGTAACCGTTCTCATTTCGAAATTGCCATTTGGGAATTTAGGTAGGTAAATCAGCTGTTTTAAATAGAGGGAAACTTAACATTGGACATTACATTTGGTTTCAGATAATTGTTTCAGGTTGAGATTTACTAAACTGTTGAGCTTGTTTATGCAGAATAACAGTACCTATCAGCGTAGTTAGAGATGAAATATGATGAGAAAATGGAATTATAGTCTTCTATGGGTGTTTGCAGAGGTTTCTGTTAAAGAAATCTAGGAATTGATCATTCTGCTTTGCCGTCTGGTAGCTAAAATAGTGAAAAACTTGTTCCAAAGTTAGACCTGACCTTTTTGGTTACCCACACTTAAGTTTCAGTGTTATTTTTCTCCTTGTTAGAGTTGCTTTTTTCTTCATTTACAGGTTGTGAACTAAAGGCCGACAAAGATTATCACTTTAAGGTGGATAATGATGAAAATGAGCACCAGTTATCTTTAAGAACGGTACTTAAACTTTCAAAATAAACTACTTAACCCTACTTGATTTCAGCCTTTTAGTTTCTATTCATGTGGCTTGAGACTTTTTTCCTTTGCTGACTGCTTATAAAATACTATTTCTTACACCTGGATATTGTGTGTACCTCACTGTCTGTACATCTTTGAAGAACTTGGCATCTATACCACTCATTTGGTAACCATGTAAAATCCAATCACACTGTTCAACTTGCCTTATTTATTTTCTTCAGTTGGATTATAAAGCCCTTGTAAAAGGCATCGATAATCTTTCATGTCTACCAGAGACTAGCCTTCTGCTCAACTTAGAAGTTGCTCAATAAATGTTAGGTGGTCTATATTGTGTATATGCATATTTATGCATTTCTTAAATTTTCTGAATGAGAAACTGATTTGCCAAGATCACAAAACCTGAGGACAACATTGCACAAATTTGTTTTCCAAGGTAATAGTGAGAGGTTTATACTTGTTTTTTAAAAAAACATAGTCATGTGCCTCATTGCAACTGCTGGGTCAACAGATGGATCGCATATACAGTGGTGGTCCCGTAAGATTATTATACCTTATTTTTAATATACCTTTCCTGTTTTTTTTTTTTTTTTTTTTTTCTTTGGAGACAGTCTCGCTCTGTCACCCAGGCTGGAGTGCAATGGCGTAATCTCGGCTCACTGCAACCTCTGATTTCCGAGTTCAAGTAATTCCCTGCCTCAGCCTCCCGAGTAGCTGGGATTACAGGCATGTGCCACCACGCCTGGCTAATTTTTGTGTTTTTAGTAGAGACGAGGCTTTACCATGTTGTCCAGGCTGTTCTCAAACTCCTGACCTCATGATCTGCCTGCCTCAGCCTCCCTAAGTGCTGGGATTACTGGCATGAGCCACCATGCCTGGCCCTTTCCTATGCTTAGATGCACAAATACTTCTTATTGTGTTTCAGTTCCTTACAGTATTCAGTACAGTAACATACTGTACAGGTTTGTAGCCTAGGTGTGTGTAGTAGGCTATACCATCTAGGTTTGTATAAGCACATCCTTAACGATTGTACAAAGATGAAATTGTCTAACAACACATTTCTCAGAACCTAGCCCTGTGGTTAAGTGACGCATGGCTGCATATAACATTTGGGGAGGGGGGTGTAAAATAGGTGGAACTCAAAATTGAAGTAGTATTTTTTTTGTTGTTTACAGGTCAGTTTAGGGGCTGGTGCAAAGGATGAGTTGCACATTGTTGAAGCGGAGGCAATGAATTACGAAGGCAGTCCAATTAAAGTAACACTGGCAACTTTGAAAATGTCTGTACAGCCAACGGTAAGGGCCCTTATGTACTTTGGATGTTGTGTCAAGGTTTAATTCTGTTTTAAGGTAGGTTTGGTGTCATTTAGTTGTGCCAAGGAGTTAGAAAGTGGTTCTTTATCTTCTGTCACTGGAGTTCAATGGTCAACTCTTGAACATGGGGGCTTCTGCTGCTAGTTTATCAGAGGTGGAAAAACAGGTTCACTGGTTTGTTGATTTGGCTTATGTGTTTGCCTGTAATGTTTATTGTTCATTTTCTTCACGTTTAGTGATTAAAAATTTCTCCCTTCTAGGTTTCCCTTGGGGGCTTTGAAATAACACCACCAGTGGTCTTAAGGTTGAAGTGTGGTTCAGGGCCAGTGCATATTAGTGGACAGCACTTAGTAGGTATGTTATTTTTATATATTATACTACTTAGTTTATTGTCTTTAGTGCAGTTGCCTGGTTCCCAGTTTGGTCTTAAAGCATAGGTATAGTATTACTGTCTTTATAATAGGTTCCAATGTGAGTCTAGAAATTTATAATTGGAGAGGGCAAATAAATTTTTGGGGTGAGGGGAAAAATCTTGCTCTGTCACCCAGGCTAGAGTACAGTGGCGCAATCTTGGCTCACTGGAACCTCTCTGGGATTCAAGCGATCCTCCTGTCTCAGCCTCCCCAGTAGCTGGGACCACAGGCGTGCGCCACCAAGTCCAGTTGCGTTTCATGGTTTTAGTAGAGAAGGGGTTTCGTGATGTTGGCCAGGCCTATCTTGAACTCCAGGCCTTAACGTGATCTGCACGCCCTGGCCTCTCAAAGTGCTAGTGTTACATGCATCAGCCACTGTGCCTGGCCTAAAAATTTTTTTAAAATAAAGACAGTCTCATTATAACGAGGCTGGAGTGCAATGATGTGATCATAGCTTGCTATAGCCTCTAACTACTACTGGGTTCACCTCAGCCTCTGGAATAGCTAGAACTACAGGCACACTCCACCATGCCTGGCTAATTTTTTTTGTATATGTGCAGATGGGGTCTCACTGTGTTGCCCAAATTGGTCTCTTGGCCTCAAGTGGTCCACCTTGGCCTTCCCAAAGTGAGATTACAGGCATGAGCCACCCTCCCCAGGCTTCTTGCATTTAAAACCTGGCAGTGAACATTAGGCTTCAAAATAAAGTTCTTTTTCCCATTTGCTCTTTTTTTTTTTTTAATAGAATAGAAATCTCAGTTTTTAAAGTATTTACTGTATACTATCAGTGTTCTTTTTTTTTTTCTGACTTCTTGCTGCTTGAGTTTTATAATGTCTTATAATGTCTGATAAATTGTATTTTAGCTGTCGAGGAGGATGCAGAGTCAGAAGATGAAGAGGAGGAGGATGTGAAACTCTTAAGTATATCTGGAAAGCGGTCTGCCCCTGGAGGTGGTAGCAAGGTTCCACAGGTAGAGATGGCAATTTTATTATAGGTTTTGTATTATAGCTTTTAGTTTGGTGATAGAACAGCTCTTGTTCATGAGTATGTACCTTTTCTTTTAAAAGAAAAAAGTAAAACTTGCTGCTGATGAAGATGATGATGATGATGATGAAGATGATGATGATGAAGAGTAAGTATGATCTTAGAAACTTGATATACTTCTGGAATCTTAAAAAAAGGAATTTGACATAGTTCTATGCATGAGGGTTTTATAAAAGTCATTTACAAAAAGCCATCCTGTGTAATAGTTTATAATAAAAGGGCAAGTGGTCATCTGTTGTCAGTTTAAGTTAAATGAGCTGAGTTGAAAGGATATTGGGTCTATGAGCCTTTACAATGCTGTGACTTGTGACTCTTCAGAAGGGTAGACTATAGCGTTTGAAATTTGATTATGTCCCTTTGTTCTGAAGATTTAGTGGATGTGTTATGCCCACCAAGCCTGGTATGTTTTATGGTGAACAGTTAATGAGATTAGGTTGGAAGAAAATATGACTAAATTGCTCTATATTCATTTTACAAGTTGTTACTGAAGGTTTGTTATTCTCCAAAAGGATTTTGGCTTGTGGTTTTATGTAGATACTTATGGACAAAAATAAGATTCTAAAAAAGGGATATTAAGATTTTTCTTGGGATTTAAAATATGGTTGGAAACAGGATTTGATGAGTTTATATTAAACTAGATCAAACTATTGTTATATAAACAGTTAACACACACACTGTTATAAAGTACTGTTTATAATTGGTCTTATGTGTGCCAGTGTCAGTAATACATTGAATACTTTGATTTGGCTCTCACCTTTGTCCATCAGTTCTGAGATTGGTCCATATGCATTTATTGAAAACATAAGAGAACATGCACTTTAAAAGAGAACATGCATGAATGATCAAATTGGGAGTTTAGGTTTTAATTTAAGGTGGTGGTTCTGGAAAATCTTGAGCATGAAACAATGAAGGCAGAAAACAGGAAAAGAGCTGAAAGCGTAAAAATTCAAAGTATGACCAGGTGCAGTGATTCACACCCATAATCCTAACACCCAGCCAAGATGGGAGGATCTCTTGAGGCCAGCCTGGTCACCATAGCAAGACCCAATCTCAAAAGAAAAATAAAAATTCAAAGTACTTGCATGTCAAACTTATAAATGAACTCAAACTTAAAGGCAGTATTTGACTGTCGCTGTTTTTCTTTTTTCTTTTTTTTGAGATGGAGTCTCCTGTTGCTCAGGCTGGAGTGCAGTGGCGCCATCTTGGCTCACCACAACCTCTGCCTCCCGGGTTCAAGCGATTGTCCTGCCTCAGCCTCCCGAGTAGCTGGGACTGCAGGTGCGGGGCACCATGGCCTGCTAATTTTGCACAAGTTTATAAAATAAGTATTTAATAGCATTTACTGAGGCTCGGGGACAAGCAGTCCCTTCCAGAAAGGCTTTGGAGTAGGACCTGATTGTAGTCTTGATCCTGTTGGGGCTTTGGAAGATTTCCTTTTTTAAAAATGGATATAATTAGGCTAGGCATGGTGGCTCATGCCTGTAATCCCACCACTTTGGGAGGCTGAGGTGGGTGGATCACTTGAGGTCAGGAGTGATCAGCCTGGCCAACATGGTGAAACCCGGTGTATCTACTAAAAATATAAAAATTAGCTGGGTATGGTGGTGCCTGCCTATTGGTCCCAGTTACTTGGGAGGCTGAGTCAGGAGAATCACTTGAACCCGGGAGGTGGAGGTTGCAGCAAGCCAAGAATGCGCCACCACATTCCATCCTGAGCAACAGAGGGAGACTCCCATCTCAGAAAAATGGGTATAAATTCATGATGTAACCACAATGTAATTTTGTTTGTCTCTAAGTTGGGCATTGATAGGAATGAAAAGTGTAGATATCAAGGTCCAAATCAGTAGCTGGTATTTTTTGTGGGATTTTTTTTTTTTTTTTTGCAAGTCTCGCTCTTGTGCCCCAGGCTGGCATGCAATGGTGTGATCTCTGCTCGCTGCAACCTCTGCCTTCCAGGTTCAAGTGATTCTCCTGCCTCATCCTCCCAAGTAGCTTGGATTACAGGCGCTTGCCACCATGCCCGGCTAAGTTCTGTATTTTTAGTAGAGACGGGGTTTCACCATGTTGGCCAAGCTGGTCTCGAACTCCTGACGTGAGGTGATCTGCCTGCCTCGGCTTCCCAAAGTGCTAGGATTACAGGCGTGAGCCACCATGCCCCGCCGCAAGTTTTCATATAAGTTGAAGAAAGCGTACTAAGGTCTATGCATAGTAGTGAAGGATGCCTTGAGGGAAACAAGTCTTAATAGAAACTTCAGTGGTGAGATGGCAAGGGCCCAGCATAGATAGATGGCAATGAAAATGCAAAGAGGTGCATGAAGGTTTGTTATAGTTACTTAGAAATCTAACCCTTTGAGGCTGGGCGCAGTGGCTCACGCCTGTAATCCCAGCACTTTGGGAGGCCGAGGCGGGTGGATCACAAGGTCAGGAGATCGAGACCATCCTGGCTAACACGGTGAAACCCTGTCTGTACTAAAAAACAAAAAAAATTAGCCGGGCGTGGTGGCGGGCGCCTGTAGTCCCAGCTACTCAGGAAGCTGAGGCAGGAGAATGGCGTAAACCCGGGAGGCGGAGCTTGAAGTGCGCCACTGCACTCCAGCCCGGGCGACAGAGCGAGACTCCGCTTCAAAAAAAAAATCTAACCCTTTGAACACAGATAAAAGGGGAAATTGGTCCCCTTTTGAGGATGGAAAGGGTATATGGTGTGGGCTTTGGTTGACTCTTGATTTAAGCAAGAAAAGCTATGTAATGCATAGTGCTGATGTATACTATACATAGGTGTATGTAATTTTTTTTTTTTTTTTTTTTTTTGAGACGGAGTCTCGCTGTCACCCAAGCTGGAGTGCAGTGGCGAGTGCTACCTCGGCTCACTGCAAGCTCCGCCTCCCGGGTTCACACCATTCTCCTGCCTCAGCCTCCTGAGTAGTTGGGACTACAGGCACCCACCACCACGCCCGGCTAATTTTTGTATTTTTAGTAGAGACGGGGTTTCACCGTGTTAGCCAGAATGGTCTCAATCTCCTGACCTCGTGATCCGCCTGCCTCGGCCTCCCAAAGTGCTGGGATTACAGGTGTGAGCCACCGCGCCCTGCCAAAGGATTGGGTTCTAATGCCAGAAACTTGTACTGACAAAATCACTGTTAAAAAGCACTTGAAGGGCTATTTGTGACAGCTTTTTAAGTTATGATACTTTTTCTAAATACAGCAAATGTGTCTTCGGTATTGGAAAGATAGGTGTTTCTTACATGAAGTTGCTGTATTGGGATTTAGAGACCAGTATGTTCAGTTTTTGAATTAAACGTGAACCACTTGGTATTTGCCAATACAGACTTCTGCCTGACTTGCCCTCCAATGACTCGATTTGATTACTCCACTCCGTTATTTACGTATTAACAGTTCGCACCTGTAATCCCAGCACTTTGGGTGGTCAAGGCAGGCGGATCACCTGAGGTCAGGAGTTCAAGACCAGCCTGGCCAATATGGTGAAACCCCATCTCTTCTAACATATAGCTGGGTGAGATGGTGGTTGCCTGCAATCCCAGCTACTAGGGAGGCCGAGGCAGGATAATTGCTTGAACCCGGGAGGCAGAGGTTGCAGTGAGTTGAGATCACACCATTGCATTCCAGATTGGGCAACAAGAGTAAAACTCAAAAAAAAAATGTGCAGTTCAGTGGTTTTAGTGTGCATAGTTGTGTAGCCATCACCACAATCAATTTTAGAACATTTCATCACCTCAATGAGAAATCGTACTCTATAGGTATTACCCCTCATGCTCCTCAGCTCTAGTCAACCACGAATGAACTTTGTCTATAGGTTTCCTGTCCCTCATATTTTGCATGAATGGACTTCTGTGACTGTTTTCTTAGCACAGTGTTTTCAAGTTTCATCCATGTTATAGCATTATCAGTACTCCATTTATTTATATGGTTGAATACATTGTATGGGTATGTTTGCTTATTCATCAGTTGGTGAGTATTTGGGTTGCTTCTACTTGTTGACTGCTACGAATGCTTGTAGACATATCATTTTACTTGGGTGTACACGTAAAGCAGAGTGGCTCACCCATTGTATTCCCACTAGCAGTGTATGGGGCTTCTGATTTCACTCCAACCTACTGATTTCACTACACCTTCACTTGCCATTATCTGACTCTAATCCTGGTGGTATGAAGTGCTGATTGTGGGTTTGATTGCATCTCCCTGTGGACTAATAATGAGCATCTTTTCATGTATTTATTGGCCATATATGTCTTTGGAGAAATGTCTTTGCCCATTTAAAAAATCCAGTTCTCTTTGTCTTTACTGAGTTGTAAGAATTCTTTTTTTGTTGTTGGATACAATTTTTTGTATTTTTAGTAGAAAAGGGGTTTTGCCATGTTGGCCAGGCTGTTCTTAAACTCCTGTCTTCAGTGATCCACCTCCCTCTGCCACCCAAACTGCTGGGATTACAGCTGTGAGCCACTGTGCCTGGCAAGAATTCTTTTTTTTTTTTTTTGACAAGTCTCTGTTACCCAGGCTTGAGCGCAGTGATGTGATCTTGGCTCACTGCAACCTCCTCCTCCCTTGTTCAAGCAATTCTGCCTCTCCCAAGTAGTTGGGATTACAGGCCCCCCCCACCCCCCCGCCCCGACCATGCCCGGCTAATTTTCTGTATTTTTAATAGAGACCGGGTTTCGCCGTGTTGGCCAGACTGGTCTTGAACTCCTGACATCAGGCCTGACTCGGCCTCCCACAAGTGCTGGGATTACAGGCGTGAGCCACTGCATCTTTATATATTCTGCAAAGAAGTCCCTTATCAGACGCAAGATTTACAGATTATCTTCCACCATTCTGTGAATTGTCATTTAACTCTCATGATGGTGGTCTTTGAACAAGTTTTTAATTTTTATGACATCCGATTTCTTTTTGTTGCTTGTGCCTTTGGTGTCAATCCTAAGAAATCATTGGTAAATTCGAAGTTGTGAAAATTTACCCCTTTAATTCTGAGTTTTGTCCTTTAGTTATATTTAGGGCTTTGTTCCATTTTGAGTAAACTTACGTGTATGGTGTGAATGGAGGGGTCCAAATACAGACTTTGGATGAAGATTAGCAGTTGCCCCAACATGATTTGTTCAAAAACTATTTTTTCCCCATTGAATGATCTTGGCAACCTTTAAAAGAGTCACTTACGGCCGGGTGCGGTGGCTCACGCCTGTAATCCCAGCACTTTGAGAGGCTGAGGCAGGCGGATCGTGACCAGGAGATTGAGACTATCCTGGCCAACATGGTGAAACCCTGTCTCTACTAAAAATACAGATTTTAGCTGGGCATGGTAGTGTGTGCCTGTAGTCCCAGCTACTCAGGAGGCTGAGGCTGGAGAATTTGCTTGAACCTGGGAGGCAGAGGTTGCAGTGATCTGAGATTGTGCCACTGCACTCCAGCCTGGCGACAGAGCGAGACTCCATCTCAAAAAACAAAATCACTTACTATAAATATACGGATTTATTTCTGGAATATTCTGTTGATGTATCTATCCTTAACAGGTAAGAACAGTACAACACTATTCCTTTGTAGTTTTTATTTATTTTTTTTGAAATGAGTCTCACTCTGTCGCCCAGGCTGGAGCACAGTGGCTTGATCTTGGCTCACTGCAACCTCCGCCTCCTGGTTCCTCCTGCTTCAGCTTCCTGAGTAGCTGGGATTACAGGCGCCCGCCACCACGCCCGGCTAATTTTTGTATTTTTAGTAGAGACTGGGTTTCCCTGTTGGCCGGGCTGGTCTCAAACTCCTGACCTCATGTGATCCGGCCATCTCGGCCTCCTAAAAAGTGCTGGGATTACAAGCGTGAGCCACGGTGCCTTGGCCCCTTTGTAGGTTTTATAGCTGATTTTTTGAAATCAAGTGTGAGTTCTCTAGCTTTGTTCCTTTCCAGATTGCATTTGGCCTCTTTGAGTCCCTTAAGTGTCTTTTTTGTTTTTGTTTTTTGAGATAGGGTCTTGCTCTGTCACCCAGGCTGGAGTGCAGTGGCAGAATTACAGTTACAGTTCACTGCCTCAAGCAGATCCTCCTGCCTTAGCTTTTCAAGTAGCTGGGACTACAGGCACACACCACCACGCCTGCTAATTAAAAATATTTTTTTATAGAGAGGGTTCTCATTATGTTGCCTAGGCTGGTCTTGAACTAACGATCCTCCCACCTCAGCCTCCCAAAGTGTTAGGATTATAGGTGTGAGACACTGTGCCAGTTCTTGGGTTCGTATATAAATTTTAGGATCTGTTTCTACAGAGACCAGCTTGGGGAGTCTTCTAATGATTGTATTTAACCTGTATATTTGGGGAGTGTTGCCATCTTGGTAATATCAGAACATGGAATGTTTCTGTTTAGGTCTTTTTTTTTTTTTCAAACACAAATTCACTCTGAGTGTACAGTTTATAATATAACTATACATTACTTAAATATACATACATTATACAGTGGTATAGTGTGTATTCATGCAAAACTACTCATTGAGCAACTTCATTTCCCAGCCCCTAGCGATCACAATTATTCTATTCTATAGAAAAGAAATCCTTCTATTTCTTTGAGTTTGACTACTTTTAGATACTTAATGAATAGAATCATACAGTGTTTGTTCTTTTGTGGCTGGCTTATTTCACTTTGTTCAAGGTTCAGTCACGTAGCATGCAAGAGGATTTTCATTGTGTGTACATACACATTTCCATTTAGCCATTTAACACTTGGGTTGCTTTCACCTCTTTGCTGTTGTGAACAATGCTTCGATAAACATGGGTGCACAAATAATCACTTCAAGGTCCTGCTTTCAATTCTTGTGTCTACTCCCAAATTTTGAAAGTGCTTAATGTCTTGACATTTCATTCGTAGTGATGATGATGATGATTTTGATGATGAGGAAGCTGAAGAAAAAGCGCCAGTGAAGAAAGTAAGTAGATACAATGCTACAAGGTTGTTAAACTAACAATAGAAATGGTGATTTTTTTAGTGCTATTTGCTTGTTTTGTAGTTAAGGGAAGCTGGTGTGGGAGATATCTCATACTGAAAAATTAGTCCTGACGAGGCCTACAGAAAACTTACAGTGGGGAATGGTCTGTTCTCTTTATCCTTGCGGCCCTCCGCCCAATTTGTTAGTCTTGTGTAACCTTTTGTCCAAGTGGTTGCTGCTTTTTCTTTTCTTTTTTTTTTTTTTTTTGAGACGGAGTCTCATTGTCACCCGGGCTGGAGTACAGTGGTGTGATCTCGGCTCACTGGGTTGAAGCCTCCCGGGTTGAAGCGATTCTCCTGCTTCAGCCTCCTGAGTAGCTGGAATTAGACTCATGCCACCACACTCAGCTAATTTTTGCATTTTTAGTAGAGACGGAGTTTCACCATGTTGGCCAGGCTGGTCTGGAACTCCTGACCTCGTGATCCACCTGCCTCGGCCTCCCGAAGTCCTGGGATTACAGGCATGAGCCACCACGCCAAGCCTGTGGTTGCTCCTTTTCTTAAATGGCTTGGACAGTTTTGTTTGCACTGTTGGGGTCAGGGACAGTGATTAAGATAAATTTCTAATTGCAGTCTATACGAGATACTCCAGCCAAAAATGCACAAAAGTCAAATCAGAATGGAAAAGACTCAAAACCATCATCAACACCAAGATCAAAAGTAAGTGGCTACATTTACACATGGGTCTTATTGATCTAGTTGGGAAAAAAAGATCTACTGTGGAAGAATCTAGTGTGTCTGAAATTTGATAGGCCTTTATAGAACCCCTGTAATTGCTGTTTAAAAGTTAAAATCAGCTTGCTGCAGCTGGGCTCAGTGGCTCACTCCTGTAATCCCAGCATTTTGGGAGGGAGGCCGAGGTGGGTGGGATCACCTGAGGTCAGGGGTTTGAGACTAGCCTGGCCAACATCGTGAAACCCCGTCTTTACGAAAAACACAAAAATTAGCCAGGCGTGGTGGTATGTGCCTGTAATTCCACCTACTCAGGAGGTGGAGACAGGAGAATTGCTTGAACCTGGGAGGTGGAGTGCAGTGAGATTGCACCACTGCACTCCAGCTTGGGCAAAAGAGGGAGACTTGGCCTCCAAAAAAAAATCAGCTTGTTGTGTGTTGTAGGTACACACACATAAACATACTAAATGTAAGGTGCTGTTGGGGTTCCAGTGGCCGGGGGGAAGCCATTAGACTGTTTTGAAAGAGATGGACCCTCACTATGTCACTCAGTCTGGATTAGAGTTGTGTGGTCTCGGCTTACTGCAACCTTCACTTCCCGGGTTCAAGCGATTCTCCTGCCTCAGCTTCCCAAGTAGCTGGGACTACATGCGCGCCACCAGGCCCAGCTTATTTTTGTATTTTTGAGTAGGGATGGGGTTTCACTACATACGTTGGCCAGGCTGGTCTCAAACCCCTGACTGCAGGTGATCCGCCCTCCTAGGCCTCTCAAAGTGCTGAGATTACAGGTGTGAGCCACCATGCCTGGCCTGAATTTTTTTATTGTGAAGTCAATAGTTGTTTCCCGTAAGGAATCTTTGTTGAAAGGCATGTCTGCATAGAGTAGAGGTTCTCAACCTTGGCTGCATGTTAGATTGAAGTAGAACATTTGGGCCTAGACAGGGTGTGTTGATCTCATTCCCGGCCCTACCCACTTCCCTGCAGAAAATGGAATTTAAAGGAAAAAAAGTTTAAAAGAACCCCAGTACTTGTGCTCTACTTACGGAGATTGTCATAAACATGGTCTGGGGTGGGTCCCAGGCATCAGACTACAGTGACTTTCTTGCTTTATTCTTAGGGATTTTCGATTTCCTTTTTTGACCTTAGTATTGTGCATAAAAGCAAACTCCCAAGTTACTCTTTTTATTTAAAGAGATGGGTGTCCTACTCTTGCCCAGGTTGGAGTACAGTGGTATAATCATAGCCCACTACAGCCTCCAGCTGCTGGGCTTAAGCAATCCTCCTGCCTTAGCCTCCTGAGTAGCTGGGATTACAGGCATGCACCACCATGCCTAGCTAATCATCTTATTCCTTCCTTAAAGGAAAGATTTTATGAAGAAAATTATATGGCGTGAATTTATTGATGATAATTCCAGTTGTATAATTAGCTTTATAAGCGAGTTTTGTGAGAATATTTGAGGAAATCCAGATAGAATGGGTTTTAATTAGGAATTGTATTTGTTCTTATGACCTTTTGGAAATTCATTTCTTTTTCAGGGACAAGAATCCTTCAAAAAACAGGAAAAAACTCCTAAAACACCAAAAGGACCGAGTTCTGTAGAAGACATTAAAGCAAAAATGCAAGCAAGTATAGAAAAAGTGAGTAGTTACCTTAAAAAAAAAAAACTTTGTCTCCTCCCTCAAATTGTATGTGTCTGGTTTGCATAGACTTGAATGTTTCTTGTTTTTTTGTTTGTTTTGGTTTAATATACTTGCCCTGTTCGTGGTGTGAATTTTTTTCAAAAATTTATTATAAAACATTTATAATTGTGTCTGTGGTGGTTTTTGCATATGCAAAATTAAATATGCCTTATTTTCCATTATGAAAGGAATGTAGTGCACTGCTTGCAAGATAACATTCTGACCTTCCATGTTAAAATAGATCAGTGAGAACCCTTTGCTTATTCTGGTTGTAAGATATGCTGGAGAACCAACAGAGGGCGTATGAGACTTCATTAAAATTACAAACAGCTGGAAAAGTAGACGCTGGCTGTTGCTTGGTATTATAGTTAAATATTCATGATTGACCCTAGTCAGAAGTAATTTTCAGCAGATTGAGACATTGCTGTTTGTCCTTTACACCAAGTTGTCACCAGTTAATACATGTAGTAGTAGCTAGATTTTGTGAATGACTAATAGGCTTAAATCTAGTTTCCTTTTGTCTTAAATAATGGAAATGCGGGAAGAGGATTAGGTCTCTTGTCTGCTTGACTGGGGGATTTGAGTAGGTTATGGAATAAATGGTTTAAATGCCCTGGAAGCACATTTGAGAGAAGCTTTAATTCTGTGAATAATACTTTTTAGACTCCAACTATTGAGAGCAAATGTGGGGTGGTGAGGAAAAATTGCCAACTCATTTCCCCATGTTTTTCTTGTGCTCTATAGATTTTTCGTGGCTTCAGTAGATACCTTGTACAGTGATAAGTCCACTGGAAAAAAAATTTTAGAACTGGAACATATTTCTTGTTTTAGTCACACTGTAAACCCTTTAGCCTTCCTGGTTATCACTGATTTTTGTCCCTTGGATACAATGCTAAAATGACATCTTTTAGATGCCCCTCCCCTCCATTTTAATATGGTCCTATCTCCTTGGTTTAATTGCAGGCGCATTGAACAGTCCTGGGCACTACATGTAAATTAAGCCCAAAGATGGGGAGAAAGGAAAAGGAGAGACAAATATAGTCCATACTGAGTGTCATCAACAATCCAGACTGAAGTCTTCTATTTTAATGTCAATCCCCTTTTCTGATTTGCCACCCATGCCTCTTCAGGCTGGAAACAATCTCTTGGTTCCCTAAAGCACTTTCTTCTGACTGCTGTGATTCAGTGAACCTTGCCCTCTGCTTTCTATTACTTGTGCATTTGCCTCACCTGACAATGTTTTAAATCGCCTTTGTATCTCCTTAGCTGCTCAATAAATATTTGAATGAATCAATTAAGAATGTATGTGACAATAATTTTGAAATGAAAATTGTGAGGTTTATTTTACTAGGTTATTGGAGGCAGTTGTTTCTTAATGCTATACCTGATTCTGCCAAAGTCCCTTGGACATTTGAAAACCTTTTCAATCTTTTAAAAATGCATAAAAGATACTTACAGGGAAAGATACGAATTAAATTTAATAAAAAATACATTCATTGCTTTAAAGTAATTCCAAAGTGATAAATAAAAACATTTGAAGATATTTGCAATAGTAAATGTTTTGAAATTTTGGTGACAAAGTCACAGGTCTTGCCAATACTGTTGTAGTTTCTTGCCTATATCCATAATTTGAAGGAAATGGTAAGAGTGATTAGTGAAGTGTAATTACTGTAATTTTTTCCCCTATTGTAGTTTCTTGCCTATATCCATGATTTGAAGGAAATGGTAAGAGTGATTAGTGAAATGTAATTACTGTAATTTTTTTCCCCATTCAACTTTATATGTTTTTAACTGATGACCAGATCATTGTTGTTCTGAACCAGTTTGTGGTCAAAAGTGTTTGGTGGGGTTTTGTTTGTTTTTTTTTTTTTTTGAGATGGGAGTCTCGCTCTGTCACCCAGGCTGGAGTGCAGTGGCGCAATCTCGGCTCACTGCAAGCTCCGCCTCCCGGGTTCACGCCATTCTCCTGCCTCAGCCTCTCCGAGTAGCTGGGACTACAGGCGCCCGCCACCATGCCCGGCTAAATTTTTGTATTTTTTTTTTTTTTTTTTTTTTTTAGTAGAGACGGGGTTCCACCGTGGTCTCGATCTCCTGACCTCGTGATCCGCCCGCCTCGGCCTCCCAAAGTGCTGGGATTACAAGCGTGAGCCACCGCGCCCGGCCTTTGTTTGTTTGTTTTTAAAGAACAGTTTGGGTCACTTGACATGGTTCTCCAAAGGGGTGTTATGGGTTGTATTAGGTTCTGGGTGATAACCGACTTGTTAGATAATACAGATAAGCAACCGAGTTGCCATGTTTGTCTGTATAATCTCAAGTGTAGCTTATATTTATGTTCTTAGAGAGGTTGTCAGGGAAGATTTGACCCTTTGGCAAATCTGTTTGAATAGAGATACTAGCCATGCTGCCCAATAGGGCTTTCTGGCCCTGAAAAAGACATTGAGTGTTCTTGGAAAGTTGAAGGGAAAAAGAATAAACTGATCCATGTAGTAGCATGCAGATTATTGAGGAATTTTCTAAAGGTGTCTCTCTCAGTGTATTTCTCTACTTACCTGTAATAATGCTTTTGTCTCAATAGGGTGGTTCTCTTCCCAAAGTGGAAGCCAAGTTCATCAATTATGTGAAGAATTGCTTCCGGATGACTGACCAAGAGGTAACTGGATTTTCTGGGGACATGATTAAATCCAAGTTTTTTGTGATTTATTATGATTCTGCCTTTACCCTTTTTAAGTGTTGGCTCTTTTTAAAAAGTTCCTAACCACAGATAATATTTCATTTAATGAAATACCTGAAAACTCATGTGTTAATGAAATACATGAAGAATACAGTTGGCAGTCTGAGATGACAACTTCAGTATATTTTTCCCAGATTTCCTATAGTAAATTATTTCTTGGTTATTGAATTCAGTTTTACTTTTTTGGTACTATGTTGGTTAAGGAAATTGCTGTGGTTTTCCTTGCTGCTCCATTTGACTGCTTGGGGCAGTCTGGTCTTTGCTTTTTTGGGAGTTGGTAGAGATCATTTTCTTTTTTTTTTTTTTCATAGATCTTATGGGAAATACATTTTGCCAAAATCATCCTAACATGAAATCTGGAAGCAAGACACTAAATTGTGGCTACTACCAGATACATAAGCTTGAGTTAGCTGTTAGATTTTACAGTTAGTACATGTGAAAGTCTTAGTTAACATAAAGATTATGCATTTATTTTTGCTCTTATTTACACTTGACTCATAAGTGTAAGGAAAATGTAAAAGTGGTTAAATAGGGACGTTAGGGTATTGTGTAGAGAACCGATGCTGCATTTAATGGTCTTTAGGTTTCCTGTGGTCAGCTTTTTAAAAAAAATTAGGAAAATTTGGCAATTAGCTGTTTTTTTTTTTCAGCCATAGTATTTAGCACTTCAATTATTACACTTTAATTTTTAGTTTTCGGGTTCGTAAAACCCTGATAATGGTTAATTTTGAGTTTAGCTTTGTGAAAGTTGTAGTAATGGGCTGTGATGATCAGATTCAGTCTTTTGGTTGCTGTTCTGTCTTTTCTCTACATTTGAATCCCAAAGTTTAAAGTGTGAGTTTTGGGAGTTTATTTGGAATACTAAACATTGATTGAGCATAAGTTATTTTGAAACTCCGCATTATGCAACTGTTTATTTAATATTGAAAGTAGTGGAAAGTCAGACATAAATAACCAGCATGTACTAACAGCTAAGCATAAGAGATGCATTCTTCAACTACTGCCAAGGAAAGTGATGATAAATTTAATGATTAAGTTGCAGTAGTCTTCTGTACATTATAACAAAGGCTTGTAGCTACAAAGTCTTGTAGCTATTAAATTACTGAACCAGCACTTCTACCAGAAGTATTTTCTTTTTAAAAAAAAGTATTTTTGGCCAGGTTGGTCTTGAACTCCTGGCCTCAAGCGGTCCTCCCATCTTTTCCTCCCAAAGTGCTAGGATTACAGGCACGAGCCACCTTGCCCAGCCTACCAGAAGTATTTTCTTGCTCTAGAATTGAAAGTGTTTCAAGTGTCAGAATGATATTTCTGGAATAGTAAATGTTTAATAACTTGAACTTGAATTACTATTACAGAGATTATCAAAACTAAATGCTTCCTGTTTTTGACATAGAGATGCAAAATGCAAGCAATGACAATGTATATTTGTTTGAACCTGATGATAAGAAGATCTCTGCCTGGGCGTGGTAGTTCATGCCTATAATCCCAGCACTTTGGGAGGCAACATGGCAAAACTCCATCTCTACTAAAAATACTAAATTTAGCTGGGCATGGTGGCATGTACCTGTAATCCCACCTACTCAAGAGGCGGAGGCAGGAGGATCGCTTGAACCTGGGAGGCAGAGATTGCAGTGAGCACCACTGCACTCCAGCCTCGGTGGCAGAGTGAGAGTCCATCTCAGAAAAAAATATTTCTATGATATTTAATACTGGCATTCAGTATTCAGTTACCTTGTACTTGAGAACCCATTGGCTGTGAAACAGTGACAGCTGAGAGAATCTTGAGTCATCTTATTTCTAGTTCTTGGTGAACTTCTGGACTTTTCTTCAGAACCACCTTGCCATGTTGGCCAGGCTGGCCTTGAACTCCTGACCTCTCAGGTGATCCAACACCTTGGCCTCTTAAAGTGCTGGGATTACAGGCGTGAGCCACCATGCCTGGCCAGCTGTTTTTTTTGTTTGTTTTTTGTTTTGGTCACCCATCTGTAGTGTGATCTTGGCTTACTGCAACCTCTGCCTCTTGGGCTCAGGCAGTCCTCCCACTGCAGCCTCCTGAGTAGCTGGGCCTCCTGTAGTTGCACACCACCAAGCCTGGCTAATTTTGGAATTTTTAGTAGACAGGGTTTCACCATGTTGCCCAGGCTGGTCTCAAATTCCTGAGCTGAAGTGATCTGCCCGCCTCAGTCTCCCAAAGTGTAGGGATTACAGGCGTGAGCCAGCATGCCTAGCCTCAGCATATAGTTTTTTCTAAATGTACACATGCCCAGGCACACGTGCACAGGCAATTCAGAATCAGTTTTTGGTGTTTATGTAACTTTATTTGCCAAATCTGGCCGACTCTAAAGCTGGTCTCAGGGGAGATGAAGTTGGAAGTAACATTGGCCAAATGGGTCTCTGTTCTTTCTCTTGATTTCCTTAAGTAAATAATGCTAAACTATTAAATAATTATTAGTATATTGTTCACATTTTTATGACTGATCAAAGTGTTTGGAATTAAATTACATCTGAGTATAAGTTTTCTTGGAGTCATTTCTTCAGAGTTAACTTCTCTGGTGGTAGAATGAAAAATAGATGTTGAACTATGCAAAGAGACATTTAATTTATTGATGTCTATGAAGTGTTGTGGTTCCTTAACCACATTTCTTTTTTTTTTCCAGGCTATTCAAGATCTCTGGCAGTGGAGGAAGTCTCTTTAAGAAAATAGTTTAAACAATTTGTTAAAAATTTTCCGTCTTATTTCATTTCTGTAACAGTTGATATCTGGCTGTCCTTTTTATAATGCAGAGTGAGAACTTTCCCTACCGTGTTTGATAAATGTTGTCCAGGTTCTATTGCCAAGAATGTGTTGTCCAAAATGCCTGTTTAGTTTTTAAAGATGGAACTCCACCCTTTGCTTGGTTTTAAGTATGTATGGAATGTTATGATAGGACATAGTAGTAGCGGTGGTCAGACATGGAAATGGTGGGGAGACAAAAATATACATGTGAAATAAAACTCAGTATTTTAATAAAGTAGCACAGTTTCTATTGACTTATTTAACTGCTGTATACTTTGTCAAAGAAATAATTAATGTAGTTAGGAATGGCAAATAGTATTGTAAAATCCGTTAGAATGTCCCTGCCCTCCCCTTCAATAGTTCTCCCTGGAGCTGACCACTTTTTCATTATAAGGATTTAGTGCTGTATTCCCACCTCCTGATGATAGTTAACAATTATAACTATGCAACATGTTTCCAAATGTTCCATTAGACCTCCTGTCCGCCTATTCTAGCCTCACTCACAAAGAAAATCTGGCATGTTAGAACAGCTTAAAAGCAGCCTTTCAACCTGTATTTTTTTTTTTCCCTAGGCTGGAGTGCAGTGGCACAATCTTAGCTACTGCAGCTTCTGCTTCTTGGGTTCAAGCAACTCTCCTGCCTCAGCCTCCCAAGTAGCTGGGATTACAGGTGTGAGCCACCAGCCCGGCTAATTTTTGTATTTTTAGTAGAGATGGGGGTTTCACTATGTTGGCCAGGCTGGTCTCGAATTCCTGACCTCAAGTGATCTGCCCACCTCAGCTTCCTTAAAGTGCTAGGATTGTAGGTGTGAGCAACCGCACCTGACCTCAACCTGGATTCCTTATCTGAATCAAAGCAATTATTTCAGTGACTTATTTGCTCAAGTTGCCTAGTACTTCTTACAGATGTATAGGAGAAAATTTATTACATAGATAACAAGGATATTCAGACTAATTAGCACCTTTATATGTTCTGCCTTAAGCTGATCACATGATCTGAGTCAGATACACTGATTTGATTTCTATTGTTTTGTTGTGCTTTATACTCCAGTAGTTTGAGTAGATGAGGGAATGTTCTCCAGTTCTGTGCCGTTTTCTTTGGGAGATTTTCATCTCCCACTTCTATCCATTCTTAGACTTGTTTGATTGTCTTGGATGGTTTTTCTCATTCCTTTCTGTTTAAACTTGGGAAAGAGACTTTGATTTTGTCTTTAAATTTTTGTGTTGATTTTAATATACCAACTGCTTGCTTCTTTGGGCGTGTATCTGAAATCTAAAAAACATTACTCAACATTTTATTTATTCCAACATTTTGAAGTGATCTTGAATTTTTTTTTCTTTCTTTCTTGTTTTGAGACCTATTCTCATCTGTCGCCTAGGTTGGAGTGCAGTGATGCGATCTGAGCTCACTGCAGTCTCCCGTCTCAGCCTCCCAAGTAGTTGGGATTACAAGTGTGTGCCACCACACCTGGCTAAGTTTGTATATACATATAAATATATATATAGTATATAGATATACTAAAATATATATATATATATTTTAGTAGAGATAGGGTTTCACCATGTTGGCCAGTCTCGAACTCCTGACCTCAAGTGATCTGCCCGCCTTAGCCTCCCAAAGTGCTGGCATTAGGTGTGAGCCAGTGTGCCCAGACAGGTTTTCATCCTGTGTGTTTTTGCCTTTACTTTCTAGCAGCCTGTTTTATTTAGCAGGTTGGCATTTGTTAACTAGGCTGATAGTTGTGAATATTTTGAATCGGATCTGTAGATGTTAACCCTTTTCACTTCTAGGATAGTTCTCCACTTTGGAGAGTGGAGAAAAGTTGGGGCACAGTACTATCTTGTCTCATAATCAGTTTCTGGGTGTCATATATGTGTTCTAATTGTTTACCGTGGGTTGTGGTTTCCTTCATTAATTCAGTATCCTCTATCCATATCTGTCCACATTTCTCTATACCTTTATTTTAATGAAGAGAGGATGGTATGTTGATTGCCACACTGGAAAGCACCTTTTTTTGGTGCCACCATGCCCAACAAACTTTTTTGTCAAGACGTTTTGCCATGTTGCCCAGACTGGTCTTGGACTCTTGGGCTCAAGTGATCTCCCACCTCAGCTTCCCAAAGTGCTAGGATTACAGGTGTGAGCCATCACATCTGGCTGGAAATGATTTTAATGTGATTTCTTTTTCTTTTTGCCAATTTTTAGTGTGATGGATTGATACCTAGCAGCCTGTGAAAAGGAATCAGTGGGTGAATTTATCCTTAATTCAGATTTTCATGTATTTGTATATATATCAACCCCACTGTATTTTTTTGATGCTGATATTTTCTTTTTGACCAAGGGAATCCCCTTCAAGCTTGCTCCTACCATAGCAGGTCTCAGTAATCTGATCACTCTTCGATTTCTTGTGTGACAGGGTGTTTCATCTTGCTCATTTTCTTCCTCAGACCTGGAGGGGCCATTTCCCCCAAAGAACCTTGGCTCCCCCTTAGAAATAATGGTATTTGTAGACCACTGTCTGGGTGGGAACATTGCTTGTTAATACTGGGTTCTAGGTTAGCCGGTTGATTAGATCAGACCAGACCCTTTGGAAAAACAAGGGAATGAACAAATCTAAGTGCTGAGGAGGGCATCCATGCACAGGTTGGCTGACAAGCTTTTCATAAGTCAACAGTCAATGTAACTACAGAGCTGCCCTCAGTTTCAACCAGAGAACAGGTAAAATATAGGTTACAGTAGTAAAAAGGCCATGCAGGGAAAGCCGATGAGCTTAAAAATATGCTAATACAGAATGGTAGGTTTATAGTGGTGTATCAATGCAGAAAATACGTGGTTTTGACTTTAATATGTAGTCACAGATAACTTGATGGGGATACATGCTGAGAAACACCATTAGGCGATTTTGTCATGTGAACATCAGAGTGTACTTCCATGAATTTAGGTGGTATAGCCTACCATACGCTTAAGCTGTAAGGTACAGCCCACGCCTCCAAGGCTGCAAACCTGTACAGTATAGTTGTACTGAATACTATAGGCACTTGTATCTCAATAGTATTTGTGTCTCTAAATAGAAGAGGTACAGTAAAAATAAGATACCAGCGATAAAATGGCATACCTGTGTAGGGCACTGGAATGAATACAGCTTGCAGAAGTGGAAGTTGCTGAGAATGAAAAGCCTGGGACATTACTGTAAACTATAAACAGTATAATTATGTTAAATATAAAAATGTTTCCATCAGTCTTAGCTTACTGAACTTTATAAAACTTTTAAAATTTTGACTCATAATACTTAAACTACACAAATACACTTATTTCTTGAGACAGTCTCACTCTTTCGCTCAGGCTGGAGTGCAATGGTGTGATCTTGGCTCACTGCAACTTCTGCCTCCTGGGTTCAGGCAATTCTCCCGCCTCAGCTTCCCAAGTAGCTGGGATTACAGGCACCCGCCATCATGCCTGGCTAATTTTTTTTTTTTTTTTTTTTTTTTTTGTATTTTTGTAGAGGTTTCACCAGGTTGGCCAGGCTGGTCTTGAACTCCTGACCTCATGTGATCTACCCGCTGGGTAGTGCTGGGATTATAGGCGTGAGCCACTGTTCCCAGCCTCAAAAATACGTTCTTATTCTGTACACTTTTATTAAGTTTTTTCAACTTTTTTGTTAACTAGGCCTAGGCCTACCATAGGGTCAGGATCATCCACGTCACTTATCCACCATATATTGTCCCACTGGAAGGTCTTCAGGGGCAATAAGATGATGCTGTCATCTATAACATTGCCATATAACTGCCTGAGGCTTTTTTTTTTAAAGGATCACACTGATAAAAAGTGCAATAAATATGCAAATTAGTAACATTGATTTTCATAATATCAAGTATGTGCTGTACATAATTGCATGTACAGGTTTCTTTACACCAGCATCATGAACATGAGTAATGCATCGTACTCTGCTGTTAAAATTGCTACAATGGCCAGCTCCCTTATAGTCTGGGCCCATCGTACAGGTGGTCTCTTGTTAACCGAACCATCGTTTTGTAGCTTTTATTTTTGTTCTGTTTTTTGAGACAGTCTCGCTCTGTTGCCCAGGCTGGAGTACAGTGGTACAGTTTTGGCTCACTGTAACCTCCACCTCTCGGGTTACAGTGAGTAACCTTCTGCCTCAGCCTCCCAAGTAGCTGGAATTACAGGCATATGCTACCACGCCTGGCTAATTTTTATATTTTTAGTAGAGATGGGGTCTCACCATGTTGGCCAGGCTGATCTCGAACTCCTGACCTCAGATGATCTGCCCGCCTCAGCCTCCCAAAGTCCTGGGATTACAGGTGTGAGCCACTGTTCCCAGCCAGCGTTTTTTTTTTCCTTGACGGATAAATTTTTTTTTTTTTGAGACAGTCTCACTCTTGCCCAGGCTGGAGTGCAGTGGTGTGATCTTGGCTCACTGCAACCTCCACCTCCCCGGTTCCAGCGATTCTCCCATCTCAGCCTCCCGAGTAGCTGGGACTACAGGTGCACGCCACCTCGCTCGGCCAATTTTTGTATTTTTTATAGAGATAGAGTTTCACCATATTGGCCAGGCTGGTCTCAAACTCCTGAAGTCAAGTGATCCATTTGCCTCAGCTTCCCAAAGGGCTGGGATTATAGGCATGAGCCACCACGACCCGCTATGTAGCTCTTGACAGTACTAACTAGCTTAATGAGCAAGGAGAGATGAGCATTGTATAGGGTGTGGGTCTTTTCTTGGAAATTGTCCAAGAAAAAAGTTGAGGGTTACAAGTATATACTGAGCCTATTAAAGGTGGCCTGGACTCTGGAAATACAGGGTTAAAGTTATTTGAGAAAGTCTGAGGCTACTTTCCAGCCAGTTCCTTAATGAAAAGCCAGTTACTCCCTGACTCATGGACTTGGCAGTAGAGGTCCCAAGTTTTAATGCTGTGCGCATTCTAGGAGCTGGCTTTGAGAAAACTTAGAGCCTCATTTGTGCTAAGGGTCTACTTTTCTTATTATCTGATACTGTTGAAGACAGTGCTACTTGAGGCTGTCTTTTTTTTTTTTTTGAGATGGAGTCTCGCTCTGTCCCCTAAGCTGGAGTGCAGTGACATGATCTCGGCTCATTGCAACCTCTGCCTCCCAGGTTCAAGCGATTCTCCTGTCTCGGCCTCCTGAGTAGCTGGGAATACAGGCACGTGCCACCACACCTAATTTTTGTATCTTTAGTAGAGACAGGGTTTCATTGTGTTGGTTAGGCTTGTCTCGAACTCCTGACCTCGTGATCCGCCCGCCTTGGCCTCCCGAAGCGCTGGGATTACAGACTTGAGCCACCGCCGCCTGGCCTGTCCTGTGTTCTTAGGCTGGATGTTTTCCATCTTTGTCTCCACAATATTTGTATTCCACAGATTCCCTGAATCTTAGGAGTCTTCTCAGTCAAGACTGGGGAGAAGTGGAAAACAAGTGGAAGGATTGCAGTACTCAGTTTACTTGCACACTTGAACAAAGGGACTTAAATATATAATCTGTCTCAGACAAAAGTTCTAGGTGCGTAGGGTTAGTCAGCAGGCAAGGCAGCGAGATGCTCTGCAGGGCTTACATTTCATTGTGTTACCTGTCAACATACATTCTTAACTCCCCTCAGAAAATTGCCTGAGTTTATTAGCTTAGAGCTGGGAATTTAATGCAGGTGTGTCTGATTCCGACCCCAAAATAGCACATGGCTGCGTAGCCCAAACTACAGTACCCTTACCTGGACTGGTAACAGCTAGCTTAGCGTCCTCCTTACTCCAGCTACTAAGAATGAAGTGGAATGGTGTAACAGCATTCCACTTCATTCTTAGCCAGGTAAAGCTTTTTTAACAAACTGAATTTTGACTCGGTTTCAAAGCCCTTAATTGACAAATTGTGGCATATCTATACTATTAAGTACTATCCCACAATGAAAAAGAATTGACTACTGCAAAATGCAACAACGGATCAATCTCAAACATGCTCAGCCAGACAAAAGCACATACTAGGTTGTTCCGTTTATGTGAAATCGAAAATAAACCAGTGCCAGATAAATGATTGCTTGAGACCAGCAATTGGGGGCCGGAAGATTGCCTGAGAAGAGGTGGTGTTTGTACCTAGATACATTTGTCAGAACTGAACTGTACACTTAAAACTGATGCATTGCAAAACTGGTACCCTTAAGCCATTGATGGCTACTTAATTTCCTGTGAAGGCCTGGTTGAGCACATTGCCTGTTTTCACCCTCATCTCTTGCCACACTCTCCCTGGCTAACCCTGCCAGTCACCTAGCCTTTTTCCACTGAAGGCACTTTGCATCTTTACCTGGAATATTCCTTTGCATGGCTATTTACTGTCCTTGGGTCTTGGCCTAAATGTTACCAAGAGGTCTTCTGGCTTCTCTATCTCCTGTACTGTTCATCTCATCCCACTGGTTTCTCTCAAAACAGTGGTAACAAGTCAGCATTTATCTCTTGGTGTATTTGCTTATTGCCCATCTTCCCTAGTGGAAACGAAGTGCTTTTTTAGTGCAGGGACCTTGCCTGTCTTTCAGTGAGGGCTCGACACTGTAGGATCTCAATAAATTGTGATTGAATTAGTAAGAAGTGACTACTAAAATAGTGGTATACATTAAGTGTTGTATGGACATGCCAAATCCAGATATAACCCATTTAAGATTCAGGCATATGGTAAATAGGTCATGTTGGTAAATAGGCGCATGAAACTAGTGGGTGTGAGTGGTGGGGAAAAGAATGTGTAGTATAAAATGGATTTGGAGTCAAAAGACATTCTGACTAGAGATGCCTCTTCAACTGTAAGTTGGAAATGATCCTGCCTCCCTACTTCATGAAATTGTTCAGAAAGAAATGTGAAAATAACCTGAAAACCATAATTAGGATTATTAGTTAACAGTTAAAACGTTTGGAGTTTTCATTGTGTGCCAGACACTCATTGAGTACTCACAACTCTGTGAGAGTTGTTACTGTTCTTAGCCATATTTTGTAGAGGAGGAAGCAGAGTCTCAAACCGTTGCTTGCTGGAATTTATAAGTAAATGTTTGTGGCAGTATTCAAATGCAGTACCTCTGACTCCTGAGTTTATGCTCTTACTCAGAATTGTTCTCTTGGCTGGACTTTTTGGTCAGTCTGATTTGTTTGGTAGGCGAGATTGGCAAATATACTTTGAGCATTGAAAAATACTGCAAGCATTTTAGATAGGATACAAATAATTATATACCCATTCCATTCACAAGTAATAAAAAATAGTAACAATATAGAAAATTGGAAGCATGATTCTTAGCCAGGAGATACTTCAAACTAGCAGATGGTAAGCCAAAAACTCCTCTTAACTGGGTTTGTCAATCTTCCTATAAAGCAAGATCAAAGATGGCGGCAATGACTCAGGTCATCGGTGGGAGCATTTCTGTCCATTTCTATTTATGGTTGGTCATTGCATCCTATCTTGGGATCGATTCATTTTCTGCAGAACTTGGGAAGTTACGAGTAGCTTTGCAAGTCCAACTCTGGCAATCAGAATGTCTAAGTAAATTCAGCTTAAAAGTTTCATGCAGGAATTTTCCCCTCAGCACCTGGTTTTGAAAAGGTTTTCTGCACTGTGTCCGATGTTGAAACAGAGGCTGTTTAAAATAGCCTCAGCTTTGAAAGGGAACTTAAAATAGCTTGCAAGGAGGCCTGATATTTGGAACAATTACTAATGTTTTATATTCGTGGCTTCAGGAAATAGCACCGTTCGACAGTCCTACCTCACTTTATGCTCTAGTGGACCATCAACCATTGCCAACACAAGGAGGCTTTAACCAAATAGTCCAGATTCCTGAGTTTCGCTTGAGCCTGTACTCCAGCGTCTTTCTCACTGTGACCTATTTTCCTTAGCATCAGGCCCAAGCAGTGCTTGGCTGACACCAGCTCTAGACAGTGAGGCAGGTGCGTGACAAGAACACCTACGTTTTGGGGTTGGTGGGAAGGACAGGAGTTATGCCTCTGGAAGGGGCGGAGGCGGTAAGAACCAGTGTCCTAAATGGGGCCCTGGTTAAAGGAACGAAGCTGCCTAGTATGCAAACGGAGGCAAGTCTTGGCCCGGTTTTGGGAGGAGGCCGGAAGAGGGCCTCAGCGTGGTCGCTGACCAGAGTCCTGCTGGCTGCTCCCCGGCGTGCAGCCGTCCGTGCTGGGGTTGCAGTGACGTCTCGGGGCCGCTTGGTGGTAGCCGTGTGTTTCCAAAGCTGGCTCGCCTACGGGAGAGTCCAGCTGGGATCCCGTGAACCGACCCCAGAGCCCCGGAGGGGGCGAGGGGTGGGAAGGAGAGACGCCCCAGAGCCCCCTTCGCAGCGGCAGGGACGTAAGAAGAGGAAGGCGGCTCACTTAAGTGGGTAGCCAGTCAAGAGGGTGGCTGGGAAACTCCACGATCACAGGGCGGGTAAAAGCGACCCCCATTCAGTGGAGCCGCCCCGGGGCTGGGTTTGACCCGCCCCTCTCGGCTCTCCACTAGAGCGCTGGTGAGTGAGTGCGAGTAGCGAATGTGGGCAGGTGAGGACGTTCCGTACCTAACTGCGTTGTTGGGGAGCGTCGCCTGCCCAATTTGGGCAACGTTTGCGCGGAGGAACGGGTCACTGCGCTCGGGCGCAGAGCTCCGACGGCTTCCAGCGCTCACCAGCTTCAGTCTCGCGGGTCCTGCCCCTTCGGAGCTGCCGGTCCCGTCGCCGAGAGTCTGAGCGCCTCCCCTCCAACCCCGAGCCGCCAGGAGAAGGAGGAGGAGGCAGCGAGAGGCCGCGGCAGGCAGGCGAGCAGGCAGGGCCGCCTTTGATGTGGGCTGGGCGCACCCAGGCGAGCTGAACGCCCGTCCGGCCGCGCCCCGAGGGGGGAGCCCCCAGGCCCCGCATCCTCATTGTGCCGGCTCGGGCCCGGGCCCGCCCCCGGCCCCCCGCCCCCTTGCCGCCCGCGCGTAGAAAACGCCCCGGCCGCCGCCAGTGGTGGGAGGCGGCGATGCGCACGGCCGGAGAGACGCGGAGGAGGAGACATGAGCCGGCGGGCGCCCAGACGGAGCGGCCGTGACGCTTTCGCGCTGCAGCCGCGCGCCCCGACCCCGGAGCGCTGACCCCTGGCCCCACGCAGCTCCGCGCCCGGGCCGGAGAGCGCAACTCGGCTTCCAGACCTGCCGCGCATGCTGTCCCCGGACTAAGCCGGGCAGCCAGCCTCCCACGGACGCCCGGACGGCCGGCCGGCCAGCAGTGAGCAAGCTTCCCCGCACCGGCCAGGCGCCTCCTGCACAGCGGCTGCCGCCCCGCAGCCCCTGCGCCAGCCCGGAGGGCGCAGCGCTCGGGAGGAGCCGCGCGGGGCGCTGATGCCGCAGGGCGCGCCGCGGAGCGCCCCGGAGCAGCAGAGTCTGCAGCAGCAGCAGCCGGCGAGGAGGGAGCAGCAGCAGCAGCGGCGGCGGCGGCGGCGGCGGCGGCGGAGGCGCCCGGTCCCGGCCGCGCGGAGCGGACATGTGCAGGCTGGGCTAGGAGCCGCCGCCTCCCTCCCGCCCAGCGATGTATTCAGCGCCCTCCGCCTGCACTTGCCTGTAAGCGTCCGCGCGCGGGGCTGCCCACCTTGCCTGGCTGTCTGTCCGTGTGCCTGTGCCCTGTACCTCTGTCTGCCCGCCCGTCGGTTCGCCTGACTCTTCGACTGCGTGTCTGTCCGTGCGCCCCCTTCCTCAGGTCCCACTGACCGCTTCTCCATCTGTTTCCCGCAGGTGTTTACACTTCCTGCTGCTGTGCTTCCAGGTACAGGTACGTGGGCTCCTGACTTTGACCTCCTCCCGCCCCTGCCTCGCGGTACACGCCGACCCCCCTTCCCCGGCCGCGCCCCCTCCCTGTGCCCCACCCCTCCTGGGCGCCGAGCCCAGTGCACCTGTTCCCAGGGCGCGGAAGGGCGGCTCCGCGTGCGCCCTGCGCCGGCGGGGAACCGGCCAAGGGCAAGGGACTCTGCCGCGGGGTCCGAGGCGGCGCTGGCTGTCGCAGCCCCTGTCGGCCTCGGCTGGGAGGAGATCCCGCAGAGACGGCGGGCTCAGCCACAGCAATACACCCAGCTCTAAGACCCCTGCCCGCAGCCAGCGAGGGGTAGGACCTAGGGGTTCTCTGCCAACCTTCCCTTAACATCGCCGCTTCCAAACAAAAAGACTTTCAGCCGAGTGGATTTCGAGTCCAGGGAGAAAGCTTCAGTTGTAAATTACTCTGTGGTTTTGAAGGCGCTTGCAGCATTGAGACACACACACAGACACACACACATGCTCGGGACGAGGGGAAGCTCGAGGGCGCCTAGGCCGAGTGGCCGTTGCCCGCGAGGCCGCTCCCGGACGGGTCGCGCTGCGCACTCCCTCGCCTAAGGTGGTGCAGCCCTCGTTGGTTCCCCGCCTGCTCCCCGTTCGCTCGCTCTCCGTGAATCAGAAGAGGGCTTGGCGCTCAGCCTGGAAAGCACTTGCTAAAATCTGATCTGTTACTTCAGCAGCTTTCAGACTCGGGAAGGTCTTGGCACGCAGACAGTTGGAACGCTCTGGCTTCCAAAGCTGTAGAAATGAAGGAAAAAGGGTTGGGGGGAGGGAGAGAGAAGAGCGAAAAAGGGAGCCGACTTCAGCCCCGATTAGAACCAGACCAGGGCTGCCTCTGCATGGTGGGGGTGGGGGGTCGGCGGGCAAAGGGAATAGGAAGCGTCAGCTCCCCAAGCCCCCACCCACCTAGTGCTGCAAGGGGCCAGGCCAGGAGGAACTGGACACAGGCCAAAAGAGGGTTGTCTGACCCTTCCCCCTCGGTGGAAGGCAGGTGGCTTTCCGGGATTAGAGAAGATTCTTAGACCTTAGCCTTCTGGATTCTGGAGATCCCCAGAGCGAGCCTTAAGCACAGGAAATTGGTGGTTCTCCCGGTTTTCTGGCTCAAGGAGTGTTGTGTGCCTTGAGCACTGCTGCGACTCAACAGACTCTTGCAGTGTTTGGCGGTGGTGGGCCTGCTATCTTCCTTCCACGCCCAGGAGAGTGTTATTACCCTCCTGATAGGCACTGAGCTGGGGGCATCCAGTGGGGCTTGGGGATGGAAGGGTGGACGGACCTGATGGGTTCTTTCCTCCTGTTGGCCAGGCTGGGGTCCCCAGTGACTCCTTGAATCAATATAACTGGAGTCAGTAACTTAAGACTGGCTGTTTGCCAAAGCAGATGTGACCCTGTGTGGTGATGGGGGTGGGGGTGGGGAACGGCTGGTGTCAAAGAGGGAGGCCAGTGCCAGGCATGGCCTGCGTAGTCTGCAGCTGAGTCCCCAAGCAGAGGGCAGGCCCCGGGGTCACTCCAGGGGGTCTGCTTGTCTGACCTGGGCAAGAGCTCTTTTCCAGGGTGCCGTGCCTGGGGGCAGGAGGGATGAAATGGGCATGGAGTAGCAGGGAGGCCTGCGGATGTGTGGCTCAAGCCTCTGGATGCCTGCTGCTGTTGGTTCTTCTTGAAGTGGGGCCCAGGAGGGGCTGCTGAGTGGTCTTTGTGTTCTCCGGGGGAGCTGGAGGGAGGGAGTGTGGACTCTGCATCCCACCTCCACCTCCTGGCCAGAGCTAGAGCCAGCATCTTGGGAAAGAGCTGGGTGGTCTGCCCTGGTTAGGTCAAGAGGCAGCCTTCAAGCAGGTGAGGGATCCTCCTCTCCCCACCACCTCCACCTTCCCCCTTCCTTCACCCCTTTGTCCCCACCGGCCTTTCTGCATCCAAAGTGCCATAGGACTGATGCTTTTAACCCATGGTCCATGTACCCTTGGAGTGTCAAAGGATGGGATTGTGGGAGGGGGAGGCCCCTGAAACATTGCACAAAAATGGTGCTCAAATGTGCTGTGTCTGGAAGAGGGTTGCCTGCTCCCGACAGAGTTTCAAAACATCTATGACCCCTAAAGATAAAGAAATATTATCCTGGGAGTTATGGGCAAGGTTGTCAGGCTTGTGTCCCCATTCACACTACAGGAACAAAGGTGGGGTTGCCTTAATGGTTGAAATGAGGGGTAGGAGCCACATGATGTTAACTGCCAGGAATCTGAGGCGTGCTCCCTGCTGAGGTTTGGGTAGGCTGCACTTAGCGGGTAGCAGTTCAAGCTCCTTTAGGGTGAGCCTGGGCCAGGGAGGCCTCTCTGCATGGTGGGAAGGGCTCAGTGGCCTAGGCCTGCACCCCTGCTCCAGCTCCATCTTTCCCTCTCTGCATCATTTGTGAAATGGTTGGTCATGGAGTTGAACTGGTATATGATGGGGCGTGGGGTCATTTTGCCAGGTCTCATCCACCCAGGAAGGCACATTGTGGCTGCTGGGAAATGGATGCGCCTACGCCCTTCCCTCCCCCCTCAGTGTTTTCCAGGACTGGTCCAGTCTTAGCAGTGGAGTTTCTGGGCCCCTCCTTTCTTCCTGTCCATGGCTACCAGGCTCAGAATGGGTCCCTGCCCCCAGCTACGTTTCCATGAGCACATTCAATGCCAGACACCGTCCTGCCCACCCCCAAAGTGGTGAGCCCCGCCCTCACCCGCTGGCCACCCTGGGAAGTGGGAAGCTGGGAATTTAATAAAATCCCTTCATCCCTTCTCCACACGACTCGGGACACCGTAGATAGCTCAAATTGGAAGAATTTAAAAAATTTCCGTGGGGAGCAAGCGGCGTGACCAGTAAATTGCTTTTCTGCACTTGGCTGAGCTCTGACAATGACACCGGGCTGGGCCTTTCACGCAGCTCGGCCGGCACCTGCCTGACATTGTTCCTGCCGCCAGGCTCGGCTAGGTCCTGGCCTTCCCCAGACAGACCAGGCATGAGGTGGGCCAGCCTGGGCGGGGTGGGGGGGCATCCCCTGGCCTCTTGTCCCTCCTGCCAGCCCCTTAGCCCCTTGTCCCTCCTGCAGCGCCACTTCCTCTCTCACCACAAGAAGTGTTCAAGTTTGAAAGTTTCCTTCCACGCCCCCTCTCGGCCTGACCACCCCCACACCCAGCCTCCTCAGTGAGGTTTAAACCCTTTCTTTAAGCTGGCTAGGATAGGGAAGCTGGAGACAGTGTCCTTTGGCACAAAAAGAGGATGGGATGCTGTGTTAGTGGATGGCACTTTTTTTTTTTTTTTGTGCTCTGTCACCCAGGCTGGAGTGCAGTGGCGTGATCTTGGCTTACTGCAACCTCTGTCTCCTGGGTTCAAGTCACTCTCCTCAGCCTCCCAAGTAGCTGGGATTACAGGTACACACCACCATGCTGGGCTAATTTTTGTATTTTTAGTAGAGACAGGGTTTCACCGTGTTGGACGGGCTGGTCTCGAACTCCTGACCTCAGGTGATCTGCCTGCCTTGGCCTCCCAAAGTGCTGGGATTATAGGCGTGAGCCACTCACCTGGCCTTTTAATTTCCTACAGCAACATCATCCGTCCATCCACAGTCAGGTATTCATTCAGCACATTCTTGCTGGGAGCCTGCTTCTTGCTGCCTTGGGAATAAGGTCTGGTAAGTCCCTGGCCTCCAAGAGCTCCTGGTTTAAAGGGAGAAAGTGCCAGATGAACAGAGGCTTGTCTATTCTGCCTCCTCCTCTCCCAGCACTGTGAAGTGGAGTGAGGCAGGCACATACATCTTCCTCCTGTTTAGCAGGGGAAGAAACAGTCCCAGGAGCAGTGATTTGCGTGAAGGAAAAAGATGGTGCTTGTAGAAATTCTAAAGTGTCCCTTACATTGGGAAGCTGGTTCACTTCTTTCAACCATTCTACAGGGAGGCCAAGAGAGGGTAATAATTCTGTTTCACAGATGGAGAAACCGAGGCACAGAATGAGGAAGGGATTTGTTCAGGGTCATAGCTAAGACCCAAGACGCTGGATTCAAGATCTTGTATTCTTTGTACCATAGCAGATGGAGAAACCGAGGCACAGAATGAGGAAGGGATTTGTTCAGGGTCATAGCTAAGACCCAAGACGCTGGATTCAAGATCTTGTATTCTTTCTACCATAGCAGATGGACCTTCTTCTCAAAGAATCCTGAAATTATTCAGAAAGAATATTGCTGGGCCCATGGAGTCCTTAGGGATATGCTAGGGATCTGCAGTGAGATTCTCTTTGGATTCTGGTGTAGGGGGGATGTTGAGAGCCCAGGTAGGCGTCTCTGGGCTTGAGGGTGTCTGACTTGGAGTCTGCAGGTCCTGATCCTCCTGGAATGTGTTGATCTGAGAGGGTCCCAGAGTTAGAGGGGGGTACTTGGGGGCTGGGGCCTGGAGGATTCAGCACTCCTCTTCCAGCCTTTCCCCAGCAGAGGAGGAGGGGAATGGGGAGGGGTTGGGGAGGGGGCGGGGCTCCCCACCAGCATTCCTGAAGCTCAGGAGTGTCACCCGCTCTGAGATAAGGAGGTGGATTTTTAGAATTTCTTGTGGTTGGCACGGCCAGTGTCAGCAGGCTTGGGGCAGCCCATCAGTCACAGATGCAGCCTCCACCCTGCCCTAGGTAGCTCCAAGGACACACTGGACCCCCAAAGGGAGACTAGAGGGGTACTGGGAAGAGACTAACATTTTCTGCAGGGCCTTTTGGTTCTGACCTAGTCCTCTAGCAGGAGACTTGTGGGTGTGGAAAATTGGGGTGCAGTCTCACATCAAGCCATTAAAAACAACAACAATATTCATAGTGGCCACCAGGTATAGTGCACTCACTACATGCCAAGTGCTTTTTTTGTTACTGTTGTTGAGATGGAGTCTCGCTCTGTTGCCCAGGCTGGAGTGCAACGGTGCGATCTTGGCTAACTGCAACCTCTGCCTCCCAGGTTCAAGCAGTCCTCCTGCCTCAGCCTGCATGCCACCACGTCTGGGTAATTTTTGTGTTTTTAGTAGAGATGGAGTTTCACCGTGTTGGCCAGGCTGGTCTTGAACTCCTGACCTCAGGTGATCCACCCGCCTCGGCCTCCCAAAGTGCTGGGATTGCAGGCATGAGCCGCTGCACCCAGCTGCCATGTGCTTTTTTCTTTTTTTGAGACGGAGTCTCGCCCTGTTGCCCAGGCTGCAGTGCAGTGGCGCGATCTCAGCTCACTGTAAGCTCTGCCTCCCGGGTTCACACCATTCTCCTGCCTCAGCCTCCCGAGTAGCTGGGACTACAGGCGCGAGCCACCACGCCTGGGTAATTTTTTGTATTTTTAGTAGAGACGGGGTTTCACTGTGTTAGCTAGGATGGTCTCGGTCTCCCGACCTCGTGATCTGCTTGCCTTGGCCTCCCAAAGTGCTGGGATTACTGGCGTGAGCCACCGTGCCTGGCCAGCCATATGCTTTTGCACATTATCCAGGTCAAGCCTAACAACCAGCCTGGAACTAGGGAATTCTACAGAGGAAGAAAAAGAGAGGCACCGGTGCATAAAGTAACCTGCTTTTGGTCACATAGCAAGAGAGAGGCAGAGCTGGATTCAGCTCTGGGTCTGTCCAGCTCTAGGACTCAAGCTTACTTGTATGAGGGCTCTGGAGTGTGGCTCTGCCTTCTCTTTGCTGTGTGACCTTGGGCAAGTTACTTAACTTCCCTGAGTCTCAGCTTCTGCGTGTGTACAATGGGAAAAAACAACCAAGGAAATCGTCCCTACTGCCTCAGGTAGTAGTTGTGGAGGGACAGTGCATGACCCAAACTCTTGTTTGTAGTCCAGACCCTGCTCCTATGCCTCTTACTCTAGGAGGGTTCCCTTGCCCCCTGCCCACCCCCATCAGCTATAGTGAGTCCTTCCCCAGGGCTGCTGCCTTGTCACTTGGGAGGGGAGGTGTTGATTTCTCCTTTCTGTGGGTAAGGGCTGCTCTGAGGAACCTCTGTATGCTCCTAGATTTTGCTGTGTTGGCTCTTCTCTAACTCATAAGACCCCATGGCAGTGCATGGAGGGGAGGGCTGCCCTTAGAAGGGGCTTGGGCCTGCTGTCAGCACTGTGGGCCTCAGCGTGGGGATTTGTTCTGAAACCGCAGCAGGTCAGTAGGCCCCGTGGGCTTTGGTCTGGCTTGCTAGCAGTGTGTTTGCTCTGACATCTCAGTGGCAAAAGGCCTCAGGCCATTCAAAACGCTGTTGTGCCAAGGATGGGGCCAAAGGCAAGCCCCCTGTGGGCCATAGAGTGGAATCCCTGAACACCTGGGTTCCAATCCTGGCTCTGTCCTGGGCTCACTGACCTCTCTCTCTAAGCTTTGATTTACCCACCTGGGTATCAGTGAGGTGAGGTCAGTGGCTTCTGTGATGCTTGAATGCATAGGCTTTGGTGTAGGGGAAACCTAGGTTGAATTCTGGCTGTGCTTCTTGGCAGCTGCTCAGCAAATATTCCTTAACCTTCAATTTTCTGCATCTCAGTTTCCCCATCTGTAAAATGGGATCATGAGAAATACCTACTTCTGGCCGAGCGCGGTGGCTCATGCCTATAATCCCAGCACTTTGGGAGGCCGAGACAGGCAGATCACTTGAGGTCAGGAGTTCGAGACCAACCTGGCCAACATGGTGAAACCCCGTCCCTACTAAAAATACGAAAAATTAGCCGGGCGTAGTGGGCGCCTGTGATCCCAGCTACTCAGGAGGCTGAGACAGGAGAATCGCTTGAACCTGGGAGACGGAGGTTGTGGTGAGCCGAGATCACGCCACTGCACTTCATCCTGGGCAAGAGCGAAACTCCATCTGAAAAAAAAAAAAAAAAGAGAGAAATACCTACTTCTTAAGGGTTATTGTGAGAACTAAGTGGGATATTGCACACAGAGTAGCTAGCACAATGGCAAAACATTCAATGAATAATTTAGTAAAAGTAATTGTTCAATCAATTATGTTGTCTGTGTTAGGTACATAACATGCTGTGGGGTGCTAGAGAAAGCTAGAAAGGACGTGTTCCTTGGATCAGTGACATCAGGCCTCCTCCAGTCTGAGTTGGGAGCACAGGCTTTGGACTTAGGTCTGGATCTAATTGCCACTCTACCATTCAAGACTGTGTGGCCTTGGGCGAGGCCCTTAACCTCTCTTAGTCTCCACTTCCTCCCCATGGGCAAAATAAGGATACTAATCCCACTCCCCTGGCCTGTTGGTAGGAGTAATTGATGACCAGATATGTAGTAGGCACTCAAATATAGTGTTGCTCGTCATCAACAATCCGCAAACATTTATGGGACACTTGCTGCATACCTGGCCCTGGACTGGTTTTGAGAGGGAATGAAGAAGGTATCCAAGACTTTTCCTTGCAAGTGTTCCCCATGAAGAGATGGCACGTACTTCGAGCAGCTCTGTTTCCCCCGAGCCCCATCCCACCTTCTGCCTTGGAATCGCATAGTGCTTGGCCACTGTCTTTGATCCAGGGCACTCTGCGGGGCTCACAGGGATGGGTGGGTTCTGGGCCCAGCATGCTTCAGTTGGCCGTGTGATTGAGTGATTGACTGGCCTCTCTGTGGCTTATCATTCCTGTAGGCATCAGGACAGAACCTCCCTCCCGGGGTTGCTGGAAGGGTGAGTTCCCCCTGCCCGGGGGAGGCACTTGGCATAGCGCCTGGCTCATGATAAGTGTTAAGTAAATGTGAGCTGCGTATCTGCATTCAACTCTGGGGTGTCTCAAGGCCGGCTTGTCCACCAGCCCACGGGTTCCTGGAAGTCAAAGAGAGGTCTGACCCCTGCTGCAGGCACCACAGCAGCTGGCACAGACCGGGCATGCTGGAGGAATGTTGGGTCAGTGAGTGGAGGTTTGAGGGAGAGGTTCTCTGGGGGCTGGGATCCAGACTGAATCCCCCCACCCACTCGTCTGTGCCAGGGGCTGGGGCACAGAGAGGGCCAGCACCTATCCCAGCCCTTGGAGACTTGAGAGAAACTGGGAGTATGTGCTGGGGAGCAAGAGCTCAAGGGTGCAGCAGGTACTCTGATGACAGGCCTTGAACCAGACTCTGGGGCAAGAGGGTCTGGCCTGGGTAGATGCCTCATGTAGACCTTGAAATAAGGGCAAACCGGGTGAAGAGGACACTGTGAGCCTCTGCATGCGTGCATGTGTCTATGCGCATTATGGAAAAGCCTTGCGGGCATGTGGAACGGGGCTACTGGAAGCAGGGATCAGCCTGGCGGACTCACAGAGCTCCAAGCTGACTGCGGTGGCTGGCGCATCCGTTCCCAGGAATGGGGGTGATGGAAAAGACTGTGGTGGGCTTTGAATGCTGGAATAAAGGGCTTGTTATCTCATGGGCATGGATGGCTATTCTCCCTACCCAGGGGCTTTAGGGAGCTGGAATTGAAACAGGGATCAGCGGGAAGAGGAAAGGGAGGGAGAGAACAGGGCATGGGTCTTTACGGCTCCAGGGTTGGCTGCCTGCAGCAGCGGCGCCCATATTGATGATCTGTACCATGAAGGCTGATGTATGGGGAGAGGGAGGCCGACCCTCGGGCCCAACCCCCCATCCTGCAGTGCCCCCTCCCCTGCTGATGGCTCAGCCCTGCCAATCAATACATTGATAGCCCTGGGAGCATAATGGACAGGCTGGGGGGCGGGGAAGGGCCCTTTGCAGCGTCGCTGTCTGTCCTGGCTGAGTTGGTATGCGGAGTGTGACAGGAAAGAGGCCAGAAGCCCGGGGTTGAGGAGGTGGGGGCACCCATCAGAGCCACACTCAGATTCAGGGTGGGCCCGGCCTTCCTCCTCCCCTTTCCATCTGTGGGAAACTCATGGGCTTCAGATCCAGAGATGGGTTCAGATCGTGGCTCTGTCAGTTTCTGTTCAATTTGGGCCAGTCCCGTGGCCTCTCTGTGTCTTCCTTTGTCACCTGGAACACAGGGATAGTAATAGTTTCGGCTGCTCAGGTTGTGTGAAGAGCGGACATGGGCCCTGGCATGGGGCAAGTGCCCAGCCAGTGGGAGCCAACGTGAGCTTCACTCTCGATGACAGTAATCCAGAGAGTGCCCCTTGGGCCAGAGTCCAGGAAGAGTTAGGGGAGCTGCGTTTTCAGGTGGAGAGAGTGGCTGACTTTACTGGGAAACCTCACTGGAGAGGAGTGAAGGTCTCCAGTTTGAATCCAGAGTTTGGAGAAGCTCTGAAAGCCTTGGCTGGCCTGATGCTGCTGCTGCTGCTGCTGGAGGAGCCAGGTGGTGTGGAATGTGGCTGGAAGTCTGGGGGCTGCCCCTCCTGGGACCAGAGAGACCCTCCCTTTCTGGGCAGGTTGCCTGGAGACAGGAGCATGGGTTTCATAAAGCCTCAAGGATCAGAGGATGGGGCCTGGGCGGGAGAGGCCGTGGGGCCCATCCCTCTCCCTTGGGTGGGGGCAGAAAGCCCAAGGGCCCCAGCTTTTTGTGGACAATATTCCAACCTCCTTACCCCCAAACTATGGCCTGTGGCCTGAACCAGTTGTCGTCCTGCAAAAGTAGAAAGGAGGTGGGTGAGGAAGAGGAGGGAGAACAGTGGCAGGCGAGGGCGAAGCAGGAGAGAGCCTGGACTGGATTTGAATCTTGATTTCTCACCAATTCTGTGACATAGAACAAGTGATGTAACCTCTCTGAGCCTCAGTTTCCCTCTCTGTAAAACGGGAATAATAATCGTACCAGGTTGGGCACGGTGGCTCACGCCTGTAATCCCAGCACTTTGGGAGGCCGAGGCGGGTGGATCATGAGGTCAGGAGTTCAAGACCAGCCTGGCCAAGATGGTGAAACCCCGTCTCTACTAAAAACTACAAAAATTCACTGGGCGCAGTGGCAGGCGCCTGTAATCCCAGCTACTCCAGAGGCTGAGGCGGGAGAGTCGCATGAACCCAGGTGGCAGAGATTGCGGTGAGCCAAGATCAGCCATTGCACTCCAGCCTGGGCAACAGAGTAAGACTGTGTCTCAAAAAAACAAAAAAATCGTACCAACTCATAGGGTTGTTCTGGGCATTACATAGGAAGACGTCTCTCAAGAGATTCTTAGCACAGAGGAAGTGCTCAACACACAGTGGCTGATTAAGAAACAAAACTCAACTAAAGAAAAAAGAGTAATGATTGTTACTAATATAATCTTTTTCCGAGATAAATATTATAAACAGTCCCCATTTTGCTGATGGGAAAACTGAGAGCTAAAGAAGTCAAATAAGTTGGTTGACTGGGGGTGAAGCCAGGTGACAGCTAAGGTCAGTCAGTGCTGGTTACCCTGTTAGTGTTGCGTGTGTGGTGTGTGTACATAGGTGATGTGTGATGTGATGCACATTTGTGGAAGGTGGAAATGGGGGCCAGGAAGAAAGAGGAAAATCCCAAACGTGCTTTTCAGCCATGAGTGGGCTGGAGAGGCTGAAATCTTCAAGCCAGAGGGAGTGATGGAGGCTGCTAGATGCCCTGGTGTAAGGTGGTACCTTGGTTGATCTCTGGAAGCTGGTACTAGGCTGGGGGCTCACCTCAACCTCTTTTCACCCCATGGAAGGTTCTTACCAAGATGCCTAGGAGGGGAGGCTTGCAAGGTAGACAGGGCTCGATTGCAAGGATGACACTTGGCTGTTGTCCTGGGTAATAGGGAGCCTGGGCAGGGACATGGCATCACATTTTGTGTTAAGAGCTGCACCGGGAGAGGATGAGACCAAAGGCAGAAGGTGGGTGGGCTCTGTGCCACTGAGCCCCGTGATTGTTCCCAGGGCCGGGGGACCTTGGCGGGCTTGGGGGAGGGATTTGAGCCTCTTGGGGCCTTGTTGCCTCTGTGCAGTTGCTGCATTGGAAGGGTGAAGATTTCTACCAGAGCTGAAGCCCTCAAGGCAGGGGAAGCAGGGGCTGGGGGACAGTTGGGATCTTAGGCTGAAGGGGACCCTCGGCCACCATGCTCTGAGAAAAGCTGCTTCCACCCAAAAGATAATCCATGTGCGTGGCATGGCAGGAAAGGTGGAGTGACAAAAGGCACCTTGTTTCCGTAGAAGACTTCCTTTATGCACCAACCCTTCTCTCCTTTCGAGAGTTGCAGCAGGCTAGGCGCAGTGGCTCACGCCTGTAATCCCAGCATTTTGGGAAGCCGAGGTGGGCAGATCACCTGAGGTCAGGAGTTCAAGACCAGCCTGGCCAACATGGTGAAACCCCATCTCTACCAAAAATACAAAAATTAGCCGGTGTGGTGGTGGGCATCTGTAATCCCAGCTACTCGGGGAGGCTGAGGCACGAGAATCACTTGAACCCAGGAGGTGGAGGTTGCAGTGAGCCGAGATCACGCCACTGCACTCCTGTCTGGGTGACAGAGTGAGACTCAGTCTCAAAACAGAAAAAAGAGTTGCAGCAATTTGATTTTGTTCAAACCGCAGCTTTTCTTTTTTTTTTTTTTTTTTTTTTTTTTTTGAGACGGAGTCTCGCTCTGTCGCCCAGGCTGGAGTGCAGTGGCGCAATCTCGGCTCACTGCAAGCTCCGCCTCCCGGGTTCGTGCCATTCTCCTGTCTCAGCCTCCCGAGTAGCTGGGACTACAGGTGCCCGCCACCACACCCGGCTAATTTTTTGTATTTTTAGTAGAGACAGGGTTTCACCGCGGTCTCGATCTCCTGATCTCGTGATCCGCCCGCCTCGGCCTCCCAAAGTGCTGGGATTACAAGCGTGAGCCACCGCGCCCGGCGCAAACCGCAGCTTTTCAACACCCCGATCATTGTATGCCTGGAGGGGTGTTAGCCAGGCCGACAGCAACATTGACTGTTCTGGGAAGACCTTGAAGATAGGCACCCCTTGCAGGGCACCGAGCCAAGTGACCTGCCACCCAGCTAGTAGGACAGGAGAAGTAGATGTTCCCAAGGCAGCCCCGCTATGCATGTGCTCTGGCGGCAGACCTTGAAATGGGCTTTAACAGGTGCTCACCTCCACGGGTCGTTGAGGTGCCATGTCTAGGGGTCATTTTCTTCTTCTTCTTCTTCTTTTTTTTTGATAAAAATTCTATTTATTTATTTATTTATTTCAGACAGATTCTCACTCTGTCACCCAGGCTGGAGTGCAGTGGTGTGATCTTGGCTCACAGCAACCTCTGCCTCCCGGTTTCAAGTGGTTCTCCGGCCTCAGCCTCCTGAGTAGCTGGGATTACAGGCGTGCACCACCACACCTGGCTAATTTTTGTATTTTCAGTAGAAACAGGGTTTCAGTATGTTAAGATGGTCTTGAACTCCTGGCCTCAAGCTGGTCTTGAACTCCTGGCCTCAAGCGATCCGTCCACCTCAGCCTTCCAAAGTGCTGAGCCACTGCGACGGGCCTAGGGGTCTTCTTAGCAGAGTGTCTGGAACAGGGGTATGCTGAGCAGTCAGTTGCCTTAACACATCCCTCTGTGGGGCATTCTGGCTGGTAAGTGGCAGGGCTGATGTTGGCCTCCAGGTTTCCCTCACTTTTGCCCGCAGCCTTTTGGCCTGCGTTTGCTGGTTGCCTTCTGAGGGCAGAGGTGAGATTCAGGGATGAACCAGTCACACTGGACTTGGGACGATAAGCCATTGCAGTAGAGTGTTCGGGGGCCCTCACCCAGCCTGGGAGGTGAGGCTAGGAAAGGCTTCAGGGTAGGGGGTGTCACACCCTCCAGAGGTCTTGCCTGGGAAGCCTGGGGTGCTTCCTGCCTTTCCAGGAGAACAGACCTTGTTTCCGAGCCAGAGGCCACCCCCGCCACCTCCCTGGGGGTTGATCTGGCCACAGAGTGGGGCTTCAATGGTGGGAGCTGGGCAAGATGGATTGTTCCCTCCCACATCCTGGGGAAGTGCCACCCGACAGCCCCTGCTGACCCTGGGTCACCCACGCTGCCTCTGTCCAGTGGGCCAGGGAGAAAATCATTAATGGGAGGCAGGCTTCTGGGGCAGGGCAGCTCCCCTCGGGGACCTGGGGGAAGGAGATTGGTTTGACCTCTGGTCGATAAGGTCTCCTGTGAGCAGGAGGAGGGTTGGAGGACAGGGAGGGGACGCCAGAGGCCTGCCCTTGGGGGAGGGGACAGGGCCAGCCACCTCCGGAAGTCATTCCAGGAAGGTCAAAGGCCACGGGTGGGGAGGTTTCCGGACAAATGCCCACCAGGTGTGGGCCTCAGGAGCACTGGAGTTCTTCTGTCCCTGAGCAGCAGGATGTGGAAGGAGGCGGGCCCAGGTATCAGACCCAGGCTGCGAGTGGTGACGTGTGTGGCTGCTGAGGGGTGGGGGAAGCGAAGAGGAGGCGCACGTGGTGGGCCAGCAGGCCAGGCCCTGCCTCACTGGGCTGTGTGGTTTGGAGCAATGGACTTAACTTTTCTGGGCCTTAGTGTCTCCATCCGTTCAATGAGGATGATAAGCGTTCTCATGGTGCAAGGTTGTCAGGACTATCAAAAGCAATAGCATCTTCCCAAATAATCTGGTTTGCAGGGCTTCACCGAGGGCCCCATAAAGGGTTCCCTTGTGTTCTATCACTAGTTACCCCTACTGAGCCAGGCACTGCTCTGAGCACTCACTATATTGCTTTATATGTTTAATCTTTACAGCCACTCATGAGGAGGGTGCTGTTACCATCACCCTATTTTACAGGCGAGGAAACAGGCACTAGGGTTTAATAACTTGCATAAGGTCCCTTAGCTAGAGAGTGGCACATCCTGGGTTTTGAAACCAGGGCCAGCTCCTGACAGCACTGGTGGGGCAGGCAGGGCCCCGCAAGGCAGTGGCCTGGGGCTGCCTGCAGGGGTGGGGCACAGGAAACACAGTTTTTAGGGTCACAAGGCCTGGGGTTAATTCTGCATTACTGCTCTGGGGCCCTGTCAGTGGAGCTGACAGTTTCCTCATCCATAATGTGGGATGATGCTTCCACCCTGAGGACAATCATGAAGGTTCAACAATGTGGTCATACCTGTGGGCCCAGTCCAGGAGCGGGAGATCCATGCAGGTCAGCTTGGGGACAGAGATCCTGCTGTAGCAAATGAAGGAAGCACATCCCTGCCCTTGGGAGCTCACAGCTGAGAGGTGAGACAGATGTTTGGGCAGCCAGGGTCCCAAGAGCTCTGCCGCGGGCTGAGTGGGGCCGTGCCAGTGTGGGAATGGGGGTCCCTTGTGCCTAGCATTGTGATAGACTTTGTGGGCACACAGGGAACAAACCCAGAATGCTGTCTGGGCTTCAGGAATGGCTCAGCATTGTGGTTGACATGGGACAGGACATGCATACAACCAGCAGGGTGTAGGGGACCCTGCTCCAATGCTAAATGGCACAACAGCACTCCAGGTCTTTTCAACATTTGTTCATGCATCCATTCAAGAAGAGTTTGAGTTTCTACCATGTTAGGTGCTGCGGATATAGTGGCAAATGAGAGACACTGCTCCAGCTTTCTTTCCCTTTTTTTTTTTTTTTTTTTTTTGATGGTGCTGCCAGTCTACTGGGGCCAAAAGACAAAACCCAGATAAGTGCTGGAAAGAAGCACAAAGCAAGTTGGGGGCGGGGAGGGAGAGTGTCAGAGCTGGAGGTGGCTTCAGAAAGGGGTCCACGAAGGCCTGTGTGAGGAGGTGACATTTGAGCAGAGACCCGAGTGAGCTCAAGGGGTTAGAATGTAGAGATCTGAGAAAGAGCATCAAAGCAGAGGGAAGAAGAAGTGCAAAGGCCCTGGGGCAGGAGTGTGTTTTGATTTTGGAATGCCCAGAACCATGCCAAGGTGGCCGGTGGCCAGTGTGGCTGGTCGGTCGGGAGGGAGTGGTGGGAGAGGAAGGTGGCAAAGCAGTCAGGGGCTCGCCTTGCAGGGCCTTGAGGCCTTGGAGGAGTCCTTCACAGAAGTGTGATGGGAAGCCCCAGAGAGTGTGGAGAGGGGATTGGGTTTGGTAGAAGAGAGACTACACGGGGGCGAGAGTGGAAGCAGAAGGCCAGTGAGGAGGCAGGTGCAAGTCGTTCCAATGAGAAGGGAAGGAAGATGAGCGCGATACATGTTGGTGTAACCAGGGAAGGCTTCCTGGAGGATGTGGACAGGCGCAAGCTAAGCCTCAAGGGAGCTGAAATTTTGGGGGCAGATGCAAAACAAAGGCTTCTCCTAGAGGAGCTCAGGATGTGGGCAAATGCTTGGTGTGGGAGCGAGCATGAGGACCCTTGGGGTGTGGGGAGGAGACCCCAGCATCACTGCAGGGGAAGAAGTCACAGCGGACTTGGACTGTTGGTTCCCCGGGTGAGGCTCTCCAGGCCTCCCTCTTTCCCCATGGACCCAGCGTTCCATCCCCTCTCGTTCCTCACCCATCTCCACATGGATTGGAGTACTTTCCTTCCCGTTTGCTCACTTAGTCCTCACAGCTACCCCGGGATGGAATCAGGGTAGGAGCTCTGCCCCACCATTTTACTGAGAATCGTTCTTGCTTTCATTTGTGGCTGTGGTGGAAAGAGAAGCTTTGTTGTCACATAGACCTAGGCCTGATTCTTAGCTTTGCCACTTTCTGTCTGGGCCACCTTGGGCAACTTGCCTCACCTCTTAGAGCCCTGGTTGCCTTGTCTTTGAATGGGGGTAGTGAAGGGGTGGTTATCAGTGTGTGCCATGGCCTGGCTCAGAGCCAGTGTAGAGAAGCCGTTGGTCTTTGTGGTGGATGTGGCTGGCTCCCGCATGCAGTGGGCCTAGGACATCCGGGGTGGCTCATTGTGTCCCCTTCCCTGCTCAGGTGCTGGTTGCCGAGGAGAACGTGGACTTCCGCATCCACGTGGAGAACCAGACGCGGGCTCGGGACGATGTGAGCCGTAAGCAGCTGCGGCTGTACCAGCTCTACAGCCGGACCAGTGGGAAACACATCCAGGTCCTGGGCCGCAGGATCAGTGCCCGCGGCGAGGATGGGGACAAGTATGGTATGTGCCAACCCTCTCCTCCTACCCCGTGTACCCGTGTACATGTCCTTCCTGGCCTCAGAGACCTCAGGTTCAAATGCCAGCTCTGCTGCTCCTGGCTGTGTGATCTTGGACCTGGCACTGACCCTTTCCGGGTCTGTTTCCTGATCTATAAAATGGGGATGCAATAGTGAATCCTTGAGAGCATTGTCAGGAGTACTAACTGAAGATGTGAATGAAAAGTTATTTGGCTGGTAAATGCCCCATAAGTGGCATTTGCTGTGGTATCGGTGGCTTGCCTGGGATGGCCTAAAGCAGGTGGCTGTTCCCATGCCACCACTCAACAGCCCCAGGTTCAGCCACTTCAAGGGGCAGGAGCCTCGAGGTGATGCTTTTTGGAAGCTGCTGGTGGTGGAAATCGGCCTAGTGTGTGTGTTATGTGCACGTGTGCATATGGGCGCTTTGAGCTTGAACCTGTGCACCTGTGATACGTGGCACTCATTAACACCTTGGGCCATGGTCCTGTTGACCTGCCCTTGACCCTGGAACTGCCCACCCATCCTGGAGTACTTGGGAACTCTCCCCGCTCCCCTGCCTACGCTGCTTCTGCAATGGCTGGGAGGAGTGAGACATCTCAAGCCCCTGGTCCACAAAGGTGTTCAGCAGCTAGCGAAAGAGGCAGCACTCCACCTTCCCAGAGCTTGGAGGGCCTCTGGCCTAGACAGACACTGAGCAAATACCATGCAGATTATTTATTTAAAATTGCCAGGCAGGAAAAGCGGAGACTGCTGCAAGGCCTCCTGGTGCTTGCCACTCACCGGGAAAGCACCTGCCCCCACCCATTCCTGCCGTCTCAGGCCCAGGTTCTGGGAGATGGCCCAGGCCCCAGCCTTGGGCCTGGGGATCTGGGGCCGTGGTCCTGTGTGTGGGGCCAAACCTGCCAGCCTGAGCGTTTTTGGGACGATGCCCCACCTGCCTGCCAGCCCTGCCCGTTGCAGTCAGGACGTGACAACAAGACAAATAATTTCTTGGACCTTTTATCTTGGACACCATTTATTTTCCCTCAGCCCCGGGGCAGGACTGACCTCATGGTAGGGCCCAAGCGTGGCAGCTGCACCGTCACTGGGGGCTGGGCCAGGCCAGGCCAGGCTGGGCAGGGCTGGGCCACGCTGGGCTTGTGCACCTCCGGGCCAGCTGCCTCCCTTCTCCCCGGCATCACTCTTTACCGCCTCTGTTCCCCTCCCACTCTCTTTCCCCTTCTTCCTTTCCCGGCTCTTCCCCCTTCCCCGTTTTGTTTCTGTCCACCTCTCTGTCCCCCTCCCCACCAGCTCTGCCTCCCTCCTTCGGACCACAGCTTCCCTCCTCCCCACCTCTCCCAGGCCCTCTGCTGGCCGCCTCTATGGGGCCTCCCATCCCTCGTGCCCCCCTCCACAGACGCCTGGCTGTGCTGGGCTGACCCAGGTGGTGGTTTTCCCTCGGATCTGCTGTCCAGTGGCTGCCAGAAGGGGCAGCTGGCTGGCCGTGGCGGGAGGAGGTGCCCTTCTGGGGAGTCCCCGGAGCTCTCATTGGCCCCTCCAGGCTGGGAGAGTACAGGGGGGTCAGACTCTGGTCTGAACCATCTGTCCACACCCTGAGACAGGAGGCGGGAGCTCGAGAGGGAGGGGAGCCCGGAAATGGCCAGCCCCTCGCCCCAGAAGCCACTCGCCCTCTCGTTCCCTCTGTCTGAACTGGGAACTCAGGGAATCTTTCCTGCTGTGTGACCTCAGACAAGCACTTTGCCGTCTCTGGGCCTTGGTTTTTCCTCTGCACAATGGTTGGGCTAACGCAGTGCTTCTTCTTCTTTTTCTTTTTTTTTTTTTTTTTTTGAGACAGAGTCTTGCTGTGTTGCCCAGGCTGGAGTGCAGTGGCATGATCTCGGCTCACTGCAACCTCTGCCTCCTGGGTTCAAGCGATTCTCCTGCCTCAGCCTCCCTAGAAGCTGGGATTACAGGCGCCCGCCACCACGCCTGGCTAATTTTTGTATTTTTAGTAGAGACAGGGTTTCGCCATATTGGCCAGGGTGGTCTTGAACTCTTAACCTCAGGTGATCCACCCGCCTTGGCCTCCCAAAGTCCTGGGATTACAGGCGTGAGCATGGCTGTGCCTGGCCATGCTTCTTAAGTGTAACATGGGTGTGACCACAGAGGGATCCTGTCCAAATGCCCATGTTGGTTCAGTGGGTCTTAGGGGCGGGGCCTGAGCTGCTGCATCTGACAAGTGCCTGGGCAGGGCCAGTGGGCAGCACTTCCAGTACCTGGAGACTAGGCCTTCTTGGCTTCTCTGCCAGCACCATGCTTTCTAAGATTTTATGATCCTCTCTCAAGGAATATGTTTCTGTACTCCTCCGAACCCCCCAACACCCAGGGCAGTGCAGGGCCTTGCTGGCTGCTGCTGCTCCATTTAAATGCCACATTAGAAATGCAGATGAGGCCAAGGGACCCCATCTGTGAGCCCTGGGAGAGGAAGTGAGACAATGGAGCCAATTGAGGCTTCCAATCTAGATAATCAATACAAATATTATTGGGAGGGTGATTTATGTGGCCAAGCCAGGGCAGGAGGGTGGGCCTGCTCTGCCGATCTGCATTAGGGGCCTGCCTTGTCTCAGGGTGAGGGGTGGCCAGAATGCCCAGGACAGTTCAGGAACCTGCTCCCACTGAGAATGATGCAATCTGAGATGTACCACATGCTTTGTCAGAATCGTATGATTTTATAACATGCAGTCTCGGAGTCTCAGCAAATACCACGGATACATCCCTGTAAACACCTGGAATCTGGAATCCCCACAGACACTCAGAACCTCAGATTTGCCTCTGTAAAGGCCAGAATCCTGAGGTGCTGGCTCTGTGGGCGGGCATGAGGGGCTGGGTGCCCGTCCAGGGCTCTTGGCCTGCTGCACAGTAGTGGGTGGTCCCTTAGTGAAATCTGCTTGGATGTCAGTGGGGCTTCCGCAGCTTGGTATTCTGCAAGAGGGTCTCCCTGTGGTCCCCTAAAGCTCTCCCAGTGCCGAAAACCTTTAAGGGCTCTGAGAATGGGCCGCTCCAGGAATAAGGGACTTTCTTAGCCTTGCCTTGGGTTCTGGAGGGAGAGCACAGATGGCCAGAAGGCTGGAGGCTTAGGTAGTTGAATACCTGGCAGGTGCGAGGTTGTGGGGGAGGGGCACCCTGCCCACCTGGGATAATATCAGCCTCCCCTCTTCTTGCTGTTGGTGCTGGACACTCTGTCCTGCAGGCAGTTGCCATGTCAAAGAACAGCACTGGAACAGGAAGCAGGACACTGAGTTCCAGCTGCAGCTCTGCCACTGAGCATCCTGCAGAGCTGGGGAAGAGCCTCCATGTCTGGGCTTAGCTTCTTTATCTGCCAAGCGGGGAGGAGAAGGCCTCGTGCACCTGCCCTGGAGGTAGATGTCCCTAAGCCTGGGATGTGACAAGAGGGGGAGGCACCAGCTCCTCAGAAGGAGGGGGCCAGCTGAGCCCACGTGCAGGGAGACTCCAGCATCGGGGGGTTTCCGGGGCAACTCTGCTTTTAAAGTTTATGAAACCTTATGATTGGATATTCCTGCCTGATTTTATTTGAAAAAAGATTTCTCTGTTTGAGAAAAAAAAATAATTAAAAAACCCCATTTTGCAGTGGGCCAGCCTCCAGACTGACAGTGCCCAGAATAACCCTGGGCAGGCCAGCTAGAGCGGCCCTGCTAGCCAGGGAGATGGTATTTGGAGGATTGAGCTTGTCAGCTCGGGAATCTAATGGGATTTGAATCTCGGCTCCAGCACTTTCGAGTGGGAGACCGTGGATCTGAGTTAGCCTTTCTGATCCTGTTTCCTCTTTTACAAACAGGGAAATTGAAATGAGAGAATCTTATGCCCAAAGATTATATGATCATTAAACCAGTATTAATAATCACCACTTGACCTCCTTACTATGGGTGTGGGGGGGGGTGGTGCCATCGTGGGCTCAGGTGAGGAACTGCCATCAGGTACTGGCTCCAGAGGCTTCTAGAAAGGACCTGAGGGAAGAAGCGGGACTCCTGTCTGCTGTCAGTGGGACCTGGCAGGTTAGATGCAGGTAGAAGAGGCGTCCACCCATGATTCCCAGCAGCAAGGTCTCTGCCCCAATGAGGGAGGAGGGCCCTTGGCTCCCCTGATTGCGTGTGTCTCCCCTCAGTCCCTTATTCATTCAACATAAATTACCAAGCCCAAGCACCAGGGGAGGGGGGCTGCTGTGGTGAGTGAGATGCCTCGTCCCAGCCATCAAGGAGCCTTCGGTCTAGGGCCCCCTGTTCCTTACTAGAGGCTGACTTTGAGTAGGAAGAACCTAGGCTATGAACTTTCCACGTGACCGTGAGCCCACTCGTTCTCTCCCTGAGCCTCGGTTTTCCCACCTGTAATGTGGGTGGGGTAAAGGGTGTGCAGCTGGTACTCTGCAGCTGCCTCCAGCTCAGGCATGGGGCGAGTCTGTGATTCCAGCTTTACAGGGAGTCAGCGCGCCCCAGTGCAGATGCTTCTCTGAGCCCCCAGGCTGGGTACAGAGCACCAGAGCTCCTGTGCTTGCCCTTATCCCAACAAGGGTCCTGCTGCGGTGGAACCATCTGTTGACGTGGCTGGTGCCCCTGTGAGGGTGTGAGCTCCTTGGAGGGAGTGACCTTGTCTTGCTCTTTGCCATGTCTCCATGTCCAGCACAAGGCCTGGCAGAGAGCAGGGCCCCTTTAAATGTGGCCAGAAGGATGCATAAAATATGTATGGGGCAACTCAAAGTGTAACTGGGGGCTGCCGTCAGTGGCTCACACAGGGAGGAAGGTCAGGGGGCTTCAGGGCTATTGCTGAGTTGGTGGTGGGGCTGGGAGGGAGTCTTCTCATCCCCATTTCCCTCATTCTGGTAGTTGCCAGAGGTCCTTTGGGCTGGTTGAGTGGCTGACGTAGCAGGGACCCCTGGTCTCAGAGTTGAGCCCCCATGGCCCATTTTCCACACGCATCCCAAAGTGTGAGCGTGGGCCTCCGCAGCTCAGAGGTGCTCATCTCACTTAGAGTAAAACCCATGTCCTTGAATCAGCCTGCAGGCCTGGTGTGCCTGGCTTCTGATCCTGCTGTGGCCTCAGGCTCTGCCTCTGCTCCTTGCTTACATGGCTGTAGCCACAGCAGCCTTCTGGGCATCCCGTGAACACCCAAGCACTGTCCGTCTGCGGGCCTTTGCATTTGCTGTCCTGAGAATGCTCTTTTCCCAGATATCCCCATGGCCCACTCTCTCACCCACTCAGGCTTCTGTACGATTGTCCCCTTATCAGAGAGTCCCCAGCTCTGTCCCCCCTTCCTAGCACTTGTCACTATGCGACCTTCTGTTATATATTTAGTTACCCACTATCTGTCTCCTGTGTTAGAGTTTGAACTCCTGGAGGGTGGAGGTTTTGTCTGTTTTGCTCACTGCTGCATCTCCGGTACACAGGGCCAACCACGAAGACGCTGTCAGTATATGCTTGAGCAAGTGGATGTATGAGTGATGCCCTGCGTGTGTCGGGGTGTGTGGCAGGTGTCCTTTCCCCTGGCACATTGAGGCAAAGAGGCTTCCTTCTGTTTGGCAGAGATCTCAGTGCATAGTAGGTACTTGGCAAATCAGTGCTTCTTCCCTCCTTTCCCACCACCCTTCCTTTCTATCCGGCCAGCCTTGCACTGTGCAGTGGGGATAGGGTGATCGTCAGACCCAGCTTCCGCCCGGAGGTCTCCCAGCTGGGAATGGAACTTCCTATCTCCACCTAAACCCCTGCCCCTCTGAGCTCATGTCCCACAACTTCTGTCCCCAGGGAGGAGTGACCACCCACGCCTCACCAACCCCTTGACTGACATGGGTACGCTAGAGCTACAGCTAGGGTTAAACAGAGCTCCCGATGAACCCTATTGATTTTTCCCCCCGACTTTCTGGTGTGTCCCTATGGAGAAAGGGAACTGTGGGCACCTTTGAGAAAAGACCGTATACAGCAGAGTGTGTGTATGTGCATGGGTGTGTGTGTTACAGTGACAACTCCTCCATCCCCGCCTCTCTCTCCCTCTCTCAAGATCTGGTCCGCCTTCGGTGGGGAAGGAGGGAGGGCTGACTCGGTGTGACCTCTCAGTGCTGTCTGTAGTGAGGATGGTTCTTCACTGGGGGAAGATGCCTGGAGAGCAGCCAGCAGGTCTGTCAGCACTGGGATCTTTGCAGCTGGCCAGCTACCGTCCAGCCCTCGCAGGGCCCCAGACCGGGGGCCCAGTCCCTCCCTGGCTCCCAGCTCCCTTGCTGCTCTTGCGGGTCTTGGGGACTTTACCCCAGGCTTGGGGAAAACAAACCCACCCTCCAGCTGTGTTCTCTTGGGTTCCGTCTCTTTGGGTCTTGTCCCCTGCGTCTGTGGGATTCAACTCTGTATCTGTGCTGTGTCTCTCTCCAGGCCTCTGGCTGCCTCTCTGAGTCTTTTCCTGCTGTTTCCCACCCAAAGTCTTCACAGCGAGGCCCCAGATCACTCTCTGGGAAACCCAGCTGGGGAAGCACACTGGGATTAGTCAACCAATCAATCATTCAATGCCACTTCCCTTTTCTGTCATCACCAGGCTGTGTAATGTCTGTCCCCTCTCTGCCTGCATACCTCAGTCTGAATCTCCATCTGTTTCAAACTGGCTCTGGCCTTGCTCTGCCTGTGTTCAAATCCTGGTCCTACTGTGAGACTCTGGTCAAGCAATTTAACTGCTCTGTTAACTTAACACTGATTTAGTTTCTTCATCTGTAAAATGGCATAATAGTTCTTATCTCATAGGGCTGTTGTGATGATCAAATGAGATATTCCACATTCATACTCTTTTTTTTTTTTTTTTTTTTTAAATGGAGTCTCGCCCTATAGCTCAGGCTGGAGTGCAGTGGTGCAATCTCGGCTCATTGCAGCCTCCGCCTCCAAGATTCAAGTGATTCTCCACCTTAGCCTCCCAAGTAGCTGGGATTACAGGCACATGCCACCATGCCCAGCTAATTTTTTTATTTTTATTACAGACAGGGTTTCATCATGTTGGTCAGGCTGGTCTCGAACTCCTGACCTCAGGTGATGTGCCCACCTTGGCCTCCCAAAGTGCTGGGGTTACAGGCATGAGTGCCTGGCCCCCCATTCACACTCTTAACATCTTAACATTGCTTGACACATGGTATATGCTCAGATAAGTGTTCACTGTTATCATCATTCTTTTTTTTTTTTTTTTTTTTTTTTTAGCAGAGACGGGGTTTCACTGTGTTAGCCAGGATGGTCTCGATCTCCTGACTTCGTGATCCACCCGCCTCAGCCTCCCAAAGTGCTGGGATTACAGGCGTGAGCCACCGCGCCCGGCCTGTTATCATCATTCTTTAGTCATTTTTGCTGCAGGCATTAAAGTGGGGAGAGACAACATGAGTTTTTTGTAGAAAGAGTTTTCTCTCCAGCTCCCTTCGTGCACTCTTTCCCCCTTTGCTGCTCTCCTCTCTGGATGCTGGAGAAGGGAGCAGATCCTTTGAGCCCTTTTTCTTTCTGCCACTCTCCTTGGCCCCAGCCCTGTGTGGCCTCTGGGCTCCTGCTCTGTGCGGAGCCCTGGGGAAAGAGGCTCTGTGGGGCCTTCCTTCCGGGGCAGCTGCGGCCTGGAGCTTCCCATTTTGTATTCCTCCTTTTGTTTCATGCAGCCTTTTCTCCTCTTCATCAGATCTGAAACCTTCCTTGCCTCTCTCTGGCTGTGGTCGCAGCCCAGCCCTGGGTAGTCCTAAGGGTTTCCTCATCTCCCAATATCAAAGGTATCTTTCTCAGGGTGACCCTGGGGACTCCCTCCTTCCTCAAAGTCATTTGGAAGTGGAGCTGAGGGAAGGTGGACATCCCCATCCACTAACTTCTGCCCAAAGAAAATGGGGCCAAAGAGAAGACCTCCCCTGCCTCCTTCGCTGTTCACTCACTCGCTCCCCAGGAAAGGGACTGGGGCCTCTGAGAAGTGAGGGGTTGGGTAGACGGGCAAAGCCCAAGACTTCTGGGTCAGACTGCCTGGGCTTGGATCTCAGCTGCATCACTGTGTGACTGTGGGACTTGGGTTTCTCACCCGTAAATTGGGGATAATAATAGTTCTAACCACCTGGGATGGTGGTAAGAATTAAATGAGATAATGCATGTAAGGTAGTTAGGACAATGCCCAGCACATCATAAGCTCTAAAGAAATGTCAGTTACTGATACTTTCCAGAGGGGCAGAACTGAAAGAGGCCTCAGAGGTTACCTAGATCTGGCCCAGAGAGGGAAAAGGTTTTTCGCTGTGTCACTGAGGCTGGGGAATGGGTGGGTGGGAGCCCATGGTTCTTGCAAGTGGCACTGAGAGTCGCACCAGGAAGGTGCACAGTGGTGAAGGGCATTGCCCGTGGAATCAGACACTGGACTCAGACCTTACCCTGCTCTTCCCAGCCATGTGACTCAGGCAAGCCACTTCACCTCCCTGAATTTCGTTGTCATTAGCCAATGAATGGTGTTAGTCATCCCCACACCACGAGGCTGTTGATGAGCTTATTAAAACTGGCTTACTGGTCACTCACTCTGAGCCAGGCGTGGGATAGGCGCTGGAAGTCAGAGTGGTGATAAGACAGATAGCTTCTTGTCCTCGTGGAGCTTACTTTCTGCTGGGTGGAGACCAGCAATAAAAATAAGAGTTTCAGAGAAGAACTCTCAGGAAAATGGAGCAGGGGAATGGGGTAGGGCTGGACTGGGGAGGGTGCTGCCAGCGTTAGACATCATGGTCTGTGAAGGCCCCTCTGAGGGGCAATATTTGCGCCACAACCTAGGAGATGAGGAGCCACTCTGGAAGCTCTGGGCAAAGCAGCCTCCAGGCAGAGGAACAACATTTGCAAAAGCCCTGTGGCAGGAGCATACTTGGCGTGCTAGAGGGGAGAGGCAAGGAAGGGAGGCAGGGCTGGTCCACAGGGGCCAGGCTGTGTGCCCTTTGCGGGTCCCAGTGAAGAGTTTACATGTTCTTTTATGTGGGTTGGGGATCCCTAGGAGGTCTTTAGCAGAGAAGGGACACAATTAAATTTATATATTTTTTATTTTATGTTTCGAGATGGAGTCTCACTCTGTCGCCCAGGCTGGAGTGCAGTGGCATGATCTCGGCTCACTGCAACCTCTGCCTCCCGGGTTCAAGTGATTCTCCTGCCTCAGCCTCCCGAGTAGCTGGGACTACAGGTGTGCGCCACCATGCCTGGCTAATTTTTGTATTTTTTAAAGTAGAGATGGGGTTTCATCACATTGGCCAGGCTGGTGTGGAACTCCTGACCTCAGGTGATCCACCTGCCTCGGCCTCCCAAAGTGCTAGGATTACAGGCATGAGCCATAGCACCTGACAAATTTATATTTTTAAAGGATTCCTCTGGCTGTGGTGTGGAGGAGAGATGGATTGGGGTGAGAGTGGCAAGGGGAGGGGGCTGTTGAGTTGTGCAGGCTGGAGGGGACAGTGGCCTGGCCGGGGCAGTGAGGAAGTCCAATGAGCAGGGTGAGATAATGTCATCAACTCCTCTGCCTGGCCTGGTGCAGGCCCCGCGAATGGAGCTGTGCCTCAGCCGGGATGAGGTTTCCAGCTCTTGAGAGCAGCATCTTGGGGGCTTGGGTCATGGGAATGGATGCTTGACGCTGAGGATCTGGCCTGGGTGGTGTCTCTCTCTTCTCGTTCTCCTGTCTCTCTCTGTCTCATTTTCTCTCTCCCTCCCTCTCTCTGTCTCTGAGAACTGCTGCTGCTATTACTCCCCAAAGACTTTACATAATTCTGGCCCGGCTCCCTCCTCATGATGTCATGTGCTGAGTGGAGTCTAGGTCACTCCATCGCATGCTGCGGTCGGGGAGAGAACAGACTTCTGGCTCCCCTGGCGTGACGGCCAGGCGCAGACCCTCCCCATGCTGGGGTGGGGGTGGCTAGGCTTGTGGTGGGTGGAGGTGCAACCTCTGCCCCAGGCCATTTGGACAGCTCAGGCAAAGGCCAGGGCTTCCTGCGGTGGCCCTGGCTGGTGAGGGGTGGGGGTTGTGCTGGGAGGCCTGTCCCTCCAGACCTGGGGGCCTCTCCCCTGAGCCCAGGCCCCAGTAGAAAGAGGCAGGCAGTCCTGAGGTCAGCCCCTGTTTACTGGGTGCTGCTCTGAACCTGTTTCCTACACTGTAAAATGGGGACAGAGACACCCAATCTCGGGATGGATGGCTTCAGTGCACTGTAAGGGGAGCATAGCAGGAACTGTTCCGAGGACAGAGGTCCAGGCATGTGCTGGGAAGGGCCGAGAGGGAGTCTCTCCCTGGGGCCTACTTGGGGTTGTCTGGGCCCCAGCTCAGTGGCTTTACCTACTTCCTGCATCTCCCATCCCTGCCCCTCTGCTAGACCCCACTTCCTAATCCCAAGGAGAAAGAGAATAGGGTCGAGCCCCTCCCCCTTGCACAGGTAGGGAAACTGAGGCTTAGAGTGGGGTATGGCTTCCTCAAGGTCACAAAGCCTAGGATGGCAATGCCAGAACGAAACTAGACCCGGTGAGCCCCAGCCCCAGGCATTTTCTGATGCATTTTGCAGTGTGGGATGCCTGCAGCCCTGAAGGATGCTGGGAAGTTCAGGTCATAGCTCAAGACCTGGGGAGGGAAGCTCCTCTACCCTTGCAGACACATCCGATTTCCTTCCACTATATTTTTGTTTTTCTTTTCTTTTGGGAAAACAGTTTGGTTTTTGCAGTTTGTGGGAAACTTAAACAGCATTTATTGAGTTTTCCCTCCCTGACCTCTGAGAAGAGAGTGCTAAGCTCTTCACAACATCATTTTGTATAATCCTCACAATAACTATTGAAGATTATACCCCCATTTTACAGGAGAAGAAACTGAGGCCCACGGTCATACAGTTGGGGCCAGGGATTCATATCCAGATTTGTGCACCCCAAAGCTCTCATCTTTTCTCCTCATCAGAAGCGCCTGAAATTGTCCTGATGCCCCCATAACTCCTCACCCGCTGTGGGGCCTGAGCTTTACAAAGAGATGGAGAAAGCAAGTTTCAGAGCTGCTGTGATGTTTGGCCCTGGGGAGGGAGCTCACAGAGGAAATGACAGGGAATTTGACTTAAGGGGAACAGGGAAGATCAAGGGCTTGCACCCACCCCCATCTCAGGGTTGGTTAATATCCCTGAGTCAGTGTTGACTAGGGCTGGGGGGAGGTGGAGAGAAGAATGTGCCTCCCCTTGTTTCTAGAGTTACTAAATTCTTTTTAGATCTTTAAATTTTATGTAAATTCTTCTTTTTTTCCCTCTTGGAAAGGTGGGTATCGTATTTTAATTAGTAGTGGTGTCAAAGGAGGGCTAGATTAATTATTGGAAATCTCAAGTTCCAGATGGTTTTAATTTTCACAGCAGGGCACCAGGGTCTATATTTGTAAATTTTTTTATTAAAATCATACCTAGTGTATTTTAGGGGCACTGAGGTATACTCTTTGTGGCTCCAAGGATACTGTACTCAGGAATTTGGGGCTATGATTTTTGTTATGGAGAAGCAAGTCCCTTGTCACTGAAATTAAACTTTTGTGGGTGAGGGAGGGGCAGGGGCTAGGAAGCAAGGGGTCAGGGAAAAGAGCACAACGAATTGGGAGTGGGGTGGTCACAGGCAGAGAAAGCAGTTGGTATTGGGGAGTCAGGCACAGGGGTTTAAGACCAGAGAGGAGAGAGAGCTAAGAGAGGGCACGTGGCCTACCCAAAGTCACACAGCAGCCTACTGGGGAGAAAAATGTGGGCTGCTGGAGTGAGAGGAAAAGATTTGGACACAGCACACGTAATCAAGGGACAGTCACTCTTTGCCTGCTTGATGTCCTTGTTCAGGCAGGGCTTCGGGGGATCAGCTCTGGACCCCTCATCCTGAGGGAGGCTTTGTGGAGCATGGATGGTGTAGCATGGGGTCTCCCACCCTGGGGGATTCCAGGGGGGATCTGGTCCTGATTGGGATTTCTGGGCTCCTGGGAGTTAGTTACCCTTCAGCTTTGGTGGCCTCCATGGAGGGCAGTGGAATATCCTGCATACCCTTTCCCAGGGAGCTCGCACCTCACTCCCTGTGCCCTTCCTGCTATGAATAGCCAGGGTAAAGGTGCCAGGGGACAGTAGCAGGGGCTCCAGATGTTTGTCCTGCAGGAAGGGGCCACAGACCTAACTTTTGTAGGAAATAGCTTGATGTCCTGAAAGGCAGGGGAGGTGTGCGTGCACGTGCCTGCATCTGTGTCTATCTGTCCCCTTAGCTACTTCTCTGTGGTTATTTGTATGGCATCTGTCCTGATTTGGGGAATGGGGTTATTTTTATGATTGTCTGTCTTGCTTTGGGTTTGGGGGATGGGGTTATTTGCATGGCCACCTGTCCTACTTGGGAGAATGGCCTTTTTGTATGGCTGTCTGTCCTGCTTTGGGAAATGGTTTTTTTGCACGGCTCTTTTTGCTGTTTGGTGGAGTAGCGTTGAGGGGCTAGGGAAGGTGGGTGACGATGGGGAGAAGGGCACACTGGTGTTTAGCCACAGGGGGCAGAACTCCCTTCTGGCTGGAGCCATCTGGATCCCAAGTGGAGCCAAGAGAGCCTGGAGGGAAGGGAACAGGTGATAGGCAGCTTCCATCTCCCTGCCTGAGGGACCAGGGACTGCTACTTCTCTGACTTCTCTGTAGTTATTTAGGCATCTGTCCTGTGGGACTTGTTAGGCCTCCCCATGCCTGATTTTGGCGGAGTGAGGGACCAAAGATAGGACCAGGGACCATGTCACTGAGCCTTTAGAGCAAGCCATTGCCCCTGGTAATAAAATGTGTCTTGTTCTCCTTCTGCCTTTCGAAGCCCAGCTCCTAGTGGAGACAGACACCTTCGGTAGTCAAGTCCGGATCAAGGGCAAGGAGACGGAATTCTACCTGTGCATGAACCGCAAAGGCAAGCTCGTGGGGAAGGTGAGTGATGGTTTGGTATTCCTGGGAACTTGGGGTTCCCCTCTGGCAGCTCTGGGAGCTGGAACAATGTGTCCAGGGCACTGTCAGTCCCAAATGGAAAACAGGCCGTGTGTGTGTGTGTGTGTGTGTGTGTGTGTGTGTGGTGTGAGAGAGAGAGAGAGACAGGAGAGAGAGAGAGACAGGAGAGAGAGAGAGAGAGACTGTAATCTCTTCCTTTCACCCCACCCCATCCCCCACTTCTCTTCCCCGGGCACTTGAGCTCACCAGGCTGAGGTATCCATGGCTGTGACTTATGGGGCACACAGGGCCCTGGTCTCTCCTGCTGGGTGTGGAGCTCTGGCTTGCTTGGTAGTGGGAGAATCCCTGAGGGACTCTGGGGCACCCCGGCTATGTGTCCCTGACGTCTGGGAGCAAGGAACCAGCAGGCCAAGGGCTGTGGCTTCAGCGATCGTTTTAACAATCGCCAGGGGCTTACCGTCCTGCAGCAGTGGCCTCTGGAACCTGGCCGCCTTGTCAGCGCTGGGCCTCATGGTTCTAGCATTTCAGGAAGATTTTATTACTTTGAAACTGGCAAGAGAGCTGCATGTAACAAATTAGGGCGGGGGCAGGGGTGGGGGTGCAGGTTTGGGGGACCCTCGGGTTGGGGAGACCCACGTGTGTGGGGATCTGAGTCTCCAATGATGCTGCTTCTCAGCACCCCTGTTAGTTTCCTGGGTGCACTTGTTTGCAAAAGTGATGAACTGTTTCCTCTGGGTGTTGGAATGGAAGGTGTTATCCACAGGAGCTCTATGGTAGGGTCAGGTTCTCTGTCCCCTTCTCTCTGCAGGGACTGACTCCCATATGCAGCTTGTATAACCAGGGTTGAGGGGGTTTTGCCTGGACAGGTGGAGTGGGGTGGAGGGTAGGCCTGGATTCCAAGGGGATGGGCTTGTGCTTGGGGGCAATGCCCTGGCTGATTATTTGTGGTTCATTCCATCTTGTTGGGGATAGGGGAGATGACTTCAGTCTTGCTGAAGCCATGTTTTTGATTTTTTGAATCCCCCAAGTCTTATCCCTCTCCCTCTCCCCCATACCCAAGAGGCTGGGGAGGATGTAACAGGCCAGGGATCCCAGCCAGGGCATTGTGGCATTCTTTTGTTAATAATTACTGTCATAAAGCTTCCGCTAATTGAGCACTGACTTTCTGCCTGGCACTGAACTGAAACGCCCCCAATGAATCCCAGGAGGCTGCCACCGCTACCATCCCCGTTCCACAGATGAGGAAGCCGAGGCTCGGCCACGCCCGGGCACTTGTCCCAGGTCCCACACTAGAGCTCGGCGGGATGCAAAGCCCGGTTTGGAAGGAAAAGATTCCAGCCGCACTGCCCACACCAACTGAGGCTTCTCAAAGAGCAAAATAATAGTAATCCGCAGAGCGCAGCTCCGGGATGCCGAGGAGTGGTTTTAATTAGTGATTCACTTTCCGCCGTTGCGAGGCCGGCCGGCCGGCCGGCGAGGGGGGTCGGGGCCGGGGCCGCGGACTGGGGCGCGGGCGCCGGGTCCCCCTGGCCTGGCCGGTCCCCCTGGCCTGGCCGGTCGTTTCCTGTGGCGGCGCGGCCCAGCCCCGCGTCAGGCGCTTTGTTCTCCTGCCCGCCTGGGCCGCCTCCCAGGCCCAACCTGCTTTGAGTTTTCGGCTCGTTTTTCTTTCTCCCCCAGCAGGGGCCAGCGGCACCCGCCAGTGCCCGTGCCCACGCCGCGGCCCGCCCTCGCCGTCTGCGCGCTGTTCCCGGCATCTTGACCCCAGGAGGGCCGCGCGGGGGTCAAAAGAGCAGCCCCGTCCCCTCGGGCCGCCCCCCCCACCCCGCCGCCGGCCGCCTCCCGCCCGCGGGCTAGCCGCTGAGTCACCGCTTCCACAGGAGCCGGCTCCGATTTCCTGCCCCCTCGCCCTCTCTCCCGTCATTAATATTGGTGACGGTTCAGCTGGCGCGGCGCGCCCTGGCGCAGCGGAGGGAGGCCCGGCCCTGGCCCCCGACGCCTCCCCTGCTCCCGCCGGGGTCTCCATGCCCGCCCCCATCCCTTGCCAGCCTCCTGTCTTCTGGGCCCACCCGGGGGACTCGAGGACGCCCCCAAATCCACCTGTCCAGGCTTGACCTCTGCCCCGCCCAGCGCCCCCTCGCTCTCTGGCCCCCGAGGCGGGAATCTGGCTCCTGGGCTGCGGTCTTCGCTACAGCCTCCCTGCCCAGTCGGGCCTCAGGTCCTGGGAGTCCCCTCCTGTCCTAACCCCTGCCACCGCCTCTGTTCTGGCCTCCTACCATCCCGGAAATCGTTGCCCCAGCCGCCTGGTGTGTGGCTTCTGCACCTCCAGGCCTTTCCCTGCTGCCCACCTTCGGCTTTCTACAGCACATACAGCATTGGAGGGCAGCACATGACCTGCCCTCCACCCCCACCCAGCTCCAAACCCATTCATGGGTCCTCCCACCTTGCTATGGGACACCAAAGGCCCTGAGGAGCCTCCCCGGGCACATGGATTCCTTATGCTCCAGATGCGTGGCACTGAGCACCGCTGTTCCATGGACGGGGCCTTCGGGCACTGTCCATGCTGTGCCCTCTGCCAGGACTGCCCTTCCCTCTGTCCACTTGCCCTGAGTCCTGGCTGGTCATTCGCTGACCCCTCTGTCAGCCCACCCACCCCGGAGCCCCACAGTCCCTCACACAGCCCTCTGTTGCCTGTCTGCTGACCTGGGTTGTCACTGTTTGTCTTTGTGCCTGCATCCTCTGTCACACTGGGAGCTCCCTGAGGGCCGATTCTGCATCCGTTCATTTGAGTTCTGTGTACCTGGCCAAAGGGCTCCGGGGGCACCAAAGAAATAGAAACATGGTTCCTGCTGTCTGTGGATTGACTCTTAAGCTACAGCCTGAATTATCCACATCAACCCAACGGAATCTAAGCGCCCTGGCCTTGCTGAGCCTCAGCGTCCTCATCTGTAAAATGGGAATGATAATCTGGGCACTTAGTAGGCAGGTAGGCACTTGGTAAGTGTTAGTCCCTTTCCCCTTTGGAGCCAGGTCACGAGGTCACTTCTTCACGTGTGGGAACGCCTGGTCTCAGCTCCAGTGCCGACTCCTTTGGAGTGGCTCAATGGGGCAGCTTCCTTGGGCCATCTGTGTGCCAACCCTGCACATCTCTGGCCACAGCAAGGGTACCTGCATCGAGCCCTTGACAGAGCTTTCCAGAGGTTGCAGGCCCTTGCTGGAGTTACTCTTTCTGCTGCATTGTACCAATCAGATGCCAAAGCTCTGTCCCCAGCCCCTGCATGCTCAGATGGCCCCCCTTCTCCTGGCTACCCCTCTGGAACCCATGTCACCTGGCCCAGGAGGTGGTGCTTCCTTTCATTTTGTAAACAGTTGTTGAGTGTCTACCATGATGTGCTGGGCATTTTTTTTCCCATCTCTGGAGATGCAACCCAGATTGTATTTTTCTCATCTGCCGCCACCTGTTGTGATCACTGATGAGTCCTTTTTGGGGCAACATAGAGCCACAGACCTTTTCAGGGCAGGGGAGCGCTCTGCCCACCAGCACATCTTTGTTAAGATGGCTTTGGTTGCAAATGGCTGAAACTTAACCTAAAATGCCTTAAGCAAAAAGGGAATATGGGGCTTATATAGCAAACAACAACAACAACAACAAAAACCAACAGTCCAGGGGGTAATTCTAGTTTCAGGTAAGACTGGATCTAGGGACCAGATGAGGTCATCAGGATTCCATCTTCACAGATCAAATAGAAGGACTAGGGCTCCAGTTTGGGAAGCAAGAGGTTGGAGGTGGTAGTAGGAAAGAGATCAAATTCTGCTACATCATCAGGGTTCTGGGATGGAATATTCACTTACTCTCTACATACTGATGCTTCTGCCTTGCCTGAACCAATTAAGTCAGACTTTCCGGGGGTCGGGCCCAAGCACAGGTGTTTTTGTTTTTGGAATCTCTGCTGTGGTGAGCAGGGTCATAGAGGTAGCCAGGAGCAGAGCAAGTGTCAAGCCGGGGTGTAGCCTGCTGTTAGCTTCTTATCCATTTTTGCCTGAGGTCATGGAGGGGAACTTGTGATCATCATAGCCCCAGGGCTGGTTCCCAAGATTCGTGAATTTCAGCCCAAAGCTCAGCTCTTCAACCCTTTTAAGTAAACCCAGACGTGCATTGAGCCCGTGTGCCTGGCACTGGGTAGCTCCTTGTACATCCAAAACCTTGCTTCGTGCCAGTGGTGGCTATGTGGGCCTGAGGGACGTGAGATGTTTTGATGGGCAGCACCTGCTCCTCCTCACCTTTTTCCCTTGCGGACCTCTCTGGAACTGGGCAGAGGGGAAGTGAGCTGCAGTGGCTAGGGCAAGTTCAAATCCCAGCTCTGCCACTTACAAGCTCCATGACCTCAGGCAAGCCGATTTGCTTCTGAGCTCTGCTTTCTTCTACCAAGCAGAGTCGAAGAAGAGGGTGAAATGCAGTAATGGAAGTAGCAATGTTTGGTCTGTAGTTGGCAATCAATAAATGGTTAATGAATGAGTAGGGAGTCCAAGTGGGCTAGACAATTTCTAGGGCTCAGCTTGCTTTGTCTCCCTAATCAGTGTGTCTCAGGAGGGAACTCTCATAGCTTATGATTGTCTCTGGGACATTTATAACAGATCCAGGAGGGAGAGTCTATTTTCTTCAGGAGGAAACCGCTTTAATGTGTCTTCCCACCGTTTCCATCCTGATGAAAATGCATTCAACCCCAAATGCTCGGGGCACCCCTGTCTTGAGCTAAGGCCTGTGCTCAGCAACAAGAGAACTGAGAAGCAGCCCTGACCTCAGCAGGCACTTGGGCTAATGCGGAGGCAGGCAGATATGGAATTTCTCTGTTGGGGCATGGGGAGGAGGAATGGGGTTCAGAAGATGGAGTATGTGAGCCCAGTAAGGCTTGATACTTGGAGTCTTGAATGAGGAAGAAGAATTGTCCAGGGAGATAAAGGGCAGTCCTGGAAGGCTTCCCAGAGGAGGCAGTTTTTGAGCTGAGCCTGGAGGGATGAAAGCCATTTTCCAGGCAGTGGCAGGTATTCTGGGATGGGGGAGCATCATGGTGTAGCCTTTGTTCTGTTTGCTCCGACTGTTTGGTTAAGACCCGGCAAAGAACCTGGATTCAGGTTGGACACGCAGCTTCCAGAATTTTCCATGGGGTACCCAGAGCCCAGGGACCACTCCTCTCCACCTGCCTTGCACACTTACCCTGGCTTTCCTTACAGTAGACCTTCGCTGCTCACGCCACCCATACTGTCCTCTGGGTCCCACATGTGTGTCCCAGGTCTGCCCATGCCTGTTCTGCAGCCTCCTCGAAAGATCTCATCTTCCAGAGAGTGTTTTCTTACCCTGCCTGTCCCTTTCTGCAAAGTTCAGCACTTTGTCTGGAGGGCCCAAGCTTGCCCTCCGCTCAAAGGTGAACGTTCCTGGAAGCTCCAGCCTGTTTTCCACTTCAAACAAAAGGCTGGAACTCGCACCTCAGTCTCCACACACAGCCAGACCGCTGGGCTTCCAGCTTGGCTGGGCATCCGTCCGTAACGAGGAGTGGGCCCGGCCTAAATTTGGAGATGTTACTTGGAAACTCGAGTGCTGCTAATTCAGGCCTTCCAACTTTGTGTGTTTCCCACTCTTCCCCATCGAGCAATTCGGCTGTCTCAGAGAGGAGACTAACACCCTGCCTCCTCACCACCCCCTGTCCAGACCAGATCCAAGGGAGGCACGCCAGCCCTATCGGGAACAGCTGCCGTTCAGGAATAATCTAGCAAGCTCCTACTGTGTGTCAGATTCATTTATAAACATCACTCCCACAGTGTCTCTATGATGCAGAAGTCATTGTTCCCATTAGGTAGGTGAGGAATTTGAGGTTTACAGAGTGGGACTGACTGGCCTGAGGTTACACAGGAGAAGTGTTAGAGGTCATTTGTTTTCTGACTCCAAATCTAGTGCTCCTTGCCCAGCATATTCAGGCTCCCAAGGGAGTTCACACGTCGGCCCAGGAGCCTGAGATCCCACAACCGACGGCACAGTTTGGAGTTTGGCCATGCAAAATCTCTTATTTTTGGAGGCCCCCACCTTACTTCATACCAAGTATTAAAATGCACCACATCCCACATGACATGTAATTTATATTTAACTAGATCACAGTGGAGTTGAGTTACAGCTGAGTAGCTGATTTAATGTCAGGTTTTATGCAAATCTATCAGGACTCATTTCTGTTGTAAGCGATAGAACACAGTATCACCTGTTTTAAAGGAAACGAGCCATTATTGGCCCACATAACCGTGAGGTGACTTGAGCTTCAGATATGGCTGGATCTAGAGCCCAAATGATGTGACCAAGACGTAGTTTCTCTCCTTCTCTCCTCCTTGGCTTTGCTTCATCTATGCTGGCTTCACTGTCAGACAGGATCTCCCCTCATGGTGATAAAGTGGCTGCCTCTGCTTCAGCCTTGCAAACTCCTCCAGTTTAAATCCACCTATGTTTGGGGTTGCCTAGAAAAGGTCTCAAGGAACACTCTGATTGGATGGCTTGGGTCACTTGCTCACCTGTGAGCCAATCACTGAGGCCAAAGGGAAAATATTGTCTGAATGTCTTGCTCTGGTAGGGATGAGGTGGAGCCCCTGGGCTATGAGGGTGGAGAGTGGGGAAGGAATAGATTTCTGAATGACGTTGGGAGTCTGTTACCTAATTGGAGGGTGGGGGAAAGATGCAGGGGCCGGTAACAAAAGTTTACTCCACAGATCCAGGAAGTGAAGCCTCTCTCTCCTGTGCTGCCCCAGCCACAGCCTCCTGCGCATGCCCCTTGTACCTGCTGTCCCCTTTCTTTCCTCCTAACAAAGAGTCTCCGCTTGGCCAAACTAGAGTCAGGCTCCTGAACCTTCTGTTATGCCCCATCTGTGCACTTCTTTGTAAAATCCAGTTTTAGCAAGAGCCCTGCTAAGTCAGGTTAGTAAGAACCCCCCACTCTTGATATATGATCAGGGTCCTCATCCTCCTCCATCCCCCAGGTGATGTCTGGTCACCCTGGCCTGTCCTCAGCAAAATCTCTGTTAGGTGGCTTTAGCCAGAATCCCCCACACCCTTGATGTTTCCTCTTAGTCATTTTCCACTCTGCTCCTTGGCTATAAACCCCCACCTGCCTGTGCTGTATTCAGAGTTTAGCTCAATCTCTCTCCCCCACTGCAAAACCTCATTACAGCTGTCCCTACAACAATCGCAATGGTCCTGAATAAAACCTTCCTCACTGTGCTTTAGCAAGCATCACTGAGTCATTATTTTCTTGAACACTCCCCCTCTCTCCCCTGCAGCCCGATGGCACCAGCAAGGAGTGTGTGTTCATCGAGAAGGTTCTGGAGAACAACTACACGGCCCTGATGTCGGCTAAGTACTCCGGCTGGTACGTGGGCTTCACCAAGAAGGGGCGGCCGCGGAAGGGCCCCAAGACCCGGGAGAACCAGCAGGACGTGCATTTCATGAAGCGCTACCCCAAGGGGCAGCCGGAGCTTCAGAAGCCCTTCAAGTACACGACGGTGACCAAGAGGTCCCGTCGGATCCGGCCCACACACCCCGCCTAGGCCACTCCGCCGCGGCCCCTCAGGTCGCCCTGGCCACACTCACCCTCCCAGAGAACTGCATCAGAGGAATATTTTTACATGAAAAATAAGGAAGAAGCTCTATTTTTGTACATTGTGTTTAAAAGAAGACAAAAACTGAACCAAAACTCTTGGGGGGAGGGGTGATAAGGATTTTATTGTTGACTTGAAACCCCCGATGACAAAAGACTCACGCAAAGGGACTGTAGTCAACCCACAGGTGCTTGTCTCTCTAGGAACAGACAACTCTAAACTCGTCCCCAGAGGAGGACTTGAATGAGGAAACCAACACTTCGAGAAACCAAAGTCCTTTTTCCCAAAGGTTCTGAAAGGAAAAAAAAAAAAAAAAAAAAAAGAAAAACAAAGAGAAAGTAGTACTCCGCCCACCAACAAACTCCCCCTAACTTTCCCAATCCTCTATCCCTGCCCCAAACTCCAACAAAAATCGCTCTCTGGTTTGCAGTCATTTATTTATTGTCCGCTGCAAGCTGCCCCGAGACACCGCGCAGGGAAGGCGTGCCCCTGGGAATTCTCCGCGCCTCGACCTCCCGACGACAGACGCCTCGTCCAATCATGGTGACCCTGCCTTGCTCGCAGTTCTGGAGGATGCTGCTATCGACCTTCCGTGACTCACGTGGCCTAGTACACCAATGATAAGGGAATATTTTAAAACCAGCTATATTATATATATTATATATATATATAAGCTATTTATTTCACCTCTCTGTATATTGCAGTTTCATGAACCAAGTATTACTGCCTCAACAATTAAAAACAACAGACAAATTATTTAAAAAACCATGAGGCGAGTGGTGGCTGGTGGCAGGGCGGGGGCCGGGTGGCCTCTGTGTCTTATGCTTTCTGGTTGGTCTGTGGTCTTTGCACTGAGAGCTAGGGCCTTGCACATTCATTCATTCATTCTTTGAATTCAACATTACTATGCACCAGGCGCTGAGAAGGCAGCCTTAGAACCGATGGAAATCCTTGCTTTCAGGGCGATTCCATTCTAATGGGTCATTGGTTCAGTGGCCTCTTCAGTCATTTGTTCATATGCATTTACTCATACCTCTTGTGCCAAGGCTCGATTCTAGACCCTGGGGATTTATCAAAGAACATGGAAGAAAATCCCAGCCCTCAGGGAACTTCACTTCTAGTAATTCATTGATTCATTGCTTCATTTGCTCATTTATTGATGGATTTATCCATTCAATAAATATTTCTTAGGCACTTCCTAAGCGCCATGCACTCTTCTAGGTACTGGAAATTCATCAAAGAATAAAACAGACAAGAAATCATGCCTCTCAGAGCTTGCAGTCTAGGGATTAATTGAGTCACTTGTGTCTTCCACGTCAGTGTTTTGCCAGGCACAGGTTGAACAAGGGAATATGGTGGGAGGATCTAGATCCGTTTGGGACCTGGTGTGTCTGTCCTCAAACTCCCATGGGCTGGAGCTTGAGGAATCTGGTGATGTTACCTTCCAAGAACCCATCCTTCAAGGTCTTATTTCCCAGGGCCTGTCCCAGGATGTCAGGGAGAGGCCAGGTTAGTCTCGGGCTTGAGGCAGATTGAAGGTTAATGAGTCCTCTGCCCTGAGATTTGGGCTGTGTGAGCAGTCAGGCTTAGAGTGGGGTACTGTTTCTGTTTTTTCCCCTCCCCATGGCCTCCAACCTAAGTGTCTTCGTGGGGCAAACCATATATTCCTGGTGGGGCAGGAGGTAGCCTGAGGCAGAAGGCACCTCTGCTGCTGGGGTCCTGTGGCTGTCACCTGCCTCCCTTGAAAACTCCCCCCACCGCCAGGGCTGGTCAGGAGAGGTCCCCATGAGACCCTAAGGAGAGGTGGGGGCAGAGGCAGTGGGGAGGGATAGGAGTGCCTTCTCTGCAGGTTCCTGGCTGGAGTTGGCATTCCACTTCTTCCGAGCACAGCTCTTGGTCTTGCCCTCGCTCTCTGCGTCATGAAGCCTTATCCCTTCATCCCTGGGCCCTGTCCCGCATGTCTGTGGCTCATCCTTCTGTCCATCACAGCACACTTCTGTAGAGTTTTGTGAAGCTCTTTAGCTGCACATCTCATGGTGTTCTCAGGATGCCTTTATTACCCCCATTTTATAGATGAGGAGGCTGAGTCTCAATAACATTACGCCACTTCTCCAAGATCACAGAATAAGAAAGTGGTTGAGCCTGTGTCCATATCTCAGCCTCTCCAGGATGGCGACGGCTGCCACTTGGAGAGTGCCTACCATTGTCGGAACCCCTGCTGGGGGCTTCAGTAGGTGCACTGCCTGGGTATCCATCAGACAACTCTGCGTGGGAGGTGGGCATCCCTGCATGGGAGGTGGGCACCCCTGCTTCCACACTGGACAGAGACTCCAAGAGAGTATCAGCTTGCCCCAGGCCTCACAGTGAACAGGTGACAGCCTGAGACTCTGGCTGATAATTACAGTGATTCAGGTTGTCATCGATGGAGCACCTGTTCCGTGTCAGCTGCGTTCACTCTTCTATGTTATTTTATTTAATGGAAACAGTAACCCTAAGAGATGGGTGTTTGCTAGAAAATTGTGGAGTCAGAATGCAATCAGTCATCTGCTCATTCATCCAAAAAATATTTATTGACTTTACTCTGTGCCTGACACTGTCCCAGGGGCTGGAGATACAGCAGTGAACTGCACAGAGCCCTGGTCCTCATGGGGCTTCCATTCTATTAGGGAAGGTCAGTAGTAAAACAGATACAAAATATAACACCAGGGAGTGGCAAATCATAAGAAAAAAATAAAACGTGGTGAGGGGATAGAGGATGCTATTTTAGACGGAGTAGTCAGGGGAGGCTTCGGACGGGGGATTTTTGAGCAGGAAGGAAGCAAGGGAAGGGTGTTCCACAGAGAGTACCACAGCCTGGAGGGCTGTCGTGGGATGAAGGGGGCCAGAACATCTGGAACAGAGTGGGTAGGGTTGGGGGGAGAATTGGAGGGAGCAGATCATGACCTGAGCTTTTACTTGCAGTGAGGTGAGGAGCCGCATGTGATGTGCCTTACACCTAAAGGGATTGCTCTGGCTACCGTGTGGAGGAGGATGGGCAGCACCTAGCCCAGCTGCCCAGCACCATAGCCTGGGCTCTCCCTCTGACCCAGTGCTGCCTCCTGCCGCTGGCTTTGATGCACCCCGGCCCCCAGCACAGCCCAGGCCTCTGTCCTGGGTCTGCAGGCTGCTTGCACATCCTGTACCAAAGACCTTGCCTTTCCTCCATCCCTGGGGGCAGTGGGACCAGCGTTCTTTCCTTGTCCTGGCTTTTAGCGTCCCTGATATTGGAAGATGTGGGCCCAGCTTTTGTTTACTCTAGACAGAACTTTCTGGACATTTCCTGAGCTATGAGTATGTTGATGATAAGCACAGTGGGCTGGGGGGGCACGTTTCCCAGCCACGGATGCTGCTCCTTAGGCACGCTTGCTTGAGGCAGGAGGCTAGCGAGGGTTGCCATAGTCCAGCTGGGTAGGAACCCCAGGGATAACAGCTATGACTTTTGGAACACCTACTGTGTACCAAGCACAATCCTACTGGGCCCACTCCACCAGCATTTGAGTTGGGCAGTTTTAACCCTACTTTATAGAGCAGGCTCAGAGAGGTAGAGTCACTTGCTCTACCTAGTCCTCTAATAAATAGAGGAGCTGGGGTTTGAACCCAGGCCCTTCTGTCTCTAGAGCTATAACGTGACCCAAGTCCAGATGCTTGGAGCTCTTGGCATCTGTCCAGGTTCCAGTCTTTTTCCCTTGACCCCCTGATTCTGCCTTGGCATCCATCATTTCCCAACCCACCAGAGGGCGGAGGCAGGCGTAGACCACATTCCCAGGTGCCGATGGCAGCCCTTCTCCCACCCTCCACACCCTCCCCAGGATGTTTCTGTCATGGGGACCACAGAGACATGGGACCTGGAGCGCTTCAGTTTGCCTTTGACGTGGCCACTCTGCCAGCCGCGTGACCTTGGGTAAGGCACGTCTTTTCTGTGAGTGGCGTCTCTCATCATCGCAGTCGATTCTACCTTGTGGGGCTAATGTAATGCTCCAGAGAGAGCACAGCAAACACCTGGGGACGATTCCTGCCCCAGAGAGGGGAGAGGATCCAGGCATGGGACTTTATCCTCTCATGCTTCTCTCTCCATCTCATTGCTTTAGAGAGGAGGGTGCCGAGACCCAGAGAGGGGAAGTGACTTCCTCCAGGTCCCCCAGTGAGTTAATGACAGAGCCCGTTAGATGACCAATTCATGGCAATGATAGTGGGTGGGGTGAGTCGGGGGCCCCTTCAGCAGCCAGCCAGGCCCTTCTTCTCATCCTTCCCAAATTTGCAGCAGAGGGCAGTGGGGAGGGGGCCCTCACCATCCGCCCCGCCAGCCCTATAATGGTGCAGAAGGTGAGTGAAGATCGAGCCTTGCCCTAGCATTTCAAGGGGAAGGCAGGCAAGTATGGTGGGAAGGGCCCCTGAATCTGGGACAGAAGTGGATTTGGGGACAAGGGAGCTCTCCCCACCTCCCCGACCCTGTGCATTGTTTGCAAGGGTGCTCTGCCCACCTCCCCCACCCTGTGCATTGTTTGGACCCAGTGTCTTCTCTCCCTATGATCACCCCTTGCCCTCCTGCTCTATGCCCCCCTTTATGTGCACACCTCCAGCTTCTAGTGCACGGTTCCTGGGGCAGAGTAAGCTCTTGGTCTCTTTTCTTTTCTTTCTTTCTTTTTCTTTTTTTGAGACGGGGTCTCACTCTGTTGCCAAGCTGGAGTGCAGTGGCACGATCTCGGCTCACTGCAACCTCCACCTCCCGGGTTCAAGCGATTCTCCTGCCTCAGCCTCCCAAGTAGCTGGGACTACAGGCGCCTGCCACCACGCCCGGCTAGTTTTTGTATTTTTAGTAGAGACGGGGTTTCACCATGTTGGCCAGGATGGTCTCCATGTCTTGACCTCATGATCTGCGCTCCTCAGCCTCCCAAAGTGCTGGGATTCCAGGCACGAGCCACTGCACCTGGCCAGCACTTGCTCTCTTAGCTGTTACTCTGATCTCATTTGATTGACACAATAACCTGGCAAAATAGATGTTAGGATGTACATTTTGTAGATGGGAAATCTGAGGCCCGTAGAGGAATGTAATTGGCCCAAGTTCCACGGTAGAAAGTGACTGAGCTGAGATTTGAACCCAGATCTCCCTGTTTCCACTCTTCACCTTCCCAGCATTCCTCTCCATCCCTGCCTTTGCTGGGGTGAAGTGGGGAATAAAGCTCCAAAGCTGAGGGCCAGAGAAGCAAGTGGCCCTACCAGGGTGGGTGGGGAGGGCCTTTCCCATGACAAGTGGGAGAGGCTGTGTTTTGGGAGTGTACCACCGATGCCAGCCAGGTGAGCTGCAGGTGTGGGGAGGCGCAGCCCCAGGCTGTCTGAAGGACACTGAGGGGATGCCCTCCTGCCTGCCTGCCCAGCTGGAGCCTAACAAGGCCAGGCTGGGATGGCCCGGGGCTTGAAAGCCCCATAAATGGGGCAGAACCCTCCCTCCCCAGCAGCAGGATTGGGGCTTCCAAAGAACAATAGTGAATTAGGTGCTAAAGATGTGAAGGCTGCTCCCCAACCATGCAATTAGCTTGCAGGTCTGTTACAAACATTAGGCAGCCGAATTGGGGACCAGATGGCGGCAAGGCTCACCCTTGCTGTCCCAAGACGGCCTGGCTTCCTGGCTGAGGTTTCCAGCTCTGGCAAGGAGGGAAGGCGGCAGGTAGCCCCGGTGTGTGACCCCCTGCAGAGCAAGCAGCCATTAATCAGGCATTCCCTCCCCTCCCTGGGGCAGCTTCACGACCCAATTAGCACTTGCTAGAATTTCTGCCCTGCTCTTCCAGTCTCCCAGGCTGACCATGCTGCAGCTGCAGGCCCCGTGTCACCCACCCTCTGGGGTGGGTTGGAGGTGCAGCTGATTTAAAAAGACTGTCACAGACCTCAGTCTCTTTCCAGTACCAGCTTGATGGGAGCCTTCCCCCAATTCTCTCACTTAATTCCCACCACAATCCTCCTGGATACTTATTTTTAATCTGCTTCCTACTGATGAGGAAACTGGGAAACAGAAAGGAGGTCACTTGCTCAAGGCCATCTGTGTGACTCCCCAAATCCTGCGCATGACTATTATGACACAGAACAGCGCCCCCACTCCCCCAACCCTCATGCCCAGGAGTTGGTGTGACTCCTGTCTTACATAAGGACGGAAGATCAGAGTGGCAAGGTGACTTTCTCAAAGTTACAGTTATTAAGTGGTGAAGCCAGGATTTGAAACCATGTCTGTCAGGTTCTAGAACCTACTTCTCCTCCCCTTCTGCACCTTCACTCCTGTTCCTGTGCTATTCAGGATTCTTTTGGCTGCAAGTGACAGAAACGCACGAAAACCGACTTAAACCAATAAGGACATTTATTGGCTTATGTAACAGAAAAGTGCACAGCCCTCTGGTTTCAGGCAAAACTGGATCCAGGTGCTCACTCTCCTCTCCCTGCTTTCTGCTGTGTTGGCTTTATCCTCAGGAAGGCTTTCCCTGCTGTTCTAGGCTTACTAATAACTTCAGCAGAAAGAGAACTAGTAACTTAACATATCTTTCCCAGAGGCTCCAGTAAAAGTCCCTGGGTGGACTCTGATTGGTTTAACCCTCTCTCTTGAGTACTCTTACATCAGTCACTGTGATCAGGGAGACAGAATAGTTTAATTGTCCAGGCTTAGGACAGGGGCCAGTCCCTGGAGCTGGGCTGGGGAAGGGATAAGCCAATTCTACCCAACGATAAGGTCTGAAAGTGGGAGGGGGTGGCTTCCCCAAGAATATGGAAGTGTTGTTACCAGAAGAAGAGGTGATCACAAAAGCAAGAGAGGTCTATTTTATTTTTATCTTGTTTTATTATTTTTTTTTTGGAGACGGAATCTCGCTCTGTCGCCCAGGCTGGAGTGCAGTGGCGCGATCTCGGCTCACTGCAAGCTCCGCCTCCCAGGTTCACGCCATTCTCCTGCCTCAGCCTCTGCAAGTAGCTGGGACTACAGGCGCCCGCCACCACGCCCGGCTAATTTTTTTGTATTTTTAGTAGAGACAGGGTTTCACTGTGGTCTCGATCTCCTGACCTCGTGATCCGCCCGCCTCGGCCTCCCAAAGTGCTGGAATTACAAGCGTGAGCCACCGCGCCCGGCCGCAAGAGAGGTCTATACCAGAGGTTCTCACTCAACTGTGCCTCAGTCCCCGGGAGAGCTCGTGAACACACAGATTGCTGGGGCCCACCCCTACAGCTTCTGCTTAAGTATCTAGGGTAGACCCGAGAATTTGCATTTCTAGCAAGTTCTCAAGAGATACTGATGTTGCTGGTCTGGGGCCACATTTTGAGAACCACTGTTCTGCCCCCTTCTTTTACACTCACGCTCCTGCCTTCTTTGTACAGTATCGCCATACAAGGATGTGTTCTAGTCCCAGGCCAAGAGGCACATGGATACTGTCATCTTACGGAATCCATGTACGTATTCCAAGAGCTCTTTCCTAATCCGTCTGCTGCAGAACGCCCCTCTGACTGCCTGTGTTTGCTCTTCCCACCCACTTCGCACAATACTCTTCTGCATTTTACAATGGAAAGGTACACCTCTTACTGGCCCCACATTTCATTGTGTGTGTTCCCTGGTGTGTAGAAAACTCCAGACTATGGAATATAGGGCCCATCTCCGTGTGGGGAACTCCCTTGAATCCTGGTGCCATGCATTCGTGGTAAGGGCTCAGGGCAAAATGCGGCCCCTGTTTTGGCCCATGTTGAGCTACTCTGAATTCTGTTGTACAGTCAGGTGGGGGGAATATTGACAGTTTTTCTTGAGTTACCGCGTGTCTTTCATTCCCCAAATATTGTCCTGGAATGCATTCAGTATTCACTACTAAGGGAGGGTCTTATGATAGCAAGAGAAACATTGGCAGTAGAAGTAACTCATGGTTACTTCAGGGACACAAACTCATGGCTACGTTCCATGCTGTCTCTCTCTCTCTGACTCTCTCATCCATCCATTTGTCAATCTCTCTGTCCATCCACCTACCTACCTACCTACCTACCTGCTGACCAACAAAATCATCTCAGAATCACAATGTTTAAGATTTGGAGACAGCATGCTGGGAACGAGGAATGCCCGGAGCATTTTCTTATCCATCCCTTCCTTGCTTTATAGCTCTGTATTTTGCCCAGTTCTAAAGAGAAGGAGGTAAAAATGTTCCAAACTTGCTCTCTACTGATTATTTTTTAGTAAATGATCCTGTCTTGGAGGGAAGTTTGTGGTTTTTTTTTTTTTTTTTTTTTTTTTTTGAGACGGAGTTGCTCTTGCCAGCTGGAGTGCAGTGGCAATCCCCCCCCCCCCCCCCCCCCCCCCCCCCCCCCCCCCCCCCCCCCCCCCCCCCCCCCCCCCCCCCCCCCCCCCCCCCCCGTGTTTTTTTTTTTGAATGGAGCTTTGCTCTATCGCCCAGGCTGGAGTGCAGTGGTGCAATCTCTGCCTCTGGGGTTCAAGCGATTCCCCCTCCTCAGCTTCTCAAGTAGCTGGGTTTACAGGCGTGCATCAGCACACTCGGCTAATTTTTGTATTTTTAGTACAGGCAGGGTTTTGCTATGTTGGTCAGGCTGGTCTCAAACTCCTGACCTCAGGTGACCTGCTGCCTCGACCTCCCAAAGTGCTGGGATTACAGACGTGAACCACCGCACCCAGCCGAAGTTTGTGTTTTATATTATCTTGAACATTTATTCTGACTTGTGGGGGGAATATTTTCACTTAACTTGTGCTAAAAGATTACTGGCTACTATGAATCCACATTCACTTTTTTAAAACTTGGGTGTAAATCTTATTTTCTCTCACTCATCACTGCTCATGTATTCATTCTCAGTGAATATTTATTTGATTTAGATGAAGTTAATTGAGTATGAGATGGATTCTACTAAAAATATACAATTTTCAAAATTATTTAAGGGAGTTCATGAGTAAACAATTGTGAAGAACCCAGTCTAGTGTAATCCATGCTTCGATGGTCTACATGCACACATAGGTGCACACCATCAACCTAGAAAATATTCTCCCGGGCCCTGGGAGCACAGAGGTGCCTCAGCACAGTCCCTTGTGGGTATGTCAAGAGGTAGCCCTTGGGGAGCTCACAGCCGAGTGCTGGAAACAGGTGGACTTTGAGGCAGCAAGAGAGGAAGGTGGAGAGGCAGAACCTAAAGCTTTGGATGCACAGAGGAGGTGATGACTAGCTGGGAAGGGGGAGAGAGCTGGGGGTCAGGAGACTTGGGGAGGCTGAATAGAGCTTTAACTGCAAAGAGAAAGAGGGAAGAGCAGCCCAGGCCAAAGGAACAGCACATGTAAAGGTGGAGAGAAGTAAAGTTGTATGAAGGTTTACAGAAATGTGGCATGACAGGAGCTTGGAGGCACAAGTGGAGCATGGCGGCTGGAGGCAGGAAGGGAAGGAGATCAGATGGTCAAGGCTGTTGTGTTCCTAGTTCTCATTTGTGCACTCACACTCTGACACTCATCCAGATGCTTACACTAACTCAGGCCTCCCCTCTTCCCTCCTTCCTTCCTACTTGCAACATTTTTTTTTGTTTTTTGAGTCAGAGTTTCACTCTTGTTGCCCAGGCTGGAGTGCAATGGCGTGACCTCGGCTCACCACAACCTCTGCCTCCTGGGTTCATGCGATTCTCCTGCCTCAGCCTCCCGAGTAGCTGGGATTACAGGCATGCGCCACCACACCCAGCTAATTTTATATTTTTAGTAGAGACGGGGTTTCTCCATGTTGGTCAGGCTGGTCTCGAACTCCCGACCTCAGGTGATTCACCCGCCTTGGCCTCCCAAAGTGCTGGGATTACAGGCATGAGCCACTGCGCCTGGCTACAACATTTTCTTTCTTTTCTTTTTTCTTTTTTCTTTTTTGAGATGGAGTCTTCCTCTGTCACCCAGGCTGGAGTGCAGTGGCACCATCTTGGCTCACTGCAACCTCCGTCTCCTGGGTTCAAGCGATTCTCCTGCCTCAGCCTCCCAAGTAGCTGGGATTACAGGCGCATGCCACCATATCCAGCTAATTTTTGTATTTTTAGTAGAGATGGGGTTTCACCATGTTGGTGAGGCTGGTCTCGAACTCCTGACCTCAGGTAATCCGCCCATCTCGGCCTGCCAAAGTGTTGGGATTACAGGCGTGAGCCACCGAGCCTGGCCTACTTGAACATTTTCTAAGTGCCTATTCTATACTGGGTTCCTTGGAGATAAAAAAATCTGGTACAGTCTCTGCTCCTACAAGTCTTGTTGAGGAGACAGTTAACAATGACCATAACTTGGGACAAGTGCAACAATGAGCAAGGATGGTACAAAGGGAGAGTCAGAGAAGCCTTCCTGGAGGAAGAGACATCGAAGACCTGAAGAATGAGGAGGCATTGGCAGGAATAAAACGGGGATGAGACTTTCTAGGGTGCGGCAGCAATGTGTGCAAATACGTGGTTAAGAGAGAACATAGCCTGTGGGAAATAAACAGAAAAGGAACTGGGGAGGACTTATCATTTCGATATAGGAGTGGCAACTTTGTTAGAAAAAAATGAAGGGTTGGGGAAATGTTACCGGGGGAATTGCTTTGGGTTTCTGGTCTACTGGGGATGCTCGGGCCAGGGCTGATGGAGATGTGTGGTGGTGGGTACCACAGCTTCCTTGAGCATCTCATGGGCTGCCTCAGACTCAGGTGTGGCTCTGTTCCACAGCACCTTGGTTCCGATGATCTATGCAGCCACTGAGGACCATGGCCCGGGTCAGTGGTTCTCACCTGGGGTGATTTTGTTCCCCTGGGCCATTTCGGCAGTGCGTGGAGACAACGTTGGTTGTCTCCAACTCCCCAGTTGTCACAACTGGGGGCCGGGGGACTGCCACTGGCATCTAGTGGAGAGAGTCCAGGGATGCTGCCGAACATCCTGCAGGGCACAGCACAGCCTCAACCACAAGGAATTGTCTGGCCCCAGATACCAATTGTGCCAAAGCTGAAAAACCTTGGCCTAAATCCATTATTACAAGAGGATGGCAAAATGGCAATTTTCAAATTCTATTATCTCTTCACTGTCTATTGACTGGGATTTTCCTAAAAACAAGAACTTTCTGCCAGGCGCAGTGGCTCACGCCTGTAATCCCAGCACTTTGGGAGGCCGAGGAGGGCGGATCACGAGGTCAGGAGATCGAGCCCATCCTGGCCCACATGGTGAAACCCCGTCTCTACTAAAAATACAAAAAATTAGCTGGGCGTGGTGGCAGGCACCTGTAGTCCCAGCTACTTGCGAGGTTGAGGCAGGAGAATGGCTTGAGCCCGGAAGGCAGAGCTTGCAGTGAGCCGAGATCGTGCCACTGCACTCCAGCCTGGGCGACAGAGCGAGACTCCATCTCAAAAAAAAAAAAAAAAAAAAAACAAAAAAAAACCAAGAACTTTCTTTCCATCAACTATTCGGTTACCCCAAGATACGAAGATACAATTCATACAGGAAAGACAGGACAAGTGCCTGATTCTTTCTCTTTATTTACCAGTTTCAGAACATTAGTTAATTAGCACTCTCCAAAGATGAGGAGTGCATTGTTTAAGTCTCACTACGAACTTTTGGATTTTAAACTTATTTTTATTTTTTTGAGACTCAATCTTGCTCTGTCGCCCAGGCTGGAGTGCAGTGGCATGATCTCTGCTCACTGAAACTTCCACCTCCCAGGTTCAAGCGATTTTTGTGCCTCAGCCTCCCGAGTAGCTGGGATACAGGTGCCTGCCACCATAGCCAGCTAATTTTTGTATTTTTAGTAGAGATGGGGTTTCATCATGTTGGCCAGGCTGGTCTTGAACTCCTGACCTCAAGTGATCCACCTGTCTTGGCCTTCCAAAGTGCTGGGATTACAGGCATAAGCGAACGTGCCCGGCCAGATTTTTTAACTTATTTAATGGGTTTCAATCCATAGTAGTCACTGTTCTTTTTGAAGGTCAGATTTTTCAATTTTTGGCCAGTGAGGACTCCTGCCAGTGGCTCTTGTGTCTTTTTGACATCATTGCCTTTGTGCTTTGATGGCTTCTTTGCATTCTGGTGTGAAAATATGTCCCACGTTGTCTCAATGTGTTGTACATCTCCCAACCCTGACCTGGGATCGGCTTTCTTCTAGGGCCCTGGTTTAATTTAGTGGAGAGTGTCAAGACAGTGAGGGTTAAAAAGAGACTCAAGGAAACCCACAAAGCTGCAACCTAGCTTTGCACAGTGCCTAGAACACAGTGCTCACGTAGGCCGGGCGTGGTGGCTCACGCCTGTAATCCCAGCACTTTGGGAGGCCGAGGTGGGCAGTTCATGAGGTCAGGGGTTTGAGATCAGCCTGGCCAACACAGTGAAACTCCGTCTCTACTAAAAATACAAAAATTAGCTGGGTGTGATGGTAGCCGCCTGTAATTCCAGCCACTTGGGAGGTTGAGGCAGGATAATTGCTTGAACCCGGGAGGTGGAGGTTGCAGTGAGTGGAGATTGCAATGAGCCGGGGTTGCAGTGAGCCAAGATTGTGCCACTGCACTCCAGCCCAGGCGACAGTGCGAGACTCCGTCTCAAAAAAAAAAAAGAAAGAAAGAACGTAGTGCTCCTGTAATATTGTGATTATTTCAAGGACAGAAGTCAACTCATCCAAGTTGCTTCAACTCCCTTCTTGTCGCCAATCTCTAATGCATTAGGACACTTGCTTTCTGAACCTCCAGACAGTCTGAGGAGGGGCCCAAGTGTAATGAGGGTTCAGATTAGCAAGGAGAGAGGTGGAAATAGTGGTTTTGTTGGGCAGAGGGACCTGCCAGCCCACAGAGCACGTCTATTAGAAATGAAGCCAGGGCAAAGCCAGCAGAGGAGAGGAGCAATTAGCTAATTCAGGAGTCGAGGCCCTGCTTTTATTTTCACTGACAATTTTAATCCTGTCATAACCTTTGACCTAAGCCCCGGGGCAATTAGTGCCTGCAAGTGAAGTGGTGGTGGGTTTGAACTTCTGCCTTCCTCCCCAGGCTGAGTCAATACCTCTGTATTCTATTACATGTAATCGAGGTAAAAGGGTTTATTTAAGCTAACAAATGATTATTTCCCACAATAGAATCTCCATCCCGGTTAGTGAATTGGCTCTTCCAGGCATCCCCTATTTTGTCTGCAGCCAAAGCCTGTATTTTATTGACTGCTTTGTCCTCTTCTGTCTTTCCTCCTGGCTTCTCTCTCCCTCCTCCTCCTCCTCCCCCTCTCCCTTGCCCTCACAATTCATTTCAGCAAATTCAATGGAACTAGCATTCCTTGCCCCCCCTGCCCCTCCCCACCCCCGGCACCTACCTTGGGCCAGGTTCTTAGATCTGAGTACAGTTCTGGCCTATCTGGAAGGATCTCACAGCCTAGCGACAAAGACAGACTCGTAAGCAGATCAATTATAAATTATACTGGGCTATGATAAGTGCAAAGTAACTCAACAAGTCTAGAAAAAGGAGATAGATGGCGTGGAGTGGTCTTTGTGCAGAGGAGTCTAGAAAGGGAGACAAGACTGGAGACATTTTAATCTATTAGACATGAGGCTCCCATGGACCAAAGAGGGATTTTATCCAAGTGGCCTGAGGGATAGGTTTTTAGAGAGGAAGTATTGAAAAAAGAATGCGGTCGGCTTCTCACTGCAGCACTGGACCTGGCTCAGGTTCTGTGCTCCCCTATGGGGTCATGTACTTCAGAGAAACTTTGCCCTCCCACCCCCGTCATCCTCAAAGGGTGAGTCTTTTTTTGTTTTTAATTTTTTTTCTCTTTTGAAACAGGGTCTCTCTCTGTCACCTAGGCTGGGGTGCAGTGGCGCCATCATGGCTCACTGCAACCTTGAACTCCTAGGCTCGACGGATCCTCTTGCCTCAGCCTCCCGAGTAACTGGGACTACAGGTGTGTATCGCCATGCTCGACTAATTTTTAAACAAATTTTTGTAGATACGGCGTCTTGCTTTGTCGCCCAGGCTGGTCTCGAACCCTGGGCTCATATGATCCTCCTGTCTTGGCCTCCCAAACAAGGGGTGAGTCTTGATTCATTATAGCCCATCACGCTAACTGCATCACCTGTGCCAATAACTGGCTTCAGACGCCGCATGTGATCATGTTCTGGCCAATGAACTATTAGGGTCTGTGGGGTGGTGGTGGAGGTGGAGCATGTTTCTGGAGGAGTTTTATGATTCTTTTTTTTTTTTTTTGAGAAGGGTCTCACTTTGTCAGCCAGGCTGGAGTGCAGTGGCGTGATTTCAGCTCACTGCATCCTCGACCTCCTGGGCTCAGCACACCATGCTCGGCTAATTTTTTTGTATTTATTGTAGAGATGGGGTTTTGCCATGTTACCCAGGCTGGTCTTTAACTACTGAGCTCAAGCGATCCACCTGCCTCAGCCTCTCAAAGTGCTGGGATTACAGGCGCAAGCCACCATACGTGGCTTCATGATTCTTAAAAACAGACACAAGGAAGACATGATTCCTTTTTTGAGTCTGCATTTTGCTGAGGATGTGAGGGCTGGAGCTGTTGTAGCTATCTTGAGACCATGAGGAAAGTTAGCTGCTGCACTGAGGATGGCAGAGCAAAGTGATGGAATGAGCTTGAGTTCTTGATGATATTGTTCCACTGCCGAATTAAGCCATATGGGGTCTTCTCATTGTCTCAGATAACAAAACTTTTTTGTAGTTAAGTCTCTTGCAGCTGGGTTTTTTGTTATGTGTTGCTAAAAGCTTCCCAACTGATACAGAAGAGGAGGTAGTATTTGAAGAATGAGTCTTGAAGAGAAAACAGAGAGCTTTTTAGGAAGGGGATACAGTCCAGACAAAGATGTTGAGGAAACAGGAAAAGTACACGGGAGGGCAGTAGGTCCGTGGCAGGTGTAGTTCTAAGAAGAGGCCAGATAGGGCTCAGCCAATTAGGCACACCCCCTTTCCATTCCCTCTTTGCCTCTCTCTATCCCTTCGTTCCTCCTTTTTTTGGAGGAGGGTCTCTGTTGCCCAGGCTGGAGTGCAATGGCGCAATCATGGCTCATTTCAGCCTCAACCTCCTGGGCTCAAGTAATCCTTCCACCTCAGCTTCCCAAGTAGGTGGGACTACAGGTGAACACCACCAGCTCGGCTAATTCTTAATTTTTATTTTTGTAGAAATGGGGTCTCACTATGTTGCCCAAGCCGGTCTCAAACTTCTGGACTCAAGCGATCCTCCCACCTAGGCCTCCCAAAGTGCTGGGAATACAGGCATCAGCTACCTCACCCGGCCCCTTCATTTCTCTTGAGGGACTCCTCTTCTTCAACCAGTGTCCTCTCCAATGTACCTAAGAGGAAGATGCAGGTGGCAGAAGCCTGAGCTTAGACGTAAAATGTTTATTGAGTGCTCATATGTGCCAGTCCTGCGCTGAGCTGCAGTGAATGAGAGATGGTTCTTTGGAACAGAGCTCCCAGTTCAGAGACAGAGACTAAAACATAAACCTATGTTTCTAAACATATGGTCAATTTCAGGCGAAAGGATTTCAGATGACTTCTGGACTAACATTTGCTTTTTATTTTAACGTTACAAGTTTATTTTGATGATCAATTTCTATATATGATAGAAATATAAATTTTCTTTTTAAATACATTTAAGCAAATAAATAAAGAGTTAATTTAAGAAAAACTAGGTGGTAATGTTACAGGTGGTATGTGGATATAGTAAAACTTGTGCAATGAGAATTAAATAAATATGTGCATGTGTGTGCACGTGTGTGTGTATGTGTGAATGAGTGACATGTTTGTCTGCTCAGTCTTTTTTCCAGGCATATGAGAGCAGTCTTCTGTTCTTTTAGGAACTGGTGCTCCTGAATTTTATATAGTTTCACTGGGAGACACCCTGTATATGTACAAACTTCCTCACTCCCACTATAGTTGATTGGTCCTGGATTTTTCAAACATGAAAAGCCCCTCTCTGGTGGCAGAGGCTATGAGGCACAGCTGTGGGCAGCCTGTTCCTTGCCCTACTGCAGACACTGAGGTGGAGAAAGGGACGCAGGCCAAGAGAAGGAGAAACAGGAGATACAGTTGATTCTCATTTCTGGTGGTAGTTATGTTCTGTAAAGTTGCCACAAATGAAACTAGTGAACACCAACCTATTGCTCCCAGAGGAACCACAGGGTTAGGTTCCTGTGAGCTTCTGGTCACAGCATTTTCATCCATGGATCAACACATACCTTGTTGTATGTGTGTTTCTGTTTAAACACTTTATTTAATATTTATTGTTGATTCATTGACACTGAACGCATAGTCAGCAGCACTGTAACTCCTGGACGAAGCTTCTCCAGGTAAAAATGTGGCACTAAATGGACCTTGAAAAGGATGCTTGTTTATAAAATGAGAGCTGAACAAGAAGGGCATTGCCTTGTTTGACCTTAGCTGGAAACATGTGCATCATATGACTCAAAAAATTATCACAGCCAGGTATAGTGGCTCACCCCTGTAATCCCACTGTTTTGAGGTCAGGAGTTCAAGACCAGCCTGGCCAACATGGTGAACCCCGTCTCTACTAAAAAGACAAAAATTAGCTGGGTGTGGTGGTGGGCACCTGTAGTCCCAGCTACTTGGGAGGCTGAGGCAGGACAATTGCTTGAACCCAGGAGGCAGAGGTTGCAGTGAGCCAAGATTACACCACTGTACTCCAGCCTGGGCAACAGAGTGAGACTCTGTCTCAAAAACAACAACAACAACAACAAAATTATCACCACTCCCTGCATGCCCATGAACAACCATGAAAGTACCATGAATATTTACTTGGGGGTTGCAAATACATTTTGGTAAGTAAGTGAATTCACAAATAGAGAATCTGTGATTAGTGAGAATCAAATGCAGATAGATGATGATAGATAGATAGATAGATAGATAGATAGATAGATAGATAGATAGATAGATAGATAGATGATAGATAGATAGATAGATAGATACGTTAAGGTGGAGAGGCCCTCAGCTCTGGTGGGGATTGAGTCACTGGCTCTAGCTATCTCCCAGTCCTTTTTATAGTTTGACTATTCAGTTTTTGTTTGATTATATGAAATATTTCAGAGGCCTTCTCACATCCACCTTTTTTCGTTTTCTCCTAAGCTAATTCAGTTGGAGTTCTGTTGCTTACAACCAAAAGAGTTCTGACTTAGCATACAAAGCCCTGGCACATAGTAGGTCCGCAGTGAATGTGAGTCCCTTCCTTTCATCACTGAATGCAGGGTTGGCTAAAGGTAACCGTAGACTGTATGTCATAGGGAGAGGCAGCGGTGAGAAGAAGAAAGGCTTTATAATTTAAAAACACAGGGAGACAACATATTTCCAACTCTTCATTTACCCTGAGCTGCAGCAGCAGTCATTTCTTGCCACATTCCAGTACAGATGGAAAAGTCACTGAATTACAAACCTAGTTGCAAGCTATTTTTGGTGGAGTTGTATGTGGTGGTGCTGATGGGGTGTGTGTGTGTGTAATGTACGCATTGGGATTCTTGGCCACCGCCTCTGTTTGTATCAGCTGTCAGCAAATCAGAGGCGCCATCCACGTTTGTCATAATTCATTACATTAATTAACCACTTTTGAGAACTGGGCACGGGCCAGAGGGGATGCGGGGGAGGGAAGCCTCCATATTGTTGTGTCTCAACCTCCTAGGTCAGAATTTCCACGGTTTGATGGGCTGCCATCGCCTGCACATGTGTCCCCTAACGCGCGGACCTTGATGAAATCATCATGTTTACATCTTTGAATATTCTCTGCAGATGATGCCTATGGCGGGAAGCCAGAGGCAAAGAGCATCCCAGAACTTGGCTCTGGAGGCCCAACTCTGTACCCAAAAGAGTTTGGAATTACCCTGACGTCTGATACCAAACTGGGCGTCTTTCTCCAGCCTGTCCCTCCCTGGCCAGTTCCCTGGGCTGGCTGCCTGGCCTAGGCCTTCTGCAGGACAAATGGCGCCAGCTCAAGACCCAGTGAGGTGAAGCCATCCTTTTTCTGTGCCCCCCATTTCAGTGAGTGGTGCCATTGCCCACCCAGCTGCCAGGCTTGGACCCTGTGGGTCATTCTTGACTCTTGGCCCATCCCATCTCCATATCCTGTTGATCTCTTTTTATTCACATTTCTCAAGACCTCTCCAGCTCTATGTGACCGTGATCTGTGCCTCCCTCATCACTCACCTGGACCACAGCAGCAAACTCATCTCTAGTCTTCTTTCGCCCTGTTTTGCTTTCCATCTTTGCAGCAAGCTGCAGCCAGAGAGATTTTTTTTAATTTTTATTTTTTATTTATTTTTTTAATTAATTAATTTTTTTTTTGAGATGGAGTTTCGCTCTTGTTGCCCAGAGCTGGAGTGCAGTGGTGTGATCTTGGCTCACAGCAACCTCTGCCCCCTGGGTTCAAGCAATTCTCCTGCCTCAGCCTCCTGAGTAGCTAGGATTACAGGCATGCACCACCATGCCTGGCCAATTTTTTATTTTTAGTAGAGATGGGGTTTCACAACATTGGTCAGGCTGGTCTTGAACTCCCGACCTCAGGTGATCCACCCGCCTCGGCCTCCCAAAGTGCTGGGATTACAGGCGTGAGCCACTGCACCCGGCCCCAGAGAGATTTTTTTAAAACACGAATGGAAGCATGCCACCCTCCTGCTTAAATCTCCCCATGCTTTTTCATCGACCCTGGGACTCTACGATGCTTTACAAGGTCCTTCCAGACCTGGCTCGCCCTGCCAGTCATTGATTCCTGTCCATTTCCAAGCCTTATTCTCCAACCTCCCAGTCACTTCTTCCAATATATTTCCTTATGTTTCTGTTTCATGCAACCAAAGTTTCTGATTCCTGAATCATCAAAAGTTTTTATTGGTTCTGCATATCAGATTAAGGGCAATTTTGTTTATCTTTTTTGAACAAAAATGTCCTAGGTTCTAACTGTGTCCTCAGCAACTGAGCCACCAATTAATGTTTGGCTACTGAATCTTTGGTGCTTAGAAATTAGGTCTTTGGTGACATCACTTAAGCTATCAGATCAAACCTTACCTGAAGCTAGTGTCAAAATGTTCTGTCCTGAGTCAACAGAATCTTCTTGTTGACTAAGCTAGTTTGAATTAAGTTTCAACACAGACATTGAATTACAAACTGTTTTTGGACAAAGACAACATCTGCTTCCTCCTCACTCAATTATCTGCTAGGGTGGGCTTGTTATTTGTATTATCCAGGCCTGTTATCAACCTCTTTCCTATCTTGGTGATGAGAGTAATTGCCCTCTGCATATCACTTGGACAGTCTACAAAGCCCTGCACATCCATTGTCTCATTTAAACCTGTCGACAGTCCTGGGAGGTGTGTGGAATTCATCCATTTTATACATGAGAGAACTGAGGTTGGAGAGGTAACAGGCTTGCCCAAGGTCACATGGCTAAGGAGAAGCAGAGCTAATCTTTTTTATTTATTTATCAGGTTTGTTACATATGTATACATGTGCCATGTTGGTGTGCTGCAGCCATTAACTCATCATTTACATTAGGTATATCTCCTAATGCTATCCCTCCCCCCTCCCCCCACCCCACGACAGGTCCCGGTGTGTGATGTTCCCCACCCTGTGTCCAAGTGTTCTCATTGTTCAATTCCCACCTATGAGTGAGAACATGCGGTGTTTGGTTTTCTGTCCTCGAGGTAGTTGAAGCAGAGCTAATCTTAAATCCTGTCCTCTGATTCAGAACTTACATGCTTTCTTAATATTCATTAAATCATTCATTCATTTAAGAACAGCAAAGATTATTGAATGCTTGCCACATGCAGACAGCTTGCTAAACTTTGTTGATTCATCAGTGAACAAGACAAGGTCTCGGTCCTTAAGGAACTTACTGTCTAACAGGAGACACACACAGTGGCAATGTTGTGTGGAAACACCTATGATGAGGGGGTCACCTCTTCATCCTGAGCCTAGACAGCTGGGCACCAAGACTTGACTATTTCCAGTCTCCTTGTGTCTCTGCTTTAAGACTCAACTTCCAGGTTTGGGTGGGGTAGGGGCAGATTAGAACATATGCAATAAACTGTGTGCTATGGGGAACAGGCAACTCCTCAGATGGAAATTGGGACATTTCTAGGAGGGGAAATAGCAACAACAAATGTCTACTTTAATTTAGGATACTGGAGCCATTTACTGGAGTCCAGGGTTATAGTGCCTGAATGATGGTTAAGGAGTTATAGTTGCTGTAGGGTCTACATTAGAGCTTTTATTAAGTGATTTCACTTCATTTTGGACATTAGGTTTTTGTCCCCTAAGTCCTTTTGACTTACTTTGCAACCATCTTCTGTGAATGTTGCTAAACCTTTTAAGGAGAAAGTAGAAGTTGGTGAGGAGGATTGATGCATTTTCTCATCATCTACTGCAGCAATGTAAATACGTACTGTCTACTTTCCCCAACCCACCCAAAGCAGACATGACTAATCGATTCTGGTATTCTTTCCCACTGAGCCCAGATCAAGCCTCAGAAATCTTATCAGTGTGCTCCAGGCAGCCACAACCAATGGATCAGAGTTGGCACATGAGGTGAAACATATTTGTGAGTTCTGTTTTTGGACTGTGGGGCCTTGGGGAAAAATTCCTTCTTTTCTCTGGACCTCAATTTTTCCATCTGTTAAATAATGACCCAAATGACCTGTAAGGTGTCTTCCAGTTCTGACAGTTTGGGACAGGAAAGTCTTTAAGTCATTGGGTGGAAAGTTATGTCCTGGGGCGGGTTTTTAGCCTCTAGATGGAGTTTTCTGTCTCACTCCCTTGGAGACTTCGGGGCTGCAAAGTGGTAGGAATCAAATCATATGCTGGGGAATAGACTAAATATTTTCTTCACAATATGTCTAGGTAATACTGCTAGAGAGCACCCAAGGGCTAAGTGGTATGGATTCAGGAATCCTCAGTAGACAACAGCAAGGATTGTTGGCATTTATAGAGTGCTGTTCTGTGTGCCTGGCTCCAACCTCAATCTCCAAGTTAATCTTCTAATTACCATTTTACAGATAAGGACACTGAATTCAGATGGTTGCATGCCTGTCCACAGTCAGAGGAGAGCCAGGATTGGAGCTCAGGTTCCCAGTCCGTAGCTCTTTCCCTATTCCACCTGTCTCCAGTTAGACAGGCCCTAAGGGGAGGGTCTTTGTTACATATTGTAATTTGCCAAGCTCAGCCCCACTTCAGGGTCACTGCTCTCTTTGATCAAACCCAGTTTGATCTTTACTTCTTGGAAATATCTCTGTTCAACCCAAATAGGGGTGTGTTCTCTTTGTCTCCCTCCCCCAGGGTGGTAGACACCTCCTAGATGCTCACCAACCCTATCTCCTCAATTCCCAGCTTCCCTTGCAGTTAATTGGGGCAGTGTGACTAGTTCCAGCCGGTGGAATATGGACAAGTGAGGTACATGACTTCTGGGCCAGCCCATAAAATGTTCCACGCAGTCCTCCATGACGTCCTTCTCTTGCTTGTTGGCCGACGTCCAGTAGGGGATTCCAGCAGAAGACTCCAAGGAGGCCTGGCTCTCATAATGACTGCAGGGAGCAGAAGCTCCTGCCCATGCACTGTACCATGTGATGTCTTGCTAAGTCATTGAGATGCTGGGATTATTTGTTAAAGCAGCTTGCATTAAACAGCCTGACAAATACACCCAGCATCTTGTAATTCATCGACTGAAACAACAACCGCACTGCATTGTAATTGGTTATTTATCTGTCTTACCCAGTGGATTGGAAGCTGCTCGAGGGCAGATATGAGATTCATCTATGTCCTGTGTCTAGTACAAGAAGACATTCTTCATTTATTCAATGAATGCACAAAAACACCTTGAGATGCAGCAGAACTGTGAAGTCTGCAGGCTCTGGAGTTGGGGTGGGTGGGGTGGAATCTTTATTTTTTCCCTTGTTGCTTGGATCACATTGGGCAAGGTACTTAACCCCTCTGAGCTTAGTTTTCTAATCTGTAAAGTGGTGATAACAGAAGTACCTACCTCATAGAATTGTCATGAGGCTTACATGAGGTTGTGTGTTTAGCCCATATCTGGCAAGCAGGAAGCACTCAATAAATAGGACTCCTATTGTTATCATAGCTATTATTGTCCACATTTACACTGAGATCTAGAGAGGCCGCTTGACTGATCCAAGATCCCTCAGTAAAGGATAGAGATAGTGTTTGGATTCAGCTCTTCTTCTTTCTGCTGTGCTTGAGGGAGCTTGTCAGCCATCTTGGTCTTTTTTCCTGGAGTTCTGGGTGGCAGCCAGCAACCCCAGTGGGAGTGGTGACCTGGGAGTTTTTAACACCTTCAGGTGCTAAGTGGCCTTCAGGTGCTAAGCTGAGGCAAAGGGCAGTGAGTTGCTTCCCTGGGGATCATCATACGCTTGCTTGAAAGACCTTTCAGGGTGGAAATGTCGCCCGGGAACCAGTGTCCCTACGCTGGAGGAGCCAGGCTGTACCCTGGGGACACCCCTGGAACTCCCAGGGACCCCGGCTGAGAGCCCTTGTTGCCAGGGCAGCCGCTGGGCTTGAAGAGCCACAGGAGCTCCAATGTGGGGCCAGCTTTACTCTTTTCCAGGCTCTCTGTTTTTCTCCCCTTCTACCTCTCCTCCTCCTCCTTCTTCTGAAAAATACTCAGCAGTTTTCGAGCTGCTTTGGCAATCTCTGGGCTTGAATTTCAAGACCTGCAGCCTTTGAGGACAGGAGCCCAGAGGAAGGTTTTCAGATCTGTGATCCAGACGGCAGGAAGAGCTGGGGTTTCCCCAGGCAGAATGGGAGGGGTCCCAGCAGTAGTCTGACTTCAGTCCCCCGGGAAATTTAGGGAAAAGGCCCACAGGGAGTGCTGGGGAATTTTAGGGCATCCTGGCCCGGTGCAGTGGTGACAGCCCACAGCAGTCCTGGGGTCCCCTGCCATGTGCCCAGGGCTGGCCTTCTGTGGGTGCTGAGCTCCACCTCTTCCCTGGCCTTCTTGCCCCCTTCTAAAACACACTGCACACTTGCCCACCTCTGTACCATTCTCCTGTACTGCCTCCCCTCTCCCTTTACCAGCTGGTGCCCCACACTCATGTTACCTGAACTCACCCCTTCCTGGGGAGGGTCCCCGCCTCTTACAGCCTCAGGCATGCTCCTCCTCAGGGAGTGTCCTGTACTAACCAGAGAATGCCTTGAAGACAGGGCCCTCGACTGTTCACCTTTGAGCCAGTGCCTAAGTGAGTGAATGAATGAACCAGAGGGGGAATGAATGAAAGAGGGAAAGAATGAGCAGGAACAGTGACTGCCTGTGTGAATGAGTGAATGAGTCAATGAGTGCATGAAGGAATGAATGAATGAGCCCAAGTGGGAGTGATGGGGGAGCTGGGGCTTCTGGGTGGTCCCTGGGTCAGCAGCGGCAGCAGAAAAGGAGGCACTAGCTGGCGGGGGAAGGACCAGCCTGAGGGGTCTCTTCTCCATCTGCAGTGCTCCGCCCCTCTCCTGGCTCCTGTATCCCCTCAGGCTCCCATCCCTGGCCACGCTTAGAGAACCCCCCTGGCCCCCGCTTAGGGTTTTCTTGGCTGGATCCTCCTAGGAGGCTGTTTCTCTTGGATGAAGCCTTCCCCTGACCCCTCCTCCCCTCCCCAAGTCCCCATAAAATGTTCAAAGTATTTTCTTTTACTCAATAAAGCAAACAAAGGCAAGGGCAGCCTTGAGGCTGAATTTGCATCCCCTTGGCTCTGCTCAGCCTAGGCTAATAACCTCCTTCAGCGGCAGAAGTCTTTGCCGCTGTACTCCACAGATGGGAAAACAGGGCTCGGAGGGGTCAAGGCGTTCTGCTAAGGAGCGTGAGACACAAACTTGACCTGGGCCTTCAGATGTGGATCTGGGGAGAACCATCCCCTTCTCAGTGGCTCCTCTCGACCTCATTTTGATTCCAGTAGGTGACAGTGCAGGGGTGCCCTGGGGTGGGTCCCTTGGAGCCTTGGCGGTGAGAGTCCGCAGGTCTTTCTGCAAGAGGCTACAACGTGGCTGCGTGCATCTTCTGCTGAACCGCTGCGGTACATAGGCAGGAGGATGGCAGAGCCAAGGGGAGGGCCTTCCCCACTGCTGAGGAAGGTTGGATGCCCCACCTGGGGCTCCGCTGGGACCGAAGAGACTCGGGTCGGGGTGCAGGGTGGGCAGAACCATAGAAAAGGAGCACGCACTGCCTGAGCATTCATTGCAACAGCCCCCTAGGTGGGAACGATTATCACCATCTTTTTTTTTTTTTTTTTTTTTGAGACGGAGTTTTCCTCTTGTTGCCCAGGCTGAAGTGCAGTGGCGCCATCTCGGCTCACCACAACCTCCACCTCCCAGGTTCAAGCGATTCTCCTGCCTCAGCCTCCCAAGTAGCTGGGATTACAGGCATGTGCCACCATGCCTGGCTAATTTTTTTTTTTTGTATTTTTAGTAGAGATGGTGTTTCACCATGTTGGCCAGGCTGGTCTCGAACTCCTGACCTCAGGTGACCACCTGCCTCGGCCTCCCAAAGTGCTGGGATTACAGGTGTGAGCCACCGCGCCCAGCCTATCACCATCTTACAGATGATGAAATTAAGGCCCAGAGAGGTGACATGACTTGTCCAAGGTCACACGGGTGGTGAATAGCGGGGCCAGGATTCAATCACAGAATCCTTCAGGACTCCCAAGCCCAGGTTCTTACTCATTCTGCTAGTTGGGCGAGGACCTGAGTGGGAAGGCTGCAAGTGCAGGTGTCAGCTGGCATCAGACCTGTGAGGTACTTAGCAGGGTGCCAGGTGCAGAGTGGGTGCTCTTCTGGATGCATGGTTGCGTGCCTTCCTCCGACCAAAGACCAAGACTCCCAGGAAGATGGGACTTTCCGTTCTTGCAGGAATCTGGATTCTCCTTGGTTAATCAGTTCTTCCGGAAGCCTAACCACTTACTTCAGTCTTCTGTGCAGATAGATGCTCTCCAGCACTTGCTTTGGGCCGGTCCCCCTTTCTGCCTGCTCTCATCCCACATCCCTGTGGTGGGTGGAGCTGGCTCCTTGGAAAAGGGGGTTCCTTTTAGACAGCCCTGCCCTCCACCTCCCTTTCTACTCGCTGGCCTCCGCCAGCCCCCTGGGCCCGGCTCGAGAACAGACACTCACCCCTCTGCCAAGCACGGAGTGGGAAGGGAAGGGCTGTGCAGCCCCAGCCAGGAGTCCCAGCCAGGGAACAGATCAAGAGCAAATGGGATGATGGGGGCCACTGAGGTTCTGGGACCAAGGCATGAAGGCGTGGGGACTTTGGGCTGGGGTGGGTCGAGGGGTGGCCAGGAGGTCAAGGGAGGAGCAGGGGGCTCCCTATCCCCAGCTCAGCCTGGGTGTGAAAGCCAGGAGTCTTTTAGTTGCAACTGGAGGGGGCACACAGTGGGAAATGGCCTCGCTCCATTGCTCCTTAAAGGGGCCAGCCAGGCTTCTTAAAGGGGCAGCTCCTGGGCAGGGAGGGGCCCCAGGAGAGCTTGGCCTCTCAGCCCTGGGAGCAGAGCTTCCTTTCCATCAGGCAGTGAGTCCACCTACCATAGGGATGCCCTGGTTTCCTGCCTCCTCACCATCATGGCATCTAGAAAGGCCTCCTCCCACATGAGGGGGCTGTGGGGTTGGGCCCCTCATATGCCTTGGCCTGTGTGTCCAGTCCTGGGCCTGGTCCAAAAGAGAGCCTCAGTGGCTACTGAGAAGTAGGTGATTTGATGAAGGGACTGGGCTGGAGCTGTGAGCTGAGACCCCAGAGTACAACCGGAGCTCTTCCCAGACCCAGGGTATGAGCTTGGTCCAAATGGATCCTGGCAGAGACAGGCACTCCTTGGTCAATCTGTTTCTGAACCTTGCCATCTCCACTCATCCCAAACTTTCCAGCCCCATAGCACATCTGACATCTGTGATGTGCTTTTCCTATGTGATAAATGGACACTGTAGCTTAGTATTCAGGGACCAGACAGGCTGAGTTCAAATCCCCGCTCTGCCTATTCCTAGATGTTTCTGTTTCCTCTCTGCAAATGGAGCTATGAGTAATAATATATCAGGGCATTGCTGAAAGGCTTAGATCATCTAATGCAGCGACAGTGATGAGAACAGGACCTGATCTTAAAGGGCGCAATAAACGATAGCTCTTATTTTTACTACGAACGGCATGTGCAGAGGATACTATGCTTTTCTGTCAGCTCAGGAAACTAGGTAGCTGAGATGTAAATGACACGTCCAAGGTCACCCAGAAAATATACAGCAGAGCCAGGATTTGAACTCAGGTCCAGCTGAGCCACAGCCTGCTTTCTTTGTGTCACCATGCACCACCTCCTTCCACATCTTACCCTGGGAGTGCGTGATCACTGGGGCTCGGGGGCTGCTAAGTGCTGGGGTAGGGGATAGCATTTTCCTAGGGTCCTGGGGGCCAGCGGCTGACCAGATCCATGCCCTCCTTCCCCTAGCCTAATGCTGCAGATCTCAAGATGTCAAAGGCGGTGATGTCGGACAGCCATGCTGGGTGGGAATGGCTCTGAAAGCCTGCAGCCCCTTCCTCGCATGGAGCCTCAGCTTCCTCGACTGTAGGTTGGGATGATCCGACAGAGGCGTTGTGAGTCTCAGCTGAGCTATAACTCGTGAGAAAGCTTTTCGGACACATAGCAGGCGAGGCCTCCCAGGTCGGAGGACAGGAAGGGAGCCTGTCTGAGTAGAGAAGGGAGCTGGCCATGTCCACAGCCTCCAGCCCTCGGCCTCAGCCCGGGCCCACAGCTGGGCCTGGACTCCTGCTCGTGGCCGCCCCTCTCATGGGTCTGCCGGGATTTCTCTGCTCCAGGCTGACCCCTTCCTTGCGGAGGAGGCTTCTGTTGCCCGTCCGCTCTGCTGGGCCTGGGCTCTTCTCTGTGTTTGTGTGTGTGAGGGTTGGGGATAGGTGGGGGTCCTCTTGGATTCTGTGATGGAGGGAATCCTGGCGCCCCTGTGGAGTCAGCCTGGGCCGCCGCCGGCTCAGCCGTCCTTCCCAGAGCCACTGCAGCCCTTCTGGCTGCCGTTGCCTGCAGATTCCCGGCGAATGGTGCTCCTGAGACCGCTATGGGCCCAGGCTGCGTCATTCCCACCCTCCCTGAGCTCTGGGACTAGCTGGGCAGGGCTCCAGCCCTGGGAACTCCGCCTGCTGCTTTTTTCCCCTTCTTCGAAATTTCACTGTATGATTCAATGAAATGTCCTCTGCTTCCCATTGCCTGGCTTGGCCAAGCTGACCTTGTAGTGTGGAGCAGAGAGCACTGGACCTGGAGCGCAGGTGCTGGCCTGCATTCTGCCTTGGATGTCCTGTGTGACCACAGGAGAGCGCCTTTACCCCTGTGGGCCTCGGTTTTTCCATCTGTAAAATGGACTGGGAGGATAGTAGTGAGGGTGTGTCTAGCAGTAGAAGAGGGGAGAATGAGAACTGCCTCTGCACGCTCTCATGCCTGTCTTCTCGCTCTATGGTGGCCACTGTCTCTCCCTTCTTTGCAGAGATGTTTACCCAGGGGTCTAAGCCAGAACTTCCTTCTCTGCCCTCCCTGCCAAGCCAGCTTACAGATCGCTGGTCCCAGGGCCGGCTGTGGTAGCCCTAGGTTGGAACTCACCCCTGGTTCCAAGAAGGTCCCCGTCTGAGATGCGAGTCCACAGGTCCTTCCTTCACTATCCTCCCCACCCAGGCTAAAGGCTAAGGCACCCCCCACCAGGTGGGGCTTCACCACTAGAGGGCGCCCACCCCCCAACATGATTAAAAAAATAAAACCCAAACGGCCTACCCCAACTAAATGTAATCATTACAGCAATTATTGAGCATTTATTATGTGTCAGGTGCTGTAGTAATCCCTACAACACCCCTAGAAGGTATATAGTGACATCATCCCCACTTAACAGATGACAAGACCGAGGTCTGGAGAAGTAAAATGACTCACCCAAGACCACCCAGCTGGTCAGTGACAGAGCTGGGACCAGCATTCAGGTCTAAGCAGGGGGGTCCCAGGCCCAATGCAGAGGCCTCATGGCACCCAGAGTCAGCCACTGCGGTGGGGAGATGGCTGGGATGGGAACTGAAGGTGGAGGCTAGGACTGACGAGATCAGAGACCACCAAAGCCAATGTTTGTAAACCTTCACAAAATTCGGCAGCTTTTCAAAATAATGATATTGGTAGGTTACATCCATAGAGCACTCACCATGTGGCAGATACAATACCAAGAGTCCTATATACACAATCTCCCCTAATACTAGGAACAACCCAAACGGGGGTATGTTCCAGTATTATTTCTATGTTACAGATGGGGAGACTCAGGATCAATGAAGTGAAGTGTCTTGCCCGACCTTGCTCATTTGAACCCAGGTCTGTTTGCCTCTGGAGCTTGTGACTTAACTTCCACATTCTGCTGCTTTTCTTCCTCTAGAAGAATCTTATCCAGAATCCCAACGTGGAAGAGATAAAAGTGGGTGGAAGCAGAGGAGGTGGGGGTCCAGGAGCCTGAAGCTTTCCAGGCCAGTTTGAAAAGCCCTGATCGAATGCCCCCCTCTCCAGACCCCGGAGAGGAGCAGGGACTTGCCCATGGGCCCAGAGCTGGTTAGAGGTAGGGCCCCCAGACCACCACTTCCTCCCTCTGTGGGTGCTACCTTGACTTTGTGATAAGGTCCAGGCCTCGGGTGACACGGGTAGATGCTTTAATCCTTGGCCTCAGCAGCTGGGCAGAGACCCTTATATCCCTGATGAAGAGACTTCCGCCCTGACTGGAGACTCTGGGACATGTGGGCTGTCACAGGCAGTGGCAGCCAAGGGGTGGCTTGGGGGATGGACATGTGGGTCCCCTAAATCTCCATCAGTCTTTCTCCCAAGCCATAGTAAACAAGAGGCCCCTTTCTCACCTCTGAGCAGTGTGCAGTCCCAAACCCCCGCCCGGGTAGGATCCTGGGTCCTGGAGCAGCCTGTGGTCATGTGAGTTGAATCAATGACCCCCTGGCTGTGTGTCTAGCTTGGGAGCACTAGGCGGGGATAGGGTCCCCGTACCATGCAAAGTCTTATTTCTGTGTAATGCAGTGAATTCCTACCCAGGTCCCACCTGGGATTCACCTTGTTCTTTTGTAGGACTCGAATCTCTGCAATTGTCTGACTTCTGCAGTGATGCTGGGGGAATTAAATGTAGCTGCAGTATGTACAAGACATATTCTGCAGTGGGGGAACACTGTCAGGTGGGTCCCGCTGGGGCTGGGGACAAAGGAACTAATGATGTGTGTGGAGCACTTGGTGGGGACCAGGCCCAGGGCTCAGCTGATCACTCTGAATCTGTACAGCAGCCCTGCAAGGCAGGCACTCTGGAGCTTGTGACTTAACTTCCGCATTCTGCTGCTTCTCTTTCTTCAGAAGAATCGTATCTAGAATCTCAATATTTAAGAGACAAAAGTGGGTGGAAGCTGAGGAGGTGGGGGGTACAGGAGCCTGAGAGTCCCCAAGGCCACAGTGCTTTCACCCCTCTATGAGGATGCATAAAACAGAGCCTCAGAGAGGCTAAGTGGCATGTTCAGGGTCGTCCAGCTGCCAAGTGTCGCAGCTGGGATTTGAACCCTGGTTGGCTGGACTCAAAGGTCCCACATTGTTCTACTCTGCCCTGCTGGTGCACCTGTGTAGACTGTTACATTGGTCCGGTGAAGCATGCCTGCTATTCACACCCTTGCGTAGTCCCTTTTGGGGTGACTTTTTACGTAGCAGCGATAGATCATTAAAACAGTTCCTGGGAGGAGTCACTGAATGAGGCTGGGAGTGAGATTAGGAAACTTTCTTTTTTAGCTTCTTGCTGTTGAAAGATCAAGTCCCCGTGAGTTTGGAGCAGCTCTGCAGGATTCCTCCTGAGCAGAAATGAAGGACAAGGAGGGCTTGGCATCGAGAGCTCAATGTTCATGCCTCTCTGTGTTCTCTCCCCCTTCGTGGCTCCACTGCTGTGCCCTTTCTTCTTTCCAATTAGGTGTGGCCGTGTACACGATTTCTAGGCTGTGGAGTGTGGTGGAAGTGATTCATGCCACTTTGGGCCCCTTTCTCCTATGAGCCCCTTTCTCTTTTCTTGCCCCTTGGCTGAGAGGTGAGGACTCTGAGGGCCTGGAAGAGGATGGAAGCACAGGACGGAAGAGGCTTAGGCCCTGAGTGACTGCATGGAGGCTGCCTGGCCAGGAGCACCTGCTTCGGACTGTGATGTGAAGGAGAAATGAGATTTCATTGTGTAAAAGCCACTCGCTGAGGAGCCAGGACTACCTGGTCAGGACCTGGCTTTCCCTAACTAATACAGGGGTAAGGAGAGGCCTTGCTGAGAACATGGGATGTGGGCCTTCCAGTGTCCGAGGGGAAGTTGGATCAAGAGGGAGAGAAATGTACCCCACTGTCCCTGGGTGCTGTAGATACTGGGTCTTGGCCTCCTGGGGGAAGAAGGGCTTTGAGGTGTTTTCTTGACAAATCATTTGTTGAGCACCCGCTCTGAGTCAGTGTCTGTCTCAGCCTGGAGAGGCAGAGATGGCGAAGCTTTGCTCTCAAAGTGCTCACAGTGTGTTAGGGAGACAAAGGCAGGTCAGGGGCAGGTGATGCCAACCTCGCAGGAGCCATAAGCTCCCCTGATACAGGGCAGGTGGGGAGGGTAAATTAGTAAGGGTACCAAGTGTGAGGCAATAGGGAATGGTGGGGATTGTGGTGAACTTCAGGGACACATCTGGCGGTGGTGGCAGCTTCCATCAGCTGCAGTCTCTTGTTGCCACGTGGGTCCATATTCCCACACTGGGTTCATGGGAAAATGGACCCTGTGTGGACAGAGCCTCTAGTCTTTTAAGTCAAATCAGAAATTTTGATACTTATGTGAATTCTCCTATTTTTCAAAACCTGAAAATTAACTTAAAACTAGCCTTAAAAATCTGAGAAAAAAAGCATCCACAGAAAAGTTAAAAATTCAAAAAACAAAAACAAAACCAAACAAAGCCGGCCGGGTGCGGTGGCTCACGCCTGTAATCCCAACACTTTGGGAGGCTGAGGCAGGCAGATCACTTGAGGTCAGGAGTTCGAGACCAGCCTGGCCAACGTGGCAAAACCTCATCTCTTCTAAAAATGCAAAATTTAGCTGGGCATGGTGCTGGGCACCTGTAATTCCAACTACTTGGGAGGCTGAGACAGGAGAATCGCTTGAACCCGGGAGGCAGAGGTTGCAGTGAGCCGAGATTGTGCCATTGCACTCCAGCCTGGGTGACTAGAATAAAACTCTGTCTAAAACAAACAAAAACAAACAAACAAAAAACCCAACCAAAATCCCCCTGGGGTTTTGGCTTACAACCTCTGTGATAATATGTTATAAGGGGCTTGTGGAATGCTTGAGGCTGGGACTCTAACTCATCCTGGGCGTGTCTGCAGAAAGGGGAAAACTTACCTGAGACATGAAGGGTGAGGAGAGAGTAGGAAAGAGAAGAGGCAGAAGAGGAAAGCTGAATCGGGCAGTGGCACAGCTTGAGCAAAGGCATGGAGGGCACAGCTGCAGGCAATTTGCTTTTTTGAGTATCCCGGATGTATCATGGCACCTACACCCTCCTAATGGAAGCCATCTTAGGGGGCACCAAAGTAGGAGTGTTGGGTTTTGGGGGTAAAGGGACAGGGAGAGAAGGGACTCCTGAGAAACGTACAAGGGAAATCCTTTGTCAAGGTAAAGCGCTAACAAACTCTAGGGACAGATTATTTTCTCTCCAGCTTTAGTTGAGTTTTGCTCTTTGCAGCACTATCCCTCTGTCACGGGCAAAAGCCCTGTTCTTGAGGTGCTTTGGGGAATGAAGAAGAGTGGGCTGTGTTCATGCTTGGGACAAAGAGGGTGCAGCGGGGCCAGCAACTGGTGGCCAAGGTGACCAAGGTGGCAGAAGTGACCAGGGAACAGCTGACAGTGGGCTTCAGGAGCAGGACACAGAACACTGAGGGAAAGTAGGCGCCGCTGGGGATCTCCTGGGAAGCAGTGAGGAGGGTGCCACGTGTCCTGCAGGTACCTGTGGGGCGGGGCTCGAGTGCCTGTATCTGCAGGTTGAAGGGAAGGGTGGCCCCAGCTGCCTCACGGTCACATGTGATGAGATGGCCTTTGGCTGGGCGGCCGGGAGGGCCCTGCACACAGTGGGGTGCCACAGAACCCCACTCCACGCCCTAGGCTCTTTCTCTGCCAAGGAAGGTGGCTGGTCCAGACTGAGATGGCAAGCCTTTCCATCTCATGAGGCACTCTGGGCGGACTGGCCGTGGTTTTGGATAAATATGAATTTCAGGCTGCACAGGGTTCAGCAAGAAAGAGAGCCTGAGATGGATTCACCCTGCCAAGGTGCCAAGCTGGGGGACAGCGTCTATTCCTGCCTGTGGACAACTCTACCTCCAAAGGGAGAGAAGTTGTCCTTGCTCTCGGGTTCCCCTGACCTAGGTTGTCCCTCCCTCCAAAGCTTCAGATTGTTTTCCCCTTAGAGGGTCTGAGTGTGACCCTCCTCCTCTGGGACCTGGTATCCACGTCCATCAATGGGAAATGCTGATAGTGGTAAGAAAGCCTGCCCTCCCCTATCTGGCAAGATGCTGTAGGGGTAAAATGACAACTGTGTTTTGTGCTTCGATTCCTATAAAAACTTGTTTATGAGATTAGACTCAACTCTGCAATTTTAAGTATTGTGACTTGTGACTTTATAATGCACAGATAATACTTAACTTTCTCCACCCCAATTGAATAATTTTGTTTGTCTATTTTTTGTTTTTGTTTTTCTCCCACTTGGAAAAGTATATTCTTTTTTTCTCATATATTTAATGGCCTTTATCTCACAATAATCTGTCCAGATAAACTCTTTTTTGAGACAAGATCTTGCTCTGTCACCTGGGCTGGAGTGCAGTGGTGCGATCACGGCCACTGCAGCCTCGACCTCCCAGGCTCAAGTGATCCTCCCACCTCAGCCTTCAGAGTAGCTGAGATTACAGGCACGTGCCACCATGCCTGGCTAATTTTTGGTAGAGATGGGGTTTTACCATGTTTCCCAGGCTGGTCTTGAACTCCTGGGCTCAAGCACTCCTCCTGCCTCAGCCTCCCAAAGTGAATTTATTTTTAAAATATTATTTTTTTCTGACTATAAGCAGAAAAATGCAAACACATTGTAAGCATTCCAAAGAAAATGCAGACTTGCAAAAGGTAGAAGACATTTTAAAACTTCTCTTCCTTTGATATTAGTCTTAGATCTTTGTCTTCTATGTCTATGTCTTTTATCTTTAAAACCTCGCATCAAGAGCAGCACATATCTTTTCAGAATATTTAACAAAATATTTGTCTACCTCCCTATTATGTGTATATGTATGCTAATATGCACTGCAGACTTTTCTGCAACTTGCTTTAGCTTATAGTCATCCCTCAGTATCCATGAGAGTTTGGTTCCAGGGTCCCCACGATACCACAATACAAGAATTCTCAAGTCTCAGTCTGCCTCATGGGAACCTGTGGATACAAGAAATCAGCCCACAGGTTTGGCATCTGCAGTTTGTTGAACCAAGGATGTGGAACCCGTAGATCTGGGGAGCAGCCTTTTGTTTTAGACATCTTTCACTTCCACTGTCTTCTCCCGTACCAGATCATCATTTATTTAGTTAATCCTCTCTTGATGGTCATTTGTATTATTGTAAAATTCCTATCTTTGTGTGTTTGCCCCAGTTTTATTTTAGGATGAATTCTAGATGTGAACTTGCTGAATTATCTTCCAAAAATGTTGATTCAATTTATGTTCTCACTAATAATATGTGTAAAGACCTGTTTTCTCATATTATTAGTAGTAATATCAATCTTTTAAATCTTCACTAAAAGGTAGGACAAAAAAAAAGAGAGAATTCATCTTCTTGTTTAGGTGTGGAGTTTTATGATTATCAGTGAGGTGAAGAATGTTTTCATGTATTCATTGGCCATTTGAAGTTCTCCGTGTTGCATTTGAATGTCATTTCACACGTCTGCTCTCAGTAGCGTTGCCTTGGTATTGCTCTAAATATCTGCGGAGAGCTCAGTACAGCATTTAAGGCATAGCAAAGGAATGAGTGGGTGATGAATGAATGAATGAATGAATAATAAAGAACAGTCATAGCCAGGCATGGCAGCTCATGCCTGTAATCCCAACACTTTGGGAGACCAAGGCGGGCAGATCACTTGAGGTCAGGAGTTCGAGACCAGCCTGGCCAACATGGTGAAACCCCATCTCTACTAAAAATACAAAAATTAGCCCAGCCAGTGTGGTTGCTGGCTGTAATTCCAGCTACTTGGGAGGCTGAAGCAGGAGAATCGCTTGAACCTAGGAAACGGAGATTGCAGTGAGCTGAGATTGAGCTACTGCACTCCAGCCTGGGCAACAGAGCGAGACCCTGTCTCAAAACAAAAACAAAAACGAAAAAGCCCCACAATCACTTCTTGTCTCAGAGATGGTACTAGGGGTGGAGAAATTCCCTATTTGGTTTCATTGTTGGAAACAGAATCCCTTAGTCAGAATCACCAATCACTAGGGAAATGCAAATCAAAACCACAATGAGATACCGCCTCGCACTCATTAAGATGGCTACTGTCAAAAGAATAAACAAAAAACAAACAAAAAACTTTCAGAAAATAAGAAATATTGGCGAGGATGGAAAAAAATGGGAACACTTATGTTGGTGGGAATGTAAAATAGTGCAGCTGCTATGGAAAACAATATGCTGAGTTTTTCAAAAAAATTAAAAATAGAATTTTCATATGATTCTGCAATTCGCCTTCTGTGTATATACCCAAAAGAATGAAAAGCATGGACTTGAAGAGGTATTTGTACAGCCATGTCCATGGCAGCTTTATTCACAATAGCCAAAAGGGGGAAGTAACCCAAGCGTCCATTGATGGATGAATAGATAAACAAACTGTGACCAACACCTACAATGGAATATTATTCAGGACTTAAAAAGGAAAGAAATTCTGACATACGCCACAACACAGGTGAACTTTGAAGATGTTATGCTAAATGAAATAAGCCAGTCCCCAAAAGGCAAATATTGCATGATTCCACGTATATGAGGCACCTAGAATAGTCCCCCCTTTTTTTTTTGAGGCAGAGTTTCAGTCTTGTTGCTGGACTAGACTGCAGTGGCATGATCTGGTCTTGCTGCAACCTCCACCTCCTGGGTTCAAGTGATTCTCCTGCCTCAGCCTCCCTGGTAGTACCTGGGATTACAGGTGCCCTCCACCACGCCCGGCTAATTTTTGTATTTTTAGTGGAGACGGGGATTCACCATGTTGGTTAGGCTGGTCTTGAACTCCTGACCTCAAGTGATCTGCCCGCCTCGGCTTCCCAAAGTGCTGGGATTACAGGCGTGAGCCATTGTGCCTGGCCTAGAATGGTCAAATTTATCAAGACAGAAAATAGAGTGGTGGTTACCAGGGGCTGGAGAGAGGGGTGAGTGGGGAGTTGCTGTTTAACAGATACGAGTTTCAGTTTTGCAAGATGAAAAGCGTTCTGGAGATTGGCTGCACAACTATGTGAATGTATTTAACATTACTAAACTGTACTTAAAAAATGGTTAAGATGGTAACATTTTAATGTGCATTTTACCGAAAATTTTTAAAAAGCTAATTTCTTCCTGCGCCTCGCCGGGAGAAATGCCTTATTTGCAAGGAGGACTGGAGGCTCTCAGATGAGTAAAGGCCTGGCGCCAAGGTCCCCAGAACACCCCCCTGCCCGCTGTGAGAAGGTGGAACTCGGCACCATCACACTGGAGCACGCGTTCCCACTTTAGCCACGCAAGCGCCGTGGGGCAAATACTACAATTACGCATTTTGTAAGGGGAGATGTGTTTTGGAAGAATTTATCTGCAGAAATCATAGGGCTGGACATTTGGTGAGATTTCCCGAGAAAAGATAGAAAGAACAATAACCCAGGTAAAATGCCAAATCCTTGGTCTGACGTCAGTCTCCAAGAGTGACTGCCAAGTGGGCTCTGGGAAATGGGCCACACCCACTCGTGTCCCAGCCAATCAGAAGAGTCCAGGCGAATTCAGCCAACCAGAGCTCAGCATTCCTCTGATGCAGATGCTCTTGATTTCTGCCAAGGACACAACTTTGGGCACTGGGTTGGAGAAATGATTGTTGGCGGCACTTTCCAAGCATTACCAATTGATTGAAAATGCAAAGCCCACACGATTACTAAAGTAATAATTAACATTTATTGAGCACTTACACATCAAGCATGTTCAAACTGCCCTCAGAAAGGTGACGTAGCCCGCCTGAGGCCACATAAATAAGTGTTGTGGGTGTTCTTGCCCCTGATTGCCCTACTGCCTCTGTGCAACAGTCATTCTCATCACTGATGCTGAGCAAGGGAATTTAGACTGTAACCTGTACACAAAAATTCTTTGAGGTAAGGGTGAGTGCTATCACCCCTTTATTTTACATAGCGATTGATAATTAAAAAAAAGAGATCTGAAATATGTTTCCTATTGGGAGAGAATTGGCAAAGGCAGAAAACGTGAATCTTGATCTTTCATTAAAAAACAAAAACAAAAAACAACAACACAAAACCACCGCAAAACCGCAAGCTAGCCCACGTAATTATTTAAGAAATGCTCATTGAATGAATGAACTCGCGGGGGAGTAAGAAGCTACAGAGAGACCCATTGGAGAGCCACCGAGAGTGGCAGATGACAGTGCACAGGAGGACCTGAGGGATGTTTGCTGATGCCTGAGTGAAAGGACAAAGGATTGTGCCGAAGGATGATCCGAGGCAGAAGGATGTGAGCAGTGCGCGCAGGACAGGGAGAGTCAGGGGCTCCACATCCTTTGCTGTGTTGCAGTCAGCAGAGCATTCAGGGCCAGTTCTGGTGCTCTCTGGGTGGCCCCGTGCACAGCACACAGAATTCCCACACTCACACACAGCGCTGTCTGGTGGGAACACACAGACAAAACGTCCCAAGCTGGTAGAGCCCCACACATAGCTGGCTGTGCCCATTATCCCAGGTACACCCACATGCAGACAGCTGCACCTGCAAGCACACACACAACACACAACATACACATGCCTGTGAGCACACACACAACACACAACACACACACGTCACGGAGCACACACACACAACACACACATGCCTGCGAGCACATACACACAACACACACACGCCAGGGAGCACACACATACAACACACAACACACACATGCCTGCGAGCACACACACACAACACACACACGCCAGGGAGCACACACATACAACACACAACACACACATGCCTGCGAGCACACACACACAACACACACATGCCTGCGAGCACATATACACAACAAACACATGCCTGCGAGCACACATACACAACACACACACGCCAGGGAGCACACACATACAACACACAACACACACATGCCTGCGAGCACACACAACACACAACACACACATGCCTGCGAGCACATATACACAACAAACACATGCCTGCGAGCACACATACACAACACACACATGCCTGCAAGCACACACACACAATACACACATGCCTGCAAGCACACATGCATAACACAGAGCACACACATGCCTGTGAGAACACACACACCTGGGAACACACACGCACAATACACAACACACACCTGTGAGCACACACACACACACACAACACACGCATTTCCTTGAGGGTCTTGTGGACATCCTAAATGAGGAATTCTTTCCCCACATGCTTTTTCGTTGTTGCTGGCTTGATCCCTCAATCACCCACTCACGTTTATTGGGCACCTACAGCGTGCAGGCCCCGTGCTAAACCCGGGACGTGTCCTCAGGGGCCAGGAGAGAGAGGCCTCAACTCAGGAATTAGGAGAAGTCAAGTCAAGTGGGGAAATAGTGTTAGTAAATCCACTGTGTTGCTAGTGGGCCTGTTTGGGAGAGCCTGTCAGAGAAGCTACGGGGAGCTGGCTCTGGTTCAGACATCTTCCAGGAACACAGAAAACAACCACATTTTACTAATTATAGCGAGGGAAAACACGCTGCGATTACAGCTAAATTACATTAAGACATAACTGGCTGGCTCGGCCGGCTCTATCTTTCTGGATCAGGTTTCAGCCAGGCTGGGTGGTGACACAGGCGGGGCAGGCTGGCGAGGCCTTGGCCGGGGGAGGGTCCGGCAGCCTCTTTTCCTGTGGGGTCGTGACCCTGGGGTGACAATGGGGTGTCCCAGGGCCAGTTGCAGCTTACGTGACCAGCAGCTACCCCTCCCCACAAGGGGCTTCCCTGGGCCCCTGGGCTGGAACAAACTCTGCCTGGAGGGCCGCTGAGTCATCCAGCCCCTCCTCTCCTTTCCCTCCCAGAACTGAGGATCAGAGAATTCAGGGCTGGAAGAAGGTCTTGGGGCAAAGCCTTGGTCTTTCGAAGGTAACTGAGTGGGTTGTTTTTTTAAATCCTCTCTCCTGCTGTGGCCACCAACTCTGTCTTTTCCTTCCAGGCCTTGGTCTGCACCTGCCAAGAAGGGCTTGGTACCTGTTTGGGGAATGAGGGGGTTGAACTCTCCACCCCATTCTCTATGTAATTATTCCCAGAGGGCCCATGTCTGATTCATGCCCCACAGAGGCAGGAAGGAAGGAAGGAAAGGAGGGACAGAGGAAGGGAGGGAGGGAGGGAAGAAGGGAGGGTAGGAGTAGAAGGAAGGAACGAGGCAAGGGCCACTAAGGGAGAGAGGGAAGGAGGAAGGAAGGTGGGGAGGGAGAGAGGCAGGCAGTGACTAATGTAGGAAAGCCAACTTACTGCGTACTTGTGGAATGCCAGGCATTGCCATACAGTATCTCCTTGAATCTTCACAATGATCTTGAGGACAGGAGCCCAACCTTAGGGTTCCATGGAGACTAGAGCTGCACACAAGGCAGGTCCTCAACAGTAAATTCAAGAATTCCTTGAGTGAGCAAGTATGTCAGTGAGGTAGGTAATACCACTATTTATAGACGGGGCAGTGACAGCTAGGGCATCATGGGGGTGGGGTTCAAATCCACCTTTCCAGCCAGGCTCAGTGGCTCACGCCTGTAATCCCAGCACTTTGGGAGGCCGAGGCGAGTGGATCACTTGAGGTCAGGAGTTCAAGATCCACCTGGGTAACATGGTGAAACCTCATCTCTACTAAAAATACAAAAATTAGCTGGGTTTGGTGGTGCGCGCCTGTAATCCCAGCTACTCAGGAGGCCAAGACATGAGAATCACTTGAACCTGGGAGGCGAAGTTTGCAGTGAGCTGAGATCTCGCCACTGCACTCCAGCCTGGGCGACAGAACAAGACTTCATCTCAAAAAAACAAAAAAGATCCAGCATTTTTTGGCTCCAAGGCTTGCTCACTCAGCTCTGCACCCAGGCTGCTCACGTTTCACGTTGTGGTGCTAAGGAAAGTGGCCATTCCAGTGACCACATGGCCCCCAGATAAGATGGGAGCTTGGTTCCTAGCATCAGTCTTGTCCTGCTTGGCGTGGGATGCCAGGGTGCACTGAGGCCCGGTCCCATCTTTATTCTGCCAGCACTGTGCTTTACATGCACTATCTCATTTAACCCTCACACCACGGGCTGGGGAGTGGGTGGCTTTCAATACCCTCATTTTTTGGATGAGGACCCTGGGGGCTCAGAGAAATAAAGTGGCTTGCCCAAGCTCACACAGCTGCCAACTGGGGGTGCTGGGGTTCCCATCCTATATGGGGCACCTGGCTCCATCCTGTCAGGCCCAAGCTTATAGAATCCCTGAAGGGCCTGGTCTCTGGTCACCTCCTCGGGGCCAGCCTAAAGGCTAAGAGCAGAGGGCAGGGTAGGAGGCCCTCTCCTCTCTGAGGAACCCTGCCAGGACTTCTCGCTATGAGGACAGGGTTTGGCCAGGTCCCCAGGGCTCAGCTCAGGAAAAACACACCAGTCTGTGCCCAGTGCCTGTGGAGCCGGGTCCATCCCAGAATCAGGGGCAGCAGGTGGTGTGGCCACGTTCATGAGCAGCAGCTGGGCTGTGGTGTGTTGGCCACTGTGTTCTGGCCTGTTGTGCCGGTGTTTACAGTCCACATTTTTAATAATCTGATGTTATGTTTGGCCCTGGATCCCTTCTGCAGAGCCTAACCAAGGCTTGCCTCCAAGATGGTCTTCTTGTTCCTTCCAACTCTTGCTCTGAAATGAGCTGGGAAGAGAGACTCAGAGGGAGAGGGGGACTGGGAGGTAGAGGGAACTCCACCTGACATTTACAGAGCCCCTCCTGTGTGCCAAGTGCATTTCTTATGTTAATTTTTTTTATTATTATTTTTTGAAACAGTCTCACTCTGTCGTGCAGGCTGGAGTGCAATGGCGCAATCTTGGCTCACTGAAACCTCCACCTCTGGGTTCAAGCAATTCTCCTGCCTCAGCTTCCCAAGTAGTTGTGATTGTAGGCATCTGCCACCACGCCCAGCTAATTTTTTGTGTTTGTAGTAGAGACAGGGTTTCACCATGTTGGGCCAGGCTGGTCTCAAACTCCTGACCGCAGGTGATCCACCCGCCTCAGCTTCCTAAAGTGCTGGGATTACAGGCATGAGCCACCACGCCTGGCTGCTTATGTTTGTTTTTATTTATTTGTTTGTTTACTTAGAGACAGGGTCTCACTTTGTCAGCCAGGCCGGACTGCTGTAGTAGCATGATCATAACGTACTGTAACCTCGAATTCCCAGGCTCAAGCAACTCTCCTGCCTCATCCTCCCGAGTAGCTGGAATCACAGGCACACGCCACCACACCGGGCTAATTAAAAAATGTTTTTTGTAGAGATACAGTCTTACTATGTTGCCCAGGCTGTTCTTGAACTCTTAGCCTCAAGCAATCCTCCCGTCTTAGCCTCCCAAAGTGTTGGGAGGTCCCATCATATCTGGGGGCCATGTGGTCACTGGAATGACCACTTTCTTTAGCATCCTGAGTCACCTAACCCAGCCTAAGTGCATTCTTCCTCCTCCTCCTCATCCTCCTCCTCCTCCTCCTCTTCCTCTTCCTCTCCTTCCTCTTCTTCTTCTTCTTCTTTAAAATATTTATTGACTTTAAGTTCTGGGATACGTGTGCAGAACATGCAGGTTTGTTACATAGGTATACACGTGCCATGGTGGTTTGCTGCACCCATCAACCCGTCATCTACATTAGGTATTTCTCCTAATGCTATCCCTCCTCTAGCCCCCACTGCTCACCTAAGTGCATTTCTTATGTTAGTTTTAGTTTTATTCTGTCCCCCACAGTAACCCAGGATGATGTGTTTTTTTCTACCCACTTTATGGATAAAACTGAGGCCCACAGGCTAAAGCTGCCTGCCCAAGGCCACACATCCCAGGTGTGATGAGCCTGGGGCTTGGCCTCAGACATGTCCAGCTCCAGAGTCTGAATGTCTCTCATGATGCATGTTGAGCTGGAGGTGCAGCTGTGACCGTGGCTCCCTTGTGAGAATTCATCCACTCTGCATCTTACCCCTTTCCCGGGGGTACCATAAAGCTCTCTTTCCAGGTTTGGACAAGAACAGAGATGAATGGCTATTTTGGAAGCAGAAAAGTCCAGGCCTTGGGCTATCTCTTCTCTCCTATCCCATTTCCATCTTTAGCACAGCATACCCAACCGCAGCCTGGGTGGTGGTGTAATTCAGCCATGAAGTTAAAGGCGGGGCTTGCAGCCCCTCGCCTGCCAACCCTGTCAGCCCCATGGCATCAGGGGTGGCAAGGCCAGGTCTGTCTTTCTAGGAAAAGGTTCAGTGTGCAGTCAGGCCTGGCTAAAGCTATGCAAGGACTGCAGTCTCAAGGCCCCCAGCTCCATCCCCTTCTTGTCTTGCTTCCCTCTGCTGTAGTAGTGTGAACAGTGGAATCCTATCCCAGCACCAGCACTTACTAGCTGTCTGATTTGGCAAAAGTAATAATATTAACAATTTCAGCACATTAATTGTGTTTCTGAGACATCACTGGTACCTTTCATCCTTCTCTGACTGAAGCCTCACAACAACCATTTGAGGTAGGTGACTGTTCCCATCTTACAGATGAGGGATTTGCCTGTAGTTGCACAGCCAGCAAGTGGCAGAGGCCACACTCCTAACTACCATGTCACTCAGCTTTTTATGACTGGCTCTGAACCTCAGTTTTCTTATCTGTAAAATGAGACTGCTAGTTTCAACCTCACAAAACTAGCCTGGCAGTGCAACAACAAAAATGCAGGTAAAGTGCTTAGGACACAAGAGATGCCTGAAAAATATTAGTTGCCTCAGTCTGTTAGTCATTCGACAAACGTTTAGTGGGATAGATGAAGTCTTGTCCCCATGGAGCTTCCAGCCAAAAGGGGAAGACAGTTGCTAAGCAAATCATGACACATAATTGATTGGATGATTTTAAACATGCCCTGGGCTGGTAGGGAGAAGTACAGGGTCAGGTAAGGCGTAGAAGTGAGTAAGGAAGATGCTTGGGGGAACCGGAGATTAGAAAGCCCTGGACCCCAATGGCCTAAGGGAGGGCTTCTATCTAGGGCAGTGGGAGAGGTCCTCAGGGCTGAAGACCCCTGGATGCTTGAAGGTGCAGAGGAATTCTCCCCCTGTCTGCCCCGCAGCAGCTGGGAAACCCCTGGGTGGTCTGATTCCAGCGGCCCAACCTGGAACTGATTGCCCACGGTGATATTGCTGACCCAGGTAAGAATGTGCCAGTTCTGCAGGCTAGTGTCATCTGCTGGGAAGCTGGCAGCTTGCTCAGCAGATGGGGAGACTTGTGTCTGAGGTCTATGGAGGATGAACCACAGCCTAGTCTGCCTTTTCTATCCTAGCTGTGTGGAGCCAGCCCAGCCTTGCCAGTTGTTGAGCCAAGTGCAGCCAGAACTGCCAGTTTGAATCCCATCTCTCCTGCTTCTTCCTTATGAGTGAGCTCTCAGAGCCTCAGTGTATCTGCTCTGTGAAAAGGGGATCTTAACATCTACTCTCTGGTTGTTCTGAAGATTTAATAGAAGGTTGAATGTGAAGCTGGAATTAGTTATCAGAGACTTTGTTAAAATCTGCAGAAAGCACATTAGTTGTCAGGCACGGTGCCAAGCACTTGACACACATTGGCTTATTTAATTCATATCAATAGTTCCTGAAGAAGGTGCTGGCATTATCCCTGTGTTACAGACAGGGAAACTAAGGCTCAAGAAAAATTCAAAAACTTAGCCAAAGTCACACAACTAGTGTTAGCGTTTACAAAGGGAGAATAAAACACATCAAGAAACTGCAAATGGGCCAGACGTTGTGGCTCCCGCCTGTAATCCCAGCACTTTGGGAAGCCAAGGCAGGTGGATCACTTGAAGTTAGGAATTCGAGACCAGCCTGGCCAACACAGTGAAACCCTGTCTCTACTAAAAATACAAAAATTAGCCCGGTGCAGTGGTGTGCGCCTGTAATCCCAGTTACTCAGGAGGCTGAGGCAGAAGAATTGCTTCAACCCGGGAGGCGGAGGTTGCAGTGAGCTGAGATCGCGCCACTGCACTCCAGCCTGGGTAACAGAGCAAGACTGTCTTAAACAAAACGAAACAAGACAAAACAACAACAACAAAAGAAACTGCAAATGAATAAAACCCACAACTACAATTTCTCATCTACCCACTAGGTACCAGACAATTTTCATATGAACCTGGACCTATCTGCTTGAACAGTGACTTTTCTACTTTGGATCTAGGGCCTTTGTGGGGTGGTGGTAGGGAGTCCCAGGATGCCAGCTTCAGTTGACCCTGACCTTGCAATCACAAAGAACTGTAGATGTAGGCTTTCAACAGCCTCTTCGATTCAGATTACACATGCTCTTAGGATTGCCAGATTTAGCAGATTAAAAATATGGGACATCAGGTTAAACTTAAATGTCAGATAAGCACCCAATAATTTTTTAGTATAAGTATGTCCCAAATGTTGCATGAGATATATTTATATGAAAGCATTATTCACTGTTTATCTTAAAATAAGTTTAACTAGTCATCCTACATTTCATCTGGCCACCCTATATCCTGTCCCAGAACCACCTTGATGGGATTTATAGTAGGCAATTTCACCTTGGTGGAATTTGTCATGTTATCAAATTGTCTGGCCTGTAGTGCTCTATGGGTTGGTATCTTTCTTTATTTTTTGTCTTTTTGAGACAGAGTCTCACTCTGTCGCCCAGGCTGGAGTGCAATGGCGTGATCTCGGCTCACTGCTATCTCTGACTCCCGGGTTCAAGCAATTCTCCTGCATCAGCCTCCCAAGTAGCAGGGATTACAGGTGCCTGCCACTACGCCCTATTTTTTTTTGCCACCACCAGGCTATTTTTTTTTGTATTTTTAGTAGAGACGGGGTTTCGCCATGTTGGTCAGGCTGGTCTTGAGCTCCTGACCTTAGGTGATCCATCCACCTCTGTCTCCCAAAGTGCTGGGGTTACAGGCGTGAGTCATCCCACGCAGCCTGGACTGGTATCTTTAAAAAGTCCTGAAATTACCTTGGGGATATCTTACATTTTATGGGGGTTGAAAACCTTTAATTTGTTCAGAGCTAATATTTAAAACAGGCTACCGTGTTTTGTAATTTTACTTTGACATTTTTGGTTGGCAAACTGTGGGCCTACAGGCCAAATCCAGTCCAAAATAAAATATATCCATTTTAAAAAATGAAGTTTTGGCTGGGCACGGTGGCTCACGCCTGTAATCCCAGCACTTTGGGAGGCCGAGGCAGGTGGATCACGAGGTCAGGGGTTCAAGACCAGCCTGACCAACATGGTGAAACCCCGTCTCTACTAAAAAATACAAAAATTAGCTGGGCGTGGTGACGGGTGCCTGTAATCCCAGCTACACAGGAGGCTGAGGCAGGAGAATTGCTTGAACCTGGGAGGCGAAGGTTGCAGTGAGCTGAGATCGTGCCATTGCACTCCAGCCTGGGTGACAGAGCGAGACTCCGCCTCAAAAAAAAAGTTTTATTGGAACACAGCTGTACTCATTCATTTACATATTGTCTCTGGCTACTTTTGCATTACAATACAGTGACAGAGTTGAGTAGTCTTACCTACAAGCCCCAAATATTTACTCTCTGGCCCTTTACAGGAAGTTTGCCAGCTTCTCTGATGTGTTTCCATCCATTGTTGTTGTTATTCATGTTGACCAGAGCTCTCATTTGTAATCGGTATCAATTTACAGGTAGTCCGTGCATGTGGGAGTGGTGGAATGGGGTCTGGAGTTTGGGCCACACTGAGATGCCATTTCTCTGAGCATCATACCTGATGCACAGTGGGTGTCTGTGGGAATGAGTCCTCCCTTGCCTTTTTTAAAAAATATATATATGTTTTATATAATTAAATCGAGACAAGGTCTCACTATGTTGCCTAGGCTGGTCTTGAACTCCTGGGCTCAAGCAATCCTCCCACCTGGGCCTCCCAAAGTGTTGGAATTACAGGCATGAGCCACCACACTCCTCCTTTATGTTTTTATCAAATTCTCTCTACCTTTTTTTCTTGGAAAGACAGCCCCCCAGTCACCCCTCCTCCCTCCCGTGGAGGTCTGCTCTGTAAATTCAAAGCAGGTTTTTGCTGCGTTTTGAGCCTGTCTGCTTTCTACAGATTTCACCTGGCTAAAAATAGTCACATGTATAATTCCTCGATTAAAGTCTTTAGCCACTGGGGGAGGTCTGCACCCTGGTCCGGGCAGCCCTCCATCTCTCTGGTTGACAACCCTGTCTGCCTGCTAATTGGGGTGCAGAACTTGTGGAGTTCCCATCCCTGGGGCTCGGTGTTCAGGTGGGTTTAATCTCAGAGCCCCATGGAGAGGGTCAGCATGCAGATTGGAAACAGGAGAAGTGCAGGTTCAGACAGCAGCATCTGGGAATTCACCCACTGCCTGATGCTTTATACCTGCCTCTCTTCCCCAGATCCAAGGAGACAGCCCAGGGTCACCTCTTCTGCCTGAATAGCTGAGAGGAGTCCTGCAATCTTAGAGCCAGCTTCCCAAGAAACCTGACCTAGGACATACTCTCTCTTAAGATTCAAATAAACTGTTGTCAAGAACTGTAAAAGGTCTGAGATTTTTATCCTACTTGTATACAAGTTAACAAGTTAGCCTGCATTGTTTCATGGATCCTGGCAGAAGACACAATATTCTGGGGTCAGAGACAAGGACTTTTTTTTTTTTTTTTTTTTTTTTTTAATAAATATACTTTAAGTTCTGGGACACATGTGCAGAACATGCAGGTTTGTTACATAGGTATATACGTGCCATGGTGGTTTGCTGCACCCATTAACCCGAGAGAAGGACATTCTTATTCACAGTACTGCAGGCAGCATTAGCTTCATTGACGGGGATGATGTGGAGGGGTCCAGGTGGAAGCTGCTCATGCTGTGGGTTTGTGTTACAGAGGAGGGACCCTGAGTTAGGGGAACCAAATCCTTTATAATGGTCAGGAAACTGACTTGACTTTTGCCCTGGGGAAGACTTTTTCTTTGTTATATTGGACATTAACAAACCTACGCTTTGGTCTGAAGGGAGATACTATGGTGATCTTCCAGGGCTGTTCATAACATACAAAAAACTTGAAGAGACAATGCCTCTGTTCCCAAGATGTGCAGAAAATCAAGAGACTCAGCTGGGTGCAGTGCCTCACGCCTGTAATCCAAGCTACTTGGGAGGCTGAGGCAGGAGAATCACTTGAACCCCGGAGGCGGAGGATGCAGTGAGCCGAGATCATGCCATTACACTCCAGTCTGGGTGACAGAGCAAGACTCCGTCTTGAAAAAAAAAAAAAAAGGAAAGAAAATCAAGAGACTCACAGATAATTGTCTACCAACAACTCAATTTATTTTGCTTGTTTTTGTATATAAAATGAACAGTGTTCACAATTGTCATTAATTATTGCAGGCATTAATGATACATTACCCTTTAACTGCCTGATAAGATATAAATCCCACAATGTAATTTTCACTTAAAGTTACATTTAGAATTATTTCCTATGTTTAAAAGTAAATGTTCAGGGCCAGGCGCAGTGGCTCATGCCTGTAATCCCAGCACTTTGGGAAGCCAAGGTGGGAGGATCACTTGAGCACAGGAGTTTGAGGCTGCAGTGAGCTACGATTGCACCACTGCCCTCCAGCCTGGGTGACTCTAAAAAATAATACAAAAAATTAAAAACCCTAAAAGTAAATATTCAGAAATTAACAATATGCCTGAATGGTATGTCTTCTATGTGTTGCTGACATTGTTACAATTATTGGACACCATGGGAAACCTATATGATTACATGACCAGTTCTCACCCACAGCTTAGGAATGCCAGAAATGACAGTGACATTAGCATTTGTCTATTCGCTTTCCAAAGCCCAGGTCAAGGTTGAAGTCAAGTAGCAGATTTTGGCTGAATTTGGAGGCTGAAGTTTGGGATGGTTAATTTTATGTGTAAACTTAACTGGGCTAAGTATTGCCCAGAAAACTGGTGAAGAATTATTTCTGGATGTGTCTGGAGGGTGTTCTGGAAAAATTGGCATCTGAATCAGTAGATTGAGTAAAGAAGATCACCCTCCCCAGTGCGAGTGAGCGTCATCCAACCTGTTGAAGTTCTGAATAGAACAACAAAGTGAAGAAGAGCGAAGACCACCTCTTCTGCTTGAGCTGAGACATCCGTCTCTTCTGCGCATGGACATCACTGCATCTGGTACTTGGGTCTTTGAACTTGGACCAGGACTTACACCAGTGGTCCCCCTATTTCTTGAACCTTTGACCTCAGATGGGGACTTACACTACTGGATTCTCTCCTTTTCATGCCTTTGGGCTTGGACTGGAACTACATGACCAGCTTTCCTGGGTCTCCGGCTTGCGACAGCAGATCATGAGACTTCTCCATCCCTATAGTCACATGAGCCAGTCCTTCATAAGAATCTTTACCGGCCGGGCGCGGTGGCTCACGCTTGTAATCCCAGCACTTTGGGAGGCTGAGGCGGGCGGATCACGAGGTCAGGAGATCAAGACCACGGTGAAACCCCGTCTCTACTAAAAATACAAAAAATTAGCCCGGCGTCGTGGCGGGCGCCTGTAGTCCCAGCTACTCGGAGAGGCTGAGGCAGGAGAATGGCGTGAACCCGGGAGGCGGAGCTTGCAGTGAGCCGAGATCGCGCCACTGCACTCCAGCCTGGGTGACAGAGTGAGACTCCGTCTCAAAAAAAAAAAAAAAAAAAAGAATATATATATCTACAGATATCTTATTGGCTCTGTTTCTCTAGAGAGCTCTGATTAATGCAAAGTTGAATGTCTATGTGTTTTAAATTATAATACAGAATGGTATTAACTACTCCATTCATTCAGAAAGAAGTGGTATGGAGAGTTGAGGGGGGACAAAAGGCTGCATGAGTTGGGTCACTTAACCCAGTCTCTGGTGACCCTGGATAAGCTTCCTGAGAGAGATGAAATCTAAGGTTGGGCCCTGAAGGAGGAGTAGGAGTTAGCTAGGTAGGGGTGAGGAAGAGTGTTTCAGGCTGAAGGACCAGCATGTGTGAAGGCTCAGAGGAGAGAGAGAGAGAAAGTGATGTCTGGAGAGAGAAAGTGATGCCTGGTGTGTTCTGGAAACTGAAGAAGTTTAGAGTGGTTGTAGCATAGCAAACAAGCATTGTGGTGTGTGTGTGTGTGTGGTGTGTGTGTGTGTGTGTGTGTGTGTGTTGGGGGTGGAACAGGGCTGAGAGTGGTGGAAAATGGGGTGAAACAGAAGATAGGGCTCAAGGTCATGGTGAATCGTGCAGCCTTTCACAGGACTTGGGCTTTCTCCTGAATGTGGCGAGGGCCATGGCTGAGTTTTGGGTCAGGCAGCGCTCAGGGCAGTGCTTTAAAAAGGCTGCCAGGACAGACAGTGTGGGATGGACTGGAGGTGCTGGCTGCAGCTGGCGTCTTCCAGAGGAGGGAGCAGAGCAAGGAGCAACAGTGGAGGCTGGTGAGGGTGCTCTCCCCAGGGCCCCAAGACCCTTTCTGCTGATGGCTGAGTAACACCGGCCTTTTTCTACCCTCACCTCCTCTGATGGTAATGATTCCAGATTCTCATTTTCCTGCCTGCCCATTGGCCCTGCCTCAAGTTCTTTCCAGGCCTTGCCATTGCTGCCACCTCTGGGTTAGGCTAGCGGAACTGGTCGGCTCCTGGGCAGTGGCAACTGGATCTTGGCTATGAGCTGTGCAGTGGTGGGCGATGGGGCAGTCTGGCCCACTTGCCTGTGCAGATCACTTTTGTCCTCAGGCTCTGCTCACATCCAATCCTGGGAGTGGCATTTCCTGCCAGGCTTCCTGACATTGTGACTTGGTGGATCTGAAGAACCCAGTTCATGATGGACAGTTCTGTTCCCATAGTCACTTGCTGCCGTCTGGTCACATGCCAGTCTCTACCAGGGCCTGGCAGCCCCTCAGGGGCTGTTTTTTTTTAAATAGATGCCATTCCCTGCTGGAGATGGCATGTCCTTGCTCTGGAACTCTAGAAGTCCATATTTTAATTGTCCTACTGGGGCTTGCCCAAAAAATACAATGTGGCATGTTTTTCCTACGATGGACACTTTCCTTTTTTTTTTTTTTTTTTTTTTTTTTTTTGAGACTGAGTCTCCCTCTGTAGCTCAGGCTGGAGTGCAATGGCGCGATCTTGGCTCACTGCAACCTCCGCCTCCTGGGCTCAAGCGATCCTCCCACCTCAGCCTCCTGAGCAGCTGAGATAACAGGCACACGCCACCATGCCTGGCTAATTTTTTTTGTTTTGTTAGTAGAGACGGTGTTTCACCATGTTGGCCAGGCTGGTCTTGAACTCCTAATCTCAAGTGACCCACCTGCCTCTGCCTCCCAAAGTGCTGGGATTACAGGCGTGAGCCACCGCACCCTGCCCCTACCATGGACACTTTCTAACAGCATAGCACAGACTGGGTTATATGGCCCAAGAGGCAGAGCTCCTTGCACTGCAGCCTGGGCTGCTTGCACAGCCCTTTCCTGCTCTGGGCCCAATTCAGAGTCAGCTGTTGCCATGTCACTTGGTAAATGGATCAAAAAGAACACATTTCCAAGTGGAAAATATGCTACCTCTGGAGCCCAAAGGGCCTTACCAGGTCTTGTGCTTCCTTCTCCATGGTGGGAATTGTTTTTTACTTTAGAGGGGGTTGACCCAGCATGCCCTGGCCTCTGGACTCTTGGAAACATCACTGATAAGGTAGGTCCCTGAACCTTCATAAAGTTTTCTCTCATTCTCTGTGAAGCATGTGTCTTTCCAAGGTCTCCAACATACTTGCCACTTCTTGTTTATTTGGTCTAATTAACAGGCTGTAGTTTTTTTTTGTTGTTTGTTTGTTTTTTTAAGACAGAGTCTCAGTCTTTCACCCAGGCTGGAGTGCAATGGTGTGATTTCGGCTCACTGCAACCTTCACCTCCTGGGTTCAAGCGATTCTCCTGCTTCAGCTTCCCAAGTATGCTGTAGCTTTTCAATATCATGGGCTATTGTGCATTATGACAGAGGTTAGGAGAATTACCATAGCCCTGGAGAAAGATTGTTATCCATCCTACGTGAATATAAACTCTTTTTGGTCCTCTTTCCTAATAGGGATAGAAATGAATGCATCTGCCAACCCAGTGACCACATGCCCAGTGCCTGTCATGGCGCTAATTTGCTCTAGCCAAAAGACCATATCCAACATGGCAGCTGCAACTGGAGCTACGTGGTTAAGTTTGTGGTAGTCCCCTAGTATTGTCTTTAGCAAGTGTGCCACTTCTCTGGCTGGGTCATGTGATTAACCCCAGTTATTGGTCTGGCAGCTGGGAAGAAGATGAGGGTAGATTCTGAGTGAGGTAGATCCTGTCTTTCAAAGTAGAGGCCTCTGCATCATCTTCAGGTAAGAGGGAAATGCCAGCCTTGAACAGGGAGTTCAGGTGAGCCATGTCTGCGCACTCATAGGGTTCAGGGAAATTCAGGAATTCAAGAGTTTTCAGTGCCTCCATCCAGATGTTTCCACATCCATCTTCTGAGTTCCACTCCATCCAAGCAGGACCATGACTCTGGCATAGCCAACTTGTTGGGATTGAAAATTCAACCTCTGAAGCTCATTTTTCATGAACTCTGGACCTGATGCTCAGGAGATGGGAATCTCTTCTTACATTGCCAAGGAGAACATCTGGCTTTCACACTTCACCTTCAATTAGTAATTAAATACTGGCAGCCCTTTATTGTCTTTATCCACTGTATTGATGACACTTGGCAATAGTCATTTGATTCCATTATCATTGTAAAGATATTTTCCCCAACCTCTCAAACATCTGAGGTTTTGCATCTGTGTGACATTCCCTTCTACCTGCATCCCATCATAATTCATGGTTGGTAAAGTTTTAAGAATTGTACCACTGCAGCAGGGGAGGGGAGTCCTCTGAGGGGGTGAGGAAAGCAGGATGGGGCGGAGGGAGACGTTGAACTGCTACGCAGTGGAGACAAAGGCCTTGGCCAATTCCACGAGCGTCTCCGGAGCTGGGATGGCACCCCAGGTTGTTTGAATGGAAGAAAGATCAGTCACTGGATGCGGGCTGCCCCTGCAGAGGGGCGTAGCCTTGAAGGAGGCAGCTCACCTTAGCTGAAGGCAGTTCCTGGAAACAACTCTGCTATGTGCCATCATCAGGTAATACTCCAGGCAGCTGGGAAATGAGTGGTTTGGTCTCGAAGAAAAATCTTAGGAAAATTAAGTGCAATTGAAAAAATTGTGTCATTTCCCAGGCAATTCATAAAATCATTGTTGGTCACATTTTCCCTAGTCATCTAAGTGTCATCTGACCCCTTTAGCATCCTTTAAACATTTTACAAAGGGCAATGCATACGCTTCATTTCAAACAGCTTTACTAGAGTGCATTGATACTGTACTTGCACCTCATTCAGTACTCACTCTCATTCACACAACCTTTTGAGGCAGTTGGGATTATCATGATCCTAGTTTTTATTTATTTATTTTTTTGAGATGCTGTTTCACTCTTGTTGCCCAGGCTAGAGTGCAATGGCACAATCTCAGCTCACTGCAACCTCCACCTCCCAGGTTCAAGCAATTCTCCTGTCTCAGCCTCCCTAGTAGCTGGGTTAACAGGCATGTGCCACTACACCCGGCTAATTTTGTATTTATAGTACAGACGGGGTTTCTCCATGTGGGTCAGGCTGGTCTCGAACTCCCGACTTCAGGTGATCCACCCGCCTCAGCCTCCCAAAGTGCTGAGATCACAGGAGTGAGCCATGGCGCTCGGCCCATGATCCCAGTTTTATAGGTGAGGAAACTGAGGCGCAGAGAGATGAAGTTGGTGGGGCATGCTCAAGTACATTCTTCAGGTCTCTGATGCTAAATTGTGCTTTTCATTTTAGTCCCAGAGTTCCCTCCAGAGGCAAAGCAGGGATTCTCACCACAGTTTGCTAATGAAGAAACCCAGATACAGACAGGGGCAGAGGGGGCGAGCAGTGGAAGGGAAAACCAGGGCATTGTTGGGTTTGGAACCAGGGCTCTGACTCCCAGGCCGGAGCCATGTCTCTTAGTGTTGAGTCCCTGAACGGGCTTGTGAGGCCCTGAAAGTAACAGTATGGTGGGCTGGGAGGCCAGTGGCCCCGGAGTCAGGAGGTCATCACCCTGCCCTGCCCTGACCTCAGTTTCTCACACCAACCAAGGGGTCACGGGGGAAGGGACTTTATGGCCGACGGGATTTATGGCAGAGACAACAGTTAGTTCTCTGAGCTGCCCTGCTTTGGCCTGAGCCACCCAGGGAGCAGTTTAACACACATCCCTGCAGCCCCCAAATGGGGTTTCCAGCTGGAGCTCTGGGGCCCACCCCTTAGCTGGAGCCTGAGATGACCCCTTTGCCCATCTGTGCAGGACAGGAGCCTATGGGGCTCGCCTGCTCCTGTGAACCCTCCATGAGCCCCGGAGAAAGAGGGAGCAGCTTGGAGGGCCCTCACTGCTCCCCCTACAGCAGCTCGTTTATGGCCCTGAGGCCCCTCAATTCCAATAGGCTTGTCAACTATGCTTTCCCACTAACTCAAGACTCTACCCTCAGTTCTCTATTCCTTAAGCTCCAGCTGCTCATGTCCCCCACCTGCTGAATGTCTCCCTAGGGATCCCACAGGAACTGCCAACCCCGCATGCCCAAACGTGAACTGCCCACTGCTTCCCCTTCTCCTCCCATCTCCTTGTTCTCAGGCAATGGTATCTCCACTTATCTGTTCTCTCAAGCCAGACGCAGGAGTCTTCCTTGACTCCATCATCTTCTTTCTGCCATTACGTCCTGCCAGTGCCACTTTAACAATGCCACCCACATCTATAGACCTCTTTCCATTTCCATCACACCCACCTTGTTCCAAACGGCCTTCACTTCTAGAAACATTAATCAGAACATATCATTCCCTGGGTTAAACCACTTCAGTTTCTCCTCGTTGCCCAGAGCTGTGCTTCTCAAACTGAATGCCTGATGGCATCGGAGGGAGTACACAATGTCACAGGTAGACATAAGGAATCTCCCTAAGTGCCAATATTACTTGAGAATTTTGAGGAAAAGCCAACACTTTTTTTTTTTTTTTTTTTTTTGAGATGCGGTTTCACTCTTATTGCCCAAGCTGGAGTGCAATGGCGCAATCTCGGCTCACTGCAGTCTCCTGGGTTCGGGTGATTCTCCTGCTTCAGCCTCCCAAGTAGCTGGGGTAATAGGCATGCACCACCACACCAGGCTAATTTTTTGTATTTTTAGTAGAGACGGGGTTTCTCCATGTTGGTCAGGATGGTCTTGAACTCCCGACCTCAGGTGATCTGCCCACCTTGGCCTCCCAAAGTGCTGGGATTAAAGGCGTGAGCCAGCCAACATTTTTATATTGAAACAAATGTAATATTCTATGAAGCCATATAAAAGTCCTCTAAAAGTTATCATGTAAATAATACAAAAACACTCAAGATTGATAAAGTTTGTATTATGAATTTAAACACTCTGGTTTATAATGATCATAAGCATTTAAACTTTGAATTTTTTTTTTTTTTTTTTGAGACAGAGCCTTGCTCTTGTCACCCAGGCTGGAGTGTAATGGCGTGATCTTGGCTCACTGCAACCTCTGCCTCCCAGGTTCAAGCAATTCTCCTGCCTCAGCCTCCCGAGTAGCTGAGATTACAGATGCGCGCCACCACAACCAGGTAATTTTTCTGTTTTTAGTAGAGTCGGGGCTTCACCATGTTGGCTAGGCTGGTCTTGAACTCCTGACATCATGATCTGCCTGCCTCGGCCTCCCAAAGTGCTGGGATTACAGGTGTGAACCACCGCACCCAGCCAACTTTGAGCCATTTTTTAACTCATGTTTTTAGAATTGCAAATTAGCTTACCATTCACCATTACTATTGCTATCAGTTTTATAGAGAACATTCTTGGTGATCATGGTATCTCCCTTGCCAGGTAAGTATAACGTTCTTAGGCACAAGGGACTAAATGCAGCTTTTATATACAGAGGATCTTTATAAAACCTGAACTTGAAGATGCATTTCAATCTTGCATAAAGTGTTTATGTTGGGCATTTACGTAACCTAATTAAACAATTTTTTTTTTGAGACAGAATCTCACTCTGTTGTCCAGGCTGGAGTGCAGTGGTGTGATCATGGCTCACTGTAGCCTTGACCTCCTGGGCTCAATCAGTCTTCCCATCTCAGCCCCTCTGGTAGCTGGGACTACAGGTGCACACCACCACACCCAGTTATTATTATTATTATTTGTATTTTTTGTAGAGATGGGGTTTTGCCATGTTGCCTAGGCTGGTCTTGAACTCCTGGGCTCAAATGATCTACCTTCCTCAGCCTCCCAGAGTGTTGGGATTTACAGGTGTAAGCCACTGCACCTGACCTAAATTTTTATTTAACCAAAAAAAAAAAAAAAAAAAAACCAGAATCAATAGGATGTGGGTATAGATATATAGATGCAGACAGATTTATTTTAAGGAATTGGCTTATGTGATTGTCGGGGCTGGCAAGTCTAAAATCTGCAGGGCAGACTGACAGGCTGGAGACGCATGGAAGAGTTGATGCTACAACTGGAGTCTAAAGACCGTCTGGAAAATTTCTTCTTTCTTGGGGAAACTCGGTCATTTTTTTCCTTAAGGCCTTAAACTGATTAGATCTGGCCCACTCACATTACGGAGGGTCGTCTATTTTACTCTAAGTCTACTGATCTAAATGTTAAATTTTTCTAACAAATACTTTCACAGCAGCATCCAGACTGGCATTTGACCAAAAATCTGGATAGTGCCGTTTCATCAAACTGACACATGAAATTATCTATCACAGCCTGTATGTCTTTGTATACATGGAATGTGGGTAGCTGGATAGCTGAATGGAGGGATGAGCGGATAAGTGGATAACTGGATATGTGGATGGGATGATGGAGATATATGATTGGTTATGTGTTTAGAGGCCAGATGAATGAATGAATGGATGAATGAATGAGTGAATGAATAGATAGGTGAATCATAGAATGACTGGTTGTGTGAGTAGGTGGGTGGGCAGATAGGTAGAGAGGTGAATATATGTATTGGTGAGTGACTGGTTGAGTAGTAAATGTGTGGTGGACGGGATGATAAGGGTTGAATGTTGGTTGGATAGTTGGATGTTGTCTAGTAAGACCTGTGGTTGGATGAAGTGCTGATGGATGCACATATGCATGGACCAGTGGATGGCTGTGTGACTGGTGGAGTCTGAGTAATGAGTAAATGAGGGGACTGGTGGATAATTGAAAGACTAAGTGTGTTAGACGTAGGCAGGAATGGATGGGAGGGTGGGTGAATGAGTAGATGGGTGTGTGAATAGATATATTGGGAATCTATAGATCTCTTTGGGAGAATGCTAAATGGGGAAATGCTAAAGTCAGCAAGTTTGTTTTATGGAAGAAAGAGTTAGTAGAAGAGAAGCAACATATCATGTACCCTTTATATGATTGATACAAGTGCCTTCATTTCTGTGAGCCTCCGTTTCTTCATCTAAAAATAAAAGGGAAATCAAATACTATTTACTTGGCAGCGTGCTGTGAGGCTCAAGTGAGGTACGTGTGCAAGTGTCTGGCACAGTGCATTAAATATTATTAAGTTCTCAAAAATGTCAGTTTTCTGCATTCCTCTGCCTCTTCTCTCCCTCTTCCTTGTCTGTAGGTGGCAGGTTATGTTTTATAGAGCGAAATCATACCGAGGTCTCCTCTGCATCCCCCACCCCAGCTTTAATAGAAACACATCCCTGACATGGCTGGTACAACCTCCTGGGTCCTACACTTGGGCATAGAATAGGCCCCTCCACCTCCCTCACCTCAAAAGGGACACCACTGCCTGACCCTCTTGCTTCAGCTGGGATGATTTCTTTGTCCTCAGTGGACCAGAGACAGCATCTGGCCTGGCTACTGCTTCTCCTTGAATCTTCTCATGACAACTCAAACATGATGAGAAACATATTTGGTCTCCTTGGTGGCAGCAACACTTTCCCCCGAGAGATCAGAGACATGTACAAGGCGACACACACACACACACACACACACACACACGAGGTTTGTACAGGGGACCTTGGTGGGGAGGAAGTTTGTGGCATAGCTTAGGAGTCTGAGAAACGGGTTTGAATCCTGGTTCTGCCATTTTGGGGCTGTATGATTCTGGAGATGTCTCTTTCCTTTTCTGAGACTCAGTGCTCCTATCTGTGAAATGGGAATAATATGGCCCACCTCACAAGGCCTTTGTTAGGAAGAATTGAAATAATTATGAACACAGTGTCTGGTACATAGCAGGTACTAAATAAATACCAATCCCATTTTCACTGGAAGAAAACTTGTCCAGGAGAGAAAGACCCAAACTGTGTCACTTTGGGTTCCATCCAAGTATTTGGAGCCCTGGTGGGAGTAGTGAGAAGGAGTGGGATGTTGAGTAAGTTGACTGATTTATTTATTCACCAGCTTATTTCTTTTTTAAAAAATCAGCTTAACTGGCCGGGCACGGTGGCTCACGCTTGTAATTCCAGCACTTTGGGAGGCCGAGGCGGGCAGATCACGAGGTCAGGAGATCGAGACCACGGTGAAACCCCGTCTCTACTAAAAACACAAAAAATTAGCCGGGCGTGGTGGCGGGCGCCTGTAGTCCCAGCTACTCGGAGAGGCTGAGGCAGGAGAATGGCGTGAACCCGGGAGGCGGAGCTTGCAGTGAGCCGAGATCGCGCCACTGCACTCCAGCCTGGGCAACAGAGCAAGACTCCGTCTCAAAAAAAAAAAAAAAAAAAAAAATCAGCTTAACTGAGGTATGATTCTATACCATAAATTGCATCTGCTTAAAATGAACAATTTGATGAGTTTCAACAGCTGCATGTGTCTACCCGTGAAACCATTGCCACAATCAAGACACGGACCATTCCCAACTCCCCAAAGATTTTTTGTGCCCTTTCGCAGTCCATCCCTCCCTCCAGTGCCATGCCCAGGTAACCACCCTGCTTTCTGTCACTATGGATTTGTTTGCATTTTCTGGAATTTTACACCAATGGAATCATATATTATATCATCTCTTGTGTCTGGCCTATTTTTTACTTGGCTGAATCATTTGGGATTTATCCATGTTGTTTCATGCATGAGTAATTCATTCCTTTGTATTGCTAACTAGTATTCCATGTACACAATGTTTTATTTCCCACTCATGTAGCTTTTCATTAATTTATTCACCCATTATTCAGCTACTTGCTTGTTCATGATTTACAATTTTATTCACTTATTCATTCTTTCATTCATCCATTCCACAAATATTTACTGTGTGCCATCTCTATGCCAGATATTGCTTTGGTATAGGACCATAGCATGCATATATATATATATCTTTATTAAAGGTGCTGGGGATAAGGCAGTAAACAATGTAAAGAAGTTCCAGCATGGAAGGAGATTATATTCTATTAGATATAAGCAAGTAAATACATGACAAGTTGTGATAAATGACATGAAGTGAGAGAAAGCAGATTTGGGGGTGGTGATGTTTATGGAAGTGTGCTACTTTATATATAAAGTGGCGAGAGAGGGTTTCTTGGAGCAGCTCTGCTGATGAATGTACAGAAAGAGAAAGTGCAAAGATCTGGATGTAGGTGGGTGTTGGGGATCTTGATGTAGGTGGGTGTTGAGGATATTCAAAGAGCAGCAAGTCTGGAAGAGGTCTGCATCGAAGATATAAATTTGGGAGTAGTGGGTGTGCAAAGGGTATATTTAAAGAAGCAAGACTGATGAGATCCGTCTCCAAGGGAGTTGGTGTATGGACAAGTCCATATCTGAGGGCAGAGCCCCGAGGCCCTCCTACATTTATGGGGCAACAGGATGGAGAGCAACCAACCAGGCAGCTGGGAAGGAGAGGCCCGAGGGTAGGAGGGGAATAGGCAGAGTAGGGTCTTGGAGCTAAGCATGAAGCAGGTTTCAAGAAGGAGTGAGGGGTCATCTGTGTCATATGGATGCTGCTGGTGGATTGAGGAGGACGAGGGCTACAAACTGACCAGGGTTGCTGACGGCTAGAGGTCTTGGGGTTACAGAAACGCGGTAGTGATGGGAAGGGGGTAGTTGGAGTGGGTTCGAGACAACGGGAAGAGAGGAAGTGGAGAGAGTGAACGCAGACTCTTTTGAGGCGTTTGACTGCAAGGGGAGAAGGAAAGTGGGGTGATGGGGATGTGGGGTAAAGGAGGTTTTAACATGGGAACTAGCTGCCATACTTTCATACTAATGAGATTGATTCAGCATTTACTCAAGGTTTCTCTTTTCAAAAATGGCGCTTTTTATTCCTTCTTTTTTCTCATCCATTTCAATGCTTTTTTCCTTCCCCTTGCTGTTCAGAAACTGCTTTCTCTAGAGGGAGACCCATATTGAGTGGATCCCTAGGACCAGGCCAAAAAGGAGGAGGAACTGGGCAAGGGGAGACATCATTTTCCCTTTTTTTTTTTTTTTTCGAGACAGAGTCTCGCTCTGTTGCCCAGGCTGGAGTGCAGCGGCGCGGTCTCGGCTCACTGCAACCTCCACCTCCTGGCTTCAAGCAATTCCCTTGCCTCAGACCCCCGAGTAGCTGGGATTACAGGTGCCTGCCACCATGCCTGGCTAATTTTTGTGTTTTTAGTAGAGACGGGGTTTCACCATGTTGGCCAGGCTGGTCTTGAACTCCTGACCTCGCGATCTGCCCGCCTTGGCCTCCCAAAGTGCTGGGATTACAGGCGTGAGCCACCGCGCCCAGGGAGACATTTTCACCTGTCTGGGTGGCCCACCCTCCCTCACCTCGGAACGGGCTAGACAGAGGAGGCCTCAGTCATCTTCAGCTCCTGGCTGATGGGGAAAAGCATCATCTCAGCTTCTCCCTCTGCTGAGAGAGGCGAGGAGGCCCGAGAGAGGGGAAGGGGCCAGGCAGGAGTGGTGCCCGTCAGTGGTGACTTGGCCACTCCTGAATGAAGTGAGCCTGGCCCCTGCTCTGAGGTCCCCTCCCTGCTTGCTGGCCTCCAGCTGGCCCCTCCTCAGCCCCATTTCCACCAGCCTGTGGTCCTTGCGGACTGGGAGGGCTGGGACCAGCAGCCGGGAGCTTCTTTCTTTCCTTTGGAGGTTGCTTGGGAGGGTGAGTATGGAGTCCGACAGATGTGGGTTTGAATCTGGTTCCACAACAATTCAGCGGAAGACTGGGGTGGCCAACTTGTCCCTCTTTTTCTGGGACTTTCTTAGGTTTAACATGGAAGGTCTGACATCCTGGGAAACTCCTCAGTCCTAGGGAAACCGGATTGGGGGTCGCCCTAGAAAAACAGTGGATGAACCTGAGAGAAGGCAAGGGCTATGACTACTTCAGGCTTCTGCAAGTTGATATGGCAGGGTGGGTGTGGGCCCAGGCAGCAGTGCTGGCTTCCCCACTGCCTAGCTGTGAGGCCTGGGTAACTGAACTTCTCTGCATCTCAGTGCCCCATCCATAGAGTAGAGAAAATAACACCTCCTATCTTTCAGGGTTGTTGTGAAGATTATATATAAAGCATTGAAAACTGCCTGGTTCATAATAAGTACTCAATAGACATTAGCATTTAGCTATTATTTGTAACCTCAGTGCCCATAATAGGTACCTAGGTACTCAGCAAATGTTTGTTTGTTTGATGAAACTGTGAATGAATGAGTGGCTCTGGTAAGAGGATATGTAAGATGCTGTGGTTAGCCCTAGGAAAGAGACACTGGTTCTATTCAGTGGGAATCAGAGGCAGCTCCACAGAGAGGCTAATAATCAGGCTGGGTGTTACAGGTTGAGTAGGAGTTTTCTAGTTAGAGCTGGGACAGGGAATAGCTTGTGCTTGAGAGGGAATAGGCAGAGGTATGAGAGTGAATAAGCGCATGGCTTCCCTCTCACCCCAAGCACAAGCTGGTTTTAGACACAGCTCAGCAACTCAGTTCTCAAAGAAACCAAATCTCTCAGGGTTACTTTTCCTACACCCATGATTGTAAACACCCCTCAGCCCCCGTCCTGTCTATGTTTTCAATTCTGTGTCCCAGCATCCAGCTTGGTGCCTAATATATAGTAGGGGCTCAGTAAATACTTGTGACTCGTCTGCTCTGTGCCTGCTGCTGTGCTATGTGCTTTATTGTATTATCCTATTTTAATCTTTACTATCACCATCTTCCTTTTTTTTTTTTTTTTGAGATGGATTCTCGCTCTGTCACCAGGCTGGAGTGCAATGGTGCCATCTCAGCTCATTGCAATCTCCGCCTCCCAGGTTCAAGTGATTCTCCTGCCTCAGCCTCCTGAGTAGCTGGGACTACAGGCACGCGCCACCATGCCCAGCTAATTTTTGTATTTTTGGTAGAGATGGGGTTTCACCATGTTGACTAGGCTGGTCTTGAACTCCTGACATCGTGATCTGCCTGCCTCAGCCTCCCAAAGTGCTGGGATTACAGGTGTGAGCCACCACGCCCGGCCACCATGTTCCATTTTAAAAATGAGAAAATTGAGGTACAAAATAAATGACTTACTCAAGCAAGCCCCAAGAGTTAGTAAGAGAAAGAGCTGGCATTTCAAACCAGCAAGTCTGACTCCAGATTAAGCTTCTAACCATTCCCTTACATGTTTCTTTAGTTCTTGGCAAATGGTACCTTTGGCTACAGTTCCAAGAACAGGAGGAGGTTGGTTGAAGCCTCTAGGATCTCCACTTCTTCTGAGGTGGGAGGTAACCCAGTAAAACTCGACTCAATAGATGGATCATGGGCTCCTGCCTCACGAGGTGAGGCCTCATCTGTGAGGTCAGGGCATACACTGTGGAGCTCAGGTCTTGGCTCCATGCTTCCTAGTGGTGTGATGCTGGCCAAGTTACTGCTCCTCTACGGCCTCAGTTTCCTTTCCTCTAAAATGGCTTTGATGGGATTGTTGGCAGAATTGCATGAGTGACCTCATATCCTCATGTAAGGCACTGAGCAGAGCCTAGCGCGTGGTGAGCACTCAATTCCTGTTAGCTGCTGTTATCACTGACTTTCTCATTACAGGGTCTTGTGTGGCTTTCAGACTGTGGGGATACAGAGAGGCGTAATATGTAGCCCTGCCTTGGAGGGGCTCTGGACACAGTGGGACAGGGTGACATAGAGAGTTTGGTAGGGTGGGCTGGGCTCAGACCTGCTTTTGGGAGTCATTGGCACATGGGCTTTATTTAAGTGCACAGGGGTGGGAGATCACACTTGGAGCAGGAGAGCAGAGGGGGGAGAAAAGTTGCTGAAGACCAAGCTCTGGGAAAGCAACAGGGACAGAGAAGGTGGCATCCCACATAGGATAATGAGCAGCCCCTCCGTCCTAGGCAAGCTGGGACCTTGGTCACCCTGGCTCCAAGGGAGACTGGAGGAGTAGCCAGAGGCAGGAGAAAACCAGGAAGCGGGGAGAAGCTTTGAAGAAGGAGGGAGCAGTAACCACCAATGCTGCTGGGAGGCCAAGGATGCCAGAGCAGACATGCGGCCCCCGGGTTTGGTGGCGAGGCTGTCATTGGCAGCCTCCTGGAGTATGCGGCTTCAAGTGTGACTGAAGTCAGTTGAAGAACGGAAGGGAGATGAGGAGAGAGTGACAATTCTGAGAAATTTGCTTGAGAAGCGGAATGAAGTCCAGGACATTTTTTTTTTGTCTTAAGATGGGAGAGGCTGGTACATTAAAAAATGCTCATGATGGCCAGGCGAGGTGGCTCATGCCTATAATCCCAGCACTTTGGGAGGCCAGGGTAGGTGGATCACTTGAGAGCAGGAGTTCAAGACCAGCCTGGCCAACATAGTGAAACCTCATCTCTACTAAAAATACAAAAATTAGCTGAGTGTGGTGGTGGGTGCCTGTAGTCCCAGCTACTCAGGAGGCTAAGGCGGGAGGATGACTTGAGCCCAGGAGGTAGAGGCTGCAGTGAGCTGAGATCGCACCACTGCACTTGAGCCTGGGTGGCAGAGTGAGACTCTGCCTCAGAAAAAAAAAAAATGCTGAAAAAAAAAGGCACCCTGCAGAGAACGAGGAAATGGAGATTCAGGAGAAAGGGCATCGGTGAGAGCCAGATGGAAAAAGAGATGCAGTCGGGAACCCAGGGCCGGGGATGGCGGCTGGGCCACCGTCTCCATGGTGAGGGGAGACGAGGGGAGAGTCACGGGGCAGGGAGATGAGCTGGGGAGATCCAGGGACCCCCATCTGAAGGCCTCCATTTTCTTTATGAAGATCAAGACAAGACAAGACAAGACCACTTCCTGAGGGTCGGGAGGAGTTTGCTGAGGCTGAGGTTGAGGGTGGGTTGAGGAGAGGAAAGGAACGATGCGGCGGCCGTGGTGGAGAGAGGGAAAGGAAGCCGGCTGGGGCCCAGGGAGAGGCTGCCAGCGATGCAGATCACCCAGTGCAGGCCTGGGACTGGGAGCACAGAGGCCAGCTGCCCCTCACGGTGAGTGTCTCTGGCCCAGCTCAGCTGTTTAGGCACAGGAGCAGGGGTGTGGGTTGGAGGGTCACCCAGGCTTGCAGCTCAGGCAGGTGGGGGTGGCGGAGGCAGAGAGGGCAGACAGGGATGACCGTGCTGGCTGTGGAATCTGGGCCGCAGCCGTGGGATGGAAACTCTCAGGGGCAGAGAGAGATGTGTTTGAGAACAGTCTGGGGGCGGAGGGGCAGTACAGGAGATCCCGAGCCCCAGAGACAGAGAGAGGGCTGCCGGTGAAGAAGGTACTGATTATGTCCTTGATGGTGGAAGTGGTGCAGTTTCTGTGATGACAAGTCATGATGGCTGATTCGGGGTGGAGGAGGGGCATTGATGATGAGGAAGTCCAAGACAGAAGGGCCAGGACACTGACAGGGATGCCTGTGAGGGTGTCAAAGCGACCCAGGGCAATGGCAAGAGGCGCCGCTGGGGGACTCCTCATTGAATGAAGAGTGCCCAAGAGGCTGTGGACAAGTGATGGGGGTGAGATGCTGCAAACAGCCTGTGTCCTGAGAGAGCGGGTGTTTTGGGGAAGGTGTGGGCAGCATAGGCCAGAAAGTGGCCATGGAAGCAAGGGGACACTGCCTCTATCTCCCATCCTGAGGTAAGAGAGGAAAGCCAGCCTCTCCTTGGGAGGGAGGGGAGGAAATGATGTCCCCAAGGCAGAGGCGGCTCCCCAAGGCCATGGAGGGGAGGAGCTGGGAAAAGGAGGAAGCTGTGAGGAGGCAGTGTGTTGTTTATGGGGCTGGGGTTCTTCAGGGTCCTGGGAGAAGGTTCTGGAAGGAGGGAAGGCTGGAAGCTGGGCCAGGGGAGAGACTGTGCAGAAAGCATGAGGACAGGAGCTTGTAGAGTTGTATATGAGGGGATGGACCCCCTTACAAGGATGTGAGGCCTTGTCCTGAGTCCTTCCGGTGGACACTTGGGTCCAACAGGATTCAGCTGAGGCTGAGAAGGACCTACATACAGGGTGGTGGGAAGGTGCTTATCTTGCTTCCCAAGGAGCAATGGAGGGGCCTTTTTGCCACCTCCTGGGGTGGGAGCCTCAGTCCTCGGGGCTGGGCCCCCTAAGGCCCATCCCAGCTGGTCCTGGGAGGGCACCACCTCCTCCCCACCCTGTGACCCCTGGGTCAGGGGCCATCTCCTGGGGAGATGGGAGTTTGTGGCTGGCCTGAGCAGCTGCCTGGAGGGGAGGAGGCCCCTTCGATGACCAACCAGCTCTTTCACACCCCAAGGAAAAACAAGCCCATCTGCAAAAACCCAGAGGTGTGAGGTGGAGGCTTGGCAATCTGCGGCTGGGAGGGAGGAGCCTCCTGTCTTCCCGCTGAGACAGTGTGGGAAGGCCGGCCGGCCCAGCCTGGGATCCAGCCCCCTCCCTCCGTGGGGCCTCGGGCAGGGCCTCTGGAGAGCAGTGTGGGGCTGGGAAGGACTCGGAAGCACCTGGAGGAGCAGGAAGCCCTGGGGACACTTTGCAACTCAGGCGGCTGGCAGAGAGTGAGCACTGTGCAGCGAGTCGGGAGATCTCAGCCCCCCACACCCCCAGACTCCTGCGTGCCCTGGGGCTGTTGAGGGGTCCCTACTTCAGAGTTCAGTTTCCCCTGCCATCCAACTGCTGGAGTCGGTGGCCTGGGATGCTCTTTCTGGCTGGTGAGGCTGTTGAGGTCCTCCCAATATGGGCAGAAGAACCCAAGCAGAGGGTCTGAGCGCCTGCCCGCTCTGGGCACCCGGAGCCGGCTCAAGTTCCATTCCTGAATATCAATGAGCAGGCTTAGGAATGTCTGCCCCACAGCTGGCTGCAGGCAGGAGGGCGGGGCGGGAAGGGAAGGGAGGAAATGGCCCGGCCTGGCCCTCCCAGACCCACCTGCCCCGCAACAGCAGGCAGAGCTTGCAGGCAGGCAGGGCAGGGCAGGGCAGAGGCAGATGGGAACAGACAAAGGCCCTTGAGATGTGGGGGACGTATGAGGGAGGGCAATCGGGGGAGGGTGGGACAGATCTTTCCCAAGCTGCAGTCATGCCCTGTGCCTCTGTGCCGTCGCACCTTTAAGTCTCCAGCAAGCTCCAGCATTCTGTGCTGTCACTCCTGCGACTTGCCCACCTTCTCACTGTGGGAGGAGGCAGAACTAAGATTCAACCCCAGGCGTCTTCAGCTTGCAACCTGTGACATTTGTGTTATGTCATCCTAGGAGATAGGGAAAGTTGCAGATGTAGACAGCTTAGGGGCTGCTGGGCTGAGAGCTGCCTTTATTCATTTCTTCCTCTTGCAAGAAACAAGGCCTGTGCCAGCCTGGTGTCGGGTGCTGGGAATACATCTGTGAGCAGGCCAGGGAGGTTTTAGGAACTGGAGAGAAAAGAGTAACATTAATGCTCCCTTAATCATCCTCAGCCCCTAGTGAGTCATCTGAAAAAGCTGCTAAAGAGCTGCATTCCTCTGCAGTACAGAGGATTCACCCAAGTTAGTAAGAACATTTCAGAACAAATCACATCTCAGAACAGAGCTCGGTGATTGCAGGAGAGGTCAAGCCTTCAGAGAGTCAGGACATCAGGGACAGACCCTTAAATGTGCCAGGTGCTGGGGTTGACCAGTGAGGGGACGGATAACAAGATTATTTGACAAGGTTTCTTCTGCGCGTAACTCACAGACCAGGACAGGAGACAACTCCATCACGAGTCCATGATGGAACAGAATGCTGGGATGGAGAAGTGGGAGGAGCCAGATAGGAGGAAAGTTCAAGGGTCGGGACCTCTAAAGCTGGCATTACAGGAGGAGTGAGAATTCTGCAAGGGATAAAGCAGGAAAGTGCCTCCAGGCAGAAAGTACAGATAGCATTTGCAAAGGTCTTGCAGTGGCTATAGCCCTGCCGGAAGGCCAACAGTGTAAAGCTAGGAGATGAACTGAAACCCAGAGAGGTGTGCTCTGAATACCAGGCTGAGAGTATGGACAACCAATGTGACACTTTGCTTGACTGGATGAATATTCCACCCTCCTCCCTGGCCTAGAAAACCGTTTCGGATGTGTGTTTGATTGGGTCTGATAAGCGGTTAGGGCTGCCCATGAGGCTGGAGGCTGTCTCGAGGCTGATCAGCTCGCCCCTCCACAGGCACAAGGACTGTGTCTGGGCCCCAAGCACTCCGTCTGCAAAGAAGGAGCTGTAAAAATGTATCCAAGGCAGAGGATCCCAGGGAGCTGGCACAAAACGGTGTTTGAGGCTCTTTCTATGCAGATCAATCTCAACCCCAGGAACCAAGGCTGACTGACCTTGACAAGTCCCTTCCCCTCTCTGTGCCTCCATTTCCCTGCGGTCTCAGTTTACCCTCCAACATTCTCATTCAGATGACCCAAGGAGAGGTAGAATTGGGTGACCACTTAGAAGGTGGCTGGAGAACTCACTGGATTAGCCGTGATCGTCATTTCTGACCCCGGCCCCTCTATGGGGTGATGAGGACGGGAGACAGAATTGTGAGGGCTGCTTGCAATGGTTTCATTAAGGGGCCAGGTCCTGGGGAGTCTGTATTCCTTGAAGCTGGCGTCTGGGCATCCATGGGGTTTTAGACCCTAGTCTAGGCCTGGGATGGCGAGTAGAGCCAGAATTGGGACCTTGGTTCTTTTTATTTTTTTTTGAGATAATTTCTTGCTCTGTCACCCAAGATAGGGTGCAGTGGCATGATCATAGCTCACTGCAGCCTCAAACTCTCAAACTCCTGGGCTTAAGTAATCCTCCTGCCTCTGCCTCTGGAGTAGCTGGGACTATAGCTGCAAGTCCCTATGCCTGGCTAATTTTTTAAAAGATTATTTTGTAGAGACAAGATCTCACTATGTTGCCTAGGCTGGCCTTGGACTCCTGGCCTCAAGCATTCCTCCTGCTTTGGCCTCTCAAAGTGTTAGGATTACAGATGTGAGCCACTATGCTCAGCTGGGACTTTGGTTTTTGATATGGATCAAGATTCATATGTCAGCTCTGGATCTATTCATTCATTTATCCATCCAACCATTCATCTGTCCATCCATCCAACCATTCATCCATCCATCCATCCATCCATCCATCCATCCATCCATCCATCCATTCATCTATGCAATGACTAATTGTTGGGCACAGGTGCATGCTAGCTGTGTGGTCAATAGCGGATATTGAAGGTGCATCAGAAAGCATGGTACACATGTTAGTGGGATCTCACTTTAGCAGCGGGTCCATTCCATTCGGCACTTAAGGAACTCCCCTACTTCCTTTGTGTGCCCAGGGAGACCACTTCATCCCTGTGAGCCTCAGTGTTCTCACATATACGATGAGATTTAATGATCCCTGTCTGTAGTGCTGATGTGAGTTTAATGAGATGATGGAATGGAGGGCATCCAGCATGGCGCAAGGACTTTACATGGGAGCTGTCATCAGTGTTCCTTACAGCATCACACCCGAGCCTACAGCTCACATGGCACAGCGGTAGGACCAGCTGTGGGGAGTGGAAGGAGGACAATGGGGTTAGGCAGAGCTGGCCACACTTTGGCTGTGTGACAACGGGCCAGCACCTCAACTTTTCAGAATCCATATTTGTATATCAGCGATAATAATTGCTCTTTTGCGGGGAGGAGGCACATACTGGAAGCTGGCCTCCTTCCTTCCCTTCTCCAAGGGGGTGGGCTGGGGACATCATGACCCCCAAGGGCTGTCAATGGGAGACGCAAGAGGCATCTCCAGTGGGCCTGGGGGCCCTTTCATTCATCTACATGTCATCGGGAAAGTCTTATGCAAGGTGCTTGCGACTGATGATTGACACAGCAGATGGGAAATCTGCTCTCATGGAGCCCTGTGCCTGGGATGGCAGAGGAGGGAAGGCCAGATGCATGGAGCGGTTTATGATAGCTGCTCTGCGGGAGAGCACCAGGAGCTGGGATAGCAGGTCAGGAGGGGCTGCTGGAGATGGGGAAGCCAGGGAGCATCTTGAAGGAGGTGGCTTTTGAGTTCTGAGCTGAAGTGCCAGGAGTCAGCTGTTTGAAAAGTGGGCAGAGGTGGGCAGGGCACAGCAAGTGCAAAGGCTCTGGGATGGCAAAGGCTTTGAGAGCCTGAGAAAGCAGAGGCCATGCTTTCGGGGACTTTCACGTGTGATGGGAAGCATATAAGAGACTCTCTCGGGGAGTCAGGCAGAGGCCAGAGCAGACAGACAGCCTCATTTATGTGGGTGCTGATGACTCCCCTTTCCCACTCGAGGAAACTGAGGGCTCAGAAGAGTTAAACCACCTGCCCAAGGGCAAGTTGGCAAGAGATGAAGCTCAGGTGGGCCTCCCACGTCAGATCCTGTTGGCAGGCCAGGGGCAAAGCCCCCAGGTGCTCTAAGTTCCCCCCATCCTCGTGAGGGGTGAGAACAGGAGGGGCCCAGCCTGGGAGAGAGAACATTGTGTTTGTGGGAGAGAGTCAGAGGAGGCAGCAGCCTAAACGCACGGCAGACCCCGGCCAGCCCCGGCTGCCAGCACAACTGCTTGTGCGGCTGCCAAGCAGCCAGATGCCGCTTCTGGAAAAAATATCTTCCTGGCTTGGCACTCTCTGGCCGGCCGGCCTGCCATGCAACGGGAGGAGGGGGCTGCCGAGTGTGGGCCGCTGTTTAGCACCCCAGAACGGCGCTGCTGTGCCTTTGAAGCCAGGCAGGAACAGGGAAGGGAGGGGGCAGGGAGGATGCAAGCAAAATATTTTCGCTCAAAATATTCTGGTCCAGGAGAAGACCTTTTTTTCTTTTTTTCCCCTACTTTTGCTGGAAAACCAAAGTCTTATTAAAACAACACCAGAATATTTCATGTTGATATCAATTAGGCGAAGGAGAAGGAATCTTGAATTTTCCTCCCTGCCAGTTTCACATAAAAGGAATATTCTCTCAGAGGCCAAAGGATGAAGGTTTTTAGTTTTTTCCCTTTCTGCAAAAAATTCCTGCAATGTGGACGGAAAGTTCCTCATGTCTGAGAGCTTCCTGAGAAGTTGGGGCTCTGGAGCTTGAAGTCAAGTTCTCCCCCTAAGCCTGGAGGGGCAGGGCAGGTGGCTGGCTCTTTCACAAGGCCCTCTGAACCTGTCAGGGAGGGACGCGGCCAGGCCCACTCCGCGTGAGGCTGGCCCATTCTGTGTACTCTAGAAGGCCTCAGGCCAGCTGGGCCACTTAGCCAATGGCCAGAGATCGGCAGATATAGACAGAGCATTTGGCCTCTGCCTCTGGCACCCCTCATCAAAGCTTCTTAGGCAGCGTCAAGACAGGAGTTGCTTTGAGGTGTCTGGCTGAGGCCCCTGTCTCTGGTAGAGGCCTTTCCTAGCCATGATGGCAGCACCATTGCTACCCACTTACTGTGTGCCAGGCACTTACAAATATACGTTAATATCTCATCTACTCCTCACAGCAATCACAAGAAAAAAGGATTATATGATCCCCCATGCCCCTGAGAAAACCGGGCTTAGAGTCACACAACTAGAAAGCTGCACTGACAAGATTTGAACCCAGGCCCCTCAACCCTAAAGTCCGTGTTCTGTCTTCTGTTCCAACCTGCCCCTCATATGACCCATTAGCTCAGAGTTTGGTCTCCTATGGAGAATTTGGTAAGTAAGGGAGGCTTTTCTGTCCTGGCTATCATCTTAATCCTCCAACTCTAAGTCAGAGTTCCTAAAAACCACCCCTTCAGCAATATTTTCTCTCCCTTTTCTCCTTCGCTAAGCTTTCAGAATGTCCCTTCAACATTAATTATAAATTAATTAATTTATTTATTGAACCATTCATTTATCCATCCATCCATCCATCCATCCATCCACCCACCCACCCATCCATCTATCCATCCATCCATCCATCCATCCACCCACCCATCCATACATCCACTCACCCACCCACCCATCCATCCATCCATCCATCCATCCATCCATCCATCCATCCATCCATCCACTCACCTATCCATATATCCATCCATCCATCCATCCATCTATCCATCCACCCATCCATCCATCCATCCATCCATCCACCCATCCATCCATCCATCCATCTATCCATTCATCTACCTACATCCACCTATCCATTCATCCATCCATTCATCCATTCATCCACCCATCCCATGTTTACTAACTGCCAGGCATCAGAGGTATAGAAATGACTAGAACACAGCTCCTGCTCAAGCCTCATTCAGGTTCATCAAATATTGGAGGTGGAATGTAATATTAGAAAGTGTCTAATGCCACCCCCTCAGATGTAATCTAGGTGGGAGGAAGTATCTTATTTTACAGATGAGAAAACTGCAGTCCAGGAAAAGCAATGAGACTTACTGGGAAGTTGTGCTTTGTAATTGAAAGATTGAGAATCCTGAAGCTCAAACAGACTTCTAGGCCCAGTTTGTTTCCTTCCTAGCTGAGGGACTTGTGCAAGTCACTGAAACTCTGCAAAGGAAGGAGAGAAACATGAGGTCAAAGAGGGCTCAAGGCCATGTAGGGCTTTGTAGGCCATTGTGAAGAGCTCTGGCATCTACTCTGAGTAAAAACAGTGCTATCACAGGGCTTCGAGCAGAGAAGACATGATGTAACTGTGGTTTTAAAATGATCACTCCGGAGGCTGGGAGCTGTGGCTCACACCTGTAATCCCAGCACTTTTGGAGGCCGAGGTGGATGGATCACCTGATGTCAGGAGTTCGAGATCAGCCTGACCAACATGGTAAAAGCCCCTTTCTAGTAAAAATGCAAAAATTAGTTGAGTGTGGTGGTGCGCACCTGTAATCCCAGCTACTTGGAAGGCTGAGGCAGAAGAATCGCTTGAACCCAGGAAGTGGAGGTTGCAGTGAGCCGAGATGGCACCACTGCACTCCAGCCTGGGCAACAGAGCAAGACTCTGCCTCAAAAACAAACAAACAAGCAAACAAACAAACAAAACAAAATTATCACTCCAGGTCTTGTGTAGAAAACAGCCTGTCAGGAGGTAAGTGTCCAAGCAGGATGATGACCCATTAGGAAGCTATTGCAACCATCCCGGCAAGAGATAATATTGGTTTGGACCAGGGTAATAGTAGTGGAGGTGGCAAGAACCATCAGTATTCCATGTGAGGTGGAAGAGGAAGAGAGACATCAAGGATGATTTCGTTTTTATGCCTGCACAATTGGAAAGATTGCCATCACCTGAGAGGGAAGGCTGTGGGTGGAGCTGGTTTTGTTGGGGGGAACAAATATGAGAAGCTCCTTTTGGATATGTTGAGCCTGAGGCATCCATTAGATCTTTAAGCAGTGATACCACGAAGACAGCTCAATATCCAGTCTGGGGTCAGGAGCAGGTCTGGGCTGGAGGCGTCAATCTGGTATAGGAATGGCATCTACTACCTTGAGACTGGATGAGATCACAAAGTGAGCCAGTGTAGACAGAGAAGAGAAGAGGTCCAAGGACTGTGCCCAAGACCTTCCATCACTTAAGAGATTTTCCTAATATATAGTGAGCCCTCAGGGTACAGATATGAAGAAAATGTGGTTGTTGCCTTCACAGAGTGTGTGTTTTAAAAAGGGCAACGCGTGTGGAAGGAACCAGCAAGTTCACCAGGCCAACAAGCTGTAGAAAGGGGTCAGCCTCACGACTGTGGGAGCCCAGGGGTGGCATCTCATCCAGCCCAGGGAACCCATTAATGTGGCCTGTTCCAGTTCCACTCTGACAGATGTTGTCCTACCTGGGGCTCCCAGTGGCTGCTAGCAATCCCTGAACCTACTCTGTTCCATAGAATGGGGAGGAAGGGAGGATTCACATGGCCCAAACTCGGAATTTGGGAGCTCATCTCCTTCTCTCCATAGCCCTGTCAGATCAATACTGTTAACATCCCCATTTTAGAGATGAGAAAACTGAGGCTAGAAGTGGGAAGCCACTGGTCTCAGGCCTGACTTTAAAGATCATGCACTCAACATGGGAAAAAAGGGGGTGCAAAGGGTTGCTGAGAAAGGGAACTCAGAATCTTTTTCTTTGTTTTTTTGAGATGGAGTTTCGCTCTTGTCACCCAGACTGGAGTGCAGTGGCGCGATCTTGGCTCACTGCAACCTCTGCCTCCCATGTTCAAGAGATGCTCCTGCCTCAGCCTCCCAAGTAGCTGGGACTACAGGCATCTGCCGCCACACCCGGTTAATTTTTGTATTTTTAGTAGAGATGGGGTTTCATGATGTTGGTTAGGCTGGTCTCAAACTCCTGACCTAGGTGATCTGCCTGCCTTGGCCTCCCAAAATTCTGGGATTACAGGCGTGAGTCACTGCACCCGGGCCAGAATCTTTACTTTAGGATATAGGGTTGTCTCCTGGGAGGGAGCTCCTGGGCCTGTCAGTCAAAGTCAATGCCTTCCGAGGCCAGGCAGGGGACATCAGTGAGGCACGTGGGCTGCGGAGCAGGGTGTACAGCTTCATCTAAGGGAAAGCCGCTCCTCAGCCCGGCCAATTGTGGCCCTGCGGAAATGTGGGCCTAGGGTTGCCAGATCTGGTTTCTAAAGAGAAGCCGGAAACCTGGATTTTTATGTGAAATTTCCCACTTTTTAAAACAGTGTCGGGTCCAAACAAAACACATGTGCTTGCTGAGTTGACCTCATGGCCACCAGCTCCAGACTTTGGCCTTTTGGATGGTGTTTAAAAGCAAGCAAGGATCACATATGCCGGGTTCAAATCCTCCATCCCTCCCAACTGGCTGTGTGCTCTTGGGCACTTTAGTGAGTTCACCTCCCTATCAGTCATCCTGTGCCTCAGAGCTATACAAGAACCACGGGGCACAGGGCCCCTCACAGGTGGTGAGGAGGTGGTCTCTGTGTGTGTGTGTTGGGTGGGGAGGGTGTGGTGTGGACGGCTTTGGGTGGGTTGGAGATTTTTATTGCCTTCACATTCCTGTCCTGGCCTTTCCTCGTGGCTCCTGAGAGCTGCGGAGCCCGTGTGTGGGATCCGTCACAGGCCTGGACTCTGGGCCAGCACTTCCCTCACTCACCCTCTTCCAAGCCTTCCCCGAGGGCTCCTTACGGCTCTTCTGAGCAGCAAGGCCTCCAGCCCGGAGCCTTCCTCGCCAGCCTGGCTCCCCACTCCTGCCACTTCTCTGCAGCACAGGAGAGCCGTGGGGACGTCTGGATTCCTGAGGGGATGTTTTCCACATTTCTGGAAACCCACTGCGGTTTGGTTTTCCGTGGTAAAGGGCTTGGCAGTGGCTCAGCCCAGTGGAACGGCTGGTGGCTGGGAAGGGCCCGAGTCAGAGGTATTCATTGAGCACCCACTGTGTACCAGGCCCCTGAGATTCACAGATGCTTAAAACAGTCCTGGGCCCTCCAAGAACTTCATTATCTCAGTATGAATTCAGACCTGAAATCTGAGAAGTTAAAAACATCTCAAAACCACGTCCTTGCCACTCAGGCCAGGAGCCTGCCTTCCTCTGGCTTCCTCCTCATCCCAGCGGACACCGGGTTCATCCTGCTGTATCCTCTAAATCTCTTGAGCCCGCTCATTTCTCTCCACCTCGTTGCTAAGGCTTTGGTGGGTCATCATCCTCCCTCCCCCGAATGATGACAGCTGCCTCTGCCCTGGACTCCCTGCCTCCAGCCAATCCTCCTTCAATCCCTCCCCATGGCCCCTGAAAAGTCTTTCTAAAAGCCAAATCTGATCATGTAATGTCCCTACCAAGAGCCCTCAGTGACCTCAAGGTAGAGTCTAAACTCCGCATATTGGCCCACAGACCTTGCAGGACCTGCCCTCTCCTTCCTGCCTTCGACAGCTTTGTCTCCGCCCCCATTTCCCAGAGCCCTCTGTACTTCAGAGGGCCTTCTCGGAGTTAACTGTACAGATGCATTCTGCTTTCTCTCCACTCTGGGCCTTTGCACACGCAGTCTTCTCTTCCTAGAATACTTTCCCACCATCACATTCACCAGTGAATTCTACTGATTTTTCAAGTCTTCGCTTAAATGTTACTTCTTCCAGGAAGTCTTCCCTACTCATCCCCATCTCCAGGCTGGATAAGGTAACTTTGCTCTGTGTCCCCAGTGCTTTGCTTATGTTAATACTAATTAACTACTAACAATAGTACTATAACTACTAAAAATATTACTAACAATAGTACTAATGCTAATTTTAAAGCTAGTACTAAGTTTATTTATTTTTTAATTAATTAATTTTTTTTTTTTTTTTGAGACGGAGTCTCACTTTGTTTCTCAGGCTGGAGTGCAGTGGTGCCTTCTTGGCTCACTGCAACCTCTACCTCCCAGGTTCAAACAATTCTCCCACCTCAGCCTCCTGAGTAGCTGGGCTTACAGGCATGCACCGCCACACTCTGCTAATTTTTTTGAATTTTTAGTAGAGACGGGGTTTTACCATGTTGACCAGCCTGGTCTCAAACTCCTGACCTTAAGTGATCTGCCCACCTTGGCCTCCCAAAGTGCTGGGATTACAGGCATGAGCCACAGTGCCCGTCCTTAAGGCTAGTACTAAGTTTAATGTCAATACTAACACTAATACAAATATTAGTGAACACTAATGCTCATAGCAAGTGCTTCCATAGTGTCCGCACGTGCCAAGCACTGTTCTAAGCACTCAATACATATTCGTTCCCTTTAGCCTCTCAGTGCCCTCTGAGGTGGGAACTATTATTGTCTGCCCTTCACAGGTGAGGTACAGAGAGGTGGAGTCACGTGTCCAAGGTCACATGGATAGTAAATGGTAAAGCTGGGATTTGTTATGGTTCACAGATCAGTCTGTCTTGCAAAGATCTATTTTCCTGGTCTGTTTCCGTCACTGTCCTAAACTCCGGGACAGCAAGGCCCCGTGCCGCCTTGTCTATGGGTATACCTCCAGCACCCAGCACGGTGCTTGGCATAGAGTAGGTGCTCAATAAATGCCTGATGATTGAAGGAAGCCATGCTAGATGTGCCCGAGAACTCAAGACCTGCCTGAGTGCAGAGTTGGATCAAATAACCCATGTTGGTCCCTTGCTACTTGGGGTCTAGCATTCAGGGTGTAAACTTTATCTAAAAGCAATTCATCAAGGGAAAGTAGACAAGAATACATGTAACCCCTATACTTTTAACACTTGCTATCTTATTATTGGTTCATTAGGATAATAATGAAGCACTTGCCCAGCTCCAGCAGAGAGGAGCTGCTTAATTAATAGAGAAGTGGGGTCAGATGTGGTGGCTCACACCTGTAATCCCAGTGCTTCAAGAGGCCAAGGTGAGTGGATAGCTTGAGCCCAGAAGTCCAAGGCTGCAGTGAGCTACGATTGCACCACTGCACTCCAGCCTGGGCTACAGAGTGAGACCCTGTCTCTAAAGAAAAATAAAATACAAATTAATAAAAAGAGAAGTCATAATGAGCAGAGACTCCTGGTTATGACCTAGGAAGGTGGCATGCCTATTTTACAGATGGGGAGACTGAGCCTGTGGGAAAGGATGACGTGCCTTACGGAGTGCATCCAGCCAGCCAGGGAAGGAGTGGAGATTTAAATTCCCAAGGCTGGTTCTCTTTTGCCTGAGGACAGCAGCCTCCATTGACCCATCCCCAAATTCACAGAAAAATTTTTACGTATCAAATTTATATTTCCTTTGAGATAAGAATATTTCAATCCCTTTGAGACCCTTGAGATTTTAAAATCCACTTTTCAAGTATCCTTTTCTATTTTGCCCACTTTTCAATATTTCTAGATTAAACAAAAAAGCCCAGGTCAGGAAGATCAGACGCTTTTATCTTATTTGTGCATTTCTATTAAGTATCAAGTTGATGGTGCTTCATATGTTTCATTAGATTTCTCTATTTTGTGTTTTTTTTTTCCTTCTTTTTCTTTTGTTTGGGTGTGCTGACATTTGTGCACTGTGTGAATTTGTTCCATGCTAACAGAGTGAGCCAGAACTGCTTTCAGGGGAAGGAAGACAGGGTGGGGCAGACAGGTCGGGCGTGTACTTGGCTTCACTGCACTTTATTATTTATGATATAGAAATTGCAGACATCTTTGTTCTTTTCTGTCTGTTAAAAGTATAGCTTACTTACTTTTTTCTCATTATAAGGTATTAAAGAAACTGGATAATAAGATAAATATTAAGAAAACCCTGAAATCACTGGTGTTCCAATCACACTAATTTTTACATTTTGGGTTATTTCTTTATTGTCTTTTTTACTCTGGTTAATTTTGACTATTACAGAGTATGGATTCCACTACATAGGCAGTTTTTTTTCCCTGATTTTTCTTCATTTAATATTAGGTGATAAGCATTTTATGTGTTTTTGTTTGAATTTATTAATATATCTTTTACATATCACTGTAAATCTTTATAATATTATTTTAAGTGAATTAATAGGTTGTCATCTCCCCAATCATCCCAATATTACTGAAGATTAAAGTTGTTTCAGTTTTTAAACTATTATAAATAAAATTAATTTTTTAAAAAAATATTGCTTTCCTAAGATAGATGCTCAAAAATAGAATTACTGAGCCAAAGGTCTTGAATACTCTTAACAAATTCTGTTATACATTGTTAATTTCCTATATAAACAAATTAACATGTCCACATGTAAATATTGAGAATGCCTGTATGACTCCATCCTCATCAGCGTGGGCTGTTATATACTTGTAAACTTTAAAACTGTTGTTAGTTTGACAACAGAGAATTGACATCTTCTTGTTTTAATTTATATTTCTTTGATTGCCGGTGAAGTTGAATTCCCTGTTTTTTAAAAAATAAGTTAAATCCAGATTTTTTTCCCTTTCCAACTTTTATTTTATGCCAAGGGGTACATGTACAGGTTGGGTACATCATGGGTAAACTGCGTGTCACGGGGGTTTGGTGTACAGATAATTTTGTTATCTAGATAATTGGCATAGCCTCTGATAGGTAGTTTTTCTTTCTTTCTTTCTTTCTTTTTTTTTTTTCTGAGATGGAGTTTCGCTCTTGTTGCCCAGGCTGGAGTGCAATGGCGCGATCTCAGCTCATGGCAACCTCTGCCTCTCGGGTTCAAGCGATTCTCCTGCCTCAGCCTTGGCTTGGTTGCTGGGATTACAGGCATGCGCCACCACGCCTGGCTAATTTTGTATTTTTAGTAGAGATGAGGTTTCTCCATGTTGGTCAGGCTGGTTTCGAATTCTTGACCTCAGGAGATTCACCCACCTTGACCTCCCAAAGTGCTGGGATTACAGGTGTGAGTCACCGTGCCCGGCCTCTGATAGGTAGTTTTTCAATCCTTACTATCCTCCTATCCTTCACCTTTGAGTAGGCCCCAGTGTCTATTGTTCCCCTTTTTGTGTCCATGTGGACTCAATATTTAGCTCCCACTTAACAATTCATGTGAGAGCATGTGGTATTTGGGTTTCTGTTCCTGCATTAATTCGATTAGGATAATGGCCTCCAGCTGTAAACATGTTGCTGCAAAGGACATGAGCTCCTTTTTTATGGCTGCATAGTGTTTCATGGTGTGTATGTACCACATTTTCTTTATCTAGTTCACTATTGATTCGGTTGTTGGTTCCATGTCTTTGATAACTGTCAACAGTGCTATGATGAACATACGTGTGAATGTATCTGTGGTACAATGATTTATATTTCTTGGGGTATATACCCAGTATGAGATTGCTGGGAAGAATGGTAGTTCTATTTTGAATTCTTTGAGAAATCTCCAGACTGCTTTCTACAATGGCTGAACTAATTTACATTCTTACCAGCAGTGTATAAGTGTTGCTTTCTCTCTACAACCTCGTCAGCATCTGTTATTTTTGACTTTTTATTAATAATAATAGTCATTCTGACTGGGCTGAGATGGTATGTTATTGTTAAATCCAGGTTTTTTTTTGTGACATAATAATTTATATCCTTTGCCCACTTATTTTTTGATTTTGTGTCTTTCTTAACTAATTTGCCCTTGATAAAGATTTTTAGCCCTTTGGTCATTTTTGGTTGAATTTATTGTTTTTTTTCCCCCCAAATTGTGGGTCTTATCATGTTCATTTTGGCTTTTTTTCATGTACAGATATATTTATTTGCTTTCTCTCTTGTCATTTCCTCAGATGTATCTAAGCTTAAACTGTCACTGCCTTTCAGTGGCGGATGGAACCCCCTTTTTAAGCTGTGGGTGCTAGCCTACACTAGCCATTCAAAGCTTTGGGACACCATTGGCATGTGGCCTGAGGGCTGGTTGTGACCACACACACACACCCTGAGCCACCAACGCCTGGGAGACTCCACCTTCTCCCCACTCTTCCTCACCTTTGGCTTCCCACTTCTGAGTGAGGTGTCTTGTCTGTAACAAAACCTTTTGACAAATGCTACAGCATGTCAAAGTCTTGCTGTGAAACTTCATGAGAGGCTCCTTTGAACATCTAGATCAGTCATCTTCCTTCCATGTTGAGCATTCAGTACTCTCAAATGAGTGTCATAGATATGTGTGGCGTCACTGCCTCTTTCAGAAGCCATGGTGTGAAAAGGCTTAGCACCCAGGGAAAAGCACCTGCCATTGACACTTCGGCTTGGGAAATAGAAATATCCTTTCTTCCCTCCCCTTCTCCTTTTCTCCCTCTTCCTCTTTTTCCTTTGATGAATCTTGACTTAGCCTCCCAGGCTGCTGACAGTGGCACAGAGTTGACTTCTGCTCAAATGATAAGTGGGTGCCATGATCCCCAAATCGGGCACTTGATGTGAGGAGCCAAGGCAAGGAACAAAACAGTCCTCGGACACAGCCCCCAGCTGTGTCCATCGCTCCCAACTGTCTCAGTGCTTAATCAATAATCCCTGGCACCTGTCAATCAGCAGTGACTAGAGACCTTCAGTGTCCTAATACTGGACACAGTGACTCAGCATTTTGGCTTTCAAAGACCTGCCCCATTTCTCTTTCCCCAAACCTGGTCCTACTGAGTGGGGTTGGCTTCCCTGCACGCAGTTCCCCTTGGCATGCAATCTTGGCTCTTTTAGTCTTTATGTTTTCTCTGTTCTTTTTGTTTATTTCAACTAATCCTATGAAATAGAAGATATTTTACTCTTTTTGATCTATCAAAATGGAAATTTCATGTGGTTTAACTTAATATTTTCAGAAATTGTATAAGGGATACAGGAGTATCATAAAAAATAAGGACGACATAAACAAAGAATATACACAAATGTTATCACTGTTAAATTTTTTTGTATAAACCTCTGTTTTTATGTGATACATTCACATGTAACTATACACAGAGATTTTATAGAAATGGAATCTAAGTACCTGTATAAAACTACCTTGTTAATTAGCAATATACTGTGAATGACTTTCCACGTCAATATACATGCTTCTTTAACATCATTTTAAGTGTTTATTCTATTGTATGGTTGTACCATAATTAAGCATGACCAGTAATTCAGAGGATGGGGGTCAGGACTGTGGGGACAGGAGAAGGATGGGGAATGTGGTCAGAGGGGTAGGGGGCCAAGGTGGTGTGGGGTTACTAAAGCCAAGGCTGGAAAGACTTTTAAGATGCTTTATATTGTGAGAGGCCCTGGAAAATTTGAATAAATGGGAAGGAGCCTCCAGCTCTGCAGAGGGGGACACTGGCAGCCAGAGAAAAGGTTGGAAGTCATATTCACTTATTCATTCCTTCAAAAAATATTTATTGAACTTTTACCCTGTGCCAGACATTTTAATGGGGGTACTGCAGTGACTGAGACAGACACAGCTCCTGCTTTCAAGGAGCTTATTTCGTAGTGGGGGGAGACAGACTATAAACAAATGCAATAATTGCATATTAAGAAAAGTGCCTGGAAGGAAAATGAACAAGGAGTGTGATGAAGCTTCACACTGGAATGGGGGGTGGTAAATCTTGGATAGGGTGATTGGGTACAACAGCTCCGAGAAGGGGAGACGAGCTGAGACCTGAGTGAGTCAGGGGAAGAAGGTTCTGGGCAGAGGGACCATCGAGTACAACAGCTAAGTCAACTCAGTAAATGCAACCCCAGGTTTGAAACATTTTATTCATTCACGTCTTCACCCAACAGACTTGCAGTTGAGCTCCTCATCTGTTTCAGATAGGAATGAAGAAATCAGATGTTACTCCTCCCTCAAGGAAGGAAGGCATCCATTCGTTTCGTTTATTCACTCATTCATTCATTCATTCAAATACTTTCTGAGTACTCATTATGTGCCAATCCTTAACCATTAATAAGGAAATGAAGATGAGTAAGAATTAGTTCTTTTCTTCCAGGGCATTTGTGGGAAAAAACAAGGAGGGTGAGCAGGACAGCCCAGAGAGAAGAGATGGTCTGCCCAGGTTCATGACAGGACTAGAGGAAGATGTCCTGTTCCCCAACCAGAGTTTCGAGCCATGTTTCCTGTGACCCCGACCCACCTAAGTCAGTCCTTTTTCAACCCAAGGTTTATGCATACAGCTTCCCCCAGCCCACACCTGGAAAAAGCATTAGACATTTATATCATTGCAGGCACTAAGATTAAGCCTATAAATGGTTCTGGTTGCTGTTCTCTCATGTTCACTGGATGTCATAAAATTGGCTCAGTGCAAACAGGGAGCCATTCCCTTTAACAGTTGGGTGTTAATGACTACACTGAAAGTGGTGGAGCTGTGTCCGGGTATCCCCCAAACAGCAACTGGAAGCCCTTCTCCAGTTGGTTGCAATTGTTATGGGGCCATCAGTCAGTGAGTGTGGAGTGTCATTCACACTGAGGTAACCAGGTAGAGCCCAGCAGGAAGTGTGTAACTGGCCAGCGGAAGATTCAGGAACGTGAGTAAAAAGAGCCTCAAGGCATACGTCTTCACCTGTTATCACGGCACTATGGAAAGACCCTTGATTCGGAATATCTCAACTTGGATTTGAATCCTGCTTTTGCTTTTGTGTTTCTTTTTGTTTGTTTTGTTTTGAGACAGGGTCTCACTCTGTCACACAAGCTGGAGTACAGTGGCATGAACACAGCTCACTGCAGCCTCTACCTCCCTAGCTCAAGCAATCCTCTCGCCTCAGCCTCATGAGTATCTAGGACCACAGGCACATGCCACCATATCTGGCTAATTTTTTCATTTTTTGTAGAGGTGATCGGGTATGTTTTACGCCATGTTGCCCAGGCTGGTCTCAAACTCCTGGGCTCAAGTGATTCTCCTGTCTTGGCCTTCCCAAATGCTAGGATTACAGGTGTGGGCCACCAGGCCTGGCCGTACTTTTACCTTTTGCAGGCTGGGTGACCTTGGACATTTGGCTTAACCCCTTGGAGCCTGTTTCATCATTTGTAGAATAGGCATGTGACAGACACTGTTCGTTGCCCACTGAATAGTTATTACCTCCATCTATCAGAGCCCTGGGTTCATCCATGTTGATGATGTCCTTACCCTGGGGATGTGTCATGTTTGGGCTAAGCCAGTAATTGTTTTAAAAGCTGACATGTAACCAAATTCTGACCAATAGGACATCTGGTTGGAGGTTTATGAAAAACATTTTTTCTCCCTTTATTTCCTGCCTTGAATTCATTTGTGCAAAAATGTGGTAGTCACAGCTGAAGAAATCATCATATAACAACGAAATGATGAGCTTATAAATTAAAGCCCATGCACTGGGAATGACACAGGGGAAGGAGAGAAAGATCCCGATGACAACACTGAACTGTTGCATCAAACTGGGACTCTTTGTTACAGGAAGTAATTAAGTCTTTGATTGTCTTCGGGTGTTCTGTTACTCGCATCTGAAGCATCTCTAGCTGACATAAGGCATGACGATTACTTTCTAGAGCTCCTGAGGGAATTAGATGGCATTGTGTGCACTGTGCTAGGTATTTCATCGTCACCCTCTTCCTTGATCCTTGTTGCATATAGCGTGACCTCTTACCCAGGGCTGGAGAAAGCCTCACCTCACTAGAAAAGAGTGACATGTTGGTAGTGGCATTTGCAAGACAATTAGTGGCTTCTAGAAATACTCACAGGGGCATATTATAGTAAAACATGATTCAGAATAATTGTCAACTGTGCAACCATCTGACCAGTTAGAACCCACCTAATTAACTGAACATTTATCAAATGGATGTAAGTCTGGAGTGATTCTTTCAACAGAGTTTGTCCCACATGTGAGGGGACAATGAAGTTGGTTGTCTTCATTTATTCTAAACTATCCCATCCAAGGTAGTCAGTCTATATCAATTAATATGATTTCACTCACCTTGGTAGTGATTGGCTCAGGAGTGGTCATGTGGCCCAGTTCTGGCCAATGAGATATGAGGTGAATTTACTGTGGGCCTTTTGGGAGAGTTTCCTCTTTTCTAAGAGACAGCCACAGGAAGCAAGGATCTGCCACTTTGCCTTGATGGTGCAGTGTCTGGTGGAGACATCTGGAACCACTGTGGCCATGTTACTGCCAGGCTGAGGATGAAATTAACACTGAGACAGGGAGGATGGCTGGAAGGAGCCCACTCTGGTGACAATGCTCAGTTACTGCAGTGCCAGTACCTAGAGCCTGACCTACCCTTGGGCTTTCTAATACGTAAGCTAAATATTTACTTATGAGTTGGGGTTTTTGGTTTTTTGCTGAAAGCATCCTGTCTGATACTCTGAGTTTACTTAAGAGATTTTAGTTTATGCAAAGAAAATCCAGATGTATACCCAGTTTTACGGCACCAGGCTCTTGCAAGAAATGAGGAAGGGCTTTGGTAAGGAAGGTGGCACCATGCTTGTTGTTAGGGATTGGCTAAGAGGCATCCCTGTGCCAAAGCTGGACAAGAGAGCTTGGCTCTGCTGAAGCTGCAGGGTGGTAAAGGAATGGAGGTATCTCTACTGTATTAGTCTCCAGTGAAACAGAACCAATAGGCTACGTGTGTGTGTGTGTGTGTGTGTATACATACGTGTGTGTGTGCGTGTGTGTGTGTGTGAAGAGAGATTTATTTTAAGGAATTGGCTCACTTGATTATGAAGGCTGGCAAATTCAAAATCTGCAGATTGGGCCAGCATTTAGAGACCCAGATGAGAGCCAATATTGCAGTTCCAGTCTGAAGACCATCTGCTGCAGAATTTACTCTCGCTCAAGGGTGGTCAGACTTCTTGTTCCATTCAGGTCTTCAGCTGACTGCGTGAAGCCCACTCATATTACAGAGGGCAATCTGCTTTACTCAAAAGACACTGATTTAAATGTTAATCTCATCCAAAAACACCATCACAGAAACATCCAGAATAATGTTTGACCACATATCTGGGCACCATGGCCCAGCCAAATTGACACATAACATTAACCATCACACTTGCCATAATGTTGTTATAGTGATGACAGTGAACTTGACAAGCACTCAGCAGATGGATGTGCAAAGATGCACTAGGTCAGTGTCCTTAGCAGAGATCCAGGATTGATGACATCTGCCCTGTCGTCCACAAGTCCAGAAACCTGTCCCCTGTCACCACTCGGGGTCAGGGCTGTATATTTCTCCCCTGTCCGACAGCCATAACAGGCGCCCTACTTCCAACCCCTTCCTTCTTCCAGCAGCCTTCACTCTGATTGTGCCCCCACAAGTGCCACTGCTCAAAAGCTTTCGATGACTTCCATGTGAAAATGGAATGGAGATGAGGCCTCTGAGCCTGACCCTGAGGTCCTCCGCATGCTGTCCTGTGTCTTCCCATGTGCAGCTTCCATTGCTCTTCCCGCCAAATCCCTCCTCCTACTGTCTGCTTTGCTCAGATTAGCGCATCTCAACCCTAGTTGCACATCAGAATCCCAGAGAACTTTAAAAAAATACAGATGCCTGGGCCCCACCCCAGACCAATTGAATCCCACTGTCTGGGAGTAGGGCAGGGGTCTGTGTTTTTTTTTTTGTTTTTTTTTTTGAGATGGAGTCTCGCTCTGTCACCCAGGCTTGAGTGCAGTGGCGCGATCTCAGTTCACTGCAAACTCTGCCTCCTGGGTTCTAGTGATTCTCATGCCTCAGCCTCCAGAATAGCTGGGACCACAGGACTGCACCACCACACCTGGCCAATTTTTGTATTTTTAGTAGAGACAGGGTTTCATCACGTTAGCTAGGCTGGTCTCGAACTCCTGACCTCAAGTGATCAGCGCACCCCCGGCTTCCCAAAGTGCTGGGATTACAGGCGTGAGCCACCATGCCCGGCCCAGGGGTATGTGTTCTTAAAAGCACCCCAGGTGCTCCTGAGGAACACTGCTGTAGATGGTCTTCTTCTTTCCCCCATCCTTTGTCCTTCCCTGAGGAAATACTTTTATTATTAAAGGACCTCTCACAGGCCCCTCCTCCAGGCTGTCTTCCCTGACCAAGCTCTTCTAAGTTATGATAACTCAGAGCCCCGTTGCCCACTGCTCTGTTCTTAGAGCCCTCAACTAATTCGGCATTGTATTTGGCTCTTGTGTGTCTTATACCCCACAAGTTCCTCTGTACATCCTAATATGGACCGTATTTTGTCACTGTGCACTCTGCCTCCTCTCCTAGGATGCTTAGTCAAGACTCCCTTCTTGTCTCTCTGATGGACTCCTCTTCAACCTTCAAAGCCTTACTCAGACATAATTTCCCTGAGGACCCCTTCCATGAGCCTGCACTAGAGCCCAGAACCGACTCCCCTGTGCTGCCTCTGCCTGCTGCCAGTGCGTTCATTTGCTGCTGTGCCTCTCTCCCCCTGCGGGGTGAGTGTCGTGGGTGCTGAATCAATGCCAGTCAGATGGCTCTGCGTTTGCCGTGTGTGACCACCGTAACCATCTTTACCCACATCTCACTGAGTACTGACTGGTAGTAGGCATTTGAAGGTTTGCTGAAGATGAGGATATTAGACACTGGGAACTACTAGACAGGGGAGGGATGAAGGGCTGAAAAACTACTTATTGGGCACTGACCTGGGCGATGGGATCAATCATACCCCAAACCTCAGCCTCACGTAATATACCCAGGAAACAAACCTGCACATGTACCCCTGAACCTAAAATAAAAGTTAAAATTAAAAAAAAAACAAACAGGTTTGCCGAACTGAACTTGAGTAAGGAAGAAAGGGAGGAAAGGAGAAAGGAAAGAAGGAAGGCAGGAGGAAGGAATGAATTGAAAGAAAGAGGGAGAGGAAGGAAGGAGGGAGGGAGGGAGGAAAGAATTCAGAAAGAGAGAGTGAAAGGAAGGAGAATGAAGAAAGAAAAGGAAAGAAAAGGGAAAGAAAGAAGGAAGAAAGGATGAAGGAAGAGCAAAAAAACCCTACTAGAGAGAGGTAGTTGAGTCTTTGGGGGTTGTTGTGAGAAGTGTGGCATAGAGGGAGAGACAGGCACAGTATACTTTTTAAGAAGCCAGTGTGTCTTTTTGAGTGTGTCTTTTTTTTTTTTTTTTTCCCCACTAAGTACTCTCAGCCCAAATCCCCAAAAGAAAATAAGGGCTTGGAGATAAACACATCTTCTAGGGAAGTTTCTTTTCCCTCCCCAGGAACATTGCTGGGAAGGTTTCTAGAGAAGGGAAAATGGGTCCCAAATGGCTGAGTCATTCAACATACAACAAGCAAATGGTCAGGGCTGGCTGGGGAGGGAGTGCGGGTGGCACTCAGGTTGTCTCTGTGGCCAGCCCACACAGCCCCGTCTCATGGCTGGAATGACAATTGTCACCACCGAGGTCCTTACTACTGTCCCTGCCCCAGGGCTGCTCGGTCTCAAGGGACTCCTGGGACGCTCCCTGGGCCTTTGCTCCAAAGCTGCAGAGCCCAGCCACAGAAGAACCGGATCCTTAGCTTGGCCAGGGCCTCGCCCCAAACTGGGAATGGAGCTGCGTTCCAGCCTCTGTCCTGCTTGGCTGACGTGATTCCGCCTTCGCCCCCAAGTCTAGCCAGGCCCCGGTTGGAGCTGGAGCTGGGAAGAGAGATAGGGGAATATTCTAGGGAAAGAACCACAGGTGCAGGGCACTCTGAAAAGTTGGGATTGCTATCCCATTTTATAGATGAGGAAACTGAGGCTTATGGAGGACAAAAGACTTGCCAAAGATCACACAGACAGGAAGAGACAGGACTGGAATCGGAGCCCTGGCCTGTTGGTTTCTTCAGCTGCCTTTTCCCTCTCTGCTGTAGGTCCGTATCTATGGAGCTGGAGGTCATACGCTTCTTTTTCTCCCAGGTGATGTTTGCCAAATCATTCTAAAGAAAAAAAAAGGCAAAAACAAGGAGAGTAGATATTTTGGGTCAGAAGATGACCTCTGATCTACCCAAACTGGACTCAGATGCAGCAACCAAGAGGGCAAATGTCTTTTTCCCTTAAGAGTTGATAGGTATTGACTGAGCCTGGATCCTTGCTGGACTCTGCTGGGGACTTGGGAGACAGCCATGGATAGGACAGACGTGGGCCTTGCCTTCGTCCACTCCATAGTCTAAGCCTGGCTACCATCTGACCCCAGTCAAGCTGGCACTTGGTAGTGTGGCACCCCAGGCCCTAGAGTCCCATGTCACTTGATGTAATGTCTTGGGCTCTTGGTCCTAGGCAGGGCTGAATTGGGAAGGGGTGGGGCAAATAGAAAAGGAAGGGCAGATGGTTAAGTAGCTGGGACATGCAGGGATAGGGTGACCTGGAGCTTTCATAAAAGAAAGGGGATGAGGGGAGGAGGGAATGTATATTTAGAAATGAAGAGTCTGACCAATTTAATGGAGAGAAGAAGGGAAAAAAATCCAAGTCCCCGCAGTAACCTGTTTGCAGGAGCTGCCTAATTTAGCAGCAAATCATACACACTGGCCCTGGCACGGGCTGGTGGAAGGTATTTCCTCCCCAGCCTGGGTCAAGTTTCATTCATAGGTACTGTCTAAAATTAGACCCTCTGCTTTCATTCTGGTCCAAACTCCCTGCCTAGCGTAACATTTGGGAGAAACACTCCCATTAAAAGTGCGCTTTCCTCCCAACAGCCCCTGGCCTGGGAAGGGCTGGGTCCTGTCCTCGCTGGCGGCCGCCGCGGCTCATAAACCCGGGTCTAAATTCAAAGCATCCACTCTGACTGGTGACCTCTGGCTCCTGGGCAAACCATGCCGCCTCTTCCAACTCACACCCAAGGCCCGGCCAGGTCACTGGGAGGGACCCATTTCACGCCTGTGACCTTCTGTCGAGGGGAGTGTGAGGGCAGCTCCTCCTCGAAGGGAAAAGGGGCCGGACACCCCTGGGGCCATGTGCTGGGGCCTCTTGCAGGGGCATGTCCTGCCGTCCTCTCTTCTGGGCTCAGAGAGCCTGCCAGCTAGTCGGGCCTGTTTTATCTTTATTATTATTTTTCTCCAAATTAATGTAACATCAAAGAAAGACTCAGTGAGAGGGGAATCAGCACCGTGTTCAGGCTGCTTTATTCATTTAATAGGCTTTGACTGAGCGTCTTGGCTTTGGAGTCTTTTGGTGGTGACAAATGGGGACACTGTGGGAGCGCCTGGCCTCCTAGAGTCAGACTCCAGCCAGGGATGGGCGGGAATCCCAAACCAAACATGCTGGGAAGCCCCGGAAGTGCTTTCTCTTTATCTCTTGCCTCTACTTCTCTCCTAGCTGGGTTTTAACTCTTCTCTCTTGGTCTGCGGGCCCTTCTGCTCCTCGGTCACCACAGCAGAACAGGGATCTTGTTCACATGGGCTCTGTTCCAACCATCTGTGCAGAGCTGGACTCTTCTTCCTGGGTTCCAGTTCCAAAGCCCCAGGGAAGGTTTCTAATGGGCTTAGCTTCTACCAGGTGCCTGCCTCTAGACCAGTCAACAGCGCCAGGGACAGGGCCACTTACTAGCATGGCTATTCCACTGGAATCGTGTGAATGGCATGAGGAAAAGAAGTCAAGGGGCAGTTTGAACACTATGCAGTCACTGCTCAGCTAGGGGCCTGTGGAAACACAGCAAAGGATCTTAACTCAGGCTTGGCAGGTCAGGGAAGCTTCTTGGAAGACCTGGAAGGTAACCTCTGAGCTGCGTGAGTTGGCTTTAGTCAGGACCTGAGAAGGAAGGGTAGGGAAGGCTGTTCAAAGAACAGCACAGGCGAAGACCTCAGGGCAAGATCCAGACCTGTGGGGTAGGAATCCCAGCAGCACTGCGTGCCTGCTGTGCCAACCTTGGGCAGGTTGCTGTCTCTGAGCCTTGGTTTTCTCATGTGCAAGTGGGAATCCTAACACGCTTGTCCTGCAGTTATGAGAATTAAATGAGATCACGCCTGTAATAGTGGCTGGCACTGGCTGGGGGGTAGGGCATGCATTGAATCTGTCAGCCCTGGGTGGAGACGCCCTTTCTGGTCAAGTAGTATTCCATCAGCTGGTTCCTTTGCACTTCAGGTCTCAGCTCAGACATCACCAGAGAAGCCCTCCCAGACCAGCCTTCAAAATGCACTTTCTTGTTTTGTTTTTTTTTTCTTTTTTTGAAGCGGAGTCTCGCTCTGTCGCCCAAGCTGGAGTGCAGTGGCGCGATCTCAGCTCACTGCAACCTCCGCCTCCCAGGTTCAAGCAATTCTCCTGCCTCAGCCTCCTGAGTAGCTGGGACTACAGGCATCCGCCGCCACGCCCAGCTAATTTTTTTTGTATTTTTAGTAGAGACGGGGTTTCACCGTGTTAGCCAGGATGGTCTCCTGACCTCGTGATCCTCCTGCCTCAGCCTCCCAAAGTGCTGGGATCACAGGCGTGAGCCATCACACCCATCCCAAAATGCACTTTCCTTTCAGATCCTAATATGCCATCTTGTTTTGGCCACAGGGCTTTTCTCAACATGCAGTTATTTGGTTCGCCTTCTTGTTTGTAGTCTGTTTTGACTGACCAAAAGGTCCCTGGAGGCAGAGACCATGCCTGTCTGTCTTGTTCTCTCCCGTGTCCTCAGGGGCATCCAGGATGCCTGGCACCTACTAGTCCCTCAATCAATACTTGCTGAATCAATCAATGCGAGGATGAAGACTGCAGAAACAAAGCCTCAGCAGGCTCACACGGGTAGGGGATTTTCTTGGACGATCTCTGGTTGCAGGTCATGTCCAGGCTCCCTCAGCAAGGCCACCACTCTCTTGGCAGTGGCTTGAGTTCTGAAGCCCGCTTACAGAACCTCCCCCATCCCCACCCCATGCACCAGTTCCAAGGCTTCAGTGCTTGAGCGCCTTACCCAGACTGAAGGTATCCGGGAAACTGGGATGGAATCCTAACCACCCTGTTCCCCAAGACTGCTCCAACTGGACTTTTGAAGTTGGGAAGGGAACTCTGTCCCTAGGCTCCCTGGGACTTTGAGTCCTAGGGCCCTAGTGGAGGCTCCTCACCCTCCCCACCTCACTGGTACTCAGATGGATGAGCTCCGCCCTACAGAGTTGTAGACTGACGCTGAGAGAAACAAGAGCGGGGCTGGCCCAGGTGGCCCCGTCGCCAGCCTTGGGGTCATGTCTTGACATCATCAGTCCTAGCAGAAAGGCTGACCCCCTCTTCCCATGGCCCACTGCTTACCCCCTCCTGCCCGCACACAGCTGATTCTGAAAGGAGGATGTGAGCACATGTATTTATTTGGAAGGTAATTCCAGAAAGTGCTGGCAAGGGGCACAGGGCTATGAGACAGAGAAGAGCAGGAGGTCAATATGGGGGTTGTTAGTGGTGTGGGTCACTGAGGCTCAGCCCGCCCAGCTCTGGGAGTGGTGTGGAAAGTGTGCCTTTCAGGCTGCCTGCCAGGAAGTGGGAGCAAAGTGTTCCATGCCAGGCCCACGGCCATTGTTTGAGGGGCCCTGCAGGAGGTGTTGGCTCCCCGTACCACTGGCTTGTCCTGTGTGTAGTTAGCTTTCAGATAGGCCATGGGAGCTTCCCTTGGTCACCTCTGGGTCAACATGCAGGGTAATGGCGAGTGAGGAGGGTGTATGGACAGGGGCTTGTGGCAGCTGTGACCCTGCCCTCTGAGTGGCCCCGCTAACCTCCCCTAAGACTCCTTCTCATTGTTCACCCCACCCCTCACCCCAAGGACCGCCTCACTGATTCCTGAGCGCTGACTTTCCACTGGTCCATCAACCCCTGATGAGTTGCCCACCCTAACCCCACCAGGACTCTTCATGTCCCCACTTAACCTTCCGTCGGCTCCTGTTCTCTTTGCTCAGCTGCTGCCATCACCCCTGTACAGGGGCCTGGGGATGTGAGTGGGATTGGGCTAGACATCCTCGCCGGAACAGCGAGAGGGTGGGTCTGTTTCCTGAGCATCTCCTCCTGGGAGCTTCCCTGGACCGCAGAGTGAGTCATGTCCTCCGCCTCCCCCTACTGGGCCCCCTCCCCGTCTCAGAGAGGGATGTACTCCCGCCCTGGTCCCGCCCGCTTCCTCCCATTTCCCATTGAGGGGCAGGGATTTGTTCAGGCCCAAGTGGCCTGGGGGACCATGGGCCCTCCAGCTGGGCTCAACAGTTGAGTGGCCTTGGGGAAAAGTGCTCAGGTGTTCTACGAGGCTCACCAGGTCCTGGAGGCACCAGGTGGCTCAGTTCTCTTGGGGCCCTGGACAAGGCGGGGAGCATACTGCCTCTGTAGCTGCAGCGTGGCTCTGAGGAAAACTAGTCATTGCTCTTCTACGATTGAGGACCAGCGGCTCAGAGAAGGTCAGTTCCTTGCCCACGGTCACATAGCCAGCCGGTCTCAATCCAAAACCCAGGGTTCTAAATCCTCGGGATTACTGAGCAGCGTGTCCAGAACTGTGCTGTTCACCCTGAGAGGGGCAAAGGGAAATATTACCCGGGCCACCTTGGGAAGCCTGGTAGCGTGGCTGAGCTGCAAGTGCTAAGGGCAAGGCCTGGAGGTCATGTACCTACATCACTTCTGCCTTCATCCCATTGGCCAAACTTCAGTCACATGGCACAAGCAGCTACAAGGCTGGGAGATATAGTCTGGAAGAGGAGACCAGAGTTTGGGAAAGCACTAGCAGCATCGGCCTCAAGTCTATGTGTGAAAGCGAAGGGCAGGGCCTCCTTTCTGCTTTGGAATTGACAACCTGACTGCCCTCCACCATCTTTCACTGTCCCCCACATGGGTCTCTGTTCTTCAGAGGGCCACAGCTCAAGCTGTCTGGCCCACATCCTGGAGCTCTGGGATGGCAGTCTCCCATTCTGGGCGCTCGAGCCTCACAATTTTTGATGCCAGTGTCCTGTTTTCCCCCCATAATGGCCCACAGTTGTGGAGGTGTGCCTGACTTGACTGACCGATGGGGATTCCCATGGGAGAAAGAAAGGTAAGGCCCACTGTGCAGGGGATAAGCCCCTCACAATGATCTCCCTGGTCTCTTTCACACGTCCTCCTTTCAAAAGCTCACCTGGATTTTGGAAGATTATCTTCCTGACCCACAGATATTGATCTCGCCACCGGGCTCATCCCTCTTTCCTGCAGCAGGGATTTCCACAGGCCTAATTTACCCAGACTGGAAGTAATGCCATGGCAGCACCCAAGCCCCACAGGACCCCATGCGGTTTTGACATGCTGTGTTCTGTAGAACCATCCAAAGCTGCTGTGGGCCAACCGAGCCTCGCTCCTTTTTTTTTTATTTTACTTTAAGTTCTGGGATACATGTGCAGAATGTGCAGGTTTGTTACACAGGTATACATGTGCCATGGTGGTTTGCTTCACCCATCAACCCATCATCTAGGTTTTAAGCCCTGCATGCATTAGGTATTTGTCCTAATGCTCTCCCTCCCCTTGCTCCTCACCCGCCGACAGGCCCTGGTGTGTGATGCTGCCCTCCCTGTGTCCGTGTATTCTCAGTGTTTAATTCCCACTTATTGGTATTCTGTTCCTGTATTAGTTTGCTGAGAGTGATGGCTTCCAGCTTCACCCATGTCCCTGCAAAGGACATGAACTCATTCTTTTTTGTGGCTGCATAGTATTCCATGATGTATATGTGCCACATTTTCTTTATCCAGTCTGTCATTGATGTGCATTTGGGTTGTTGGTTGTTAAGTCTTTGCTATTGTAAATAGTGCTGCAACATACATGTGCATGTATCTTTATAGTAGAATGATTTAGCCTTGCTTCTTTATGGTTTCTTCACCACTGTGAGTTGTAAACATGATTCTTTTTCTGATTGCCCATTCAGAGGCTGACTGCTGGGTTGATCCCCCCGTACCAATACACATGCACACCACACACAGTGTATATTTCTACCAGACATTCATTCTCAGAAACAATTTTTTCTTCCCCAAGGAGGTCAAACTTTAAATGCACACAGTGGTCAGGAAGCTCACATCACTGAGTATACCAGGGCCAGCTCTAGGACGATCAATGGTGACCCACAGCCTGTGCTGAAAGAGGCCAGTGGGTAGGGGCAGTGGCCCTGGCCAGCGTGTGACCCACTTCAAGGGGGAGCCCCCCACGGAGCTCCAGGCAACCACTGCTGTGCAGGACAGGAGCTCACTGAGGTCCCATCATCTCATGCTTCAAAAGAAGCCAGAAAGCTATTTCATCTTCCAAAAAATGGGAAATCTTTCATTTTAAAATGTGGGTAAAGCCAAATTTAAAACACTATGTGAGTGAAATGTCTGCTACAACTGAACCTGGGCTGTGTCAGTCTAAGACTTATGCTTGGAACATGTAAGAAGAACAAGTGTGCGTGCATGCGTGTGTGTGTGTGTGTGTGTGTGTGTTTGGGGGGATAGTGAAGTTTTTTCCTACAGTTACAAATAGAACATGCTTTCCTATACAATTGTACTAATCAATATTATTTCCTTACATTATCTCCGGCCATTTCCCTATAATTAGACATTCAGATTATTTCAAGGTTGTTGTTCCTGTAAATAGTGATGTGATGAACTTTTTAAAGTTGGTTCCTTAGGTCCATTTGTTCTTGTAAATGTATCTATCATAGAACTGGACCACAAAGGTTGGTTCCTAAGATTATCTTCTCCTTTAAACTGACCTCCTTGAGAACAAAGGACATCTTATTTTTTTTTCTGAGTTCCCATGGCCTAGCACTTCTATGATCCATAGCACTCTGCCTAGATCATAGAAGGCATTTGGCAAATACTCACTGAAGGAAGAAATAGGGTCAGAAAAGAAGGAAAATTAGCTTTACAATGCCATCAGAGAAAAACTTCAAATGATTTGTAAAGCTGAGCCACAGTAATGAAAGCAGGTTTTTGGGGGAAGACATAGATGCATTTCTTTGCTAATGTCACCCTATACCACTAAGTCACCCCTTTCCATCCTGGAATCTACCTTGTCCCCATCAATACACCTAAGGTTTGCATTATGGAACACAAAAGACAATTCAAATTTCCCTGGAATAATGATTATGACTGAATTCACAAACTTGAGGTTTGTATTTTATTTTTCAACAGAAATTAAAACCAAGTCGAGTCTTCAAATGATAGTTGGACGGGAAGCCCAAGATCTCCCTCCTGGGTCCCTCCTCCCTTGAATTACCCAAGATCTCCAGTGGTTTATATGATCTGAAACTTGTCATGGACTCTGAGAGTGGGGACCTCCTTACAATTTTCACCCTAGGCACCTTGCTTCCCTTACACAAAAGAAAAAAACCATGCCAAGGTACAGTACCAGCTTATCGAAGGAGGCAGTTTCTCTCCCAGTGATGATGGGCTGGAATTCATCATAGATGTGTTGTTTCCTTGGCTGCTTTGGGCCTCCGTTCTTGTGTTTGAGTGGCAAGGCCCAAGGGAGAGGGAATAATTGCATCTTCTCCATCTAATCCTTTCCAGTGTGAATAAAAGAAGGGCATTTCCTTTCCATATAGGGAAAGGGGGAAATGCCAACATTAGGAACCTGGGAGTGGCATCTTTCTCCTTTATGATTGTCTTGCTAATGGGTATGGGGCTTCTTTTTGGAGTGATGAAAATGGTCTGGAATTACGTGGTGGTGATGGTTGCACAATCTTGTGAATACAGCACTAAAAAACTGAATTGTACACGTTAAAAGGGTAAATTTTATGGTTTGTGAATTATATTTCGATTTAAAAAAATATTTGAAAACTGAGTTTATAGCCATTTGCCTCCACCCTCTGCCATCTGTGCTCTTCTGCTGGCCTGGGACCTGGACTCTGTCCCTGCCGAGCTGCCCCTCCCTGAATCTGGATCCTGGGCCGAAGCTCACTCTGCAGAGGAGCTGGCCAGGCCTGGCTCAGGGAGCCCAGAGAGCCCCTGTGAGCCACAGGCCACTTGTGCTGAAGGGTAGATTTATGGCCTGGAGGCCCCCAGCGTAAAAATGAGTGTGGGATGGGGCCAGTGGACAGAGGCTGCTACACGGGTAACCAGCGACTGGAAATAAGAATGTTTTCTTTCCAACTCCAGGAGAGAAAAGGGGCAGTGTAGTCTCAAATGAAGAAGGACAAGATCCCTGTATTCCGAATGTCGTAGCTGAAAAACAGCATTGAAATGATTTTAGGTGACAGATGGGTAATTATTTTTTATGGGGTTCTACTAGATGTACATTTGATTTTTTAAAAAATCTTGGTTCAGAATAATTTTGGCTTGTTATCACTTTAAACTGAGACCCTCAAATCTCCCAAGATCAGATGACACACTCGTCCACCCTTACGGAGGGAGATTTTCTCTCCTCCTGCTTCTGCACAGGGTGAAAGTAGGGTGAGGGGTCCTGTTCTGCAGCTGGACAGGGGTCTTTTTGTGCTCTCTAATTAGGAGAGGGAAGGATGGAAAGCTATGTTACAGAAGCAATGATCTAAGTCTTCAAATAATAAATACTTTTAACTGTTAAGTCATTTTGAGAATACTTTATCCTCAGTGCAGTGCGTCCTCTCAAACATTTGTGGACAGTATTTAGTCTGTGTAAAAGTTTGGGATATTTCTATTTAAGTGTCAGAAGCCCAACTCAAACTGGCTTAACTAGAAAAGAATGTTATTGGCTCATGTAAACTAAGGCAGTTAGAACTTCAGGCGTGGCTTGATCCAGGGCATTGTAAAAGATGATTGGGTCTCAGTTTCTTTTTCTCCATTTCTTGTCTTTGCTTCCAGTGTTCTGGTTCTGTCTTCAGAATGAACTTTCCCTTGGGGTAGCAAGATGGCCACCAGGAATTCCAGCACTCATGCAAAGGTTCAAGTCCCAGCAAGGGGCTAGTTGTAGCTCATCAATTCTGAACCATTACCATGGCCAAGAGAATGCAACATTAGAATTGGCTAGGCCTACATCATGTGTGCATTTGTGGAGTAAGGATGGAACTCCCTATTAACCATGTGGACTGACAGCGGGCAACAGTGTAGTTCTTTAGAGAGAAATCATTGCACATTTACTGTGAGAAAGGAGAATGATTGCTAGATGGTAAGAATAACAGATGCCCACAATACCCAGGGTAGTCGATCATGCAAGTTAAAACCCTGGACTTCTGACCGGGCATGGTGGCTCACACCTGTAATCCCAACACTTTGGGAGGCTGAGGTGGGTGGATCATTTGAGGTCAGGAGTTCGAGACCAGCCTGGCCAACATGGTGAAAACCTACCTCTACAAAAAATCCAAACATTAGTTGGGTGTGGTGGTGGGTGCCTGTAATCCCAGTTACTTGGGAGGCTGAGGCAGGAGAATCACTTGAACCTGGGAGATGGAGGTTGCACTGAGCCAAGATTGCACCACTGCACTCCAGCCTGGATGACAAAGTGAGACCCTGTTTCAAAAAAAAAAAAGAAGTTCTCTTGAGTGAAGCCATTGGAATTTTGAGGTTTACCTACCTTAATTGATACAGTAATGTTTTAAATACTTTTAGCATGTATTATAGAGCTTATAATTTATTTTTTCTTTTTAAATGTTAGATTCAGGGGTACATGTGCAGGTTTGTTACATGGGTATACTGTGTGATGCTGAAGTTTGGGCTTTGATTGAACTTGTCACCCCAATGGTGACCATAGTACCCAATAGGGAGTTTTCAACCCTTGTCCTCCTTCATCCCTCTCCCCCTGTAAGGTCCCCTGTGTCTATTGTTCCCAACTTTATGTCTGTGTGTACCCAATATTTAGCTCCCATTTATAAGTGAGAACATGCAGTATCTGGTTTTCTGTTTCTGCATTAATTTGCTTGAGATAATGGCCACCAGCTGCATCCATATCGCTGGAAGGCGATTTTGTTCTTTTTTACGGCTTCATAGTATTCCATGGTGTATATATACCACATTTTCTTTATTCAACCCACCATTGATGGCACCTAAGTTGGTTCCATGTCTTTGCTACTGTGAATAATAGAGCTTATATTTTTTAAAAAAAGGAACAAAGGAAAAGAAAATGAAGGCCATGTGGAGATCATGAGAATGACAAAATAAACAAGAGGACCTACCAGATCCAAAGTTTTTATAATTCTTACTTCTGGAGTAGATCACAGCTTACTGGGGTTTGGGGGGAATTAGGGACTGCTGTTCAGTATCTATGCTTTCCAAATTTCTTTGAAGACTGTCATGAGTACAAACACTGACATTTTCTTTCTGAACCACTTCCTCAGGGTGGTGTGAAGTTGAAAGGGGAGGGCAAATCATAGGAATGGTAATAACAATGGCAAGAGCTGTGCATATGGTAGGGGGTTACTGCTACTGGCCCCCACCAAGCCCACACCACACTGTCTCGCTGAATCCTCCAGCAACTCTCAGAAAGATCTCTTTGCTTCCAGCTGAGAGGTGAGGTGACTGAGGATGTAAGTCGCACAGCTAAGGATGCCAGCACTGTCTCACCTGTCTGTCAGGCTCACAAGTAAATGGTCTCAGTGCAGAAGAGGTATCTGGCAACTGACTGTGCTGTCTGCCCAGAAGTGGATGTGGCAGTGGAGAGCAGTGGGGTGAAGCCACGATAGCCCTAGTTCATTCCTCGGGCTCTCCCACCCACTCCAGCAGGGAAGGAGTCCATGCCGGGAGGGCTGCTTGTGTGGGGGCTGAACTGGCACCCACCAGGCTCCACAAGTCTTTCCACTTCTCATTCTTTTAGCTCAATCTCTGGCTGAGTTCCATATTTCTCCCTGTCACCATCACCGTCACCCAGGCGAGTCTAGCCTGTGTCAGCTCTCAGAAGAGTCTCTTTTACCAGCATTTTAAGAATGTGTTTAGATGATAGGGTTTCCTAAATATACAATCATGTCATCTGCAAACAGAGACAATTTGACTTCCTCTCTTCCTATCTGAATACGCTTTATTTCTTTCTCTTGCTTGATTGCCCAACTTCAGCAAAGTCTCAGGATACAAAATCAATGTGCAAAAATCACAAGTATTCCTATACACCAATAATAGACGAACAGAGAGCCAAATCATGAGTGAACTCCCATTCACAATTGCTACAAAGAGAATAAAATACCTAGGAACACAACTTACAAGGGATGTGGACGGCCTCTTCAAGGAGAACTACAAACCACTGCTCAAATAAGAGACGACACAAACAAATGGAAAAACATTCCATGCTCATGGATAGGAAGAATCAATATCATGAAAATGTCCATACTGCCCAAAGTAATTTATAGATTCAGTGCTATCCCCATCAAGCTACCATTGACTTTCTTCACAGAATTAGAAAAAACTACTTTAAATTTCATGTGGAACAAAAAAGAGCCCGTATAGCCAAGACAATCTTAAGCAAAAAGAACAAAGCTGGAGGCATCATGCTAACTGACTTCAAACTATACAACAAGGCTATAGTAACCAAAGCAGGATGGTACTGGTGCCAAAACAGATATATAGACCAATGGAACAGAACAGAGGCCTCAGAAATAATGCCACACATCTACAACCATCTGATTTTTGACAGACCTGACAAAAACAAGCAATGGGGAAAGGATTCTCTGTTTAATAAATGGTGTTGGGAAAACTGGCTAGCCATATGCAGAAAACTGAAACTGGACCACTCCCTTACACCTTATACAAAAATTAACTGGAGATGGACTAAAGACTTAAATGTAAGACCTAAAATCATAAAAACCCTAAAAGAAAACCTAGGCAATACCATTCAGGAAATAGGCATGGGCAAAGACTTCATGACTAAAACACCAAAAGCAACGGCAACAAAAGCCAAAATTGACAAATGGGATCTAGTTAAACTAAAGAGCTCTGCACAGCAAAAGAAACCATAATCAGAGTGAACAGGGAACCTACAGAATGGCAGAAAAATTTTGCAATCTATCCATCTGACAAAGGGCTAATATCCAGAATCTACAAGGAACTTAAACAAATTTACAAGAAAAAAACAACCCTATCAAAAAGTGGGCAAAGGATATGAACAGACACTTCTCAAAAAAAGACATTTATGCTGCCAACAAACATGAAAAAAAGCTCATCATCACTGGTCATTAGAGAAATGCAAATCAAAACCACAATGACATACCATCTCATGCCAGTTAGAATGGCGATCATTAAAGAGTCAGGAAACAACAGATGCTGGAGAGGATGTGGAGAAATAGGATCGCTTTATACGGTTGGTGGGACTGTAAACTAGTTCAACCATTGTGGAAGACAGTATGGCAAATCCTCAAGGATCTAGAACCGAAAATACCATTTGATCCAGCAATTCCATTACTGGGTCTATACCCAAAGGATTATAAATCATTCTACTATAAAGGTACATGCACATGTATGTTTATTGCAGCACTATTCACAATAGCAAAGACTTGGAACCAACCCAAATGCCCACTGATGATAGACTGGATAAAGAAAATGTGGCACATATATACCATGGAATACTATGCAGCCATAAAAAAGGATGAGTTCATGTCCTTTGCAGGGACATGGATGAAGCTGGAAACCATCATTCTCAGCAAACTAACACAGGAACACAAAACCGAACACCACATGTTCTCACTCATAAGTGGGAGGTGAGCAATGAGAACACATGGACACAGGGAGGGGAGCATTGCACACTGGGGCCTGTCGGGGGGTGGGAGGCTAGGAGAGAGACAGCATTAGGAGAAATACCTAATGTAGATGACAGGTTGATGGGTGTAGCAAACCACCATGGCACGTATATACCTATGTAATAAACCTGCATGTTCTGCACATGTATCCCAGAACTTACAGTATATATATATATATATATACAAAGAATGTGTTAAAAAAATTAAGATTTGAGGCCTCCCTCCTCCCTGCACTGGCCAGTCACTCCCCGGCTTCAGACTGAGGACCCAGAGCTGTTTTGAGGCTCATCAAAGGTGTTCAAGCAAACCAGCCCCTCCCCACCCTGCCTGAGCTTTCCACTCTCCAGGGCATGGAGGAAGGGGATGCGATTAACGGAGGAGACCTTCGATGCCGACTGTGCATACAGACTATCCTCCCTTTGAACACATGGCTCAGTTCCTTTTCCTGCCACTCCATTACAGAAGGTGTCCCTTTCTCCAACTGGGGAGCCATGCCTAAGACTGTGCCTGGATACCAAGCTATTTCATTCATGTGAAATTTGGTGACAATTTCATTACACTGAAGAAGGCACATGATTGTCGTGTGATCCAGTCTCCTTCCCACTTCACTGGGGAGAAATCACAATGAGGGATGCTACTCTAAACGTGGCTGAAGGGATGGGTGGGGAGGAGGTTTGACTCTAGAATGACAGGATGTTGCTTCCCTCTGAATTTCACCATCCCTGGCCACTCTGGGAAGACTGTGCTGCCTTTTAGCACTGGTGAGATGGAAAGCCAAATGCATGGCAGGCACGCCATAGGACCAAGGCTTTTGGTTTTGAGTCTTTGGTTTTTTGTTTTTGCAGGAAAGATATTTCTGACAAGAGAAGCCAGTTCTATAATTTCACAGTCTTCCCACCTTACTCATCTTGAGTAGTGACCACCATGAATGGTCCCACTGCCAGCCTCTTGGGAGGCAGCCGGGGGAAGCACTCCATCCTGGGACTTAGGAGCATGAACTCTGGAGAAACACAGACCTGTGTTCAAATCTGAGTCCACTGCATCCTCGCGGTATGATCTTGGGTAAATCATTTGGCCCCTCTGGGTCTCAGATGTGCCCTGAAGTTGCCCAGGGGATGAACAGTGCTGGAATAGGAGGTGGCACCCAGGAAGGGGTGCATACCATCCTTATTTTGCTTTGCTAAAAAGAAGATAGGTCTCTATGATTATCCTAGAAAAAGATCAGCGGGGACTGTGGGCCGAGAGGCTAGGAGCTAGGGAAAGAATGGCAGAGGGAAGTGGGGACACAAGGGCAAGGAGGAGCAGGCAATTCCCACAGGGCCCTGGCACCATGGAGCCCTGGGATAGAGGTCAGAGAAGCAAGACATGGCAGTGGGGGAGTGTCCTTGGGTCTGTGGGTGGACACTAAGGGCCAGCAGATGTTCCCTCTTCTCTGAAGAGGTTATGACTTTTCTCCATTTTCTATTGTATGGTTTGGCTTTTCCTTGTTGATCCATCAGCGTTCTTTATATATTCTGGATATTAATCCCTAGTCAGTTATATGTGCTGCAAGTACATTCAGTTTGTAGCTTTTCTTTTTACTCTCTTTATGGTGTTATTTCATGAACAGAGACTCTTAAATTTAACACAGTTACATTTATTATAATTTTTAATGATTTCTGCTTTTTGCATCTTTTTCGAGGAATCCTTCCTTTTTCTGAAGTCAACAATAGTATTCTCCTTCATTGCCTTCCAAAATTTTTAAAGTTTTGCCTTTTGTATTTAAGGCTTTAATCCACCTGAAGTGGACTTATTTTTATGCTGTGACATAGGAATCCAGTCTCATTCTTCAGCCATATGAAAGGACTGTTGTCCAGACAATATCTTATGTCACTCATCTTCAATTCCACTTTTGCATAAACCAAGTCTCTTTGTTTGCATGGATCGTTTCTGGTCTCTCTATTCTTTTACATTGGTATATTTACCTATTCCTGCGCCTGGACACACTTTCTTACTTGTCATAGCTTTATAATAAACCTTTATATCTGGTAAGGCAAATTCTCTCCTAGCTTCTTGTTCTAATAAAGAGGATCTTTTCACCATTAAATATGGCAGTTTGCTACAGATTTTTTGAAGAAACTCTGGAAGAGGTGGAGAAAGTATTTAGTTCCAATTGCTAAGAGTTTTTATTATGAATAAATGTTGAACCAATCAGATGGTTTTTCTCTGTAATTATGTTTATGTGATGAACAACATAAATAGATTTGCTAATATTGAACCAGACTTGCATTCCTAGGTAAAGCCAATTTGGTGAAGTTGGATTTTTGTGGGTTTTTTGTTTTGTTTTGTTTTGACTTGTTTTGTTTTGAGTCTCACTCTGTTGCCCATGCTGGAGTGCAGTGGCGCAGTCTCAGCTCACTGCAACCTCTGCGCTCCTGGGTTCAAGCAATTCTTGTGCCTCAGCCTCCCGAGTTGCTGGGATTACAGGCATGCTTTATCAATCCCAGCTAATTTTTGTAATTTTTTAGTAGAGACGAGGTTTCACCATGTTGGTCAGGTTGGTCTCAAACTCCTGACCTCAAGCGATCTGACCACCTCTGCCTCCCAAAGTGCTGGGAGTACAGGCATGAGCAACTGCGCCTGGCCTTGAAGTTGGATTTTTAAATATCCATTGTTGAAATCTGTTTGATAAAATTTTGTTTAGGGTTTTTATGTTGATCTCCAAAAATGAGGTAGGTTCCTTGATTATGCTTTTATTTCCTGACTTTCTAATCAAGACTGGGTCAAGCTCATAAAATGTTCTTTTTTCCCTCTATTATTTGAAAAAGTTTAAGATTGAGTTACCTGGTTGGTAGAATACTTGTGAAGATGTAAAGATGTTTGAACCTGAGTTTTCTTCATGGGGAGCTTTTCAATGACTGATTCAATTTCATTGTGTTTCTTAATTTTTTTTTTCTTGAATCAAGTTTAATGAGTTATTATTTCAGGAGTTTGCTGCTTTGTCTAAGTTTTCTAATAAATTGTCAAAATTTTCCTGCAACATTTTTGTATTGTTTAATATCATTATCATCTGTTTTTATGTCTCTTTTTCCTTAATGTTTATTGTGTCTTTTTTCTTTTTTGATTAGTCTGACTACATATTTGTCTACTTTATCCATCTGGATTGTCTATTTTATTAGCCTTTTCAAAGAGAAAACTTGTGGCCTTGATGATCTTTTTTATTTATTTTATTTTTTTAGAGACAGTCTCATTTTGTCACCCAGACTGGAGCAGAGTGGTGCAATCATGGCTCATTGCAGCTTCAACCTCCTGGGCTCAAGTGATCCTCCCACCTCAGCCTCCCAAGTAGCTGGGACTACAGGCACATGACAGGTGCCTGGCTAGTTAAAAAAAATTTTTTTTGTAGAGATGGGGTCTTGCTATGTTGCCCAGGTTGGTCTCAAACTCCTGAGCTCAAGTGATCCTCCTGCCTTGGCCTTCCAAAGTGTTGGGATTACAGGCATGAGCCACCATGCCCAGCTGATTCTTTTTATTATATGTTTTATTTTTCAATAATTTTTCCTCTTATTATGTCCCTCTTATTTTCTTTGGGTTTGTGCCGTAGAATGCTTAGGTTATTAATGTTGGGCTTTATTCTTTTTAAATGTAAACATTTAAGGCTACATATTTCCCCAAAACTTCAGTGATAGCTGCATTGTATAAGTTTTGATATATAAAAATTTTACTATTTAGCTTTAGGCTTTTCTTTTTTTTTTGAGACAGAGTCTCACTCTGTCACCCAGGCTGGAATGCAGTGGCGTGATCTCGGCTCACTGCAACCTTTGCTTCCCACGTTCAAGTGATTCTCCTCCCTCAGCCTCCCAAGATTTAAGCATTTATTTATTTATTTTATTATTATTATTTTTTGAGATGGAGTCTTGCTCTGATGCCCAGGCTGGAGTGCAATGGTGCAATCTCAGCTCACTGCAACCTCTGTCTCCTGGGTTCAAGTGATTCTCCTGCCTTAGCCTCCCAAGTAGCTGGGATTACAGGCACCCGCCACCATGCCCGGCTAACTTTTGTATTTTTATTAGAGACAGGGTTTCTCCATGTTGGCCAGACGGGTCTCAAACTCCCGACCTCAAGTGATCCGCCCACCTTGGCCTCCCAAAGTGCTGGAATTACAGGAGTGAGCCACTGTGCCCCGCCCCAAGCTTCATGCATTTAAATGTTTTAATATATCAGTGCTTCTTAGATCAATGAGTTATTTATAAATTTGTTTTTAATTTTCCAACTGGTTGCTCCAGAAAATTTACACGCAAATTGAACTAAATAAGATAGAAAGTTAATATCTCTGCCTTTCTACTGGTAATAAAATAATCTTCAATGCTGTAATTCCAATCACCTTCTCCTAAAATATGTTATTTTGATCATCTTTGTTCTATTTCATTTCCTTCCCCAACCTAGACATTACTCTATTTTTACCTTTTTCCTTTTGGTTTTTCATTTCTACTCACATTTCAAAAATTTCCTCAGAGATAATTATCATTTTGTCAGAAGCCTCTCCTTTGGAACTCTCTTGATGGCAAGCTGTCTCAGCTCTTGTGTCTGAAAGTGTATTTATTTTGCCCTGTTTGTGTATTCATATTCAGAATGAGTTGCTTGATTATAGTACTGTTTGGGACCAGTTTAACAATCTAATCAACAATCTCTGCTTTTTCAAATGATTTTATTGAGATATAATTAACACATAATAAAGTGTGCATGTTGGAATCATATAATTTGACAAGTGAAGACACCACCCAAATCAAGATAATAAACATATCCATTATCTCCAGAAGTTTCCTCATTCCCTTTGCAATCTTACCTTCCCAACTCTCCCTGCCACCCATCATTCCCCGGACAACCACTGCTCTGCTTCCTGTCACTCTAGATTAGTTTGCATTTTTTCTGGAATTTTGTATAAATGAAATCATAGCATGTATACTCTTTTTTTGTCCAACTTTATTCAGGTAGTGGAATTATTTTAAGATTCATCCATGTTATTTCATGCATTAATACATTGGTTTTTATTGCTGAGTAGTATTCCATGATGTGGATATACCACAATCTGTTGGTTGGTGGACATTTGTTTCCAGTTTTTGGATAGTATAAATAAAGCTGGTATGAACTTTTTTGTTCAAGTCTTTATATGGTCATATTTAATTTCTTTTGGGTGAATACCTAGGATTAGGATGGCTTGCTCGTATGGTATGTGTTTGTTTAACTTTTTTTTTTTTTTCCTTGAGACAGAGTCTCACTCTCTTGCCCAGGCTGGAGTACAGTGGCGCAATCTTGGCTCACTGCAAGCTCTGCCTCCCGGGTTCATGCCATTCTCCTGCCTCAGCCTCCCAAGTAGCTGGGACTACAGGCGCCCACCACCAAGCCCGGCTAATTTTTTGTATTTTTAGTAGAGATGGGGTTTCACCGTGTTAGCCAGGATGGTCTCGATCTCCTGACCTCATGATCTGCCAGCCTTGGCCTCCCAAAGTGCTGGGATTACAGGTGTGAGCCATCATACCTGGCCCTTTTTTAACTTTTTAAGAAACTCAAACAGTTTTACAAAGCAGCTGGTCCATTTTATATTCCTATCAGCAGTCTATGTGACTTCTAGTTTTTCTAAATTCTTGTAAACTCATGGAATGAGCAGTATTTTTTTGATGTTGTTTTGAGACATGATCTGGCTTCATAGCCCAGGCTGAAGTGCAGTGATGACTCACTGCCACTATACCTGGCTATTATTATTATTTTTTGTATTTTTTGTAGAAATGGGATTTTGCCGTTGTATTAGTCCATTCTCATGCTGCTAATAAAGACATACCTGAAACTGGGTAATTGATAAAGAAAAGAGGTTTAATTGACTCACAGTTTCGCAGAGCTAGGGAGGCCTCAGGAAACTTACAACCATGGTGGAAGGGGAAGCAAACATATCCTTCTTCATATGGTGGCAGGAGAGAGAAGAATGAGAGCTGAGTGAAAAGGGAAGCCCTTTGTAAAACCATCAGATCTTGTGAGAGCTTATTCACTGTCATGAGAAAAGCATGGGGGAAATCACCTCCATGACTCAATCACCTCCCACCCGGTCCCTTCCACCACTTGTGGGGATTATGAGAACTACAATCAAGATGAGATTTTCGTGGGGACACAACCCAACCATATCAGCCATGTTGCCCAGGCTAGTCTCAAAATCATGGGCTCAAGCGATCCTCCTGCCTCAGCTTCCCAAAGTGCTGGGTTTACAGCATGAGCAACTGTGCCTGGCCTATTTATCTTATTATTGAGTTTTGAGAGTTCTTTGTATCTTCTGGACGCAAGTCTTTTACTATACGTATGATTTTCAAATATTTTCTCCTATTGTATGCCTTCTCTTTTTATGTTAGAAGTATCATTTAGAGTAAAAATCTTTGATTTTGATGAAGTCCAATTTATGAGTTTGCCCTTGTATTGTTTGTCGTTTGATATCATATCTAAAAATTTTTTGCCTAATCCAAAATCACAAAGCTCTTTCTCCTCTGTTTTTTTTCTAGAATTTCTATAATTTTAGGTTTGTGATCCACTCGAGTTAATTTTTACACCATGTGAGTTATGAATCAAAGTTCTTTTTTTTGCCTAAAGATGTCCAATTTTCCCAGCACCATTGTTTAAAAAGAACATCCTTTCTCCACCAAATTGCTTTGCATCTTCATCAAAAATCAGTTGTTAATGGCAGGGGGTGGAGGGGTGGTGGCTCATGCCTGTAATCTCAGTACTTTGGGAGGCTGAGTTGGGAGGATTGCTTGAGCTCAGGAGTTTGAGACAAGCCTGGGCAACATAGTGAGACCTTGTCTTGACTAAAATTTAAAAAAAAATAGCAAGGTGTGGTGGTGCACACCTGTAGTCCCAGATACTTGGGAGGCTGAGGTAGGAGGATCACTTGAGCCTGGAGGGTTTAGGCTGCAGTGATCTGTGATCAGACCACTTCATGAGACCTTGTCTCAAAAAAAACCCCCAAATCCTCAGTTGTTTGTTTATATTTGGGCCTATTTCTAGACTCCCTATTGTGTTTCATTGATTCATTTGTTTTCTATTTTTCCATCATGATGGATAAATAGGTTTGTGATCCACTTCGAGTTAATTTTTACACCATGTGAGTTATGAATCAAAGTTCTTTTTTTTGCCTAAAGATGTCCACTTTTCCCAGCACCATTGTTTAAAAAGAACGTCCTTTCTCCACCAAATTGCTTTGCATCTTCATCAAAAATCAGTTATTAATGGCAGGGGGCGGAGGGGTGGTGGCTCACGCCTGTAATCTCAGTACTTTGGGAGGCTGAGTTGGGACCCAAATCTCATGTCGAATTATAATCCCCAGTGCTAGAAGTGGGGCCTGGTGGGGGGCATTTGGATCACAGGGGCAGATCCCTCATGGCTTAGTGCTGTCTTCATGATAGTAAGTCCTTATGAGATCTGGTCATTTAAAAGTGTGTGACACCTTCACTGTCGCTCTCTCTCTTGCTTCCGTTCTGTCTATGTGACATACCTGTCCCCACTCAGTTTCTGCCATGATTGTAAGCTTCCCGAGGCCTCTCCAGAAGCAGAGAAGATGCCAGCACCATGCTTCCTGTAAAGCCTACAGAACTGTGAACCAATTAAATCTCTTTTTTTTTTTTACAAATTACCCAGTCTCAGGTATTTCTTTACAGCAATGCAAGAACGGCCTCACACACATGAATACCACACTATCTTGATCAATGGAGCTTTACAGTAAGTCTTAAAGTTAGGTGATAGTGGTCCGTCAATTTTATTCTTGTTTTGGCCATACTAGGTTGGTCGAATTTCTATATGAGTGTAAGCATCGTCTTGTCAATTTCTCCAATAAGCCTACTGGGATTTCAATTGAAACTGTTGAATCTGAAGGTCAATTTTGGGGAACTTGACCTCTTAATAATATTAAGTCCTCTGATTCATGAATACATTTCTCCATTTATTAAAGTTTTCTTTAATTTCCTCAGTAATGTTTATAGTTTCCAGTGTATAGATCATACGTATCTTTTGACAGGTTTATCCTTAAATATTTCATATTTTTGTGCTATTATGAATAGGATTGGTTTTAAATTGTAATTCCAATTATTTCATTACTAGTGTACAGAAACACAATTTACTTTTTTTGTTTTTTGAGACAGTCTCTCTTTCTACTGTACAGGCTGGAGTGCAGTGGCGCGATCATGGTTCACTGCAACCTCCATCTCCTGAGTTTAAATGATTCCCCAGCCTCAGCCTCCCGAGTAGCTGGGACTACAGGCATGCGCCATCATGCCTGGCTAATTTTTTTTGTATTTTTATTAGAGACAGGGTTTCACCATATTGGCCAGGCTGGTCTCAAACTCCTGACCTCACGATTGGCCCGCCTCGGCCTCCCAACGTGCTGGGATTACAGGCATGAGCCACCGCACCCAGCCAGAAACACAATCTACTTTTGTATATTGATCTTGTATCCTGAAGCCTTGCTAAACTTACTTATTTGTTCTGGTAGATTCTTTGGAGATTCATTTGGATTTTCTACATAAAACATCATGTTGTTTGTAAAAAAGGAGATTCTTACTTTGTATACAAAGCTAGATAGAAATGTTGAAATATAGAAATGTTGAAAATAAACATCCTGTTGCTCCTGATCTTAGGGAGAAAACATTTAGTCTTTCTTGATTAAATATGGCATTAGTTGTAGGTTTTTAGGGGCTTTTTTTGTAGACTTCTTTTCTTTTCTTTTCTTTTTCTTTTTCTTTTTTTTTTTTTTGAGACAGGGTCTCACTCTGTCACTCAGGCTGGAGTGCAGTGGTGTAACCTTGACCCACTGCAACCTCTGCCTCCTAGGCTCAAGCAGTCCTCCCACCTCAGCCTCCCAAGTAGCTGGGATCAAGTAGCCACCATGCTGGGCTAATTTTTTGAGTGTTTGTAGAGACAAGGTCTTGCTATGTTACCCAGACTGGTCTCAAACTCCTGAGTTCAAGTGATCCCCCCATCTTGGCCTCCCAAAGTGCTAGGATTACAGGCTAAAGCCACCATACCTGGCCTCTCTAGACACTCTTTATGAGATTGAATAATTCCCTTCTACTCATAGTTTGCTGATAGTTGGATTTTTTTTTAGTCTAGAGTAAATGTTGGATTTTTTTTTCTTTTTTTGAGACAGAGTCTTGTTCTGTCACCCAGGCTGGAGTGCAGTGGTGTGATCTTGGCTCCCTTCAACCTCCACCTCCTGGGTTCAAGCAATTCTCCTGTTTCAGCCTCCCTACTAGCTGAGATTATAGGTGCCTGCCACCATGCCCAGCTAATTTTTGTATTTTAGTAGAGAGAGGGTTTCACCATGTTGGCTAGGCTGGTCTTGAACTCCTGACCTCAAGTGATCCACCCATCTCAGCCTCCCAAAGTGCTGGGATTACAGGTATGACCCACCACGCCCAGTCAAATGTTTGATTTTTTTTTTTTTCAAATGTTTTTTCTGTATCATTGGGTGGTTCACATGGTTTTTGTTTTTTAGTCTTTACTATGATGAATGACAATGATTGATTTTTGAATATTAAACCCACCTTGAATTCCTAAGGATTTAAAACACCATTTCATCATGAGGCATTATTCATTTCTATACATCATTAGATTCAATACGTTAAAATCTTATTTAAAATGTTTGCATCTGTTTTCATGAGAGGTATTGGTCTTTAATTTTCTCATCTTGTAATTTCTTAGTCTGGTTTTGGTGTTAGGTAACTGGCCTCATAGGATGAATTGGGAAGTGTTTCCTCCTGTTCAATTTTTTTAGACGTGAAGGCGTACCTCAGAGATATTGCAAGTTCAGTTCCAGGCCATTGCAATGAGGCAAATCACACAAATTTTTTTGTTTTCCAGTGCATATAAAAGCATGTTCTGCACATTTATCTCAGAACTTGTTTAACAATAAAAGAAAAAAAAGTTATGTTTACACTATGCTGTAATCTATTAAGTGTGCAATAGCATTATGTCTTTAAAACAATGTACATACCTTAATTTTTTTAAAACTTTATTGCTAGGAATTGCTGACACAGAGACATGAAGTGAGTATGTGCTGTTGGAGGCATGGTGGTGATACGTTTGACACAGGATTGCCACAAACCTTCAATCTGTAAAACAAAGCGCAATAAAACAAGATATGCTTGTGTTTGTGTCTAACAGACATTATTTCTCCCATAAATGTTTCATATTCTTCACCATTGAAGCTCTCTGGGCCTGGAGCTTTGTTTTTTGTGATGATATTTGACTGCAAATTCATTTTCTTTAATAGTTTTAGGGATATTGTCTGTATTGATATAACTTCTTTTGTTTCTGATACTGGTAATTTTTATATTCTTTTTATTTTTTCCTGATCAGTTGAACTAGAAGTTTTTTAAATTTTATTGATCTTTTGAAGGAACCAGCTTTTGGTTTCATTTGATTTTGCTATTGCTTTTCTGTTTTAAAGTTCATTGATTTCTGGTGGAATTTTAATTATTTCCTTTCCTCTGCTCCCTTTGGGTTTAATTTGCTCTTTTGTTTTCTAGTTTTTTAAGGTAGAAGCTGAGATCACTAGTTTGATAACTCCTTTCTTTCATAATATAGGCACTTAGTACTATAAATTTCCTCATAAGTACTGATTTAGTGGTGACCTACAAATTTTGATATTTTTTCACTTTCACTTAGTTTGAAATACTTTTAACTCTCCTTTTGATTTTTTTCTTTGACCCTTCATTTACTTAGAAGTGTGTTATTTAGTTTCAAATATTTGTGGATTTTTCCAGAGATCTTTCTGTTATTAATTTATAATTTGATTTCACTTTGGTCAGAGAGCATACTTTGTAAGACTAGAATTCTTTTAAGTTTACTGAGACTTACTTTATGGCCCAAAATACGGTCTATCTTGGTAAATGTTGCTTGTGCACTTGAAAAGATTGTATATTCTGCTGTTGTTGGGTGGAGTGCTATATAAATGCCAATTAGGTCAAGTTGGTTCATAGTGTTATTCAAATCTTTTATATCCTTATTGATTTTTTTTGTGTACTTATTTTATCAGCTCTTGACAGGATGCTGAAATCTTTGACTATAATGATAGATTTATCTGTTTCTCCTTGTAGTTCAATTCTGTTAATTTTGCTTCATGTGTTTTGAGGTTCTGTTATTAGATGCATAAACATTTAGAATTATAATTTGATGAATTAACTCCTTTATCATAATAAAAGATCTTTTTTATCTTTAGCCATATTCTTTGCTCTGAAATCTACTGTGATATTTATATAACTGCTCCAGCTTTCTTTTGGTTAGGTATAATGTGGTATCTTTTCTCATTCTTCTACTGTCATTATATATATATATATATATATATATACATATATATGTGTATATATATATCTACACACACACACACACACACACATAATGGTCAGAAACTTTTCAAATTTAATGAAGACTATAAAGCCAAATGTCCAAGAAGTTCAGCAAATCTCTGGCTCAAAAACATGAAGAAAACTATACCAAGATATATCCTAATCAAATTGTTCAAAACTGGTAACAAATAGAATATCTCAAAAGCAGCCAGAGAAAAAAAGACATGTTACATGCAGAGGTACAAATATAAGAATGACATCAGATTTCTTTTTAAAGCAATACAAAAGCAATGCAAGCAAAAAGACAATGGTGCAACATTATATATAATTCATTTCCTATAAACAGGATATAATTGAGTCTTTTTCTTTCTTTTTTTTTGTTTTTGTTTTTTTTATCCAATCTGAAAATCTCTGTCCTTTAATTGGGAATATTTAGCACATTTACATTTCATATGATTATTGGTATTATACCATTGTCCAAAAGCTCACTGAGGCTCTTTTCACTTTTAACATTTTTTCTCCCCTTGTCTCATTTTGAATAGTTTTAATCGCTTCTTCAAATACACTAGTGTGCCCTTTTTCACTATCTCTTAGTTAAAAAGGACCCTATCTTCTATTGGCATCTGTTGTCTGATATCTGATTGCTGCCTCTGATCACAGAGGTGCAGACAAAGAGAAAGGCAATGATTGCTGTTGTACCTCCCCGGTTATTGCAAGTCCTTCTCCTCTGACTCATTTCCAGGGAATTTAAAGGGGTCGCACTTTTACCCCCACCCCTTTTTTCTCTCTTTTCCACCTTTTGGGAACAAAACATTAAAGACTAGTGTTTTTTTTTTTTTCATCTCAGACATTGTAGATTTAATCTCTCTAGATTTGACTTGTGACCTTTTTCGATCTTTAATGCCTTTACTTAACTTTTGAACAACTGGAATATACTTATAATAACTAGTTTAATATCCTTGTCTGATAGTTCTGACATTTGTGTTAGTTCTGAGCCAGTTTTGACTCTTGGTTGACAGGTTGTTGTTGTTGTGGTTAGCACTGAATATATTGGCTCAATGCCTTCTGGCCTCGAAAGTTCCTGATGAGAAATGTGTTGATAATCTCATTGAGGATCACTTGTATGTGATGAGTCACTTCTCTCTTGCTGCTTTCAAGATTCTTTCTTTGTTTTTCGAAAGTATATATTATAATGTAAAGTTCTGATTATATGGTTAGGTTATAACCCTAACCCTAATCTTAGCGTAAGTTCCTTGAGTTCATCTTCCTTGAAGTTTGTTGAAGAACTCCTTGGATGTTTATATTCATGTCTTTCATCAGATTTGGGAAGTTTTTGGCCATGATTTATTCAAACATTCTCTCTTCTCTTGCTGGGACTTCCACAATGCACATGTTGATCTGCTTGATGGTGTCCCACAGGTCTCTTCAGCTCTGTTCACTTTTCTTCAGTCTTTTTTCTTTTTGTTCCTTAGACTTGATAATTTCCATCGTTTTACCTTCAAGTTCACTCATTATTTTGTCTGCCCAGATCTGCCTCTGAGTCAGACTTCTCTAGTGAATTTTTCTTTTCAGTTATTGTATTTTTAGCTTCATATTTTTTGGTCTCTTTTTAGGTTTCTATCTATTAATATTTTCATTATGTTCATAAATTATTTCCTTGACTTTCTCCATATCTTCCTTTAGTTCTTTGACCATCTTTAAAATAGTTGTTTTAAAGTCTTTGTCTAGCAGATATGCCATAAGGTTTTTTTCAGGGACAGTTTCTGTTTATTTATTTTTGTCCTTTGAATGGGCTATGCTTTCCTGTTTCTTTATATGCCTTGTGTTTTTTGTTGTTGTTGTTGTTGAAAACTGGACATTTGAATCTAATAATATGGTAACTGGAAGTCAGATTCTCTCCCTTCCTCAGGATTTGTTGTTTTCTTATTGTTTTGTTTTTGGTTGTTGTAGGCTCTCTCCATGCCAAGGATCAGCCTGGGGTATAAACTTAAGGTCTTCTCAAATCTTTTCTGAGCCTTCATCTTTCCTGGGACATGAGTGGTCATTTTCTAATTTCCCTGTATCTGTGATTGCTTTTGAATCTTCTAGTCTTTAATGTTTGGCCCCCAAAAGGCGAAAAAGAGAAAAAAAGAGAGACAGATGGAAAAAAAAAAAAAGCATGCTAGCCCTTTAAATCCCCTGGAAGTCATTTCAGCCAAGAAGCAGGGGCTTGCAACAGTTGGGGGAGGTGCAACAACAATGGCTGCCTTTTTCTTTGTCTGCACCTTTGTGATCAGAAGCAGAAATCAGGGATCAGACAACAGATGCCTGATATGTAGAGGATAGGGTCCTTTTGGTCTACCCTGGCTCACTCAAGCTATGTGTAGGCTGCTCCAGGAACATGTGCACAGCTGCTTGCCGTGGGCCTGGGGGAGGGGGATGAATAGCTACTACTGTGCTGAGAGTGAAATTTCCCCTGGAATTTTCAAGCCTTCAATAAACTCCAGAGTTTCAAAATAGTTACATCAGATGGAGTCTGCTAGTGTTAGGTGGGTAGACAGATTTCTGGTGCTTTCTACTTCACCATCTTTCCAGAGGACCTCATTCTATTAATTTTCTGTTTCATATATTTTAGTTCCAGAATTTGCATTTTGTCATTTTTTTGTAGTTTACAATTCTCTGCAGAAATATCAATCTCTTCAATGATTATATCTTTCTTTATCTCTAAAATTTTAAACATATTAAAATGGTTGTTCCAAAGTTCTTATTTGCCAGTTCCAATGACAGAATTTCAATTCTAATTATATTTCCTTTGGGAGTCTGTTTCTATTGATTATGCTTTCTCTTGATTATAATCATTAGTCCCCCCCCACCACCAGATTCTTCAGATGGCTTGTACGTTTTAAATTGTATTCCAAATACTATATATAAATAGCAGTGAAGACTAAAGGATACTTTTCTTTGTTTATTTCCCAGACTGAAAACCCTTTCTTATGACTGACGGTTAAAGTAAATGTCTGATCATTCACATTTCTCCTTGATCAAGTTGAGATGGGGCTGGGCCACAGCTTTAATTAGATAGAGTTCATCTGTGTGATTGTCTCAACGTCCAACCCCCAAAGTTGTTATCATTTTTTTTTTTTTTAAATCTTGTCAGAATTTGAGCTGGAAAATGGCTACAGTTCCTTCCTTCCTTCCTCCCTTCCTCCCTCCTTCCCTCTCTCTCTCTCTTTCTTTCTTTTTGAGATGGAGTTTCGCTCTTGTTGCCCAGGCTGGAGTGCAATGGCACAATCTCGGGTCACTGCAACCTCTGCCTCCTGGGTTCAAGCAATTCTCCTGCCTCAGCCTTCCGAGTAGCTGGGATTACAGGTGCACGCAACTATGCCTGGCTAATTTTTTGTATTTTTAGTAGAGACGGGGTTTTGCCATGTTGGTCAGGCTGGTCTCGAACTCCTGCCCTCTGGTGATCCACCCGCCTTGGCCTTCCAAAGTGCTGGGATTACAGGCGTGAGCCACCACGCCCGGCCTACAGTTTCAGATAGTTTTGGCTCACTTTTAAATTCAAGTCTGTCAGGATCTTGAATCCTATCATCATGAGAATGCATTAAACTACAATCTGTTTACTAACTCTTTCTTCATGGCTGCTTACTCAGCAGTGAGAGAGGGGAGCATGTGGGGCAGAAAAGTATCTGGGGTGAGTAATCTGTTCTCGTATTTGGAGCTCTTCCAAACTCCTGCCAGCTCACACTATTGTCTAGGGCCCAGCTGATTTCCCTGGTCCTCTAAAAGTCTGTATTTATGGCAGGTTTGCTTAGCCCAAGTGCCTTCTCCCAAGCATGGAAGATGCTATGAGTTTGTTTCTGTCTAGAAATCAGTTCACCAAGGCAGTAAAGAAATTTGGTTGGAATGGGTGCTGTGAAATTCAGTTTTGTGTCACCAATTGCGGCTATCCATTAGGAACCACTGGAGGCAAACTGAAATAAATCCTCCTCTCTCAAGGAGGCAGTGTTACTCCTGGACCTGGCAGGATGCTCATGTGAATATGTTCAGCAAACCAACCACTAACAATCCCAAAGATAACAATTTCTTACACTCACACGGTGCTTTGTGTTTAACAAGGCATGCCCATGCCCATGGGTCTCCTTTGATTCTCACCAAAACTCAGTTTTAGTATGAGGGAAGACTGGGAAAGTCCAGTGGGCCAGTTTGGGAGTGGCCTTGAATGTCATCTTTGAGACTTTGAACTTTAGTCCATATTCTGCCATTCACCTCCTTTCATCCAGATCACTGCAGTGGTCTTATTGCAAGCCTCCCTGCCTCCAGGCCTGACCCCTCCATCCATCCACCACACCGAATGAACAATCTAAAAGGCAAACTTCCCCTTGCCAAACTCGCCTGCTCTGTACTCTTCAATGGCTCCCCAATGCCTTCAGAACAAATCTACAAAGCTCTTGGGATCTGGCCTCTTTCCACTTCTGCAGTCTCATTTTCCCCTCCTGCTTCTCCCTACTTTCTTCTTCAGCCGCACTAAACATTCTTCAATTCCTTCACTGAATCTTGCTCCATCAAGCATATATGCATTGCTATATGCTTTTCCACATTGCTAACACACACACACACACTCACTCACTCACTCACTCATGTCTGCTCATCCATAAGGTCACAGCCACAGAGCAACCTCTTTTCCATGCCTCCTCTGGACCTGCAGGCCCCGAGCTTGCTTCCAGCTCATCACCTGGCTCACTGGGCTGGGACTGCTCCAGCATTTGCTTCCCTACTAGAATGAAAGCTGTGGGAGGGCAGAGATTGTCCATCTTGCACACCCTTGAGCCTCTAGCACCAAGCACAGTGTCTACACATAACAAGCACTCCATCAATGCTCATTGCATTGAATAGGACCCAGGAAGCTACAGACTACTTGTTCTGCTATATATTCTGCCAGTTGTTTAAGAGGTCAGCTCATGAGTACCTGTTATCTCTCATAGCCTAGGTCTGGGCCGAAATGCAGGGTCAGATGAGAGGCTGCTGAAATAGAATATGAACAGTGCTCACATTTATCAAGTGCTTCACATGTGCTGTCCCATGTAATCCTCACACAACCCTGCACATTTGGTGCTATTATTAGCATTCCCATTTTGGAGATGAGGAAACAAAGGCATGGAGAGGTGGGCAATTTGTCCAAAGTCACAAAGTTCAAAAGTGGTGACTCTGGGGTTCAGTCCAGGCAGTGTGATGCCAGAGATTCACACCTCTAACTACTATGCAACAGGAACACTGACCTCCAGAAGCTTCCGGGCTGGTTTTTGAGACAAGATAGAGGATGCCATCATAGGATCCCAAATACAGGGGATACCCAGAGAAGGGAAGAAGTGTGACCCACTGCAGTCGCAGAAAACTGAGATGGTGACAAGCACTGGGAGGGCAATGTAGAGGCTTTTAGGGAACCTGGATACCCCGGACCCCCAGAAGAGGGGTCCCCCAATTTTGCTGTGACCTCAGGGCAGGAAGCAATGCTGAAGCCAAGCTGCCACTATGGGCCAGAGACTCCCAAGAGCCAGCAATGGAAAACAGTGCGACTAAATGTCAGGGCTTCGGGCCCCAGCCAGGCCTGGCTGCCCTATACCGAGCTCTATCCTCCTGCCCTGGAAGGAAGAGCAGGGAGCGATTCCACAGGAGCCCTCAGGAGAGCTTCCGAAAAGGGCCCCCCTGCCAGGGAGCAGGGAGAAGCGGGCGCACTGGCGGCCAGGTCGGGGCGGGGCAGCCTGGGTCTGTGTGGGGCAGCCGGCAGCCGGGCCACCCGGACACCTCTGACAGGCAATTTCCAATTTCCTATGGAATTAAAGTGTAAAAGCAGAGAGTCCGTCACTGTCTGCTGCCTCCCTGGGAGGGGAGAGAGTTACTGCTGCAGGCTCGAAAAAGCTGAACTGTCCTTTCCCAAACAAAACAGCAACCAAGGAAGTTGGTGGTGGGAGGATGGCTTCGGGGCTCCAAGCTGGAAGTCAGGATGCAAGCTCTTCTGTCTCTACCTGCTTGGATGACCTTGAGCAAGTCCCTTCTTGTCTCTGGGCCTCAGTTTCTTCATCTGCGTGAGGAGGCATTGGACAAGAGGACACCGGAGGCCTCTTCCAGCTCTGAGAGGCCAGCGTTTGGTAATAAAGTTGGGTGTGGGAAAAGATGAGGTCTTGGGGGAGAGGGGGAAGGGTCTGGAATCATCGTGGGTTGGAACAGTTAAAGGAACCTCTGTTCAGCCCCAGCCCCAAGGCTCCCAAACCCAGCAGCAGAACTGGGATCCACCCAACCAAAATCAGCGAGGGAAAGCCAAAAGCATGAGTAAGGAGAGGTTGGGCCATAAACATGTCATCTGCACAAACATCCAGCCCCCTCTGGGGTCCCATTGGCCCTGCTGGAGGGAGGAGGCTGCTATTGGGGCCCCCTCAGCCACAACCCCAAGCCTACTCGCTTGGCCTGAGACTACAGGGTGGAGACCTGACTGCTTAGAAGGGAAACCTGGCTGTGGACGTGCCCCAAGGAGCTGTCGGGAACGGGCTGGGGGTGGCTCTCAGCGGAAGGGAGGCTTTCCATCCTGATATCAAACAGGATTTTCTGGGATGGTCTCCATTACAGATCTGCTGGGGCTCCTGCTTCTCCAGTCCTGACCATTCCCCACAGCTCTGGAAAGAAGAGCAGCCACTGGACCTTGATCTGTGCGTCTTCACAGGCATTGTAAACACACTATTCCCCAACACGACTCTTTGTTCTCTCCAAACTGTCTTCTTCTGTGGGGTTCCTGGCTTAGGGATGGTACTACCACCTAGTCCCCCAAGCAGGTGTTCCAGAAGTGATCCTTGCTCCTCTTTCTCCCTCTCCACCCACATCTAAGATGTGGCATGTGCCATGTCCTGACAACCTGACTCTTTGTGCACTTCCATTGGGCTGTTTCTCTCTCTCAATCTCTCTCTCCTTTTCTGGACCTGAAGTATATACAATCCAACTAATTACAATCCAGTTTTCAAATGGCTTGCTTTTTAAATTTCCTTATTTTTTAATAACAAAACAAAAGCTAGAACCATGACAATAACCTGCGTTCACAATGCATGATTCTCCACCCCATCTCCTTGCCTTCGGCCTTCCGAGGGAGCCATCATCCTATGTCTTGTGTCTATTGCTCTCTTGCTTCCTGTTGCTAAAATCTTACTTTATGTATCTGCACTTCTAAAGTCTAATTTTAAAATTTATAAATGGGTATTTTGTATGTAATCTTTTGGAATTTACTTTTTGCAAGCACAGTAGATCATTTCCAAATACGGCTGCAATTATTCCTCTTCCCGCCTCCACATCCCTTTTGCAACATGACTTTGAAGTTCCTTCCATCAAGAGGTGGAGTCTGTTTCCCCACCTCTCAAATCTGGGCTGGCCTGATGTATGTTTTGACTAATATAATATGGTGGAAGTGGAATTGTGCCAGTTCTGAGCTTAAGCCTTTGGAGGATCTGTGCTCTTCCATATTTTCCTGGAAACTTTTGAACAAGTCTGGGCTGGCTTGCCAGATAAGGACTGACATGTGGCCCAATTGCCACCATTGTCTCAGCCAACAACCAGTCAACTCTCAGAAGCAGTGCCCCCTAGCTGACTCTCTGCTGACCCTGGACTCATGAGGAAGCCCAGCCAAGACCAGAACTGTCCAGCTGAGCCCAGCCTAGAATACCTACCCACTGAATTCTGAATCAAATAAGTAATTGTTTAAGCTATTAAGTTTGGAGCGGTTTGTTACACAGCAATCACCAGCTGTTACACCAAGATTCAATCTTTTGTTGCATGCTGCTATGGCTCATTCATTTTCATGGCTGTATAATATTCCATAGTGTACATATGGTTTATTCATCCACTTTGCTATTGATGGGCATTTGTGTTTTTGATATTGTGAAAATCACTCCATGAACTTTTTTGTACCTGTCCTCTATCGAATGTGTGCAAGAGATTCCTGGTCCTCTCTAACCTCACAGCTACTGGAAACCTTGAGTCAATTCCCCTGACTATCCCAGAAGAAATGATCAAAAATGAAAATCACATCACGACATTCCCCTGCTCAAAATCCTTTAGTGGCTCTCCTCCAGCATGAGGGTAGAGTCCAGCATCTTTACTCAGTGTTTAAGACCCTCTGTGGCTGGGTCAGTGCTGGCACCTCTAGCCTTAACGTCTCTTTGACAACAAGCTCTATCACTAAAAATCTGTGAGACCTTGGACAAATTCCTTCCCTTTTTTGTGCCTCAGTTTTCTCTTCTGAAAAATGGGACTAAAGACACACTAAGGTGGGGGTATTACTGAGTTAACCCTTACAAAGCTTTAAGACAGTGCTTGGAGCAAAGCATCCCACAAATATTTGCTCTTATTGTTCTTACTGTTGTGAGAAACGGAGTCGAATGGTAAGGCTGATGTTTCCCAGAGTACAGCACCCCTCAGGGCCTTTGCCCATGTCTGTCCCTCTGCTCAGAAAGCCTGCTCTCTCCCTGCTTACCTGGCAGCCTTGCCTGCTCAGCCCTGCCCTAGTGTCACTCCGTGTCTTTCCTGCTGATTTCCCACTGCCCAGAAGAACTGACCTCACCTTTTCCCACCCCGTTGGCCCCTGCATGCATGCATGGCTATCACTGCTCATGTTTGTTTACTGGGCCTCCTTGAGGGCAGGGATGATGGCCCATTCATTTCTGTATCCCAGGGTCTCAAGGAGCCTGGCACAGATAAATTCATGATAAATGCGTTGTCAGTGAATAAGCAAATTACCGACCTTCTTTTCCCTGAGCGATCATCCATTCATCATTCATTCAATCACCATTTACAGAGTCAGCTCCATGCCAGGCACTGCCGTGGCTAAGTGGAGACCTCTGCCTGCAGGATCTCCTGGTCTGTGGGGAGAGACAGATCCTTGTGTGGATGGGCACAGCTCAGTGCAGTCCAGGCTGCCACATGGGAGCCCCCTACCCAGAACAAGCAGAGAGAGCCCTCAAAGAGCCTACCACCACCAAGGGAAATGAGGTTTAGACCTGAGACAAAGACAAAGCTGCCCAAGCATTTGGGGTATTTGGGATTCTGATTATGCACAGGACGGGAGTTTAGAGAGCCACAGAGGTGCCCAATGGGCTGGAAGCTGCTGGCTGCAAGACCTGGGAGTGCAGGCGCCATCTTGTTCACCTTGAAGCCGAGCTTAGCCAGGGTCTGACACAGAGGGGGTGGTCAGCATAAATATTTGTCGGATACATAATAAATGAGGAGAGGAAATCTAACTAAATAAGAACTGCATTTCAGCCCCACTCTGCCACATACCGGTCAGTGACTACGGCCAGGACACATCCCCTGTCTGGCCTCAGATATTTTCCAACATCCTCTCCAACTCTTACATTCTATGATGATGCAGAGAGGCAGCCTGGACCCTCAGGGTGCTCCTGGACTGACCGTGTGTGCGTGTGTATGTGAGTGCGCGTGCCCATGCAGCACATCGCAGATCTGGATGTAGGAACAAGCGCAAAATATGATAATTATCATTTCGGGAACACTTGTTCTGTGCCAGGCACAGGATGCAAATGTCTAAGGGCTTCGGGTGTATTGCTTCATTTTCCTCTTACCCAAACTGCACGAAACGGGTGATGTTATTACCACCAACCCAAACTGTACGAAACGGGGGATGTTATTATCCCCATTTTACAGCTAGAGAAACGGAGCCTCCTGAGTTGGAATAAATACTCCCACAGATGGTCAGTGGCAGATGTGGGATTCACGGCGAGATCTGTTGGACTCCAAGCTCTTAACCACTACACTCCAGGGCCTCCCACGGGAGTCTGCCCTCAGACTCCAGGGTGCACGTCTTTCTGCCACTTGAGGGCAACTTTTGGTGACAGAACCTGGCTGAGAATTCAGAGATGACCGAGGCCAAGGCTGGGGGGAGCTGGGGGTGGGTGAGTGAAGGGCGTTCAGCTTCACTGCCTCTCCAAGCCTCTGTTAACTGCATCCAAATCCCCCATGTGAAAGACCTGGCTTGGGCTTTCCTGGGCTTGCATGCGAGTTTTTGCTCTGCTCAACCAAAGGGCTTCCTGCGGTGCTCTGGACTGTTCTTTCTGGCCAGGCTAAGGGAGGGCAGAGGTCAGCGGAGGCCCTGCCTTTGGCTCACCCTCCCAAAGGGTGGATTCCCAGCAAGTGTGAGAGATCCTGGAATGGTCTCTCGGCATACAGGCGGGAGTACTGGGATATTTGTTCCCCCAGACACAGCTCCCTCCCTCATGTGCCACAGAGCAGCTTAGAGGGAGCAGCTCAGCCCTGGAAACCCAGCCACGGGAAAGGCTGCTACAGGCTGGACTTTGAGAGGGAGTTCTCTTTCTTCAAGTGCTTAGGGGAGAAAATAAGTGAGAAAAAGAGAGAGAGAGGAAGGAAGGAAGGAAGGAAGGAAGGAAGGAAGGAAGGAAGGAAGGAAGGAGGGAAGGAAGGAAAGAAAAGGAAAGGAAGGGAAGAAAGGAGAGAGCAATTGACCATACTGGTCTGTTGAGTCAAGTTTCCTGATGGGCTCATCCGTAATGATGCCTGAAATGGGGGCCACTGTGGGGCTGTTCTTGCAATGTACGTAGTGGATGGATCACGGCCTCTTCCGCAGCTGCAAGCTCCCCATTCCAAGGCCCCAACTCAACAGGTCTGATGGAAGGTCTTGGATGCTGATTCCAAATAGAGTCACCCTGGCTGGGAGGGCCTTTCTAGGTCCCCAGGGAAAGATTTGGATGGTGGGGACCTAAGATGCTGCAGCTGAAGCTCCTGCCCTTCCAGGAGGGCAGGGCAGGGTCAGGGAGCCTCAGGGCCTTCCTTGCAGGTTCGGGGGCCTCAGGAGAACATCGCCTGGCTCTTCAGAGACTGTCCCTGGAAGTGACCTGAACTCCAGGGACTCAGGCCAGAAGCAGCCTCTTTTGCACACGCCCCTGCCCCTCTAGTGAGGTGTGGGAGTGGGTGGGGAAAGGCTTGCTCATCCAGGCCTTTGGAAACATCCCGACACACTTTCCTCCAGGCAGGCCGAAGTCATTTTCCAAGTATTTCACTTTCCATTTCTTCTCCAGATCTGGTAACAGGGTGTTCCTACCCTCTTCCCCTTGCTGACCCTTCTGCCTGGGCCCCGCCCCTGCTGCGTTTCATCAAGTCGACACGCTGTAAGAAAGCAGGCCAAATCTGCACTCAGCCCCACGGATGGCGCAGATGTGGGTGACCGGCCCCCCTTGGCCTGCAGAAGCTTACCATGGAGTCTAGGGGACAGCTATACAGAGGGAAACAGGCACTGGGGGCTCAGTGGGTCACGGGCTTTGAGGTCTGGCTTCTCTACTGTGTTACCCTGGGAAAGTGTCTTGAGCTCTCTGAGTCTCTACGTGCTCATCTGTGAAACGGGGGTTACCCTATCTCCCTTGGAATGTTGTGAGGTTCAGAGTGGACAATAAATGTGTTTGCAGTCCAAGTGCACATCTGTGTTCATATTGGGGATCCGATGCAGCTTTCTGATTTAACTTTTGGAGGTGGAAGTCAACTGCTGGAGATCTCCCTCTCGGGGACAGCCTCTTTGTGTCTTTCTAGGCATGCAGAAGCAGTCCAGGCAGTAGAATCAGCCAAAACTGACTATGAATTCTGGTTATACAGCTTCCCAGCTGGGGAACCTTGAGCAATTCATCCACCTCTCTGGGCCCCGGTTATGAATAACATATAAAAGAAAATGCAGGTAAAATGCCCCCTTCCTCAAGGGGTTGAGGTCAGGATTAAGTGGCATAATGCAAGCCCTTGGCACGGTGCTTAGGTCGAGGGATGGTGACAGATCGTCATGACTCTTCTTTGATGGCACAGTTTCCAGCCCCTCTCCCTGAGATGCCACGGGAGGTTCTTGGCTGGGAAGCCAAGTGTTTCTTTGTCTAAGAGGAAGAAGATGCTATACATCTTGCTGTCACTTAACCCTGCTCCCTCCCACTCACCACCACCCTTTTGCTTTTTCCAGGCCACAGGAGTTTTGCAGAGCAGACGTAGAAAGCAGAGAATGAAAAAAAAGAAAAAGAGGAGAGATCTGAAGCCAGAATGGGCGTCATGCAAGAGGCTCTAGAGTTGCAGACAGTTGCAGCCCAGATACGACGTGCAAAGAGAGACGTCCAGATCTCCCACGCAGAACTCCGGCGCGCTTTGAAGTGTTGACAACACAAAAAATTAAAAGCATCACAATGCGAATTATCACGTTGTTTTTTCCACTTTGATAGCCTCTACAAAGCATTTTATACCAATGAATCAATACAATGTCTCTTTATAAAGTCATTGGAAACAAAAAGATACATTTTTTTTTCCTTAAGAGAAACCAACACAATTAACAAAAAGATTTCAGCCCTGGCTTGCAGGACAGCTCTAGGTAACATAGTGAGTTTGTCTCTCCTTTTAACAGTGGCCTTGGAGGTCACTGCTGTCTACTTGCTTGGGTCACATCGCTCAGCCTCTGGATGAATGTTCTGCCTGCTGATTAGTCAGCACCATGGGATGAGACAAACAAGCCACAATTGCATTGCTATTGCCTCCTGACTGCACACATGTGTGTGCACGTATATAAGAATATATATATATATATATAGTGTGTAAATATATAGAGGCGTGTGTGTGTGTGTGTGTGTCTGAGTATTTTGTGATTTGGTAAAATAAAGCTTGCAAATTAGGATTAATTTATAACTCGTTATAATTGGATTATTGGCTGGGACTCCCTTTATGTTACAGCAGATGGACTTTTGCGTGAAATATTTTCCCCAAGTTGCTATAGAGATGTGCCAACATCTCTCTGCTGAAGTGATTGCCTGCAGGCCTGTTTGTTGTTGTGCCCAGTGCCGAATCACTTGCAGGCTGAATCACTTACAGCCCTCACAGAGGCTGATGAAAGAGCCCCGGGACCCTGGGAGTCTCCAGCCTCTCAGCTACTGCCACCAGGGATGGGCTGCAAAAGTCATTAGGGGTAGACTAGGGGGTGGGTGGCTGAGCTGGTGGGTGGAGGGGGATGTCCAGGTGAGCCAGGCAGCCACAGGGGAGAGGGCTGCTGTGGGCAAGAAAGATAACTTAGGCTAATCAAAGACCTACTGTATGGCCAGGTACAGTGGCTCACATCTGTAATCCCAGCCTTTTGGGAGGCCAAGGTGGGTGAATGACTTGAGACCAGGAGTTTGAGACCAGCCTGGCCAACGTGGTGAAACCCCGTTTCTACTAAAAATACAAAAATTAGCCAGGCATGGTGGCATGCACCTGTAATCCCAGCTACTCGGGAGGCTGAGACAGGAGAATGGCTTGATCCTGGGAGGTGGAGGCTGCAGTGAGCTGAGATTGCACCACTGCACTCCAGCCTGGGCGACAGAGCCAGACTCCATCTCAAAAAAGAGAAAAAAAAAAAAGGCTCCTGTAGCTAGATGTAGTTCTAGGAACGTGTAGACATTCCATTTATCTGTCTGGTTCCTGCAGCAAGCCTATGAGGGGAGTCCTGTTGTTCCTACTTTTCAGGTGGGGAAAATGAGGCATAGAAGAGTGAAGCTATTTTCTCAAGCTACCACTGCAGTGATCTTACCGATGGTGTCTCCCCAAAATGGGGGTGAGGTGGGATAGATGGGGTACATTTAAACATAGGATTCTGGGAGAACTGAGAAGCCACAGGCTGAGCAGGGTAGCCAAATTTAGCCCTCTGCCAGTTCCTCTGGCTGTCAGAGGATCCTCAGACAAAACCTCCAAACTCCATCACGCAACTCACAGTCCATTTGGGCAGACACACTCAGGCCTGTCTGACGAGCAACATAAACATGGCCAAGTGCCTCATGAGACGCTGTAGGTCCTGACTCTTGAACCAGAGGCTGAGTATGGGAGCCCCAACTCCCCGATTTCCATCTCAGGCAAAGATGTGAATCAGGCAACGTTTCTAGAGAGCAGAGTTTACAAAAAGCGTGGCCTGGAATGATGACAAAGGCATGGGCTTTGAAGTCAGACAGACCCAAGTTAGAATCTTGAATCCACCCTTGTCCAGAGCTGTGACTTTCCTCATCTGTGAAATGGGATTCATTGTACTTACCTGGCAGAGTTAGGCTCAGCTCTCCCAGTAGAATGGAAGCTCTCTAGAACAGTGCCTGGTGCACAGTAGACCCTGTGAAATACATGTTGAATAAATGAGTATGTTTTTAGTACATCTGGCATGTCATAGGTCTTATTAGATGGTAGAAATTATTTCAATCTGGCACTTTTAGACTTTGGAGCCCGTTTTCTTCTTTCGTATTGTTAACTTCCCTTCCTGGGCAGTGTCAAGATCCTGAGTCCTTGCGTCTCTTCCCCAGTCCCTACCAACCCATGTAGACAGGATTCTTGGAGACTACAAACTGCCCAACATGTTAACCAGTATCTCAGTCCATGGAGATCTCTTCCTAGGCTAGCACGTTAGTCAGGACTCTTCAGACGGCAAGGACAGACACTAACTCAATCTGTCTTAATAAATGAACAAAGGAACTTACTAATAGGAGTAAATGGCTTCAGGTATGGCTGAATCCAGCTGCCCAGCTAATCTCTTTACATTTCTTAAATTTATTCTCTTTCAGTCTGAATCCACCTTCAGGCAGGCTCTGCCCTTGTGATGGTAGGATGGCAGCCCAGCTTCAGGACTACCTCTCACCAGCTCAGCACCTTAACAAAAAGGGAACTCCTGCCCAACGGCTTAAATATAAGCCCTAGGACTGCATTTCATTGAATGTATTATATAACGTATTATATAATACTTGGGTCACATGCCAAGCCATATCATGTATCCATCCTGGAAACCTGGAGGTGGAGTCAACCCCACCTAAATCAACATGGCCTGAGAACGGGGAAGGAGCAGTTCTCCAAGGGCAAGGCGGAGGTTCTTGACAGAAGAGGAGAGAGACGCTGAGTAGATGAGAACAGCCAACATCTACCACAGAGCAGAAAACAACAACCTTGATTCTCATGACAAGCTCAAAAGGTAGTTACGATTCTTCTCATTTTGCAGAAAACAGAAGCACAGAGAGTCTGGGGACCCTGCCCAAGACCACATAGTGTGTCAGTGGCAGATTCAGGGTGGAAATCCCTAAGCCTGTGTCCTTGCCAGGACTTTATAGAAGGAAGTGAGCCTCGCAGCAGGTCATGAACTAGCAGCTGGAAGATACCTGAAAGATACAGATGGGCTCAGAATCCCAGCTTCCGCAAGGGGAAGCTTCTGGGCCCATGCAGGACTGTTTGTGGTTCTTGCTCTCATCTGTGCCGAGTAGCACAAGTCTCAACATAACTAGGTGCTTGCTTTCCTTCATCTTTCCAAAATCCCAGAGCATGTTGTTGGTCATGTTTGCAAATCTTATAAGCAATTTATAATTTTATTTTGATTGTCTCAAGTCAGAAATAATTTGACCTTGGCATTATTAAGAACCCTATTTTCAAACTTTTTTTTTTTTTTCAGACTCCTTGGTGGTTCTATTTATTTGGAGAAGCCTTTATATCTTCACACACCTGGGATCTTCCAAGATGGTTTTGGATAAGTACACCTCAATTCAGTCCTAGAGACCTATGCTGCATTTGTTTCCTTCCCTCTTGGTCCACCTCCAGCCCTCATTCAATTCTAAGTCTCATCATGCCTTTGAAGGCTACCCTGCTAGTCTCAAACCTGTGCTTTTTCCTTTGTTCAATTGTGACCCTGCTTATGATGCTACAGAAAGAACAGCTTTGCATACTCCGGACTTGGTTCCAGGTGTCTGCACTCATAATTTATGTTGCCCTTCAATTTACCTATAGAATCTTGCCTTTCAAGAATTGGTTCCACATAAAGTTTCTAAGCGGCTTTTAAAACTGTAAAGCAATATAAATGATAGACGTTATAAAATCTAAGATCATTTGTCCATGTTATTCTTTACCTGTTGGTTCCTTCCTCATTGAAAATTGGTGTATAGATGGTAGATTAGATAGATAGATAGATAGATAGATAGATAGATAGATAGATAGATAGATATAGATAGATAGTAGATAGATAGATGATAGATTTTTATTTTTGGTCTATCTCCTTTACTAAACAGTAAGCTCCATGAAAATATGGATCATCACTGTCTTATTCACCATTATATTCTCAGCATATGGTATTGTCCTGATATAGAATAGATTCTCAATAAATGCTTGCTAAATGAATGCATTCATGAGTGAGTGAATGAATGAATATGCAAGTGGATGAGTGTGTGGAAAACATGGTCTGGCTTTCCCAACCAGATGAGAAAGCAAAGGCGCCGGAGTTAGCTTCATCTGTTGCTTCCTAGCGATGTGACCTTAGGTTGACCTTTCTGTGTTTCAGTTTTCTCATCCTTGAAATAGGGAAAATACTTCACTGAGGACACCAAAAGATCACCTATGTGAATTCAATGTTTGATATACTAAGCACTCAATAAATATCAGCACTCTTCTCTCTGCCCTTCTTGGAGATTCCATAATGCCTACAATAGTGGGCAAATACTGAGTGTTTAGTGAATACTTTTTGATGGATAGATGGATAAGTCTATCAGAGTGATGGTGGCCACACGTTGGGTGTGGGATTTCCATTCTGGCTTGAGAGAAAACTGTGAGATGTGTAACTGAACCAAGAATTCAGGTAAGCACTGGGCATCATAAGAAGTTGGAATGGGGAGGTCGGTCGAGTCTGTGAGCGTATGCTTGTGTGTGCGTGTGTGCATGTGGATATGGGGAGAGGTGTGCAAGGAGAGGACACAGTTATCCAAAGTCCACTGATTCTAGTTCAGAATTTAAAAAAGTTAAATTCTAAAAAGTTTAAGTTAAGAATTAAACAGGTACCTGGCAGCCCCTGGAAATTCTTAAGAAGGAAAAATACAGCGGAAATGCTTTTAGCATCTGCATGAAGGACAGACTTGAGCAAGGAGAGGCTGCAAAGCCTATTCTAGTAATCCAGGAGAAAGAGAGAAAGGACTGGTAGGTATTCAATAAACCATTTTGACATGAAAAGTAAGGTGAGGCAAGTGTTGAAGTCTCCTTGGATCCATAAATCAAGAAATCTTTTTTGGGTATCGAGCAAAAGAGAAGAAGGGTCCAAATTTGTTTTTATTTTTCCTTCTAAAATTATGTGTGAATTTTTTTCATTACAAAATAATATAGCTCCACTATAAGATATAATTAGAAAATGAAAGAAAAAATAATCACCCATAATCCTGTAACCAGAACACCACTGTGACTTCATTTTATGACCCCAAATCTATGACCTTAGGAGAATGAATGAGTCTGCTGTGTTCATGATGGGAACATAGAGAAAGGCTCAGAAGAATGTTAAAGAGAGGCCATTGCTGAGCTCACTTGCTCATTTGCTTATTTGATTCAACCCATAAGGGAGACCTCAATAGCAAAAACCACATCTTGACATTGTGTTGGAATCTGCCAGCCTCTTTATGCAACTCTGGATGTCAACAATATCAGGTTACCTCCAACATGATCACCAGGGTCCTCTCCATTCCCCACCATATAGTAAGCATTTTAGTCTAGTTTAGTTTTTAATCTTTTTTTTTGCATCTGCTACCATTTTCTCATTGCATGTAATCTTTTGGGAGCATTCCTCGCTGTGTGTAGTCCTGGCAATCTGAATTCTTTCTGATACATGTGTAGGTCAATGGTTGCTTGCCCTGTCCATCTGCTAGATGACCCCCTCCTTTCCATATTCTCCTGTTAGTGCCTGGGAAGGTTGGTTCATCAGCCTGTTGGTCTGTAGGTCAGCTGGCTAACCAGATTTGGGGGAGGCAGACAGGTTAGCCTTACAATCCACTGACTCACTGAAAAAACGATCTATCGGTCAATCCGTTGGTCTGCTGGCTGGCCATTAGTCCAACTGTCCATCTATTGGACTGTCAGTCCCTTCATTGGTGTATCAACCATGCCATTGGCTCAACCATCCCTTGGTTATTTCACCAACCTGTCAGCCCATGGGTCAGTCTCTCCATGAGCTTGCTGGCCGGTGAGCTTCTCAGTCAGTCAGTTAGCCTGTGAGTTGCCAGTCGGGCCACACCCCTGATGAACCCCTCCAGCTAGTGATCTCAGTCCTCACCTGAGCGGGCAGGGCATGGAGGGAGAAGCTCATTTCCTCTCCGATGAGGTTGTTTGAAGTGCTCTGTCAATTCTTTGGAAACTTTAAATCAAAAGTTTTTATGAGTTACCGGAGTAAAAACAGCCTCGTCATTGTAAATTACTAGCAGCCAACTTGAATTCGCTCATTTTCTTTTAAAATTTTAAAATGTTTAGAACCCTGGTTTTTCTTCTTGTCTCTGCTCCCGCTCCCTGGGCCTGCCCCCTCCTCCTCTGTCATTTGAGGGATTGGTTTTCAGGAGCATGTGACTTCATCAACTGCTCCTGATGCCAACCAGAGGTGCCAAGGTCCATGAAGAGATGAGTCACCCAGCTGGGAGAGGAAGCTATGGGGAGCCAGGCAGGTGCCCAGACCCTGGGCGTTGGGCCTTGGGGTGCTGCTTACATGTTTGTGACCCCAAGAGTAAGGCAGTAGACCAGACCATGGGGCCCTTTTCCCCTTGGAGGCCCCTCTCAGACACAGTAAAACTGGACAGATGATTCTCCAGGGATCCAGCAAAGAGGATTAAGGAGCTGTTTTCCTGTGGACTCTCCTTGCTTCCTGGGGGTGGGGGGAGGCAGAGTCTGTTTAATATTCAGAGCAGACTTCCTAATGACTGAGAGAGCAGGCAGCATCCTGAGTGCCAGGACTCCTGGGTTCCAGCCTAGTACACGGCCAAGAGCAGAGGAAGAAGATAGCTCTTGACCACTGCCTGCCTCCCCACTGAGCCACTCTCTTTCCAGGTTTCTTATGACCACTTCCGTCCCTCATCTCCATCTCAGGCTGTCTTAGTGCTCCTCAACTAATCTCCAAGAACTGACCCTGTGCATGGGATTGAGCTGTCAAGTTAAATTCAGTAACAGGCATTTATTCGCTGCTTATTGAGGTCAGGATCTCCTGTCCTCTCCTTCAAAGGGGCACACACTTTCATTATTTAGGTACCAAATATTTATTGAATACTTGCTGCCTCAAAGCACTGGGCTAGGTCTGAAGATATAGCGTTAAGTAAAGCAGGCATTGTCCTTGCCTTCCTGGAGATTAGAGTCTTGGCAGATTTAGGCATTAATGAAATAATGGCACAAAAAGGTGTTTAATCTACTGAGATAGATGCTTTGACGGAAAACACCAGTGGTCTAGGAGGAAGGCTATAACAAGGCTTAATCTGGTGGGACTTTGGGAGGTCAGGGGCTTCTCTAGGTAAATGATTGAGTATGAAGATGAACAGTTATTAAGGTAAAGGGAAAGCCAGGCACAGTGGCTCATGCCTGTAATCCCAGCACTTCAGCAGGCTGAGGCAGGAGGATCGCTTGAGCCCAAGAATTTGATAGCAGCCTGGATAACATGGCAAGACCCCATCTCTACAAAAAATGAAAAATAAAAAAATCAGCCGGGCATGGTGGTATGCATCTGTAGTTTCCACTACACAGGAGGCTGAGGTGGGAGGATCGCTTGAGTCCAGCAGGTCGAGACTGCAGTGAGCCATGATTGAGACACTGTATTCCAGCCTGGGCAACAGAGCAAGATCCTGTCTCAAAAAAAAAAAAAAAAAAGTAAATGGAAGAATGATCATCTCAGGAGAGGGTACAGCACATGCCAAGTCCCTATAGAGGGAGGGAGCCTGGAACATCGAGGCAGCCAAAGAAAGCTCCTTGCAGCTGTTGACAGAGAGTGTGGGAAGATAAGCAGATAGAGACAGGCAGGAGCTTCCTTTGTTCATTCATTATTATGTTCATTCATTCATGCACACATGCATTACACTTGCATTAGTTTTCTCATTCATTCTTGCATTCATTCAACAAATACTTACTGGATGCCTCCTCTATGTTTGCCTCTCTCTCAGAGCTCAGTGACCGCAAGCAACAGAAACCAGGACCAGCTAACAGTGCTGGCTGGGTAGCCATTGGAAGGATGCTGAAGAACCACAAAATTGGTAGGATGTAGGAGGAGCAGACTTAGAAAAGAAGGTTGTCTGGCATCTCAGGCATCTCCGGGAAGCATAGCAACCATCTTGCAGCAGGCCCTGTAAAGTCAGCCACTGCTGCAATGATGAGTGTCCTCTGGCCGTTCTCCCCTTTTTGCGGTATCAAGATGCAAAGTTTTAGGAGGAGGTTCCCTCTGGCTGTCATATACCTTCCTCCTACCATACCAGGCCTACAAAATAAAGGATATAGTCCCTTGGCTTTCTTAATGGTTAGCCAGCCCCTGGGTTTCCACCAAGACTCCATGCAAAGGGGAGTGGTGATCTCTGAGGGATTTAGGGTACTCACACAGAGGATAAATAAATGTTTGGTAGCCCCAAGTTACCTATAGTTCATTACAACTTTCAAGTCCTAATGGTCAAACTAGGAGCTCTCACAGCCTTCCTGGCAATGGTTCTCCTTTGGAATTCTGGGTACTATGTGATCTCTGATGCTAACACAAAAAACAGCTTTTTGCACATATCTAGGTGTGTGGCTTTTTTTTAACCTGGTATTTGAGTTGCTCCCTAAGGTATTTTCTGATGACATCCTTGCTCCCTCTCAGGTATTATATTTGTGGGTGTGGTGGTGGTGAGGGTATAACCCCCACAGGACCAGGTATGACCTGGCTAAGGCCACCCAGGAACTGGTGCTAGGGGCACGATTTGGACCCAGGCTTACTTGGCTCCAAAGCCAGTGCTCTTTCCACTACAATCCTCAGCCTTCAGAAAACCAGCCCTGCCCCGATCCTTAAGAAGTGGGTCTTCATATTCTCAGCAATAAGCAGGTGCGGGTAACCCCAGGAACACACTCTGATGGTCTCTACTATGTCTTTAGGCACAAGCTTCACAGCCAAGGCCTCAGGGTCTTTGCTTATGAAACAGGCATGAAAATCTTCCCTTTGGCACCTCTCAGTGTCAAGGTGAGAATATAGCAATCTGATGTCTGTTGAGAATCTTTCGGCAGGTCAAAGCTCAGAATTGTCATGGTTCCCCTGAGCTCAGAGGCTGCAAATGGTTGAGCAGGATGAGGCTCATGTAGGAGGCAGCAAGGCCTGTACTTAGTGGACAGGAAGGGGGGGTGTGCCTGGCCTTGTCCTCTTTGTTAGTGGAGAGGGGGCTGGGGGCAGTCACAAGGCAGAGGAACCTCCTTCCCTGTGGAATCTGGTTAGGGTGCTTGTACAGGGAAGAGACGGTCCTTTCTTTGTGAGAAGCAGAGGTAGGAGGGAGCTGCTTAGGGTGTCTTCTCAGTGTAAGGAGAGTTTCATCTTAAGGACCATTCCTTTCACCAATCCCCAAACGTCAGTGTGCTGATTAAATCACACGAGCGAGCATGCGTGTACACACATGTGTGCATGTGGCAGGGCAGAAGGTGGATGTAGGGGTAGGACTGACTCAATATGCATGGAAATCAGACATGCCTTTGAGCAGGTCTGCTGAACTGGGGGCATGGACCCACCAGACATGACGTACAGGAGCGATGAGGAGTTTCCTGGAGAGAATAAAAACTTAAGAAGGACTTGGGCATAGAGGGCTGGCCTGGGAGGTCCCAAGAAGGGCACAGGTATGACTCCTTGGATTTGTCCGCAGCCAAAGTCCGTGGCTTCATATCTGGGTTCAGCAACAAGCTAGCAGGAGGCTGTGTGGGTAGAATGAGAAGTTCTGTAATACACTAGGCCCAGGAAGCCCTGCTGTAGGACTCAAAGAGGGAGAGGACCATTCTCCCCATTGTTGCCACAAATCTCCATGAAAGTTTGGCATCCGCAAGGTTTCAGTGCAGCTGCCATAGGAGACAGGGGTGTAGCCAGGGCGCTGTGGAGGAGATGTGTTCACAGGCACAGAGGGATGGTCCTGGGGATCTTTGGGTGGGAAGGGTTTATTTTACTAGATGCCCTGTGGGGACTCATTTTCTACTGACTCTGTACTATATGCCAGACATTTTCTCCCACATTGCCTTCTCTGTGACACTTTCTCTAACCTTCCTACTTCCCTTTTTTCTCTTCTCCTCTTCTGAATTTCTACCCATCCTTCATCTGTCCATCCATTCATCCATCTATCCATCCATCCATCCACCTATCCACCCTCTCAGCAAAAGAGAAACACTTGGTGGTGATATGTCATAGTTTATTAACCACTTCCCTGTTGAGGGAAGCTTAAGTTATTTCTAGTTTATGCTTTTATAAATAATAGTGCAATGAACATCCTTATGCATGCCTTGGAAAGTATTTATTGAGCACCTACTTTATACCAGATTTGTCCTATATTCCTTTGTAGTATTAATTAAATTTTTAGTAAGTATGTCTCGACTTCCCAACCTTTGTAAACCAGTAGAGTGTTAGGACTTTGCCTTTGCAGTCCCCATAACTCACTGTCCCTACTAGGTGCTTAGTAAACATAGAATGAATAAATGGATCAATGAATAAAAATAATGAGCCACGCATGGAGCCAAAATATGAGCCTCAACGGGGCATTACAACTTGACTCCCACCAATGGACTCATTCCCACCCTAGCTGTCTGTGGTGGTCTGCTTTCAGTATTTGAAGGCTTTTCTGTTTTTCAAAGCTTTGGCATTTGCTCCTCTCTGCACTTTAGTCTCTGTATCCAGCTTCATCAAAGGCTGGGAAGTTAGAAAGGGGAACAAGGAGGGGAATAAATGAAGTGGAGGCCCTCAGCCATGAGCACATAGGAGCAGAGTTCAAGCACCCTCAAATCGTCCTCCCACGTAGCTCTAGGCTGCAGCCCCATTTAACAGCTGCTCATCCAGCCACCTGCTCTGCATGTGCTCACCTTCTTGCCTTTGCTGGTGCTGTTCTCTTGGCTTAGAATGCTCTTCCTCATTCAAATGCCACCCCCTAAAATGTTTTCCCAAACTTTCTGCTAGGCAGAGCGAATCGATCCAATGTTCTGCTCTGGCAAAACCTTCTGCATCTCTTCCCACGTTATAGTGGCCGGCTCTCCGACTGCCCTGCGAGTTCCACTAAGCAGGCACTACAAGGATGGCAAACAGATTTTACCTCAATATGCCACCTCTGATCAATTAGTAGTGGCCACCCAGAGTGATCTGTCTAAAGCAGCACAGGTCAATCTAATTTTAATGGGAGACACATATAATTTAAAAGTTTCCAGTAGCTGCATCCAAAAATGAATAGACAGATAAATTAATTTTAATAATATATTTTAACACATTATATTCAAATACTATCATTTCAACCTACAATGTGTCTAATGTTATCAATGAGATATTTTCCATTATTTTCTTCAGTCTGGAGCCTTTGAAATCCAGCATGTATATTATACTTACATCTCTATTCGTGTGCTAAGTTTTTATTGGAAATGCTTGATGTCTATTAAGGTTTTATAAAATGCAGAGTTGGAAAAGTAGATTCACATACCTAAGTTATCCCAAACTTACGTAAAATTTTTCAAGAATGAAATTATCAGCTGTTACATTTATTTATTTATTTATTTATTTATTATTTTTTGAGACGGAGCCTTGCTCTGTTGCCCAGGCTGAAGTACAGTGGCACAATCTCGGCTCACTGCAAACTCTGCCCCCGGGTTCAGGCGATTCTCCTGCTTCAGCCTCCAGAGTAGCTGGGACTAAAGGCACGCGCCACCACACCTAGCTAATTTTTGTATTTTTAGTAGAGATGGGGTTTCACCGTGTTGGCCAGGCTGGTCTTGAACTCCTGACCTCAGGTGATCCACCTGACCTCCTGATCCTTCCAAACTGCTGGGATGACAGGCGTGAACTGCTGTGCCGGGCCCAGCTATTACATTTAAATTAATTTTTAACATTAAAAGTACAGTTTCTTAGCAGCGCTAGCTACATTTCAAGCGCTCAATAGCCCCACATGGCCAGTGACAACAGCACTGGGGAGTGGCTATCCTGTGCCTGATATTTGCTATTCCTGGTTTTATTTACCTCTTTATCCCCAGCTCCCAGGCAGGCTCATTCGATTTGTGAAGGAAGGCATGAGGCATCCACTGCATGGATGTCTTAGCAAATTAGAGTGTACTGAGAGCTGGCACATTCAGCTGTCTTACACAGAGAGATAAAGGGTGTTAAGGAACCCCTGAAGTTTTCTGAGGAGGGGAGACAACAGCAGATTCGCACATGAAAGAGATGGCTCTGATCTTGGGGAAGAGACCAGGGGGTGCATGTGCCTGGGGTGGGCAGTGGGCAGGGAGGAAGCACTGCAGCTACCAGCGCAGAGTCTGACAAGACAGTTAAAGCCACAGTCAAGGCCGGGCACAATGGCTCATACCTGTAATCCCAGCACTCTGGGAGGCCGAGGTGGGCGAATCACATGGTGAAATCCCTTCTCTACTAAAAATACAAAAATTAGCTGGGTGTGGTGGCACATGCCTGTAATCTCAGCTACTGGGGAGGCTAAGGCAGGAGAATTGCTTGAACCTGGGAGGTGGAGGTTGTGGTGAGCTGAGATCGTACCATTGCACTCCAGCCTGGGCAACAAGAGTGAAACTCCGTCTCAAAAAAAAAAAAAAAAAAAAAGCCACAGTCAAGACATTCTGGCTCCTTCTGCTCTTGGAAGAAAAGTCCAGAGAACTGGTAATCATTCCCGTTCTGGGGAAGGGCTCCTTTCTCTCAAGCGAGGAGCTGTATTGTTGCTGAGTTTTTATTGCTATTGTGATGCATTGACCTCACTCTGAAGAAGGAGCTAGAAGCCACAAGACGTGTGGAAAGACCAGGGTCCTGAGTGAGAGGCTCTCCAAGTTCAGCCGAGTGGCCGAGTGACCCTGGGCCAAGTGACCTCAGCTCTCACAGGGGGCCTGTGAGGATGCCCCTTGCAATGTGTGCTTGGCGGGTGGTGATGGTCAGTGCTGCGTGTGATAACCCATATAAACTGTCTCTTAACGGGTGTGGCCCATAGTCAAGGTAAGGACTCAGGCAATGGCAGTTGTGGTTGATATTAGTGTTATTACTCACACATGAACATCTGCAACGTATGTTAGATGCAAAGACTGAGATAAGAAAAGGTGTCGTATAGACTGGAGACCCCCACATTACCCTAGGACAGGAGGGACCAGGCATAGGTATGTTTCGAGACAGTGCCCTGGGGAGGCTTCTCTTTCTAGAGTGAGGAGATGGCAAGGTCCGGCAGAATGGTTCTGATCATGGGTACTGATGCCAGTTCACCTTGTTAAATCCCAGCTCCACCACTTACTAGCTGTGCCTCAGTTTCCTTGGCTGTGAAATGGGGAGCATAACAGTTTCCTCCTTATCGAAAGTGCTGTTTGCATTGTATCATTTTACCACTATTTTATGGGCAATGGTACAGTCTTCGGCTCTCCCGTGGCCCAGCCAGGCATCTGGTGGAGACAATAAGAAGGGCAAGGCAGGGTTCTGCCTCATTTCGGCAGGGAGACACAATCGGGTCCCTCCCTGGCTCTGCCATGTTTCTTCAATACAGGAAACAAGACTTCATACAAGGAGCACTGGCAGCATTTGTGGAGACATCTCAGAGAAGTCCCTGACCACAAACTATCACTTACAAGTGACAGTGAAAGGCAGTGGGATAAGTGGGGAAAGTCAGTTCCGGTTCCAAGCACATAACCAGAGGTCACGTCCTTGGCAATGCCAACTTTACCAGTAGGCATCTTGGCGGTTTAGATAAATGCCACCCCCAAAGCCAGGGTTGCAGACTGGAAGCATCGGAATCCCTGGGGAGGTTTTTTAAAAGTACAGATTTCCAAGCCTGTCTCAGACCCTTGAGCCTGGATCTCTGGGTGCGGGCTCAGAAATCTGTATATTTCTTAAGCCCTCCCCCCACCCCCAGGTGATTTTGATGCACAGCTGGGATTGGAAACCACTGGCTTTCAGCTCTGAAGTGGGAGCTGGTACAAGAATGAGTATAATGCCAACAGAACAAACCCAAGGATATGATGTCCTCAGCTGCAATGACAGATGCCCACACACTCCAGCCCGCAGGATTAACTAACAGTAGAGAGCAAGACAGGGCCTATTGCCATGTGACCCTTACTCTTGGTGACTCCCTCTTCCTGCAATCCTGCTCACTTTTCTTTCTAGCATTGTGACTTCTCTTGTTCCAAGACTCAACTCAAATCCTGCTTATGAAGCCCACTTTAACTGCATCCATAGAGAGGAAAGTGGAGAGTAGATTATAGGCATCAGATGTGTTAAAACCAGCCCAATTAAGAAATTCCACTTCCAGAGAATCACAGAGAAATACTAGCTTGAGTTTGCAAGGGATTATGATAAAGACATTCATCAAAGCACTGTTTGTGATAGCAAAAAAATACAAATGGTTGTCCATCAATGGGTAAATGGACAAACAATCTGTAATTTATGTATACAGTGAGCATTGTTTGGCAAGTCACATCAATGTAATACACCGATGTGTCTCAATATATCTAATTCTCAAAAAAGCAAGTTGCAGAAGGATATACCATATCTGTAACATGGTATTATTAGATAAGTTCTAAAAACACAAAATGATTCGACATAGAGTTTGTGATTACATCTATACATAGAAAAGTTATTAAATGTGTGGGGAAATTATACACAATCATCTTCAAGTTAGTGATTTACCTTTTTACCACTATAAAAACTGAAACAAAGGATGATAAATATCAGCATTGATTAAATCTCAGTGGTAGATCAATGGATGTCACACTATTTTCTTTACTTTTAAGTAAGTTTGAAATATTTTATAATAAAAATAAAGCAAGCAAGCATTGGAGAAATCAGAGATGTAAGAGTCCGTGTAGCCGGGCTGGGCACAGTGGCTCACGCCTGTAATCCCAGCAATTTGGGAGGCCAAGGCGGGCAGATCATGAGGTCAGGAGATTGAGACCACGGTGAAACCCTGTCTCTACTAAAAAATACAAAAACATTAGCCGGGCATGGTGGCTGGTGCCTGTAGTCCCAGCTACTTGGGAGGCTGAGGCATGAGAATGGCATGAACCCAGGAGGCGGAGCTTGCAGTGAGCTATCACACCACTGCACTCCAGCCTGGGCGACAGAGCGAGATTCCGTCTCAAAAAAAAAGAGTCCGTGTAGCCTGGGAAGGACAGAGGTTAGTCCTTGAAGATTTGGGACTCAGTGTGGGTATATTTTGAAAACGTAGAGAAAAAAAAAAAGAATGACGTGTTTGTTGTTTTGAAGCTAAAGTCTTTGATTTTTAATAAAAGCATTTAACCCATTTATATTTACTTCATAGCTGACATATTTGGTCTTCTGTCGTTTTAAAGTCTTTCCCTATTGTTTTAGGTCTATGGCTCTGGCAGCACAGATGAAAGGGCAACTTTCACAAACACATGCTTACACCACAACTCAATAGTCACCAATTCCACCCACACACATGAAATGTTACCAGAAGATTTGGGCTCAGCAAATGACCCTTGTTTGGACAAGAGGGCCCCAGCTAGTGCCATGTCTTTCAATCAGATTAATCTGAAATGGGAATGGAATACAACGGGTAATCTTCATCCAGAAGTGGATGTTGCATTGCAACTTGGGACTCCGTTGAATGTATTATGAAAGGACATGTCACTTTGAGAGGCAGGGAGGCATGATGGGGTGAGATTTAGAGTGAGACATAAAACAATTTCATCTATGGTTTGCTGCAGCTGGACCCTGGCTGTTTCTGAGTGATCACTCAAGTCAACCCCATCCAGACGGCAGACGTGGAGTGGGCCAGCTCTGGTTTGAGTCACATCTCTTATGCTTACCAGTTCTATGTTCCTGAATGAGTCATGTCATCACTCTGAACTTTAGCCCCTCATCAAAAGTGAGGACACTCATATCTACCTGGTAGCATCGTTGGCAAGTTGAATTGAATGTTGGTGCATCAATTGAATGATTCATTTTATGCTAATGTAAACTCACTTCATGCCAGGTTTACCCCTGGAATGTAGTGCGTTTACATTAGCATAAATTGGTAGATTTTATTTTCTCTCTCTCATCCCTTGGTTACTGACATACGCCGTCTCATTCCTCCTTCCCAGGAAGGTAGGGGGAGAAGTAAGTCCCAGAGAAGGGTTGGCGCTGGCCTTGCAGCAGGTTCATCAGATGAGCCACCGGGCTGTTACTGCCTGTGATCTCTCAGGGAAGGCAAGGGGTTTCTGGCTGCTTGAGAGAAGGAAGGACCCCTCATCCCCCACCCCTTGGCCCCATCCAGGGATGGGGGAGGCATCCAGGGAGTGCTGGGCCGGCCCTCCAGTCGCTGCCAGCTCTCCTTCTGAGCTTACATCAGCAGAGAGGCGCAGCATGCTGGGACCTGGCTGGGCCGGCTCCACGCTCCATGTGCCCTGGCCCCCATACACCATTTGTCGAGCAGCAGAACAGAATTTCCTCATAAATAAACAAGATCTTGAGTTTCACATTGGGGAGGCGATGACAGAAGAGGACCTGGGGCTCTCAACGTTATCTGCACCCCGGCCTGCCAACTCCTGGCCGCCTGAAGGAGCCAAGAAGAGAGAGGAAGGAGACCCTGGCCAAGAGCACATTCTTTGGTGGTAGAGTCACTGCCTGGCGGCTAGCCGCAGCTCCTCTCATTTCCCACGACGCCCCTCACACTGGCCATCAGGGACTCTGGGGCTTGGCGTTTACTAGAACTTCTGCCCGGCCAAGTGCAAGCACCTGAACTTTGCTGTTAGGGAGGTGGGCGAGAGGGGCGGCCAGGGCCTGGGAGATGTCAGGCCTGGAGGAGAGGGCATCTAGCAGTTTCTAATCTAGATGGCTTGTCTTGTGCTATCCTGGGTGAATTCTTAGCTCAATCCCCAAAATGGGGCTTGCTCCATCCTGTCCCAAGCCCAAGGCTGGCTGAAGAAGAAGCTGAGGACAATCCTACCGAAAAACGGCCCACCTCCCAGCATAGGGAGAGTGGAAAAAGTGGAATACTCTGCAACGGTAAAAAAGGAAGAATCGTTGCCACATGCAGAAACATGAGAGTCAAGTACACATAGTGGTGAGCGACACAAAAGAACATACACTGTAGGATTCCATTTACATACAGTTCAAAAGCAGACAAAATTAATCTATGATGACCTAAGTCAGAATAGAGGCTACCTCTTATGGGAAGAAGGGTTGAGTAGGAAGGGGCAGAGGGAGGCTTCTGGGGGCTGGGAATGTTCTCCACTTTGATCAGGGTGGTGGGTACACCAATGTATGCATAAGGAAAAAGACCTTGAGCTGTACATCTAAGAAGAATGTGCTTTTGTACTTTACCATGTATAGGTTATATCTTGATGAAAAAATTTTTTGAAAAGGATCCTAAAAAGAAATTATATCAGATTATCTCCTTACTCAATTAAAAGAATACCCTGGCTGCCCATTGGTGAGGAGATATAATTCAAACTCCTCATCAAGCCCTGCAAGAGTCTCTCTGATCTAGCCCCTCCAACCTCTTCACCTTCTTCTTGGGTTGTGCTCCCTGCTGTGCCTCTCCAGCCTTTTTCTGTCCCTGGAACTTGCAATAACACATTCCCACCACAGGGCCTTTACACCTGCTGTTCCTTCTGCCAGAAATGTTTCTGTCTCAGTCCTTGGCCCAGATGACTTACTATTCAGATCTGACTTCAATGTCAGATTCCCTGACTATTTTTTTAAAATAGCTTTACCCCAGTCACTCTAACTACACTGTTCTGTTTGTCACTCCAGCACTTATTATCATCCAAACCTTCCCGGGTGATTTTATTTCTACATTTGTTGGTTTGTGTGTTTGCTGCCTCCCCTTGGATGTCAGCCCCTAGGTGCTGTGTAGAGCTTTCCCGTTCACCTGGGGACCCCCAGTGCCTGCATGTAGGATGTGTAGCGGGTATTTGGCGCCTGCCTTACCATCTTCTAATCCTTCCTCCCCATTTAACTTGGGGTTCTATCTCTCTCCAATTCTCAACCCATGTGGTCTGGGTAGGGTTTCTAGAGAAGACTTTTGATCTTTCTTGCTGGACTGCAACCTGGGTGGATGTGAGGCTGAGGCTGCACCTGCTGCCAGCATTACTACTACTTGGAGGAGGGAAGAGCTGAGAGATGCAGACATGAGGTCTTGGAAATAGCACTTGAGGCCTGAATCAAGCTGCATCTGAAACCAGACCTATACCTGGGCTTTCCAGTTACACGAATCATTAGATTCCCATTTTCTTCAGCTAGTTGTTTTGTTTTGTTTTTTGTTAACCAAATGAATGTTCTCTGTCATCCATGGCTGTAGAGGAAACTGAGGACAATCCCATAGTCTCTAGGGGGCAGTATGCACTGTGTCTATAACTGATGATCAGCTCACAGACAGAACAGCACATCTTCCCAACAGTAGGAGAGCACATAGTTGCTCAAAACGTTCACTGAGTAAATAAGTAAATGGGCGTATAGGCAGACAGACAGGTGAGTGGATGGATGGATGGATGGATGGATAGGTGGGTAGATAGGTGGATGGATAGGTGGGTAGATAGGTGGATGGATGGGTAGGTGGATAAGTGGGTGGATGAATGGGTAGGTGAGTAACTGGGTTAATAGGTGGATGGATGGATGGATGGATGGATGGATGGATGGATGGATGGATGAATGGATGGATGGATGGGTAAATGGGTAGGTGGATAGATAGGTGGATGGTAGATGGATGAGTGTGAGACAGGTGGCTGAGTGGGTGAATGGATAAGAGGAGGGGTACATGGATGGATGGGTGGATGAGTGCGTGATAAATGGGTGAGTGAGTAGATGAATAGGTGGATGGGTGAGTGGGTGAATGGATAAAAGGAGGATAGGTAGATGGATGGATGGGTGGATGATGGGTAATAAATGGGTGAGTGGGTAGATGGATAGGTGGATGGGTAGGGGAATGGACGGATAGATCAGTAGGTGGGTGGGTGGGTGGGTGAGTGGATGGGTGAGTGGATGGATGGGTGGGTGGGTGAGTGGATGGGTGAGTGGATGGATGGATGGGTGGGTGAGTGGATGGGTGGGTGGGTGAGTGGATGGGTGAGTGGATGGATGGGTGGGTGGGTGAGTGGATGGGTGAGTGGATGGATGGGTGAGTGGGTGAGTGGATGGGTGAGTGGATGGGTGGGTGGGTGGGTGAGTGGATGGATGGGTGGTGGGTGAGTGGATGGGTGAGTGGATGGGTGGATGGGTGGGTGAGTGGATGGGTGAGTGGATGGATGGGTGGGTGGGGGAATGGATGGGTGAGTGGATGGATGGGTGGGTGGGTGGGTGAATGTCTTGCTCTCATCGAAAGGTGCTCATCATCACAAGGCCATGGGAAAAAAATCTGGTGGAAGAGGTCACTGGGTCTGGAGGGTATTACAGAGGAGGTGGGGCTTAAATTGGATATGTTGGGGGTGGTCAGGAAGGGACTGAGGACTAGTCTTTCTTGGTACTTTCAAATATTTAAAACTTACACGACCCCATGAGGTTGAAACGAAGTTGAGGAAACTGAGGCTCAGAAAAGTATAATGACTAGTCAGGGCCACAGAGCCAGGAAATGGCAGCCGGGATGGAAACGCAGGTCTGAGCCAAGGCCCTTGTGTAGGCTCTCCTCCCAGCCTGCAGTCTGCCTGGGACCCTCTGTCTGCCGTGTCAGAAAATGAATTGGGAGGACAGCAGTCTCAAAGTCCCATCCTGGCGATGCTCAGGGCCCCCTGGGAGGCCCAGGCCGGATCCTCCCCACCCCTCGGAAACTCATGTCAGCGGCCTGACAGCTGTATTCCACTGGCCGGCCACAGCTGCCACTGAGGCCCTTGTTCCCAATGCTGAATGTTCCACCACTTTTTTCCTGGCACCCCAGGCCTGACGGCCGCTCAGGAAAGCTACTGTACTTGTGAGAAAAGTGAGGTCAGTGCATGTTTCCATTTACTCGGAGAAGGAAAACAAAAACAAATATTCTCGCTACTGAATGTGCTTTTTATTCAGCAGAATCCATCCCCAGAAGGCTGAATTTATGGTTCACTCATGTGTCCCTGAGCATATTTACCAGGGGACATGGCGGGGAAGGCAAGAGGGGCCTGTGGTCCTGGTGTGTCTTGGCAGGGGCTTCAGGTTCTGCAGCAGCAAGGGGGCTAGAGAGTGACAGACAGAAGATGGTGGGTCAGGATCACAGGAGTGGAGGGAGGCTTGGGGGCAAATGAAGGATAGTGAATAGGATGGCTGCCTGCATCTCGGCTATGCACATGCGGTTCTGGGCCTTAGAACATCCTTCCCTTTCTTTTTAGTCTGGCAACCAAACTCCCACTCAGTCTCCAAAGCCCAGTTCAGTCTTCCCTGAATGTTCTGGGCAGAGTTGGCCCCCTCTCTGTGGAGCTGGCTGACTCCCTGCCCATCCATCATGGGACCCGCCACCTGGGATGTCCCCCTCTAGATGAGGAGCACCTATGGGCAGGGGCCATGGCGACAGACATCTGAAAGCCCAGCGCAGGCATGGTCCACAGTGAGTGAACGAGCGAGCATGAGTGAGAGCGCAACCCCGCAGGGAGAGCGTGTGGGTGGCAGAGCAAACCCAGTGGAGTCTCTGAGGCTCTACACGTCAGTGGCCTGAAGGAGCAATCTGCTGGGGTTGGGGGGTGGGGCTTGCACAAAATTTGGGGCCAGGTTCAGGAGGTATGATTTAATGGTGGGATAAGGGGCATGGCTGAGGTGGCGTGGGGACAGCTGACAATCACTCTCCTGAGGCGACTCAGTTTACCCGCATCCAGGCTTACCTGGCCACAGATACGGCCATGAGCCCCCACAGGTTCAGCTCACTCTCACCTTGTGCCCCATTCATGCCCTACCCACATCCTCAGATGCACCCCAAACCTCTCTAGCCTTCTGCCTCTGCCCCCTTTCTCTCCCTTCTCAGGACCCAGGGGATCTATGTTCTGCTCGCCGGCACTTTCTGGGTATGCGGTCAAACCCACAGTTCTGGATGCCACCCCTGCACCCCCTAAGCCTCAGTTTTCTTATCTATGAAATGGAAGCTGTGATCACTGCCTCACTGGGTCATAACGGAGCTTCTATGTGCAAAGCACCTGGCACAGTGCCTGGGACAGAGTAAGCACTCAGTTCCTTCCTTCTTTCCACAGATTCTATTTGGTCTTCTCTTCTTCTGATCGTGAAGTCCACCCCTTCCCAATCACCCCCAGCAAAGATCTGTCCAACCCTGAAATCTTAGTGGCCACGGATTAGACCTGTCCCCGGCAGCCCTGTGACCTTCGTAATGTATGGCTTAGGTCAGGAGGATGTCAATTGGCTGCTTGCCCCATTCCCCTCGCCCCCTCCAGATGAGAAGGGCTGGGAAACTTGACTTCATTTATTTTCATACATGAGAGAGAGAGGGAGAGAGAGAGCCAGGGCGGAGGGGGCAGGAGAGGGCGGGAGGGGCTGCAAGAGCCAGGAAGGATATTGGGGGCCTCAGCCCCTCTTGTCTCCTGCTCGCCCAGGTCTGGCTCTGTGCCCAGTCACCAAAGAAAGCCACAGCTTCTGCAAAACACGCTGACAAACTCATGCCATGGTTGGAGGACCCGTTGGGGAGCGTTAGAAGCCATGCCAGCTACCGAGAGTGGATGAAGGTCCCTTCTCCTTCTCTTCCTACCCCGTGACTTTCATCTCTGAAGGCAGGGGAAACATTGCCTATAAATTTCTCTCCTTCACAGACAGCACATTTCTCTTTATGAATCATGCGGGATCCACCTTCAGCCTCAGTGTGTGTAAAACAACAAATCAGGAGAAATTTGACTTGATCCAAGCAGGGAAATTTCCATCCATCACAAGAGGAAAATGTTGGTGCAGCAGGGAGGGGCACAGAGCTGGTGACAGTCAGCAGTGGGTGAGCGGCAGATCAGGGGTCCAGCCAGGGCTCTCCACACTCCAGGGTGGGTGGGAGATGGGTCCCTACTGAGACACCAGGAGGCTCCAGCAGCAGCCCGTTCTGGGGCTGCCATGACTCCCTGGTCTCTCAACTAGCATTCCCCAGACCTTCTCTCAGGCTCCTCAAGGCCTTGCAGGTCACCTGGCTCAAAGTCACTCCTCCTGCCAGATGGGACACTTTCTATGAGGGGACTTCAAAAAGTTCATGGAAAAATGGAATTAAAAGATCAAAATAAAAATATAAGCTTTATTTCTCAATATAAGCTCCATCAAGTTCAGATGCCCTTTTTCTTTTTTCTTTTCTTTTTTTTTTTTGAGACGGGGTCTCACTCTGTCTCGAAGGCTGAAGTCCACCCAGGCTGGAGTGCAGTGGCACGATCATGGCTCACTGTAGCCTCAAACTCCTGGGCTCAAGTGAGCCTCCTGCCTCAGTCTTCCAAGTGGCTGGGATTACAAGTGTGCACCACCACACCTGGCTATGTTCAGACACTTTTATAAGCAATAAGACCAGCCATTTAGTCCATCCCTAAAGAACTAACAGTCTTGGGAATTTAACCATGTCAAGCCAGTTTTTTGTTTTTTTTACATGATTAAGTGAAGAAAATGGGTGCCTTTTACAAGTTTTTAAAGATTTTACAAGATTTTTTAAGATTTAAGGTGCTCTTGTTTGATGAGAGAAATGGGCAAGAGCATCATTGCGGTGGAGGAGGATTCTCTGGTGAAGATTTCCCAGGTGTTTTCATGCTAAAGTTATAGCTAACTTTCTCAAACCATTCTTCTAATAAGCAGATGTTATTGTTCTTCGGCCCTCCAGAAAGTCAACTAGCAAAATGCCTTGAGCATCCCCAAAAAACAGTTGCCATGCCCTTTGCTCTTGGCCAGTCTGCTTTTGCTCTGGCTGGCCCAGTTCCACATCTTGGTAGCCATTGCTTTCATTGTGCTTCGTCTTCAGGGCAGTACTGGTAAAGCCATGTTTCATCTCTTGTTACAGTTCTTTGAAGAAATGCTTCAGGATCTTCATTCCACTTGTTTAGCACTTCCATTGAAAGCTCTGCTCTTGTTTACAGCTGATCTGGGCACAACGGTTTTGGCACCCATCGAGTGGAAAGTTTGCTCAACTTTAATTTCACAGTCAGAATTGTGTCAGCTGAATCAGTTGAGATGTCTATGGTGTTGGCCATTGTTTCTGCTATCAATTGTCGGTCCTCTTCAATTACGGCAAGAATAATATGAATTTTTTCCTAGCAGTTGATGTGGATGGTCTTCCACTGTGGGCTTCATCTTCCACGTTGTCTTGTCCCTTCTTGAAATGAGTTATCCATTTTTAAACTGCTGGTTTTTTGACGGCATTGTCCCCACAAACTTTTCATAAAGGATCAATGATTTCATCATTTTCTACCCAAGCTGCACCATAAATTTGACGTTTGTTCTGGCTTCAGTTTTAGCAGAATTCAGGTTGCTCTGATAGGAGTCCTTTTCAAAGGATGTCTCATCCTTCTTAGTGCCTCAAATGTTCAGACATTTTATAGCAAGTTAATACAAGTTTATTTTGGTGCAAAAAATTTTGAAATTCATGCATAGCTTTGCCATAATATGCATTTATCATGAACTTTTGAAGAACCCTTGTGGCTCCCCAAGCAAGCCCCGTTCCTTCACACCTTTGTGTCTTTGCTAATGCTGTTCCTGGTGCCTCAAACACTCTTCTTTTCCACCTCCTCCCCTCAGGTGGAGCTGACCATGCTTTCCTGGGTGCCACCACTCTCTTGAGTCAGTGAAATCATTTTACTGTGTCTCCACACGACCTCCCACCAGGCTGACTATTCTATGCAAGCCAGGCCAGGCTCCCATAGTTCTTCGTATCTCTATGAGGCCATTCCATGAAGGCAGGGAGATTTCCTGTGTGTTCTGTTTTATCCCCAGCACTTAGCATGCAGTAGGTGCTCAATGAAGAACGGTTGGATGAATCCCTGGGTACTCTAACAGGGGTTGGCTTACAGTAGATGTCTTGGAGAATGTTATATATGCTTAGCAGTCTCTGATATGCTAGAGGCCCCATGCAGGGCGTGAAGTGTACTGGGGGCCAATAACATGAGATGGAATTGAAGAGTGGGCAGTTGGGTGTCAGCATGTGAGAGGTTGGTTTCTCCTGCTGGTGGAACATTTTAGCCCTGGCTGCCTGCTCCAGCCCGGGAAACCATCTGACCTGGTAATGTTCAATTTCAACTCACACACTGCCCAGTCCACTGTTTGGGCCCCTGTGAGTTAATGACCCTCACCTGGGTGCCAGGTTATCTGAGTCACACCCCTCTACAGCCCAATCAGCAGATTCTCCATGAATCCAGATTCTAGGCTCCCTCCTGGACCTCTGAAGTCAGACATATTGCACCTAATATCTCCTCACCACTGCCCCCCAACACATATACCCATGGCACTCTCTCCCCCAACCCCTCTCTCTCTCTCCACATCAAAGGACCCTAATTGACTTCAGAGAGGAGCTTTGTCTAAAGAAGGTGCCAGGGAAGATAAAGGAAATGAGAGTGGCTTAGAGGACTTGCCCTAGCAGCTCCTGGGGATGGAAGATGCCAGATGCAGGTCCTGTTCTGGAGAGCGCCAAACAAGTTTAATCAGAGGCTGTAGTCAATAGAGTACTAGACGTAGTGTCAGGAGACCTGGGTTCTGGTACCCTGTTGTGATCAAATTGCTGTGTGACCTTGAAGAGGTCTTTATTCCTCTCTGGGCCTCTATCTTTTGAGTGCTTGAAAAATAATAAGTATACTACTATTTATTGCTGATTTTCTTCCTGACAGCCACCGGGCTAAGCACTGCATTGCAGGAATTGTTGCCATCCCTATTTTTCAGACACAGAACTTAACTCCAGAGGTGACTTATTCAAGGTTACACAGTGAACTCTGTCACCCTGTTCCCGCTCCCATAGAAAGACAGGGGACCAGGTGGTGGCGGGCACGGTGGAGAATAGTGTGGTAGTTGGGACAGGAGCCTGAGTGAACAGGGTAGAGGGTCCCCTAAGCCAGTCAGCCAAGGCCCAGAAGGCCTCCCGGTGGATGCTTAGAGTCAAGGGTAGACAGGTTCTCAGGGATGGAGGGCTGATGTCATCATTAACAATTAAAAAGAATAATGTTGAATGAAAGATATTATTCGAATTTGGTAAACTATTTCATGTACAAACAAAAATTGGTACTTAACAAACAAAACACTGACCCCTTGCAGTTTGTACTGTGTCATGTTTTCATCTTAAACTCTAAGAAGTCCCATGGAATGAGAGTCGGAGGACCCCACGTTTGATGTTATCATCTTTCCAATCACTCTGCTATTGCTATTTAAATGCCAGGATTTGTAATATCATGAGGGTTAGAGGCACGGGCTGTGTTCAGAATGAGAAACTGAGTCTCAAAACAAACACGGTAACTACATGAGGGGAGTTTTCCAAACCAACTTCCATAGAGAATACAGGTTCTGTATTGAATATTTAAGGAGAAGTAATGATAACATGCTAATATAAAGCTTATCTATATATTATTAAAACTTAATAACTTCAGCACTAAGTTCTTTAGAACCAAGACCAACAAATTTTTTTGTGTGGTGAGGGGCTGCGTCAGTGATATTGTTTAGAATTGCCAGCATATGGTGATAATAAAAAGCAGATCACCTATAGTCAGTTTTATTACCGCTTTTCAATTCCCTCAGATAATGCACTTCCTTATTTCCTGCACCCTGAGTTGATGACACCTCTGAGCCATGAGCCATCTGCTCCTGCCTACAGCCACACTTTGAGCCCTTGCTGTGGTCCACACACCTCTTACCCGTCTCCGGGGCCTGGGAACCATCTTGCCTGCCACTCACTCATGCACTTGGTCAACAAAACTATACCAGGTGCCAGGCAAAAGCAAGGGCTGGAAATGCAGAGGCCACAGTTGCTGCAGCATGGATCACATGGCCTAATAGGGGAGAGAGGCTGATTAACAGTCAATTCCCACATAGCCAAAGAAGTGTTGGAATCTAGGTCAGCCCAGGCTGCAGGGAGACCTAGAGTAGAGAGAGCCTGACCTATCCCGGAGGAGCAGAGAGGGCTTCCCGGAGGAGGCAACACCCAAGCTGAATGATTAGAAGTCAGCTAGGCTGAGACTGGAAACAATAATAACAGCTGACCTTTATTGAGCATTTACTGTTTGCCAGAGATTTTGTTAAGCATTTATTTTATTTTATTTTGGCTCTCAGGAATATATACAGTTGGCCCTTGAGCAATGCAGGAGTTATGGCACCAACCCCCTGCACAGTCAAAAATCTGCGTATAGCTTTTGATACCCCTCAGACTTCACTAATGGTCTACTGTTGACTGGAAGCCTTACTCGAAACATAAACAGCCAATGAACACATATTTTGTGTGTTATGTGTATTGTGTACTACATTCTTACAACAAAGCTAGAGAAAAGAAAATGTTGTTAAGAAAATCATAAAGGAGAGAAAATATATTTACCATTCATTAAGTGGAAATGGATCATCATAAAGGTCTTCATCCTCAGTGTCTTCACAATGAGTAGGCCGAGGAGGGGGAGGAAGAGGAGGGGTTGGTCTTGCTGTTTCAGGGGTGGCAGAGGTGAAAGAAAATCCGTGTATAAGTTCACAGTTCAAACCCGTGTTGTTCAAGGGTCAGCTGTAATTAGATTCATCATAATTTCTTGGCTCACCATGTACTATCATTATTGCTTGATGTATGGTTCTCATTTATTTTATTTTATTTTTTTTGAGATGGAGTCTCGCTCTGTCTCCCAGGCTGGAGTGCAGTGGCGCAATCTTGGCTCACTGCAACCTCTGCCTCCTGGGTTCAAGTGATTCTCCTGCCTCAGCCTCCCAAGTAGCTGGGATTATAGGTGTGCGCCACCATGCCCGGCTAAGTTTTGTATTTTTAGTAGAGATGGGGTTTCACCATGTTGGCCAGGCTGGTCTTGAACTCTTGACCTCCGGTGATCTGCCCACCTCCCTCAGCCTCCCAAAGTGCTAGGACTACAGGCATGAGCCACTGAGCCCAGCCAATTTTATTTTTAATTATACGAGGAACATGATGAAGCCAGTGCCCACCCAAGCCCTCCTAGAACATGATCACAACTCACATTTCTCCATATGGACCTCTCTTGTCTTGTCTTCCTGCTTTCCCCCAGAGGGAAGCACTGTCCTGACTTCTGTGTTTGTCATTTCCTTGCTTTTGAATCATATATTTATAGTTTTTCATACACATATGTATGCCTTAACAATATGTTGTTTAGTTTTTCTTGTTACAAAAAGTGTGTTCCAGAAATCCCAGACTTGCTTTTTCTCTTTTAACTTATGTTTCTAAAATTTATCCATGTTGTTGCATGTAGCTGTAGTATATTGATTTTAACTGTTGTAAAATAACCATCTGTGTATATACCACGATGTATTTTCCCATTCTCCTGTGGATAGGCATTTAGATTCTCCTAATGAACTTCTGTTGGGTCTATACCTAGAACAGGAATTACTGGGTTTTAGGTTATGCAAAGCTCAGTTTATAAAATGGAACAAAATTGATTTCCAAATTGATTGTACCAATCCCTACTCTCACCAGCAATATATAAGAGATCCCGTCGAACCATCTTATCTACAGAATCTGGTATTGTCGAATTTCTTCAATTTGGCAAATCCAAGTAGCCTTGATGTGCATTTTCCTGTAACTAATGAGATTGAACATCTCTCCATATTTTATTAACCAAACATATTTCCTCTCTTTGAAATACCTTTTCCTGTCTTTTGCCCATTTGTCTAGTGATTTGCCTTCTTTTTCTGATGATATTGACAATTGTGTCTTCTCCTCTCCCCTTTTGTTCCTCATCTGTCTGGCTAGAAGTTTATTGATTTTGTTGATCTTTTCAAAGAACTATGTTTGCTTCTATTGATTTTTCTCTATTGCTTGTTTTCTATTTATTTTTTTCTTCCATTTTATTCATTTCATTCCTTCTGTATACTTTGTGCTTCATGTGCTTGTTGTTTTGTTTTGTTTTTGAGACAGAGTCTTGCTCTGCTGCCCAGGCTAGAATACAGTGACATGATCACAGCTCAGTGCAGCTTCAACCTTCTGGGCTCAAGTAATCCTCCCACCTCAGCTTCCTAAGTAGCTGGGTCTACAGGTGTGTGCCACAATGTCCATTTGTTTTTTTTGCTTTTGTTTTTGGTAGAGACAGGATTTCACCATGTTGCCCAAGCTGGTCTCAAACTTCTTGGCTCAAGTGGTCTGCCTGAGACAGTCTCCCAAAGTACTGGGATTACAGGTATAAGCCACCACACCCAGCCTCCTGCTCTTTTTTTTCTCCTCTCTTAAGGTGAAACTCATGTCATGATTTGGAACTGCTACTCTTGATTTGGAACTGCTACTGTTTTCTAATAATGCTAATGCTGTAAATTTCCCTCTAATTGCAGCTTTAGCTGTATCCACAAATTTTGGTATGTTGTATTTTCCTTTTTTTTTTCTTTTTTTTTTTGAGACAGTGTTTCGCTTTTGTTGCCTAGGCTGAAGTGCAATGGCCCGATCTCGGGATCTCAGCTCGCTGCAACCTCTGCCTCCCGGGTTCAAGCGGTTCTCCTGCCTCAGCCTCCCGAGTAGCTGGAATGACAGACAGGCATGTGACACCATGCCCGGCTAATTTTCTATTTTTAGTAGAGATGGGGTTTCTCCATGTTGGTCAGGCTGATCTCGAACTCCCAACCTCAGGTGATCCACCCACCTTGACCTCCCAAAGTGCTGGGATTACAGGTGTGAGCCACTGTGCCCGGTCATATTTTCCTTTTTAATCAGCTCAAAAGATTTTCTTTCTCTGGTGATTACTTCTTTGACCCCTGGGTTACTTAGAAATATGTTTAATTTTGAAATATTGAAGAATTTTCTAGATCTTTTTCTGTTATACATTTGTATTCTAATTCTTTTGTGGCCAGGGAACATACTTTATTTTTAAATATATTTTTACTTTTTATTTTGAACTAATTTTAGGCTTACAAAAAAGTTGCAAAATTTGTATAGAGAAATTTTATACATTCCTCATTCAACTTTCCTTAAGGATAACATTTTATATAACTACAGTACAATTGTCAGAACCAAGAAACTAACATTGGTACAATACTTTTAAGTAAATACCACATTTTAATTTTGCCGGTTTCTCGTTAAATCATTTTTCTACCTCAGGATCTCAGTCCAGGGTCCCGTGTTACATTTAGTTGTTTTTTCTGAGCTCCCTGTAATCTCTAATAATTCCTCAGTCTTTCCTTATTTGTCTACTTTGAGAGATTATTGATTGGTTATTTTATCAAATGCCCCTTAATCTGGGCTTGTTTGATATCTTCTGATTGGAGGTTTTTGTCTTTTTGACAGGAATACACAGAAGTTGGATCCTACTTAGTGCATGACATTACGGAGTTTACGATGTTGACATGTCTTCATACGAATGATCTTGATCTTAGTAAAGGTGGTTTCTACCTAGTTTTTTACCATAAAGAGAATATATTTTTCTTTATAAATAATAAATGTCATGGGGGAAATAGTTTGAGACCATGCAAATTTGTTTTTCCTACACTTTCATCATTAATTTTAGAACCCATCAGTGGATTTTTGTCTGTGACAATTACTACTGTGGTGTTTGTCTCATGGTGCTTTTCTACTTCCCTCTTACCTTCTGCATTTATTCATTATAATTCTACTATATGAAAGAGCTGTGCCTTCTCTTCTGTTATTTATTGAATCAAGTACTTATATCAATATGGACTCAATGAATATTGATTGTATAGGTTATAATCCACTACTTTCATTATTTCATTGTTTCATTGCTCAGATTGCCTCAGCTATGGACATCAGGAGCTCTTCAGTTTGGCTCCTGTTTTTCTTTCAACAAGACTATGTCTTTTAAATTTTTTGCCAACAAAAGATGTTCCAGGCTCATCTTATATTTTCTCTGTTTTAGTCCTGGAATCAATCATCCACTTATCCAAATAACCCTGGTTCCTTTTATTGGAGAATGATGTTTAGAAACCAAGATCTGGGTGATGGTTGTGCTCATTACTGCTGGGGTGTTACTGCTTCTAGGCCCTCTAGTGGACAAAGCTACTAACACACCTGTACACACCAAACACACACACACACACACACTTTCTCTCTTTCTCTTCCATCTATCCATGTGTTAAGACGTTAAGAACCATGTCTTTATACTGATATTTCAGATTAAAATTAAACACCATAGGATTCTTTATTTATAATTTCTTTCTCCAGTGACAAGAAATTTGGTTCTTTTTATAATCTTATACATTTATGTATTCATAACCAGTTATTCTCTAATTTATTTGCACAAAAATTTGCAAAGTAATCGTGTATATGTTTAAAATTTGTATTTGATTCTATGTTTATCTTTCTCCTTATCATTTCACATTTTGTATATTTGTGCTTTCTTCTTTTTATCCTTGATTAAAGTAGCTAGTATTCTGTCCTTTTTGTTGATTTTTTTAAACCAAGATTTTAATCTATTAATTAGGTCTTTATTGTCTTCCTCATTAATCTCTGCTTTTATCATGTTATTCCTATTCTTTTGCTTTATTTTGGTTTGCTTTGCTTTTGTTGTTGTTCTAGTTTTTTTCAGTGAGCAAGTTAATTAACTGAATTTTGTTTTCCATGTTTAGTGAGTAAAGTATTAAGGTAATGAGTTTTTCTCTGATCACTGTTTTAAATGCATCCCATAGATTCTGATATGGATTGTTTTCATGTCATTAATTTTTAAAAATTCTGTTATTTCAGTTTGTATTTCCCTTTTACCTAGGAGTTGTTTAATAGGCTTTAAAATTTCCAGGTAGAAGGACCTGTATTTTTTTGATATTATTAAGATTTCATTGTGACCAGAGAGTATTGTTTGTATAATAATTTTTATTTCTAATGAAAGTTACTGATGTTTTATTCATGATCCTTTTTTGTGAATCTGCTGTGGGCATTTAAGACTTCTCTGTTATCAATCTATGTCTATAAGAGCTATCCTATTATGTTCAGATTTTCTCTCCCTTCCTGCCCCGTCATCTGTCCTGTAGTGAAAATTATTATTATTGGCATGTTAAAGATTATTTGTGTGTTTCTATCTTCTTGTATCTCTTGAGTTGTTGCTTCATGGAGATGGTTGTAGTGTTATTTGGTGCATAAGTATTAATGTTATATTTTTATTCTAGATTGTGGCTTTTAGCATTAAGAAGTATCCTTCTTTGTCATGTTTAATGCTCTTTGGCTTGAATTCTACCTTGCCTGATATCAGGATCACTTTCTCCACTTATTTGATTTTGTTTTTTTTTTTTCCACTTGTCACATATACTTTATTTTTAGCCTTTCCAAATCTCTTTATTTTTAGCCTTTCTGAATCCCTTTAATTTAGATTTATCTCTTTTATACAGTGCATAGTTAATTTTGTTTTGTGAGCCAACTTCTGAATCTTTTTTTAAAGGTGAGCTAAGCCCATTCACATTTATTGTTATAACTGACAGGTTTGATCTCAATTGTGTCATAATGTTTATGATAATGCATATGTTGTTAATTTGCTGTTTTTCTTAAAGGATAGTTTTATATGGTTTAAATCCACTTGAGTTTTTGACACTTGTTTTATGGGCCAGCATATGGTTTATCTTGTTTTTTGTAATTGGTTTGTAAGAGCTCTTTACATATTAAGGACATAGATCCTATATCAAATGTGTTATAAATCATTCCTGTTTGTTTCTTTCTTTATTTTTATAGCACTTCTCTTTGCAGAACAGGGCTAACTCATAGGCAGTGATGCCAGTGTTGGCCCTTTCTGTTTTTAGTGGATGTAAAGGGTAATTGTCCAAAAAGAGACAGTTAAGAAAAAGCAACATATTAAAAAGAGTGAATTATTTCCCTGTTATTCACATAGACTACTTGAATCTATTCTACCTGTGACTGTCTTCATTTAGATCCTCATAATTTCTTTCCTGGATTATTAGGCAACTCAGTTAATGATTTGTCACCAAAAGTCCTTGTTTGTAGACTATACGCTACCTTCAAGATTTTTTCTTAAAATTATTTGGTTTTGTGATTTATAAATCACATAACACATTTGTAAATATGATTTACAAATTTCCTGACTCTACAAAATAGATAGATATCAATTATTCAAATAACAAAATGTGGCTGGTGCTCAGCTCTTATATGGACAAATGTTAATAAATTTTCATGATCCAGTTGATGTATTTGAGTGGTGATAGAGTATCATGTGTGATATAGTCACTTTATGTTATGAAATGATTTATCCAGACAGGATGATCAAATATCCTGTGCATCTCCTAAAAGTTATAAGGGAAGTGGGAGTAATTAACATCAACAGCACGTCTCGTCACTCTCCTCCCAACCCCAGCTTGTCACACTCCTGTCACACTGCACTCGAAGCTCTTTAATCACCTCAGGCTCTCTCAAACCTCCCTGCCTCAACCCTTTACAAAACCCTTTCCTCAACCCAATCCCTTGTCTTAGCTAGCAAATTCCAACTCATTCATCAAGAGCCTGCTCAGCTGTCATTTCTCGGTGATGGTGGCGGAACGTGGGGTCCTCCAAGGTGTGTGAGTGTTAACTGTCTGGGAAGAGTAGCACCCCTGCACCCCCCACCGTTCCAGAACGGCTCCTTCCCATCTTTCAGGATTCTTCATCCTACAAGTCACGCCAGCCAGGAAGCCTTCCCTGGACCCTTGACGTCTCAGTCAGGAGTCTACTTTTGTGTTCTGGATCATCCTTTATTTTCATTTTTATTCTCCTATAGGGTCATTGCCTGTCTCCCAGGCAACTTCCCCCATTAGAAAGGGGGCTTTCTGGAGCAGGAACCTTGTATTTCTTGTTCACTGCTGGGTCTCTAGATCTTAGCACAGTGCCTGACGCAGAAGGCAGAAGAAAGATTCCTTGAAAGATAAATCCAGGACTGTACTACATGTAGGCATTTCACATTAATCAAGGCGATTATTTAAGCCTCAGTTCCTATATCTACAAATAGAGAAAGGGTTATGGTGAGAATTACATAAAACCACATTTGCAAAATGCTTACCAGTGAGCTCAGCACTTAGTGCTCAATAAATGATAACAATGACCATCACTACTCAGGAATTACCAACGAGCCCCGTTCTGTTGCAAAGGCCATCTCTGAAAGGTAGTTTGAGAAAGTAACTAAAAAGACTATAAGCATAAAATTAAGATTCTTTGAGAAAATAACCCATATCAGGCATCCAGAGTTGCAGCCATATTAACAGGTTCACAAGCTCTGGCCAGTAGTATTGATGCTTTACTAACTGGAAAAATTAATATTCCAGTAATGTTCTAGACACCTCACTTTGAAGAAACACTAAAACTTATACTTGAAAAAATATGATCACGAGTGGTCTTGGCAGAGTTCCAGAGCAAATGTGGAAATTGAAGAATTCGAAGCACTATTATCACTCTGAAAAAGCAGCTGGCTTCTCAAGTATGAACCCACCACTTAGTGGAAGTAAAGCTCATTTGTGTGAGTGATAAGTGCAAAGGTCCTATCATACCCCATGCTAAAACGTTCCAGCGTCTTCACATCACACTTAGAAAAAGCCCAGCTCTTCACCACAGGCCTCTAAACGTTGGTGATAATGGCCTCTGCCAGCTTCTCTGAATTCATCTACATTCCTGCCACAAGTTCCTTCTAATGCATCTCACTCCTCCTGGCCCCAGGGCCTTTGCACTTGCTGCCTAGAGTGCTCGTCCTTCAGGTCTTTGCACAGCTGCTCCTTAGCATTTTGGTCTTCTTACCTCCAATGTCTCTTCTTCTTCTTCTTCTTTTTTTTTTGAGATGGAGTCTTGTTCTATGGCCCAGGCTGGAGTATAGTGGCGTGATCTCGGCTCGCTACAACCTTTGTCCCCTGGGTTCAAGTGATTCCCCTGTCTCAGCCTCCTGAACAGCTGAGATTACAGGTGTGTGCCACCATGCTTGGCTAATTTTTGTAATTTTAGTAGAGATGAGGTTGCGCCATGTTGGCCAGGCTGGTCTCAAACTCCTGACCTCAGGTGATCCACCTCCTTGGCCTCCCAAAGTGCTGGGATTACAGGCGTGAGCCACCACAGTCGGCTGTGGGCCACACAGCCGGCCCAGTGTCACTTCTTCTAGGGAACCTCTGGCCTGCCCTAAGTGAACTCATTCCAAACCCTGCCTCTGTCCCTTTGGCACTTGTCACATCTAAATTAAGCTTTATCTAAATATTTGTTGTCTGTCTCTCTGTGAGGAAGTAGACATTGTCTATCTTGTTTACCATGTCTGTACCTAGAACAATCCTTGGCATATAGTTGGTGCTCGATAAATACTTGTTAACAGGTGCTTCGTCTGGCTGCGTGGACAGTCTCAGGTGAATTTTTCCCCAAGGCAGTTGGTCATCAGACAGAGTCCTGCCCTGATCAGATTACACCCAGCTCATTGAAGCTATGAAAATCCCCAAGCAGTAATAACAATGGTCAATGCATATCTGCTTGTTTGTGTACTTCATCTTATTCTGGAAAGGAGCTGTGGTAGAGTAGTGCACACGAGTTAAAGAAACGCCGTAAGCAGACATTCAGGACCAGAAAAAGGGCCATTCGCCCAGGAGGCCAACATGGGAGAAAGTGAAAGGTATTCAGGACATGAAGTCTGAAGAGCCACAATGACTGCAATTTTACTGTAAACTTGTTCCTGAGCTTCTTGGCAGGTATTTCTCTAACTCTCTATTGTCTACAAAGACAAACCATTCCCTTTTTCCAAGAGAATCATAGAGTTCTTATTTGTCACCCGGGGCAGGTAACAAGCCCAGTGAAGGATGAAGTGGATGATGCCTTTACACCATTTCCCTTCCATCCACTCAGCAACTGGTTCCATAAGACTGTTTCCTACAAAGCCTGGAAACGTGGCAGGACACCAAAGGGCACTGACGCCATCAATCACGGCAGCTGACTCCGCTCCAATAGCTACTCGCACAGCTTTTTCACCTTATGTGGATCATTTCTCCTTTCTGAGTCGTAGCTTTCTCATCTGAGGAAATTCATGGTATTTTTTCCTGAATCATATTGACACATCACACATCACGGAAGGACAAAAGAAACATTATTATTATCTTTATCACGCAGACTGTGCTCAGAGGGTGAGCAGCTGGAGAAGTATTCTTCCTTGCAGCTTGTCCAAGACACGGGCAAACTTTTGATGAACCCACAGGAGACCTGCCTTCTGCTGGCTAATTTACTGGAACGCTGTTGGGGAATAGGAACCACAGGAAGACAAGGCTTGATTTCCCAGGACGAGCGAGTGAGGGAGGTCTCCCCTGGACTTGGAGAAGAAAGGGTAATTATGTTTCCTCTTCTCTTAGGGCGAATTGCTGCTGTGGACCTGCCCACTTGGGGGCTGAGGGCCCCGGCAGCTCCAAGGCCGACTGTCATTTTCCCAGGTGCGAGGGTATCTTTAGCAAGTGCTCCTGGGAAACTGTCACTCACACTCTGCCTGGCCTTGTAAAGGATCCCAGAAGGAAGAACCAGAGAAGGGACAGAGCAAGGCAGAGCCGGCTTTTTGTCTGGCTGCTGATGGCCCCCTTCACTTCACCCAGGTCGGCAGAGAGCCTGGGCAGCCGCTGGGAGGTCTGCATCTGGCTCTCTTGGTGTCTGGGGTACAGTCCCCATCCCACCAGGTGGGGGCCCTGTCACTGGCCAGAGCCTGCTGGAGCCTTGGATTACAGGGCAGCAGGAGATGTGCAGAGAAGCACACATCTATTGAGCAGCGCCATGTACCATTTTCCATGGCCCATGCGCTTTCTTCCCATTCCCCAGAGCACCCACGAAGCTGGAACTATCCTGACAGATGAGAACATAGAGACTTAGAGAAGGGAAGTGACTTGTTCAGTTCAACAGCCAGCAAGCGGTAGAGCTGGGATTTGAACCCAACTTATAGATTTCAAAAAGCTGTGCAGTTTTGTGGTGAGGGCTAAGAAGGGAGAGTAATAGGAGGTGGAGAAGGAGGAACCAGGCAGGTCAATGAAAAAGGAAACGGGTTCCTTCTCCGTGAAATGGAGCTAGACGAGCATCTGATTCCAGAGATTGTGAGGATTCTACAGAAACGCATGGTTGGGGCTCTCAGCCCAGCGACCTCCACGGCTCTTGCCTCTCTGTCAGCCCACCCTCTGGCTGCCAGGGTCTTCCCTAGGGATCCCTACTTTCTTGCTTCCTATCTAGAAGCACCCCCTCCTTCCCCGAGTGTCACCTCCCTCTCCCTGTCTCCCACCCCTAGCCCAGACCCTGGACTAATGCATTGCAGCTTGAGCCTGCGGCCGGCCTGCTGGCTCCTCTGCCCTGCCCGTTCCCCGCCCAGCTCAGCCGCCACTTCCAATCACTCCAGTACAAAACATTCTGCCAGATGCAGCCTGCCGACACGGTCTTGCCTGGCCCTTGGACACCAGCACCTGGTTGTGAGCTCAGACCTGTGGGGGTGGATGCATCGCAGACTCCAAGGTCAATGGCTCACCAAACCCTCTCCCTCCATGACCCCAGGGCTTTTGAAAAGCACCAGCCTGTGCACTGTACCTTTCCTGACCACCAGTATCCCCCATTGCTCCTGTCCCAGTCACAAGGGAAAGCCACTGTGGACACTAGCCACCACATGCCCCTCAGGGTGTCACTGTTTCTTTATGGGGAAGGAACTGCCATTTCTCGAGCATCTCTGTGTACCAGGTCCTCTGTGGACACTTCCTCATAACACCTAGGGGAAGAAGATACTCTTTTTTTTTTTTTGGAGACAGAGTCTTGCTCTGTCGCCCAGGCTGGAGTGCAGTGGTGCAATCTCAGCTCACTGCAACCTCCACTTCCCGGGTTCAAGCAATTTTCCTGCCTCAGCCTCCCAAGAGGCTGGGACGACAGGTGCCCACCACCACGCCTGGTTAATTTTTGTATTTTTAGTAGAGACGGGGTTTCACCATGTTGGCCAGGCTGGTCTCGAACTCCTGACCTCAAATAATCCACCCACCCCGGCCTCCCAAAGTGCTGGGATTACAGCATGAGCCACCGCACCCAGCCAGAAGGTACTGTTATCCCCAGGTTACAAATGGGAAGACTGAGGCAGAGAGGGCATGTGTCTCTTCAAGGACACAGAGCACTCCTCCTCTCTTGCTCTCACTCTGTATCTATCTATCCACCCACCATAAGCATCTTCCATGGCCAGGCACTGCATGGATGATGCACTGGGTTGAATTGTGTCCCCACAAAAGAGTCCTAACTCCTGATACCTGTGATTGTGGCCTCATTTGGAAATAGAGTTTCTGCAGATATAATCAAACTAAGATGAGGTCATATGAGATCAGGGTGGGCCCTAATCCAGTGACTGCTGTCTTTATAAGAGGGAAATTTGGACACAGACAAACACAGAGGGAAGAAGCCATGTGTAGCCAGAGGTGGGAACTGGAGTGATGCAGCTACAAGCCAAGGACTGCTAGCAGCCTCCAGGAGCCAGGAGAGCAAGAAAGAATTCTTCCGAAGGGCCTTTGGAGGGAAGCCTGCTGAGACCTTGATTTTGGACTTCTGACCTCCACCTCCGGAACTGTTGTTTTAAGCCACCTCTTTGTGGTAATTTGTAATGGCAGCCCCAGGAACCTACTACAGATGATATTTAATCCCTGCTACAACCTTGTGAAATGGGAACAATTATTTTTTACTTAACAAATGAGAAAACTGAGGTTGGAAAGGGGGAAATTTGTGGCTGAAGGTCCCACAGCCAGCTGAGAGCAGGTCCACAATTTAAACCCAGGTCCAGCAAACTCCCAGACCTGCACCCCTTACCAGTAATGAATCCTCGAATCTGGATGCACTCCATCATTACCCACAGAGTTAGGGAAGATACTGATTCCAGGACTTTGTCTCTGAAGACGCCTGTGCCATTTGTCTGGGCTGGGGCCCTGAACTCTGCATTTTAACAGCACCCCTGGAGGTTTTGAGGCAGCTGTTAGGGAAATGTTTCTTACCACACTCCTGTCACCCAAAGAAGTGTGTCTGCTGGGGCCCAGGAGTCAGGTCACTTGAAGATTTGTCACAAAGAGGGAGAGGTGGGGGTGAGGTGGAGAGGTGAGTCAGAGGCAGCAGTGGGAGGCTGGGGCCAAGTGGGGAGGACACACCCTCCATACCTGCCCAGTGAAGCTCAGTGCACCTGTTCCACATCTCACGGAACTCACATCCAGCCACCCTGGCCCTGCCCTTACCCCATCCTGGGACCTCAAGCCCTGGGACGTTTGTCTTCCTGGACCTCCTAGAGCCCCTGAATATTAGATGAGGAAATTGCTCATGGGGTGTCTCATCCAGCCACCCCACCCCACTCCCACCCACCACCGCCACTTTATGGCTCAGAGAACTGAGGCCCTCAGAGGGAAAGGGTCTTGTCCAGAACCTCCCCGACCAAGCCCTGACAAAGCTTTGCTCCAGATCCTTTTCTCCTGACTTCCAGAACATACCATGTGAAGCCAGCCGAAAGCAGCCGTGCACAGAAGTCAGGCCAAAAGGCAGCAGACGACGAGCCTCAGGAGGGGTGGGCAGATAAGGGGAGGGACGAGAGGGGAGGGCTCGCACAAGCTGAGCACTTTGTGTGCAGCACCGCCAAAGGCCGCATGTCATCGTCGCACTTTAATATATGATGATCCTGTGTGTCCATTTGACAGACGCGGAAACAAAGCCTTAGGGGGTGTAAAGCCAGCTGCCCAGGCTGTGACCACCAGCTCACAAGTGCCTGAGCTAGGAGGCACCCCCAGCCCTGCTTGCCTGTGAAGCCCGACACCCTTCCCTTTGCTGCCCAGCGGCTCCTCAGCCCCTCAACCCTGTTCCCAGGCCGCACCCTCCCACGCAGGAATCCTGCTTGCAAACCAAGTGTGAGTGCCATTGGCAAGAGGCACAGGCCTCGGAGCGATTCGTTTACAGCAAGCGCTCAGCTGGGCTGCACGGAGAGCCATCCAGCGGGTGTTGGCAGCAGCAGCCCTCCATCCCCCACCACCAATATTTCAAAGGAAAGATTGAAGCCACATGTTTGGAGGCCATAAGCTGATTGCTAGAAGGACGTTTCATATAAACAGCATGAGGCAGGGCCTGTCACTTGGACTCACCTTTGGGTCCCAACCCTGGCTCCAGCTCTTAAAGCCAGCTCCCGCCAACTCCACCCCCTCTTCAAACTCTAGACCCAGAACCCTGAGGGTCCCGAGCCCAGGCTCACTGGGAAAGAGTTAAAGCAGAAGGCAGCAGGTGCAAGGGCAGAGAAGAGACAGGTTCTCCTGGGAATGAGGGTGGGTGCCTGGGAAGAGAGAAACGAGGTGCAGTTCGGGCTGGGCCAGCGGAGCTCAGGGAAGGGCTGTGTTCTAAGCAGCCTGCGCCCTCCTCCCTCCCGCTGAGTGTGGAGTCTGGGGTCTTGCTTCCATTCAACCCTTTATCCCAGGCAAACTTTCTTCCCTCTGTGGCTGTCAGTGTCCTCTTCTGAGACAGGGGGGCTCTGGTGGTGGGGGTCTCTCCCAGCTGCAAGTTCTTCAGGTCTTGGAGACCCAGCCAGCTGCCCCAGGCAGGGGCTGAGCCTGGAAAGCAGCTCCCTCAGAGACACAGGTGGGGCCAGGGGAGGAGGTGGCGGGGGTGGGGGATGGGGGTGCAGTGGGGGGATGGAGACTGCTGGGCCACACGGGCTGAGGGCTTAGGGTTACCAGAGCCAGGGCAGCACACGTGTGTTTCAAATTTTCTTTCAAGTCTTCTCGAGGCCGGCTTGCTCTCATCCCTCCCCCGGCCCCCTGGCTCCGAGGCTGTAATCAGTTTGCATGGAGCACAGCAGACACCTGTGGGGGAGGGGCGTGTGGGGAGCTGTCGGGGCTGAGAATCATTTTAGGATTTTGTTACCTGCCAGCAGCTAGCAGGCCCATCCAGGGCAGGGGACATGAAGTCCTGGACACTGGCTATGCCCAGACTGGCCCAAGTGCTGGCCAGTGGCCTGTTGATGGGGATCTCAGGGGGTGAGGAACCAGTCCTGGATGTATGTAGAAGGCACTGGAATCTGACAGCTCAGGCTCCTGTCCTGGCTCTGGCCCTTGCAGGCTGAACGGCCTTGGCTGTGTCATTCCACTTTTCTGAGCCTCAGTGGCCACATCTGTGAAACGGGGCCTTAATGTCTATCATGGCTCTAACAGTTAAAGAAAATAAGCCTTCAGAAAGCTTAGTGCAGACGGGTGATCCAGCAGGGACCCCTTTGCCCTCTGGAGAAACAGGAGGAACGGATGAAGCAGGGTCCCTTGCACAGACACTGGAGGCTGCAAAGTCAGCCCTTGGACTGCTGAGGCCATTAGCACAGCATAAATGAGGCCTAAATAGCAAGTCACATTTCCTGCGTGGCTCCCAGTCTGCAGCTATCTGTGAGGGGTGACAAAGAGTCTTTGCTTGGCCAGGCTTCAGTCAGGTTCCACAACCTTCTCCTAACCCCATGCATGCACTTCCTTGTAAAATCTAGTTTTAGCACCTTGACATATGATCACCCTCATATCCGATGAGGTTCCTCATTCTCTACCATGCCCCAGGAGATGTCTGGTCACCCTGGCCTGCCTTCAGCAAGAATCTCCTTAACCCCTGATGTTTCCTCTTGGCCATTTTCCATCCCCTGACCCCCTCCCTGCTCCTCGGCCATAAACTCCCACCTGCCCGTGCTGTATTCGGAGTTAAGCCCAGTTCTGTACTGAGGTCTCTGTTCCCCTATTGCGATAGTCTGAATAAAATCTGTCTGCACGGCTTTACCGTCCAGCTCTGGTTTTCTTTGACAGAGGGCAGTAGGCATCTGTGTGAGGCAACAGCCACTGCCCTGCTCCCGAAGCCGAGTCCACAATGGACCTGTCCTTTCCTGACCACCCGTCGCTCAGCATCTGCTCAGAGGCATCTGGGCTGCTTGCTTTGACCTCTAACACCACCTGCATTTGAGGTGTGGGGGCTTCATTATTCTCCTTGTCCCTCCATCTGGGGCTGCCACTCTAGGTAACTCCAGGTCCCAGGCCACCCACTCCCAGCCTTTGTAAGGTCACAGGGTCCCCAGAGAACCAGATGAAAACGACTCTCCCTGTCCCTGGGAAAATGCATTTCCACCTAACATTCTGCCACGGGCCCGTTGGAGTTCCTAAATTAAGAAGATCCCTGCTCGGGGTTATATATTTTTTTATTATTATTTATTTTTTTTTTAAATTTTTTTAAATTTATTTATTTTTATTTTATTTTATTTTTTTATTATTATACTTTAGGTTTTAGGGTACATGTGCACAATGTGCAGGTTTGTTACATATGTATCCATGTGCCATGTTGATTTCCTGCACCCATTAACTCGTCATTTAGCATTAGGTATATCTCCTAATGCTGTCCCTCCCCCTCCCCCCACCCCACAACAGTCCCCGGAGTGTGATGTTCCCCTTCCTGTGTCCATGAGTTCTCATTGTTCAATTCCCACCTATGAGTGAGAACATGCGGTGTTTGGTTTTTTGTCCTTGTGATAGTTTACTGAGAATGATGTTTTCCAGTTTCATCCATGGCCCTACAAAGGACATGAACTCATCATTTTTTATGGCTGCATAGTATTCCATGGTGTATATGTGCCACATTTTCTTAATCCAGTCTATCGTTGTTGGACATTTGGGTTGGTTCCAAGTCTTTGCTATTGTGAATAGTGCCGCAACAAACATACGTGTGCATGTGCCTTTATAGCAGCATGATTTATAGTCCTTTGGGTATATAGCCAGTAATGGGATGGCTGGGTCAAATGGTATTTCTAGTTCTAGATCCCTGAGGAATCGCCACACTGACTTCCACAATGGTTGAACTAGTTTACAGTCCCACCAACAGTGTAAAAGTGTTCCTATTTCTCCACATCCTCTCCAGCACCTGTTGTTTCCTGACTTTTTAATGATGGCCATTCTAACTGGTGTGAGACGGTATCTCACTGTGGGAGAAAATTTTCGCAACCTACTCATCTGACAAAGGGCTAATATCCAGAATCTACAATGAACTCAAACAAATTTACAAGAAAAAAACAAACAACTCCATCAAAAAGTGGGCAAAGGACATGAACAGACACTTCTCAAAAGAAGACATTTATGCAGCCAAAAAACACATGAAAAAATGCTCATCATCACTGGCCATCAGAGAAATGCTTGGGGTTTTAAACTCCATTCACCACACCTGCCAGAGGAAACCAGCCCTCAGGCTGAGAACCTCTGCTCTGAAGCTTGCTCAAGGGGAGATGGAAGGCTCTTGCGGCCCCATGGTTGGACCCTGGCAAAGCAGGCTCAGGAACTTTGATGTTTAGCACCTCAAAAGGGCAAGCACCACCTGGTCCTTCCCCAGGGCTGCCCATGTAGAAGGCCTTTCCCTCCCCAGACCTCAGAGGACACCATCGATTCTGCACTTCTGAACCAGAGGATGTGCTGGTTCCTGTCCACCCTCACTCTATAGGTAGGGAAACCAAGGCCGGGTCATGGGGGCTTTTTCCAGCTCACCCACAAGTTTTAGAGTCTGAGGCCCAGAGCACCCAGTGGAGCTAGAGCAGAGGCCCTGGCTGATGGAGGGTCAGCCAGCTGGGCCATGGAGAGGTAGGGGAGTCCGCGTTCCCTTCCTGACCCCCAGATTTTGTTAGCAACCGATGGAAACTGGCAACTCGGAGAGCAGAGGTTCCCGGCTTGCCAGATCGTAGCTAGGAGAACAGATGGCCAATTCATCCCACCAAACTTGGCACCAACAACAAAAGAAACAATATATATTTGGCTCCCTAATCTTTTCCTCAGGTTCCCAGGCAGGTGACTGGAAAGTCTGATGACAAGAAAGCGTCGACTCACCTCTCTCAGGGAGCAAATCACAAGCCAGGCCTGGCTATTGTTCCACTGCCGCCTCCACCCCATCCTGCTCTCCGCTCTCTGCTCTCCTCCCTCCTCCTCCCCTTTCCCAGGGCTGTCCAGGTCTGTCGGCAGCAGTTCAGGGTCTCCCCCAGAGCCAGTCCCTGGTGAAGGTGGGCCGGTGTGCGGGCACAGGGAGGTGCCCATTCTCTGAGTATCATACCCCTTCTCTCCTTCCACCCTCACAACAGCCCTATGGGAATAGACACTGTTATTGTCCCACTGAGCAGATGAGAAAACTGAGGGATTCACCAGTAGGCTGCATAGGCTTTCTGCACGTGGCAGAGCTAAGAGTGTCCCCTGGGGCCAGGGCACCACCTGATAAGCACTGCCCACTTGCCAGACCTCGGAGAGGTGGCATGGCCTAGGGTGTAGACCTGGGTCCACTCCTCACCAGGCTCTGCTCCTCTGGGGGTGGCGTTGGTGACCTGGGGAGGGACACACTCCCATTGAGAAGTCTGAAGGTGTGACCAAGATTTCCTGCAGCACCATGAATTTGGGAAGGAAGGGGGCTGCTTTGTAAGCCCTGAAGATACTACAGCCGTCCATTATTGAGCACCTGCTGCATGCTTGGCACTTGATAGGTGCTCCATGCGGGCTCCCCGTAATGGGCTCTGTTTTGTATGTGCTGTGACCCTAGTTGTACAGATGAAAAAGTGGAGACACAGAAAAGTGATGGTTTGTGAAAGTCACACGACCAGTTAAGGGCCTAAGCTGGGACTCTTTCCACTGCCTCAGCTGTTTCTCTCTGTCCTCCACCTCCAGCCCCAGGGAGGGTGTTAATGAGGCCTGCACAGGGGAGAGGCAGGGGTGAGGAGTTGTGCCCGCAGGTGCCAGCAGGTCTTCCTGCAGTGGCCAGCCCAGGGCCTGGCGCCACTCTGCCCCTGCCTGTCTGCTCTCCCCAGCATGTGATGGTGGCTGATACCCCCTGGGGTGGGGTGGGGGGGCCCCTGCACGAGTCTGGGCCCTGCCACGACGCCACCCTGGAGACCCAGAGTCTGTCTCCCAAGAACTGCAGTCCTTCCCATTCTGGGATCCCTGGACGGGGTAGGTGGGGCTTGGGGAATACTCAGGACTGGCTCGAAGGATTGGGAAGCTCCTCGAGGGCCCCAGTGGGTGGGGGGAAGCATGAGCTGCAAGACCTCAGAGGCCTGGCATTCTATTGTCTTTTTCTGTCTTTGTGCCCAGCTGGTCCTTTCACTCTTTCCCTCTCTGTCTCTGGGTGGCTCAGGGGTCATAGTTTGTGATGTGTTGGCTAAAGTCAGAATGGGAAGCCAAGAGATCCCATTTTAGCCTCACTTATGCTGGGTGACCCTAGGGTGTTCTTCCCCCTCTCTGGGCCTCCAGCTGCTGGGCCACAGCTTAGAGCCCCTCAGGCCCCTTAGGCCCAAGTGCCCAGGCCATCCCAGGGCAGTGAAGAGTTCAGAAGACAATGTTTGACTGTTTTCTTCATACAAGGAACATTTGAGAAGCAGTTCCTGGCTCTCGATGGAAAGAGATTTAAAGAGGAAAATAAAGCAAGCATGGAAGTACCTCTCATTGACAAGCCCAGGCCTTGTTAGCTTAGCCTCTGCTCCTGCTCTGCTTCCCCTCCCTCTCTGTGACTTGGGAGCCATTTCTCAAGCCCCAGCCCTTTCCCTCACAATCTTCCTCTTCAAGCTCCTGCTCAGGTAAGTATGCTTTGAAATGTGGGCACGGGGGAGAATCAAAGTGAGAAGGTTGGCAAAGATCCATAGGAAGACCCCAGAAAGTGGCCAAGCTCCTACAAAAATGTCTCACCACCATCGTTGCCACCACCTCGTCCATCACCACCATCATCACCACCATCATCACCACCTCCAGCATTATCGCCGCTACCTCCGCCATCTCCTATGTATTACTATTATTGTCAATAGTAGTATATAATAAAAGCAATAGCTAATTTTGTTGAATGCTTACCCAGTGATATGCATCATACTAACTTAAATACTCTGTCCGGCCAGGCGTGATGGCTCAAGCATGTAATCCCAGCATTTTGGGAGGCTGAGGCAGGCAGATCATTTGAGGTCAGTTCAAAACCAGCCTGGCCAACACGGTGAAACCCCATCTCTACTAAAAATACAAAAAATTAGCTGGCTGTGGTGGTGGGCACCTGTAATCCCAGCTACTTGAGAGGCTGAGGCAGAATTGCTTGAGCCCGGGTGGCAGAGGTTGCAGTGAGCAGATATCGTGCCACTGCACTCCAGCCTGGGCAACAGAGCAAGACTCCGTCTCAGTAAAAAAAAAAATTAAAAAAATCTTCCAAGTCACACATGTAATACCTTAGTTTGGATTCTCCAGAAGTCAACCTTGAAACAAGGATGCAAATGCAAGTAATTTATTTGGGAGATGAAATAACAAAATGGTATGGTATCAAGCAAGTGACAACTGTGGAAAAATGGAGCTTAATCTTCTGGGAACTCCAGGCACCAGTAAAGAACATCCACCTCAGAGTCATCCCACCCAGGGACAACGAAGCTGGGATATTTATACACCAACTTTGGCTAGCCATTGGTTGGGAGCTGCCTCCAAGGGGTATTAATGCCCCATCACCTCCAGCCTTCTACACATAGAGACAGACAAGGGTCAGCTGCAGAGGAAGCTCTCAGGCAAAAAGATTTATGTTCTGGTAGTTGGAATTCACACCTATGTGCATGGAGATGATAAGGACTGGGAGGATGTGGGAAGAGAAATGAAGTGTCTGCTACTGGTAGTGGTGACATAAGGATTCGAATCCAGGTCTTTTTTATTTCAGTGTCTGTGAACAGATCACCATATGTCTGGCTGGCTGAATGGATGAACAAACAGATAGGCAGATGGGTAGATATATGAACAGATGGAAGGTGGACGAGCAGATGATTGGACAGGTAGGTGTTCAAAAAATGGATGGTTAGATGGGTGAGCAGTGGGTGAATGGATGGATGTCTGAGTGGGTAGGTGGATGGACAAATATAAAATGAATGAGTAAATAGATGGAGAATGAGTAAATTTTAGGGGATGGGTAAATGGGTAGATTGTTTAAGAATTGTATCTGTGACTAGATGGCTGGATAGAAAGATGAGTAGACAGAGGAGAGGTAAATATACAGGAAGTGGGATGGGCAGGAAGTGGGTTGGAGGATGGATGATCAGGTTTGGAATCAGAGAAGGGCCATGGCTAAATAAAACAGTGCCTCAACAGTGATCTTGAATGAAGAGAGCTCAGCTAATGTCACCCCCATCATACCTCACCTCTTACTGCTCCAGGAAAACCCCAGTCTCTAAGACTCAGAGGCATCTCAGCTGTGGCTTAATGTTGATGACCAATCCCATCAGGAATTAAATGGGGTCCAGGGAAGATCCAGGATGGCTGTAGCAGAGGGCATCTGTTGGAGAAGCCTGTGAGATGGAACTGGAAGAGTAGGATGAAGCCCACTGGGTCTTGCACCTGGAATGTTGCTGCCCTGCCCAGAGCTGACTGGGCATTTGTCCAGGAGACACCATCATAGGGCTGACTCTGGCCACTCTACCCTGTGGTGGGATGCTGAACATATTCAGGCTTGTCTCATCACCCAAGCAAGGCAATGGCTGTAGAAGGCAGCTCTCACAGTGGGAACAGCACTGGCTCAGGAGGGCTAGGAAGGGAAAGGAGGCTGACATCAGGACGGGAAGGCCTGCCATGTTGGCAAAGCCAAGTGAAGCCCAGGAACACCTGGCTCCAGCCCAAGCACAGCTGATGGCCCAGCTCTGCCAAGTTTCACTGCCTGGGGCACATTTTTATGACAGAGGAATAATTAGAGGCAGGCATCCTATTCCTGGCCTTTCCCTGGTGCTGTGTGTGTGTGAGTACGCATTGCACACTTGTGCATGCTCACACACACATAGGTTGTATGGGTGAACATGGATGTCATAGTGGGTTTCTGTTGTTTGCCTGTGTGTGTGTGTTAAGGTTTGAGTATATACGCTAGGATATTTCATACGTGTGAGTTTATATGTTATCACATGCTTGTGTGTATATGAGAGCATGTTCGAATGTGGGTAGATGTGCTTATGTGTATGTGAGCACATTACTGTGCACGTGCTTGCACATGCATGAGCATATTTGCATTTGCATTAGCATGTTGTGTGTAAAGGTATTCGCTTCTGTGTATTGGTGCATGTACTGACTGTTTGCATGTGTGGGAACTTGTTTGTGTAAGTGTATGTGTGTGTATGTGTGTGCACACATGCGTGTGCAGGTGGATCTGAGTGCTTGTCGAGGAATGGAGTTCATGGAATGATGGGATTCACATTCTCTAGCCCCAGCCCCACCTTTTATGATCCACCCCCCACCCCCCGACCTCACTTTTTCATACAAACTGCAGGAGCCATACAACTAGTAGCTACATCAACACTCTAGGCTGTTTCAGGCCTCTGTGATTTTGCATGTGCTGCCTGGAACACCGTATTTTCCCTTTCTCCTTGGTAAAGCTTTTGTTCATCTTCCAGGTCCAGGTTCATACCCTCTGTGCTATCTTCCTGGGTACCACAGACTCCATCCTCTGAGCTCCCTGCTCCCTCTCAGACATCCGTCTCTTAAGCCACGAGGTATTGTTTGTTCTTCCTGTTGACTGGGATTTGCTTGAGGGCAGGATCTATATGTAATTCCCTTCTGGAAAACCAGGGATTGAAACAGGATCTGGCATGCAATGGGCTGGAGGGATGAATGGAGAAATAGATGAATGACAGATGGATGGACAGACAGATGGAAGGAAGGATGGATGGATGGGTGGACGGATGGATGGGTGGATGGATGGATGGGTGGATGGATGGATGGATGGATGGTTGGATGGATGGATGGATGATGGATGGATGGATGGACAGATGGATTGGTAGATGTGTGGATAGATGGATGGGTGAACAAGCGAGTAGATGGATGAGTAAATGGCTAAATCTGGTGCTTTTCTTCCAGAATCCTGGATTCTGAAGGGAGACTGTTTGCAGCCCTTTCTCATGGATCACTTGCTGTGGTACAGAAGAAACAGTCTCTTTGCTTGCTGAGGAAGGCTGCAACCTCAGAGCCTGCCTGCTTTCTCCCCGCTCAGCCCTGGCTCTCAGGAGGGCTGGCTCCAGATTGGCCACCTACCTTACTGAGGAGAGATTAGGTCTGAAGAGGCCTTGCTGAGTGGCTTAAGTTAGCCCCTGTTTGTGTTCCTGGGCTTTCAAAGGCTGGGGAGAAGACAGAGGAGGGGCCTGACTTCAGGCCCCACGGCTAAGTGGGGAGGGATTGTGTATCCTCCAGGCCTGAACTGCAGGCAGCTCAAAGCAGGACCCTAGGAGTTTTGAGACAGGAAAATGGTGTTTTGTCTTGTTAATGATTCACTTGGCTTTGAACTGGAGAGTAGTCAGGTGTCCCCAGACGGCGGCTTTTGAGCTGGTCTAGGGGAGGGGGCAGGGCGTACTCAGGCCCCGGATTACAGAGGCCTTCCCGGGGGAAGGGGGCCTTTGATGGGGCCGGGTCTGTTGTCCGGAGTCTGCTTTGCTGGTGGCTGGAGCCCCCTAATGAGGGGGAAAGGGGTCCGTTTGGAGGCATTCCCCTGGCCTCCCTTGGGCAGCAGGCGGAGACCTCCTTTGATGTCGGAGTCCTTAAGCCAAGTGGGGACTAATTGCCACAAGGTACAGAATGTTCTGGTTGCTTGGGGGGTCTGCAGCCTGCTCACAATGCCACAACCACCCTGGGGTGGGGGAAAAGGCAGCCACTCTCCTGATGTGAGACAACTCAGGGGCATTTGTTGTGTTTTTATTTTTCCTTCATGCACAGAGCCACACACAGAATGGGAAACCCACTACACACTGCACACTACACACACACACACACACACACACATACACACACACACACACACACACACCTTACTCCACTGCAAGTTTGTAAACAGTATTATGCTTGAAAGCATACGTTTTTTAAATCAAAGAGTCAATGAGGTGGGAGGAATAATGGCTACGAGAAAAAAAAGCAGATGTTGACAGGCCGGCACCAGACAGATTTGGGTTCAAGACTCAGCTTTGCCACTCACACTTTGCTGGGGCAAGTCACGGGACTTTTCAGGCACCAGAATGTTCTGCAGATGCAAGAGCTCATGCCTGACCCAGAGTAGGTGCTTCTGTTTTTGTCTGTCAACCTATTGCTGAGGCAACTGCATGCTTGAAACAGTTCACTAAAAACACAGGTGTGTGGAACTGGCCATTCCACATGGTGTGCAGGCAAGAGGAAAACCTGTCAGGAAACGTCAGATCATTCTCATTTGGGCAGAGAGCAGGGAGAGGATGGTTTCCTTTGAATTTTAATATTTATGCCCACATGAATTCCATCTCAGAGGAAGAAGATCTTGTTTTGCCTGGGCTGTGCTCACTCCATACTCCTCTCTAGATCTCTGTAGACTCTAGAGTCAGAGCAATTATTATTATTGAAAGAAAAAGTTACAGTCCATTATTGTGTCTATACATGATATCAGGCACAAGGCTGGGTGATCTGACTACATTATTGCTGGACTTCACAGTGACACTCTCAAAGAGTTTGTAACCCATTTTACAGATTGGGAAACCAAGGCTCAGAGAGACAAATGACTTGCCCAAGAACATCCTACATGGAAATGGGGGAGGCAGCTTTCTGCCTGACCTGACTCCAGAGCCTAGGTCCTCCCAAGCCCACCCCAGAGGAATGAACTGAACAAGCTTCTGGTAGCTTCATCTCCCCATCTGGTCACCAGGAATAATAATGGAATGCCCTGCTGGGAGGCAGAGCCTCTGCAAAGGTACCCAGAGGGGAACCCTGTAGGTAGGGACCTGGAACACTTCTGCTGCCTCCCTTCCACCCTTATCACCTGCTTCCCCCAACAACACCCCCGCCCCACCACTCACAGATATTCCCTGCCCCTTCCCCCACCACATCCACTCTCCGGAACCTGGAGGAGGGGAGAGCTGGGGAAATGGGGGTAGGGATGTCCATCAAGTTGTTCCTCCAGACTGTGGTGCCCCTTCTGTGTGGTTCCATTCGGACCTCTGGCCTCTGGATAGGGACCCTCCTGCCAGCCCTTACCAGTGTCAAAAACCACCAGGAGAAGCTTCCAGGATGGAGAAAAGAGAAGGACCAGTTTCTCTGGCTGTCCCTCAGTAAGCAGCAGAAAAGAAATAGCTGGACCCTGATATTCCATAAACACGGTGGAGAGCCCAGCGAGGAAGGCTGTGGGAGAGGAAGCAGGAGCAGAGAGGGCAACACCCCACAATCTGGATATGGCAACCCTTAGTCACACGCGAGACGGCTCTGAGAGGTGAGGCAGTGCCACAGATGAGCTGCATAGCAGGGACCTGGAGCCAACTCGGGCTGACATTGGACACTAGGCTAAGCCCAGGACCCGGGAATGAGGAAGTGGCTGAGAATGAGCCTCCAACGGGGCTTGTGGTCATTGCCAACAGTGTGGTCCTGAGGACCCCAGCTGAGAGAAGGTGCCCCCAAAGGGCTGTCATGAGACACCACAACTGTCCCTGGGAAGGGAGGGTCTGTGGCTGTCCTACTTGTTCTCTGTCTTGGGAGAGAGAATTGGCGGTGTCCCTGGATGAGCGGAGAGCCCCTCAGGAAGCAGAGGCACCATCAGGACAGAGGAAAATCTAAAAAACTCTGGCACAGTTCCTGCTTCCACTACCTTCACTTTTCTTCTTCTTCTTAAAAAAATATCAATGTGGAGACAGCTTTATTGTTTTAGAGCAGTAATACGTTCTCCTTTTTTTTTTTTAATGTCAAAATACAGGTAGGCAAAAAAAGAGACAATGAAAATGCCCAGAGAAGGTCACTGTCCCTCAGGCTCACTTGGTGTATGTATACCCCGTGGAACAGCGATTGCTTCTCCCCTGCTTAACACATTGTGAGCACATTTCCGTATATACACACCTCTATTGTGATTTTTAAATGTGTCCATAACATTCCAAGGACCATCACAGTTTTTTTAACCAATGCCCTAGTGTTGAGCATTTAGGTTGTTTCCAGTATCTCATGGTGAGACGTCTTTCTACTCCTGAGACTCCCTCCTGAGCAGTGGTGTTGCTGTGTTAAAGAGCATGACCTTTTTTTAAGTTTTTGGTGGCCAAACTGTGCCCTGGGAAGATCTGTAACTCTACTACCCCATAAAGTATCCAGAGAGCTGTTCTTTCTCACTGTGTTCAAAGCTGGATATGAGTGATCACTTTTTAATCTTTGGTGATCCGATAAGTGAAAAGAAAATCTTGTTTCCACGTGAATGTCTTTGACTACTGCCTCTGCTTTCTTCATTCATTTATTCAACAAAAACGTACTGAGTGCTTATCTTATGCCAGGCATCCTCTATTGCAGGAAGGGTGGTGGTGCATATTTTAAGCAGAAAATCAAACAATCTCTCCATTACAATTGCAGTCAGTGTTATGAGGAATGGTGGCCTGTAGTCCCAGCTATTTGGGAGGCTGAGGCAGAAGAATCACTTGAACCTGGGAGGGAGATGGGCTAGTGGGAGCTTTGGCCCTTCCACAATCTCTATCAGATTTGATTTTCCTTGCTATGGAAAATGACCTCTTCTCAATATCATATAAAATTCTCTGTAAACGCAGCTCCATTTCACCCTCGCCCCTACCTCCCTAACCAGATATTCTCCTAAGCACTTCCAACAAAGATATTTCCAGCAACCTTGTTAAGAAGAGCAAGTGCAAGGGGCTATTTCTCTGGCAAGAAGGTCTAGACTATTATCCAAGTCCTGTTTGGGGTGCACTTTCTTCAAAAAGCCTCTGGTTTCCCCCAAGACAAACCCCTCTCTCTTTGTCACACACTTAAAATCTCTTTAAAAGACTCAATAAACACAGTAATAGAATCAAGGGTGAATTGTCTTTTCCCCTCCAATGTAGGTGGACAGAATAAATTCTCCACATCCCCAGGAGCTCCAGGCCTGGGATGTGGTACATGAGAGGTAAGTAAGGTGGGTGCTCTTACATACCTGTTGTTTTCAACATCTTTTTCAACTGGGAGAATCTTTTTTCTTTTTTTGAGACGGAGTCTCACTTTGTTGTCAGGCTGGAGTGCAGTGGCGCAATCTCGGCTCACTGCACCCTCTGCCTCCCAGGTTCAAGTGATTCTTCTGCCTCAGCCTCCCAAGTAGCTGGGACTACAGGCGCACGCCACCACCCAGCTAATTTTTTGTATTTTAAGTAGAGACAGGGTTTTCCCATGTTGGCCAGGATGGTCTCGATCTCTTGGCCTTGTGATCTACCCGCCTCGGCCTCCTAAAGTGCTGGGATTACAGGGGTGAGCCACCATGTCCGGCCTCAACTGGGAGAATCTTTTCATGATAACTCAGGTTCACAGAACACTTTCTGGGTGCTTGCTTGAATTCACAGATAAGACAATGAATGGCTCAGAAAGGTTGGAGGCCAGCCCAAGGTACATAAGCCGGAAGGGGGCTAGAAGTGAATCCAGCTCCCCTGGACCCTGGGGCAGGACCCATGCTCTTGCATTACAGTGAAATTCCAACTCTGTGCCTCCTTCCTTCCTCTTTGGAACTAATACCCCTGGGAGTCCCTGGCCTTTTGGATTCTGAATATTCTAAGGAAGGGATCTTGCCAGCAGTGCCCTGGCCTGGCACTTGTTGGTACCCCCAATTGCAAACTAAGTCCAGAAGCCTGGCAGCCAGAGTGTCTGTCCAGATAGGCATCTGGGCAGTGCCTACAGATGGCCCCAGTGTGATGGGCAATGCGTGAGGCATACTTTCCTTGCTGACTGATGTCATGAGCTCATTAGAGCAACGGGGTTTATAGTACAAGGCAACTATCCAAACAATAAATTAAGCTGCACAATTTAGCACTTAATTATCCTCTCTCTCATCTACTTCACTCTTGTTCCCAGGTGTCTGTCTGGGCCCTCCAGCTAGGTGGTAAGATCTTCCCTCTGCCTCACGCCCCACAGTCAATCCATCATGCAGCCCCGTTGGGGCCATCTCGGGAACATCTCTCAAATACTTTCCCTTTTCCACATCCCCACAGCCTTGACCGCAGCCAGCTCTCACTCTCTCTCCCCACTGGATTCTTGCCACCCTGGTCTCTCCTGCTTCAATTCCCCTCTCTGCTCCACCCAAGTTACACGAGCATGGCTTCCCTTGGTCTGAAATCCAAAGTCCCAGGGGTCTTGGCATCCAAAGCCCTTCATGCCCAGGGTGCCTTGCCTAACTTACTAGCCTCCTCTTCCCAAACCCCCATGTTGGCTGCCCTCCCACACAGAATACTAGCTTGAAGATCTTCCCTTGCTAGGATCAAAGCCAACCTCCAGGCTATTTCAGTACATGAACTTCTGTATACTCAGTTTCCTCCACGTGGAATATCCCCCTCCCCACACTGACAGCCCTGCCACTCAATTTGCAAACTCATTCTCATCCCAGCAGCCTGCTCTGGAATCTCCTCCTTCAGGAAGCCTAGGGGTATTTACTTGGCAAGCCCTACAGCTGAATCTCTTCATTTCCCATCCCCTCAAAGCCCGTCTCACAGGACGCGCTTCCACAGGGATGCCCGAGATAATAAGATCAACAGGACTGTCTATCCTTGGAGGGCATGGATGGCTACAAAGCACACTCACACCCTTGCACTTTGGAGTCCTTATAGTTAAATCCTCAGAATCAAACCACCAAGGATCCCTTTTACAAATCCTTTCATAGATGAGGAAACTGAGGTTCAGATTCCAGAGCCAGGTCCCCATGCCCAACCCTGCCTACATCTAAAGAGCAGGGACAGTGTTCTAGGGCACAGGGAGAACAGGCAAGAGGACCCCATGGGGGCACCAAGATGGGGGGATGCCCATGGAGGACAGGGATGAGGGACAGTATAAAGCAGGGCTGTCTTTTAACCCAAAGGAGGCTTGGCTGGTCAAATCACAGCACCTCCACCAGGCATTCCCTTCTGCTCCCCCATTTTGCAGGTGGGTGAATGGAGGCTCAGAGAGAGGGAGGCAGGAGCAGAGGACAAGGTCACAGAGAAATAGGGACCAAGTTAAAGTCAGGTGTCCTGGCTCCCGGTCCAGCTGACCCAGTGGGCTGCAGGTCAGGGAAAGCGCGTGGTCGCTCCTCCTCTCTGTCCTCCCTTCTCCGAGGGCTTCCTCCATTTCCTGCGTGCCTCCTGGCAGCCAGCCCTCACCCTCGTTTTTAAAGACACAGAGGGCCCCTGTCTGATTTCCTCATTGTGCCTGGCATATAGTGGGTGCTCAGTAAACACTTTTTTTGAGTGGCTTAATGACTGAATAAGTGAATGAGCACTGGGATTGTAAGACTCCCAGAAGGACCTAAAGCCCTTTATGGGCACAGGTCACAACCATCCTATGAGATCAGTGTCATCACACCCATCTTACAGATGAGGGCACCGAGGCTCACAGAGGGAACAGAATTCAGCCAAAGCTCTATGGTTAGAAAGCAGTTCTCAGCCATCCTAGGAAATAAAACATTACACATGCTATATATATTTTAAAGAAGGATGTTTTCCTTCTGGTGTCTAAACAGGAAAAGGTTCCCTGAGAAGCCCATGGTAAATATCATCACTTCTTCTCAGGCCTCTGTCAGCTTATGTTATTTTATTTATCAACATTCCGCAGCGTGTGGATTCAAGAACACGTCCTCGAGTGGAACGCCAAAGAAGATGCCTGCTCTAGGGGCCAGAGCGCGCTCCGAGCACGAAGCCCGGGGCGGGCCGTCATCCAGGCGCAGGGCTGGGTGGGCGTGGGCAGCCCTTCCCAGCGCCTCTGTCTGGGTGGAGCGGCAGGTTGGAGTTGCAGCGGCGTCTCCCTCATTTCCATAAGGGGGAGCCTGTGCGCAGGAGATCCCGTCCCAGCCTGCGCAGCCTCGCCATCCAGGGACCCGCTGTGTCAGGAGCGGTCATTCGGGTGGCACCGGCAGATGTCTACCCTCGAGAGGAGCCACAGCGTTCTGTGCAGACTCTGCCTTCCTCCGTTTACCCAAGGAAAATGAAGGGAACCACCCAAGGCCCCGTGTGGAAAGGACACAGCTTTGGGGACAGACGGGACTGGGGCCCCCCTGGCTCCATCCAGGACTAGCCGCATGACCTTCGGCTGGTTACCTCCCCTATTCCTCAGTTTCTTTATCTGTAAAACGGAGCAATACCAATTTTAGAAAGTACTGCAGAACAGCGACAGACAGTGTCTGGGGCACAGTAAATTCTTTAAAATAAAAGGAATATTAATTACCCTGGTGATTGTTGTCTAGATTATTCATGCAAGTCCTAATTGCCACCCCAGCCCTCACAGAAATTTCTGCTCATCCAGGTCCCCCGCTGAGCTTCAGGGTGATTTACTCAGGGGCTGTGGCCTCCCTGGGCCCAGATGTAGACAAGCCCAGCAGAAAGGCATTTTGAGCTTGTGGTTGCAAATCTAAAACCAGGTGCTTCTCTTAACAGAAATGATGACAGAGCAAAAGTACCAAAGACTATTTGAGAGAGAGAGACAGAGAGAGCTCATAGCTGAATTCCTACCCAGATTCAGCTACCAATTTCTCTTCTTTTTTACACACCCCCACCCTTAGTCCACACACGTGTTTTGGGGTTGTAACATACCAGGTGCTGTTTTATTCCTGACGTGCTGTGGTCTTTGGTCTGAATCACTCCATCTCCTTTCATTTGGTTCTTTCCAGAAAGCAAAGCACATATTTCACCATCCCTTCTCCCGGGAGAACTTCTCTACCGGCCTCCCTTTGCACACCTTCATGGAGCTGCGTTGGGGATAGAACGATGGCATGGCCACACGATCTGCTGCCCTTCGGCTGCTTTCTTACACTCTTCTGTTTCTCCCAACATAGAAATAGCATATTCTCCCTGATTGTTAAAGTGACACATGTGCATCGTAAAAAATTGGGCAGTTCAAAAGATGAAAGTCACGCAGAGATAACCACCGCTAACATTGTGTCTTATCCTATCAGACTTTCGTGTGTCTGGTGCACACACAAACCTAGTTACAACAAGGAAATCTTACAGGATATGCTGTTGTGTATTCCAATTTTCTTTGTCCGTCTATGTGGTTTTCTCGATCATTCTAAATGGCTCAGAATCATTTTATTGTACGGCAATGTACAATAAAACGTATATACACCAACATGGTAAAACCCCAGCTCTACTAAAAATGCAATATTTAGCTGGACATGGCGGTGTGCACCTGTAGTCCCAGCTACTTGGGAGGCTGAGGCACAAGAATCTCTTGAACCGGGGAGGCAGAGGTTGCAGTGAGCCGAGATTGCACCACTGCACTCCAGCCTGGATGACAGACTGAGACCCCATCTCAAAAAAATTAAATAAATAAATAAAATAAAACGTATACACAATAAAATGTATATGTAAAGTGACTGACAGCATAGTTCATTTAACCAAAATCTCGTATTTTTGGACATTTAGGTTGTTTCCTTTTTCTTTTCTGTTCTTTTTGTTTTTTAAGCCTTTAGTTTGGAAATAAATATAAATTCATAGGAAGCTGCAAAGATAATACAGACAATTCCTATGTACCCTTCATCTGGTTTTTCCCAATGGTGGCATCTTACATAACTCTAGTACAATGTCAAAGTCAGGATACTGACGTGAGTGCAGTCTGTGTGTATAGTTCTAGGTCATTTTATCCCATGTGGATAGATCTGTGTAACCACCATCACAATCAAGACACATAACTATTTCATCATCATAATGATTTCCCTCGGGATACGCTGTAGGATCACACCCGCTCATCTCCTCTTCTTCCTAAACACTGGCAATCGCCAACCTGTTCTCTAGCTGTATACTCTTGTCATTTTGAGAAATATATTATATATATGTATATATACATATATATAACGTTATGTATGTATATATATTGATTTGATTTTCTCGTGTGTGGCATGTGTGTAGGAGGTGAATGAGAGGAGAGTAGGAAGGGCAAGGTTTTCTCTGAATCATCCAAACTTGCCCAGCCTAGGGGCTCTTCAGCACTTGAAGTGTGGCTACTTCAAATTGAGATGTGCTGTAAGTATTAAATGCACACCGGATTTGAAATCCTTAAAAAAATTAGAAAGAAACAAAACTCATTTGTCATGTTTTATATCGACTATACACTAAATTTATAATATGTGGATACATACTAAGTTAAGCAAAATATATAATAAAATTATTTTTACCAGTTTCTCTTTACTTTTCTAATGTAGCTACTGGAAAATTAAAACTTACGTATGTGGCTTGCACTTGTGGCTCACACTGTGTTTCAGTTGGGCAGCAAGGGCCCAAACCCTCCCTCCCACAGCCCTTTAGGATCCACGGTGGGCAGGGACAGTGTGGTGGCCAGAGCCAAGGCCTCAGCTCTCAGCCACCGCAAGACAGTCAGCTGGTCCCTGTGGTTATGGTCTCAGCAGCCAGGACACAACCACAGACCCCACAGTCTGGTGGAAAAGAGCTTGAGGTCAGAGAGACCTTGGTTTCAATCCTAGCACCTTTAGAGTGCTCTTGGATTTAAACTTTTATCCCCTTCCATTTCCTTATTCCTAAAATGGGGGAACTCACCCCATTACATTTATGGAGACTTTTTTTATTCAACCAAATGTTACTGAACCTACTACATGCTTTCGCAGCCTAGGAGGAGGCGCATGTGGCGCTCCAGCACTCACTGGACCCTCTTTGCTGCCTCCAGAGACATTCTGTCGCCCAGGCAGGAGTGTAGTGGTGCAATCTCAGCTCACTGCAACCTCGGCCTCCGGGTTCAAGCAATTCTCCTGCCTCAGTCTCCTGAGTAGCTGGGATTACAGGCGCCTGCCATCATGCCTGACTAATTTTTGTATTTTTGGTAGAGATGGGGTTTCATCATGTTGGTCAGGCAGGTCTCAAACTCCTGACCTCAAGTGATCCGCCCACCTCAGCCTCCCAGAGTGCTGGGATTACAGGTGTGAGCCACTGCACCGGGCCCTGCTCAACACTTCTTAGGAGCCCACTGGCTGCCTGTGCTGAGATTCACCTCCGCCGTTCCTTTATGACTTTAGCTAAGCCAGTCCCTTCTCTGTTCCTCAATTTTCCCATCTATGGAATGGGGATGATAACATGACCCACCTTACAGGGTTGCTGTGAGGGTTAAATAAGATACACGGAAACATCATTCCTGGACTTTTGTAGGTGCTCACAGTGGTAGCCTCTGCTATTAATTGTTATTATTATTATTAGTGTTATTTTCTTTGCTTTAGAATCCCAGTGGTTTCAAGGGCACTCCCAGGAGAGATGACCTAGGAACATAGAGGAAAGTTCTGGAAGGATTTGTCAGTCTGCATGTGATGAGATGAGACCTTGGGCCTTTGAGGAGTTCATGAAAAATTCTATTGTTCATGTGACAAATATGTCCTGGACATCTTGTGGCTGGTGTCAAGGAGGGCCACCTGCTCTCGGTCATGCTAGGAAGATGGACTCTGTTTTCTCTAACTGAAAAGGGGTCCTGCTGCTGGCTGCCAACGCAGGCTCCATCCTCCTGTTTCAGATGCTGTTGATGCCCCGCCCATTGCCCCTCGGTCCTCACCTCCAACTGCAAACACCTGCAATTCTCTGCCTCAGGGACTTTTTCTATCTGTGGAAACTTGCTGGGTCTGAACTCAGGGCAACGTTAAAGTGCTGGTTAATGTACTGGAAGGAAGTATCCCAGAACTCAGGATAAACAGGGTGCTGTGGAGAAACACTTTAGCTTCCTGGCCCTAGTTCAGGTTCCCTCCGAGGCACGTTCCCCATCATCTCCCAGGTTTCTCAGTGGCCTCAGCTGCAGTTACCCACAGTGGCAACTGGCCTGATAAAAGCTGTCTTTCCTCCTCTGTCCCACTTCCTCATTCTCCTGCTGGTGTTTCCAAATAAGGAAGTTCAAGTGTAAGTTCTGCTTCTAGAAGAACCCAACAAAGATACTCTTTTTCTTCTTTTTTGCATAAGTTATTCCCCCTCCTACAGAGCCATATGCTTTGGAAGAGGTTGACCCTTCTCCAGTTCCAGGCTATCCCTTGTACCTTGACAATAATCAGGTCAGGAATCATCAGATAACTTAAGTCTATTTAAGCAGCTGCAGGAGCATGTCTGCTGCTAGACATAGTCTTCTCCCCTCTAACAGTGAGCTACTGGAAGAGGCACTTGGTCCTCTTCTGGGCATCGCTATACTTGGATGTGATGCCTGGGACTTCTGGTGCCATCTTGTTTGGATTTTGGGAATGAAGCCATCATTGCAGATGACAGAGCAGAGAGATGGAGAAACTCTGATGACAGCATTGAACTATGGATCCAACCCACCCTGAAGCCCACTGTGCCTCTGAAACTCTTACATGAGATCATAAATTTTAAGGAAATTTAAAGCCACCCTTGAATTTGAGATCAGGTTTTCATTACTTGTGTCTTTCTACTAACAAAAGCATCTTAACTGCTACCCCATCTATCCTCTCAGTTTGTCTTCATACAGCTCAGAGAGCTTGCAATTATTATGGACACCCCGAATTTGCAGATAGGGGTTGGATACAGATGAAAGCCCTCTCTAGGTGTGGGAGGTCTCTTTGTGTGTCCATGCAATCACTAATCTCTTGAGAAACTGCAGGTATTATTACAAATGGAAGCTCAAGTTCATGGGTGCTGCAGCAATTTCCTTTATAAAGAAAAAACCTTTCCACAAAGTGACAGTCCATTTTCTAGTTTAGAAGTGAAATAATTATTGAAGGTGCAGCATATGTACTGCTATTGTCCCTATTTCATAGCTGAGAACACTGAGGCTCAGAGAGGGCCAGTCCCTTGCCCAAGGTCACACAGCTCAGTGGGTAGAACTGCCGGATCTTTAGCCCTGGGTCTGACCCCAGTGCTTTTACCTCCGTTCCAACCGGCTCCCATGGCATCTGCCTTGGGCTTAAACAAAAGTTGTGAAAGTACTTTGTAGACAGTGAGGATGCTCACTTCTCAGTTACCTGGCTCTGCCCTCACCCTCATCCTAAATTTAGCAGGGGCCAGCAAGCAGACCTCAGTCCCCACCTCCACCCCAGTTTCTTTCCTTTCAGAGCCCAAATCCCTCAAAGCTGTTTCCCAGAATGCTTGCTTCCTGTGTGTCCTCCCCCTATTAAAAAATCTCCTGTTGATTGAAAGATAAAACCTTTCTTTTCAGCTGGTTGCTTGTAACGTACTGTTTTCTATTGCTGGCTGGGCTCCTTCAATTAGCTAAGAGCGCATGAGCAACAAGAAAGGGGAAAGGAAAACCCGTCATTGCCTGTCAGTAACAAACATGGCTACTAGGGCGTTTTTCCCAGAAGGAAATTGGAGGGAACTTTCTTATCAGTCCAGTATTGTATATGTGCAATTTTTGAAGATAATACTTTTGAGCTGTTCAAATTCTGTTCTTTGGGCTGGTGACTTTTGATACCAGCAGACCCGAGCGAGAGAGCCTTAGCTTTCTGAAGCACTTCCCTCTGCCAAGAGGTCTATTTTGGACAGGCTGTGCTGCTCGCTGGCAAGAACTGGACCCATCATCCCAGTGCCACAGTGTCATGGCTTTTCTTTCTGGGAGTCTAGAAGGATGTTTTCCTAGAAAAATGCAAATAGGACACTATCTTTCTTTTCCTTTCCTTTCCTTTCCTTTCCTTTCCTTTCCTTTCCTTTCTTTTCTTTTTTCTTTTATTTTCTTGAGACAGAGTCTCGCTCTGTTATCCAGGCTAGAATGCAATGGCGTGATCTGCATTCACTGCAACCTCCACCTCCCGGATTCAAGCAATTTTCATGCCTCAGCCTCCCAAGCAGCTAGGATTACAGGCGTGCGCCACCGGACCCGGCTAATTTTTGTATTTTTGTAGAGATGGGGATTCACCATGTTGACCAGGCTGGTCTCAAACTCCTGACTTCAAGTAATCCGCCCACCTTGGCCTTCTAAAGTGCTGGGATTACAGGTGTGAGCCACCGTGGCTGGCTCTACACTATCATTTCACATCATTAGTTATTTAAGACAATCAACAGTACAGGAAGGGCATCAACTAGTCATCTGGGCGAGGGGTTTCCCTCTCCAGAGGACTCCACCATCCCAGCAGGCTATTTATATTGGGGTGCCACCATCATACAGCAGGTTGGGAGTCCTGAATTTAAACACAAATTTAAATTTAAGAAGCAGATAAATGGAGAAGGAATATGTAGTAGGTTGAATGGTGGCTGTCCCCCCAAAGATATGTCCATGTCCTAACCCCTGGAACCTGCTAATGTGACTGTAATCGGGGAAAGGGTCTTTGCAGATGTTATTAACTTAAAGATCTGGAGATGAATTCATCCTGGGCGATCCAGGTGGGCCTTAAATCCAATGACAGGTGTCCTTATAAGAAAAAGGCAGAGGGAGACTCAAGACACACAGAGGAGAAGTGGGAAGAGGGACTGCTTTTGGAAGAACAAATACCAACATGGGTTTTGTTTAATTTGTTTAAAAGTCTTTAGATGATTTGAAGTGAGGTCCTTAGTACCCACATACCAATTTGAAGTGAGGTCGTTGGTACCCAGTGCCTCTGCATTCCATGGGAGAGACCACTGTGTGGCTTTGGGCGTGATAGCTGCTCTCTCTGAACCCATTTCTTCCACCGTTACATGACGATGCTCATGGTGCCCACCCTCATAGCCGTTGTGAGGATCAAGGAGGTGTGAGGTGTCAGGGGTCATAAATCAGCAGTCCATAGGTGACTTTGGGACACAGGCATTTTTGGTTGGTCTCATATAATTTATTTTTAAATTTGTTATCAACTTTCCACTACCAAGAAACTTTATACCAAAATCCCATATTCCCTTGAAGAGTCAAAAAACCTGCCAATCTAGTGTCACTATGAAATAAATGACTGGAGTTGAGTTGCAGCTGGCCCTAGCATGGGCTCTTCAGTTTGCCACAGTCCTCACCACTCCCTATTGCACAACATGCTCAGACTCCATTTATTCCACTCACCTGGCTGGCCCCTGGAGGCCTCTTAGTTTGCAACCTTGGTGAGTGAAAGCTTTTTGTAAATTCTTGGTTAATTTCATTTTCATTTCACAAAAAGACAAATCCCAAACTCATATTCTTATTGAGGAGAGTGTCTCCAGTAGGGAGAGGGACTGATGAAAACCTCTGTCAGATGGAATTTTTTTACTTAATAGAGTTTGTTGTAACCAGATCAGCAACATCCTTTCATCGTAGGCTGCTGACTTGTGGAAATCTCTTTGTTACCCAGAACTAGACACAAATGATGGTACTTGTTAAAACCAGGCGTGCTGGTGGAGAGAGACCTCCATTTATGCTTGCCCTTGCCAAGATTTTGATGTTCCAGTCCTTCTCTGGTTTAATAGTTAAGTAAATGTTCATTTTGGATTTTCATTCAAACCAGTTCAAGAGGCGATTTTAAGAAAAAACAACACTTTTGGTTTGCATTTTTGTCACCAAAACTAGCTATGATTTCCTTGGAGTTCAAGGTTCAGAAAATGAGTCCAGTTCATTGAATCAGACTCAAAATATGGCTCTGCCTCCTGCTACCTGTGTGACTTTGGGCTGTCCCTTAACCTCTCTGAGCCTCAGTTTCTTCATCTCTGCAAAGGCCAGAATAATAACTGTCACATCACAGGATTCTTGTAAGGATTGGAGATGACATACGTTAAGCTCGTGGAATAGGAGCTGGACCATGAGACAGTATTATTCTTATTATGATTGATTACTCCTTTAAGAGACTGCCTTAGTTCTAGTTTGGGAAGTAGAAATCTTAGATTGTGAAGATTTTATTGTTCACACATACCTGTAGCAGAATTCGGCCTTGATTTGCAAACCTTAGAGGTAATAACGATGACCTTGATAATAATTTTGAGGGGTGATATTTACTGGATATTCCCTTGGAACAGATGAAATCCTCCTCCTTCTCTCCTCTTGTCCTGTTTGCCCTTCTCCGTTACAATCTTTGGCACTTGAGTGTTAGTTATGCATCAACACACGATGTCTTGGAAAATCTGGAATAAGAAAATATTCTAAGCCTCCTGATTTGCAAACTGAATGATATACTCCCTAATTGTGGGTGCCAGCCTGTGTGGGGTCAGATCAAGAGATAATAAACGAGTGAGGGTGGGGGGATGAGGTGACCATTCTTCATTCCTTGGCTCTGTTCCCCGTTGCAAGAGGTTTAGCATTCCCGGGTCCCTGGCACTGAAGCCAGTAATGCTCTTCCAGTCATTGGAACAAACCAAAATGCCCTCCCACGCATCCGAATGTCCCCACAGGAGTTTGACAACCACCATTAGCCAAATGAAGCCGGCTGATGAGAATGATGAGAATATTCAAGCTTTCCTGGCCTGCAAACTTGGGCCAGACCCTCCATTCATCTCTCTGAACCTCCGTTTCCTGGCCTGTCAAGTGGGAGCGTCATGTTCACCTTGCAGGGCTGTTGGAAGGACTAAGAGGGAGGGTGTATGTAAGGGGCTGGGCATGATCACTGGCACACAGTAAGTGCTTAATGCATGAGGCTGGCACATATTAAGTGCACAATGCACAGGGCACAGCATGGGGGTGCAGCAGACCTCTTGGCTCCCCTTTTTCCACTGATTGTGTCTCCAAGTAACAGGGCCAAGGGGGGCATTCAAAGCCCTCCAGACTTCATTCTGCTCTAATTGGAAGTCATTGTGGAATGAAGTCCAGTATTTAATTTGGCCTGTGTTTGACAGATCCGATGTGCACAGCAAGCAGAGCTCACACAGGGCCTGTGCGTGATACAGGGGGGATTCTTGGCCTGGGCTCAGGGCGGATTGGTGGAGAAAATGTCGCATTCAATTAAGGCTGATTGGCCCTGACAGTTGTCTGGGTGAAGTTTATAAGGTACATCTAATCTGGATGCATCTGGTCATAAAAATGCAAAACAAGCCATTCCCACCCAAGTTCTAACTCCAGATGTGGGCTGATTCTCAGTGATTGACACCATATTTTTTGCAGCTGTCCTACATTTCAAATCTTTTTCTATTTAAAATATATTCATCATAATTATGGAATGCAATAAACAAACTTCAGCCTGATGACAAGCTTTAAATATAAGAATGTTTCAGCTTAAAATAAATGCCGTGATTTCTCAGCCCAGGACGGAGACAGCACCAACAAGCATTCTCCAAAGGAGCCTTGACCTTGTCACCATGAACCAGAAACAGTTATGTTCTCTCCAGTATTGACTGATATTTAGAGGGGGGACAGAGGGAGAAAAATGAAAAAGCTATTTTTACCAGATAGAAAAATGTGCACAACCATCAGAAAGCCACACTTGGAACACAAAGAAAAAGAAATAGATTCAACTTAATCATGTTTTGAGGGCCTCTGGTGGTGCAGGTTCTTCCCAGGGCAGGGTAGACTAGAGGTTATGCACATAGACTTTGGGGCCAGGTTGCCTGCTTTCAAATCCCAGCTTCCACACTCCACACATTGGTACCTTGAGCGTTGCTTGGTCACTTAACTATTCTGTGCCTCAGCTTCCTCATCTGTAAAATGGAAGATGATAAAACCACTTACTTCATTGTGGAACTGTAAGAGCTAAATGAGTTACTGTAAATAAAGGGCATAGAACAATGCCTGGCACATAAATGCTCAAGACATGTTAGCTATGATGGTAATCCATATCAGCTGACCCCTTTCCATTGATCCTCCGAGGGGGAGACTGAGGTTTCCAGAGATTAGATGACTCGCACAAGTTTCATCCAACCCATGGCAGAGCTGACATCCAAACCCTGATCATTTGACTTTGCTATAAAACATGCCTGCGGGTGCTCAGTTTTGCTCATGTTTGCATTTTTTTTTTGCCTCAATTTAAAGTTTGTTAAAGAAAGTTTTCCTGGTGGCTGCTCTATCAGTGGCTTTTTATGCATTCAAATAGTGTCCCGTGAAATCTTGGACAAAAGAGCATCCTTATGTTTCTTCTGCTGCTCCTGGGGCTCATCTTTTATTTTTAATGCTATTTAAATGAGTCTGTAATTGAGAGAGTCAAATAAACAGGCTCTTAGGTTAATTATAGATAGCTCAGCCTACATCCAAGCTGCTGGGTTTCCTATCCTCTTGTGGACCTCAGCCATGACCTAATGATTCTACCATTAACAGCAAGTACAGCTTAGTTCCTCGAGAAAAATGAGAACTACCCAGAGTTCATGTCAACAATCTGCTCCTCTTTAAAATGAAGCCATAAGTCACAAGCCCTCTGAGTTCCCAGAGAAGTGTCTGGAGCTAAATTTGTATCCTGACTGTGATAATTGTTCTCCTATTAGGCTGATGAGAGAATTAGCAGAGCCAAGGCCTCTGGGGCTGTGCCCGCAGCTCGGGCCAAGCTGAAAATGACTCTGTGAGTTTTATTTTTGAGATGCATAAAAGGCTTGTCCATCACTGGGCCCGTGGACACGGGTTCAACATCAAAATAGCATGAGCCGCCTTTCCCAATAGACAGACTCCAGTCCTGGCAGGCCCTCTGAATACAGCAGGAACAAAAAATTCCTGCCGGAAAAGGGGTACCTGGGTGTTAGTTCTCTCTACAGCCCTGTGGATGGCTCCGCTGGTATCTTTGGCCCCTGCCTGACCTGCTACACTCCTGTTTGAGAGAGGTAGTGTGGAAGGGTGGCAAGAGCGCGTCCTTTGGAGACAGACCCAGGTTCAAATGGGTGGACTAGGGTCAGCAGCCCCAGGTATTGGTCTCAGAGATTGGCCTGTGAAACGGGAGTAATAGTCTCTGACTTGCAGGGTCGTCATGAAGATTGGAAGAGATTATGTGGGGAAAGGACCAGGCTTGAAGCTGGTGCTCAATAAACAGAGGCTGAGGTTTTGATTCTCTGGGGTCAATGAGGCACTTAACATGGTTGTCTGGGATTGGGAAGATTGTTGTTTCTCCTTCTGTAGCCAGAATGGCAAATAGATTGTATCTCGCAGTTCGATATGAATCAATTGGAGATGCCTGCTTAAAGTGCAGTGAATGATTTGTAATACCTGCCATGGACTAGGATGGGTGATAAGAGAATGCACCCCATGTGTTTCTATCTCCCTTCTAGAATGTAAGCTCCAAAGGCAGGGACTGGGTCTGAACAATAATCCTTTAACTTTGTATAGGCTCCAAAGAATTTTTGCATCAATTATCTCATTACTCTCCCCCAAAATCCTCAGACATGGTATGCTGTGATCCCACATCCCCTGGAATTGAAAATATTCTGTCCTCCAAAAGGGCCTGGAGTTTAAAAACTATAGATAATGTAACAGGCAAGGAAAACCTTATTCACCCTAATCTACAGATGAGAAAATTGAGTCTCAGTGGGAGAAATAAACTGCCCAGAATCATACACTCAGTTGACAGAAGAACTAGAACTCAATTTAGATCATTTATTTATTTATCTACTCAACAAACATTTCTTCATTGCCTACTATGGTCAAATTCTGGACTCAACACTCATGTTGCCCTTGAAGTTGCCTACAGTCTAGTGGGGGATATTGACGTGTAAACAATGAAATTACAAAATTGTGTGTGAGAGTGCAAACAGTCAGGGAAGAGGGAACATTTCAACTAAGCTTTGAAGGCATGAGATCTAGAAGAGCTCAGTTATGGAACTTGGTCTTTATCCTGAGGGCAAAGGGAGCCATGGAGGGTTCTAGGCAGTGAGTGACCTAATTACTGTAGTGTTTTGGACAAATCACCAAAGGGCAGTGTGGAGAATGGACAGGAAGGGGAGGACTTGGAACAAGGGGGCCAGGGAGGAGTTTTGTGGTCCAGGTGAGGGGTGCTGAGGCCTGAGCAGGTGCAGGAGTACATGGGGTGGGTAGGAGGTCATGGGTAGGACATGAAAACTCCCCAGACCCCAGAAGGTCTCCCTTCTGTGAGCAGGAATCAGAAAGGACTCAGCAGAAGTCTGCTCCGGGCTTGTAGGAGAAGACTAGGCCAGAAAACAAGGCCAGGAAAGGAGGGCAAAGGGTTTTTTAGCAGGTGAGTAGGCTTGTCCCTCATCGCCACAGGTCATCTGGAAGCAAACTAACTTGAGTCGTTTTGAGAGACTCTTCCTTAACTTACGCGCCCACATTATAGTGACTATTAACTGCCATGAGTTAGGTTATGCTGCAGTAACAGATAACCCCAAATCTCAGTGGCTCGCACACAGAGCTTGCATTTTCACTATGCAGAGCGTGTTCTGGGTCTAGGCCGGAGAACAGGGCAACTGTTCTCTATGCAACAGCTCCACAGTCCCGGTGGAAGGACATTCCACCATCTTCTACATCATCATCTGGAACAGGAAGTCTTCTCAGTCAATGCCAAAGATGAAGAGAGAGAAAGAGGGGGTTCCCAAGCCAGCAATTAAATGCGTTTGAAGTGACATTTGTAACTTCTGCTCACACCCATTGGTCAAAGCGAGTCCCCTGGCCCTGCTGAGCCAAGCAGGCTGGAGATGCAGCCTTTCACGCACCTGGACAGAGAGGCGAGCAAGCCATTCGTGAGCACTAGTAATGACTCCTACAGGGTCTATGGAATGGTTGCTGTTTTTTAAATTCAGAATTGTTTAAAATCCAACTTCTTTCCTTTTCTGACACTGAATCCTGCAGCAATTATTATCTGCATTTGACGGATGTGGAAACTGGGGTCAAAGGTCAAATAAATGATGTCTGCAACTGACAAAACAAGATTAGACTTTTTAAAAATTACCTGCAGTGTCACTCTGAAAACCTCTCCTGTCTATAGTCTCCCACTCAGGTGATGATACCCACATCCATAGTAAGGCACGGAAACATGGCTTCTAGCCTTTGCCCTCATGCCAATCAACCGAGGACCCTGGAAACGTCACTTTACCTTTCCAAGGCTCGGTCTACCTGCCTGCAAAATGGCGGTAGAAACTACCCCATCTTCCTCATCTCCAAGAGTTAGCTAAGGATGATTTGAAACACTGGGTATGAGGTAAATGAAGCTTGGATAAAATTCCTGATGTTGCTATTATCTGTGAGAGGGGAGGAAATACTCTCGGGTGCAGTAATGCATGAGCTTTACTCAAAGGAGATCTTCAAAAGCTTCTTTCTGGCCCTCAGAAATTGCCCGCAGAATTTCCGGACTGCCATGTGGAGTGCTTTGACACTCGACTTTCAACTCTAGCCTGTCTTTGTGGCCTTGGGCAAGTCACTTCACCTCTCTGACCTGCAGGCTTTTCACCTGTATGGCTGGTTGCCTACTCTCCTGGCAGGGGTGCTGGGAGGGCCCTAGCCAAGGCTGAGGGGTCCCGTGGAATTCAGAAGGCACTAAGCAAAAACTAGTTGCCCTTTTCCCGAGGATCTTGTAAGAGAACCTTGCTAGACATTTGGGATCTGGAATTTTTTTCCCTTCAAAGGAATGGCAATAAGGAAATGTGTATGAGCATGTGAGAGGGAGGGTGCATATGAGTGTGTGTGTGTGTTTGTGTGTGTGTGTGTGTGTAGGGGGAGAGGACTGTGGAGAAATAAAGAAATGGTGGGGAATAAACAACAGAACATTTTAGTGACTTGCAGGTGAAAGCTTCTTTTAGCAGAATTCATTAGCTTTCTGCACACCAGTTTAGCTGTGTTTGGAAAAATACTTAACTTGCTATAGGGTGCCAAGTCATGAATATGTCAGAGAGAGAGAGAAAATTTTTTTTTTGAAATTCGTCTGTCCCTCTCCTAAGAGCAAAGGGTCTATTGAAACGCAGTGGTTGATGCTTGCTGGTGACATTCTCTTTATTTGTTCTTTGTGTGAGAATGTGGGAAGGAAGTCAGGAGTGAAAGGTTTTTGCATGTTATTCTGAGAGATGGAGGGAGGGGGGCAAAGAAGAAAGAATAATGGGTGGGAAAAGGAGAGAAAACTGTGAGGGAGAAAGGAAAGGACAGAGAGGGCTTGAAAAGGAGGAATAGTGAAAGAGATGGAGGTGACGAGAGACAGAGAAAGAAGGGGAGGGAAAGGGAGTGAGGCCGGAGGGCAGAGCTGAGAGCTGGGAGACACGGAAGGGAGAAGACAAAGGAAGAGAAGGAAAGAGGAGTCAGGAGAGACAAGCAGACAGAGAGGCAGCCCACTAGGACAGACGAGAGAAGGGCCGGGAGATGGGGAGATGGGGCGGGACTGGGAGAGAGGGACCCACTGTCCCCCCATCTTGAACCTGCCTTGGTGTATGTCAACCTCGAAGCCTCTCTCAGTGCCTGCCTACCCCACCAGCTGCATCTGCAACGTTTAAAGTGCCCATTTCTCACATGGAGCCAGACGATGGAGCCGAGCCAGCCTGCAGTTGACAACCAGATGCTGAGCTCACACAAAGGGGTCCTCCGCCCCGGCTGCTGGCGGGGAGATGAGCAGGGCTTTGCAGAGCACCAGTCCACCCTCTGTGCCTGAAAACCCAGGGCAGGCCCTGCCACAGCCTCAGCCACCGTGGAGGGACCAGGGTTTTGGAATCAGACAGAGCTGGGTTTGAATCATACATAGCCCATCCCTTCCCGGTGGCTCTGTGCATGTGGTTCTGAGCCTTGGTTCCCCCATCTGTGAGATGGGGCTAGTAAGAACATGGATGGTGAGAGGATTCCTAAGGAAAGCAAGCATCAAGGTTTGGTAAAGAGAAGACCATAGGTTGCAAACCCAGGCCTAGCAGGCTGAATTCACCTGAAGCGGTTTGTTTGACCTCCTCCAGGCTTCAGTTTTTGAATTCATTGCTGACATCAAAAACCCAGATTTCTTATAAAAAAATCCATATTTCTGGTTTCTCGTGAAAGACCCTAGTACCGAAGGCTGGAAGTGAGCCACAGGCCCCCTCTCTGCCTTAGGCCCCTCCCTCCCTGTGGCTCCACATCTTGTTCCCCTCATTTACATTTCCTTCCTGGCCCCTGAAGTCACTTGACCCTCATTAAGTGGCTAAATACCACCTTTTCCCCACCAGCCACCCAAGTTATGCCCTTTTATATTTCTTCTGTGGTTGACATGGTCTTTCAAGGAGAAAGGAAAGCAAAAATTGCTAAGGGGTGAGTTGTCATCTCATTCTCAGAACAAAGCTGGATTTCCAGTTCAGATCCCAATCAGGCCATCAATACGAGGGGCTGGACCCGCACAAAAGACATGCAGATCATCTGGGGCTGCAGGCAGGTTTCCCAAGAAGCTCTGAAATTCAAATGAGTGGCTGCTTCTCTTTGAAATAGTATGTTTCAATTTAGTGTTTAAATAATGTAGCTTTCATTCCAGCCATTGTTTTGGACTTTGCAAGAATCTTCAAGTATTTAGGCAGAAACTAGGTACAAACATGTACTCCTCCACCCCGAAAGATGAATCCTGTAGCTTCTCACGGATTGGGAGACTTGGGCATATGTACTCAGGAGGATACAACAGGACAAAGAGGTGGGAAGGGCCTGGGCTGAGGGAGGAAGGAGCCTCTCACTGGTTGAGCACCCATTGTGTCCTGCAGCCAGGGGGATGGCCACCATGTATAGCCCCCTTGCTCACAGCTTATAGTACAGCATGGGAGGACAACAGGTAGACACATTCCAAGTTTCCAAAGAGAACAGCACAAGATACTGGGGAGCCCCAGAGAAACACCCAGTGTAGCTGGTAGGAAAGCAATTTAGTTCCCTGGAAGAGATGAAGCCCCAGACAGGCCCCAATAATGAGTAGGAGTTGGCATGGAGCAGAGGTGCAGATGGGAGCTCCAGGGAGCAGGTGACAAATATCCAGGTATGTTTGGGGTCCTAGAAAGATTGCAGGGTTCTGGAATATAATGTGGAGGAGAGGGGAGGGGGAAGTGAGAGATGAGCTAGGGTCTGTGGACAGGGTTAGATGGAGAAGGGCATTGCCTGCTGTGCTGAAGCAAGCAGAGACGAGATCATCTGCAGGCAGTGGGGAGCCATGGACAGGTTTTCAGAACAGGAATGGCACGATCAGATTTATGTGTTAGAAACATGATTTTGAAGGCTATGCAGAAGCAGCCTGCAGGGGTGAGCCTGAAGGTAGGAAGGCCACCAAGGAAAGTGATGCCTGAAGGTGGCCAATGGGATACAGTGAAAACGGTGGATTCCAGAAATCAGTGTTGGCGGAAAATCCGATAAGACTTGGCGACAGCTGCAGCATCCCTGAAGGAGGCTGATTTGCATAAAAGCTGGGTCTCTGCAAAGTTCCACCCCAATTGATGGGTGGTTAATTGAATTCATTCATCTAACAGCAAACATTTATAGATGCTGACTCTGCTGGGAGCCCCGAGCTAGGTGCTGAGAGGAAGAATGAGGAAGAGCTGATTCCTGCACACCAAGTGGCAAGCCACCAAGAAACCTTGCTTTTTAAAAGACTTTTCTGACCCAGCATCCTATAAAGCAGATGGTAGCCCTCCCCGACCCCCTTTCCAGCTCCCGAGTTCTCTGGCTGAGAGAATACGAGTTGCTGCCACTGCACCCAGGCAAGAAGAGCCAGACCTTACCACAGTTTACCGTGAGCTGGGCACTGTGCCCGGGGGCTTGTCACTGACTAGCTTATTCTAGGATGGGGTTCAGGGTTCGGCAAACTTTCTGTAAAGGGTCAGAGAGTCAAAACTTTAGGCTTGAGGTCCATACGGTCTCTGTTACAACTACTCAGTTCCACCATTGTAATGTGAAAGCAGCCATAGACAAAACATGCATGCATTAACGTGGCCGCATTCCAATAAAACTTTATTTACAGAAACAGGTGGTGGGCCAAATTTGGTCCACAGGCCACCCTTTGCCAGACCCTGATGGAGTTCTCAGGATTCTACTTGTGCTATAGAAACTGTGCGTCAGGCAGGGTCCAGGAACAGATGGCTACTCACGTGGGGAATTGAGGAGGGGGTCACTGGAGGGCTTTTTACAATGGTGGCAGGTGAAGAGAAATTGACAGGGCTGCTGAAGTCCTCCCAGGAGAGCAACCGTGGGGAGCTGTTGCAAACCCTAGGATTGGAGGGATAGCAGGAGGCGTGGTCATCAGAACCCACAAAACCTGCTGCATGGAGAGAGGGAGGGCCACCCAGCGGAAGCTGTAGCCTTCGGTAATGAGTCACAGCCTGTCAAGAGAGGCTGGGAGGAAAGCACTCTGACCTGTTTCCCTCCTGCCATCCAGTCTCCCGCTATTGCCCCCCTTTGACTGGACCCAGCAGATGCTGGGGGCAAGGGAGCCCGCTGAGGCAGGTGGAGCAGGGTGGACTGGCAAGTGGAGAGCAAACAGAATCCCAGATCCACAGCTGCGGGAGTCTAAACAGCCGCCCAAAGTCATGCAGCTAGCGAGCGACAGTGCTTTGATTTTAAGCCACCTTTGGTGAGCATGTTCTCCAGTGGCCAGGTTCTCTCTGGGCAGAGGCTGACATGGGAAGAGATAGAGGATGTGCCAAAGGACAGGCGGGCTGAAGGAGGGGCTCACCGTGGGCAGGGATTTTCCTCAGACAAAAATAGCCCCCAGTGGGAATCAGAAAGTCCTGGTCCTGGTTCAAATCCCAGCTCAGCTACTTACTGCTGTGGTCTGCCTCAGGTCATTATGCCTCTCAGAACCTCAGCTTCCTTATCTGCAAAGCTGAGGTGAGATTCTCTTTATTTGTACAGAGTTTCTCAGGGGTGGTCAAGAGACTTCCAGTCCAGACCTCCTGGAGTGCTGGTTAAAAAAGCAAATTCTCAGTCTGTCTCAGACTGTCTGAATCAGACTCCGTGGGTGGGATCAGAAAATGTGTCTTCCGACAAGGTTCTGGGGTGATTCGAATGCACCCCAATGCATGAGAGACCAGTCTATTGGCTTCTTGTGAAAATGAAATCAACCCATCCACACAGCTGTAGGCCCGTTGCAGACCCATCATTTATGGGCAGCCCCTATGAGCTGCACTGTTGATCTCAGTCAGTTCATCAAATCATCGTGGCAACCAGAGAGATGGAGTTACTCTCATTCCTATTTCATGGATGAGAAAAGTGAGACTGCGAGAGATCCAAACGCTTGTCTCAGCCAGATGGATAACCACTGGCTGGGACACAGTAAGAGCCAGTTCACTTCCTCTTGCCCTCCCCAGGAGAAGAGAGGGCTAAGCACGGAGGTCGCGGCAGAAGCGGAGCCGTGTGCAACCATGGGCAAGGACCCAGAGGACCCCCTGGGGCAAATTCAAGGGCTGAAGGGGAAAGGCCATGTTCCCCACAAGAAACTGCAGAGAGGGGCCACCCAGGAAAGCCTGGCAAACTCGTCTGAGCCTAGGCAGCCCCAGGAGAGAGGCACATCCTCTGCTGAGCTGTGAAGCCTCAGCGAGGCTATATGAAATCAGCCGGGCTGGGTAATTCACATTAAGGCACCGGAAGCTGCCTAACAGAGGCCTTTTTCTCCTTCTTTTAAATTAAGCAATGGGATTTGCTCATGGACTTTAGGGTCCTAAATACTCTTGACTCCTATAGTGAGAGGGAAATGTATCTTTGTGAGACTGAGACTTCTTTCATGGGCATCTTTGTGCAGAGGTACCTAGAGATGTATTTTTTAAAGCGAATAAATCAGAAACCTTGTTTGAATCCCAATCCAGAACAGATGTAATGCATATGGTCAGTAGACTTGGAGTTGCAAATAAATATGTTTGGAAACCAAATATTTGAAAAGCAATTCTTCTTCTCAGATTTTTTTTTTTTTAAGTGCCACTGCCAAGATCGGTTCAGGGATTTGGTTTCCCCTGAAGTTTTTGCCACAGCACTATACTCTCTCAGCCAGAAAGGAGATATAATAATGCCCCAGGCTAGGGGTGTAGAGAGGTTTCAACTTGCGTGCAAGTTGGGGTTGATTGGTTGTGGCTGCCTGAAGTGCTAGGCAGAGAAGGAACCTAGGCTCAGCTGGAAAGAGTGCTATGATCCATTAGCAATGTCTGCCCTAGGACTGGTCGTAGGCAGTAGAGATACATAATTGCCATCCCTGGCCTAAGTGTTTTAGGGTTTGCTAAACCCTGAGCTACCTGCTTCTTTAATAGGACTGTGTTTTGTTTATTTTGAATGTAGTGCAATGAAAATTTTAGGGTACAGAAAAATCAGGGATATTGAAGAAGTTCACTCACCCTCTAAATGCAATGCCCACATAATGACTAAACAGGCCTCTCACTAATCCAGCCCTCTACCTGAAGACAGAACAGGCAATCCTCTGAACAGGCCTGGGCCCCAGAGGTGGCACTTATCACAAATACTTACCTTTTGTTTATTTTATTGTTTGTTTGTTTGTTTGTTTGTTTATTTGTGTACTGGATTATTGCCTGTTTCCTCCCTAGAACATCAGCTTCATGAGGACAGGGACTTTGTCTATTTCCGTTCATTGCTTTGTATCTCACATTTAGCTAGCAGTGTATGGCACATTATATGGACTAAATAGATCTTTGCCGAATAAAAGTCTTTTTTTTCCATTTTTTTATTCATTCCCTCATACGTGTGCTTTCTGATGCCTTCACTACTCTGAGCTCAGTCCAGGGCTGAGTCTGAAAATTCAGATATAATAAACCTCCAGCCTGCTGAGGGAGACAGATATGTCATTTAGTGATCCTAGAACAGCATGACAAGGTCACAATAAAAGTAGGTGCTGGGAGGCCAGGCATGGTAGCTCAGGCCTGTAATTCCAGCACTTTGGGAGGCAGGGATGGGCAGATCACTTGAGGTCAGGAGTTCGAGATCAGCCTGGCCAACATGGGGGAAACCCGTCTCTACTAAAGATACAAAGAAAAATTAGCTGGCCGTGGTGGTAGGTGCCTTGGCCATGGTGGTGGGGTGGGTTATCCAAGCTACTAGGGAGGCTGGGGCAGGAGAATTGCTTGAACCTGGGAGACAGAGGTTGTAGTGAGCTGAGATTGTACCACTGCACTCCAACCTGGGTGACGGAGTGAGACTCCATCCCCCCCACCAAAAAAAAAAAGTAGGTGCTGAGGCAGAAGCGACACATCAGGGAAAGATGATGCATTGGAGCGCCAGGAGAGAACTCACAGAGGCTTCCTATTGACCTAGGGTTTTGAAAATGAGTAGACATTTTCCAAGGAGAGTTGGATGTATTATGTTTTTTATAAGTATGTAGGATCCCATGCTGACCCAATCTATGGGGACAGCCTTTGAGCCCTCCCTGGTGTGATTCAGAGAAAGTCAGACCTCTTGCCCCAGTCCAGATGATCTTCGTTACGGGCATTCTGCAAGGACCTTGTTAGCAGAAAAGCCTCATCCTTGTTGGTTCTGTGGTGAGCACCAACCCCTCCACCCGCTGCCCTGGGGATATTGTCCTCAATGCCTCCCTGCCTGGCTCAGAGGCACGTGCAGCCTGTTTTTACAGCTTTTTACTGAGCTGAGCTGGGAGAAAATGCCAGCTTGATCCATTTTTCTTTCCTGTTCTTCAGACATGTGCAGGCAAAAAAGCTGGCTCAGCAGATTGCCTGCCTTGAGGATTTCGGACGGAAGGCAAGTTCAGAGTCTCATCATTTAAAAGACCTGCTCTCTTCAAAAGTAATGGTAACAATAATAAGAATAACAGCTACCGTGGGTGGCTGGCACGCTTGCTCAGTGCAGCCCTGGACTGCCACTTTACTTGCACTATTTTATAGAAGCTTCACCAGGACCCTGTAAATTTGCTATTATTTTTTCTATTTTTCCATGTGAACCTTAAGTCCAAGTTTATGCAGGTAGAAGCCAGAAAGAAAACCGTAGTTCTCGGACTCCTGAACTCACACCTTGCCTTTCCATTTATCTGTCTGTTTAAATGTATTTATTGATACTCTTACTGCTTTCAAAAAAGATTTCAGGCAATGGTGGAAATACAAACAGAAAAAGAAAAAACAAATTAAACCAACTAAGACTATCAGAGCCAAGAGACTCTGACACAGGAAAGTTCAGTACTTTCTGCAACGGTTGAGTACCGTAATTTGTGTATATCAGGTCAGCCCAGTTTGTTAATTGTGTTATTCAGGTCCTCTCTGTCTTCACTGATTCCATCTGCTATTTTCTGTCAGTCACTGAGAAATGTGTGCTAAAAGCCCCACCATAGTTTTGGATTTCTCTCTCTCTCTCCTTTTGGTTCTGTCAGTTTTTGCTTTTTTTTTTTTTTTTTTTTTTTTTGAGATGGAGTCCCTCTGTCACTCAGGCTGGAATGTAGTGGTGTGATGTCGGTTCACTGAAACCTCCACCTCCAGGGTTCAGGCAATTCTTTTGCCTCAGCCTCCCAAGTAGCTGGGATTAGAGGCACACACCACCATGCCTGGCTAATTTTCTTTTGTATTTTTAGTAGAGACGGGGTTTCACCATGTTGGCCAGGCTAGTCTCGAACTCCTGACCTCAGGTGATCTGCCCACCTCTGCCTCCCAAAGTGCTGGGATTACAGGCATGAGCCACCGCGCTGGGCCAGTTTTTGCTTCATTTTTGAAGTTTTGTTGTGAGACACATACTCGTTTCGAATTATGTGTCTCCAGCGGAGTGATGCTTTTTATTATCATTTATCATTTTTATTACTGTCCCTCTTTATTTCTGCTTTAAAGTTGTCTTTGCCAATAACATTGGCAACTAGTAGCCTAGTTCATTTGCAGGGAATGTTTTTTTTCATCCTTTCACTCACTCAACCTCACGGGGTCGTTATATTTAAGATGTGTCTCTGAAAAGCAGCATGTAATTCTATTTTTGTTTTTGTTTTTAATCCTAGCTTTGCAATCATTACCTTTTAATAGGAATACTCAGTTTATTCACCTTTAATGTAAGTGCCCATATATTGAATTATAGGTATATATGTACAATCACATTATCTGTTTTCCATCTGTCTCATCTGTTTTATGTTCTTCTCTCTTGATTTTCTTGTCTTCTTTTCATTTAATTATTTATTTGTTATTTAAATTTTACCCTCTATTATGTTGGTAGTTTACATTCTCATACTATTCTTTTAGGACTTTTCTTAACAATGACAATAAGCATCCTTGTCTTATTGAAGCCTACTAGATGACAGTACTATTACCGTTTATAAACAGCAAAATTAAGACATTTTAATTTTGTTAATTTAATTTACTTTCAATTTAAATGTTATTGCTGTCAAATATTTTTTATTCTACATGTATTTAAAATGCCACAAGATACTATCACAGTAGACCATTGAATGATGCTGGGGTTCAGGGTGCCAATCCCCTGTGCAGTTGAAAATCTATATTTAACTTTTGAATCCCCCGAAGCTTAACTCTTAATAGCCAACTGTTGACTGGAAGTTTTACCGATAACATAAACAGTCAATTAACACTTGCTTTGTCTGTTATATGTATTATAACTGTATTCTTACAATAAGATAAGCTAAAGAAAGGAAAATGTCATTAAGAAAATCATAAGGAAGAGAAAATATATTTACTATTTATTAAGTAGAAGTGAATTATCATAAGGAGAGGCAGGAGAGGCAGGTACACTCGGTGTAAATTTTTTTTTTCTTTTTTTTTGAGATGGATTCTCGCTTTGCTCTGTCGCCCAGGCTGGAGTACAGTGGTGTAATCTCGGCTCACTGCAAGCTCCGCCTCCCGGGTTCACGCCATTCTCCTGCCTCAGCCTCCTGAGTAGCTGGGACTACAGGTGCCCACCACCACGCCCAGCTAATTTTTTTGTATTTTTAGTAGAGACGGGGTTTCACCGTGTTAGCCAGGATGGTCTCGATCTCCTGACCTTGTGATCCACCCGTCTCGGTCTCCCAAAGTGCTGGGATTACAGGGGTGAGCCACCACGCCCAGCCGGTGTAATTTTATCAAAAAAAATCCATGCATAAGTGGACCTGTGCAGTTCAAACCCATGTTCAAGGATCAACTACATTGTCATGATTTTATGCAGTCAAACTTCATCTAGAGTTATCTACATATCTATCCCTTCCATTGCTTGTCAATTCTTCCTGCATTTCTGTGCATCTTTCTGAGATAGTATTTCTTTTAGCACTTCTAAATGAAGTTTGTGAGGAAGCTCCTTTTAATTTTGGTGCAAGTCATCTGATAGCAAATTCTCGGTTGTTGTTTGTCTGGAAATGTCTTTGAGGCCCCATTTTAAAAGGATATTTTCACTGGCTATAAACTATGCTGGCAATAATTTTATCCCAGCGCTCTCAATATGTTATTCCATTGTCTTTTGGTTTACATCATTTCAGTTTCCAGTCTTAGTTTGCTTCTTTGATGATCAAGTGTCATTTTCATTCTAACTACTTTTAAAATTCTCTTTGTCTTTGGCCTTCAGCAATTTTACTCTCATGTGCTAAGGTGCGTTTTTCCTCTGTATTTATTCAGCTTGGAGTTCCTAGTGATTCATGAATCTGTAGTTTGACCTTTTTATCTGGTTTTTAAAAAATGTTTATCTTCTTAAAAGTGACTTCTGTCTTGTTGTCTTTTTTCTACTCTTCTTGGACTCCAATTGCATGTTAGAAAGATCTTTTCACCATTTTCATATGTATTTTATGGCTTTTAAAATTTCTATTCTTTTAACCTTTATGCTTCAATTTGTATATTTTCTATGAATCCATCTTTCAGGTCATTAAACTTTCCTTTAGCTGTATCTAATTTGATATTAAAATCATTGCCTGTATTCTTAATTTCAATTATTATATTTTTAATGTCTAATATTTTCATGTGATTCTTTTTTAAAGATTGAATTCTCTAGTGAAAATGTTCAACTTGTCATCTATTTTCTTGAATATATTAATCTCAATTTTTAAAGTCTATGTCTGATTATTCTAATACTCAGATCACCTGTGGGCCTTTCTATTGTATATATTTTTTCTCTTGGTATGCCTGATAATTTTTTTTTTTTAAGACAGGGCCTCACTCTGTCACTCAGGCTGGAGTGTAGTGGTGCAATCTCAGCTTACTGCAACCTCTGCTTCCCAGTTTCAAGCGATTCTCGTGCCTCAGCCTCCCAAGTAGCTGGGATTACAGGCATGTGCCACCACGCCCAGCTAATTTTTGTATTTTTGGTAGAGACGGGGTTTTGTCATGTTGTCCAAGCTGGTCTTGAACTCCTGGCCTCAAGTGATCCACCTGCCTTGGCCTCCCAAAGTTCTGGGGTTACAGGCATAAGCCACCACGCCCGGCCAATAACTTTTTATTGAGTATTGAAAACTTTCGTATAAAAAATTTTAGAAGCTCCAGATGATGTTATTTTCCTCCAAAGAGAGGATTTCTTTAGCTTCTGATGGGCTGTTATAATAGAAGTGCACAGAATCAGCTCAAACAGGAACTGAACTAGTTCAATAATGAGTTTTAATCTTGCAATGTCTGGCCCATTTCCAGCTCACCTTTCTTCCTAGGGTGTAGGCTGACATGAGTCTTACCTGAAAGCCAATTTGACTATTTCAGGAAAAAATAGAGGCACATATTAGAGAAGCAGCATGGCTGTGGGAATATAGGAGTATATCTGGGAACTCAGGAACCATAAGAACCAGGGAGCTGAGCACCCCAGGACTCTCTCTCCTCATTTGGAATGCCTCTTTTCCTCTGATTTCTGACTTTACCTTCTCAGACATTTGTGGCTGGGAACATGGTCACCAGCAGTTACCGAGAGCACATTTCTAAGATCCTCTACCACAGAAGGACTAAGACCTGATCCCTCTAGTGTCAAGGTCAAAAATTTTAAGACAGAGCGGTGATCCGGTCACTTTGGGTCAATCACTATAGCCAAGTAGGAAGAACCCCAGGGAACACAGATGACTGAGTCATAGCCACAAGGCTGGTGTGGAGAAAGGAACATTTCTCAAAAGAGTGAAGAGGATAGATAGAGTCGGGTGCAAAACTATAGCTATCTAGTGCAGCAGGGCACTGAAATTTGATATTCCCCAGAAACGTGCTGCTGCTCTTAAAATGAATGAAAGTGTTCCATTTAGTTAATACACTGTGAGTACTGAAGGGTTTCCCCAAGCTCCTAGCGGACAGAAACTTCCTGCTGTATCTCCTGTGATAATAATCACAATAATAATATCAAAGACTTGGAACCAACCCAAATGTCCAACAATGATAGACTGGATTAAGAAAATGTGGCACGTATACACCATGGAATACTATGCAGCCATAAAAAATGATGAGTTCATGTCCTTTGTAGGGACATGGATGAAACTGGAAACCATCATTCTCAGCAAACTATCACAAGGACAAAAAACCAAAGGACCGCGTGTTCTCACTCATAGGTGGGAATCGAACAATGAAAACACATGGACACAGGAAGGGGAACATCACACACTGGGGCCTGTTGTGGGGTGGGGGTTGGGGGAGGGATAGCATTAGGAGATATACCTAATGCTAAATGACGAGTTAATGGGTGCAGCACACCAACATGGCACATGCATATATATGTAACAAACCTGCACGTCGTGCACATGTACCCTAAAACTTAAAGTACAATAATAATAATAATAATGATAACTGCTATCTACTAAGCAGTCCAGTCCTGGGTCAGGGAAGCCTTTACACCCATCTCATAAGAACATCTCCCATCTGTCTGCAAAGCAGGTGTAACTATGCCCATTTTCAGAAGAGTAGCCAGATTATACCCTGAGGCTTACGAAATTATGAATAAAAATCAAAAGTGAATATTTTAGTGTATGAAAAGAAATCACACATATTTCATATTTTAAAAAGCTGACAGATACCGCAAACATCATGAAAGCTATAAAATTTACATAATATTTTAATTAAAATATTGCCTAGCATTCTTGTATAATACTTTTATCCCTCTATTTTTGGCCACATACTCTTTGATCATCTTTTCATATGACAAAGATGTGTTATTATTTCCTATGGAAAGAATAGAGAGGTAATTCAGTCTTTCCTTTAGCATGGTTGAATTTTTTTTTTTTTATTGAGAGTTGAGATGCAAAAACAGGCAAATTCACACAAAAATATACTAGCTGTTTGTAGTTCTGTTATTGGTTTGTGCTCTACAAACAAAAAATAAATGACTTTTTTACATGGTTCCCATTGAAAGAAGAAAAAAAGAATGGTGACTTTATAATTTCATAGGCTGAATTACTGGGCATGTTTCTGAGAAGAAAGAACTTCTATTTTAATTATATATCTACAGAAACCAAATTGCCTGCTTACAGTTTTACATGTCTGATGATTGGAAGTTTTTTTTTGTTTGTTTTTGTTTTTTTTTTCACAGACTATCCTCTGACTCCATATATTTCAAACTTTGTTCCTCTTCCACTACCCACATATTTCTGGTGTGAGACATTCTAGAAAAATTTCATCTTGCTAGACGGCTTCTAGGAATACCACGTCTTGGACAGTGGGATTATTGAAGGGAAAGCAGGAGTATTTAAGCAGAAGTGGGAGTATTACTGGAAGCCATTCCTATCCTAGAAAGTCAGCTACACAGGCCGAGCATGGTGGCTCATGCCTGTAATCCCAGCACTTTGGGAGGTTGAGGTGGCCGGATCACCTGAGGTCAGGAGTTTGAGACCAGCCTGGCCAACAACGTCTCTACTAAAATTACAAAAATGAGCCGGACATAGTGGCATGTGCCTGTAGTCCCAGCTACTCAGGAGGCTGAGGCAGGAGGATCGCTTGAACCCGGGAGGTGGAGGTTGTAGTGAGCCAAGACCGCACCACTGCACTCCAGCCTGGTGACAGAATGAGATTCTGTCAAAAAAAAAAAAAAAGAAAGGCAACTACTCAAATATATTTAACTAAACGCGGATCAGAGGTAGCCCAACTCATCTTCACCTTAGCCTGATTCCAAAAATGATTATGGCAAAGTATTAAAGAGGAAATCACGTGGAAAGGGACAGTAGTCTTGACCAATTTGGACTAAAGTATCTTGCTTTTACAAATTTTGCCAAAACATGTGACCAAGTGAACACATTGTCAGCCCTCTTCCGGGGCTTTGGAGGAAACCTGCGCAAAAGGAGGGGCCCTGAGCCCTAAGCTTCGTTAGCTTCATGATCAATAGATCATTTCCACATTCAGATGAGGAAACAAAGTCTCAGGGAGATGAAGGCATTTGCTCAAGGCCATGCAGCTAATAAATGAGGAGGCTGGTAAGTGGAAAACATGGTCTCTGAAAAACAGCAGAGGTCAAGATGAATGGATTCCCTTCTGTCAGCCTCCTCACCCCTCTGTTGGGCCTTGGAGAAGTAAAGACACTGAGGTATTAAGGAGTTGGCATGAGGTCTGACTAAGAGCGAGTGTCCTTGCAGCAACCATAACCCAGTGTGCCTGATTCCACCCCAACAAGCATCCTCTGTCTAGGTGTTAACATAAATTAGTGGTCTTGGACGGAATCCAAGGGCTTCCCTGGGGGACCCACCAGAGCCAATGTGGAGAGTCAAAGCTCTGGAATTCAAGCCCAAGCCTTGTTTACGATCTTTCCTCCTCCCTGGGGAGACTATGCTATCTGCTATCTCTCATGCCAGAGCTTCTCCTTTCCCCGGGGGGAAGGTTCCTAACTCCTGGAAAGGTGGACAGGTGTAGGATGTAAGAACCTCTCCGTGTGACCTTGGTGGATGATTCTGGAATTGCTATAATAGGAAGTAGAATACTGAGCAAAGTAGGACATGTTATCCTCTTGCATACAGAAGATTTGGGTTTTCATCTCTTTAAAAGCAAAAATACAGGGAAATTTTGGAGCAAGTATGGTCACTTTCCTTCCTCAACTCTTCATTGACTCTGCGTTTGAAAACTGGGCCTCATACATCCATTCCACCATACCTAAAGGGTGAGCAAGATTCCAGGACAGAATCTCCAAGAGCTTCTTACCCAGTGATCATTGGAAACAGACATGCAATGCACTGTGTAGTGTTAACACGCAGGAGGTTAAGTGCAAGCTCTCAGGCCCTTTGATGTATTAAATACCAAGGACTTTAACGTAATAGAACTGTAAACCTCAAATCAGAGCTAATCACACTAATTTGCTGAACTCCAAAACCAAACCAAAATGTTCATTTCTTCTTAAACTAAACCACAAATCCAAGTTGTTTTGATCTACAAATCTATCTAACAAAAGATTTGAGGTGGCTTACAAAAAAATACATGCAATAAAACAAAACTCTAACTAGATAAAAACCAGGATCAGGGGAAAAAAATCAAAAGAATCAAAACCAGAGGGAATATTACAACATAGATACGCAAGACCTATGCAGTAATTTAAGTTGAATCGATGAGTTCCTGGGCCCCCTGGCAGCCAAAGCAATACGGAAGACATACTGGTTACATGACATACATTATTCATAAAGAGAAATAATTTTTAAACAGCCTTTAACTGGTTTAAAATGAAGCTAAATCTCTTCCCATAGTAGAAAAAAAGATAACAAACTATTCTCTGAATCACACTTAAAGTACTTCATTTGCTTCAAGATCCTGTGTAACACACATAATGGTTTCAAAAACATGAATTTATTTACCATTTTGTTTCCATTCCTATTGGCTTTCAAACCTTGCTTAAAGATATTAATATAATTTCCATAAACCCAGTGGGTCCAGATTTTCCTTTTTCGCATACTTGCCTGAAACTATCTCAAGCTCTTGCTGTATTGGTTTTGTACACTACCTCATTGTTTTAGCAATTAAAGAATAAAACTTGCACGCGTGTCTCCAGGGAGATGAGAATTCAAGAGGTTAAGTGTCGGCCTTGCACTGCTGAGTGTGGTTCCTAATCCCCAGAGAGCTCCCCTAAATTGTTTGGATAAACTGAGGAAATGTCAGGGGGAGTTCTGACACTGAGCATGACATTAATCTTCGTAACCATTCCTCCAGATGTGCACAAAAGTTCCGAGGATGCTGAATATCCAAGCTCACCGCAGCAGCCCACTCTTCTAGGCAGTGGGGATGGGGAGAGTGGGGCGGGGGGATCAGGAGGGATGGAGGAGGTTGGGGGTGGGGCAGCCAATTCTGTTCTCTTTCCTAAGTATTCTCATGGCTTAAAAAGATCTGTGTGATTACGCTTGCAGAGACGGACACTAACATTATTTCAAGTCACCGTGAGAAAATGTTCAGTACCTCCGTTTCATGTAACAATATTTGCAAGTCATACAGCTACAGTTATAGCTATAGCTCTACCTAGTTTGGGTGTATATATACTCAAGAGTCAATAATATTTATAAATATTTATTTAAAATAACACCCAATCTCTCTGGGTGGAGGAAATTTTACTATTCATACTTTTCTAAGTTTTCTACAACTAACATACATTGTTTTACAATGACCAAAAAAAATAGTTTTTTCTTTTATACCTTAAATTTAGTCATTTTAGAATATCCAAAGGGTCTCACATCTATTTGTAGCAGGAAACTCTCTGTACATCCAAGATGTATCTATCATTTTTTTTTCCTACTGACCCTATGAGGCTGTGGCTAATATTTACGTGGCGATATACACACTACAGGCCAGGCATCCTTTAAAGGTTTTTAAATAGCCCCGCCCTTAAGAGACATTGGAACTGGTTCTCAGATTGTACACTTGCTCTTATTGCTTCTGGGGGCTCAGATCAGTTTGCAAATATTGTTGAATTTAAAAAGGAGTTTTAGTACCCACTGTGTAATTTGTCCTCACCCCATCTGTCGACTGCAGAAACAAATTAGCTTCTCTCCACATGGCCTGCCACTCCTCTGTTCCTTCCCCACCCCCCATCCCCAGCTGCAGTCCCTTTCCAAGAATCCAAGACTTGGGAAGAAAAGCTGAGTGCAAAAAAGAACTTTTCTTGCCAAGACAATAAGCAGTGCGGGCAGCATATGTCTGCACGTACATGTGTGTGCATAGCGCACATGCATAAGTGTGTTTACAAGTGTCTGTGTGTGTGGACACTTCTGCAGGTAACCAGTGCACAGTCCTCCAGCTCAAGGCATCAAATGAGGTCATATTTCTGCTAAGAGCCAAATTATAGTATCTCCTGCTTACTGTAGAAAAGTCATTTCTCCCCAGTGGCCCTTCTGTGATGATCAAGTTGTCCAGGGCCTACTTGGACCAGGACATAAGGCCTGGTTACTATCTTCTGGAAGAGGGAACTGGGAAGTCTGACAGTGTCCTTGGCTGCAGCCACATGACGTTTCTGGATAAAACAGAGAGCTTAAGACTCAGATGCAAGGTCTTTCTCACCCCATGTGGGGCGCGGCAGAGAAACAGGCGGTGTGTGGGGTTTTGTCTGCGGCAGTGGTGACTTCGGCAGCTCAGCGTTTCTCAGTGTAGAATGGGACAGGAAGTCCCATGGTTCTAGCGGTGTGCTCAATAGGCCTCTGTGCCAAAGGAGGCGAAGCCAGGTGCTGGACCCACAGGGCTGTGTTCAGCGTTGGCACACTGGCGGCCTCACCTACCCACAGTGTTGAGCTTGGGTTCCTAAGCCAGACCACCTTTCTGGCTGGACGGGGTGAGGGAGCTTTTGGTCAAGTGCTGTCCATCATCAGAGGCCTTCTCACAACTTTGAACCTCAAAGATGAGTGTTGGAGTCTCAGTCCCATTCCTTCCAGAAGTCCTCTGGGCCTTTATGCAGATAGCCTCACCTTCCTCCCAGTGACCCTCGAGCCCCATGAAGTAGGAAGGAGTAGCCGGGGAAACGGAGTCCACTAAAAGGCCGAAGCCCTCGGCTCTGATGAAGACAAATACCTACCCCCTACCAAAACCTAAATTCAAACCCAAACAGTGAATGTCTGCTTGTCTGATGCCCACATAATTAGAAAAACAATTCAAGTGCTTTTGGCTTAAACACAAAAGACCTTTTATGCTAGGAACAGAACTGGATGACACTTTTAAAAATGACAGTTTTTGCTTTTAAAAAATAATAAAATAGAACAATAAAAATAAACCCTGCATCAGTAATAACCCCAGTACATGTGTATGTGAATATATGCCTATAATAATACTTATCACTTAATGAGTGCTATATATGTAGCAGGCACTGAGCCAAGCACTCCACAGGCAACACATTCTTTTATTCTCCAAACAACCCAGTGAGTTAAAAAAAATTTAAAACTATTCTTGGCCCTACACTGCAAATGATGAAACATCATTTGCAGGCGTAAAGAGGTTAAAATAATTTGCCCAAGGTTGCCCAGCCCAAAAGTTGTATTAAAGCCAACATGCAAATCCAGGTTATCTGGTTATCTGATTTCAAAGTCTTCACTGTGTGCATGATTTTTTAAATGAATAGACTTCAATTAATAATGTTTACTTTTTAGAATAGTTTTAGATTTACGGAAAAATTGTGCCGATAGTACAGAGTTCTTGTCTATCACCTCTTCTCCCGCCAACACCTGCACAGCCTCCCCTTACATCTCACATTAATGCGGTTCATTTGTTACAATTAGTGAACCAATGTTGACACTATATGATTAACTAAAGCTCATAGTTTATATTATTAACTAAAGCTCATAGTTCACTCAGACTTCCTTAGTTTTTACCTAATGTTCTTTTTCTGTTCCAGGACCTTATGTGGGTCATCATATCACATTTCATCATCAACATTTCGTCATTATGTCTCCTCAGGTTCCTCTTGGCTGTGACGGTTTCTCAGACTTTCGTTACTTCTGATGACCTCGACAGTTTGGTAAGTTCTGGTCAGGCACTTTGTAGGATGCCCCTCTATTGGTATTTGCCTGATATTTTTCTGGTAATTAGACTGGGGTTTTTGAGAAAAAGATCACAGAGGTAAAGTGCCACTTTCATCATGTCTTATAAGAAAGAGTACATGCTGTCAGCGTGATTGGTGATGCTGATATTGACCTTGGTCACCTGACTGAAGCAGTGCTTTGGTGTAATTTTGAGACCCAGGCCGAGGTAACTTAGTGGGGGAGAGAGTGTGTTGGTCTTTGCTCAGGACCCTGCAAAGCCTTCCAGTCAGCTTCATGGTGGTTCCCTAAGCTGCATTCACCCCTACACCATGGGCCACCAACACCACTCCCTCCACAGGGCTCCAAGCAGCAGGACCATCCCCTGTCTCCATAACTGGGATTAAAGAGGATCTTCCCTGTCTGACCCTCGTGTCCCCTCTCAGGATTCTCTTTTTTTTCCTTAATTACCACAGACATTCCAGGCTAGACATTCAGGTTAAGAAGGCAGTGATGAGGTCTTCAGCTGTTCTTTATTCCAGAACCTAAGGACTGTCACTGAACTCCAGGCAGGTTGCCTGGGCTGGGGCCTAGAACTGCTTTACCTCCATATGGCCACTTTTATTATTTTGTGCTAATTAGAACACCTGATGGGCAGGTACAGGCGTCTCTGATGGTGACTACAACCTAGAAATGTGAAGACACTTTCACCTAATATGTGTACCTGGTTGGAAAGATGAAGTCCTGAAACCAGGTGGTGCTTGGCTTTGAGAAGGTGGGCTCTGTTTCTCGGGAATCATACACTGGCAGCCCAAGGGTCCTCAGGTCAAATCCGGCCGATAGGTAGGTTGTTACTCTTTTTTTTTTTTTTTTTTTTTTTTGAGACAGAGTCTCTCTTTGTACTCTAGGCTGGAGTGCAGTGACGGGATCTCAGCTCACTGCAACCTCCGCCTTCCGGGTTCAAGCGATTCTCCTGTCTCAGCCTCCCAAGTGGCTGGGACTACAGGTGCACACCACCATGCCTGGCTAATTTTTGTATTTTTAGTAAAGACGGGGTTTCACCATATTGGTCAGGCTGGTCTCGAACTCCTGACCTCAGGTGATCCACCCACCTTGGCATCCCAAGATGCTGGGATTACAAGTGGGAGCCACCGCGCCCGGCCTACCCTTTTTTTTTTTAATTAATAGATTTGATTTTTTTGGGAGCAGTTTTAGGTTCACAGCAAAATGGAGAGGCAGGTACAGAGATTTTCCTTACTCCACTGCCCCAGCACATGCAGAGCCTCCCCCATTATCAATGTCCCCACTAGAAGGTACATTACTTACAACTGATGAATCTACCCTGACACTGATGTATCGCCCAGAGACCATAGTTTACATTAAGGCTCACTCTTGGTGTTGTACATTGTACGGGTCTGGACAGATATACAGTGACATGTATTCCCTATTCCACTATCATGTGGAGGCATTTCACTTCCCTAAAGGTCCTTTGTGCTGCACATATTCATCCCTCGTTCCCTCCCTTTAATCCCTGGCAGCCGGTTATCTTTTTACTGTCTCCATAGTTTTGCCTTTTCCTGAATGTCACTCCCTTGGAATCATACAGTATGTAGCCTTTTCAAATTGGCTTCTTTCACTTAGTAATAGGCATTTAAGTTTCCTCCCTATCTTTTCATGGCTTGATAGCTCTTTTTTTTTTTTTTTAGCACTGAATAATATTTCATTGTCTGGATGTACCACAGTTTATGTATCCACTCACCTATTGAAAGGCATCTGGTTGCTTCTACATTTTGGCAGTTATAAACAAAGCTGCTGTAAACATGCAGGCTTTTGTGAGGACGTTAGTTTGGATCCGCTTTGAGTAAATACCAAGGAGTGCAATTGTTGGATCATATGGTAAGAGTATGTTTGGTTTGTAAGAAGCTGACAAACTGTCTTCCAAAGGGGCTGTACCATTTTGCATTTCCACCAGCCATGAATGAGACTTCCTGCTGCCGCACATCCTCGCCAACATTTGTTGTTGTCAGTGTTTTGGATTTTAGCCATTTGCATAGGCAGTTAGTGGTATCTCATTGTTGTTTAACTTGCAATTCCCTAATGACATACGATGTGGAACATCTTTTCGTATATGCTTATTTGCCATCTGTATATTTCCTCTGGTGAGGTGTCTGTTCAGCTCTTTCCCCATCTTTTAATTGGTTGTTCATTTTCTTATTGTTAAGTTGTATGAGTTCTCTGTAGAGTTTGGATGAATAATCTGATCTCTTTATCAGACATATCTTTCGCAAATATTTCCTCCTAGTCTGTAGTTTGTTTTTCCATTCTCTTGATGTTACTAATTTTTAAAATTTTGAATTTGTTGCCAATATTTAAAAGTTAGAAACTTTCCTATGAACATCTGATTTCTGACTTTTCCTTAAAAGCTCAAAGATCTGACAACACGGGCCGCACCTTCCTGCATGGCAGCGCTTGGCTGGAAGGGTCATGGCTGTGGCCTGTATAAGGTGGGTTGTGCCTCTTTCCCTACCGCTTCAAGACATTGAGCTCAGTGTCAGTTCCCTTGCTTGGCCTTTCCTTACACTGGGCCCTCTTAATTCATTTACGTCACTGTCAGGCTTCTGGAAGAATTGAATTTGAGTCTTATATCTTATTGTTTCAGATGTCAAGCATATTCATTGTCACACACACAAAATCCTTGAGAGGGAAAATAAGTCAACTTGCTTATTCAGCATTTACCAGGCTCCAGGCACCTAATATGTTGGATATATTCAAGTCCCACATCACCCTTCACAAAGGAGGCATTACTACTTCCATTCTATACCCGAGGAAACTGAGGCTTAGAGAGGGGAAGTGATGTCTTCAAGGTCACACATCTAGGAAGTGGTGGAACAAGGATTTATATCCAATTTCGACTCCCAAACCCCTGTTGATTCCTCTAAGCCAAGTGGTTTCCCTGGAAGGCAGGGAACCTGGATTTTCCCAATGGAAGAGCTTTTACCAAAAATCAGGGTGCCCCTGCCAGCCAGTGCTCTCTGCTCTGTGGCTTGGTTGCTCATCACCATCTTCTGGAAACCATCACCTGGGCTTCATCCTCCACCCAGGGCTCCGATAAGAGTTGTCATATTAGTACAATGTGACCTGACCTCTTGAACCTGCTCTTTGGCACAGAATGAGCAAGTGATCCACACCAGGCCGATTCCAATTGTTCCCCATGGATCTGACATTTGGAACTGAACTGGTAGTTGCTGGAACTACTGAGGCTGGTTGTTGTTGGAAGTGAATCCCATACAGGGTGATGCTATAAGGAAAAGGTTCTGTGAACCCCAAGCATGGAAGACCCGTGGCCACTGAGGTCCTTCTTTTCTGTGACTCATTGTTCTGTGCGTCTTTGAATTCTATGAGAGCTCTTGAATATCCTTCCCAACAACAATTATTTTTAGAAAATCTACTTACAACCAAAATCATGTAACTCATTCACCTTACCATCAAATCATCTATGAATCAGGCTCTTAGATATAGGAATCAAGATGAAATAGGCCAAGGACACTAAAAGGACGACCCAGAAACAGGCGTATTGTCACCCACTCTGTTACGTTGTCGGAGCAGCACCTTCTCTTCTGTTTTCAGTTGCCCTGAGGATTTTCTATTTAGACTGATAAGGGGGTGAGGTTGAGAATCCCGAGCCCTAATATTGACAGTGGCCATGATCTTATTGTGACAAGGGAAAAAAGGTCAGCCCTAAGAAGAAGAGGCAAAGATATGATATATAGAGAAAGACTCTTTGCAGTGCTTGAGGCCATCCCTGTGTTTAATGATAGGTGCTCGTCAGTTTCCCCTTTGCCTGAGCCTACGTTTTGTCACTTGGCCCCAAGAGCCTTCCAACGAATACAGACACTTCTGGCAAGGTTGTTCCTGAGTGCGAGCTATTTCTGTCTTTCTTTTTTCTTCTTCCTTTACTTCTTTTTTTTTTGAGAAAGGGTCTCTGTCCCACAGGCTGGAGTACAGTGGCACGATCACCTCCCAAGGCTCAGGTGATCCTCCTGCCTCAGCCCCGTGAAGTAGCTGGGACTACATGCATGCGCCACCATGCCCAGCTAATTTTTGCATTCTTAGTAGAGACGGAGTTTCACCATGTTGCCTAGGCTGGTCTTGAACTCCTGTGCTCAAGCAATCCGTTCACCTCAGCCTCCCAAAGTGCTGGGATTATAGGCATGAACCACCGCACCCAGCCAAGTGCAGTCTATTTCTTATAACTACAGGACTTGGCACACAGTGGACACATAATAAGGGTTTGTTGAGTGACTGGATCAATGAGCAGAATACAGTTGGCAACTTCCTGCTCCTGGTGATTGGCACCACTTGACTGATAGGGGTTAGGAAGACTGGTGAAGAATGGGCAGAGAAGACCAAGGACTTCAGACAACTTCCTCATCCCAGACTCCTCTGAAGTCAGACGAGGCCCCCACAGTCCTATCCCTCATGGTCACAGTGAGCACGGGCAGAGACAGCTGCTGAGGGATGCTACCGTGGTCATTCCTGGGGGTGGGTCATGGTTGGATTTGCCTTTGTATCACACCTGTTGGCCAGAACCTGGCACAGTGCCTGGCACATAGTAGGTGCTCAATAGAGAGTAATGAGGGCAAGAACCAGTGAGTAATCATCCATGGAATTAGCACCTCTGTGTGCTAAGCATAGCTGTGCCTACACAGGAGGGAGAAGATCCCATGTTTACCCTTCAGTCGAGGACAGAAAATTAATAACCCAGTAACCATAAACTAATAATGAAGGATTAAAGTGCAGTGGCTAATGGCACAATCAGATGCTGATCCATTGCTTCAACAGATATCATTAGAGAACCTACTTTGTGCTAGGTCTGCTGCTGGACACTGGGGATTCAGATATGAGTAAGATACAGTCGGGGTAACTGAGGTCTGAGGGGGAGTGCCACAAAAAATTCACTCCTTCAGAAATATCCACCGAATTCCTACTATGTATGTGTCAGGCGTGATGCCAGGGGCTGGCACGATGCGGTGCCCCACAGAGGCAGGGAGCTGGGGCTCCTGCTGAGGCTGCTCCATCTTTTACAGTCTCAGGGGCGTCTTTCCCTGTCCAGGTCTCCGTCTGTAGACCCGTCAAATCAAGTGACAAGACCCAATGGCCAATGGGCTCTTTCACTTCTGACAGCTAAGGTTGACCCTGTGGGTAGAGTTCAGTTGAAACCAAATCCCGCCACTCTTTAATTTCCTCATCTGTGAAACGGCCTTGTCACAAACAGCACCTACTTCATAGGGTTCTTGTGATGATTAAATGAAAGAATATATGTAAATTACTAAGTATGTGCCTGGCACCCTCTCAATGCTGTCTGTTCAACAAGCTCCTCATTCTTACTACTATGATTCTATCTGACACCTGCCGCGTGCCCTTCCTTGTGCCAGACACTAAGCCTGGCTCTGTGGAAAGAGCATAAAAGATCCTCCAGGGTGCACCTTCCAGGAGTGCTGCATGGAGTGGGTTGAAGGAGGGAATTCACCCAGGGTGGTAGGGTTGGCCTGGAAGCCTCTGAGCTGAGCCGCTCAGGAGAGAGGAGGAGGGGTCACTGGGGTTGGGGGACAGGATTGGGGATCAGAGGAAGCCTCCCTGCGGGGGAGGGGCAGGGCCTGAGCCCTTCCCCTCCGGGAGCCCCCGGTGGCTAGATCTGGTCTGGGCGCAGCCACTGACGGAGGCTGCGCTGGGGGTGCCGAAAGGTGGCCTTGTGGGTAAGTCCTTCCAGCTGCGGCCAGGTAATCCCGGCCTTCCAGCGGGAGAGATGATACCCCCCGAGGGCCGGGCCTGGTCCGGCTCAGGATGCGTGCCCTGTGAAAATGCTCAGCAGCCCTCGCCTTTAGGAGTGCTCAGGTCCAGCATGAATCATTCCTTTTTGAACTTGTCTAAATGTGTTTATAAAATAAAGCTGCGGCCCAGGGCTGCTCCGGGCGGAGCGGGAAGGTAATATGTTTTTAATTGGAGAGATTGGGGGAAGGAGGCAGCGGGCCAGGGTGAGCTCACCCCGCATGAATGCGGCTGGGCGGAGAACAATGTACGTTCACATTCTTTGACTACAACGGGCCTCCGCAGGACCTGGCTCGGTGGGCAATTCTCCGGCCTCGGGGCGGACGTCCAGGCCTGCGCCCTCTGAGGTTAGCGGGAGCGCGTACCCTGGGAGGTAGCCAGAAGCCCTACATGGAAATATCACAGTGGGTCAGAGCAGGGGTCGCAAACGCCAGTGCACCCAGGAGCCAGGCAGTATCTCAAACCCACGGACACCCAGTGTAGACCTGGAGAACTGGAAATGCGTGGCCTCTGCCAAGGGGACAGGCACCAGTGGACTCCACCAGCCCCGTCACCAGATTGAATGATTTCTCAAGAGAAACCAGAAATCATACATGGATGTAAAAGCTCCTCTTTTTAAACGTTGTCTTTATTTAATTTTATCTGATTTTCTTACTTATTTTTGGTTATGTGGGCCAAATAAAACAGATGCCTAGGCCGTATTTAGCCCTGTAGCTGTCCCCTCTTTTAGATCTTGGGAGTGGACCTCATGCTGTCTTTTACCAGCTACCAGGACTTTGGGCAAGTTACTTCGCTTCTCTGAGCTTTGGTCTCTTCAGCTAGAAATCTGATAGATTAATGCCACTTTTCCTGACTTTTCAAATGCTTTCTATGTTGAGGATAAAAGAGGAAAGAAGTTAATTGCAATATTCATTGGACATCTGCTATGTGCCACGCATGGTGTTAAGCAATTTACGTATTTTGTTGTCGTGATGTTTTGTTTTGTTTTTTAATCATCATTATTCTGTAATCTAGGTATTATTCCCATTTTGCAGATTAAGAAATACAATCTTAAAAAGCTGAAGCTGGAATGTGAACCAATATTTCCAACTTTAAGCTGAAATCATCTGAATTTAAAGAACACGTCGTGGTAAGAATGGGGAAACGGAGTCAAGAGTTAACTGGCTGACTTAATGTCACAAAGCCATGCCCAGTGAAGGCAGTAGCCATTTTGGGTCCTAGCTCAGAAATGATACAATCACCTATTCAATTAGCGTTTTGCACAGTAAAACAGGCAGAACTCTCAAGGTTAAATCAAGGGTATAATGGAGTGGGTACTCGCCTGCACTGCTCCAGTTACAGCCCTTCCAAAGGATGACGTAGCAGTATGTGTTAAAAGATTCATATTCTCTAAAAGATTCATCCACTTTCACCCGGTAATTCATCTTGAAGGAATCAATCCTAGAGAAATAAAAGAGCTGTGGGCAAAGATTTGTTAAAAAAAAAAACAAAAAAACCAACGCTCAGAAAATCGAGCATTCATTATAAAGGAAGAGTTAAATAAGGTAGGTAATGTCCATACCCAGGAATATTATGTAGCCTTGAAAGAATGTGCAATAACGGGAGGAAATGCTCATGATATAATGTTAAGGAAAAAAAGTGGAATGCAAAATTAGGTAAACATGTGTATGATAATCAAAGAAATGTAAAGAAAGAAGATGGGAAGGAAATTCACCCCAATGTTAATTCTCTGAGTGGTGGAATTTTAATTTAATTTTCTTCATCCTTGTTGAAATTTTTTAGATTTTCTCTAATGAGCATACTACATTTTACGATCTGAAATATATATATTTTCAGGATGTTACAGGCCTCATCTCATCCAGTTTGGGAAGTGGATGGGTCTCAAGCCAAGTATCACATTTATTTAAAAAACAAAAGCCCAGAGAGAAACTCGAGAGAGAAAAATACCACAGTGTAAAGTGGTTATTACTGGATGATAGGATTATGGGTGATTTTTTCCTGCTTCTTTATATTTCTATGTGTTTTTCAAACTTTCTACATCAAGATTTCTTTGAAATTGGCAAACAAACAGACAAATCATAAAATACTCTCTTGCATTTCCAACTGTTCCAGGCAGGGAGATATTCTTGGCAGCAGAGCTATAGCAGAATCCAGGTTTTTCTCACACATTGCTCTATCCTCACTCCGGTCTTTGTACTTGTACCCACCCCCACCCCCGCCGCCCAGCTACCATGATGATAGATGCTGAAAGGTTTAATATACTTAAATTAGTTTAAAGCTAAGGAACTGTGAAATTAGGATTCTTTTGTAGTTTATGGAGGAATGGCTTGGCCCAGATTGTTCTTGCAACCTGTTTTTGACCACTTCGCCAAGCTAAAAGTACCTATTGCTTATCCTATTTAATTGAGCCTGTAATCAGGACCTTGCTGGGCTAGAAAGCACGTTTATTTCCAGGATATGGCGCTATGATCTGAGCTGTGTGGTCACTTCCTATACCCAACCTTTCATGGAGCTGGTCACTCTTCTGGCTTGGAAAACCATAACGTCTCCAAGTGCCCTTCTAATAGTCAAGATACCTGGGTCCTTGTGGGGTTTACCACCTGATGGTGCTTCACTCCTGACCAAGTCGTCATGTTACATGTACCCCCACCTTTATTGCCTGAGGCCCCTCCCTCCCAGCCTTTGTAGCCCAGAGACCAGGAACTGAATCCTCTATGAACCTGAGCTCACTGCTGCACTTCCCTCAGCCTTTATTCTTCCCTCACCTATAGAAGGGGAGTAGAACACCAACATGGGCCTTTGGGTACAAAATAGATTGTCTTCCTTCTTCCCTCTCCAGCATCCTCTTTCCTTCCTAATTTAGGAGCTTTTTCTAGTCTGCTTCCAAATATGCACCTTGGCCAATCTTGGCACGTCACCAAATCCTCGTGGTGGGCTTTCCTCATAGGACCAATGTGGGAAGTGCCTGACAGAATGCAGAGATGGCTCTTAACAGGGTCAGGTGCCTGGCATGCCTGGGTTCGGTTTTAGATAATCCTCACCATGGCTGGTTCTGCAAAGAAGGGGTCGGTCAGTAGTCCCATTTTACAGGACACTGAGGCGAAAGAGGCACTGCGCCATGCCAGCAGGTCTCTTGGTGGGGAGTCAGTGTTTACTCACATTTTCCCACCTCCTTTCTGCTCAGTCTTTTCTTTCTCCCTTCACTGGGTAGTCTTCCAAGTTCACAGAAATGAAAATCTTCCTAAAACAGGAAGGCAAATAAATGAGAATCCCCCTTCTGACCCAAATCACTAGCAATCACCCATGTATTTAGATTCACATGAGCTCCTGACTCTGGAACCTGGAGCCAATTCCCCTAAAAGTCAGTTCATGTAAACTTCTTGTTTATCAGGGTGACAATGGTAATTACCAAGGTGACAAGGGGAAAAGACTAGAATATTTATAGGACTGCTGATGAGATCTGGTTAAATCTAGAAGCATCAGAAAAGATCACAATGGGATGGTGTCAACCTCTTTTGGGAGTTTCTGAGCCCTCTTCAGTATCTTTTTCTACTTTGGGGGCTCTTGAATATTTCAAAGTGGCTTTAAAAAAAGTGAATTCATCTAATGTCATTGTACCTTAAATTCTACCTTAATTCAAGTGAATCCATCTAATGTCATTCTACCTTAAACAAGCACGGTTTAAGTTAATAGCTAGAAGGCAAGGTCATGAATAAGCAAAGAAAGTGAGGTGCGCAAAGAAAAAAAAATAATCACCCCAGTGTGTGACCTTGAGCAAGTCACTTAAGCCTTAGTTTTCCTCCTCTGTAAAATAGGGGTAATGATTTCTATCCCATGAGGATGTCTGATGGCTAATTTCAGTGATACAACTTGTGCAAAGCAAAGAGAACTCTACTACATGGTAAATGTTCTATTCTGCACATCACCAGTAATAATCTCTTCAATCGGGGGAAAATGATCACAGCCTTATACGTCTTGTCACTTATAATATCTTTGCTTCTTTTGGGCCTGGAGAAGAAAAAGCAGCTCGGGATGGGGGAGAAGGGGGTGTAAATGACTTCTTGCAACTTATAAACCTGCAGTTAGACCCTTCCATGCCATACTGTGCACTGAAATGCATTCCAGGTGCACTAAAGAATTGAATGTTTTAAAAAATCAAACCACAGAGGGGAAAAAACATGAATATTTATCAGGCCTCTGGGAAGGTCTGGTTAAATCTAGAAGCATCAGAAAAGATCACAAAGAAAGAGATGGACAGAATTGGCAGCAGGAAAATTCAGCACATCTGTACACAGAAAAGACAGGAAAATGCATGCAGCAAAAACGACAGGCAAAGGCATCATATCTTTACTATATAAAGAGCTTTTACTATCTGTATGTATATATGTATGTGAAGCCATAAGAAAGTTATTCAGACCCTACTAGATAAATGAATAAGGAATTCAAGTAGATAATTCACAAAGGAAGAATATATTTGGGGGAGAAAATGAGAGAAAGCAATCTCATTAGCAATCAAAGAAAAAAGTTACCACTTTTCTACCATCGAATGCACTGACTTTTTAAATAATAATGTCAGCTGTTAAAGAAAGTGAAGTGAAACAGGCATATGCATACACTGGTAGTAGAAAGGTAAATTGGTTTGACCCTTTTGGAAAAAAAAGTCATAACATCAAGTGTTATGAAAAAAAATTGTCTAGTATATGGTTTGGGGAAAACTAGAGAAAACTAAAACTAGATCCCTATGTTAAAGTATATACAAAGGTGGACTCCAAGGGGACCAAACATCTAAAGGTGAAAGGTAAAAGTAAGAAGTCAATTGCAGAAAATGATAGGAGATATTCTCCCTCTGACACATATGACCTGTGTCACCCTGGGCAGGACGTTTCACCTCTCTGAGCCTCGGCTTTCTCATCTTAAAATGGGAATTTTAACGCCCACCTTACAAGATAATGTCTATAAAGTGCCTGGCCCCTGCTTTGACAGAGAGGGCTTTCCTGCTGGGTGCACAGCTGGGTCAGCCTTCCTGGGCTCTCCTGTGTTGGTATGGCCATGTGAGTGAGTACTCTGGCCACTGGAGAGTGGGGACAAGTGATGGGTGCACTTTCAGGGGTAACCCTGCAAGGCCTCCCGTGCATAATTCCATATCCTCTTCTCCATCTATTGGTTGATTAGAGAGGATTTAGGACTATGGAAGAGGGAGGCACAACAAGATGGAAGGAGCCTGGGTCACTGAATCCCTACTTGGAAGTCTGCTTGGCCAAGAAACCCTGATTAGACTATGTGATAAGATACAAACTTCTGTTGGGTGAAGCCACTGATTTGGAGATTGTCTATTACAACAGCTAACAATACCTATCCTAAGTAACAGTGCCCAATAATTATTCTGCAATTTGACCAACAAATTCCCGTATTGGGAATCTAATCATTGGGGTTCATTAAATGTAGTTCCTGGTGAAGCCCTTGGTGGATGGCAGGGGGATTTCCTAATCCAGTCACTAATCAAAACTGCACACTGCAAGATTTCCAGAGAAGTGGCTAATAGAAAAATAGATTCTGTTAGTTGATTTCAGGTTTCATTCTAAATTGTTAATGTTGGGTTTTGCACACTCTGAGATTGGGATTGACTAGAATGCTTTGACTAGACTAGACAAGCACTCAAGAAATTTTCAAAGGACAAACCAAAACAAAAGTAGGAAAGGGGAAATATGGAAGTAATCAGGTTGTCTGTATCAGCTGATAATAGTCTGTCCCTGGGCACACAGCCAGAAAATTTGAACCCTGGCCAGCAACTTACACACTCCAGGTGATCTGCCAAAACAGAGGGCTGTGATGACTGGCCTAGGAGCAGGGAGGCTGCGGCTCACAGGGGCACTGAGATGCAGATAACTGCTCTGGCCATGCAAAGGAATATTTAGGGCAGTAATTACATAGTGCAAAACTTCTGAAGAAACGAAATGTCTGTGGCAGATACTGCTGGTTCTCTACCCAACAGCCATTTCCCCTTCTTCCTTAGAAAACGTATCCCAATTTCATTCTGGCCTCAAAGGTTGATTCGTGATTGGTCTAAGCTAGTCTTGGTCTTTCCATTCCCCCTTGTCAGTGATTGGTCTAGGACTGAACGTGTGATCTACTTCTGGCCACCAAGATGTTAGGGAAGATGTGCTAGGGCCTTTTGGGAGAGACAAAAGACGGAGATGGAAAGTGGCCTTTCCTCCCACAACCCCCTTTCCTTTTCACTTTGGACTTTGCGGATGAAGATGTGATTCCTGGAGATGCTGCAACCATCTTGTCACCATGAGGATAAGGCCAAAGAGACTCATAGAGACACCAATCCAAACTTACTAAGCCTCTGAGCCAACCTGGGAGTTTGTTATATGAAATAATTATGCCTGTACTATTTGCTTTTATTCAGGGGTTTTGCTGTAGGTTTATCCAGTGGTGCCATCAGGGTTAAGTTGATAGAAGAATCTTTGATGAAACTTGACTGATTTTCCTGGAGTTACCTAGACGTGGCTCCTGACTCTCACCTGGAGATGTCTAAAGGCAAAAGCCTGGTTAGTTTGCCTGTGAGGACTAATTAAAGAGTGGGTGCTACTGTGGGAGTAACTTGCCCTTCCAGAGTTTCGTGGGGCAAAGAAACGTTGACTTTTCCCATGGGCTAAGTGAACGCCATGAGACTAGCTAGGCTAGAGCCTTCTGGAAAGGACCTCTCCTAAAAGAAAGGCCTGCCAGGGCAAGAGGACCCCAGCAGGAGGTCTCTGTGGGGTGCACATCACAAAAGCATAGGAGCTGGGGACATTGTATGTTGCCAGCTAGGGACTGTCTCTTAAGAGAAAAAATGGGAGTTTCAAGATCCCCATCAGAGGTCCCTGAAGAAGCTATAAAAGAGAGATGCAGCATTTGCGCAATGGCTGACCAGAGTATGGAGAATCAATCATCTATTGCCCAACACCAAAGTAGGCTGGACCCTGTACTTAGTGGACTTCAGACATTACAGGGCATTTGGCCTGTGGGGCTCTTTACTGCTTCTCCCCTTGCAACCCAGTGCTGAAGGAGCCACAACAAACATAGGGAGTGGAGGAGGTATGGAGGGGCAAGAGCCATGGGGTCGTGAAAGAACAGCCATGCTCGCGTGATGTCTACCATTGTCTCTTGGCTCCATACCTACCTTCTAGCGTTTGCCCTGCAAAATGGGGTCTGGGAGTCTATAGGCTAAAATTCTTAGCATTAAAAGATGCTTTCCGAGTTGACTTCCTTTTACATTCTGTCAATAAGAGGCCCTAGTACGAGATCAGATGGTAGGAAGAGGGGCCAGAGGAGTGAACAAAGCATTGTTTGTTCTCTCTCTATCTCTCTCTTTCCTTCTTCTGGCAGTGTCTCTGCAGGTGGTTGCATCTCTTCCAAGCTCCCAGCTTCTGAGCACCAGCTCCTCCCCAGTGGCCCCAGCTCTGAAGATGACAATTCTTCCAAGCTTGTAGAATTTAATAACAACACCTTCTCTCTCCCCACTCCATGGCCCTAGGGGTGGCAGCTGCTTCCTGCAGTTATTGATCTCTGTGTTGCTGTGCCTTCCCCCTTTTTGCTTCCCCATCTTCTAACACCCATTTAATCAATTTCCTGTATTCAGCCCCCTTTGTTGGAAATACCTGGCATGATTTCTGTCTTCCTCATTGAATTCTGATACATTTCTCTTCTTAAGGGCTGATCTGAAGAATTCTCAGGTGAGGCTAGACTGAGGAGAGGAAAGAACTTTTCAATTGGATGAGAAAATCAGTTTTAATATTAGATGTGGCTGAGTTTTTAATAGCTGATAATGATATGTTCTAATGCCTAAAAGAGATTGGGAAACCCAAGATATCACCTAGAGGCAGGGGAGGGAAATGGAACAGAGCAGGTTTAAATGGAAATAGTGACAAAGAATAAAGCCATTTCCTCCCCTGTGTGGTCTGACTGTATCAGAAACCAGTCACACCATGAAATAAGATAAAAAAGCGTTATAGTAGGGATTACAACCTGGAAACTCCCACCAAATGTAATCAACAGACTTGTTTGTTTAGTTCCAACAGTGTTTTTCTATTCAAGGTTTCTCAAAGTCACATTATTGACATTTTGAGCCATATACTGGGAGGAGGGGGCTGTCTTGTACATTATATTGACATTTTGGGCCACATGTTTGTCTCATAAGGGATGCTTAGCAGCTTCTCTGGCCCCTAGAAGCCAGGAGTGCCCTCCAGACATGACAATAAAAAAGTATCTAGATATTGCCACGTGTCCCTTGGGGTGCAAAATCTCCCTTGATTGAGAAATATTGCTCTAATTGGAAATTTTGCATTAAAAATCAGATTTCCAGCCAGACTTCCTTGAAAAATCTACAGACTTGTAAACTATGGACCTATGTTTCTACCTGGCTACAATCAGCTGTTGTTAATTCCATCTGTTTCTGTTATATGCTATACTGGTTATCTACTGCTGCATAGCAAATTACCCCAAAACTGAGTGGCTTAGAACAACACTTATTATCTCACAGTTACTGCAGGTCAAGAATCTGGGTATTGCTTAGCAGGATTCTCTGGCTCAATGTCTCTACAAGGTGGTAATCAAGGTGTTGGACAAGGCTTCAGTCATCTAAAGGATTCGCTGGGGAAGAGTCGGCTTCCAAGCTCACTGATGTGGTGTTGGCAGGATTCAGTTCCTCATGGGCACTGGACAGAGGGTCTCAGCAAATCACTAGCTGGTGACTGCAGCCACCGCAGTTCTTTATCACGTGGGTATCTCCATAGGGCAGTTCATAGCGTGGCAACTTGCTTCATCAGAGCAAGCCAGGAAGAAGACCCAGAGAGAGAGAGAGGAGGCCTCTGAAAGAGAGAGAGAGAGAGAGAGAGAAGAGAGAGAGGCAAAGAGAGAATGAGAACTCCAGAAGTCACTGTCTTTTATAGCCTAATCTTGAAAGTGACATTCATCACTTTCACCATATTCTCTTCCTCAGCAGTGCTCAGTGGGAGGGGATTATACACGGGCATGGATACCAAGATGTGGGGGCCACTGGGAGCCATTCTAGAAGCTACTGTATTAGTTTCTTAGTGCTACCATAGCTAATTACTGTAAACAGAGTGGCCTGGAACAACAAAAATCTATTATCTCACAGTTCTGGAAGCTGGAATCTTAAGTCAAAGGATTGGCAGGGCCACGCTCTCTCTGAAGACTCTAGGGAAGGATCCCCTCTTACTCCTTCCAGCTTCCGGTGGTTACCCTCAATCCTTGACGCTCCTTGGCTTGTTGACGCATCACTTCAATCTCTGCTTCAATCTGGGGTCACATGGCATTTTCCCTGCATGCCTGGGTCCAAATTTCTCTCATCTTATAAGGACACCTGTCATTGAATCAGAGCCCATCCTAATTCAGTATTACTTCATCTTAATTTCATTACCCTGTTTCCAAATCAGATCACATTCACAGGTACCAGGGGTTAAGTCTTCAACATATTTTGGGGAGCAGGCACAATTCAACTACAATACCTGTCTGTCACAGATGGAGCACGTGCATCTCTGTTGAAGCATGCTGCTGTGCCGTGGGACGATGTTGTCTGCCCACTCCGCAATGATGCCCTATGAATCAAGATCCCTATATCATTGCAGGGGCTCCTTGAGGGAGGATCATTCCTCTACCTCAGTGCAAAGTTTGACAAAGGGTGCTCTGTGCTTTGGCCCTGGGCTCCAGCCCTTCCATTTGTACTCATGGGGTCAGCTGTTCTGCCTTGTGCTTTCCTCTGTCATAGCTTTTATTAGTCTGATTTCATGCTAGTTTCTGGCTAGTCTCTTTGACTGTTAAATCCTTGAAGTCAGGGATCTCACCTGATTCATTTCTGAGCTCCCAGTGCCATTTCTGAGCTCCCAGTGCCCACACATGGCCAGCCACCTCGTGGATGAGTTGATGGATCCATTTGACTAGTAGATAAATGCATAAATGGAGAGCCAACATATATAGTATGCCAAGTCATGAAAAACAAGGAATGACTGAGGAACTGGCACAGATTGGAGGAGACTAAGGAGGTTTAACAACTAAATCCAACATGGTGCCCTGGAGTGCATTCTGAAACAGAGGATATTAGGGAAAAGCTGATGAAATTCAGGCAAAGTCTATGAGTAGTTTAGTCAATGGTGTCATATCAGTTTTCTTAGTTTAGACAAATGTTATGGAAGATGTTAAAATTAGGGAAATTGGGTAATGGATATATGGGAACTCTTAGTACTATCTTAATAATGCTTTTGGAAATCTGAAATTATTTCACAATAAAAAATCTAAGTAAATCAGAGTTAGGGAAGGGCAGAAGCTAGGGTCATCGAGGGGATTTACTAAGCTGATGAATAAGTCAGAATTTAAAACAGGAGAAACTGGGAGCAGGAACCACAGAGAACAAGTGCCTAATCAGGGCCCAGTGGAAGGGATGAACCAGTTTTGTCCAATTTGGCAAACTCTCTTGGCTCCTCATCTGTAAAGTGGGTGAAAACCCAGATGTTGGATGGGGCTTTGACAGCACTTCAGGTCTAACTAGGATGGCCTGAAACCCCCAATCCCATGGATAAATGCATAAATGGAGAGCCAACATATGTAGTATGCAAAGTCATGAAAAACAGGGAATGACTGGAGCAGACAAGAACTTCCAAGACTTCTGCACATTTGCAGAGGTTTGAGGTCCCATCATTAGCCATGCTTCTTGGTTCCTGCACTATGGGTATACGTATGTGGGCTGATGGCCTCATTCACTGGATACACACACACACACACACACACACACACACACACACACCTCACCAGGGACTTGGGAGTATCTAAATGTTTGAGAATCATAGAGCAGGGAGACATCCAACACAGCACAGCCTTCCATTCACTGCCTGGCTCCTCTCCCCTTTACCTCTTCCCTCCTGGGTTGTGTCTGGGGACTCCACGTCTTCTGTCTCTATTGTGTGGGGGCAACCCAGCTCTCCTCCTGGAAGCCCTGACTCCCAGGGCCCTCAGGATCACTGCCCCCCACCCTCCCCCACCTCAATTCAGTTCACAGTAAAACACAATTCCTTTCCTAGAAGGAATCTGGACACCAGCTATTAAAATACCATTTACTATAGCTCCTTACACAGATGTGAAGCCTGTGCTGTCTCCTTTTGAGCTCATTACAGCCGTGGCTTTGATCCAGTGTCTAGACAAACTTGTGGGTCAGAAGCAGTTTGGAAAAGCCTGGCAATGTAATTATAGGCTTACAACAAAGCACTGATATTTCAAATGATTTGGGTTAAAATGACATAACTTAGAGCATATCCAAGGTTAGCCTTATGACAATGTCATCCCTCCTCATTTGCATTCTAATATGTTCTCCTGAGTGGCATGGAAATTGTGAAACTACAGCTAGCCAGTGGAATTGTGGAGAATACCAGGTATGACAACCTCATTATGTGTGTACCAACAGAAAATAGGTTGCGAACTGCCTCATCAGAGGACCAAGTGAGATCTTTACAAGCTATAAAATGCTTAAGTGAAGTTACCAACTAAAGTTCATATTTGACTTGGAAGAGCCTTAAAGGTGAGCTAGTCCAGCCCTGGCTCCTGGCATATTACAGATGGCGGCACTGAGGCCCACAGGAGGGAAGTGGCCTGCCCATAGTTATACCTTGAGCCAATGATAGTCCAGGCCTGGATCCCAGGCCTGCCCCCCGACACCTTGAAGCCTCTATTCATACCTGGAGATGTTCAGATGAAAATAGAATGGCCACAGGGAGAGATCAGCAGCTGGGAATGTGGCCCTTTGTTTTTCTCCTGAATTTCTAAGAACAACGGAAGCTGAACATTATTTTTAGTCACTGAGAGACAGTGTTGAGCTGTAATGCTTTTGCTCTCGCTTCTCACTGGAGTATGTCTTGTTTGACAATTTTAGGGCTAATTAGGACCAAACGCAAGGAGACAGCCAAGTTCCACAGGAGGAAGGATGTCGCCAGTTGGGAAGGGTTGGAATCTTGGCTCTGTGATGCCTTTATTGCTTGACCTTGGTCAGGTAGGTTAACTGAAGCAGCCCTTGCTTTCCTCTGCTGTAAAACAGTGGCAGCCGAAGCTCTCTCAAAGGTTGATGTGAAGAATAAGTGTCCCTGGTGCATAGGAGGTGCTTCTGGAGGACTCTCGACTATCTGCCCCAGCCCAGAGCTTGCATCTTTGCTGCTTAAAAGAAGGAGCATTTCTGGACCTTATTCCTCTATTTCCACAGGTGAATGGGCTTTGCTGCCCCCCTCTCCTTCCAAAGACCTCTTCTATAAGAGATGAAAACACTGCAGGACTTCTGTGTCAGGGCGTGTTTCCAGAATGGGGCGTGTTTCCAGAATGGGGCGGAAGAGCACATGAACGAACTGGAATTTTTCTTCTTTGAGAAACAGAAGCCCAGTTTAAACCACCATATTCATCTCTTCAAGGACAGCCCCTTTGCCCTAAGTTTCACGTTTTAACATTATGCTTTGCAATCCATTGAGAGTTAATTGGCGCATTCAATAATAGTGCATCTTACAATATATGGCATGTTAGACGCTATGAAACATGGTACCTCAAGCAGCTCAGCAAATTCATTAGCTCATGGAACCACAGAAAGGAGTGATGCTGGCAGCAGGCGCCACAGCACCCAGGAACTGGGAGTCCGTTTTTTCTCCCAGTCTCCTTCTCTGTCTTCCTCCTCTGACCCTCCCTAGCCCACTTCCCATTTCTCTCTTCTCTACACCCTCTTTCCTTCTCATCTCTAGGCTCTGTGTTATCTTGGCTTCATCCCCTCGGGTCAGCTCACCCCACGAAGCTGGATGCGGCCCATGCAACTCCAGCCTGTGTGTCGTCTCACAGCGCTGACACAAGAGAGGAAAAGACAGCTCTTTCCGCCAACTCCAGTAACAAAAATCTCAGCAAAGGGCCCTGAGTGGGTCACGTGCCCATCCCTGGACCAATCACTACTGAGCCTCAGCCCCACTCCGCCCAGCCCCGCCCCTGTGGCCGGCTGCGAACGTGGTAGCCTGAGGGCCCATCTCTGCACGCCCACTGGGGGCGCTCTCTCAAGCGCTGGGTCCACATGTTCCGTGGCTCCAGGAGCTCGTGGTACCTTCCCTTGACTTTTTTTCCTCCCCAAATCAAAGTAAGTCAATCACTTCCACTTTAAAACTCAGTAACTATCATCACTGTCATTATTGTTATTTATCACTATGGCCCCAATTTAGAGTCTACGTTTACTGAGGACAAGCACATTTTCCTCCATTTCTTATGAGATGGAGGTCTCTTAATGCAATGAGCAGTCACTAAATTACTCCAGAAATGACTAATAGCTAATGTTTATTAAGCACTTGCCCTGTGTTAGGCACAGTTCTAAGTATATTGCATGCATTAGGTCATTTAATCCTCAAAACTCCCAATGAGGTAGAAGCTGTTTTTATCTCCGTTTTATAAGTGAGGCAACTGAGGCATGAGGAATTTGTGTAACTTGCAGGGTAAGTGAGAGTTCCAAGGCAGGCAGTGAGACCACTTCGTGCATACCCTCAGCCACCACAGTGTCCTGGAGGGAGGGCTGAATGTGTCCATCCTGGAGTCCAAGGCCCTGCTGCCTCCAGATAACCAGCTCAGTGCCAGGGCAGCAAGGAGTTGAAATCCCTCATGGATTTTATTTTAATCCTTAAAAATAATAGTTCCCATTTGTTGGCACTGGTCTAAAAGCTTAAATTACATGATCTCATTTTTCTTCTAAAAAGCTCATTTTGAATATGAGGAAAGAGAGGCTCAGGGATGGTAGGTATCTTGCCTAGAGACACACAGCTAGGAAGGTGGGGAGCCAAGGTCATAACTCAGGACTGCCTGACTCCAATGCCTGAGCTCCTAACAATGCACTTCTACCCAGAGCAAAGAACCCCAGCTCTGAGTCTCGAGTGAGGGCATGGGGGCTGGTGAGGGGGAGAAACCTTGGGAGGGTGGATTTTCCTCCTCTGCCCACACACCCATGCCCACTCCCTCCCTGAGAACTGCCATGGCCTCAGGGGCAGGGCTGAGAGGAGCTGCCCACTTCCTCCCACACTCCTAAACTCCTCCCAGCCCTGAGTCTCCAAGTATCTGGGAACAACGCTGCTACCACTTCGGGTAACTGTGGCTATGCTTGTGTGTGAACCGTCCCCACCCCTGTCTGCCATGCCATGATCTGTGATTCTCATAGGACTGACTCCACGGGACCAACGTGCAATAATAACCACAGTTACCCCTTATGAAATGCCTCCTAGAGGCCAGGCACTGAGCTAAGGCAGTGGAAATGACCTCATTCATTCTTAATAATGCCCCTTTATAATGAGCATTCAGGAAATTGAGACTCAAGGAGGTAGAGTGAGGAACTTGGCTGAGACTTCACAGTCAGCAAGAGGCAGAGCCAGGATTTGAACCCAGGTATGATTGACTTCAGTGTCCATGACTTTAATGCCAACTTGCTGCTTCTTAGCCTGGCCGAGACAACAGAGATAAAGAAGTCACTGTCCTTGTTCTCAAGAAGCTTGGGATCCAGTGGCAGAGTTACATGAGTGAACAAATTGCAATGAGGTGGGAATACCAGAAATGATAGAAGAGACACTAGGTCCTGAGGTGGCATAGAGGAGGGAGGTGTGAACTTGGATGGTGTGTTTTTCATGACTCCTGATGGCAAGTGACAGGACTCCAACTCAACTTGGTCTAGGGAAGGAAAAAGGCAGGGGTGGGGCAGAGATTGATTGGCTCATGTTTCTGAAAAGTTCAGGGCAACTGGCTTCAAGCATGGCTTTATCCAGGAACTCAAGAACGTCAACAGGAGTCTCTCCCCTGCTTCAGTTGTGCTTTCAGCCACACTGACATTATTCTGAAGACGACGCCACTCTCTGACAGGCAAGTTGTCCACCAGAGGCACCCTCCAAGGTCAACATGGTTAGCAACCCCTCTGAAAGGACAGCCCCTGTTTACTTTTAATTTCAGCCAAATTCCCAGGTTCGAGTGTTGGTGAATTTGCTCAGGTCACGTGCCACTCTCTCAATCACTCATTGTAGTCTCCATAAAGGTGGAATCATTGATTGACTATTGGTCAGGTCTGGGTCCTCTGCTCAGTCCTGAAATTGAAGGGAGCCAGCCCCATGCAAATCAGGACACTGTCACTGGGAGAAGGGGAAGCAGGATGCCAAGTGGGCAAAGACAGTGGAATTGCACAGGTAAGGGAGGCTTCCCGGAAGAGGAGCCCTGGAGCTTAGTCCTGAGAACGAACAGAGCATGCTGGGCAGAGCTGGGGCTGAGAGGAGAGGGTGTTTCCTACCCGAGGGAACAGCCTGTGCCCGGGCGTGGACGTGTGAACTCATAGTTTGGCATAGCTGGAGGCGATGGTGGGTGTGGGAGAGGAGAGTGAGGTGTGGCAGAGAGGGGCCCAGTGAGGGTCTTCAGGCCTGTGGACCACGCAGGCGTTTGGACTTGCTCCTGCAGGTACCCTAGGGAGGTAGCACCTCAGGCCCAGGGCGGGGGCTCTGGACTGGATCCCCTGGCCTGACCCTGCCTGTCTGAGTGACTCAGTCTATCTGATTCTCAGCTTCCCCATCTGCAAAACAGGAAGGATAGAGGACAACTTCACAGAATGGAGGTGAGGGCAAACTGAGGCAAAGCCATGACAAGCACAGAGGCGACATAGAGGAAGTGTTCAGAGACACAGACCGTTACTGCGAACCAATCTTCAGCATCAGAGGAACATACTCTAATCTCCACCCTAGAAAGCTCCCCCTGGGGTGCAGTGGAGGGTGGGGACAGGAGACCAGTGGGAAGAGGTGAGTTTGATGGTTCAGGTCCTAGAAGATGTAGAGAAACGCTGCTTTCGGGGAGATGGAGAACACAAGGAGAGGGCTCAGGGAGAGAAAATTCCATGGCACTTGGCAAAGAATCAGATGTGGGGAGAGGGAAAAATCCAGGATAAAAATAAACAGGGAGACAAAAATCTACCCTCGACCTTGGATCCCTTAACTTTTAACTTTTGAACAAACACATTTTCTCTTAAAAGCATTCAACCGATTTCCCTAGGCTTTTTTTTCTCTTCAAATACCCCCCCAAAAAAACATCCCTAGACCGCTTAATTCCCAGTGTTGAAATCTTAGGGTATCTTTTTTTTTTTTTAATTTCAGCCTGAACATGCCAAGCTGAACATGCTCAGAATGCCCTTCCCAGCTTGCCAGCCACTGAAGCCCACCTCCTCCTGTTTGCCCTACTGGGTAAGTGTACCCAGTTTTCTAGGAAACCAGTGCTTGGTACGATGGGAACATGCACTTGTTTGGATGAGTTTACGAGCAATTTCATTCACCATGCTGAGTCTAAACGTCAAGTAGGTTTTCAAGACCCAAGTTTTACTGAATTCTTTTTAAAAATAAAAGAAGAAAAGGAAGGAAATGGGGGAGAAAAGAAGTAGGAAGAAGAGGAGAAAAAGAAACAGCAGCAGCCATGATGAATTTAAAAGAAAACAAAATTTTAACCCAATAAGCCCCTCAGTCACTTCACAGAATATTTCACAAGAGCTATTTGACGTCCAAGTGTGAAGAATCATGGTGCTGAGATTTTGTGTGAAACTTTGTCATTTCAAAGCCATTTTGACAGTCGTAAATTAGCTAATCAGCAAATGAATCAGAGACATATGGGTCATATTTCACTCAAATCATATGATTTTAAATCGGAGAGAAACTGCTGTTGGAAAACAAATAGTAAAAGTGCTTTTAAACAGATTTTTATTTATTTATTTTAATGTTTTGATTTTGTTAAGGCCCGGAGCTTGATAGCTAGATGAAACGAGGTTGTACACCAATAGGATCGGGTTGCTCATCACGTTTAATGAGAATATAAACCTCAGATTTCCATTACGGCACCTACACTTCCCTGGGTGGAAACACTCGAGGGAAGGAAGGGATAAACAGTCATGCCTACCTGTCCCTGTACCCAATAAAGTCTCAGGGAGAATTTTCCCTGGGGAACCAGCTGCTGAGTAGACCAAACCAGATTCACCTGGGACACACGTCAAAATGATGTAGATGTTTCCCTAAAAAGGGCTTTGAGGCTGGTGGCCTTTATACATATTACTCTCTGCTGGCAGCTGATGGGCAGTTTCCAGACATCTGAGGCCTGGTGGTTAATAAGAATCATAACAGGCCGGGCACGGTGGCTCATGCCTGTAATCCCAGCACTTTGAGAGGTCGAGGCGAGAGGAACACCTGAGGTCAGGAGATCGAGACCGGCCTGGCCAACATGGTGAAACCCCGTCTCTAATAAAAACACAAAAATTAGCCAGGCGTGGTCATGGCCGCCTGTAATCCCAGCTACTCGGGAGGCTGAGACAGGAGAATCACTTGAACCTGGGAGGCGGAAGTTGCAGTGAGCCGAGATCACGCCATTGCACTCCAGCCTGGGCAACATAGTGAGACTCCATCTCAAAAAAAAAAAAAAAAAGCCTCCCTTTCCCAGAAACCTCTGACCACATCTTCCAAGGCATCCCCAATCCTCTACTTGTTGCTCCTGGTTTTTCCAACTGGTGCCCCTAGGCAGTTTGCAACATTTATTCATTCGCACATCTAATGGCTCACTGACTTGTGATTCTCCCTTTTCGCTTTTGCCCTCTGGGAAGCTGTGTCTCTATGCACCTATAAAATAGTATCCAACAACACAGTATCTAGCCCAGAGCCCCACACTGAACCTGGAACACAGTATGTGCTCAAGAAGTACTTACTGAACAACAAGAAAATCAATCCGATTCTGGTTTCAGAGAGGAGCTCTAATGAAAGAATTTTCCACCTCTTCATCTTCTGTTTCTGGGCTTCAAACTCCGTGAGAGCTGAACTGGAGTACTGAGATGCACATGCAAATTTATGTTCATTTCATTTTAATTTGACAAACATGGAAAGCTGGGACACAGAACCCAGGTCTACTGGTTCCTGCTCCCAGGGAGCTTCAATTTGGTGAAGTGGGCGGGGTGGGAGGGGGAGCGACAAAGGAGGCAGGGTGTCCCCAGCAGAGGAGTGGAAGATGCAAAGGCCTAGAGGTAGAAAGATCGTGGCGTATTTGGGGAGCCTCTGTGGCTTGGCATGACTGGATCAGGGGAACAGGTGGCAGAAGACAAAGCTGGAGAGTGCAGCCACAGTCAAGTCCTTCAGTGTGTCAGGCTTACACAGTAGGGACCCCTGAGGGTTTTGCACCTCCAAGTGTGGTGGGGTTGACCATTGTGGAGCGGGCAAGACAGAGGCAGGGGGTCCCACAAAGGGGCAATGACAGCCATCCAGGCAGGACAAGGACTGAGCTTGCTGACGGGAGAACAGAGGTAAGAGCTATTCAGAAACAAATGTCGGGCTTCCCATGAAGCAGTCAGGGAGAGGAAGAAGAAAGGGCAAGGAAGACCCGGAGGTTCCCATGGGAGAGTATCTCAGCAACCCACACTTCCCAGTAGCACCCTGGCCACTCCCACAGCTCTCATCTGAATAAGCTTTGCCCTCAGAATCCTGAACTCATTGTCCCCTGGCAAACCCTCCTCAAGCACACAGCTCCTTCCTGCGCCTGGATAGTGTTTCTGGAAGACCCTGAAATGTCAAGGTCTTTCCCAATTCATCATCGCTGGGGCAGAGCCACCCAGCTCTCTACCCACAGCAATAACTCTTGGGTTCGAGGGCTGCAGGGAGTGTGATCTACTCTTTGGCAGCTGAAATTGCCATTTCCCTCACGATATAGAACCCCCAATTCACGAGGGTGAGCAGGCAGGGCTCCAAGAGCAGAACACTGCTTCTTTGCTCTCGGTTCAGGGCCAAGATTTAATTTTTAATTTTCAAAAACATGAATGGTCAGACCACGGCTTGAAAATTGAAACCATCCTCTGAGCACCTCTGCGTCTCCTGCGTAGACCTTCTCCACTGCAGAGCATGACGTGGCTTGGATGGGGCAGCATTTCAGAGTTTCCCAGCTAACAAGAGTAGGTTTAGGTTTCCACCTTGGGCTGCAGCTGACACTACCTGCCCAGCTCCAAGTTCTCTAGCTCTCTGTGACCTTGGGCATGGTTTTCAACTTCTTCGAACCTCAGTTTTCCCATCTGGTAAAAAGAAGCCTTAAGACAATATTTGATAGAGCTGTCGTGAGGAATAAATGAGATACGAATGTTAGCTCCTAAGACATGTGGGCCAGGCACAGTGGCTCACACCTGTAATCCCAGCACAGAGAGTTATCATTCTCTTAAGACATGCCTGCCATAATGGGGAATAGTTGTAATTTCTCTGAGTTATGAACTGATCCAGGACTTTTTGTTTAGAGGAGCGAAAATTATATAAACAGTACCTTTACCCATGCATGCTCTCATTTCCTCACTCCTCTGGCCAGGTCTACAGAAACTCTGAGAAGAGTAGGAAGATGGGAGGTTCTGTGATCATTGGCAAGACTCTGAATCTCTCTGGATCTTAGTCTATTCATCTTTGAAATGGAAGCAATAATGCCCAAATTCAGGGTGTGGAGCCAGGTAGGGAAGAGACCTACCATTTATCCAGCGCTGAGGGAGATATTCTCTGATGGAGGGATGAGCTGTGTGAAGGATTCAAGGGGTCTAGCCATGAAAGAGTAAGAGGATTTCCCCCCTTTCTTTTTCAAGAAGGAAAGGAAGGCTTTATGTTTTGGAGGACCAAGGTTTCCTTGGCCCATGGGGGAGTAAGGGGCTGTACTTTCAAAATCATAGGTTCAGAGACACAAATAACTGGCTTGTCTAAAAGGGGCTGGTTCCAAGGGATGAAAAAGGGGTGCGATTTCTAAGAACGAGCATGTGGTTGGGGAAGATGGCCCCACTTGCAGCCAACAGGCCTCCCATCCCCGTGAAGGCCCTGGGAGGGTGGAATCTCCAAGGATGATGACACATTGTTGGACTCCTGGAGAAGGACTGGCCTCAGAATTTCCAGGGCCCAGTGTACAATGCAACTGTGGGTCCTTTGTTCAAAAGTTGTTCTGAATTTCAAGATGGTGGCAGAGAGAATGAAACCAAGAGTGAGGCCCTTCTGAGCATGGCGCCTAGGGCAGCAGCACAGGCCTGACACTTGGGAAGTCAGCCTTGCCTCCCTTGGGCCTCGGAAGCCCAGTGAAGACTTCATGGCCTAGATGGGCACTGAGGCATGGATGCCACAAGCAGAGGACTCCTTGCCTTCCAAGAAACCGTGGCCCAAGAAAATCAGATGCTTGGCCCTCATTTTCAGTCTGAATGAGGTTCCCGGAATTCTTGTACAAGTTTAGGGAAAGGAAGCCTCTCTACTCCCCACCCCTAAAGCATCGAGACTGAATATCCTGAGTCAGATTTCACATGTCACAAAGTGGAGAAACAAGCCTTGTGTCCAAGTACCGTGCAGCAAAGGCTGCTCAGGCCGCATTGCATTTAATCCCCACAACAGCCCTGCTGGCACCAATCCAGCACTCGTTTCCATGAAGGCTCTCAGCCTCCCAGACTCTCAAACCAACCAGCCAGAGCCTGGGCATATAGTGCATGCATAGGGGATGTGGGGCTGGCAGGCAGAGCCCAGGCCCCTAGGAGGAAATGCCCCCTAAGGACAGGCAACTTCTGGGGAAACAGTGAGTGTATGAAGGAGGTCAGGGCACGTGGCAGGGATCAGAAGATGCTCCCCCATCTAATATCAGTAACATTGATAACAGCGGTACCAGCAATAGATGACACTTACTCAGCACTCACTAGGCTGCATCATCTCATCTATGCCTCAACACAGCCAAGTTAATAGCAATGCCATGGCCCAGAAGAGGAGAACTAGTCCGGGTTCTTCAGAGAAACAGAACCAATAGAATGTTTACATATATCTGTATGTCCATATAGATACACATGTACTATATACGATAGATAGATAGATAGATAGATGATAGATAGATAGATAGATAGATAATAGATAGATAGATAGATGATAGATAGATATAGATAGATGATGATAGATAGATAGAGTAGATAGATGATAGATAGATAGAGATAGATATGATAGATAGATAGATATAGATAGATGATGATAGATAGATATAGATAGATGATGATAGATAGATAGATGATAGGTAGATAGAGATGATAGAGATGATAGATAGAGATAGATGATGATGATAGATAGATAGATATAGATGATAGATAGATAGATAGTAGATAGATGATAGATGATAGATACATAGATACAGTAGATAGATGATAGAGATGATAGATATATATAGGTGATGATAGATGATAGATAGATGATAGATAGATAGATAGATAGTAGATAGAGATAGATGATAGAGTAGAGAGATGATACATAGATAGATACAGTAGACAGATGATAGAGATGATAGATAGATATATATAGGTGATGATAGATGATAGATAGATATAGATAGATAGATAGATAGATAGATAGATAGATAGATAGACAGACCGATAGATTTACTTTAAAGATCTGGGTTGTGCAATTTCAGAGCCTGGCAAGTAAAATCTGCAGGGTGGACCTGGCAGGCTGGAGACCTAGGGAGGAGTGAATGTTGCGGTTCGAGTCAGAAGGCCATCTGCTGCAGAAGTCGTTCTTGCTGAGGGAGGTCAGGCTTTCTGTTCGATTCAGGTCTTCAGCCAAGTGGATGAGGCCCACTCACTATAGGGAGGTCAATCTACTTTACTTAAAGTCCATCCATGTAAGTGTTAATCTTGCCCAAAAACACCCCCAGAGACATCCAGAATAATGTTTCGCCAATTATCTGGGCACTATGGCCTAGCCAAATGGATACATAGAATTAACCATCAGGTGAGGTGAGCACACCGAGCAGGCAGTGGCCCCAGCTGTAACTCAGGAGGTCCAGCCTCAGGCCCACGCCCTACTGCCCTCCTTGGTGTCCTCTCGAACCATTGCCTGTAATAGATGACTTCAAGAGGCACATGGATGGACTGCCTATGAAATGGCAGTAGGTATGTATCCACTCAAGAAAACAATATAACTAGCACGTCAACCCCATGAATTTTTGGACGTTATTTCATAGGAAGAGATCAAAGTCAATCTATTTTAGGATTTTAAAGCATGATATTAAGTAAATATTATTAGGTTGAACCATGTGATATTGTCATTTTTATAGGCAAAAATGGTCAAATAGCAGCAATTTTCTATGGCTCAAACCTATTGGAAGTTCCGTTTTTCATCGCACTGCCTCCTCTCTAATGTAGCAGAAATGGTTCACAGACTGTCTGTTTTCACCTTCATGTGGCTGCAAAGGGTCTGCTCACCAGAAAGTTCAGATCCAACATCCCGGGCTACTGCACACTTGCCAACGTACGGGTCCAGGGATGGAAGGTTGCTCCCATGCAGATGCACATAGGCCAGCCATGCGTGGCGACATGGTATCCTGTGATCAGCAGTCTTAAACAGCAGAGAGGCCTCAGGCTTGGGAAGGGGGCACATCAAGAGCCAGCTAGTGTTTGCTAGCTTATTAGCTGTGTGACCTTGCTTGAGTGGCTTAACCTATCTGCATCCCCTTCCTCTCCGTAAGTACAATAAGAATTGGGGGCCCAGAAAAATAATTGTCTGTCTCATGTACTTCTAGACAATGAAAACCACATAATCTGTTTCTCTCTGGCTTGGCCATTAGGAAGCTCAGAGCTACACTCCAGGTTTAATTTTCATAGTGTCCACAACTCCTTATACAGCTGGGTGCTCCCTTATCTGTCTCCGCACTATAATGTGAAGTATTTAAGGACATACGTCATCACAGAGGTGGCACATGATTCCCCAGGCCCTGACCCAAAGCAGGTGCTCAGCAAGTGTGCGTTGATTCAGTAATAATACCCATATTCTAAGCCAGGCACTGTACTACTTGCCTTGGCCCTGTTAACCCTCACAACCATGAGCCTATGGGATAGTCACTGCTATTTGTCCCATTTTGCAGATGGGAACACAGAGACCAAATAGTTTTCCCAAAGCCCAAGAACTCTTAATAGTAAGTGGTAGTGCTAAGATCGGAGCCTAAGCATTCTGGCTCCAGAGGCCCTGCTTAACCACACTGCAGGAGAAGCAGGTGAAGGAGAGGGTGACTATCTTCTCTAGGCCTCGTGGTGTAACTTCTCTCCTCTCCTCCAGTTCTTTTCTATCTTTTGCCCTGCATTGCTGGGTCTTAGTCTCTATCACTCTGAGGCTCTAACTGTTGGAGCCATAAACACCTTACAGAAGTTGATGGAGTGATAGTAATCACAGGAACTGATCCCCTACAGGCCTTGCTCACTCATCCCTGCCAGACCCTGTGTCCAGCCCCTTTTCACTTAGAACCCCTCACAGCTGCACAGCGGAGGGCATGGTAGTCCCATTTCACATATGAGGAAACTGACACTCAGACAGCTGGAATCGCCTGGTTAAGGTCACTCAGCTGAAATTGAACCCAGGTCTGGGTGACCCCACAGTCAAACAAACAAAAGGCAAAGATTTTTGTGGATTTTCTACAACAATGAAGTAAAGCAGGAGAAGACCTGGACTTTTCCCCTCTCTGGCCTCAGCTTCTCCATGTATAACACAGAGCATTAAGCCATTAAGTTCAATTGTCTCATTCAAATTCCAGCACTGCTGGCTGTGTTACCTTGGGCATGTTACTTAACCTCTCTGAGCTGCAGTTTCCTCATCTGTAAAATGGGGATGAGGATAGTAACTGTCTCTACTTCGTAGGGTTGTAAAGTGAGATTAAAGCAATGTAAAGCATTCAGCCCAGAGCCTGGCATATGGTAGGCAGTGGGGAATTTGGGATATTGTTATGAAAATGAAAGTTTTGAGATCTTTTCCAGCCAGGACCTCCTATAGCCTAAACACAGGCCTGAGCCCTGGCCCCTGTTCCCTGCAGCCTTGGGGCAGAAGCCCAGCTGGGGTGGATACTCCCCCATCCTCATTGCCGTTGTATGGAGGCACTGGTGGGAGAGGCAACTGCCTTGCCCTGTGCATGAGCCTGGCAATGACCCAGGAGGTGTTTCCCGGGCATGAGGTAATGGAAGGCTGGAACCTGCCCATCATCACTCGGACAGGGCAAAACAAGAGTGACAATATAACAGGGCTTCCCATGGCCAAGAGTGGCACAGGCCAGCCCAGGTTCCAGCAGGAGGAAGCCTGAAGCTGCAGCATGCACACTGTCTTTTTGTCTTAATAGGAGATGACCAGCAACCAGCAGATTAGTCTTGCAGTGAACCAGCCTCCTGCTGGGGGACCAGGGCTGGAGCCAAACAACTGAAGAGACCCCATAAGCAAGTGCCTGGCTCAGAAGTGGCCCATCCCCATTCCTAGCCTGGAAAAGAGAGATGCAAACAGAATCAAGTCAGAATAAATGTGTGGAGTGAGTCTTGGGCTTTCTCCTCTGTCAGACTGGCCAGGTGTCAGACCCCATGCCTGGCCCTTAAGGTTCAAGAGGCAAGACAACCTGACCCTGAACTAGCAGGTGTTCCGGCATGGAGGTGAGATAGGCTTTGGAAAGTTCAGTGGTGCCCTTTCTGATGACTGGGGCAACAAAGGGGAGGAAAATCAGAGAGGGCTCCTCAGAGGAAATGATCTCCGAGCTGGGTCTTGAAGGGTGAGTAGGCTGTCGGGGCAGTCAGTCACAAAGAGAGTGTTCTAGGCAGAGGGTACTGTGTAAGCCAAGGCAGGGAGGCAGGAAATAGTACCAAGCACTCCAGGATATACAGGTGCTAGCTGTGAAACCAGTGGCCACAGATTTGTCACTTGTTGGAAGCTTCTTGGGGAACACCGGCATCATCTTATTTCCTGTGCCCACTTTACAGATGAGGAAACTGAGGCTCAGGAAGGTAAAGCAGTTTCTTTCTCCAAGGTCAACTAATAGTAGGGCATCTGAGACTGGAACCCAAGTCTACCTGCCCTACAGCTGAGGGTCTTTTGTGTGTGTGTGTGTGTGTGTGTGCAGTGGCACGATCTTGGCCCACTGCAACCACCATCTTCTGGGTTCAAGCGATTCTCCTGCCTCAGCCTCCTGAGTAGTTGGGACTACCGGTATGTGCCACCATGCCCAGCTAATTTTTGTATTTTTTAGTAGAGATGGGGTTTCACCACGCTGGCCAGTCTTGAACTCCTGGCCTCAGGCGATCTTCCCACTTTGGCCTCCCAAAGTGCTGGGATTACAGGCATGTGCCACCACTCCCGGCCAAGCTGAAGGTCTTGACTGCTTACCCCATCACCTCTTACAACCCTGGGACCCTCAAAAGCCATGGTAAGGAGCTTGGATTTTACCCTGAGAGTAATGGAGATCTAGAGAGGATTTAAGCAGAAGGAAAAGGCAGTCACATTTGCAGTTAGCAGGCTCACTCTGGGGCAGAGCAGAGAATGGACAAGAAGGATGCAGAGTAGAGTAGGTCAGAAAATTAGGCGAGCCCAGTGAGCACCAGCCCTGGTGTCAAGCCCTGCCCCAAGGACCTCAGCCCCAACAACCTGGGCCCTGCTTCTCTTTCCAGTTCCTTTACTCCCCAGCTTTAGCCATACGAAAATTATTCAGCTCCCCCGCTGCTGTGGGGCTTCTGTCATCTTTTCAAATCTGCCGTTCCCTCTGCTCGAGCCTTCTCTCTGCTGCTGCTCACCTGACTAATGTCCACTCCACCCCCAGGTTCCAGCTTGAAGGTCATTTCCTTCAGAAGCCTTCCTTGACCACAGGGCCCGATATCTGAGTTCTGTGACCCCAGTCACCCTGCTTCTCTCCTGGAACATCATTCATTGTTTTCTCCTTTGAGAAAAGGAGGGCACTTGCCCTCACCCACACTGGCCCCTCAGTGCCCAGCACAGGGAGCAGTTCCTAGACATCCAGCCAAATGGGGACTCTGAGGTGGCAAGGCTTCCTTAGATAACATTCAGTGCTGTGTGCCTCCCTCAAACACTGGACTGCCCGCCTCTGCCCTCATTGACAGTGATTCCCCAGTCATACAGACATTGTCTCATGAGCCAGGCCCTGGCCACAGTTTTAAGGGAAGTTTTTAATCCTGAGGCCCAGGCAATTAATAATGTCCTCGTGAGACTTGGACAAAAGTGGTCAGTTTAAGGGTCTTCTACTCTGAGAAGACTGCCAGGCCCACTCTCACCCTGTTCGGCCTCTGTCAAACTGGGTCGAGGTTCCTTCCTGGGTTCCTCCAGCACTGAGCCATCTCTTAGGGTTTGCATGCCTGTCTCTCCCACCAGGCTGGTCTTATTGAGCCCCATTTCTGAAGCCCAGCACATGGATGAAGCCTGGAACATGGCCAGATGGATAAATAGATGGATGGGTGGGTGGATGGATAGATGGATGGGTGGGTGGGTGGATGGGTGGGTGGGTGGATGGATGGATGGATGGATGGATGATGGATGGATGGATGATAGGTGGATGGGTGGATGGATGGATGGATGGATGGTGGATGGATAGACGGATGGGTGGATGGATGGATGGATGGATGGATAGATGGATGGATGAGTTGCCTAAAAAGCATGGGCCATCATAATGAACAGCTCAAACTGAATGATATCCAAGGTTTACTGTGGACATGGAGGCTGCCCTGCTCAGCTTGGATGGACTGGAGGGGCCTGCATAAAAACCATCTCTATTCTGATCAGGACAAGGATGAGCAATGCCTACAGATGACAGAGACTCACTTGACAAAAATGAGATGCCTTCCCTTCTAGGGCATCCCTTGATCCTGCGGACTGGTTGCTTGCATCCTTGATTCCCTTCTGGGTGGCCATACAGTGTCAGCCCACATCAGCCTGCTGTGGGCATCTTCTAGCCCAGACAGATGGGCACAGGACTGGCCTCCTATCTCAGAGAGACCCACAGACTTGCCTTCCTTCATCTTAGGAGGTGGAGGGAACAGGAAGTGCCAGATGATACCTATTCCTAGAAATGTTGGGACACCCACTGCTTGGAATGGAGAAGGTGGGCCCTAAGACACAGCCAGATTTTTCTGTGTTAGCAAGGAGATGGGGAATTAAAATCTGTTAACACCTCCCATGTGCCAAGCACTTTATACACTTTGTCTCTAAGCTATACACCAGCTTTATAGATGGTTACTTACACACACACACACACACACACACACATGCACAGACACACACCCATTTTACAGATGTGAAAACTGAGGCTCAGAGAGAGGTAGAGTGGCAGGTCCAAGATAACACATTGAATGGTGGAGCCGGGGTTTGATCCAGGTTCCATATGGTCCCGCAGTGTTTTCAGGGACCCTTCAGCTCTCAAGAACCTCTACCTTGAGTGCCCTGTACCCTCTCCTGTCACCAAGATAGGGGTTCCTGGCCTCCTCCCTCTTCTCTGGCTCAGGCTGCCCAGTTCTCGCTGCTGCTGCCAAGTGCTGAGACCTGATTTGAATTTGGGGTTCTCTCCACTGCAGCCCAACAGAGATTTTTATTGGAATGCCCCTTAGATTTCCAGACTTTGAAGATGTTTCAACAATGCAGTAAAAGGCAGGTCTTTGCCACAACAAAAGGCAGAAATATCACCGAGGAGTAAACAGAATTCCTTGGCCACTTCAGAGCATGTGTCAACATCTCTTTCCCCTCCTCTCCCCCTGCCCCTTCTCTTGTCTTTTCTTTTCTTTACTTTTCTCTTCTCTTCCTTTCTTGTCTACAGATTCAGATCTTGTCGGCGAAGGTAGCTTGCTGACACGAATGGGCTGAGCCGTGGGTTGCCCTAGACTCAGCAGCTCTGTCTCAGAACAGATGCTGGGGCTTTGGTAAACTGAGAAAGCATAAACTGCTGTGAGACGCTTTCCCGATGACCACAATTACCCACATGGAAAAGCCATTCCGCAGCTCCAGTCCCTCGCCCTACCCCCTGGCACATACATGTGGTGGCCTCGGCTCCAGAAACAGGGCTTCTCAGAGCGAAAATATATGTGACGTGTACAAAATGGCTTGCTTTCAACCCATGGCTGGAAATTAGATGCATTTGGAAAGTCCATGCTTAAAAACAATCTTGGTAGAAAGCGTGCCTGTTGACAATGTCGGCCTCCCTCCCCAGGCAGGCTTCTGAGGGGCTGAGAACCAGCGGTCGGGCCCCACCTGGGACCCCCTCTCACTGAGGAGACAGTCCCCGGGGCAGAGTGTGTGGGAGTGTATAAGCGTGTGTAAGTGTGTGAGCATATGGCAGTGTGAGTGCACGTGGCGTGTGTGTGTCTGTGCGTGAATGTGTAAATGGTGATTATGTGTAAGCGTGTGTACCACCTGTGAGTGTGTGTGTGGCAAGTATGTGTTCACTGCATGTCTAGTCTGTGAGTGTGTGTACCCACGTGTGAGGGCATGTGTGTCTGTGTGGGGAATGTGAGTGTGTCTGTACGTGTGTATGAATGGGTACAATGTGTGCACAATACACACATGCTTGTACGACTGTGTGCACGGCTGTGTGTGTGTGAAGAGAGACAAAGACGGGCAAGATGCAACCCTTCCATCCTTTTCCAAGGAAGCAAATGTCACCTGAGCACCTCCCTTGTGCCTGAAGGAGGAGGGGCTGGGGAGAGTGCTGATCTCAGGAAAGGTGGGGTCGTGGCCTCTCAGAGCTTAGAGAAGATTTTGAGACAGAGACCAGGTTAAGGAAATCATTGAAGAGCAAGCCGAGGCCATTTTGAAGTGTGTACTGGAAAGAGGAAAGAGGAATGAAGTGATTAGGCTTAGACTTAGCATTGGCACAGAATGGCAAAGAAACCTAAACTCAGACCAGTTAGTCCTGAGTGTGGGCTCATCTCTACCCCTTCCTGACAGTGAGATCTTGAGCAAGTCACTTTTTCCCAGGCCTCAGTTTCTGCAAGAAAAGTAGGGCTAAGAAAACATCACATTCATGGAAAGATGGAAAGGAATGTGTGCAAATCAACGGTAGGCCAAGCATTCAAGAAGTCGCAGCTGGTATTCTTCTTATAATCACGTTCCCCAGGGAGGAAGGCATCATTTCCCCATTTTAGGGATGAGAAAACTGAAACCCGATGGCCTCACAGCCACATGGTGACAGAGTTGGGGCTTGCCCCCAGAGCCATCTGGCTTCAAAATCTACCGCCTCACCTCTTCTGCTGAGGCTCTGAGAACCTCCAGATATCCTGGAGGTAGCAGATCTCAGCCTTCCGTGAAGCACTCTGAGATTCTATGGGAAGCAGAGGCCCAGCACAGGGCAGGGGCTTCACTGGTGGGAGAATATTTTGGATACCAAGACAGGAAGTGGCCTCCAATGAGGAACACTCTGTTTTGGAGTAAGCGGGGAGCAAGCTCCTATCTGTGAGGCCCAGGAAATGCCCTGGGGGTTGAAAGGTGACCAAGACGCAGACCTAGACCCTTTAAAACACTGTAAAACCCTGGCCATATCATTCCCCTGACCAGCGGCCATTCAACAGCTATTAGCCCCTTCCCATGGAAAGGGGCTCCAGACCACCATTAGACACCATTGCCCTTTCCAACGTTTACAGTGGTCCAAAAATGGAATGGACTTCTTTGTGAGGGAGTGAGGTTCCCATCAATGGCAAGTCTGGGATAATGGTTGTAGAGCTGAATAGAGTATAGAACATTCAGCAATTCAGTGGCTGATACAATTTAGTGTGACATTATCTACCAAGAGGCTCTATTCATTCCATCAGACACATAACATGCATTTATTAAGCACCTGCTGGATGCTGAGAACTGTGCTGTGCACAGGAGATGCAAAATTAATATAACATAACCCATGCCTTCAAGAAGCCCCTGTTCTAGCTTAAATCTCTCTCTCTCACTTACATCCCTCGCTGGTTCTCAATCTGTTTTAGTCATGGATGAAGTTTGGTGGGCCATGGCTTTAGCATTCTAAGCAAGTATACTGCATATCTGGTATTCATTGTTCTTTTTTTAAATAAGTCTGTAAGACTAGTGACTTAGGTTGTTTTTGTGAACATGAGGCTTGATCTGACGGCTTCTCTTCTCAATCTCCTCACTACTGACATTTGGGGCTATAGAATTCTTTGTTTTGGGGGCTGTCCTGTGCTAATGGCATCCCTGACCTCTACCCTCTAGATGCTAGAAGCACCCCCTCCCTAAGTTGGGACTATCGAAACATCTCCAAGTATTGCCAGATGCCCTCAGGGACAAAACCATGCCCAGTTGAGAACAACTATTCTAAAGGATTCTCTCCACTAAGACAAGCCCCAAAGTGAGGAATAAGATACATACGGTAAATCCAGGGTCCCTGCACCTGAGGACCTTCTAATCCTATAGTGCCTGCATTAACTAAACACGTGGAAGATAAAGCATGACCAAGGACGGTGTGCTGAGCCCTGAACCACGGCCCGCTGGAGAGGAGAGGGCCTAGGTGCTAGGCCTGATGGCCGGATCTTCCAATCCCGCAGAAGAACTGTGGGGTTTGAATACCTGTTTCCTTACCGGGAAATGGCATTATTGTGAGAATTTGAGTGAAATCCAATTTGTACAAAGCACAAAGTAGGTGTCCCATCAACATGAATTACCTTCCTTTTTTCTTCAACTCCAATGCCACTTTTCCTGACCCCAGGATCAGCAGCAGCAAATGCCACCAGCTAGCAACTTCACTGCCCTGCCTCACCCCCTCTCTCTGGACAAACAGCAGAGTAAAACAGTGTCCTCTTGGGAGTCCAGGCACATAGATACCTGAGTATCTCTGAGTTGGGGATGTGTAGAGCCAGGAGCAAAGGCATCACTCCCCCAACTGCCCATCTTTTGTTCCACACACAGGGCAGTTTTCAGACTCATCAAACAAAAAGGAAAAAAAAAAAAAGGTTTCCACAAGCCAGACTTCGAAAGCATAAAATCAGCTGCAGAAAACTCCTGAACTTGAGCTAGCATGTTATTGGGCAAATTTTGAGTGCCATTTGCATTTGTCGCAAACAGCTCTTGGAGGGTTTCTGGGAAACCTGTTGAGCCATGTTTTTTTTTTTTTCTTTCGTTAGCCGCCAGTTGCTAAATGCATGGGCATCGTAGCACTCTGGGCATCATGGTTTGTAAGCAGCTGAAAACCTGAGATCAAGTGCAAGGAAGACTCTGGCTGCCAAATTTCAGGGCAGGGAGAAATAAAAGGAAAAAAGAGAAATCTGGAATGTGTTTCTACTTACTGTCCATTCCAGTAAAATGAAAAGATCTCTCCTCCAAACATGTGTTACTGCTTAGGCCAGAAACTGTATATATTGGTCTAAATCCAGAATGGTCTGTGTGACATATTACTCTGTGTGACAAAATTACTACAACCTGCATTTGCTGTAGAAATGCCTGCTGCAACAGTATAGGATGATAATTTGTTGTACAACAGAAGTACATAATAATTTCATGTCAGTGTGGGCCAGGCCTTGGGATTTTCAAAAGGAAATCTCAGATGCATGTGGACCAGTGTTGAATAGGCACCCCCGATCCCTCCTCCCCTACCCCTGCCCACCCTCAACATTCATATCGTGTGTGATCAGAATAGGAGAAAGTGGGGCTTTATTTATAACATACCATATTCCGCTTGAAAGTGACCAGAACACACACACACATACACACACACAATCAAAACACTAAAAATAAAGTCAAGTGGCAATCTGGTGTTCTCATGTATGAGGCACCAGTGGTCAGAGCTGGTTCACCTACCAAAGGGTGAAGGACGGTCAAGGAGCCAACAGACAGGAATGTTCATCTTTCAGCACTGAGCTGCTTCGAACTCGTCCAGAGTGAAGCCACGTGAATTCCTCAAGACCCCTCCTCCCCGCACCCGACAAACCGCAGCCCCCTCTTTGGCCCTTGTCTGGGCTAAGGTTTCATTACAAAGCCCGGGCCCCATTCCAATCCTCTCATCTGTCCCTCTAACGGGCTCCGACAGATCACTCCACAGTACACGGATTCTCGTTGGGATAATGTCTTGGAGAGTAGCAACCTGAAATATGATCTAGTCAGAGTGCGTTAACGGTAAAGCATTTCTTTATGACACTTTTCACAAAGCAAGGTTGCAAACCAGGGAGAAATATATGACTAGAAAAACGGAATGCAGAACACAAAACAGCCCAGGTGCTAAGACATGTTAGCACGTGACACCGTGTTTCCCAATGTGGACACTTCAGTTCTAGGAAAATGTTAAAACATTCCTTTCTCTTCCTTCTCTCCCTTTCCTTCCTTCCTTCCCTTTTTTCCTTCTTTGTCTTCCTTTCTTCCTTTTGCTCCTGCCTTTCTTTCCTTCCATCTTTCCTTCCGTTTCCTGTCCTGTTGGGCAGGTTTTCAGAGTGGGAAAGAAGAGACTTTCCTGGGGAGTGTCCTTTTCTGGGTGTTACCCCAGATAATCTGGTCATCCAAGCACTGCTGTCCTCCCAGATCACATTATCTAACCACTAGAAAATTAGCTAGGCTCTTCTCAGACACACTTAAAATGTTCCTACAAAGGAAAATATCCCATAAAACCCTTTTATATCTCAATTACATCAAAATCTCACTTAATTTGTCTCTTCTATCGGGGCAATGACTTAAGCTACCGTGGCTTAAGGGAACCAAGCCTTCTCTGCTGTCAGCTGGGCAGCCAGACCTCTATTCTGGGTTTGGTGACCGTCGAAAATCTATCTTCTTAGAGTTTTTTGGTTCAATAAAACCTGAAACATATTTTGCCTGGCGTTTTTCCTCAGGATTTTTAAGCCCGTGTGTACTTTATGGCAAATGGGATCCATATGTCCCTGATTCATTGATACTTAAGCCATTAGGATGCTGTGTTGTAAGAACACTTTGATGTCCAAGGGCCGTCTTGCTATTTGCAGGACTTTTTTCTTCACAAACAGGAAGTTTTCCCTTCTCAAGGAGTACACAAAGCGAGAGGCTGGCTCCCCCAGAATGCGTGACAGTGAGTAGGAGGCAGTCCCGGCCGCCAGGATGTGCTTGTCTGGCCCCCAGACCCTGCCCCAGGGTGGGGAGGGGAAGGGCCTTGTGTAAGGAGCCTTGGAGCCAGGATTGGGCCTGCCCCTGGCGCCTGGGTCATTAGTCCCCTGCCCGGCAACCCTGCGACTCGGAACCGCCTCCCAGAGTGGACTCCGCGTGCCTTGGCATGTTTACTGCTTTTTAAGGGACATCAAAATAACACTCAAGAAAAACAAACAGCCAAGCACCGTGGCTGAAGAGAAGGGCGGGGATGTCACTTGCCCTCCTTTCTTCAGGACTGCTGTGAAGACTGCCTTGGGCTTGGTTCAGGAGATAGACCAGTCCCAGGTGCAGCAGACACCATTCCCCAGGGCATCTGCAGGATCTCTCAATGATCACTCTTTTGTCAGGGACTAGCCCATATCTCACAAGGTCCAGACGGGCCTCATGACCACCAGGCAAAGGCAGGAGACAGCCAGGGCTTTGGACACTGGCAGGCCTAGGTTTGGCATCCCAGCTCTGCCACCTACCACCTCGGGTGCATGACTTCACCCACCAGAGCCTCAGTTTCCCTTTCTGCAGGCTCTAAAAGCCAGCCTGCAGAGTTGTTATGAAAAACATGCCCAGAGGTGGATCAGCTGCGGCACCAAGACCTCCTCAATTCCATCTACATGGACATGATCACCCGTTTGGCTTTCCAGCCTCTCAGCCTGCTCTCTCCTTCTGCCCGCAGCTCTCTCTCATGTGTTTCCTGGGTGGGAGTGTGGGCTCTCTCCCTCACCCAAGAGGCCAGTCAAGGGCAGGCCCATGACTTAGGCCCAGCCAGAGGAGGACTGCACGTGTGAGTTTGTGTTTCGAGCTTGTGACCTCAGCACATGAGGGAGGCGGGGGTCAGACTCACTGCAGCAGCAGTGGCACTGGGCGGCCAATGTGTTTCTGCTGTGTATTCCTGCCTCCTCCATCCCGAGACATTCTTGGTCCCATTCACAGTCCAGTCCCAGCTTTCCAGCCTCCTGTCAACTCTGGGAGTCCCTGAAGTCCTGCTGATGGGAGTCTTTATTGCTCAGGATGGAGAAAACTTTTGTTTCTTGCAGCCAAGAACCCTGACAAATCCATACCCCTAAGCCCAGCTCACACATTCATTCTAACATCTACCCTGGTGATAATCCCTGTTCAATGCTGGCCACAGCCTCTGCTCTTTCCGCTCACTCACTCCCTCACACCCACCACACTTGTCCTCCACCTCCTCCCTCATGCCCTCTTTTCCTTTGCTCACCATGTGTAGAGGACACCTATACCCTCTGGGTCTCAAGTAGAGCTGACTCTAGGGGTAAACACACAGCCCAGACATGGCCAATTGGAGAACTGCATTCCTCTGGATAGGCTCATTGGCTCAGGAACAGGCATATGAGCTAAGCTGATCCAGTAAGTCGATCTTGTATGACATTTTCTGGAACTCTTGGAGCATGAAGCACTCTTTCGGCTGGAGTTGCTGAACTAGTTGGCTATAGACCTGTAGCTGCAGGGGGCAAAGATGGACACTGCAAAGGGACAAACTGCCTGAAAAGGAAGCCAATACAGGAAAGCAGTGTCCATAGACAAAGACAGTGTCTTGATGACATTGTTTAAACCCCGGATCCAGCCATGCCTGAAACCATCACATCCCTAGACTTGTTGGATATGTAAGCAAATCTTCTTAAGCCAGGTAAAAATGGGGTTTTGTCACTTACAAAGGAAAGAGTACACTGCCTTAAATCCTACAGTTGCTCACTTGAACCAGTCCTTTGCCAATATTTGTAACTTCCTTGGTTCCATTCTTCTTCTACTACCCAACCTAGAAAAACCCCAGCCCTAGATGACTCCAACAATCAACCTTCCTGGCTCCAGCTCCCAGGCTGCAGAGAGCTGCTAGGGAAAACCACAGCAGATGTACTGGCTGCATTTCAACTACCTGGTCTCCAAATTCAACCTGGTCCTCGATGATGCCCTATAACACTACGGGTCACTGGCCCCAGCCCAATGTAGCTCTCCGCACATGAAATTCTTCTTTCAAACCCCCAGACTCATCAGTTCTCTTCTGCTCTCAGCAAGTGTTCCTACCTCCTGCTTCCTTAAGAAGCATTTAAGGCCACCTTCAACTTCTGCCCTTTCTGTTCACACACTAGCCCCACAAAATTCTACCTGTAGGCACAGCTATCCTTTCCTTCTAGGCTCCTGCCTCGGAGGGAGAGGTGGACTGCCTGTTGTCCAAGGCTGAATCTTCCTCCCTTCTGTTTTGGCTTTGGGAAAAGACAGACCTGAGTTCAGCCCCAGCTCTGCCACGAAACTAGCCACGTGGTTTATGGCCACCATGACTTGGCTCCCTGCGATCAAGCTTTCCTGGGCTTTGTGGCATTGCAGAGGACAGCACCTATTCCCAGAATGGGCATTGTCACATAATCCCAAAGTGACTGTTCATTTTAAAAGTCACATCCTTATTATATGATTATGCAGCAATATGGTCCTATTGTTATGGGAACATATTATTCCTGTAATCCAATTCTTATAACTGTACAAATATTTGTGTTGGAATTCCTGGGGGAGGGGGCTGGGAATAGGGCAGGAGACAAAAGGCCTGAAAGACACTCACACAAAGCTTCCCACCACTTGGCAGGACCCAAGACTGGACAGCCGGAAAACCACCCCTGCCATCGCCCAAAGGCATCCTTTGAAAGGGAGTTGGGAGAAGCTGAGAAGGCATGCCACCTGCATCCCCTGACCTAACATCACCTGGTGTTCCTCACTGTGACCAGCCCCCTTGGCACACTGCCATGGACAGCATTGCACGGATGTGAGTGTGCCAGGTACTCACTCTGCCACCAGTGTTCATCAACCCTCAAATGCAGCATTTCAAAGAAGGTTTCACTGTGTTATCTCCAGCAAGCTGCTTCACCTTTCTGAGTTTGGTTCCCTCATCTGCAGGATGAGAATGACGTGACCCTCTCCTCCCAGGGCAGTGGGAAGCGTGGAGGAGGGTATGGAATGTAGCCCTCCACATGGCTCCTGGCGTGCGGGCAGCACACACAGAACAGTGCCTGCTGTTGCTCATCTCATTTCTTACCCACCCCATCAGGATGTGTGGCCTCTTCCATCCCATTAACTCCTCCTCCTCAACCTATCAATGCATTCTAGTTTCTCAGCTCTGAAATTAAAATAAAACCAAAACCTTTCCTTACACCACATCCAGCTCCCACCCCCGTCTCCCTCTTCCTTTCTACAATCACATTTCTTGAGTATTTCTTCCCTGACAATGTCTACGCCTTTATTTCCCGTTCATACCTCAAAGCCCACTCAAGGCCAGCAGAGATTCTCCTCAGATTTACCAAGGATGCCTGGGAAAGCCTCTTCTTGTATGTACCTTAGCAGCACAAATACAGAGGAAGCTGGCAGAAGACTGAGGGATGTGTTGGAAGAAAACAGCCCCAGTAGGGCTGAGACTAAGGTGTAGTGAGTGAGGCACCCCGGGTGCAAAGTTTCAGGAGGCGCTCGCTCTCAGAGTTGTGCAAGAATGAGCGCCTCCTTAAATTCTGCAGCCAAGGCACCTATTTGCCTCACCCTAGTCATAGCCCAGTATACTGGGGCATGTTACTTAACCTCTCTGAGCTGCAGTTTCCTCATCTGTAAAATGGGAAGGGGGCACATCAAGAGCCAGCTAGTGTTTGCTAGCTTATTAGCTGTGTGACCTTGCTTGAGTGGCTTAACCTATCTGCATCCCCTTCCTCTCCGTAAGTACAATAAGAATTGGGGGCCCAGAAAAATAATTGTCTGTCTCATGTACTTCTAGACAATGAAAACCACATAATCTGTTTCTCTCTGGCTTGGCCATTAGGAAGCTCAGAGCTACACTCCAGGTTTAATTTTCATAGTGTCCACAACTCCTTATACAGCTGGGTGCTCCCTTATCTGTCTCCGCACTATAATGTGAAGTATTTAAGGACATGCGTCATCACAGAGGTGGCACATGATTCCCCAGGCCCTGACCCAAAGCAGGTGGGTTATCTCAAAATAATCCAAAGTTTAGTTTATTTCTAACACAAAAAGGATACAAAAAAGGATACCATGCAGTCACTAAAAGGAATGAAATGGATCCTTTCATACAGCTTTTATGCAGCTACTCCCTCTGGCCATTCGTTGCCATAGGAACAGAGGCCCAGGGTCGCTGGAGGTTCTAACGTTTCAAGAGAAGTTGGAAATGTTAATTTTTATGTGAAAGCTTATGACTTTGGAAATTGCTAACAGAATAGATTTCAAGTGTTCTCACCACAAAAAAATGGTAAGTATGTGAGGTAATAGGTATGTTCATTAGCTTGGTTTAGCCATTCCACAGTGTATACCTATATCAAAACATGCTGTACACCATAAATGTATACAATTTTTATTTGTCAATTAAAATAAATAAGTAAATAAACCAAAAAACACACAAAAAAGGAAGCTCATGACTTTAAAATGTCATCAAAGTCAAATTAAAAATCGAACACTTCATCTGCCAAATAAAACCTATCACTAGGCTAGATTCAGCCTTCATTCTGCACATCACAGACTTCTAGACTCTCCTGGCTAAAGAGATGATGATCAGGGTCTGGGAGGTGTAGATGTGTGTTGAGGGTAGATGCAAAAATTGGCAGAGAGTAAGGAAAGTGGTATCTCTGGTTGCTGGGAGGGCAAGGAATCAGGCCCCCCACCCACAGCAGTGGCGTCCTATGGGATGGCAGAACCCCAGAGGTGGCCATGTGGTGCTGTCCTACATATTGGCGTTTCCAGTCTCGGCAAAGACTCCATCCCCATGTGGATTTGAAAAGAACATGCCAGCCGGGCAACAAGTGTCTCCTTGGCAGCCAGTGTGCACTGGGGGAGATGGATGACCAAAGGCTCTCCCTGACATAACCCAGGAGTAGGGCAGCCCCAGCGATGACTGAAGTTGAGTTTCCTGCTAGGCCATCAGAATGGGCCCTTCAGATCATTTTAAAGCTGATCAAAAAAGATAATAGGAAATGGTTATTTCTTGCCCACCTGAGATTCACATTCTCTATGCTTTTAAGTGCACTTTTCTATTTTTGTCTATATTTAGCCTTTTAAGTAATTTTTTTTAGAGTTGTACCCAGGCTAAGAACTGCCATTCTTCATATCTGTCTTCCTCACCACCAGATCCTGAGAGCCTTTACCACAGCATTATCCAATAGAAATAGAATGTGACCCACAAATGCAAGCGACATACAAAATTCTAAATGTTCTAGTAGCCACATTTAAAGAGCAAAAAGAAACAAATGAAATTAATTTTAATAACATATTTTAGTTAACCAAATAGATCTAAAGTAAATCATTTCAACAAATGATCAATATTTTAAAAATTGAGACATATTCTAAACTGCTAAGTCTTCAAAATCCCTTGTGTATTTTCTATATACAACCTATTTGTCTGCAAGGGGACAGCCACATTTCATGTGCTCAGTTGTGTGGCCAGAGCAGGCCAAGCCCAATGTGAGTGCCCAATGAATGAATAACTTAGGGCCCTTGAAGAAGTCACTGAATCGTGCTAAGCCCCAGGATTCTCATCAGGGGATGGCACACACCTTGCAGGCTGCTCTGAGGATCCACTGGGGTCACCCCTAATCCAGCAGGGCCTGGCACACAGGTGCCAAAAGAATTTTGTAAAATAAATAAATGTTAGCTATTGTGTTGTTATATTTGTCTGAAGTTGTGATTCTTAACCTTTTTCGGGGGTGACAGGCCCTGCTGCAAATCTGATAAACATTCCTCTTAGCAAAATAGATCCAAACTTAAAATATTGGATAAGATTTCATATTCACAGCCAGGTGCAATGACATGCACCTGTAGTCCCAGGTACTCAGGAGGCTGAGGTGAGAGGATCCCTTGAACCCAGGAATTCAAGACCAGCCTGGGCAACATAGCAAGACTCCATCTCAAACAAAAAAAGATTCTAGTTACAGAATCTCTACAAACCAACCACAGACTTCCTGGTGTACAGACCCAAGTAAGAAATCTATGGTCTAAAAACGTATCTCTATTTCCAACAAGTGACTATATGAATGATACGTTATCAAATGTATATATCCTGGGCTCAAGAGATCCTCCCATCTCAGACTCCTGAGGAACAGGGACTACAGGTGCATGTCACTGCACCTGGCTGTGAATATGAAATACATTTTCAAATTTATATATTGTTCATACTCTTTATGTTTTATTAAAAATATTTCTGACTTCAATTGGTGAGTTTCTCTTTTCTTTTTTGTAGAGTCATTTTTAAATTGGAAAGCAGCCAGTCTCCTTTCCAGCTGAGTGAGGTGCGATGGTTTTGCCAGTGAGGGGAAGATTTTGGATATGTACAGGTGCCTGCCACCATGCCCAGCTAATTTTTTGTATTTTTAGTAGAGATGCGGTTTCACCATGTTAGCCAGGATGGTCTCGATCTCCTGACCTCGTGATCTGCCTGTCTCGGCCTCCTAAAGTGCTGGGATTACAGGCATGAGCCACCGCTCCCGGCCCTCAATTAGTTGCTTTTATAAAGAGCCCTGAAATGAATATCTTTCTGCAAAAAAGCTTCCATCTCATTTGGGCTGAGGGATCTGCTATGGTCTGAATATGGTCTCCAGAATTCATGTTGAAATTTAATCTCTATTGTGGTGGTATTAAGAGGTGGCACTTTTGGGAAAGTGATTAAGTCATGAGGCTTCTACCATCATGAATGGATCTGAGTGGGTTAGTGCCTTAAAAAATGGCTGGAGGGAACTTGCTTAGGCCCTTTTTGCCCTTCTGTCCCTTCCACCATGTGAAGACACGGCGTGCGTCCTCTCCAGAGGGCGCGGCAGCAAGGTGTCATCTCGGAGATGGACTCCAGGTCCTCATCATACACTAAACCTGTGGAAGCCTTGATCTGGGACTTCCCAGCCTCCAGAATTGTGAAAAATAAATTTCTATTATTTATAAATTGCCCAGTTTCAGTAGTGCAAGTGGACTAAGACGGGATCTGATCTAAATAAAACATTTTACATGTGTTGCATTACTCCTTCCAATTTATACCCTTTTCCCAATTATATCTCTCCCATGAGCAACACCAGAATCAGCCAGCCTAGAGCAAATGCTTTGGATGACATCATACTCCAGGTCATCCCCAAGGCTCTCAGGCACCGGCCAGGCATCTGGGTAGCCCAGGCACCCCGGGAGCCTGTGATGAACATTTTACAAGTATTCCTGGAAGTGCAGAGAAGAGAGAGCAGCACACCCGCAGCATGACATTCACCCCAAATCACATTCTTTTCTTTCAGCAGATATGCAAAGCACTCCTGTGTGCTGCATGGCAGCAGGAACTGGTCACAAGACTGAGAGCAAAACAGACATGCTCTTCCTCTGGGAGTTTACACGCTGCTGGGGGAGACAGAGGTGAAAGAAATAAACGTATATTAAAAATGGAGATAGAAATAAGTGTAAATTATGACTGGTGTAATGGAGGAAAATAATAGAAGCATGCCTAATTTAACCTGAGGCCCCAGTGGCCTTGTTTTGAACAAAATCTGAAAGCGTTAAGCAAGTTGGATTGGCGAAGAGCTGGTGGAAAGGTGGTTTCAGGCAGAGGGAACTGCACGAGTTGAGTTCCCAGGGCAGAAAGAGCTTAATATGCTCCAAGAACTGAGAGGAGTTCAGGTGGTGGCCTTGTCACAGAGGGAGGGCAGAGGGCTGAGATGAGACTGGAAGGGTTTGCACAGTCTGGCCCCACAGCCCTTGTCAAGGGGTTGGGCTTTGCCCTAAGAACAAGAAGAAACTAGTGGCTAACTGGGCAATGGCATGGTTGGACTCACTTTTGCCAGACTGGATGCTGTGTGAGGAGTACATTGGTACAGACAAGGTTAGAGGCCAAGAGATTACATAAGGCCCGTAGCTATCATCCAGGCAAGAGGTGACAGTGACTCAGAGGGACAGTGGCCTTGAGACAAGAGATACAATCCACAAGGGTTGGGATTGATTAAATGTAGGTGACGAGTGTGAGTGAGGAGTCACACTCCCACTGGGATGTAGGCCGGGCTCCCTGAACTGTGGGCGGAAGGCAGGCACGATAGAGAGAATAAGGGTCCTTACTGGGTCCCTACTCAAGGGTTTCCACTGAGTTTGCCCTTGAGACAAGGGAAAGCTGCTGTTAAAGATGCAAGTCTAAGGAAATAACTCAATTCCAGTTTTTCAAAAAGTATGTTGTACCAATGACCCAGTGCTCTTGGTTCAATGAATAAATAAGTTTGGAAATGCTGTAGACCATATATCTCCCAATTAGAGCTTCACAATCCAATGGGGCACATACAGCTTTCCTTGCAGGAAGAAAACCTGCTTAACTTTGTTTATTATATATTATTTGATCTGCGCTTCATATATTATTCATATATTATTTGATCAAGGAATCATGTGTGTCTACAGCACCTGTTAAAATTCCCCGGCACTGAAATTCTGTAGAAAGCCATTTAGGAAAAGTTGATCTAACTGTATAATTATTAGTAAAACATATACACACATGCATACACACACACACACACACACACACACCACAAACAAACAAAAGATACCACCTTAATGGTCTCCTAACCAGGGCAGACCCACAATGAAACATAGCTGAGAAGCAGTTTGTTATTATTATACCCACTTTTAATTATATGCAAATTAAAGAGTGGTTTATGCAGAAATTTCTAGGAAAAGGGTGTTAATTTCCGATTCATGGGGTGGTTGCTATAGAAAGGGTTGGTAACTTCCCAGTGTTGCCATGGCAACGGTAAACTGACATGGCCCACTGGTGGGCATGTCTTACAGAAAGCTGCTTCCGCCCTGCCCCTGTTCTAGCTGTTCATCAATTTGGTCTGTTGTCTGAGGATACCTCCGTTGCCGAGTCCCGCCTCCTACCTCACTGGCCTTGGAGTAGGACTTTGACAACTGAATGGGTAGTTTGCAAACCGAAGGGAGACGGAGAGGACAGCATAAGGGTATTTGGGAGGAAAAGCCCATGTCCTTAGGCTTGTTATAGCAGCTGCTTCCTTTATAAAAGGAAAGACCCAGGGACACTGTAAGACCCTGCTTGCTCTCCCTGCCTCCACTGTGAGACTCTCCAGTCCTCTCTGCCACCTGCAGCCCAGATCATCTTTCAAGGGGAAACCTGGTCATATTACCTATCTCCTGAGAAGTCTTCGATGGCTTCCCAGAGCTTTAAGATAAGGATTGAAATCTTCCAAATGGCCTGTATGGCCCCGCCTGGCCCACCCTCAGCCTGCATATCATTTCCTTCAACCTCTTACTGCTCTGAGCTCCCCCACCCTGCTACCTTAATCTCCATCATCGAACCTGCCATTCTGCCTCCATATCAAGCCCTTCGCTCATGCTGTTCTGCCTGGAACGCCTGCTTTCTTAGGCCATGCCCACACTCCTTAGTTGAGTGCACTCCTTCCTTCTGAGCTTGGTTCCCATGTCACTCATCAGGGAAACTGTCCCTGACCCTTCAGATGATATCAGGTCTTCTCATAGGCTTGTGCGCTTTTCCATCATAGCACTTATCACAGGATGTCACTCCACATTTGCTTCTCTGATCCTTTGATTGAAGCCTGTCTCTTCCACTTGTTCCACAAGGTCAGAGACCATTTTTATTTGTTTGCTGCACAGTAACTGTTATATAATAAGTGCTCAGTAAAAATGTGTAGCATACATTAGTAACCACAAGTGGAATATGAGGGACTGTCACAGGTGGGGAGCTTAGGGACAAAAAAATAGGAAGAGGATAAATGATATTGTTCAGGCAGCGAAGCAGAATCACTAGCAGATACACATTAAGAGATTTATGGCAAGGAATTGGCTTACACAGCTTGGGGGCTGGCCAGGGAAGTCAGAAATTCACAGAGCAAGCCCTCAAGAGGGGCAGCCTGGAACTCTCGGCTATAAGCCAAAGCGGCCGCCTACTGGCAGAATTTCTTCTTCAAGGAAACCTGTTTTCCTCTTAAGGCCTTTTAACTAATTGAATCAGACCCACCCACATTATCTAGGATAACCTCCCTTACTGAAAGTCAAATATAGACATTAATCACATCTATAAAATACCTTCACAGCAACACCTAGATAACACATTGACTGAATAACTGGAGGCTGTAGCCTAGCCACATTGACATATCCCAAGACCATCACAGACATCAAACAAAGTCTAAAGTCTTTGCTTCAAAACTGGGAGGCAACAGAGAGAACGCAAATTACATTTCGCTTCAGAATCAGGTTGACCAGTTCACCTTCTGTAACTTCTAGCTAAGTGAGCCCAGTGTGGTAGAAACTGGCTGGCTCTTCAGCAAAATTGTCTCCTTTTCTTCCTGGGCACACAGCAGGGCTAACTTTCCCAGCTTCCCTTGCAGTTAGATTTGGCCATGTGACTGAGTTCTAGCCAATGACACATGAGAAGGGGGTGTGCCAGTTTCAGATTGGTCCATGAAACCTTCCTACCCTTCCCTGTGCTCTTTCCCTCTTCTGTCTGGCTGAATGGAGATGACCCCAGGGCAAATTTGGAATTTCCATGTTGAAGATGGAAGCACCTCCGTTATCCTGAGTCTCAGATGGTGGAAAAGAAAAGGCTACCCTACTCACTTGTTACTGTGAAGTGAGGAAGAAATAAACTTCATAGTATTTAAGACCCTATTATCTTTGGTATTGGGTCTACTTGTTACAGCAGCTAGTGTTATACTAACTAATAGACTTAAGCAAGTTACTAAAACTTTCTGAGCCTCGCTTTTCTCATTTCAACCTAGGATAGAAGCATGTTCTTACAAAAATGCATATGTATTTGTTAGGGTCCCTTCAACAGCAACGGAACTCATGTTAGACAATGTGGAGATCCATTTATGTCTCACATGAGAATTCAGGCATAAGCAATTCTGGGCTGTTATGGTGGCTCCATGGTGCCACGATCCTAGATTCCTTCCCTCTTGTTTGTTCTGCTATCCCTAAGGCATTGCTCTGTCCATGTGCCCCAAGGTAGCTTGCTGTCATGTTTGCATTCCAGCCTGCATATAGAAGGAAAGGGGCATGCTCTTTCCTTTTAAAGGCATGATATTGAAATCGCATGTATCTCTTCTCCTCACATCTCATTAGCCAGAACATGATTCTACCTGGGAAGAAGGAAGAGGGTAAGATGTTCTGCCTTTAGTCTGGCCAACAATGTGCTAAGGTTAAAATCAGGAGTTCTAATCCTACACCCAAGAAGGGAGAATGGATACTGGAAGATATCTTGCAGTCTCTGCACAGATGTAAAACATTTAACACAAGGCCTGACCAGCAGAAAGGGATGGATAGATAGATGGCGTTGATAATTACCCCACCAACCACTCCCCTGACTCCTCAGTTTTCTGGGCCACCTTCTGCTTCCTCCTCACCCCTAATCACTCAGACACTGTAACCCCTCCAGTGTGCATTGAGGCAAGATTGTTAACAGGCTTTCATTCAACAAGCCACAAGACACCAAGCTGGACAGAAACCTGCCCCACCCCTCATGCAGATGCTTGATGGGCTCAGCCTATGGCCTGGTCTGGGTGACTTGGACACGTCCTCAATACTTGTTTCTCTGAGCCCAGATGTCAGCCACATGAAGCCTAATGATCTGCAGCTGGTCCTTGGGCGTCCTTGGACTCCCAGAGGCCCAAGCCGGGGAATGATAATAATTATAATAATAATTGCTACTGTTTAGTGTTTGCCAGCAGCTTGGGTGTCAAAGAGGGTGCACATGCTTGCTCATTTGCACATACAGACTCAGAGTGAGGAAGTGTGTTCTCCACTTTAGAAGTGAGACAGCTGAGGCTGCAATAGGTGGACTTGCCTAAGTCACATAGCAAGTAAGTGGTAGAGGCAGGACTGGAACCCGGGTTTTTCATACCACCCATCCCTGTTCCCTTAAACATCAATAGCAGAGGGCCTGAAGCAACTCATAGGAGGTTTCATTCATGTCTTCCCCAGCATCCCTCCCCTTTTCCTCTTGTATGTGCAATGGGAGGATCCAGCGCTCTCTTGCCCCCAGCCCATGTGGTTTGGATGAGGCTCCACACCAATCCAGGAAAGCATGGCCCAGGCCTAATCTAGTGAGTGCATTACACCCTCTGTCCACACCAGTGGGTGCAGGAGTTGGCTTGTGACCCAACTAAGAGGGCTCTGGCTAAGAAGGTGACACTGAATAAGAGAGCGTGTGAAGATTGGCCTGAGGCCACCAATCTGTGAGGCCTGAAGAAGGAAGGCAATGAGCATTGACTTAGGAAGGGACAGGGAGAATATCCTGGATTCTCCAATCCTGCTTAGCTCCTGCTTGAGCTGGAATTACCTGGGCTATGCAGGGATATGAGCCCAGGGCCGCACATATAGGAAATGGCTAAGGTAGTATCTAAAGGAGGTCTGTGGCACCTGTTCACATACAGAAGGAAAGGTAGACAGTAGCCACACTACAGCCTGAGAGGGATGGATGCTGCTTTATCCTGCAGCTCGCCATCCACCCACCCTGACGTTTTACCTTTTCTCAGCCTCTTCTGGAACCCCCAAGGCTTATCCATGTACAGCCAATGTGGCCTTGAGCAAATGACTAGAAATTCCTTTATATGTTCAGAGTAGGCAAAGTACAAACAAAAAGACATCACCTCTCTTACACTGTTTTAGAACTGCTGACTGCCCTCACCACATTGTCCTTATGTATTCGCCCATGAAATGCTGGAGGTGCCATCCTCAGCTGCTGGGAGTGCCAGGAGGTTTCCTGATGGTGCTTGATGCCACTGCAGAGTTTCCAGTGTCTCAGGGCTTACTGTTTACTGTGCATCAGGTGCTCTCCCAGGTGCTGGACAGCCAAGGGTAAGCAAATGCAGAAACCATGTCTGCCCTCGAGGGGCTCACAGTCTAGAGCCTCATGGAAACCACCAGACTTCCCTTCATGAAGGAGTTCAGGAATTACCAGTAGAAAACTATATCCTGCAGCAGACCTAGATCCGTGTTTTTGCATCCAGGTTTTGCAATGGAAGTCTTCAGCTTTAGCTAGTTATGGACTGACTTGGTGCCTAGCAGGTGTGTGCTTGAGTGTTTGACATGAGAGAAAATAACAAGAAACCTGACTTTTTAATAAACTGAACTTTTTAAAATACCTGCAGTTGGTGCCTCATTTGGGGTCTCAGGAGGAAACAGATGGCACAGTCCAAAGGGGTGTCAGCAGAGAATTGAATAAAGGGACTGATTTTAGGGGTGTGGAATTGTGAAGCCCCCAGAAAAGTAGTAGTGAGAAGTTGCTACTGCTGGTAGAACGAAGAGACAAGGGAAGAAAGGAGAGGATGCAGAACCCAGAAAGAACCCAGTTGTGCTTTTCCTGAGGATCTACACACATGTGACTATGGCTATTATTGCTGCACTCCCAGTTCTGTCTAAAGCTCAGCCTTTTCTCCAGAGCGCCATTCCCTGCAAAAGCTGATGAATGTCTCCATCTGGGTTTTTCACAGGACATGCAAATACAACAGGTGCAAATCAGAACTCAGAGCTGGATTACTACATAGGCAGATGAAGCAAGTGTCCACCAAAGCAGGGGGAACAAGAAGAAGAAGAATGGAAAGTGTTTAAGTATATTGTTATTTCATAAAAAAGTATTAAAGTGTGCAAGTGTTTACATTAGTGACAGAATGACTACAGAGCTATAAGGAAAAAAGTAAACTTTGCATGTATAAAATATAACTCACGCCATGCATAAAATATAACTCTTATAAAAGTTAAAAGATTCTAATTTCTAGAAGAAAACATAGGAGAAAATTTTTATATATTTGGGATAAGCAAAGATCTCTTAGATGAGGACAAAAACCATGAGCCATAAGAAAAAAATTATAAATGGACTTTATCAAAATTTCAATTTTTTCTTCTTCAAAAGACAACATTAAGAAAATTAAAAGGTAAATCACAGACTGAGAGAAGTTATTCTCAAAACAATTATCTGACAAAGGACTTGCATCCAGAATTTAAAAGAACTTCTATAACTCGGTAATAAAAAGACAAATAATTGAATTTCTTTTAAATGGGCAATGACTTTGCCTCTCAAAAAAGGATATATGAATCCCTAATAAGCACATATAAAGATGTTCAACATTGTTGGTTGTCAGGGAAATACAAATTTAAACCACAGTGAAATACTACTTCATATCCACTGAAAAAGGCTAAAAAAAATTTTTTTAAGGTCTGACTACACTAAGTGTTGGTAAGGACACAGAGCAAATGAATTGTTCATGTGACACTGATACTAAAGGAGAATGGTACAATCACCTTGGAAAGCAATTTGGCAGTTTCTTTTAAAACTAAGCATATACTTTATGATCAAGCCATTCCATTCCTAGGTATTTACTGAGAGAAATGAAAATATATGTTCTCAAAGGGCTTGCACACAAATATTCATAAGTCTTTTCATAAAAGGCAAAAACTGAAGACAACCCAAATAGCCACCAACAGATGAAGGGATAAACCAGTGGTGGTATAGTCATACAACAGAGTAATAAACACACTACTGATATTCACAGCAATGTGATGGATCCCAGGAGTACGAGGCTGAATAAAAGAAGTCAGACACAAAAGGATATTTTCGGAGTAACTGCATTGATTTGAAGTTCTAAAACAGGTAAAACTAATGCATAGTGATAGAAATCCAATCAGTAGGGGATGTAGGTATTGTGTGGGAAGGCTCAGGAAGGACATTTCTGTAATGATAGAAATATTCTATATTTTGACTGGGGTGATGGTTACCCAAAAGGTGTACCCATTTGTCAAACTCATTGAAACGTGACTGAAACATATGCATTTATTGTACGTAAGTCATTGCTAAACAAAGCTGGTTTTTGTAAAAGCATTGAAGTCATTATCATCGGAAAAATAAGAATACTGTAGGACTTTTTGGTAAGAGCGACTTTCTGAGAGTGCACCATCATCTTTCCAGTGACCAGGGTCCCACGGTCCCAATCCAGTTCTACCTAAAGTTGCCATCCTCTCCCCACTCCCCTAAACACTTCTTAGCCCTTGTTGGCTCTGGTGTGGAATCGGTGCCTATGCTGGAACACGGATGTATCCCGACAACTCCTTCTTTTCCCCCCTCACGTCTTGTCCATCACCAAGTCCTCTTGGTTCCCCCTTCACACTGCCTTCTCCGCAGCCCCACCCAGACGGGAATCAGGCTCCTCCACACCCCTCCCCCACCTCCTGTTTGCCTTGCTCTTCACAGTCCACAGCTGCTTCTCATTTGTCAGAAGAGACGTTTTGACATTCCAGTGACTACCCATTCTCTTCTCCTTTAGAAAAATAATCTGATTTTGGTAGAATTGACAATGGGCCCAACTGAGAAATTACATTTCCAAGGCTTTTCAGATCCAAGTCTGAAACTTTTGCCCAAAGGCATAGAGATGGGAGCCACTAGTGGGGAGAAGAGCTTCCAGAAAAGCACGGTTACAAAGAGGTTGACTCAGCTGAGCGGCCTTTTGGCCCTTCTCCATCCCCATTCCTCTTTCTTCCTGACTGGAATGCTAACGTGATGGCTGGAGCAGCAGTGACCAGGTAGGGACCATAAGGAGATGTTGAGGATGGAAACGGGTACTAAGGATGGCTGCAGCTGAGAGATTAAAAAAAAAAAAAAGAGTCTGGGATGTTAACAACATTGAGGAGATCAGTTAATTGTCAACTGCCTACTTTGGGTTCTTTTACAAGAGAGAAAAATGAATGAACTCTGCTTAAGCCAGAGTTATCTGCATCTATTTTATACTGAGCTGAAAGTCATTCCTACCTGTAAAGTCTTGCCTTCCTTGGCATGGCTTACAGGTTCTTCACGCCCTGGTCCTCTGGATTTCTATGGACGAACTTCAGTAAGTTCATGAAATTCGATGCAAAATTGCTTGAGCATGTGTGCATTTTCCCCTAGAAAGAGGATCAACAGTTTTCATCAGATTCCCAAAGAGACCTGTGGCCCTCTCCCCAGAGTTTTTTCAATCTTACATAACAGCCCCACTTGGTAGGCCTAATTGTCCCCTTTTACACTTGAGGAAACAGATTCTGATCACTTCAGCACCTTGTAAAGTGCTGGATTCTTTCTTTCTTTCTTTCTTTTTTTTTTTTTTTTTTTTTTTTTTTGAGATGGAGGCTGGAGCACAGTGTTGTGATCTTGGCTCACTGTAACCTCTGCCTCCCGGGTTCAAGCAATTCTCTTCCTCAGCCTCCTGGGTAACTGGGATTACAGGTGCCTGCCACCACACCTGGCTAATTTTTTGTATTTTTAGCAGAGACAGGGTTTCACCATCTTGGCCAGGCTGGTCTTGAACTCCTGACCTCGTGATCCACCCGCCTCAGCCTCCCAAAGTGCTGAGATTACAGGCATAAGCCACTGCACCTGGCCTGGATTCTCGAGATGTGAAGGGAGAAGGAATAATGGATGAGTCTGGAGAAAAAGGTGCCAGGAAAGAAGTGGACTATTCCTCGTGTTTGAAGCCAGGGCAGAGGGTCTGCATTTGCACTCTGGGCCGGGGCTTTCTGAGGCCTGCTGGGTGTCCTGCCTTTCAGCTAGTGTGGCTTTGACGACCAAGGGCACTCTTTTTCACATGTTACCTGCCTTCAGTTCTGCTTAACTAATGTCTGCAGTTGATTTCTCAGTAATTGAGAGGCTCTGGCTTTTGAAGTCATCTCATCAGCCTGGTTTATTGCTGCTCTGTTCAATTGGTGGGTTACCCTGGATTGGTGCACAGCCCCCATATTTCCAGAGCATGTGCTTGGAACCCTGTCCAGTGGCCACAGGGATTGGGGGATAAGAGGCCCAGTGGATTTTCTTAACCCCTGTCTTTGCTCAGTTCCCGAAGAAGGTCAATGCAACTTCTGAAAAGTTACAACGTTTGCTGAGCTCCTGGTTGGTTGGCTGAGCCCACCCACGTCAAGCCTCACAGACTCCCGTTGAGAGCATCTTCTCGGACTCTCAAGATGTTATGAAGGATTTTGTGTAGTGGTTATTTTTCTTCCTATGTTTAGATGCCCAGCATCTGAGCCTCCTTCCTGTGTTTGGGGCACTCCGATATCATGATTCTTAGTGAAAGACAGGGGGGTCCACCTCCCTCTACTGAAGCTGCAAAGGCCAGACCCTCACTTTCTCCACCTCCCTCACGGGGTACATAGCCAGGGCACCACCAGCCATCTCTCCATATTATCGGGGGGAACTGGTGACACCAAGAAGAGGGACAATGGAGAGACTGCCTTGGTAGAAGCAACTGGCACAGTGTGGGACAGTAGGAAGGTACTGTGACATCTATAGAGGGGTGGCTCTGGCGGTAGCAGAGTCCTTGCAGGGCAGGTTCCGTGCTTGATGGTGGCCAAGGTTCTGGCTGACTTTCGTGCCAGCCTGGCTCTCTCCTTCATTTTGTAGGTCAGGTAACTGAGGTGCCTACAAGAGAAGTGACCCACATACCACAGACAGGCAGCAGTTTAGGACTGTCGTCCAGGTCTCCTGAGCCACAGTCAAATGTATACACTCTTCTCTGACCTAATTCCCTCCTTAAACTTTGAAGTCAGCTAGGAAATACCCTAAAGCCACATAATAATAGAGATCCTCAATTCCATTCCATGAGGCTGTCTCATTCCACAAAACAGGCGTTTATGTAGCACTCATTATATACTGGGAGAATGTATCAGCTATTGTTCTTAATGAGACTATCTCATTCCACCAAACAGGCATTTATTTAGCACTTACTGCATACCCCATAACTGCAGACACTGGGAGAGTAGATCAGCTATTGCTCTTACAACAAATCATCCTTACACTCAATGGCTTAAAACAATAAGTTTATATTATTACTCTTGAGTTCTGCTGGTGTTGGCTCATTCACACATCTGCAGTCAGCTGTGTGCTATCCAGGTGGCTCTGCTGATCCTGGCTAGGGTGGCTCACACACTTGGGGACTGGTTGGCTGTAGGATGGTCTGCAATCACCAAAATCTAGAGGAGGAAAATCCTGCATTCCAGGGATATGTCAAGGCTTTGAGAAAATAATGTTGAGAGCTCCTGGGCTCTCCCATGGCGGGCTCTTCCTCCTGGCACCGCCCTTCGCTGGCCCTCCACCTTCGCCTCGGCTGCGAGTGTCTCCATGCCAGAAGGTGAAGCTTACTTGTCCCATGATGGTTCCAGAAATTGGGTGCTCCGTTTAAGTCATTTATCTCCTCAAGGTTTTTCCTTTGGGGTTCCCCAGCAGCCGAAGTGGGGGTGGGGGAGCATCAATTGCCTAATATTTATTGTGAGAGAGAAAATAACTCCCAGCAAAGCTTTTCCTTAACACCTACTTCTGAAATAAAAACTCATGCAGAGCTTCATCTGGGTACCCTAAATCACATAGAGGACCAAGTCTCCACAATAGCCCTGCAAGAACGGAATACAGAACACGCGGAGCTATTTCTTGGGCTGCCTCTTGATGAAGGCTGAGGGGTGAAGCTCGACCAACACGAGGCCAGAGGGGAATCCAATACGATGCAGCAGTCACGTCCGACTCTGTGTGGCTCTGTAAAGAGACAGACGCCACTGGTACAGAAAAGCAGGTGGCCCCCTGCATAAGGAAGTCATGGCTGGCCTTTGGAGGCTCAATCTCCCAGACACCGTGCTAAATATCATGCATCCGGAATCTCCTTCACTCTCCACGACAGCTTCCTGTAGGGAGCATTTCCCCCTTTACACAAAAGAAAACAGACCGAGAGAAGCTGAGTGACTTGTCCAAGGTCCCATGCTAGCAAGCAAGCAGCCAAAGCCCGTCAGATTCATATCACTTTTTTACCCCCTGGGCCACGGAGCAAAGCATTCATCTCCTCAGGGATCCCAACTGTTAGATTAAACAGCTGTGTGGCTCAGGAGAATGAAAATGCAAAGCTCCTATAATTCATAGCAATACCTGGATTTGAGAGTCTCTGCCTACTTTTTCAGACTTCAACTTAGAGAAAATGTTAACATAGTTACCAGCTCTTTCTCGCCTGTAATCACTTTTACAATGGTAATAATTATGGACACATTTTATTTGTTTGTTTATAATATGCTTCTTCCATTAAGGAATTTGGGGTGGTATAAAACAAAAACATGTGATGTGTGTGATACACAGAAGAACCAAAGAAAAGGAAAATGAACCAATCACAAGGTAGTGTGAATAATTTGAGACTGAGCTTTGAATCTGGTTCTGAGCTTCCAGGCAGCCACAGCAAAAAGGAATACAAGACTAGTTCTTTGTGTTTATTTGTTTTTTGTTTTGTTTGGTGTTTTGAGACAGAGACTCTCTCTGTTCCTCAGGCTGGAGTGCAGTGGCGTCATCTCAGCCCACTGCAACCTCTACCTCCTGGATTCAAGCAATTCTCCCACCTCAGCCTCCCAAGTAGCTGGGATTACAGGTGTGCACCATCATGCCTGGCTAATTTTGGTATTTTTTTTTTGTAGAGATGGGGTTTCTCCATGTTGCCTAGGCTGGTCTTGAACTCCTGAGCTCAAGCCATCCACCTGCCTCCGCCTCCCAAAGTGCTGGGATTACAGGCATAAGCCACCACACCCAGGCTCAGGAATGCAAGATTAGTTATTCACGTATTTTCAGAAGAGGAGAAGAGCATATCTTTCCCTCAGGTTTCTCCTAATACTGAATTCTGAAAGAAATTTACTTATGAAAGCACCACTGAGTGATACATGTAACAATATCTTCAGTGATATTTTTATAATAAATACATTCTGGAATTCCATATGACTGTCCATGTATGGCATTAAAGCTCAACTCAGAAAATTAAATTCTGAGATAGAAATTCTGATGGGTATTACAGGAAACTGATAGAAATGAGTTCTTTTATATACTGTCAGAAGGCAGCACCTAATCCCCTGTTTTGGTATTCAGGCACAGGACAGTGGTTCTTGTTAGATTAAATGCTCAAAATCATTGTCTCATTCTCTTATCACATAGGACCATTTCAGCTTTTCAGCTGCAAGTAATAGAAAACCCAACTCAAAGTGCTTTATCCGAAATAGAATTTTGTATTCCTGTTATTAAAAAGTCTTCAGGCACAGCTGGATCCAAGGGCTCAAGTAAACTCAAATAAGCTTGGTCTCGACAATTAGCATGAGGTGGGCTTCGTTCTCAGGATTCTTATGGTGACAGGATGGTTCTTGCAGCTTTGAACCTTCTATATGATCTGCTTCAGACCTGAGAGAGAGATTCTGATCCTGCCTCAGCACCCTCAGGAGGAAAATAATCTATCCTCTTCTCATTGTCTCAGGTTTTGTCATGGTGAGAGGAAGTAACATGTGTCTGGCTTAAGTCTCAATCTCTTAACCTGACCACACACTTTGAGAGATACCAGAAGAAGAGAAATGGACAACGAGGGGGTGTACAGCATGGCTCACAGCATGCACCTTCTGCATTCATGGGCCTACTTGCGAGAACAGGGGGTTTGATCTACAAAATTAGATCATTTTCAAAGGCCTGAGAGATGATTGATGCTTTCCAGAATTTGATTCTTTTTTTTTTTTCTTTTTGGGACAGAGTCTCACTCTGTCGCCCAGGCTGGAGTGCAGTGGCACAATCTCGGCTCACTGCAACCTCTGCCTCCTGGGTTCAAGCAATTCTCCTGCCTCAGCCTTCTGAGTACCTGGGATTACAGGCCTGTGCCACCACGCCAGGCTAATTTTTGTATTTTCAGTAGAGATGGGGTTTCACCATGTTGGTCAGGCTGGTCTCGAACTCCTGACCTCGTGATCCGCCAGCCTCGGCCTCCCAAAGTTCTGGGCTTACAGGCGTGAGCCACTGTGCCCGTACTCCAGAATTTGACTCTTGTACTTATAATGACCGTTCAAATTTATGATCATTAAATTATTGATAATTAGAGAATCACCTACTCCATTTTCTAGATGAGAGTATTGAGGCCGAGAGAGGGTGCCTTGACTAAGCAAGTCCTGTTCATTTAAACTGTCACCCTCACCATACAGTAATGATGATCTCTCACATCTCCTATTTTATTGGTTCTAAGATATATATTTTTTTCACATTAGTGTCTCTGAAATTAGGCTGTGCGATGGTTATTAACTCATTTACGCTGGAGGTTGCAAAATTTTTTGTGTGAAAAGTCAGACCTTGGCAATGACCTTGAGCAGTAGGGTATATAAATAACTCCCACAAGCTTAGCGTTCCACTAATGGAACACTAGGCATAAATGGATTGTTGTCCAAAAACTATGGCAATTCTCTTTGCTGTGGGCACAACGGAGCATTACACTTCCACAGTCTCATATCCTTTTGAAGTGAGACACGCCCTGTGACTTGCTTTGCCAACAGTGTGCTTTCCGAGTGGAAATCATGGAAAGCCGGTGCTGTTTGCCATGTCCCTGTGCCCCTGGAAATGATCCTGGGAGCTTGTGATGAACTGGAGCCTCCACTAGTCTGAGTTCCTGTCACGGGCTGAGTCATGTCCTTCGAAATTCCTGTATTGAAGGTCTAACCCCTGTACCTCGGGATGTGACTGTATTTGGAGAGCAGGTCTTTAAAGAGGTAGTTAAGTTAGAATGAGGTCACTGGAATGGGTCCTAATCCAATATGACTGGTGTCCTTATGAGAAGAAAAGACAAGGACCCAGGAGGGCGTAGACAGAAGATACAGGGAGAGAGACCTCAGAAGACACCAATGCTGCCGATGCCCTGATGTCGGACTTCCAGCCTCCAGAACTGTGACAGCATGCTTCTTACATAAGCCACCCAGGCTGTGGTCCTGTGTGGTGGCAGCCCGAGCAAGCTCACAGTTCCCAAGTGACCACAGTGAGCCAAGCCCTGAGTTTAATATGTAATGCAAACTAGAAATAAACTTCAGTTGCGTTAAGCCCTGGAATTTTATAATTGTTTGTTACTGCAGCTTCACCTACTCTGTCCTAACTGAAAAGAATGTCTCTCACAGCTGATAGAATAAGAAAGCAATGTACCATGGTTTAACAGGCAGCCTTTTTTATTCCTTATAGACAATACAATAATCATCTTCTAATCAATAACATTATGTATTAATTGAAACATGACAGCACTTCATAGTTGATAAAAGCGTACCATTTTGACTTTGCATTTCAACAATAACAGTTGTAGAAGAAATAAGAATAGCAATAGTATTAATGATAATAGCTAATATATTCAAGCACTAACTTTGTGATAGGCACAATGCTAAACACTTTCCATACTTTCTATTTTTAGTCCCCTCAAAAACCCTGAGAGGGGCATTTTATCATCCCCATTCAAAGGTAAGGAAATTTAAAGAGCTAAAATGAACGGCTTCCACCCCTGCACTCTCCTTCTTAGTAAATTTTAGAGCTCAAACCAAGGTCTGTAAATCTGGGACCCTGCTTTATTCCATGAGGCTGTCTATTGACAAAGTTTCTCTTCTTATTTTGTAAATATCACTTATCTTTTATTTCAGAATATGCACTATACTTCGTAGTAATAAAACTTTTTTTTTTTTAGTTTAGTCATTTAGGCTTTCCACTGAAATCCAGGAAGCTTTTCTCATTCATCTGATTTAAGACAGTTTCAAATATCTAAATACGGTTAGTTAAGTACTGCCTAAAAATATGGTGGAATTTTTTATGTCTATTATCCATAGCACATGATATGTCATTTTTTGTTGTTCTCGCTGAAAAAAAAAAAAAACGACCATCCTACACACTGTGGGATGATTTATTCGATTGTTGTTACTCATGGCTAGGAAAAACTTAGAATGCTCAAAATAAGCAAAAACATTTCTGCAGCTGCTACAGATGGCTTACTCCCCAAGACTAGGCTGGCCCTGAACACCAACAATCATGAAGAAGTGCCAGCCTCATATTGAAGCTATTAGCACTTTTAAGGAGCGCACGCTGCGGGTGCGTGTGTGGGGGTGTCTCTGTGAAAATTCTGATGACTGGTAGAGTGTCCAAGCGAATCTTTGACCCTGAAGTCAGCCCCAGTCTTGGGGCCCCTCACATGCAAGAGCACCTTTTCTCATGCAACTGGAGCTGCGTGGAGCGGGGAAGGATGAGGTGTTAAGAGAGTCCTAATGAGCCATGTTACAGATGTGTAAAACAGCTGGGGGGATGATGTCACCACGCTCCACGCTCACCCTGCCGCCTCTGCTACTTGCTGCCGTTATTAGAAACAGACACTGGAGGAGGGCGCCTAGAATACGCACCCGTCCCCCTTCTCGACCACTCTCTGGTCCTAATTAGGTAGGCTGGGCCCCAGCTGTGCATGTAAACCTCTCCAGGTGACTCCAAACCGTCTAGGCTTCTAATCCAGATGAGTCCTGCTCCAGCTTGCACTAGAGAGAGGCCATCTTCAGTGGAAGATAGATTGTATTTGTTACATTAAAAGCCTGACCTCCGGGTGGGTGGGGAGAAAAATTAAATTCTTAGGGAAAGTATCTGAAAAGGATTGCAATTAATCACAAACTCTGGACATTTTCAATTAAGAGTGCAATTCTTAACACGCCTGATGTCTGATGATGTCAGACTCTGTCATGGCTGTGAGTTTAAGACTTGTTTTCCAAAACAAACCTGAGGAATCATCCTGTCTTGTGCTAACTCCAAACATACACATTTTCTCCTTCTTTAATCTGGAAAAGGAGCCACTGAAGTGCCTACTATGTGCCAAGTGGTTACATAAAGTGGCTCATTCGATCCTTTAACAACCCTAGGAAAGATTGTTATAGATGAAGTTGAGCTCAGAGAGGAGAAGTGACTTATCTAAAATCACACATCAAGTAAGTGGAGTGGAATTTGAATCCAGGCCAGCCATCCTACAGATCATGTCCCTGGCTTCCCCAACCACACTCACCACCCCCACCTCCATCCTAGTTGAGTTTCTTTGTTCTATGTTACCATACAACTGGATTTCCTTTCCTTCAGAACACTGACCACAGTTATAAGTTTGTTAGTGTAATTAGGTAAATCTTCCCCTTCTGACTGTACGCTCCATGAGGACAGAGCCCACATCTGATTTTGCTAGCCATCCGTCAGTCATCTCACCCTCTTTATTCTTGAAAGCTGAGTCAAGCTTTCACTCTGTCGTATACTTCTCTTTCAAAGGACTTAAGGACAATCCAATAAGGACGAATCCAATCCAACTCTAAACCACTCATAGTGGCCCCTTTCCTTCATTGGTATTTGACTGACAATATGGGCATAAGGGCCAGTTCTGGCCAATGAAGTAAGATGGGAAGTGAGCTGGTGGAACTCTGGGGAAAGTCTTTCTGCTCTTAAAAGCAAAAGCCTGGGAAGAGCGAGGCTCTCCTCTTCCTCTTGACATTGTCATGTCTGCATGAGACCCTTGATACTGTAGCAGTCATCTCGTGTCTACAAGAAGAGCCAGTGGAGGAGCAAATCTATAGAGAAAATAAGGGAAAGAGAAAAAGAGCATGAATGCTTGATGATGTGGGAGTTGTGAGAATTAAGCAATAGTCATTCATTCATCTTGCTGTTATTTATTGAGTGGCTACTAAATATCAGGCAACGGGAGTGTAACAGTGAACAAAATTAAAATGGTCCTTGCCCTTATGAAGCCTCCTCTAGTGAGGAGGACAGGCATTAAATAAATAAGCATACTGATATACAATTATAGGGAGTTACATTTCCAGGAGAGTAACTTGTAGTATAATAACCTTCCTGCAAGTCACAATACACACTCTGGACAAAACAACAATTTGAAGGCAATTGTTATCTTTTTACCAAAAGAAGACAGGAACTGGAAGGAGGTTGTCTCCATTTTTGCCTTAAAATGCTTTCCAGTCTGTGTATCCCAGAGTGGCTAGAACTCAAGCAAAAAGCCTCAGCTGGCTTGAGGAGTCAGAGGATGTAGTTTGGAGCTGCCAGAAAGGTAGAAAGTGAAGAAGAAATGCTGAAAAAGAGGGAGCCATATAATGTGAAACCCTAAAAACCTAAATTATAAACTCTACTTCAAATTCTTATTGACTCATGCATTGTGCATGTGTAAGGAAGATTTCAAGGTTTGCAGCAAAAAGCAACAGCTGGGAAGTTGGAGGAACTGAGCAGTTCAGCTGTTATTCATCACAAGAAAAACTGAGTTTGGAGTTTGAACTTAACCAAGGTAATGCCTTGCTGAACAAAAATAACACGCTTCAAAGGAAGATAACTGAATCCAGAGGCTCTACAAGGTATTGTTCAAAACCTCCAGTATAGGCTGGGCATGGTGGCTTATGCCTGTAATCCCAACACTTTGGGAGGCCAAGGCAGGCAGACCATGAGGTCAGGAGATCGAGACCATCCTGGCTAACACAGTGAAACCCCATCTCTACTAAAAATAGAAAAAGTTAGCCAGGCGTGGTTGTGGGCTCCTGTAGTCCCAGCTACTTGGGAGGCTGAGGCAGGAGAATGGCATGAACCCAGGAGGCAGAGCTTGCAGTGAGCCAAGATCGTGCCACTGTACTCCAGAGCAAGACTCCATCTCAAAAAAAAAAAAAAAAAAACCCTCCAGTATAAAATGAAGCATTACTAGATATACAAAGAAACAGAAAAGTGTGAGTTGTAATCAAGAGAAGAAAACAGGCAATAGAAACCAACCCCAAGACAATTCAAATGTTTGAATGAGCAGAAGAGCATTTCAAAGCATGAATTAGAAATAAGTTCAAGGATTTAAAGAAAAACATTGTCATAATGATAGAATAGTTGAGGAATCTCAGCCAAGAAACTAAAACTATTTTTAAAAACCAAATAGAAATTCTAGAATTAAGAATGATAATATATAAATGAAAAATTTACTGAGTGGGTTTAACAGCAGATTAGAGATGAAAATATAAAGAACCAGTGAAGTTGAAAATAGATCATAGGCATTATCTAATCTGTAGAAAAGAGAGGGAAAAGCAGATAAAATAAACAGAGCTTCAATAGCCTGTAAAAATATATCTACCTGTGTAACACGTTTACCTAGTAATTTTGTGGAAAATGAAACAAAAAGCTCAGAAAACCCATGCAGGATAAATACAATTATACCCAGCCACATCACAGTGAAATTGCTGTGATAAATAGAAAATCTTTTTAGCAGCCAGAGGAAAATAAACTATGCAAAAGAACAACTATAAAAATGATTACCAACTTCTCATAAAAAGCAATAAAGACCAGAGACAATGGAAGGGCATCTTTATGATACTGAAAGAAAAAAAAAAGGTCAACCCAGGATCTTAAGCAAAAATATCCTTCAGAAAGGAAGTAAAATAAATATTTTACAAGTAAATAAAAATGTACAGGTTTTTTTTTTTGCCAGTCAGCTTAAAATACAAGAAATGATAAACTAAACTTTTTCAGGATAAAAAGAAAGGACATCAGGTGGAAACCCAGATCTATAAGAACGAGTGAAGAGCACTAGAAATAATAAATATGTGAGTGTAAAAGATGATTTTTTCCGCTCTTAATTTTTTTAATGGCAGTTTAAAGAAAAAAAACCCATATGTTGTGGGATTTACACATGTATATATGCAAAATACATTATAATAATGGCACAAAGGATAGGGTTAATTAAACTATAATCTTGGAATAATGTTTCTTATGGGAATTTATACAATATTAACTCAATAGTCTCTAATAATTTAAGGATGCATATTGTAATCCCTAGAGCAATTTCTACAAAATACAAAGAGATATAGCTAAAAATACAATAGAAAAATTAAAATGAGATTCTAAGAAGTATTTGACTAACCCAAATAATGTAGGAGAAGAAAAATAGAGGAGCAAAAACAGACAAAAATAGGTAGAACAAGTAAAAAAAGAAATAGGCCAAAATCCAACCATATCAATATTTGCATTAAATTTCAATAGACTAAAAAACCACTTCCATTAAAAGCTGGAGTATATGAAGACCCAGCTACATGCAGTCTACAAGAAAAGAATTCTTAACTGTGACCACACAGATGGCTTGAAAGAAAAATAATAGAAAAAGATATATCTGCAAACCACAAGCAAAAAAAAACTGGATTGCTATATTAATTTCAGACACCCTAGCCTTCAGGGAGAGGACAATTACCAGAAATACAGAAGGGTGTTTAGAAATGATAAAAGAGTCAATTCATCAGGAAGACATAACAATCATAAATGTGAATGAGCCTATTAACAGTGTTTCCAGATACCTGAAGTAAAACTAACAGAAACAGGGGGAGAAATAGACCAATTCAAAAATCATGTTGGACATTTTAACACCTTTTTCTTAGTAAGTGATAGACAGAAATCATAAAAATATAGGAGACCTAAACAAGACTATTGACTATATTTACCTAATTGACATTTATAAAGCACTACACCCAACTACTGTTGAATAACCAAATGTAGGCCCATAAAACACATGTCAGAGGATTTCAAAAGATTATACTCTAACAGTATGTTTTATGATGACACTAGAATTAAATTAGAAATTAATAACAGTATTTAGAAAGCTTCAAATATTTGGAAATTAAGCAACACATTTATAACATATTATATTCAAAGAAGAAGTAATAAACCAAATCAAATTGTATTTTGAACTGCATAATGGCAGAAATACAATATAGCAAAATTTATTAGATTTAGCTAAATTATCACATAGGGAAATGTATAGATTTAAATGCTTCTATGGAAAAGGAGAAAAGTTTAAAATCAATTATCTAAGTTTGCACCTTAAAATGTTATGGAAAGTCAGGCAGGTTAAATACAAATCACATAGAAGATAAAATAAGTACAGAGTTCAGTGAGATAGAAAACAGACAAATAATGAAGAAATTAACAAAACCAACAGTTTTTTTTTAAACAGACTAAATAAGTTGATTAATCCTTAGCAATTCTCACCAATAAGAAAAGAAAATACAAATTACCAATATCAGGAATAAAAGAGAGTATGTAAGTACAAACTCTAAATACATCAAAATGATAAAAGAATATTTTGAAAAATTTTATTGCAATAAATTCCACAACTGAGATGAAATTATCAAATTCCTTTTAAAAATGTCATCATAACTTTGCAGGATAAAATGGAATATTCAAATATCCCTATATACACAGAAAATTAATTATTATCAAAACCCTTCCCAAAAGGAAAACTTGAAGCACAGATAGTTTCACTGGTGAATATTAAAAATCATTTCAGGAAAAGTAATATCAATCTTTTATAAACTTTGAAGAAGTCAACATAACCTTAACACCAAAATATGACAAAAATATTATAAGAAAAGAATATTACAGACCAATCTGTCTCATAAACATAGACACAAAAATCTTTGTATAAAATATTAGCAAATTGAATTCAGTGATACATAAAGAGTACATTACATAATAACCAACTGGGGTCTATCCCAAGAATGCGAGGTTGGTTTAACGTTCCAAAGTCAATAAACATAATTAACTGTATTAACAGAATAAAGAAGGTAATTAATGAATAAAAAGCATTGGCAAAATTAAATACCCATTCATTGTAAAATCTCTCAGCAAACTAGGAAAAGAAAAGAAGTTTTTCAATCTGATGAAGGTTATCTATAGAAAGCATAAAAGTAAGATTATAGTAAATGGTGAAATATTAAACATTTTTCTTAAGATCAGGTACAGGACAAAAATGTCTCTCTCAACACTTATATTCAACATATCAGTGAATATCTTCACCAGTGTAATAATTCAAGAAAAGAACACAAAGATAAGAAGAAGGAAACAAGTAAAATTACTTCTGTTTAAATGTGACATCATTATTAACATAGAAGATCCTAAGAAATACATAAAATGACTCTGAGAACTATGAGTAAATTTAGCAAGGTCATAGGATACAAAGTCAACATTTGAAAATCAATTGTATTAGCAGCAAACATTGAAAAATGAAATTTAGAAAGCCCATTTCCAACAGTATCAAAAAAGTAAATACTTAGGGATAAATTTAACAAAAGGTGTGTAAGACCTTTACACTGAAAACCAAAATATTGCTAAGAGAAATATTTTTAACTAAATAATGGATAGATATACCATGCTCATGAAATGGAAGACTTGGGATTCATAATCAGTTTTCAGTTCTTCCTGAACAAATCTACTGAGTCAATGTGATTCCAATCATAATCTCAATAGATTTTGTTCAGGTTGCATTAATTCAGTGTCTGCTGTCTTCTTGCTGTGTCCTTACATAGTGGAGAGCTCTCTGGGGTCTCCTTTATAAGGGCACTAGTCCCAATTAAGAGGGACCTAATCAGCTCCCAAAGGTCCCATCTCCTAATAGCATCACCTTGAGGGTTAGGATTTCAACATATGAATGGGTGGGAGGAATAAACATTCTGACCATAACAAATGGCAAAAGGATAGACAATTCCGTGGAAAAGAACTGAGAGTTCAGAAATAGAACTACATGTATACAAGCAACAGGTTGTTGTGTTTTTGTTTTTTAACAAAGGTTCTAAAGACTGGAGAAAAGAAAGTATTTTTTTAACAAGTACTGCAACAACTAGTTATCTATATTAGAAAAAAAATGACCCCTATTTCCCACCACACACAAGACTAAGAAAATATTTGCAAAAGCAAATCTGACAATTGATTAGTATCCAGAATATACAGAGAACTTCTACAACTCCATAACAAAAATATTTTAATTACTTTATTGCCAAAAGACTAGAAAAGACATTTCACAAAGAAAGATAAACAAATGACCTTTGAACGTAGAAAAAACTACTCAATATTATTAGTCATCCAGAGAAAAGCAAATTAAAACAATAAGATATTTATACCTCTACATGGCCACTAGCACGGCTAAACTTCAAAATACTGATAACCTTAAATGTAAGCTAGGATGTGAAGCAATAGGAATTCTCATACATTGTTGGTAGGAATACAGAATGGTACAACTACTTTAGAAAATGATTTTCCTGTTTCTTATAAACAAATATATGTGAATTATACTTCAGTAAGGCTACTACAAAAAACATGAAAAAAGTTAAATATATATCCACCCTATAATCCAGCATTCCACTTCTAGGTATTTATCCAAGAAAATGAATATATATGTTCACAACAACACTTACACATGAATCCTCATAGCAGCTTTCATCATTATAGCCCCAAACTGGCAATAACCCAAATATCCTTCAACAGGAGAATAAATAAACAAAGTATGGTAGATTTATAAAATGGAGTACTGCTTAGCACAAAAAAGGAACAAACTAATGACACATGCAACAACATAAATTCCTCTCACGAGGAATGTTATAGTGAAGAAACTTGGTAGGCAGCACTTTAACCAACTGAGCAGAAGTAACATCACCAACATTGGGACAAATGAGCCCCATGTGCTTCCCAGTTTGAGGCCTTGAAAAATACACATCACTTTGGTGGTATTCTTGCCAAGAAATGCATAATATGAATATAATTGTTAGGAACCATGAGATAAATTCAAATTTAGAGCCATTCTGCAAAGTAACTGGCCTTGTATTTCAAAAGGGTTATAATCATGGAAGACAAGGAAGGAGAGAGGGCCTATTCTATATTAAATAAGGCTGAAAGACATGACAATAAATGCAATCCTGGTCCTGAATTGGCTCCTGGACTGGGAAAAAATAGCTATTAACAACTAGATTGTTGGGTCAACTGATGAGATTTGAATGTAGTCTGTGGATTAGATGACAGAATTATACTCACATTAATTTTCCTGAGTTTGATCATTGCATTGTTGTTATATCAGAGCACACTTTTTTTCTTAGACAAGCAAGACACACTGAACTATTTAGGGACAAAGGGGCATAATATATATATGCAGAGAGAGAGGAGAATGAATGAATGAATAAATGAATGACAAAGCAAAGGGGCTATATGTAAACAATTGGTGAATCATGGTAAAGAATATTCAAGGATTCTTTTTTTATTATTTATTTATTTATTTATTTAATTATACTTTAAGTTCTAGGGTACATGTGCACAACATGCAAGTTTGATACATAGGTATACATGTGCCATGTTGGTTTCCTACACCCATCAACTCGTCATTTACATTAAGTATTTCTCCTAATGCTGTCCCTCCCCCAGCCCCACACCCCCTGCCCTGTGTCCAAGTGTTCACATTGTTCAATACCCACCTATGAGTGAGAACACGCGGTGTTTGGTTTTCTGTCCTTGTGTTAGTTTGCTGAGAATGATGGTTTCCAGCTTCATCCATGTCACTGCAAAGGAAATGAACTCTTCTATTCAAGGATGCTTTACATTGTTCTTCTGACTTTTTGGTAAGTTTGAAATTATACCAGACTTGAAAGTCGGCCAGGCGCGGTGGCTCACACCTGTAATCCCAGTACTTTGGGAGGCTGAGGCAGGCAGATCACTTGAGCCCAGGTGTTTGAGACCAGCCTGGGCAACATGGTGAAACCATATCTCCACAAAAAATACAAAACACTAGCAGGGCATGGTGGTGCATGACTGTAGTCCCAGCTACTTGCGTGTCTGAGGCAGGAGCATCACTTGAGCCCGGGAGGTCGAGGCTGCAGTGAGCCAAGATCACACTACTGCACTCCATCCTGGGTGACGGAGTGAGACAGTGTCTCCAGAAAAAAAAAAAAAATTAAAAGTCAAAAAGCATCCAATTACACATTTTGATACGTGCAATGAAGAGATAATGCATGTAAGGTACTTAGCCTAGGGTAAGCACCTAATAGCAGCTATTGTTCTTGTAGGTAGAAGAAATGGGAAGGAGCTGTGTACCCACTCAGACAGAAGGTAACTTGGCTGGCTTTTTGCCCAGGTCTCTCCTTATGGAGATAGACGAGGCCAAGAGATGGGGAGCTCCTGATGAGTGGCAAAGTTGTTTTTTGTTTGTTTTCTACCCTATATCAGGAACATCCACAGTGTCCAGGGAAATGTGAGCTGTATGATAATTTACATTAATAATAATGAGGAGATATTTTTTAAATAGGCCTTAGCAGTTATATAACGCAATGCAAAAATCCAAGTATATCAGCTTTATTTCTGCAGTGATATACGGTGATAGGCCCAGAACTAGTGATGGTTTAATCCCCAGAACGTTGAGTCTACACTCATGTAATCAACATGTCTGCCACTTTCCGGGCAATATTGACCGAGGCTGCAGTGAGCTGTGACTGTGCAACTGCACTCCAGCCTGGGCAACAGAGCAAGACCTTGTCCCCAAAAAGGTGGCAATTGGTCAGGACCCTGGTCAAGACCCATTAGGTAGAAAGTGACAGAAAACGCAACCTAGAATGGGCTAAGCTAAAGTGTGTGTAATTAAATAATCCAGGCTCAGATGGTTTCATGCATGGCTTGACTCAGCACCTTGGACCCTGGGAGCTGGTCTTTCTCTGTCTCTATGTTCCACTCTGGCCTCCTGAGTTTGCAAGATGGCAAAATGGCTGCTGTAGCTATGAACTTCCTTCATCTAAGGCCCCAACTGAGAAGGAAAGAGTAAATGCCTACCAGAGTGGCTTAAATAACAACCTTAGGGTTGTCTGTGATTGGCCCAGTTTGGTTTTCTTTGAAGCCCATGCCTCAACCAATTAATCTGATTAGGAACATAATACATAGTGGGTATCTTGGGCCAAAGTTAAATACTCTATTCTTGGGGCTGCTGTATCTCTTCTGACCCTTCCCCAACTCCATATACACACACCTCCAAACCTCAGATAGCACCTGAACCAAACGGAACTAATCCACAGGCCTGCTGAGAGCCACTCAGATTCCGTCTGTGATAGAACAATTACACAAGTAATTATTACCCCAAGTCCTCATGCCTCCCAGTAGCCATGCCATTTGTAACGTGACTTTGTAGCTTCTGTCATCAAGAGGTGAAGTCTGTTTCCCCCGCCCTTGAATCTGGATTGGCCTTATAACTTACTTTGGACAAGAGAATGCAGCAGAAGGAATAGTGTTATAGTTCTCAGACTAAGGCCCAGGACCTGGGTCCTTCCACCTTCTCACTTGCTTGCATCTCTGCTTCCGTATGAGGACACGAGCAAGCTAGCCTGTTGGAGGATAAGCCACACAGAGCAGCGCCAAGTCAGCCCATTTGTCTCAGGTGAGGTCCAGACATATGAGAGCACCTATTCAAGACTTACAAAGCCACCCAGCTAACCCAAAGCTGACCACAGATACATGAGCGAGTCCCACCAAGCTCAGCTCAACGCAGCTGAACCACCTAGCAACCCTTAGACTAGTGTGCAAAAATCAATGTTTATTGTTGTATGACACTAAGGTGTTAATGATTGTTACACAGCATTAGTGTGGCAACAGATAACTGATACACTGTCCCCACCAAAAGCATCAGAGAGCCCCAGAGTCAGCAGCCTTGGTGGATGGTGCTGAACTTGTAGAGTCATAAGGAGATGAGGCAGGAGGTGGTGCCAAAATCTTGGTGGAGACCAAACTCGTGGAGACACAGAAACCACAGGGTGAACACAGTAGTTCACATCTGTAATCCCAGCACTCTGGGAGGCCGAGACAGGTGGATCACCTGAGGTCAGGAGTTCGAGAGCAGCCTGGCCAACATGGTGAAACCCCATTTCTACTAAAAATACAAAAAATTAGCTGGGCATAGTGGCGGGCACCCATAATCCCAGCTACTCGGGAGGGTGAGGCAGGAGAATCGTTTGAATCCGGGAGGCGGAGGTTGTAGTGAGCCAAGGTCACCACATTGTACTCCAGCCTGGGCAACAAGAGTGAAACTCCATCTCAAAAAAAAAAAAAAGAAAGAAAGAAGGAAAGAAAAAGGAAAAAGATAAAGAAACCACAAAGAGGCAGGGAGGCTGGCCTGCTGCCTCCCAGAGAGAGCAGAGATGCCAGACAGCATCCCATAAATGGGAAGACGAGCTGTCAGCCTGCTTTCCAGTTCCCACAGGTTGAGCTTTACTCTTTACTCTCTGTGCTTTAAATCCCCTTTTTAATCCTCAGTTAGTCACCCTTTTATATGAGCGATTTTAAATGGGTTTCTGTTCCTTAAAGCCATCCTTTATTACTATGGGGTAGATAGAGCTCAATGTTTGCCACCCTATAAAAAACAATAAATTTCACATATACATGTGAGCCCAAACACTACCCAGAGCTTGACCACATGGTGAGAAACATCAGGATATAGTTCTAGGATCTGTGCTCACCTCCACCAGCAAGGCCACTGGGGCTTCTAGTAGGCACCATTTTCATTTCACCCCAGCAGGTCTTCTTGAATCTCAGCCACACAGATAATTCGGTGTCCGATCATCAGACCAATCTCCAGGTCTGTACAGCAAAGGCAGCCACTGAAACCTTCCCCAAGAAGTCTGAGATTTGGTCCTGAAAGCAGATCCATTTCCACAGGATGGCTGTGGGTCCTTCCAAACCTGCAATTACCAAGTGGTCAGGGTAGTTGGGCAACGAAATATGAACTCAGCTTCCAGTTGCTGAACGCATGCATCCAGTTTGAATGTGGATTTCTGCAATTCGGTTGACAAAAGAGTGGGTGATAGAGTTTCTTTTTCCTGCACTCTCAACTACAGATTTACTCAGATGTCTTTTCACATCATTAAGAAAGTACAAAGCTGGGCGTGGTGTCTCACACTTGTAATGCCAGCACTTTGAGAGGCCAAAGCGGGAGGATTGCTTGAGCCTAGGAGTTCGAGGCCAGCCTGGGCAACATGGTGAAAACCCAACTCTACAAAATAAAAAATAGAAAATTAGCTGGGCATGGTGACATGCCTATAGTCCCAGCTACTTGGGAGGTGGAGGCGGGAGGATCACTCGAGCCCAGGAGATCAGGGTGGCAGTGAGCTATGATCACACCACTGCATTCCAGCCTGGATGACAGAGTGAGACCCTGTCTTGAAAAAAGAGAATAGAAAAAAAAGAAAGTATAGTTATGAGGAGTCACTGGAGAGGCGGTTGGGGCATGAAGGCTGGGGGATTGTTCAACAGGTCAGGCCTCTTGGAGGTTCTAAAATCTCAAAATTCTTGGATTTGAGGAATTCCAAAATCTCCCCCAGAAAGCTGCATAAAAGTAAACGGGTTCTTCACATGCAGCTCAAACTTCTTTCAAATATCCCCAAACTGACAATAGAAAGGCACAAATATGAAAGAACTCACCATTTCCATGGATTTCCTCTGCCCTCACATCTTGCAATGAATCTCATCTGTGGAATTCACAGCACAGACCTTTCTGATACCTGAAGGATGAAAATAGAATCTGGTGGCCTCATTTTCTCACTCAAGGAAAGGGTTAAAACCGTTTTTCCTTTTCCCTGCAGGTGCCCCCTCTGGGGCAAATGAACTCAGCTTTTCCATGTTTAGACCAAAGACCTCAAATTCCTTCCTGGCAGGTGTTCATGTATGTGAGCAAATTAGATTTTGAAAGTCTTTTTTGCCACAAGTCTCAGGCCAGCAATGCAGGCTGTATGTTGGAAGTCCCGGGCTAGCCAGCGCCACCTCTCCGAGGCACCGCAAGCTGGAGCAGATGAAAAAGGCAAGTAAGAAAACATGGAATTCAGAATCAGAAAAGCCTGGTTTCAAATTCCAGCATTGCCACTCTTCAGCTGGGCAACTTCTGACACATCACCCAGCTCCCTAAGCCTCAGTGTCCTCATTTGGAAAAGAGGGATAATAACGCTTTCCTCACCGGGGTGTTTGAGGATCTGACAAGATGTCACATGTCAAGTGTCTGGCTCTTACTGAGTATTTAATAAGTGGTTGTGTGTTATGCTGGGTTCTTGATTGCAAGCCATGTGGTAATCAAGTGGAATTTATTGGAAGGCTATCAGGGGCTCATAGAATTGGCAGAGAAGAGTGATGAAGTCTGGAAAATGGCCAGAAACCAAGGGCTTGCCAGAGAGTTAAGCAACAGGGGCCTTAGCAAGGTCACGAGAATGGGTGGCCAGCACGCCACCACTGCCGCTGGCCTGGAGAGCCTCCAGCCACTCCTCCCGGCCCCAAATCACTCACTCAAGGGTCCAAGTCCTGGAGGGAACATGTGGCTACCCTAGCCTGGATTATGTGCACACCGTTTGGTTGCAGCTGGAGAAGAGAGGGGGAGAACTGGGTGTTTGTGCTTCTGCAAGCTCATCACCCACTGTGTCGTGACGGCACACAAGGGAGGGTGGGTCTCCATAGGGAATGGAAGTGCTGCTGGCCACTGAATAGTCCCAAGCCCACAAATGCTCACCACAAATGTTACTATTTAAATCCAGAAGAGAAGGCAGATGCTTCTTGATAAAACCAGGGCAGAGTTACATGGTGAGGAGGAAAAGGGTGGGCTTGAGTTGCTGGCAAGCTCCATATGTAAGGGTTAAAATCACCCGAGGTGAGGGACTCTAAGAGGTGCAGTGCTCAAGCCTCCACTTGTACTGACTGTGTGACCTTGAGCAAGTGATTTCAGCTCTCGGAGCTTCCGAGCTCTGAAGGCCCAGTTAGATGATACACCTAGAACACGCCTGGAACAAGAGCGGGTACATGGCAAACACTAAGGAAGAAGTAGCTACGGTGATTGCCGCGTCTTCTGTTTAGAGAAGAGGACTGGCTTCTCCTGCACCTGAGGCCTGGGGGGTAAAGCAGAGGAGCAGAAGCAATAAACATGGGTAAGTGAGACTGCTGTGTCTGGGGAAGTAAACAGCTTTCTCAGAGAGGTTCAGCCCCCTGTCAAGGGAGCTGAGTCCAAGCTCCTCTGGGGCTTCCAGCAATAACACACTGTTATGAGCAAGTCCACGAGCCTGGGGCATGAATTTCTCGCCTAACATAAAGATGTCTCTGAACCTAAAATACTCCCCCAAATCACACTCAGTTCTGTCCTCGGAGGTTTTCCAGGGACATTGAGCAACTTACCTATTTTGCAGCTCAGAGCTTCCCCATCCCACCCACTCGTGACTCTGCTGAAATGTCAGAGGAATCTCCTGCCCAGCTTCATGTAACCCGAGAGTTGCCAAGGGCAGCCACCCTACGGAAAGAGATTCTGGTTCAGAGAAAACATTCTAGACAGAGCCGACATACACGTCTCTTTCTTTTTTCTGGAAGATGATTTTCCACAGTGAGCCACAAGATCCTTTTTCTAAATGAGAAAATGACAGCTTGCATGTAGCAATTGAGAGTCATCTACCCCTTATTAACCCACAGCATTAATTAATTACCTATTCTACATGGCTCACTACCTTACACACCCTTTGAGGGATGATGGGGAAACACCAAACAAACATAGGATTTGGTTGTCACTCATTTTCTCCGGGGTTCCAGGTTTCCCACCTTCACTGATTCCTAACAACATAACACAGTGTTACCTTATCGCATCCTCATCACATCCTCCTAGCAACCCTTGATTGGCTTTCCATTACCTTCAGGGGCCTCTTAGCACCATGTACAAAGTCTTCCAGGCCTGGCCTCTGCCCACTTCTCCAGTCTTTCTTCTTTCCCCATCCCTCACGTCTTCTACTCTCCAGCCATTCACTCATTCACTTTCCATTCATTCATTCCTCAAATGCATATTGGGCAGCCACTCCAAGTCAGATGCTGTGTTAGCTGCTAGAAACACAGTGCACAGTGGGGGGACAAGACAAACAAGAGCCTTTCTCTTAAGAAGCTTACATGCCAGGGAATGTAAATAACAACGAGAGAAAGAAAGAAATGAGAGCATTTCTTTCTTTCTGTGAAAAGGATTGCTAGGAAAATGCCACAGGGTGATGTGATTGAGAGTGAATGGAAGAGGCCGTGTGCCTTTAATTGGGTGGCCAGGGAAGGAAGGCATGAGTTGAGAACCAGCCACTCCAAATTTCTTGCAGTTCCATGATCGTCCCAGGTTCAGTCTATCCTCTGTGCACATGCATACGCCACTGCCTCCTCCAAAATGCCCACTCCACCCCAGCCCCCCAATCCCTTGTCTACTTGTAATCCTGGCTCAGTTTCATCTCCACAGGGAAGCCATTCCCAGTCTGCCAAGGGCTGACTTGGGCACCCCTTCTCAGTGCTCCCCAGATTGCCTGAGCGTTAGTACCCACTCCACACCTACTCCATCCCTATGACGCCCAGCATCAAGAGAGCAGGACCCAGAAGTCACCCTTGCTTCATGGAGAGTACCTGGGAAGGAGAGAAATGCTAAAACAGGATTGGAGGGCACCCAGTTGGGGTCTGAGCTTGGTGGACATCAACAATTTTTCCAGCAATTTTTGTTTGATTAAATCCCAAAGGACTTTTTTTCCTCCAAAAGGAAATCTTTTTTCTAAAAGGACATCTTCCTCTAAAAGGACATCTTTTTCCTTTAGCGTTTAAGCCATATGGTTCTGATTCATTTATACTTAACTAATTACATTGGTTTGGTTAGAGCTATTTGATGTTCGTGAGTCTTCTGAGCCTTTTCATACCATTTTCTAACTCTTTTTACTATGAAACCCAAAGTGGTCTTTCGCCAGCTGTAAACAGCGCCAGAAGGTTACTGTTTGGTCTCGGTTTGGTCACTAGGCTGAGGCCCCGTGGTTACAAGGCCTCTGAATTTGGCAAAATGTGTTTTTTGACTCCCAGTGAATTCTAAGAAGGTTCTCAGAAAAATAATGAGATGAGAACACATAAATAAGACACGCAGCTCTGGAGCGAGGCCCCTCCCTTTACAGAAGCCCCCGCTGGGGTCATGGCTTCTGCCCACCTTCCCCATCCTCCCAACAGCAACTGGCAGTTGGGTCACTCAATGAAGTCCTGAGGCATTTCACTTTGTGATCCCACCCTGTCTCTAGGATCTTAGAAAGTGGCATTCGTGTAAACAGATAGGATTTTATGGAGATGCCAGTGTTCCGGCCAAGTTGGCCACAAAGCAGCTCTATTTTTGTTATAGGAGATGGAAGGACCTGAAACCAGCAGAGGGCCCACGGTGTTTCAGGCCCTTTTCAAGGATAAGGGTGTACAAAGATGAAGAAACACAGTCCTTGCCTCCAGGGGTTTAGAGTCTAGTGTTCCTATAACGTGTAATAGCAATACCTGTTATTGACCACTTACAATATACCAGGCTCTACACTAAGTGTTTCCAGAATATTATTTCAGCCAATGTTTGTGATAACTTCAGAGATTGGTACTTGTCTTAGTCCATTTTCTGTTGCTTATAATAAAATATCTGAAACTGGGCAATCTTTAAAGAAAAGGAATCTATTTCTTACAGTTACGGAGGCTGCGAAGTCCCAGGTAGAGGGGCCACATCTGGTGAGGGCCTTCTTGCAGGTGGGGGCTCTCTGCAGAGTCCCAAGGCAGCTCAGGGCATCACATGGCAAGGGGGCTGAGCTTGGAAGCTTAGGTCTCTCCTCCTCCTATAAAGCCACAGTCCCACTCCCATGATAACCCATTAATCCATTTATGAGGGCACAGCCCTCATGACCCAATGGCCTCTTAAAGGCCCTACCTGTCAATACTGCCATATTGGGGATTAAATTTCAATATGAGTTTTGGAGGGGACACACATTCCAGCCATAGCAATACTCATAATATCTCCCACTGGCCCATGAGGAAAGTGAGTCTCCAAGAGTTCAAGTGACATAAGTGCTAAGCAGGAGAATTGGGATTGGAACCCAAGTCAGCCTAATCCCAAAGACCGCAATGCATGGAACATGAATAGATGCTTATAGAGGCTCACGGATTCTGAAAAGGTGCATGCCAAGAATCAGACCAAAGATCATCAATGCAAAGGTCAAAGAACAAGGCATGAGGCAGGGGGTGGAGGGAGCAGTAGACAGAGACATGAACTAACATCATTGAAGACCAGGCCCAATAACCCAGCAAGGTCAGCACTATTTATATCCTCATGTTTGTAGATGAGGAAACTGGGGGTCAGACTGGTGAGGTCCCTTGCCCAGGGCCTGACGGCCAGAAAAGAGGAACACAAGAGCTTGGACCCTGTTCTCTCTGGCTCCAAGGTTCTCTCCAACATATCCTCACAAGTGTGATCTGTCTTCCCCACGGGGTTAACGATAAAATCACAACCTCCCTCATTCAGCTAAAAATCTCCATAAAGCATAACGGTTCAGATGAAATCAACAGAAGGCCTATTTAAGGCAAGTGACATAAATGCTAAACAGGGTAAGGAACTCTGCCCGAGAGGGGCTGAAGTAATGGAAACGGGATTCAGAATGATGAACAATGCAAAAGATTTATGAGACGCAATACTCCCAAACAGTCTATGTGCAAAGTCCTCAACAAAAGAATGAGGAGGGGCCAGGCATGGTGGCTCATGCCTGTAATCCCAGCACTTTGGGAGGCCGAGGCGGGTAGATCAGTTGAGGTCAGGAGTTCGAGATCAGCCTGGCCAACATGGTGAAACCCCATCTCTATTAAGAATACAAAAATTAGTCAGGCATGTTGGCAGGCACCTATAATCCCAGCTATCTGGGAGGCTGAGGCAGGAGAATTGCTTGAACCCAGGAGGTGGAGGCTACAGTGAGCTGAGATTGTGCCACCGCACTCCAGCCTGGGCGACAGAGCAAGACTCCATCACACACACACACACACACACACACACACACACACACACACAAAAGAATAAGGAGAGAGCAGACGATAGCCAAATCTGGGTGTAAGCTGAGAGAATAGAAAAGTGAAACCAGGAGTCCAAAATGTACCTAGGCTGGTCAAGGGAGAAGAGAGTTTGCTGATGGATGACAATTTCCTGTTTCTTTTCTAAAAAAAAAGAAGAAAGGAAATCTTTACAGACGTCTGCCAAGACACAGCTGTTTTCAAACAGGCTTATCTTATTTAGCCATTTTCTTATTTAATCTTTACAGGGTCTTTCAAAAATTGGCTCAGTTGTCATCTACATTTTACAGAGGAGAAAAAAAGGCTCAGAGACATAACATGACTTTCCCAAGGCCACAGGCATTGAAAGTACAAACTGGATCATCCTTATCAACACCTTCCTGTGGCAATCAGAATAAAACATCAATGTCGGACCAGGACCTATGTGTGATCCGAGTCCTGCTAACATCTCTGACCACATCTTTTTTTTTTTTTTTTTTTTTGAGACAGAGTCTCCCTCTGTTACCCAGGTTGGAGTGCAATGGTGTGATCTTGGTTCACTGCAACCTCCACCTCCCGGGTTCAAGCAATTCTCCTGCCTCAGCCTCCCAAGTAGCTGGGATTACAGGCACCCACCACCACACCTGGCTAATTTTTTGTATTTTTAGTAGAAATGGGGTTTCCCCATGTTGGCCAGTCTGGTCTTGAACTCTCGACCTCAGATGATTCGCCTGCCTCGGCCTCCCTAAGTGCTGGGATTACAGGTGTGAGACACTGCACCCGGCCATCTCTGACTATATCTTAAAACTCTCTCTCTCTCACCCAGAATGTTCCAGTCACAAAATCATTTTTAGTTCCTCAAATACCGTTTCATTTCCAGCTTGGGGCTTTTAGATATGCTGTTTCTCTGCCTACCAGAGTGATCCATCTGGATCCTTTGGTCAAACTTTAGCTTAAATGACGTCAACTCCAACGAGCCATCTTTGACTGCACGCTCTGCAATGGGGCCTCCCACAGCTGTCTAGGACAGCCACCCATCTTTCACCACTGACCATGGTTAGTGTAAATGGGAGTGTCTTCTCATCCATTGTCCATCTTCCCACTTCGGCTATAGTTCCATGAGAGTAATTTGAGCCCCACCCCCCATGAAATGTTCCTCACTATGACTCACTGATAATTAGGTATGGTTCAAATAGAGCCTTTCTTTCACACAGAGATGTCAACGACAGCACGGCCCCCTCACAGCTCCTCCTGAAGGGGAAGCCTTAAGTGAGCCACGTGACAGCACAGCTGATTGAATACTGCATGGCATCAGACCTACCCAGGACCCCAGGCACAGCTCAGGACCTGAGACGGACAGCAGACCTAGGAATCCACAGACCAACCAGCAACCCGAGATGAGTCAGCAAGGGATGAGCTGGGCTAATCCTATTCCTCCTTGGGGAGTTTCCAGTGAGAACCGAAATGGAAAGGATCTCACTTGCTGGAGTCAAGGCCGTGGTGGACCATCTGCTCATGGAGATTTGAGGGAGCAGAACTCACGAGAAGGCAGAGGCCCCGGTGAATGAAACTGGAACAGAGCGCACAAGAGCAGAGAGAAACAGAACTGCCACAGAGACACAAAGAGTCTCCGGCTCCAGGGCTGTCTCAGTTCCTGCCTGAACCCCAATTCCAGTTCCCATCAAGGGAGTTCCTTCAGTGAGTCTCCCTTTCCAGGAGGTAACTAACAGTTACTTGCATCAACAAGAGCCAAACTGAAGCAGTCTGCAAACCGAAGTTATATACCAAAAAAGCGTTTGAGCTTGTGGTGGGAAGGTGGGGATGACAATCTCCTACGAACACGAAAATATCAAACAATTTTTTTCTAGCACAATTTGTGCTGCAATCAGTATATTTCAGGCATATCAGTCATGACTCTTCCCATTACAGGAGACAGCACTGGCTTCAGGAACTGATGGATGCAGGTGCTCACGAGTGTCTTCCGTCACCCCTCTGCCTCAGCTTCTCAGAAAGCCTTTCACATTTAGTGGACCCAGGAGCCCACCAGCAGAAAAGAAGCTGTCTCCCCCAACAAAGTCACAAAAGTCCTAGGATTGCAGAACATTAGACAACTTGAACTTTGGTCTGATGAGAACACTCTGATTGGTCAAAGCTAGATCATGTGACCACCCCAACATGTGGGTGGGAAGTGGGGAGAGAAGAGAGGAGGTAGTCTCCTCAAACACTTTAAGAGTGGAGTTGAGGTGATTTCCCCAAAGGAACAATTGGGGTGCTGTCACCAAAAGAAGAGAGGATGGATAATGAGCAGGCAAAAACCCCAAATGTTCCCCCCGGGAGTAAAATCCACTTGAGGCATAGGCCACTTGGGGAGAAGACCCGTAAGCTCCTTCTCCAGGAGAGTTATCTGACTATGAGAGGAGGTCGGTAACCACTGAGTCTACACGAAAGCTTTTCCTAGGCCTGGTCCTTGGGGCTACAGTTTTATTCTAGGGCATGTTTATTTGAGGAACATGGGCTCCTTGAGAAGCACTGGAAACAATCAAGGGGACAGAATGGCTTCTAAATGAAACAAATCTTAGCCTGGAAGTTCTGATCTCTACTCTGCCACCTACCAGCTGGGTTGACCTTGGGCAAATCCTCTCACTTCTCTGAGCCTTAGCTTCCTAATCTGTGAGATGTCAGTAATACTACCTACCTTGCAGGTTCACCATAGAGATTCAATTAATTTAAATAAGTAGAGGACTCAGGGCAGTGCCTAGGACAACATTACACTCAGGGATGGTGATGATGATGACTATAATGATGATGATGATGATGATGATGATGATGATGATGATGATGATGATGATAATGGAAAAGAAGATAGAGGAGGAAGAAGAGGAGACAATCATGATGTTGGAGGTAGACTCCAATCTTCAGAATCAGAACCTCAGGGTTGGAAAGGACCTTAAGAAGTCACCCAGCCAACTTCCACAATCCATACCAAGACCCTAAAAAATAAGATTTGACATTGCTCAAGTTGAGGAAACTGAGGACGAGCTTGCCCATTGCTGGTCTTTTAGCCAAAGAAGTGGGAGAGATGGCCATGAAACCCAAGACAGTTAGCTTCAAAGCCTGGGCTCTCTTTACCAGAGCCTTCTGCCACAAGGCATGTTGATGACTTCTACACTCTAGAATGAAGAACTCAGGGCCTCCAAACAAGCCATCTATGACTTTGTGACTTTGCACCCATGCACTGGCGGAGGAAGTCATTGCATTATAGGACCCTTGCCTCTTTTTCTTTGGGCTTTCTTTCTACCCTCAGTGAGCATCAAACCAAAGAAAAGCTTCTTAAAAAAAAAAGAACACAGATTATGAGAGCCACCAATATTTCAAAAACAATTTCACATCTGCACCGAAACTCCTTTACTTACAAACATTCACAGATAAGAACAAAGCCATGCGCTAAAGGAAAAGTAGGCCAGCTCCGCCTGCTTCCCCACAGATGGTGAGCAGCAGTCATGCGCATCCATTTTAGTCTTGGCCATCACGTTAGTCATTAGTGTTGGCCCATGAGCTGTTTAAAGAAGTGTCTTCTTACCATGAAAAGAAGAAAGTCAAAGTAAAAACATCTTTGGATACATTTCTGAAGAGCTGAAAAGCACCAAGTAGAGCCAGAATCAATGCCAGCACATCACCGGTCCTTTTGTGAAACTCAATTTTATAAGACATGTATATTGCAGAGACTTAGAAAGAAATAGACTTAAAAACAGCCTTTTGGATATGATGTATTTGTACACGAATGATTTCTAAATTTCTGTCAGCAAAAACAACACTGAGCATTACTTTTAATGCTTTCATTTTAAGCAATGAATGGTATTTTGCAGAATTACCCTACTTGGGCAGTTGACTAGACTAGAATGACTCTGACTATGGCAGACATGGTTAGTTGCCTATTCAACAGCTATTCCCCTACACTTTCTTCCTTCCTGGTGAATTTTCTCTCCAATAGTAGAAGTTGGAAATGGCAGATATTTTCTCAGGTTCCCTTGCATATGTAGCACTGACCAAAGGAAATATAAGAAGAAATCTCTAACCTTACAGACTCCTCAATTAAAAAAATCGATGCAGGAGGAAAGGCCTTGTACTTCCTGGTTTGGATAATGTCCAGTGAAGGCGTGATGTCTAGAGCTACCACAAGTATTTTGCAGCCATGACGTGACGAGTCTAAAAACAAAAAGCAACAGGCTATAGACGGCAGAGCTGAAGAATGAAAAGATGCTGGTTTCTTGATGACAAGGTTGAGACATAAACCAACCCCAACGCACCTACTCCAGACTTCTTGTTATTGAAGAGAATAAAGGTATTTGATAATTAAACTACTTTTAGTTGAGTATTCTTTTACTTTCAGCTGGAACAATTCCAACTAATTTGTTCATGAAACCTTTCGATATATGTCTGAGCTGAGACAGAGAGAGGGCCAGTCTGCCCAGCTCAGGTTTGTACTACATTGACCCCACCTCCTGGCCACAGCTGATTGGACCAGGGATGGACTCCTCATCCAAGCTGAGTTCATCTGAGACTCTCTGCTGGGAATTGAGGATTGAGATTCAGAGACCATTAGATGGTTTCTGCACGTAACTTTGGGAGCTATGTACACAGAAAGACATGGAAAGCTCATGTGTGGACATGTAAGAAGAAGCACAGAAGACAGACTGACTGGCTTCAGAAAAGAAGAGCAAGATGGAGTACATAGTTGCCTGGTGACCTTGACCTTCCATTTCCTGGTTCTGGGTCTTCATGACTTTCCATCTTTTTACTTTCCACTTTCAGGTCCCATGAAAGACTTCCATTTCCTTTGCTTAAGCCGCTTTGAAATAGGATTCTCTTTATCTCTAACAGCTTTGCCAAGACCCCAGGGAGTGGATGGCCAGGTTAGGGTGGAACCAACATCTCCTGACTTGATGCTGCACCCTGCTACCTGCCAAAACCACAACTCGTATTTAGTGAGTATTCGCCAAGTGCCACGAACTCTTCTGAAGGACATCTCGTGTTATTTTTAATCCTCACAACAATCCTATGAAATAGGTCCTGTAGTAGCTCCCATTTTGCAGAGGAGGAAACTGAGGCACAGAGATTTTAAGTAAATTGCCTAAAACCACGCAGCCAGCATGTGTCTGAGCCAGCATTTGAACTCCAGAGCTCAAGCTTGTCACCACTTTGTTTTACTACCTCCCCTTCCAATTCCTCCTCCCCTCTCTACTGCCCTGTAGACTGACAGATTATCTACATGTTTTCAGTGAGTGCATATGAACTATCTCCTGACCTCCTACGGCCCTCATAATAGCTCCACCTGGCAGCTACTCACTGCCTGAGGAATCCAAGAGGGCTTCCTGAAAGAGGTGCTATTTGAGTAGCTTGTGTAAAGATGAGTTGGAGTTTGCCAAACATTGGAAGAAAGAGGGAGAGTGCCTTAGTCACTTGGGACTACTATCACAGACTGGGTGGCTTACAAGCATCAGAAATCAATTCTCATAGTTCTAGAGGCTGGGAATTCCAAGGTCAAGGTGCTGGCAGATTCAGTGTCTGGTGAGGACCCCCCTTCCTGGTTCATAAATAGACACCTTCTCACCCCCTTCCTGGTTCATAAATAGACACCTTCTCACCCCCTTCCTGGTTCATAAATAGACATCTTCTCATTGTGTCTTCACATGGCAGAAGGGACAAGGAAGCTCTCTGGGGCCTTTTTTATAGGGCACTAACCTCATTCATGAGAGCCATGCCCTCATGCCCTAATCATCTCCCAGAGACCTCACCTCCAAATACCATCACACTGGGCATTAAGATTTCAACATGAATCTGCAGGGAACACGAACATTTTCTACAGAGAAGGGCATACTAGTCAGAGTTCATAGTTGCAAGTATAGGTGCTGAATTTGGCTTCCTGTTTAAAACAGGAAAATAATTCATTAAAAGGATGGCAGGAGCTCTCAAAACTGCTGGGAGGGATGGATAACCACATTCTAGGTAACACAGCTGAGAGCATTGCCCTAAAGCATCTCACAGAACTGATCCAATGAGGATATCACTGCCACCTCACCCCCAGCACAGGACACCACAGCTTCCATCACCAGAGGGGGTTCCCCGGGTCCCTACTATTCTGCTTCAACAGCTCCCGATGTCAAGGCCATGCCAAGTACATCTGATTAGTAGAGTCTGGGTGACATGCCACACCCTAGCTGCAGGACAGGATGAGAAAGTAGGAATTGGAATTCTGAGCTCTTATTCCAGGGAATAGACTCTGCACTCACCAAGACTCACAGGAAGGGCATTCGGCTGCTGGGTGGCCAAAGACAATGTCAAGCGTCTACTACAGGGGGCATTGAAGGCGAAGGGAACAAATCATGCAAAGGTACAGAAAGCATATGCTTGTCTTGGCTCAGAGCAATGAGATGGTCACTGTGCTCCTTAGAGTATATATTTAGTGCTGAATCCTGCCTCCCGAATTGCCGTTTGGACAGCTTGCCTTTGCATTTCAATGTCTTCTGTCTGCAAGGGCAGACTCTGTTCTTGACAGATCTCAGAAGGCCTGGAGGGGGGCCAAAGGCTTCAGAAAGAGTCAATCACTGCTGAGAAAAAGGAGGAGGTAAGAGTGGTAGAAGGACAGCAGTGGAGAGAGGAGGAGGAAGCGGAGAGCAAGCTCAAGTGTAAAGCCATCACTCTCCTCTGGCCAAAGTCCTGGCTCATGGCCACCATGCAGATCCCTTTGTCCAAGGCCCAGCTCCCAAGAAGAGCAAGTTCACCGAAGGAGCCCAGCCTTCAGGGAAGGTCACCCTTGCTCATGAAACCTACCCTTTCCCAAAAGACACACAAATCCTGCTGAGAACAGTTCTTCTTAAAGGGCCAGCTGCCTCCAGTCCAGTCCTCTCAGGCCAAGGCCTTCTCTCATGTGATGCTCAGGGAAGGGGTAGTTACATCTTCTCTAGCTCCCCATTCCTCTCCCAGCCATTAACAACCTGACTAGAAACCCTCCCCCAGGCTCTGGTCCACAAAAAGCCAAATTGAACTAATGTCAGACGGTAGCAACCACATAGCCAGAGCCCCAGCTTTCTGCTGGAAAGACGTGAGGCTGCTCCAGCCAGGGCAGTGGCCCATCAAGCCTCTGCTCATTCTCCCTGCCTTGGAGGGCAGGAGCCATGGGGGCTGCTTCTCAGAGATGCTGAGGAACAAATATCAGACAGGGCTGGAGAGGGTGGGGATGACCAGTGAAGGAGGCTTGAGTTCAGGGTATTGGCTTTCGTCCCCACAGCTACTTGACCCCAGCTACTCCTTGTCCTGTGCCCTGTCTTTGCTCTTGAAACAACAGTCTGCACAGTGGCCTGAACCAGAAACCAGAAGCCACCCTCAGCTCCTCCCTCTTCCACAAACCTAACACCCAAACACCTCTCAGACCCATCACTGCCCTCCCTTGTCTCTGCCATCACCCCAGCCCAGACCAACCCCACACGCCCCATGAGGCTGTGGCCTGAGCCGCCTCCTAACCTTCTCTGCCTTAGTCCCTCTGGCTCCCCTTACAGTGCCCAGACCTCCGGCCAAGCAGCTGACCACAGTGGCCTCTAGTTTTGCCATCTCTAAATTATCATCTCCGTGGTTCCAGAATGGTGGGCAATTTTTCCTGTGGTCCTAGCAGAATGCTCCTGTACAGGAAAGCTCTGAGATTTCTCTTTATTCACCTTAAGGTCTCAATTCCCAGACTGAGGCAATTTTACCAACCCAGGAGACATTTGGCAATGTCTGGAGAGTTTTTTTGGTTGTCACAACTTAGAGGAGGATGCTGCTGGCATCTAGTGCATAGAGGGCAAGAATGCTGTTAAACATCCCACAACCCCTGACAGTGAAGCATTATCCCACCCCAAATGCCAGCAGTTGAGAAACCTCACATAAAGGTGAAACTGTTCAACTCACATCCTGGTGGCCCCTCCTAGGCCTCCCAGGGACCGCCACAAAGGTTTGCCTACCACCACTCCAATCATCCCCTATCTCAGGCTCTGAGTGTTCTGCCTGGGCCATCACCCATGACTTTCAGGCCTGGGCATCCCCTCAAGGCAGGAACATGGACGTCCCAGCCCCCAGCCTCACTGCCTCTAGACGTCTTCCTAGCAGGGCCTGTGCCACCTTGGCAGCCCTCCCAGCAGATGCTGGGAGACACGAGACCCATTGACTGTCTGACCATTCAAAGACTGGTCCTTCTCCAAAGAGACTGGAGAGGCAGGCGCCTTCGCTGGTGCCAAGAAGAAGGGCCAGGCAAGGGCCTCTCCCTGGGAGTCATTCTGCTTTGGGTGAAAAAATATGCTAAACAACAACAAAGCCTGAGTCATTCCTTCTGTCTCCTAGGGCCCAGTGTCACACTCACTGCCAGGAGGGTTAGCCAAGTTTGGGGCTGCAGATGGCTGGGGTTCAATGCAGGGAGCTGAGACAATGCTGGCTGGAGCCACCTCCTAACCTTCCCTGCCCTACCCCCTCTGGTTCCCCTTCAGGCACCCAGCCCTCCAGCCAAGTGGCTGACCCCTGGTTCTGCCTTCCTGCCTCCAGGCCTTTGCTCACAGCAGGCCCCTCCACTGGAAGGCGTGACCCCTGCTAATTCTACACATGCGGATCCTGCCTATTAGGTGCCGCCAAGGAAGGCCCCTGAGTCCCCTCCACTAGGAGATATCATAGCATTTTGAAGGCATACGTTCCCCTTGGTTTCTAGTTACGACTGTTCATACATCACCCTTCCTAATGGACAATGACATTCCCAAGGGCAGGAGATGTCCCATTACTCTCTTAGCCATTGATGCCTAGTACAGGGCTACGCCCACAGGAGATGGACAACTAGTAGAATAAATATGCCACCTCAGCCATGACCTCTCCTTCCTCTTAGCCTTCTCATAAGCTCTTTCCTCTGCTTGGAACACCATTCCCACCACCCACCACCATGGTCCGTCTCCCCATACTGGCTTAACAGAGTTGCTTCCCTGAAGAGGCTTCCCCAATTCCCTGGCCCAGGTAAGTGCCCTGCAATATGAACCAATAACAGCTGTGCATCTTTTTTTTTTTTTTCATAGCTTTTGACACGTTGCAATTAGGCACTCACCTAACCACCCTCTACTTAGGGAGTTTCCCTGGATTAAGAAACTCTCTCTAGTCTCTCCCTCTGGATAATGTAAAACTGATGCCCAGAGCAGGCTGAGCACTCATGCCTGCCAGGCCTCAATGCTCTTCATACTGGGCCCTCTTCCCAACCACATTCCCCTTCCCTTCGTCTTTTCTGGCAGAGCACATATCCCTCTAAAGAGGCTGAAAATGCCAGTCACCTGCTTTCCCAGCCTCCCTTGCAGCTGGAGCACAGACGTGTGACCAATACTGGCCAATGGGATCAGAAGAGGAGCAGCTGGGGGCTTCTGGGAAGTTCCCTTTCCCTCTTTTTTGTTGAGTGCAATTGTGTCCACTTGTAACAAGTGGGCTCTATACCCCCAGGGAGTGAGAAGTTGTTGCATAATGGGTACATAGTTTCTGTTTGGGGTGATGGAAAGTTTTGAAAATAAATCATGGTGATGGTTGCACAACATCGTGAATGTAATCAATACCATTGAACTGTACACTTGAAAACCATTAAAATGGAAAATTTTATGTTATATATTTTTTAACTACAACAAAAATATTTCAGAAATGTGCCTATTCACACACAAATATGTATTATTCATCCCCACACACCACATCTCTCAGTTAATGTGGCCTATCAATCAAAGCTTAATATCTGCTGCTTTTCTTTCTTTTTTTTTTTTTTTTTTCGAGATGGAGTCTTGCTCTGTCGCCCAGGCTGGAGTGCAGTGGCATGATCTCGGCTCACTGCAAGCTCCACCTCCCGAGTTCACGCCATTCTCCTGCCTCAGCCTCCCGCGTAGCTGGGACTACAGGCGCCCGCCATCACGCCCGGCTAATTTTTTGTATTTTTAGTAGAGATGGGGTTTCACCATGTTAGCCAGGATGGTCTCAATCTCCTGACCTTGTGATCTGCCCGCCTCGGCCTCCCAAAGTGCTGGGATTACAGGCGTGAGCCACCGCGCCCGGCCGCTTTTCTTTCTTATTTAGGGCTATCCTCTACCCTCTCCATTGAACTTCTGTTTCCAGAGTACTGACCCTCATCTCCTCTCACCTTTCTCACTGGCTCTTCTTACTCCAAACATTACACACCAATAAGACGAAACTTCAGCAGTTTTAATAATGGCTCTTTTGTGCTCAAGTATCTCTGGTGAGTCTTAGTGAATTTGTACATCATGGAGCTTCCTGGAGTTTATATTCTTGCCTCTTCACCACAGGGCGGACCTGTCTTTCTAGCCTCATCTTGATTGTCTCAACCTTCCTTTAAAATGGACTTTTTATTTGTGTCCTTGCTTCTGTTTCTTTATTCAAACTTCTACTCGATTAAAATTGTTATCTCTGTTAACCTCACCTATTGACATAGTGAATCCTCAAGCTCCCATCCCTAAACAAATATCCTCCAAAAAGTTTCCCCAAGGCGCTCCTCCTCTACAACTAATTCTCTTTATCTCTCTGACTATATATCTTCCTTGGGAGTTCATCTTTTTGTTATTTTCCAAACTCTTTTTAATTCTAAGATTCTCTGATAATTTCTGAAATATCTGTCTCATAATAAACTAATAAATATTTATTGCTGGACGATGAAATGTACCTGGATCCTTGGAGTGAATAGTAAAGGCAAGCCTGTGGCAACTGGAGTGCAGCTAATTAGAAAGGGCTAATTAACAAACTTTTAAGACATGGTTTGTCTACATGGAATAGTTTGGGTCTCAATAATCACTGTAAGACCAGTTATTTGCAGCTATTAGATACACATTATACAAACACTAACATTTAAAAATGTGTGGCTATACTAATGTAATAATATACCACCAAAGCAAATTTCCACCAGAAAGTAGGACTTCGAGATACAGAGGAACATTTCATGATGATGAAAGGATCCATTCAAGAAGAAGAAGACAAAAAAATTTGTGGGCACTTAATAATAACAGTTTCAGAATATATACGTATAGCAAAAGCAGACTGCAAAAAACACACAAAAGAAGTTTAAAAAACCAGTAGCCGAGTGTGGTGGCTCATGCCTAGAGTCTCAACTACTTGGGAGACTGAGGCAGGTGGATCACTTGAGCCCAAGAGTTTGAGGCTACAATGATCTATAATCGCACCACTGCACTCCAGCCTGGGTGACAGAGAAAGACCTTGTTTCTTCTTTTAAAAAGAAACAAATAAAAGCAGAAATAGACAAATCTACCCATAAGCCAAGATTTTAACACATCGCTAGGTAACTGATATAATAAGTGGATGAAAATCAATTAGGATACAACAGATTTTTTAAAATGCTATCAACAAAACTGACCTAATTAACATTTCTTGAACACTATACACAACAACTTCAGAATACACACAAGTGCACACAGAATATAAAACAAGCATTTTAAAAGTCTCAACAAATACGAGAGGAATACAATCATAAGGGTATGTCCTCTGACCACAGAAAAATTAAACCAGCAATTTTAAAAAAGATAACTAAAGTGTTCCCACTCCTCCTCCTCCACCACCCAGCCATTCTCCATCTTAGCACCAATCATAGCATTTATCACAGCTCGAATTTTATATTTTAATCTTTTTCATTTTCTCCTTCTTTCCCACTAGACAGTAAACCCCATGAAGGAAAGATCTCTTCTAGTTTCCTACGGTATTCCCTAGTGTCAGGAACAATGTCTGACTAGGGGCAGGCTCTCCAGAAATATTTGTTGAATAAATGAACAGCACTGATGGAGACGTTAATCTGAAAAAGAACCCAGATGTATTGTTTCCTGGTACTGAATAAAGAAGATAAGGGTATGTGTGCACGTTGATCAGGACATTTTTGGTTAGTAGTAAGAGAAACAGAGTTTTAACTGACTTAGGCGGAAAAAGGGAATTTTCTGGCCCCTTTAACTAAAAAGCACAGAAGTAGCACCTTCAGGAACAGCTTGATCTAGGGATTCAGATGATGTCATTGGCTCCCTCTCTTTCTTTTTTTTTTCATCTCTTAGTGTTGTGATGGCTCCAGTCTCATGTAGGACCTATCCTCATGGTATAAGCATACTTGTAATTAATGCACAAACTTTACCCTCCTAGCTTAGTCATCCCAGCAGAATGTAAACTTCTCACTCGGAATCATTCCTGAGGTGGTTTCTCATTGGACACTCTTTGGCCCTGTATCTATTCAAAACACAGTCATCCTGACCAGGGAGATTGACTCTTTTTATTGAACAACAAAATTCAAAGGATATGATCACTCCCATTCAAAACAGACAAATTGAGTAGAGCAAGTGTTTTCCCAAAGGAAAACTGAGACACTATTACCAGAAGAAAGGGACATATATACTGAGCAAGCAAAACCTATGGAGGCCCTCTCTAGTGCAGATGCAAAGAGTGTACAGATTATAAAATAGGAAGTTGTGAAAGATTTCCCCTAATGGCCTCCATGGGCTGCTGTGAAGGAAATGGTGAAGGTTTGAATGCATCTGTGAAGGGTATGGAAGATTAAATAAAAGTTAAGACAAAAACAAACCAAGACAAAAGACAAGCTACTTTAGAAACTGCAGTGTTTTCATGATGGCACAAGTCTTCACAGCTGCATGAGTTCTAGCTTCAAGCCACTCGAGGACTTGAAAATGTAAAGAGTGGCATCATCCCAGGGCTGGGGGCTTGCCAGGTGGGTGATGTGTAGCTAATAAATGCAAAGGTCAAGGAACTAGGAGTCTCAGAGGGCACAGAGCAGGCATGAAGTGTAGGGGGCCAGAGGATGAGACATGAGCATTTTCAGGTTATGACCAAGTGCAGGGAGTGAGGTTGAAATGGAGTGGAGGTAATATTATGAAAGTTATGAGAGTTACAAAGGCCCAGGAATTTTGAGGTGTTTGGATGAGTTGTTTAAATGGAAACAGGGATCTCTGAGAATGATGACAGGAGCTGGGGCGAAGAGGTGGATGAATGCTTTCCACACCTCAGTCTTGCCTTCATTTGCACAACATTCACCATGGAGGATATCTGTAGACTGGCCAGCATCCATTTCCCTTCCCTCTGGAAAAATAACACCTCCTTTTTTTTTTTTTTTTTTTTTTTTCCCAGGAAGCCAGCTGCCCTCCTGTTTAGGTAGGTGGATCATCTGAAGCTGATCACACCCGGACTCCATAGTAGGTATGTGACAAGGCCTTAAAAAATATCACATTTTATTCTCCTGCCATAGTGATTGAATCAGGGTGAACACATGACCCAAACTAGGCCAATTATTGAGACTATTGAGAAAGAGGATTTCTCTTTCTACCAGGATTGTTAATCTACTATAAGCCTGGAGTTTCTAGAGACCTTCTCTGCAACATCAGGAGAAATGCTGTTTGAGAAGCCTATACAGAGTAAAATGGAGCTGCAAGAAAGAAATGCCTAATAATATCACTGGTCATCTGGATTCAGCTGTTCCTGTAGTTCCAAATCTATCCTTAGGCTTTTAAGATACATAATCCAGAGACTTTTGCTATACTCCCTCTGAGAAAAGCTGAAAAAGCCAGACAAAAATCCTTTTTTCCTTTTTAACCTGTTTAAAGATATCGGAAATCTGCTGAAACAACCAGAACTAGAGGAGATAAGATTCAGAGAGTAGGAAGTGTAAAAAAGTGATCTGGCATTCTGAAGCTACTTTCTCCTTGGGGAAAAAGTTTGTTGATTTGGCATGCAAAAAAAAAAAAGAGAATGAGAACCCAGACTTTTCCTGGGCAGAGTTTACTCTGTTTGGGGACAGAGAAACCAACACAGCTTTTGAATTCTGAAGCTAAACAGAAAGCCTTTAAAAGCAGGATAGAGTTTTCAGCAATCTCACAGTGCTAGAGAGACGAGGATTGGAATTTTAGGCCTTACTAGGGGAGGGGAGTTCCAGTGAACACATCAATCTCTCAACTGGCAGTCCTGGGGGACTAGAAACAGAGTTAGATGGAATCTTACTAAAACTGCAACCCAGCCTTGACTCACCTCAGTTTGATTAGATTAAGGTGGTCAGCCCCCAATCTATCTGCCTAACATAGGAAACAGTGAAAGAGTTTTTCTCTGGAAGAAGATAATATTATCTAGAGATTCTACAATGTTTTGATACAATGTCTATTGTTTAATCAAAAATTACTAGATATGCCAAGAAACAAGATCATATGATTAAAAACAAGGTGAAATAATAAATTAAAGAAACAAATATGTGAACCAATAAATTCCCTTTTTTGGCTTAGGCCATTTCAAGGTGGATTTTCATCATGATAGAAAGATTCCTAACTAATATACTCACAGTCCTTCACTGTTCAGATCAGCCATCACAGTACCCATGGCAGAAATTGTACCATAATTTTCCCTTATATTTTGTCCAGATTTGAACTAGAATAGTTTAGACTATAGTGTCCTAATTTTTCAATATTAAATTTCCATAACAAAAGTTGCCATATATTTAGGTTCCCTGTTACCTTAGTCTATTCAAGTTGCCACAACAAATTATCTTAGGCTGGATGACATAAACAACAGAAATGCATTGCTCATAGCTCTTGAGGCTGGGAAATCCAAAATTAAGGCACTGACAGACTCGATGTCTGGTGAGGGCCTGCTCTCTGCTTCATAGATAGCACCTTCTTGCTGCATCCTCATGTGGCAGAAGGGCAAACAAGGTTCCTCAGTTCTCTTTCAGGAGGGCACTAATCCCATCCACGAGGTCTCCACCCCTATGACCTACTCATCTCCCAAAGGCCCCACCTCTCAACACCAATACACTGGGGATTTGATTTCAACCTATGAATAGATGAGGGACACAGATATTTAGACCCTAGCACCTGTCCTTCAGCATCAATAGCAATAATGCTAGGAATTTATATGGAGCTTTATCATTTATGAAATGCTTCACATATATTACCAATAGTCAAAGTCATATGGAATTCTTAAGGTAAATATTAGTATCTCCATTAACAGATGAGTAGCCTGAGTGTGTGGTTATGTCATGGCAATAGATAAAGAAGCTGAAGATTAGAGGATACGCCCAAGGAAGTTACATTACTTGCACAAGGTCACACAGAAGTGGGAGTGGAGTATTGAACCCAGGCTTCCTTGGTGCCTTCCAGGACTCCACTGGGCAATAAGTCCAGTAGCCCTTGGTCCTGGTCCTAGCTCCCTCATTTTCTGGCTTTATAACCTTGAGATGGTCACTTCACCTCTCTATGCATGGGCATATTCATCTGCCCTCCAAGGCTGTGCCTATTGCCCTTGACCTTCCTGGCATTCTTCAAAATGTATCCAGTTTGTTTCCAACTTTTAGACCAAGAAGATCTTAATATAAGACCTCTGGATTTCTATGTCAATGGATTGATTAATACCATGGAATTACAAGTAAATTTCATGTGAACACAGGGATGTGCATTTTGTGAGGGCAAATCAGAGTCACAAAGGATTCCATGACCCCCAAAAGTTTAGGAATTCTGCCTTAGAGCCATTGCCAGATGAGCAGGGACATATGACATGCCTTAACATGTTTCTACTTCTCTGGTAGGATTTGCATTTGAACATGAACTTTCAATGCATAACCCAAGGCAATGATAAATGTCAGACATTTCCATTATCAGGGCAGAGCTAATTCAGAGGATAGTTTGAAATGGGAAGTTTTCATTTCCTTCGATAAAAATAATACTCATAATGATAGTGCCTATAGCACTTACAACTGATTTATCTCAAGTTTGTTTTTAATCATTAATAATCCTGACATTAAGAAAGGAACAGAAGTAATGTTTCCTCCAGTGCATGATTCCAAGAGGTTAAAAAAATTGTTATAAACATACTTGTGCATGTGTCTTTATAGCAGCATGATTTATAATCCTTTGGGTATATACCCAGTAATGGGATGGCTGGGTCAAATGGTATTTCTAGTTCTAGATCCCTGTGCACATGTACCCTAAAACTTAAAGTATAATAATAATAAAATAAAATTTAAAAAAATTGTTTAAGTTCAGCAGTCAGTGCCTGGTCCCTTCTTTTTCTCTCCTCAAAGGCAAAGCCAGGACTTGAAATTGGGAGTTTCTAATTGCTGACCACGTGGGTCCTTAATTCATCCCTAGAGTGGAATCAGTGCAGTGACAAAGAGGCAGAGCCCTAAGCCCATATCTTCCCTCTGCCCACACTCAGTAGGCAGCCCCATGTGGCACCCCTCCCAAGATCCCATTCTCAGTCACAGAAGGATGGCAAAAGTAGCCGAGATCCACAGTACGGCGTTAACAAATCACATTTTCTTAAGGGCATCCCATCCCCTCAGTCACATGCGTGTTTGTGGGCATGCTGGAGATTACTAATCAAGTGCAGCTGGCCTCAAGCTGACAGCCAGGACACACATGTGCACACACACACACACACACACACACATGCGAGCATTCACACACACATACACATGTTTAGAGGATGCCTGCTGCCAATTTCTTGCCTGGCAAACCAGAAACATTTTAGTGGTTTATAAATATGAGCCCAATCCATCTTGGGACACTTCTCAGGTTCAAACCCATCTGTGTCAGGTGCCCCCAGGGCTATGAATCCCTTTCCGTCCACACCCACACTCCACCCCAACCAGGCTTCCACGTCCCACGATACACGGCAAACTCCTCAGCATCAAACATCTGAATTGGGCAATTTCACAGCCTGCATCAGTCATGTCTTGATTGGTTCTTTTTTTCTCTCATGTTATTGAAATGTTATTTTTTCCACTCATATACCACCACCTCTCGCCCCTCCCAAACTAGCCTGTTGGAAAAGATGTTTATTTTGCTTTTCTTTGGCATTATTTAATATCAGACAAGTGCATCCCTGATGCAGACAGTGTATTCTTGGGGCATACATTTGAGATTCTGGTTGATTAGAATTACAAATTTGTCACGCAATCCTGGCCAATTTGGAATTTGGCACCCCGGCATCATGTTTATGTCCTTTTGGCCTCGCCAGCGGTTGCTAGGACTGTCGGGGGGCTTTTTTCAGCAATAAGTTAGGATTTCATAAATAGTTGGCAGTGCCTTCAAAGAAGCCTGCTCTTTAACATGAGATAATGTATGTTTTCTTTCTACTTACTTGGAGTAGGTCGGATTGGGAGCCACCCAAGTTCACTTTTAAATCATTTCTCCGCGTGCCAGACGCGGCTTTTGAAGTCGTCTGCACCAACCCACAGGGAAGCCAGCGCCCTGGCCTCGACGAGCGGCCCCACTGTGTGCCCTGCCGCCCATAACAGGAAGTGTGTCAGAGCCGGGTGGGCACGGGGTGGGTGGAGCAGGCCCACGGGGCTCAGTTCCACCGAGCGGAAAATCATCTGACGTGTCCTCGGTGTATGTGTCTGGAGCAGAAGCAGGTCAGATGTCGCCCTGGCCTCCAAGTCTCAACACGCCTCTCTGGTCTGCCCTGTTGGCCTTCAGAGGCGGCACATGGCATAACAGGAGGCTTTTTCAAAGTGCAGGCCACAGGAAATCACTTTTGAAGTGCCTGGCATGGAGGGTATTTTTATACCGTTCACTTTTTCCCTTTTCTTTTCATCTGTTTTCTGCATTTTTTCAGTTTGCTTTTTCTTCTTGATTTATTGTTATATTATTCTATTTTTAAACCAAGACATACTTTCCCATCAGACACTTTAATATAACTCATATGAAAATTAGGGATGGGTGGGCCTCAGACGGTGCAGAGGCTGGATTCAGTAGGAATCAGCTTCCCAAAATGCAGATGCTTATCTGAATCTGCACCAGCTGCTTGGGTCCAGGGGAGCAGAGCAAGGAGGAGAAAGAAACCCTTCCATTCCTCCCTCACTCAGTAATTTGGGGCTCAATCGTTTGAGCCCCTGGCCCCGCCTCTTGCACATGTTACGAATGTCACTTGCACATGTAAAGAATGTCACATGTTGTCTGGACCCTTCTCGTGGCTAGGAAGTCACTCCTGGCCTCCCCTTCGGTGTGGGAACACAGGTATTCCAGTAAGGATCGTGGAATACTCAAGACACGAATACCCAAGAAAACCAGTCCAGCCCAACCCAGCTTGAGTACTGATGGCCCTTGAGCCAGATTTCCAAGCAGGATAGGGGGGAGGTTGGGGCCATGCGCAACCCTCTTTGTGGCTCTTCCATGTACCAAGGAGGCCAACTCAACCCTGAAGCCAGAGAGGCCCAAGCAGAAATTCCTGGTAGTCATGCGACCGGGGCAGGCCTCTTTACCTCCCTCTGCCACAGGTGTCTGTAAAATTGGAATGAAATACTTTTAATCTAGAGTTGTAAAAACTAGAGAAAGTGTTTGTTGAACAAATGGTAGGTGCTCCGTAAAGTAGTAGCTGGTCGTATGATTCCAAGATCCATTCCCACCTTCTCCATTCAGCCTGAGTTCATCTCGTCTTCCCACATCTTCCAGCTGAGGACAGCAGTCTCCCTTTCATTTTTTTATGTCTCTCTTCCTGCTCTGCCCAAATTGGAGAAATTGAGAAGGGTAAGGACCATACGCTGTGTAGCCTGGCAGTTAAAAACCAGACTTCAGAGGCCCAGCGTCTGCCTCCACTGCATCTTAGTGCACCGGCTCCTCTTTCCAGCCTGGACTGTCCTCATAGAGCATAGCAAGTGTGGGCCCTGCAGTGATATCCCCGCTTCTGCCCTCTTATTTCAGCCACGGCCACAGCAGACACTTCCATACAAGCTCACCTCGGGCTTGCAGCCTCCCACCTACCAGGTGCACTGCAGGACATTCTGCTTCCCACCCCAAGAAATTTTCTGGCATGAAAGGGGCCTCTTAGAACCTTCTGTAAATGCAGCACAGAAGTGTAGGGCCAACACTCCTGGGGGCTGCCTTCAATCAATGGGGGCAAAAGCTAGCAGATAGCCCTCCAGCCTCCCATCCTTCACGTAGGCAAGTCTGGGAGACATCTCCTGCACTTTTCTGAGACCATAGGGGAATCGAGGCCCTGCTGCCTCCAACCACAATCTCAGCAGCACACCTTGCATTGACTTTTCCTCTTTCCCACTTCCACTCTCCCTGCTCTCTCCCTCCTCCTTTCTGAGCACCTCCCAATTGCACCTAAACCCTTGACTCAGGCTCTGCCTTCAGAAGGCAATCTCTGCTCTTATAATGCTTATAAGCCAATCTCTGCTCTTACGATGCTTATAAGGCAATCTCTGCTCTTATAGTGCTTATAATTTGGTGAGTGTAGAGAGACAGTAAGTAAATTAATAAACAACAAAGTCATCACATAGTATTAAATGGTACACAGAGAATTAAAATAGGATGAGGTGAAAGAGGATGAGTAAAGGGCTACTTTATGCTGGGTGGTCTGGAAAGGTCTCTCTGAAGCCACAGGAAGTCACCATGCTTGTGACATTCAGGGACAGCTCATGTGGCAGCTGGAACAGCTGAGACGAGAGCCCTAGGATGAGAATGATCTTGGAACAGCCAAAAAACTTGAAGAAAGTCAGGGTGGTTGGCGTATGGGGATGGGGAAGAGAGTGGTCTAGGCTAGGGTCAGAGGGGTAGACAGGGCCAGGTCAAGTAGGGTTTTTATATGTCAGCATAAAGATTTTAAATCTGACTTCTCGTGTGATAGGGAGTCATTGTGAACTATTAAGCAAGACAATGTGACATGATCTGCTTTACATTAATTAACCTCTTTGAACCCCAGTTTGCTCAACTGTAATTATCTAGAGCCCTGGTGGTAATGAGGATGGAATGGAATAATGTGTGTAACGTGCTCAGCACACAGCCTGGAACATTTCTCTTCCATATATATATGTTTGCTATAATTACTATTATTCCTATTTGAAGTCAACTGCTCATTCTACAGTGCCCAGAACAAAGCAGGCATTTAAATATTTATTGGGTGGCTTAAAACAGAAATAATGATAGCCAAAGAATTTGTCACACTATAGAAGATTTTAGGGTTCCATAGATTCAAATCATAGCTCTGCCACTTAGGAATACATTATTTCCCTCTTTTGGAAGACTTGCTTACATCCTCTGCAAAAGAGAGAAAATAATAGCTATTTCATCAGACTGTTGTATGATGATGCATTTAACACATAAGGTAGATACGGTTTCTAAAAGGGTGAGGGCAGTGATGATGGAAGTATAGCTTTGGATGTACCCAAACCCTGTATAAAAACAGAGCAACTAGGTAGAAAACCCCAAACCCACGTCCAATCTTTAAAACAAACTAGGTAAAAAGGAATGCCCACAAACCCCAAAGCACCAATAGCCATAAGAGCTACATGTTATTGGCTTCTGTAAGAGAGAAAGTAATGGAAGCAACAAGGCATCTAATGGCCCCGAGAACAAGAGGACCCTAAAATAGCCAAGAGGCATTCATGAGAAAGTATGACAGACCAACTTGGCCACAGCAGCTGAACCTAGGAGGGCCTTTGCTGACTTCCAAAAAGGGATGAGTAGAACCAGTAAGCAAGGGAGAGATTGGTGCAGTCTCATTCCTACACACTCTCAGAATGGACCCACCAGAACTCCTTTCTGGGACAGGATCCAACACTGAGGAGAAACTTCTGGGAAAAGAACCAAAATTAAATAGGACAGGGGAAACAGACAAAGGATTGAAAAAGTACAGGTAAAGTGAAAGAGGAGAACATAGCCAAGAAGTTTCAAAAGCAAACTCCTATAATTTTTTACTTTACATGAAAATAACTGAAGAGGAATCTATGAAGTTGTAAAAGAACAATTAACTTTCTAGGAGTTCAGGAAAATTAAATTAACATAAAAAGGATAAACATTAAAGGCATTAAGGACAAATGCTGTACAGTGTTAGTGCAAGAAAAAAGAGATTCAAGAACTGAATAATAATTCTACAGTTAATAAGAACACACCAGAAAAATCCTTTAAAAAGAAATAAAAATTCTAACATACTATTCTGAGATAAATAAAAGACCTTAAGACAATGATAGAAGCACATATATCAAAAATTTAAAACCTCAGAAGTGAGATGGCAGAACTCAAGACAGAATTAGAAATAAAGGAAAGGAATGATTTTATAATTGAAGACTAAACTGGAAGAAGCACAGTGCAGACAACACAGCAAATAATGCCTTAAGATAAATACAATATGAAAAAGAGAAATAATTTTAAAATACACATGTTAAAAAAGAGATTAAAAATAATTTGAGGGGAAGTTACAAACACTGAACATAAACAAAGAAGATCCAACATATGGATAAAAGAATTCTCAGAGGAAGAAAACTAAAGTAATAGGACAAACAAATACTAGAATCCATGATTCAAAAATTTCCTAAACTAAAAAGAATTGAAACTATGTATTGAATGATGACACCATGTACCTGAGACTTTATTGACCCAACCTGACAAAAACCAGACATATTCTAGTAAAATAACTGAACATTAAAGAAAAAAGAAAGCCCTTCAGGCATATGTGGGAATAAAAAAAATCATGTGACTTATAAGAGAAAGAAAATGTGAGAGCCATCAGACTTTATGACACCAACATCTTATACCAGAAAACACAGGAAAGAAAAGGTGAGCCAAGGATTTTATATCCAGCAAAACTAACCTTCAAATATAAAGGGTACAAACTGTTATTAACTCAAGAAATATTATTCCCATGAGCCTTTTGTGGAATCTACTAGAGAATGATCTTCAGACAACAAAAATGACAGAAGGGACAACTATGCATAGAACTAAGGCTAAATGAGAGTTAAAAGGGAAAGATGATAGTAGAGAATGGTTCTTTGATCTGACTATGTGGATATAGTACAACGGTTTTTTTTCTTTTTTTTTTAATGAAGAAGAGTGAAGCTAGTACATGAAAGAAAATGAGCTGTTTCAGCAATTTTAATCCATGGTGGTAACTTTAATATTGTTAGTTTGCGATGGTTGTATGTGTGAAATGGAACAAAGCAAATGAGTAGTTATGGTTTATTGAGATTTTACCAACTGCTGTGTCCTTAAGAACCAGGGCTCTCGGTGTGGAAGCAGATACAAATATAACATAGAGAAACCTAAGTAATATCTCTGAAGTGCTGAATTTGAATTGGATATATCAGTATAAACTCACAAGGTATTCGTGTCTGCATGCACACACATACACACGTATTGTTTCAGGGAAGAGGTCTAGGAACAATGAGCACCCTGTCACAATGAACAACAAGAACACTCAGATTGTGGTCTTTAAACACCACATCCTATCCATAGAAACAGGGCTCCTTGGAGAAATGGCTGATTCCAAGCTGGACCTGGAAATACACAGATGAGCATGGAATATCTTGCATACCAGACAGCTTCAAAGCTATCAAAGGCTGTGAAGTTATATCAAAAGGAACCAGAAGCCAATGTGAAGTGGCTTCCACTTGCCAAATATAGAATAATTGGAGTTTCAGTAAGGTTGAAAGTCGCAATGAATTGGAAACCTATCAACTATGTTTAAATCTATGAGGTTTTAATTATATTTTTAAAACTAATTTGTTGCTTTTAGTGGATCATAGGAAGGAATCAAACATTTATCCTGCCTTTCCCTTTATATACTTTCAAACAGGAAATCAAACAGCAAGTCAGGGAAAGTAACTTCTTAAAAAAATATTCTAGCCAATATACAAAGACAAAATGGTAGCATTAGGTTGTCTCCATTTTCACAACCCCCAATCAATTAACAGATCTAGTATTGGGCAGCAATGGCTGCCAACATCACAAATAAAGCAAAAATTAGATTCTAAGCCTCCTGATGATAAGTACACACTACCACCTCTAGTCCTGCTGACACATTGAATCTGATCAAGCCTCTGCCAGCTGCCAATTAGCAGGAAATATATGGGACAGGCGAACATGTCCAACTGCACCAAGAGAATGCAAAAAAGAGCAAAATCCCAAGTGTGGAAAAACAAACAGGTCAATCAATCCAGGTTCTTGAACACATAAAATCATAGGAAAAATAAAAAGATATAGGGGGAACCTATAAATTAAAGATATTTCAAAGAGATATGTTTTTAATAAGTGAATAAAACTAAAGTACAGCATCTAGGATCGCACATTTGGGTGATAAAACCATAAAGAAAAGTGTGGAAGAGATTACTACAAAAGTCAGGATACTGGTTCCCTTTGGGAGGAGGGAGAGGCTTGATTTCAGGACAGGGCACATGGAGGGGCTTCTGGGTGGCTGGCAAAGTTCTATGTCTTGAACTTGGTGATGGTTACAAGGGTGTCCACTTAATAATGATTCAGAGGGCATGCATTTGTTTTGTGTGATTTTTTTCTTGATCTGTATTCTAGTTTACAATTAAAAAGTTTTAAAAAGAAAGTGTCTGCTGCACAGTAGGCACTCAAAATTAACTTCTGTCTTTTTTTACCCAGGATGGACTGTAGTGCCATAGTCTCGGCACACTGTAACCTCCACCAGCCAGGTTCAAGGGATTCTCCTGCCCCAGCCTCCTGAGTAGCTGGGATTACAGGCATGTGCCACCATGCCCAGATAATTTTTGTATTTTTTAGTGAAGATGGGGTTTCACCGTGTTGGCCAGGCTGGTCTTGAACTCCTGACCTAAAGTGATCTGCCCGCCTTGGCCTCCCAAAGTGCTGGGATTACAGGCGTGAGCTACTGCATCTGGCTCAAACGTTAACTTCTCTTGGTTCAATGGATGACTGATACTCTGATCCAATGACTGGAATGAATAAGTCAGTTTCTCAGGAGCAGAGACCTCCTCTGTCTTTGTGCATTGCTGCATCTCCAGCACCAGCAGTGCCCGGCAAATCATCTGCACTTGAACACCCATGCTTTCTGCCCTCCACATCTTAACCACGATGATGATGCAAAACGTCTTCCTTCCTTCTCTCCAAATCCATCCACCTCACCTTCCCAAGGGTGCTGCCTAATTAACCAGTACACCCGGAGCTCTCTCCTCTGTGCTTGCTTTCATATAGTTTCAAAGCCATCCCCACACCCTTCCTGCATAAAACCCAAGCTGCCTAACGGGACCCAGCATGATCAGACCCCTCCTGCCCCCTGCAACTTTGTCTTCCACCACTGCCCTCCTGCAGCCAGTCTAAACTATTTGCAGTTCCTCTAATGCCCCATGAGGGCTCCCTGACATCGCATAAGCTATTCCCCAGGCCGGCCTGTAACACCCTCCCCACGCCTTTCTTACTAGTGCATTTCATTAAGATTTAACTCCTTCAGAGGCCCTCTTTGGGGGCCCCCTCCATAGACCTCAGGCTGGGGCCCTTCTGCATGTTCCCTGCTATCTGCCATAACACTTATACTGTAGTGTGACAGTCTGCCTACAGTCTGCAGACTGTGAGCTCCTTGAAGTCATATTGGGTCTTCTATGTCTGTGCCCACAGTGCCCGGGAGAGCACCCTTAAATCTCCATTCCCTAAGCCCCTGTAAGTGCCCTTTGCTAATATCCCCTTTTGAGATACTATGAGACTCTCTCACGGTGGTGCTCTTCTTTGCTCAACAAGTTTGATAAATCTGGCTTAGGCCAGGTGCGGTGGCTCACACCTGTAATCCTAGCACTTTGGGACGCCGAGGCAGGTGGATTGCCTGAGGTCAGGAGTTCGAGATCAGCCTGGCCAACATGGTGAAACCCCACCTCTACTAAAAATGCAAAAAAAAAAAAAAATTAGCTGGGCATGGTGGTGGCAGGTGCCTGTAATCCCAGCTACTCGGGAGGCTAAGGCAGGAGAATCACTTGAACCCAGGGAGCAGAGGTTGCAGTGAGCCGAGATTGTGCCACTTCACTCCAGCCTGGGCAAAAGAGCGAGACTCCGTCTCAGAAAAAAATAAACAATAAACAACAAACCTGGCTTGGTATGGTCAACAAATTCTCCGAGTGGTCTTTGTATGGAACTTCGAGAGAACCTAGGGCAGTGCCTGGCGTGTAGTGGGTACTCATAAAAATATTTGAGAGAAGGAAGTGAAGGAGAAAGCAGGGAGGGAGATTGAGTATTGTGGACCAATAATGAATGCATGGGTTAAAAAATTGACATTTTGTTATTATTAATGATTTTTTAAGGGCACAGGGAAGGGTAGTTTGAATTGACAAATATGTATTTACCTTACTTTAGCTTAGAGGCAGCCAACCTATTTCCCAGCTTAATCTATTATTTTAGAGGCAGAAAGTTAATTTGCTTATCCTGAAAAGAAGTGAAAATGTATCCCAAAAGTGCCATTCTTTCATTCATCCAGTCAAACAGATACACACACACACACACACACACACATACACACATCCTTTTCACCCCTTGGTAATGTACAGTCTCTGACTTGTAAAAAATAGTCATTCCTTTCTGCCTGAAAGACTATTAGCTACTCAGGGAATACTAGCCCTTTCCTTGGACTCAAAAAAGTATTTTATCCATTAAAATCTAACCAGGGTGTAGTAACCATAAAAATCCAGCCACTCTGGTAGGAAGACGGATATCCTCAAAGATTTATGTCTGGCCGTCTCAAAGAAAATGTGTAAGATGGAGTTTTCTCAGAGACTTCCTGGCTGCACTCCACCCCACACATAATTTCTGTTTGTATAAACCTCAGATCAAAATTCAGGAAGGGTTAAGGGAAACCTTTCTGAACCACAGGTTATGTCTGCTCACCATCCTCGGTTGACCGTTTGGAATGAATTAACCAGTCCCTAACCAGCCTATGACTAGTTCTTGGATGGAATTAACCAATCTCTTCAGTCCAAATGGTTGAACCATTTAGGGTCTCAGATTCCATCCAGATGTGGGGTGAGGGTTTAGGTCACAAACTATATTCAGAGTCATTTGCATATCTTTATTATTGTGGTGAGAGATAATGAAAACACACCACTTTATTAGTTTCAGGATATGGTGAAGACCATTGGAAACATCAGCATTCGGGAAGGGGTGGAGAAGGAGGTGTGACTATTTTGAATGAACCTGAAAGAAAATACTTCCCGAACCTTCTTTCAGAAGGCGATTTCAGTTCCAATTTTTCATAAGGTTGGAAAAAGTTAAGCAAATGAGAACTATAGACACTTGTTTATAGAAGGTTTTTCTCTTTAATTACTGTTTTTGTTTCATGAAAGAAAAGTCTCATAAAATAAAAACTCGTTTTGGGTTCAGCGAGGCAGCGAGACTCCTGAGAACGCCACAAAAGGGCTGACTTGACCTTGGCCAGTCAAGGAGTCCCGACGACTTGAACGTCTATGCATTTCCACAGCAAGGTATGTGCCTTTCCCACCCTCCACCCTAAAGGTCTCTCCATACATTTGAGACAGTTTTAAAAATCTGAACTGTGGGACCGTCTGGTCGCTGGCAAGCATTCCAGACAAGTGGTTTTCTCAGAAGCCAAGTTCTGGCTTGACTCTTTGATTGGAAAAGTATCTATTTCACTAAGGGTGATAGGCCCCTGGATGCATTCTCACCAAGAAACCCATAAACCAATACTTGAAATGCCAGCAGCGAGTTGTAGGGAATTCTTTTGGTTTGCCTTCAAGGACACAAAACATCGCAAAGGTCTTCTCTTTGGCAGAGAGGGGCCTGGCGTGGAGAGCTGGCCCAGGGTGTATGTGGAAAGAGTCAGATGTGGGAGTCAACAGACCTGGGTTCGAATCCTGACTCTCCTGCCAGCAAGCTGGTTCTGACCTAGGTGGGTCTCTTTGGTTCTCTTGAGCCCGACTTTCCTCATCTGTAGAATGGGGACATTGACCTCAGTCTCAGGGAGGTGGTGGGGGTTCAGTGAGATGATATCCCCATGATTCCTTCCACCATGCCTGGTGCACAGCAGGAGCTGGATAAACATCAGTCTTACGTCCACCATGGTAGAGCAATGGAGATGCATGACCTGTCTGAGGTCACTGAATCCCTTCCTCTGAGGTCACTGAATCCCTTCCTCTGAGGTCACTGAATCCCTTCCTCTAAAGTCACTGAATCCCTTCCTCTAAGGTCACTGAATCCCTTCTAAGCACCCTGTCTGGGGCTGCTTGCTTTTGGTTAATCCAATTAACAGATAATTACAGGTCATGCGCCCTGGGGCCCACAGAGCCCCAGACAGGAGGGATTCTGAAGATGTGGAAGGCTTTTCCCTCACATGGGAGCTGGTGCCCTCATGGAGCAGACCGAAAAATGCATAGAAAATATTTGCCAATGATTCAAGGCATTGTGATGAGATAACCAAACAGAGGGTAAGACTCAAGCCAGATGCCTTCAAGACCAGGCAGGCATAGTGTCCAGTAGCCAGCAAGAGCACCCAGGCCCCATCTAAAGGAAGTTAGGCTGCCCAGTCTCAGGCAAGTGTTGGCATGCAGGAACATGGGTCATTGTGGCCAGATCGCTCATTCTTCAAGAAAAGCCAGAAATCTGGATTGTATGGGAAAGCTCCTAATTTTTAAGACAACTTATTTTAAAAAATTAAACATCTGTCTGCAGTCCAGATGCATAAAGAGACATCCCTGTGGTTGGAGGGCCACACCAAGGAGGTGGGGCTCATGCCAGGCCTTGAATGGTGAGTAGAATTTAGATATGCCGTTTGTGCATTTACTGTGTGTGCACTTCGCAGGAGGCAGTGTGTGGCTTGATAGCTATGGGCTTTGTGTCTGATTTCTCGTCTGACAAACAGAAGAAAAATGGCATCTATTCAGAGGGCATTTGTAAGGATTGGGTGAGATCAAGCTTGTTAGATCCAGCACAATCAAGATTTTGGTGATATTAGCTGTTACTGTCCTAACACCTGGTTGTTGCAATTGCTGTTGGCATGTAGAGCAGGGATCGATGGCATGTAGCTCTGTCACTCTCCACCCCAGCCCAACCCATTCAGAGATCCCATGCTTGCTCCACCTTGACATAACGGCCTGTGAAATAGACAGTAATGTTGCTCCTATTTTACAGATGAGGAAACTGAGCCAGCAGAGAGACAGGAAGGAGTCCACGAAGGGTTACACAGGCAGTTAGCAGAAACAATATGGGAACCCAGGTCTGCTTGGTTGCACAGCTCACCGTCCAACCTCTCCCCCAATCCCCATGGGCCTTGCACCTCGGATGGCCGAGGGGATCCTGGATTCCAGCAGTCCCACGCCCCTTGTGGGTTTGAAGTTCCTTGCGGGTTTATCTCGCGTAGGCCCATGGCACACTGTCCCTACCCTGCCCTGCCCCACCCCACCCCACCCTCCAATTCCTTCACAGCCTCCTTTGAACTTGGTCTCAAGGCTCGCCCACAAATCCCAGGAAGTGTCTTGGATGCAGAAGAGTTTCATGGTGTTCCTTATAAAAGCACAACCTGACATGCAGCTATTGTGTCAAGAATCCCTCTATTCCCAACTGCCAGAAACCCAAAACAGCTTAAGACAAAAAGAAACTGGCTCAAGGTCTGTGGGAGCCTTGTCTTGGGCCGTGTCTACAGGCTCACTCTGTTTTTATTAACGTGGCCTGAAATTTTGACCCACAGCTCTCCCAAGTGCAGACCCAGGAGGCCCCTCAGGAGACCCCAGCTGTCTTCAGACCCCTGGGGAAAGGGATGCCGGGGCTCTGGTGGTCAGAGAATGAAGTCAGAACTGAGGCAGGATTCTCAGCCCAGAAACATCCCAGACACGGATGTTTTGATCCCGTCTTGAAGCCATTTCAACCTTAGAGCACTGGTTACCAACTCCAGATGCTCACCCACCACCACGTTCATTTGACAAATAGACACTGAGCCCTCACTATATCTGCTGGGAGCTCCATATGCCTGCCGCCCCTTTAACAGGGTCTTCCCATCCCATGGGCCCTTGGCCACCTTCTTTCCTCAAATTCAAATGTACACAATTGGAGAGAGAAAGAAACATCTGGAACAGACCAGGAGGGCGCTGCCCTCACACTCCAGCACCAAGAACTGAGCATTCCCCCCAACCCCCACCTCCCCCTCCTTCAGGCCCTGCTGTCACATGTCTCCTGGAGTGGACTTTGCCCCTCTGAGGGTAACTCTACCGTGTGAAAGGATCTTGTTAGTCCTGCAACCACTCTAGCTTGTGCTCAAATGAAGACACAGTGGTCCTCCCCATCGCCACAGGAAGAGGAGGCAGTGGTGGACTTTGCCTGAGTCTGTCTCCTCCAGCTTGACTTACCGTAAGTGCCTCCCCTGAGGACCCTGATCTCCAGGGGAGGCAGTAGGTGTTAAGAACTCAGGCTCTGGAGTTGTGGGTAAGGCCCCCAATTCCCTTAACCTCAGTTTTCTATCTGTAAAGCAGACATGGTTTTAGTTTCTATCTCATGGAGTTGCTGCGAGGATTCCATAAGGGAATGAATGCAAAGTGCTTAATTCAATGCTTAACAGTAAATGAATGTGCAAGAAAAGGGGCCGGGCACCGTGGCTCACGCTTGTAATCCCAGCACTTTGGGAGGCCGAAGCGGGCGGATCACGAGTTCAGGAGATCGAGACCATGGTGAAACCCTGTCTCTACTAAAAATACAAAAAATTAGCCGGGCGCCTGTGGTCCCAGCTACTCGGAGAGGCTGAGGCAGGAGAATGGCGTGAACCTGGGAGGCGGAGCTTGCAGTGAGCCGAGATTGCGCCACTGCACTCCAGCCTGGGCGACAGAGCGAGACTCCGTCTCAAAAAAAAAAAAAAAAAAGAAAAGGAAGCCCACGTTATCACCGCCATGGGTCAGAATTTTACACGTTATCTTTTTTTCCCTTACAACAACCCTATAAGGCAGGTATTTCATTTTGTTTTGTTCTGTTTTTTGAGACAAAGTTTCGCTCTTGTTGCCCAAGCTGGAGTGCAATGTGTGATCTCGACTCACGGAAATCTCTGTCTCCCGGGTTCAAACGATTCTCCTGCCTCAGCCTCCCAAGTAGCTGGGGTTATAGGCATGCGCCACCACACTCGGCTAATTTTGTATTTTTAGTAGATATGGGGTTTCGCCATGTTGGCCAGGCTGGTCTTGAACTCCTGACCTCAGGTGATCCACCCGCCTTGGCCTCCCAAAGTGCTGGGATTACAGGCGTGAGCTACCGTGCCTGGCCTAAGGCAGGTATTTTTATCCCTACCTTACAGATGGAAGAACAGAGACCTCTCAAAGTACAGCGTGCAGCCCACGGTCTCACAGTGAGCAGGGGGATGAGATTCATCCTCAGGATGCCCGGCTCTGCAGCCCAAGCCCCAGACCACAACACAACGCGCCCGAGGCACACGTATCCACCCCTTCACTTTCACGTACATCGTCACTCTTGGCAGTTTTTGTTGGCCAGGGCAGAGCTAAACCCATCCCCCAGTTTCCTGCATCTGCAGAAGCCACTCTGTCTGCCAAAAACCCCGCGTTCAACCAGGACTTCCAGGAACAGCGAAGTCACACTTTTCACACTCACATGCACCAGGCAAAGGGCCTCGAATGGCACGGGAGATGCTTGCCTTCAAGCCACCAGAAGACCACTGACAGGGGCTCGGGGAGCACATCGTTATCATCTCTATGCCCATGCACAGAGCCTTCTTCCTCCTCAGCATTGGATCAGTACTGAAATCACGCATCTGGGCTGTCACGTCTCAAAATTCTATTCCTACGTTAATTTTCCATAAGAGTCTTGGATTCAGGAGCAAGCGAACTTAGGAATTCAACAACCCCACTGGGGTTTCTCCCTCACCCTCCAACCCAAGACCCAATTTAACACTCTCAACTAATTGAGGGGCACTTCACACTCCAACCTTTTCCAGTCCTGCTCCTGCAGGTGGCGGCTGAAGTCATGGGCGGAAGGGCCCAGGTGCCTGAGGAATTCTGAGCCCTGCCGTTGATTCATTTGTCTGCAGACATTCTAGACTCCATGTCTCCGAGACAGGCCACGACAGAGTGCATGACGGGGTGAGCCCGCCTTATTTTTCCCTCCAGCTTCCCCCTCCTTTTTTTTTTTTTTTTTTCTTCTTGGCCTCAGAGCCCAAAGTATTCTGGACATATTTTTCATTTTTCCAAATATCAATTGCTCTTTTATTCCCTCTCCGAAGCAGTGAGTAATAAGAGTTGTGTCTGGTCCTGAAATTCCGACTGAAATAAATTAGCCCAATGACCAACAGGAGGTGCCTAGAACAATAACAGCGGAATACTTGGCATGTTACAAAAGGGCCCCTGGATGTCAAAGTACAGTAAGTCTAGAAGCACATTACAGAGCAGCATCGCCAGAGCGGGTATGCAATGAGCCATCCAGGCAGCAGAACGCCTCATAAATTAATCCCGTTTTTTTTTTCCTTTTTGGTCCACTGTTCACAGTTCTTTAGCCCTCTGGTTAAGGGGGCATGCAGAAGGGTATTTTTGATGTGGCCTGTGGCCCTAGCAGGCAAGCCTGTGCCAAGGCTGTGTGTCCATGTGTACGTTTGCCCCTCAGCTAGCCTGGCCTTGCAGCCTCTGCTTGCCACAGTGAGAGAGAACAGAACCTGGAGGCAGCAGGCTGTGAACAAACACTGAGCATCTACTCAGTGCCAGGTGTTGCGCTAAGTTCTGGAGTGGGAGATATGAGAGGGAGATAGACCTGCCCTCCTGGGGCTGAGAGCTTGGACATCCCCCAGCCTCTCAGAACTAGGTCTCCATCTCAGTGTAGAAGGGAGGAGGGGACAGCGGCAACACTCAGCTGCCCCAATCCCTCCTTGCCTGGAGGTAATCACCCATCAGGTGAGTCTTGGGGGTGACACAGCCTTGTCTCCCACTTCAAGAGCAGCAGAAGCCTCCAGCCTCCTCCCTATCTCAGCCTAGCAGCTGTCCTTGCCCAGAGCTTTGAATCTGCAGGGAGCACCCCAAAGACACAGTAGTGGGCTGAGAAAAGCCCCCAAGAGATACCCACATCCCAATCCCTTGAACCTGTGAATATTACCTTATATTGCAAAATAGGACTTTGCAGATGTCATCAAATGCAGGGTTTTAAGATGAGGAGATTTGGCTGGGCACAGTGGCTCACGCCTGTAATCCTAGCACTTCGGGAGGCCGAGGCAGGTGGATCACTCAAGGTCAGGAGTTCAAGACCAGCCTGGCCAACGTGGTGAAACCCTGTCTCTACAAAAATACAAAAATTTGCCAAGCATGATGGCAAGTGCCTGTAATCCCAGCTACTTGGGAGGCTGAGGCAGGAGAATTGCTTGAACCCAGGAGGCGGAGGTTGAAGTGAGTTGATATCATGCCATTGCACTCCAGCCTGGGTGACAGTGCGAGACTCCATCTCAAAAAAAAAAAAAAAAAGATGAGGAGATTTTCCTGGATTATCCAAGGGGCCCCAGCATGATCCTATGAATCCTTATAAAAGGGAGATAGGAAAATTTCACACACACACACACACACACACACACATAGAGCAAGAGAGAGAGAGAGAAGAGGACAAGGCAATGTAACCATGGAGGCAGAGATGAGAGTGCTGCAGCCACAAGCTAAGGAATGATGGCAGCCACGGATGCCGGAAGAATTGAAGAATGGGTTCCCCCTGAGGGAGCACAGCCAGATGGATGCTTTGGGAGTTCAGCCCAGTGCTACTGACTTTGGACTTATGGTTTCCAGAACTACAAAAAATTAATTTCTGTCATTTCAAATCATCCAGTTTGTAATAATTCATTATAGAAGCCATAAGTAACTAACACAGACACCAAGAGAACTTAGAATTCTTTCATGGCATTGGAATCCCACCACGCAGGGTATACATTTACCCCAGTATTCCATTCTGGTTCAGTGTCTGCCTGTGATATGCCCCTGCCCACGGTCCCAATGGCTATTCTTCTCCCTGGAGTTTCAGCCTTCCCATCAAATTCAGGAGGTCCCTCTCACCTCTCCAAGATTGGCCTTTTCTAATTTTAGTTAGCCATAAGGGCTTCTGTGGCTCGCCATAGCAGGTAGCAAGCTCCACAGAGCAGGGCTGTTTCGAGGATTAGGGACAAGCCTCATTTGAGCACAGCAGACACACAATAAGAGAGTTCACAAATTGACAGCGTACATTGGGCTCACACAGTGAATTTTTTTCTAAAGTTGAATTTGTTGCCAACATTTAGAAGCCAGGAGGTTTCACACAAAAGACTGAATGTCTTACTTCTCTTGAAAATAAATCAGAAGTTCTCACCACACTGAACCCCACACTCTCATGCAACAATTGGCTGGCCTTTCTGGACACACGTGTTATGATTCTGCCATGGTCCCCACCATGCCCTTTCGTTTCACACCCAGACTACTTCTCTCGTTTTATTAACTGTTCAGTACCTGTATGCATCTGAGTTTGCAATGTTTGTTATAAATACAAGTCTTTATTCTGTAGACTAAAGGCAGGCACCAGACCCAGGCTAGGACTAGGTTCTGGTTTCAGGCCCAGGTTGTGAGGTCTTTTCCCATAATTCTCAGTCTCCCCAGACATCCTTTCTTCTCCCCTCCAGCTAGCCAAAAACGCCTCCTCCTTTATGAAGCCATCCGGTCCTCTTCCTTCCGTAGTCCCCACCCACTCCTGTACAGGCTTGCCAATTATGTCATCTCTATCAGTTTTCTGGATAGACTTTTCATATAAACTCTTTGCAATCTTACATTACTGGGAGAATTAAATTGAATTGGCACAGGGGCAGCCCATCAAATACTTGGAGAAGTGAGGAGGAGAAAAGGAGGGGGGAGTGGGAATGAAGAGAGGAAGGCAGGGAGAGAGGGAGGGAGGAGAGGAAGGAGAGAGGGAGGCAGGGAGGGAGGAAAAGAAGGAGAGAGAGAGGGAGAAGGCGGGAAGAGAGAGAAACTACGTGAGGTTCCAGTTTGAGCCAGGCACTATCCAGTTAGTTCATCCCGTTTAGCCCTCCCAGTAACCCCATAAGACACATATTATTATTATTGGCCTCACTTTTCGGGTAACTGAGACTTAGAGACATGATGTCACTTTCCCAGGTGAATGTTACAGTGATACCAGGATTTGAACCCAGGTGTGTTTGGGAGACAGGACTCAAGCACAAAGCACTGTTTGGTCTCCACTTGTTAGGTTTGGGGCAGATTTCTCCCTTGGCAGAGTGTAATTTTTCAAGACTGATTAGTTATTCCCCTGGAAATCTTTATTCATTCACACATTTCCATTCATTCCCTGCCCCCGCCAACTCATTCTCACATTGACTTGCTCCCTAATTCCCTCCTTCAAAGGCCTCTCTCTCCTTTCTCATCCTCTCCCTCTTCCTTTACTAGGAAGTGTGAAGCACCCAGCATGGTACTAGACCCTCTGCCAGTCCCCCACCCACACCAGCTACTGGGCCAGTTCTCTGAGGCCCAGATGGGGAAGCTCTTCCTTCCTCTCCTCCCTGCCCTGAGACCAAATCCTGGAAGCTGTGCCTTCCGAAGGAGTTTCCTGGAGGAATTTATTGTGTTTCCTAGAAAAATGTGACCGTAATTCATTACTTTTTTGTGTGACTGTAAATTTTTTTTACTGCAATTCATTACTTTTTGTGACCATAATTCATTACTTTTGATGTGCCATAATTAGCTTAATGAGCAGTCCATACATACCTGCATTTGACATTTCAAATGTGTCCACCAGATAAAGCCCAAGAGCCAACAACTGCATGAGTGCCTGCAAGGCCATCAAGATGATTAAAATGGCCTTTGGAGGGCCCTCAAGCGGGAGGCAAGAGACTTGACTTCGGTACCTTTCCTTGGACTGTCTTGGGCTGGACTCTTTCTTTCTCTGGTCTTGAATCTTCCCAGGGAAGGAGCAGTATCTAACGACCACCAAGAGCCAGAGTGCTGTCACCATAACGGTGGAGTCCAAATCTCAACCCTGCCTCTTTCCAGCTGAGTAACTTTGGAAAAGTGTTCAGTCTAAGCTTCAGTCTCCCCATCTGTAAAATGGAGACAAAAATATGATTTACTACCTAGAGTTGTAATATTTATATGGTGAACCAATGCATGTAAAGCACTTTGCACAATGCCCAGTACTTAGAAAACTCTCAAAATATCTTAGTTGCACATGGTAATGATACAGGAGTTAAGAAGAAATTAAGTAGTCAGATAGTGAGGGTGCGGAAGTCCTCGGTAAGGTTTTCCTTTTAATGAAAAGCAGCCCCCAATTATTCTCCTTTCTGACAAAGAGCAGCCTGTAAAATCGAGCTGCAGACATAGATGCCGCAGTTGTGCCAATCATGTTCAAGATGGCAGCTCCGTCTTCCCTTCTCTCTGTCTGCCACATGTGTACTAAGGAGCAGACAAGACAGCCCCAGCTAAGGGGAAAGTTCATTTGCATAATAAGATTAGGGTGGGGCAGCTAGCCTTCCCCACACTATGTAAATGTCATACCTCATGGAACCAATCTGTGAGCCCTATGTAAATCAGACACCACCTCCTCAAGCCTAACTGTAAAATTCTGGTGCATCCACCACCAGCTGGTCTTTTCCTCTGAGAAGTTCCCCACCTCTCTCTCTCTAGAGCTGTTTTTCTTTCTCCTTTTTTGCCTATTTTGTGTGTCCGTGTCCTAAATTTTTCTGGTATAAGACGACGAACCCTGGATATTTACCCCAGACAACGTGGCCACTTTAGTAATAATAATAAAGATACACAGAAAAGGCAGAAAGGAGAGGAGATTGCATGAAATGCTCCACGCACCAACCTGGGATAGTCATGGAGTTGGAAGTGAGAGGTGAAGCCAGCTGGACTTCCTGGGTCAAGCGAGAACTTTTGTGTCTAGCTGGAGGATTGTAAAAGCACCAATCAGTGCTCTGTGTCTAGCTAAAGGATTGTAAATGCACCAATCAGCACTGTAAAATGCACAATCAGTGCTCTGTGTCTAGTTAAAGGATTGTAAATGGCCCAATCGGCACTCTGTAAAATGGACCAAGCAGCACTCTGTAAAATGGGCCAATCAGCACTCTGTAAAATGGACCAATCAGCAGGATGTGAGTGGGGACAAATAAGGGAATAAAAGCTGGCCACTGCAGCCAGCAGTGGCAACCCGCTTGCAGCCCCTTCCACGTTGTGGAAGCTTTGTTCTTTCGCTCTTCACAATAAATCTTGCTGCTGCTCACTCTTTCGGTCCACCACCTTTAAGAGCTGTAACCCACCTTTAAGAGCTGTAACACTCAGTGTGAGGGTCTGCAACTTCATTCTTGAGGTCAACAAGACCATGAAGCCACCTGAAGGAACAAACTCTGGACACAGAAGGGCAGGAGGGAAGATGGTTATGTTTGATATTCAAAAAGTCTAATGGAAATCTCACATCTAGTGAAAGTGAAGCCACAAAAGACAAGAATGGCCACTTTCTTTGTTTTTGGCCGAAACTACATTAACTCCTTGTGGTAAACGAGAAGGCTTTGGAGTTAAATAGACCCATACTAAGGCAGGGTATGTGCCACTGGGTAAGGAGAGTAACGTTCCCAACAGAAACTAACAGCGCCGGCCTTGCCGGGCAGTTAGGAGAATTAGTGTGGAAGGCACTTACCCTGGGTCAGGTGCACAGCAGGTACTTCGTTCATGACACCCACTAATTCCGATACCCTTCCCTAGCCTCCCTGGACCTTGGCTTCTTCAAAACGTAAAAATCATACCACCTGCTTTACTCATTCGGCAAATATTTACTGAGCCAAGTACTATGAATACAAAAATGTATTCACCAGACACAGTTCCTGGCCTCTCAGAACCTGCAGTTTGAGATCACTCATTATTCATCCTTTCAACAGGTATTTTTACTGAACATTTACTATGTAACGGGCTGCATAAGGGGCATCAGAAATGCAATGGTTAGTAAGACAGATTTAATTCCCCGCTACCCACAGAATTACAGCCTAGAGAAGCTGTAGTAAAATAATCTAGTGAAATGCCTGGCGTATAGCAGGCCTCCGTATGTAAGTTATCTGGGTGCCAATCAGAAGCTCTGTATGTGGAACTTTGGTAAAGTTAGTTCACAAAATGTGGAACATCGATGATTTATTAACACATGAAATTTGTTTGGTACATGGGGGCTTTTAAAGTGTAAGGAAAGTCCAAAGAATATGAAATATTTAGGTATATACCTAACAAAACATGTATAAAAGCTATATCCCAAAAATTACAAAGTGCTGGTTAAAAAGCAAATGAAACAGAAGACCTAAATAAATGAAGAAGCATACTGTGTTCACGGGATAGAAGACACCACACAGTAAATATGATAATTCTCCCCAAAGTGTTTCATAGGTTTGATGCAATTCCTATCACAATCCCAGCTGGCAAAGTATTTTGTTATAAAGTTTATATGGAAAGGCATAAGCCCTATGAGAGCTGAAACAATCTTGACAAAGAAAAACAAAGTGGGAAAAATCACTCTACTTGCTATTAAGGCTCACCGTAAAGCTACAGCAGTCAAGACAGTGTGGTATTGATGCAGGGACAGATACATAGATCAATGAAACAGAATACAGAACAAATGGTGCTGGAGCAACTGGACATCCATAAGCAAAAAAATTAACCTTAAACTTCACACTTTATACAAAAATTGATTCCAAATGGATCATGGGCTGAAATATGAAGCGTAAAGCTATACAACCAAAAAAAAAAAAAAAATAGGAGAAAATCTTCAGAACCTAGGGCTAGGTGAAGAGTTCTTAGATCTTGCCATGAAAGAGCACAATTCATAAAAGAAGAAGTGACAGATTGGATCCAAACATAAAACATCTTATCTGCAAAAGTCCATGCGATGAAGTTGAAAAGATAAGCCACAGACTGGGAGAAAATAATTTGCAAACCATATATCCTAAGAAGGACTAGTATCTAAAATGAGCAAAGAACTGTCTCAAAACTCAACTGTAGCAAAACCAATCCAATTAGTAAATGGGCAAAAGACAGGAACAAATGTTCCACGGAGGAGGGGGTGCAGATGGCAAATAAGCTAATATGAAAAGACTTTCGGGTAGGGCATGGTGGCTCACACCTGTAATCGCAGCACTTTGGGAGCCCGAGGTGGGAGGATTGCTTGAGCCCAGAAGTTCAAGACCAGCCTGGGAAACATAGCAAGACACTGTCTCCACCAAAAAAATAAAAAATTGCTTAATAAAATTTTTTAAAAAGAAAAGATGTTAAACATCATTAGCTATGAAGGAAATACACACTAAAACCACAACGAGATGTTACTAAACACCTGTCAAAACGGTTAAATTAAAAAATAGTGAAAACAGCCGGGTGCAGTGGCTCATGCCCGTAATCCCAGCACTTTGGGAGGCCAAGGCGGGCGGATTACAAGGTCAGGAGATCAAGACCATCCTGGCTAACACGGTGAAACCCCGTCTCTACTAAAAATACAAAAAAATTAGCCGGGTGTGGTGGCGGGCACCTGTAGTCCCAGCTACTCGGGAGGCTGAGGCAGGAGAATGGCGTGAACCTGGGAGGCGGAGCTTGCAGTGAGCCGAGATTGCACCACTACACTCCAGCCTGGGCGACAGAGCAAGACTCCATCTCAAAAAAAAAAAACCAATAGTGTAAATAGATGTTGGTGGGGATGAGGAGAAACCAAATCACTCATACACTGTTAATGAGAATGTACAATGGCACAGCCATTCTGGAAAACAGTTTGACAATTTCTTATAAAACTATCATGCCATGATGCTATGGCCCAGCAACTGCACTCTCAGGCATTTATCCCAGAGAAATGAAACTTACGTTTACCCAAAAACATGTACAAGCACGTTCATATCACCTTCACTCGCAAGAGTCACAAACTGGAGGCAGCTGTGTTTTGAACAAACTCAAATTCAAAACTCATGTGTCCTTCAGCATGGCATACACATATCACAAAATACTACTCAGCAGTCAAAAGGAATGAACTACCGATACATGCAACAAATTGGATGAATTTCCAGGGAATTATACTAAGTTTTTTTTTTAAGCCTATCCCCAAAGGTTAAATACTGTTTCATTCCATTGATGTAGCATTTGGAATAAACAAATTTTAGAAAAAGAGAGCAGATGAGTGATTTCCAGGAGTTAGGGACAGTGTGGGTGCGGTCAGGAAGCAGCAGCCATCACGAAGCAGCACAAAGCCCCTTGTAGTTTTGAAATTCTTCTGTGTCTTGACTATTGTCCTAAGTACACAAATCTACACAAAACTGTTTAGAATTAAACACACACAGACACACACACAAATGAGAACAAGTAACACTGGGGAAGTCTGCGTAAGATTGGTAGAATGTATCAATGTCCACATCCAGGCTGTGATCTCCTACTGCAGTGAGGCAGGATATTACTGTACCACTGGGGGGAAACCTCGTAGAGGGTACACAGGATCTCTCTGTATTGTTTCTTACAACTGCATGTGAATCTGCAATTATCTCCATACATTTTTCAATTAAAAATAGCTTTTATTGGTTTTTTTTGTAATTTTTTAAAAATAGAGACGTGGTCTCACCATGTTGCCCAGGCTAGTCTCGAACTTCTGGACTCAAGCAATCCTCCAGCTTCAGCCTCCCAAAGTGCTAGGGATTACAGGTGTGAGCCACTGCACGCAACCTATTGTTTTTATATTTTAGAATTGGCATTTTTATTAAAAACTTGCAAATATAGAAGAAAATAATCAGAAAAATCATCATCCTGAAACATAATCTTTTGACGCATTTCTTCCTGATCTTTGTTTTCTACACTCATATGAAAAATAAAAGTGAGGAAAGGGACTAAAAATCAGGGTGGTGGGACGGTGGGAACCTTGCTGTCCCCACCTTCTGTGACATCAGAACTCAATGTTTGCAGGATGCCTAGTGACCACAGGGAGGGGAAGGGTGCCCTTCTGCCTGTTGAGTGAGGGGATCTTGGTCCACCCTGGCAGCCAAATCTGAGGCCATGGCAACCCAGCAAGTGGACAGCAGAAGGCAGGTGGCAGCAGAGCGGGTGGCAGCCCAGCTGCTTGAACGGAGAAGGGGCAGCCACCGTGATGACAAGAAGCAGGTGAGGCCAGGCCAGGTACATGCTGCTTTCCTTCCATCTGGGCTCCTTTTGCCACTCCAGACAGACTAGAAGGCCCTTGAAGCCCGGAATGAGTCTTAGACCCAACCGTCCCTGGATCCCACTCGGTGGAGCACAGCTTAGGGGCTTAGGCACTTCTTGCCGGGGCTGTCAGTGACACTGTCTTATTAAATTCTCAGCACTACCAGCAGAAGGTATGTTCCAGGAGGACTGGGCTTTTTGTTTAGTTCCCCGCTGAATCCCTAGTGCCTAGCATGGTGCTTGGTGCCTAGTAGATGCTGAATGAATGAATGAACTGATAATACTCCTGAATTGCAGCACTCCTGGAGGATTCATTCTCAGGGCTGAAATTCAAAACTCATGTGGGATTTCGTCAAAATGGAAAATATTAATGCTTGCTGCACACAGCCTGGTGCATCCACACCCCATCTCTTAGATGCTATCAACCTCATTCACAGAGGGTAATCTGAGGCCCAGAAAGGCAAAAGGGCCATACAACTGGGACGTATCAGGATTTGAAAACACATTCATCTGATTTAGAACCCCCTGAAACAAGGTTCATCTGCTATGAGAACCCTGAGCAAGGGTTTATTCTGAGAATAAGACGCTGTTGAAGGGTTTTAAGCAGAGCAATGAATGAATGAGCTCTGCTGTCTCTGTTTTCAAAAGACTTGTTCACTCATTAATTTACTATACATGTACCAAGCGCCTCCTATATGCTGGACCTTGCAGCATATAACAGGGGCCTTCATGGACACCCATCATGCTGCGGCTTTTCCTAAAAAGTGTTCCATAGACACCAGACCCAGGAATGCTCCTTTCAGAAACATTCTTTACAGAATTCTGTGGCTTGGGGAAGGCTGCATACCCTCATCCCTTCCTGAAGACTGACACTGCTCATTCACGTGAGGAAGGCTCTGAGAAGTCCTGCAACAAAGAAGTTTGCTTAGCTTTGTTTACCACAGCATTTCCCACCTCGATTCTACCAGAGTCCCATTGTTTCTTTTTTTTTTTTTTTTTTTTTTTGAGACAGAGCCTCGCTGTGTCACCAGACTGCTGGAGTACAATGGTGTGATCTTGGCTCACTGCAACCTCCATCTCCCGGGTTCAAGCCATTCTACTGCTTCAGCCTCCTGAGCAGCTGGGACTACAGGTGCCCGCCACCACACCCAGTTAATTTTTGTATTTTTAGTAGAGACAGGGTTTCGCCATATTGGCCAGGCTGGTCTCAAACTCCTGACCTCATGATCCACCCGCCTCGGCCTCCCAAAGTGCTGGGATTACAGGTGTGAGCCACTTCTTCTTTTTTGAAAGACTTTGCAGTGTATTTCAAAATCCATTTTACAGACGAAGAAACTGAGGCTCAGAGAAATTATTTGGCTCAGGCCCCAAGACGACACAAGGAAAAGGACTCAAACTCAATCCTAGTCCATGTTCCTCCCATTGCCTCCATGCAGCACAGTATAGAAACCAGCAGCAAGAATGCTGGGGAAGAAATCAATCTGTAAAATACCTTGGTAGAGGACTGGTTATATACATAGAAGAGCTTCCAGGCCACGAAAACTCATCAGCCATTTTAAAGATTGTGACAGTTAGTGTGTGTCTTCCGTGAAAAGATTCCTAAAGAGTATTGTTAAGAAAAGAAAAAGGACCCTCATATTAAATGTACAGTGTGATGATTTTGCATTGGGTGTACACACAGATCAAACTACAGAACATTTCTAGCACTGAGGGAGGCTCTTTCGGGGCTCCGCCCACCTGGCATCCCACCCCCATAGCAGTGATTCTGATTTGGGTCATCATAGCTGAGTTTTCTGTGTTCTTGAATTTCATGTAAATGGAATCATACCATGTATACCTTTGTGTCTGACTTCTTTCTCTAATCATTGTGTCTGTGAAACTCAACCAGTTGTTGCTATGTAACGTGTTTTTTTTTAAGTTAATAATAATGTAGTTGCTTGTATTATAAAGAAAATTATCTGGGGAAGAGGCAAGTTGGACAAATCTTTCATCTTCCGTGTTTAGTACTGGGTCTAAATGTTACTTCACATACTTGGGTGTGTAAGAAATTTATTCTTTCTTTAAGGCAAACTAAATCTGACTCAGCCAAAATCTAATGAGTTTGGGGAAAATTCAATGTCAGTCAATATGCACACACACACAAACACACACACACACATTTGAAAAACAGGAAAACTTTAAAAGCCATGGTTAAAATTTCCACGTTAGCAGAAAAAGAATTAACCTCAATAGTATAAAGAAATAAATAATAAAGACAAAATCAGAAATTAATGAAATATAAAGCAAACAAAATTAATAACCATTTTTAGTTGGTAAAATTAAATTAAAAATTGGAAAACTTTTAAATAGACTAAACAAAAAACATACGTAGAAAGAAAACACAAATTACCAATATCAAGAATGAAAGAGGTCTCTTGTTTCCTCTCTTGACCTCTTTTCTTTATATACTTTTTTAAAAAGAATGAAAGAGGATTATTATGACTCTTACAGGCATTAAAAGAATATTAAGGTAATATTAGGAACAATTTGATGCCAATACATTTAACTTAGGTGAAATGGACAAATCTTCCTTGGCAGTACGACTTACAAAATTGACTCAAGAAGAAATAGTCTTAATAACTACAGGTCCAAAAGTTTTCACCAATAAATTTTATCAATCATTTGAGATGAAAGTAATACCAATCTTACACAAATTATTTCATAAAATAGAGAAGGAGGGAGTTCTCACCAACTCATTTTAAGGGGGCAACAAAAGCTTGATACCAAAACTTGACAAACGTATAGAAAAAAAATTTTTTTTTTCGTGACAGTCTTGCTCTGTCACCCAGACTGGAGTGCAGTGGCGCAATCTTGGCTCACTGCAACCTCCGCCTCCCAGGCTCAAGCAATGCTCCTGCCTCAGCCTCCCGAGTAGCTGGAATTACAGGCGCCGGCCACCACGGCCAGCCAATTTTTGCATTTTTAGTAGAGACAGGGTTTCGCCATGTTAGCCAGGCTGGTTTCAAACTCCTGACCTCAAGTGATCACCTCGGCCTCCCAAAGTGTTAGGATTACAGGCATGCGCCACCGTGCCCAGCCTAGAAAAAATTTTAAACCAATCTCTTCTCAATGTAGATGTAAGAAATCTCAACAAAATAGTAGCTTATCAAATCATACGATATATAAAAAGGTTAGCTAATGCATCATGAACAACTAGAGTTTACTGAAGAAACTCATTTGGCTCAATATTTGAAACACAATTAATGCAATTTACCACAAAAATGGAGACACATATAGTTGCTCAGTGGGTACAGAAAAGTCATTGGTGGTTTCTTATAAAATTAAACATACATTTACCATATTATAAACCAGCATTTGCATTTCTGAATATTAACCCAAGAGAAATGTGAACATATGTTCACACAAGGATTTGTATATGAGTGTTCATAGCACTTTTATTCATAATAGCCCCAAACTGAAAACAACCCAAAAGTCCATCAACAGATAAAGAGACTGATTGTGCAATATTCTATGTTCATATAAAATAAATACTCATCAATAAAATACACAATATATTCATCAATAAAATTGAGCACAAAAAATGGAGGCATTTCAAAAATGCTATCTTAAGCAGAGGAAACTAAATGCAAAAGCACACACACTGTGTAATTCCACTTATACAAGGTTATGGAACAGGCAAAACTTCTCAAAGTGACAGAAAACAGACTAATGGTTCTCTCCAGGCAGGGCAGGGGTGAGGATGGAATTGACTGCAAAAGGAAACTTTCTCAGATGACAGAAATGCTCTACATCTTGACTGGGGTGATAGTCTACAGGTATAGACATTCATCAAAACTCATCAGACTCATCAGACTATACATTTTAAATGTGTGCATTTTATTATATGTAAATCATACCACAATGAAGTTGATTCCTTTTCAAGATCAATTAAAATGAAAAATGTTTACATGAGAGAAATCGCAAATTGAACATCAGTAAGTTGCCGTGTTATCTATTTCTTCAAAGTTTGGGAGTTTTGTAGTAAGCAAGTGTGGCTTAGATAACTAGAACAAAAGTTAAACTCAAAAAACTGTCTTATAAGCATTCCCATGTCTGGCCCTTTGTGATGGAAGCAGGGGGACCTGGAGAGAATTCATCCTCATGTTCTTCCACCTCCTCCTCTTCTTGAACCCTAGACGCTGTTGGCATTGCTGATCTTGGTGCTGTACTTGAGCACAGGGATATCGGGTGAGCATTCTAGAATCTGAGAAAGAAGGAACCAAATCCACATGAAGCTTGGTGGAGCATTCCAAAGATGGTTTTATGTTAAGGGGACCTCCATAACCCACCTTCTCCCACTGACCCTTCATCACACTGTGATAACTAACCATGTTTATTTCAATTAGTGCTCATTTGCTCTTAAGAGGTGATGTTTGCGCCTGTTTCAGGAAGCAGTTGGAAGGTGTCAGAAAGGATCAGAGAATGTAACTACTACCAGAATCTTGTAGTTTCCCAGGTAACATATCCAGCAAGGTACTGAGGTAAGGCAATCTGGGAAGCTTTCCAGAGGAGGTGTCATTGGCAACATGGGTCATGAAAGATAAGTAGTAGCTGGCCAAGTGTAGAAGGTGGGAACAGGTACTACGAGCACAATGAGTAGCATGTGCAAAGGCCCAGGGATCTTTTTGAAACCAGTGGGAGCGGGGAGGAGGGTCCTATTTGAGAAAGCACAAGATGCCATTTCTGTGTCTGCCTTCCAGGGGCTTGAATATCAGACCGACGAGCCCTCAGAAGAACCGATAAAGACCATGAGGAACTGGCTGAAGGAGAACTTGCGTGTCTTCTTGGAGAAGTTAGAGGAAGAGGTGCAAGAGCTGGAGCAGCTAGTGCGGGACCTGGAGCTGTGGCTGGATGCTCTTCTGGGAGAGCCGCAGCAGGAGGAGCGCTGCCCCACACGTAAAAGTCACTTGTGAGGGGTGGGCCTGGGGCCTGGGGAGAGCACAAAGGTGGGGAGGGGTTGCCAGGGATTTCTCTAAGCAGTGCAGAGCTCTGACTCTTGAAGTTCCAGGGAGGCAAGAAAATAAAGTAGTTGGGAAATGAAGTCCGCTGTTCACATTCATGAATGCTGACAGAAACGGCCTTGGCGGAACACCAGAGCCCGCGGAGATAGTCTCCCTGGCACCGTGACGTGGCCCCCTGGAACCAACACAGGCTTCAGAGCCAGCCATGGGTTCAGGACTCTTCTACTTTCTTGAGATGTTTGTAAGTTTCCTTAACCGGAGACTCAGTTTCCTCACATATAAAAATCAGGGAAACACACTTTGCCTTATAGGAAGACAATGTATCTAGGGTGTGTATACAGAGTGTGACTGGCACATAGCGGGTGTCAGATAAATAGCTCTTCCTTTCTCACATGTTCCTTCCTCCCTGGAGTGTGGTAAGAGGATACTAGCTCTGGCTAAGTGTGTGGCTATTACGCGGCATTCAACCCTCTGACTCTGCTGGTGGAAGTAAACATTCCTAAAATCTCTATTTGGTGATAGCTATCAAATTTACATATGCATTTTCTCTTTGACCCAACAATCTGCTTCAAGGAATTTATCCCACAGCTACATTTGCCCACACATGAAATTACATGTGTATAAGATTATTCACCTCAGCTTTATTTGCAATAGCGAAAAAATGGAAGCAACCCAAATGATACCAGGAGGGCTCTGGTTATATAAGTCATGGTACAGCCAGATAATGAACAATCATGTAGCTATAAAAGAGAATGAGGAAGATTTCTACTGTGGTGTGAATATAGGTGATCCCCAAAATCATATATTGGAACCTAATACTCAATGTGACAGAGTTAACAGCTGGAGCCTTTAGGAGGTGATTAGGTCACGATGATTCTCCCCTCATTAGTGAGGTTACTGCCATTATTTTAATAATATAAGCTTGTTAGTGCCATTATATTAATAATAGAGGCTTGAGGAGCCTCTTTGCCCCTTCCACCATGTGAGGACACAGCTAGAAGTTCTCTTTTATGAGGAACAAGTGCTCACCAGACACTGAATCTGCTGGTGCTTTGATCTTGGACTTCCCAGCCTCCAGAACAGTGAGTAACAAATGTCTATTATTTACAAATTATGCAGTCTAAGGTGTTTTGTTATAACTGCCCACATGGACTGATACTTTCCTTCTGCTAAAATGGGAAAGCCTGAAAGATATGTAGTTAAGTGAAAAAAATTAAGGTGTAGGCCAGGCACAGTGGCTCACACCTGTAATCCCAGCACTTTGGGAGTCCAAGGCAGGCAAATCACTTGAGGTCAGGAGTTCAAGACCAGCCTGGCCAACATGGTGAAACCCCGTCTCTACCAAAAATACAAAAAATTAGCCCAGCATGGTGGCATGCACCTGTAATCCCAGTTACTAGGGAGGCTGAGGCAGGAGAATTGCTTGAACCCAGGAGGCGGAGGCTGCAGTGAGCTGAGATTGTGCCACTGCATTCCAGCCTAGGCGACAGAGTGAGACTCCATCTCAAAAAAAAAAAAAAATTAAGGTGCAAAAAGGGAGCAGAAGATAAAAATATGTATTTTGCTGTTGATATTGATGATGATAATGATGTTATTAAATATGCATAAAAACTCTAGAAGGATACAAGCCTGCCTGGGAGTGAGGGGATTTGAAACTGGGAGATGTGTAACAAGGATGGGAGAAAACTTTTCAGCATATATTTTTCATACCTTCTTGTTTTCAAACTATGTGCATGTTTTGCTAATTCAAATATTCTTAAAAAACAAAGCTCTATTTTGCTTGCAGACATGGCCTGGAATATATGTATATAAGCAAAAATAACAGTATCACTATGATGAAATTATGAGTGAATTAATTTTAAAAAATAGTTCCAAAAGAAAACCCTTCTGTTTTGATTAACTTATTTTGATTAAACAATGACCATTTTTTATCTGGGATTTCCCCTTTTTCCCATTACCTCCAGGAAACTTATAGTTGTTCATTACTGGAATTTTATCAGCCTCATTGTTTTGGGTTATTTATTTTCTCCTTTCTATGACTTTTTTGTTTTCTATTCTGATGGAGCTATTATACATGTACCAATTATTAGAACCACCTCAAATCTTTGGATAGTCATGAGGGTTTCAATTACACTAATCTCAGAAGACATCTGACTTACAGGGGATGGCACAGCAATTCGTTTGCCAGGAGGGATTAATCAATTGCCATTTGGGATAGAAAAAGTCTTTGCAAATTATGATCCCAAGTTTCCACTTTGAGTATTTGGCAGGGGGTCGGGACCAGAATCTATTTTTTTACATTTCCAGCTATTTCAGCAAGAGTTCTACGGGAAGGGTCTGATTGATATTTGCTTGCATTTATAGTTACATATTGCCATAGAGTAGTTATGTATGTTTATATTATATTTATATATTATATATACTTATATGTTTATATTATATATGATACATTTATAAATATATTGATAAAATATATATTTTATATATGTATACAAAATTGGGGGATACATTTTAAAAAAAAAAGAAAATGAGGCCACGTGCAGTGGCTCCCATGGCTCCCACCTGTAATCCCAACACTTTGGGAGGCCAAGGCGGGCAGATGACTTGAGGTCAGAAGTTCGAGACCAGCCTGGCCAACATGGTGAAACCCCATCTCTACTAAAAATACAAAAAATAGCCAGGCATCATAGCACATGCCTATAGTCCCAGCTACTTGGGAGGCTGAGGCAGGAGACTCTCTTGAACCCGGGAGGCAGAGGTTGCAGTGAGCTGAGATCTCGCCATTGCACTCCAGCCTCGGTGACAGAGTGAGACTCTGCCTCAAAAAAAAAAAGAAAGAAAAGAAAATGGAGCTTAGACCTGTGAGGAGTTAAAGCACGTCTGTCGATATTAGAATCTTTGAGAGGAGCTAGCTATTTGGACACCTCCCCTGTCCCCCCAGTGCTGATGTGGGCCCCCAACCCATTGATGGTGGCTACTTTTGGTGTGTTGTCTTGTGAGCCCATAAAGAACAGGGAGTCACTTGGGATAACTCAAGCAATAAGGGCTTATTGTGGTGTTACAAAGGAGCCAGAATCTCCCCCCAAATCCAGGAACATACCAGGACCTGGGATTGCGGAGACTGAAACAGGGAGGTCTTCGAGAGTTCAGGGTGGCTCCAGCGCCCAGCTGCAGGAATCCTGGAGCTTTCCCCTAGCACGCCACCTTTACATTGCCATTCTCCAGTGTTGGCTTCCTTTGTGTGTCTGCTCCATCTCTTCCTGCTTCCAAGCTTTGTATCTCTTCTTCAACTTGGTGCTTCTGCTTCTGATTCATTATAACTCTGATTTGTCCCTACCGCATGTGGCCACTCCCACCTACTTTCCAACTTCTACTGACTGTGAGATTCTGTCCACATTCCCCAAGTCAAATCCCAGGAGGAGTGGGTGGGATATGGCTGACCCATCTCATTGGCTGGGGCCTCCTGTGCCAAGCCAGGCTCTACATGGCAGCCTGCCTTTGGGATGACATTGGGGCGATCACCACGATGCAATCAGCAGTGGCAGGAGGGAGAGGGGAGGACCAAGTGATCCAGAACAGAGCTACCTCAAACAGGAAGCAGTCTGGGGCCATTTCCCTCCAAGGGACTCAGGGTTGCACTAAGATGCCTTGACACGTCACCCAGGGTGGTCGTGAATGTGGCAGAGAGTATACTTCCGTGTCCTGAGAGTCAATACCAGGGGAGCAGAATTGCATGAGACAGACACTCAGAGGTCAGACCCTGGGAAGATTCCAGACCTGTGCTGGGGCCAGTGTGAAGGGAGGCAGATGAAAACAATTGCCAAGAATGAGGTAGGGGGTGCTTGGCCACCAGAGTCCCCATAGGTGAGTGGGCCAGCCTGCCTCAAAAGCACAAAATAATAATTGGGGGATATTTCACTCCCTGTTTTCCATTCCTGAGTGTGAAAAAATACAAATTACACACTTAAAAGGAAGCATATTACTGCCTTCATGACTTTGAAGTCTGTTATAATTTGAATGGGGTTAGCAAAATGTTGCCCCGTAGACCTATTAAGAAGCTCACTTTCATATCGACAAAGTAGATTTCCCTTTGGGAGATACAATGTCCTTTGCTTGGGGAGGCCACTATTCACAGCTCCTTCCATTCAATCAAGAAATATTTATTGGGCCACGCATGTGCCAGCTGCCGGGAATGAGAAGTTTATATGCTAATGGGGGAACAGATAAAAAACGAGTAGAAAAGTCAAGACAAGGTGATTTCAGAGGATAACAAACAACCCCACTTAGCAAGCACTGCAGCTTTCCAGGTGAAAAACGGAGGCTTGGCATACACTGCTAAGCTGGAGCTGGCAAGAAACCCAGAGACTGAGGGTGTAGTAAGTTTAATCCACCCAGCCAGGGAGTTGGGTCTAGACAGCTACTCGCCAGGCCTTGGGACTTCTGTGCCAAGATTTCAGGTTCTGACCCAGGTAGCTCACGAGAGTACAATGGAAGAGACAGGCTTGGTCTTGTTACAGGGAAAGTGGCCAGTTGGGAAAATGTCATGAAGATCCAATTATCTGCATTTCTTTTCTTTGTTTCAGGCACCTGGAGCATGAGGTCAGCATCAGAGATCATTAAAAATGTTTAATTAATTTTAATTGATGGTCATCTCCCCCATCTCTCTTTTACTTCATGGGCATATTGGGCAACCTTCCTCATACTCCCTCAGGTTCTCCTATTTTGCTTACATTGGTTTATTCCAGATTTTTCTTTTGTTTGTATTTTTTTATTGGTTTCGATCAGCTCCTTTTTTCTTCCTTTAACGTGTATAATGAGAAAACAGCCACAACCATTCAGGTTATTCACGTTTTAAAGATAAGAATCTGATACTCTAGACAAAAACTGGATGTGGTAAAGACTACCTGTGTGTCAGCATGTGTATTTCTTAAGAACATAAGGCTTATTTGGAAGAAATAATAAAATCGTGATAGCTGACATTTAGAGGATGCTTCCCTCATCACTGTTTTAGGGTTTGGTCAAGTGCTGTTGCTTTTTCCAGATTATGAGGTAGAAACTGAGGCACAGAGAGATTGCATCACGGTTAACATCACATGCTCAGTAAGTGGGGAGCCAGGATTCTAACCTGCCTGGCCTCAGAGCCCTCACTTTAAATCAGTGTAATCAGTGCTCTTCATAGCCTACCCTCCATCGAGCCCAGCCAAGATGATGTCTTTTCTCTCTGGAAAAGTTCTCACTTTATTGTTAAGTAATCATATGCCGATTAAATTTATAAGGCCATAAATATTCATTGCATGCTACTACGTGTAGGGTACGCATATAGAGAGAAGTAGAAATCACGTTCCCTGCCCACTCTTAGCTTGTCTTTCTGCTGGAAAGCCAAGAAGCAAAGATGGGGGAAGTGAAATCTCTATGTTGATTTACAAGCCATTGGATGCAGTGCCAAAGGCACCTAATTAATTGCCAATGAGCTACATAAATATTTATTGGCCTAACTAAGAGTTCAAGGAAGGGATAGAGCGCTTGGATTGGCACTAAAATGAAAATCTGCTAGAACAGCTATACAAAAATGCTGGAACTTACACCAGGCTATGGCCAAGAGGAAATCGCAGGGAAACTGGAGAGAGAGAATGATGGGGTGAAGGCAGAAAGGAATCACATCCCAGATGTGGGTGCCCAGCCTCAACATAAGGACCAGATTCCAGGTCTCAGAGAAGATTTGGGGACAGGCTTCCCAAAAGCCTGTGAGAAGCAGGGTGACGGGAAACAAAAACCACAACAAAAACAAAAACCTTTGAGAAGCAAGGATTTGGGCTCCACTCAATCTATTCCAAGACCAGAATGTCCCTTTCCTGTCTGCATGTCCTATTTTTGATGGTGTCAAATAAAAATGTGGATTTCATTTTTGTTTTCTTAATCCACAAATTGGTTCAACAAAGTTGTGAAATTCAATAAATCCAGTTTGGCTCCAATCTGGCTGTCAGGAGGACAATTGAGGGAGATGAGGGATGGAGCCAAAGAATACACGTTTCCTGGGGCACCCAAATTCTTTCTGTTGTGACATTCCCATGAGAGAATGCATCCCTGCCTGAGGGCAGGGGATGACAGAAGGCAAGGGCTTCATTCAGATGCTGAGTTCGCCTTCTTAAAGCAGGGGCTGTGCCCTTTGAGAAAGGGTCTGGAGTCCCTGTGCGCTTGGGCCAAGTCACTGGCTACCTCAAAGTCTTTGTTCCCTCCTCTGTCCTATAGAGCTACTCCCGCCCCCTCTGCAGCTGTTGGGATATTAAGAGGGTGTATTGACCATAAAGCCAAGTGTGGGAACCTAGCAGATGCTTAGGACGAGACAGCATAATAGAACAAACAGGTAGGTCTAGTCCCAGGCTCAGTTAAATTCGGGGACATGGACTTTGTCTGTCCACCTCTCACCTCGGCTTGCCTCTGGGCTGGCCCCATTCTCAGGCAGGCCAACTCCACTGTGAGGCAGGGTGGCTTCAGAAGTGCCAGGCTATGGTGTCATATCTGCCAAGCCTGGCCAGAAGGAAGGAAATGCCTCTTCCCCAATGGCTGTGACCAAAGTTCTGCAATTGGGCCTTGTCTGTCAGACTGCGTCACATGCCCATTCCTGAGCTAACCCTTGTGGCTGAGGGCACGCACTGCTCTGATTGGCTAGACCTGTGTCCTCGGCCCATCCCTCCAGCCAAGGATAGAGTCAGCCCTATGGAAGCACTGACGGAGTGGAGGAACTGTGGCCTTCCTAGGGATACCGGAGTGCTGTCCCGGAAAGGGGACAAATAAATGCTAGGAAAAAAATCAAAATACTTTGTTAACATATCAACAATAACAATTATTTACATTTTCATCATAGGCTGGTGGAGTAGAAAGTGCATTCTCAGCTGTACTACCTCACCGAGACCTTAGTTCATCTAGACAAGTGGTCTTTTTTTAAATACCCTGGTGCATGAGCCTGCTACAGCTTCTCCTGCCTTTGAGCCTAGACAAAGTGCCCGTCAGTGGAGGTGGCAGGAAGAAGTTGAAAGAACCAGGCTTTAGGGGTCAAACAGACCTGGTGCTAGCCCTGCCCCTCACCCCTGCTTCTCCACCATGTGACCTCAGACAGGTGGACTCTATCCTTCTGAGCCCCATTCTGCTCGCCCATAAAACGGGATATGTCTATACATCTCCCGGGCCTATTGAGAGGATTGTGTAATAAGCACCAACTTTTATTTAGTGTTTACTATGCTCCAGGTGCTATTCTAAGTGCTTTAGGGGCATTGCTTTATTTAATCATCACAGCAAGTCTATGAGACAGTTATTGTCAGTGCCTTCATCATACACATGAGGGAACTGGGATGCAGGTTGCCTAAATAGTCCAGGGTCACACAGTAAGTGGTGGAGCCAGGATGCAAACCCAGACAGGCAAACTCCAGGGCCACGAGCTTCAACCCCGCCCTGTGCTCCTTCTGGATTAAATGAGGTAATGGGCATGCAAGAGCTATGTAAACCGTAACACACTATATAAATGTCACTCGTTATTACTTCTCTGCTCCCGCCCTGGTCATTAAAGCCAGGAGGGACCTAATGAATCTACCGTTCAGATATTTTCTCACAGCTCAAGACACGGTCCCTGGTCCCTGAGCTCCCACTTCCTCCCAGCCTGCCTGTGACTCAAGCCTGCACCTAGAGACCCCTCTCGCTCTTTCTGCTCTAGCGTACCAGCCAGGTCGTGTCTTGGATGTGGCCAGCCATGCTGTAGAGAGGGGTCAGCAAAGCGATGAGTAGGAGACGATGAGCCGTGGGCTAAGAACTCTGGCGAGGGGAGTTTGTCTTGCACACATGCATACATCCATTCAGCAACTCTTGATGAACACAAGGATGAACTGGGGCTGTACTGGACAGTAGCAGTATTTTGGAGAGAAGAACCAACATGGTCTCCACCCACATGAGAGTTCCCAGAGTGGTGGGGGAGTCAGACAAAACGGGACCCCCTGAGATCTGGGAAGAGATTTTGCACCATGTGTAGCAGAACCTGCCTGCTAGGGTGGTTGTGAGATACACGCTAGAGGACTCGTGCAGGCACCCTCAGAGCTGAACACATGTTAGCTGTCGTCACAAAATGAGTTCCGCTGCCTCCCCCCTCTGACATACAGCTCAGCACTCAATGCCATGTAACTTACTTGTTCATTCTTTGTGGCCCTTGGTTTCTGTTTTATTTCACATATCAAAACACATACTTATTAACAAAAATCCAGGAAAAAAATAAAGCAGAAAAGTGTATCTTTTTTCAAACAGCAAGAGAATAGAAACAGAAATCATATTGGTGGTTGCCAGGGGCTGGTGGAAGGAGGGAAAGGAGAGACTGCTTAATGGGTACAGGGTTTCTGGTTGGGGCGATGAAAATGTTCTGTAATTAGATAGCGGTGATGGCTGCACAGTGGTGGAGATGTACATAAGGCCACTGAATTGTCTACTTTAAAATGGCGCAGTGGCCCATGCCTGTAATCCCACAACGTTGGGAGGCCAAGGTGGGTGGATCACCAGAGGTCAGGAGTTCGAGATCAGCCTGGCCAACATGGTGAAACCCCGTCTCTACTGAAAATACAAAAAATTAGCTGGGCGTGGTTGCGGGCGCCTGTAATCCCAGCTATTCGGGAGGCTGAGGCAGGAGAATCGCTTGAACCAGGGAGGTGGAAGTTGCAGTGAGCCGAAATCGTGCCATTGCACTCTAGCCTGGGCAAAAAGAGCGAAACTCCATCTGAAAAAATAAATAAATAAATAAATAGGCAAAAATTGTAAATTCTATGTTATGTGTATTTTACTGTAATTTTTTTAAGTAGCAGGGGACCGTGACCTCACTACCCACGGTCAGTCAAAGCAATGTTTTGTGTATTTGCCTCCAGTTTTTTTTCAATGCATATTTTGCAAGAGTTAAAGTCATAATTGCAAGTACAACTTTGTATTTTCTCCTTTTTGAATCCAGCAGTATGTCCTAAGTTATCTTCCCCATGTCCTGCATAACACTGCTGGGCATTTAGGAGGTCCTTTTCTTCTAAACAACTGTTCCTTAATATTAGCAAACACATTAAGAACATGAAAGGCACACTATTGATTGGGAGAAACTATTCATAATACATGTATCTGACAAAAGACTTACATCCAGAATGTATAAGGAATTCCTACAAATCAAGAAAAGAACAGACCACTCAATTCTTTTAAATGTACCGTAAGTTTGAAAAGAGACTTAAGAAGAAGATACAAGAATGGACAATAAGCACGAGAAAGGTGCCCAACATCACTGCTCATCCGGGACATGCAAATTAAAATCACAGTGAGATGGTATGGCAGTATCACATGCGGGCAAGGAAGACAGAGCACTGAAAATGTCATACACGCTGGTGGGATCCTAACGTTGTGCAGCTTCACTTCGGGAGACCAAGGTGGGCAGATCCCTTGAGGTTAAGAGTTTGAGACCAGCCTGGCCAACATAGTGAAACCCCATCTCTACTAAAAATACAAAAATTAGCTGGGCGTGGTGGCGCATGCCTGTAGTCTCAGCTACTCGGGAGGCTGAGGCAGGAGAATCGCTTGAACCCAGGAGGCAGAGCTTGCAATGAGCCGAGATCCCACCATTGCACTGCAGCCTGGGCGACAGAGTGAGACTCTGCCTCAAAAAAAAAAGGATTTGCTGTGTGATACCAGGCAAAGCTAAATTATGATGATAGAAATTAAGTCAATGTCTTGGGCGAGGTGTACAAGGAAACTTTTTGCTATAGTAGAAATACTCTAGCTCTTGATTTGGGTTGTGGGTTACATCAGTGTATACATTTGTTGAAATTCATCAAACTGTACAACTTAAGTCTCTTTTTTATTATATGCAAGTCATACCTGAATAACATTATTTAAAAACAATAAAATAGGCCAGGCACAGCCGCTCTTGCCTGTAATCCCAACACTTTAGGGGCTAAGGTGGGAGGATTGCTTGAACCCAGGAGTTTGAGACCAGCCTCAGCAACATAGTGAGACCCTCTCTCTACAAAAAATAAATTAGCTGTGAGTAGTGGTATGCACCTGTAGTCTCAGCTACTCAAGAGGCTGAGGCAGGAGGATTGCTTGAGCCCAGGAAGTTGAGGCTGCAGTGAACCACAATTACACCACTGCACTCCAGCCTGGGCAACAGAGTGAGATGCTGTCTCAAAAAAAAAAAAAAAAAATTAACACAGTAAAGTAATACACCAACCCGATGACTCAAATATTTCACTTCCATATATTTGCCCAAGAAAAAAACCATCCATGCACAGAAAGTCTTATATAAGATTATTCATTGAAACTATACTCATAAAAGCCAAAAACTGAAAATGGACTAAGTACTCCAGTTAAAACAGAAAGATTGTTAATGTGCATTTTTTTTTCTTTTTTTGAGACAGAGTCTCGCTCTGTCCCCCAGGCTGGAGTGCAGTGGCGTGATCTTGGCTCACTGCAAGCTCCGCCTCCAGGATTCACACCATTCTCCTGCCTCAGCCTCCCGAGTAGCTGGGACTACAGGCGCTTGCCACCACACCTGGCTAATTTTCTGTATTTTTAGTAGAGACGGGGTTTCACCATGTTAGCCCGGATGGTCTCGATCTCCTGACCTCATGATCTGCCCACCTTGGCCTCCCAAAGTGCTGGGATTACAGGCGTGAGCCACTGTGCCCAGCCATTAATCTGCATTTTTAAAGGTATGTTGCTTACAAGAGATACAAAGACCCAGAAAGGTTGAAAGTAAAAGGATAGAAAAATATATTCAGAAAAATACTTAAAAAGTAGATAAGTAGGTAGAAATTGTTAAAAGCAGGTATAGCTCTACTATCAGATGATATAGACATTAAAACCAAAAGTATTATAAGACATAAAGAATGACAATTCAGGCCAGGCACGGTGGTATGCACCTGTTATCTTAGCCACTTGGGAAGCTGAGGGAGGCTGAGGCAGGAGGGTCACATGAGCCCAGGAGTTTGAGGCTGCAGTGAGCTATGATCATGCCACTGTACCCCAGCCTGGGCAACACAGCAAGATCCCATCTTTTAAAAAGAAAGAATAACAATTCATAATTATAGAGGGGTCAATTCAACAGGAATACATAAGGATCCTAAATGCCAATGAGCTTAATAATATGGCCTCAAACACCGTAAGAACTAAAAGGAGAAATAATGCATTCCATAACCATAGTGGGATGTTTTGACACACGTGTCACAGCTAACTGATAACGCAAATAAATACACAGATAATAAGGATGTGAGATTTGAATGACATGAATAACAAACTTACACAAATGATAAGGATGTGAGATTTGAATGACATGAATAACAAACTTGATCAGACCCAAACCTATCCAGGCACCTGCCTTATGGCAAACGCACCACTACAAAGCAGTTGGGGAGAGAACGGTCTTGTCAACAAATGGTGCTAGATCAGTTTTACAACCTTAGGGAAAATATGGGCATTGACTCTTAAAATTCTATTCCAGGTGGATGATAGATCTAAATGTAAAAAGTAAAACAATAAAGCTTCTGGAATAAAACACAGGAGTATAGTTAAGACCATGGATAGACAAAGATTTCTTAAACAAAACACAAAGAACATTCATCATAAAAGAAAAGATTGATGAATTCAACCATTTAAAAATTAAGAATTTTTATTCATCAAGACACCATTAAGAGAGTGAAAAGGCAAACAGGATGGGAGAAGGTATGTGCCATCCATGCCCCTAAGTAAGAACCTGAATAGTGACCATATAAAGAACTCCTACAAACCAATAAGAAAAGGACAGACATCTCTCAAAAAGGCCAAAATATGAACAGTCACGCCACAAAAGGGCATATCCAAATGGCCAATTAGCTGTCCATGAATGGCTAATTAAAGCCACAATGAGGTATCAGCACTACAGTACGTTTAACTTTTTTTTTTTAATTTCATTTTTTTTTTTGAGACGGAGTCTCCCTCTGTCGCCCAGGCTGGAGTGCAGTGGCGCAATCTCGGCTCACTGCAAGCTCCGCCTCCCGGGTTCACGCCATTCTCCCGCCTCAGCCTCTCCAAGTAGCTGGGACTACAGGCGCCCGCCACCGCGCCCGGCTAATTTTTTGTATTTTTAGTAGAGACGGGGTTTCACCGTGGTCTCAATCTCCTGACCTCGTGATCCGCCCGCCTCGGCCTCCCAAAGTGCTGGGATTACAAGCGTGAGCCACTGCGCCCGGCCATGTTTAACTATTTTAACCTGACATCAAATTTTGCAAGGATGCAGGTACTAGAACTCTCAGATATTTCTGTGGCAGCATAAATTGGTACAATTGCTTTGAAAAGCTGTTGGCAGTACCTACTAAAGCTGAACACAGGCACTTCATGACCCAAAATTTCATTCCAAATGTATCCTCTCAGAAATGCATGTATACGCATGTCCTCACTCATAAGTGGGAGTTGAACAATGAGAACACATGGACACAGGGAGGGGAACATCACACACCAGGGCCTGTTGGGGGATGGGGGGCTAAGGGAGGGAGAGCATTAGGACAAATACCTAATCCATGCAGGGGTTCAAACCCAGATGATGGGTTGATGGGTGCAGCAAACCACCATGGCACGTGGCACATGTATACCTGTGTAACAAACCTGCATGTTCTGCACATGTATCCCAGAACTTAAATTAAAATAAAATTTAAAAGAAAAGAAATGCATATATATGTGTGTATGAAAAGTCATGACCAAAAATATCATAGCAGCATTATCCCTACTACCTAAGAACTAGAAACCATTCAAATGTCCTCAATAGTAGAATAGATAAGTAAATAGTATTATGTTCATTCCTGTAATAGAATACTATCTAGTGATGAAAAAGAACAAATACATGTGAAAACACAGAGAAATCTCACAGACATGAGGTTCACTGCAAGAAGTCAGACACGGAAGAGTACATTCTCTGTGCTTCCATTCATATGAAATTCAAAGTCAAACAAACGTCTATCTATAGTCATAAAAGCTGGGGTGTTGGACACTGTTTGGAAGTAACGATCAGGAGAGAGTACAAGAGAGGCTTTGGGGTGCTGGTAATATTCTATATCTTGATCTGTATGATGGGTGCATAGCTCAGTTTGTAAACTTCATCATGCACTTCAGTGAAAGCTCATGCATGTAGCTGCATCATATTAAACTTCAGTTTAAAAGTTTGGCAAAACACAGGCGCAGTGGCTCACACCTGAAATCCCAGCATTTTGGGAGGCTGAGGCAGGTGGATCACCTGCGGTCAGGAGTTTGAGACCAGCCTGACCAACATGGTGAAACTCTGTCTCTATTAAATACAAAAAATTAGCCGGGTGTGGTGGGGCACATCTGTAATCCCAGATATTCGGGAGGCTGAGGTAGAAGAATCACTTGAACCTGGGAGATGGAGGTTGCCACAAGCCAAGATTGTGCCATTGCACTCCAGCCTGAGCAACAATAGCGAAGATCCATCTCAAAAAAAAAAAAGTTTGGCAAAACAGAGCATATGAATATTATTCAAATTCATCATATATATTGCCAAATTACTTTGGAGTAAAATTGTACTGATTCTCACCAGCAGTGTATAAGAGGTGTGTCCCTACTAACACTCTCAAATACTGAGTGTTATCATTTTCAAAAATATTCTTTCACTTAATTTTTTCCAAAAAGCCAGCTGCAATGACTGCAGATTAAACTATGTCACTCCCTCTCCCCTCCCGGCCGCCTCCCCGTACCAAGGCAGCAGAAAAGGAGAGGAAGAAATGTAGTTGGCAGAGCCCGTAGGACATAGCAACAGATGGATGTGCCTGTACAGCACTCAAGTCCCTTCCTGAAAGCAGTCTTTAAAGAATTCGGGTCCCGGCGCCATGGCTAATGTCTGTAATCCCAGCACTTTGGGAGGCAGAGGCAGGTGGATCACCTGAGGCCAGGAGTTTGAGACCAGACTGGCCAACATGGTGAAACCCCGCCTCTACTAAAAATACAAAAAATTAGCCAGGCATGGTGTCAGGTGCCTGTAATTCCAGCTACTTGGGAGGCTGAGGCAGGAGAATTGCTTGAACCTGGGAGGTGGAGGCTGCAGTGAGCCAAGATCGTGCCATTGCACTGCAGCCTGGGCAACAAGAGCAAAAAACTCAGTCTCAAAAAAAAAAAAGAAAGAAAGAAAAAGAAAGGAAGGAAGGAAGGGAGGGAGGGAGGGAAAGAAAAGAAAAGAAAAGAAAAGAAAGGAAGAAAGAAAGAAAGAAAGAGAAAGAAAGAAAGAAAGAAAGAAAGAAGAAAGAAAGAAAGAAAGAGAAAGAAGAAAGAAAGAAAGAAAGAAAGAAAGAAAGAAAGAAAGAAAGAAAGAAAGAAAGAAAGAAAGAAAGAAAGAAAGAAAGAAAGAAAGAAAGAGAAAGAAAGAAAGAAAGAAAGAAAGAAAGAAAGAAAGAAAGAAAGAAAGAAAGAAAGAAGAAAGAAAGAAAGAAAGAAAATTTGGGGATGGAGTCCTGCGGCAGAGTGCTGGGGCAGGAGTCAGGGAGCTTGGTCTTAGTCCAACTCCACCACAACTTCAAGGTGACCTTGGGCAAGTCCCTTGCCTTCTCCGGGCATCTGTTTCCTAACCCGTAAGCCGAATGGTTAGGTTGGCGAATCTCCTACAAGGCCTTTTTCAGTGTGAACTGGCTATGATCACGTATGATTCCGTAGGTCTGGACGATGCTGTTATATGATTTCAATGCTCTGCAAAACACAAATGGATACAGTTATGTAAATGTAGAACATTGTATTCACCAGAACTCTCCTTAGGAAGGGAAATGTATTTGCTGGGGGGAAGTGAGTCCCCACGGGGACCTGAATATGCAAGGATGGCACGCTCTCATAGAAGAAAAGGAGCAACTTCCAGGGAAAGGAGAAGGCAGAGGAAGGCCAGGGAGGTCCAGATAGACCTGCAAGGTGTCAGAAGACGATGGTTTGTGGTGCAGTAGCTTCCTGTGCCCTCAGCAATCATCAGTAATGGCCCTAAACTCATGACGTGCTTGGGGGCAGATTTTCCTGTGGAAAGTGGTGAACGGGCTGAGCTTCCTGCACAGACTGACATGAGCCAGTCCCAAGGCAGCTCTTGGAAACACCAGGACCAAGAGAAAAAGGGACGAGAGAAAACACTTGCCCGGGACCTGGCACAGGGTGGTACAAGCACTGAGCCATCCCACTGAGGGCAGAGAACCGGGATTTGAATCTCATTGAACCCAATCTCCAGGGCACAGGAAAGCCATAGGTGACAACTACATCGTGTTTTCTCTGCAGATGACGGCTACCCACTGCCCTCAACCTGCATGAAATGAATCTTGGGGGACGGACAGGGCTGGCCTCATTTCCCTCCCGTCCTTTCTAACTAGAATCCGCTCACTGGCACAGGTGCTGCAGCAGCGTCTCCACAACCTCTCACCCCCCACCCTCACCCCACCTACCTCCTGTTTGGGGGCGCCCCCGCCTTGGCAGGGCAAGTGCCCTGAGCCAGCCGTGGGTGCTCTGTCATCGGAAGGTGAAACATAGCACTCTCCCCCCAGCGCACGGGCTTTGCACCCTGAAAACCATTTCCCCCTCCCTTGATTGGAAACAAAGTCGAATTCATAATTTTACAATTTTTCAGAACTGCCTAACTCCAAGGGGGGAAAAGGGAGCTTTCAGTAACCCCTATTCGGTAGCCAAGAATTAGCAAGGAAAACACTGCTTCCCACTCTCTAATTGATGCCTCTGCCAGGGCCCCAGGTATGTCAGATCCTGAACACGCGTCTTTGGGGAATTAGTCTCAAGAAACATATCCTCCCAGGCCACGTGTGCTTCCTGTCGCCGGCAGGGCTCCTGCGGTCCTGCTCCATGCTAATTTTCTTAATACAAAACCATTTCTTTTTTTTTTTTTTTTTAATGAAAAATGACTTGTTAAACCCCTCCCGGGTCTCTTTTTTTTTTTCCTCCCAGAGAAACACATTAGATAAACAAACGTGAGACGTAAAATGAAAACAGGGGCCCCCGCAGCACCTGCAGGGTTTTACCAGCTCACATTACAAAGCCCCGTCTGAAGTGTCCCGAGCACTGTTTCCATTACAAATAGCCAGTTCTCTTGAAAGTAAGGCAAAAGCCAAATTAGTCAGATTACATCAGGATATATTTTCCTGTAGCATAAGTTCTTTGGAAACACCTGCCTGACATATTTCAGACGTGTGCCGAGGCAAGCCGGGCCCTCAGTGGTTTCAGGGGCTCGTCAAAGTCTCAACAAAAATGGGTGTTTGGGTTTTACTGAGTAAAGACTCGGTGAGATGCCTGTGTGGAATGTGAGTTGCTACGGACTGACTTTCTGGAACCTTTTAGCTGGCAAGGTTTAACTAGCTCTTGTCCCTGGTGCCACGAGGGTCCAGGAACTCAGGCAACCTGTATCTGAACCTCCCTGGAACAGCAGGGGAAAGAGACATTGTGGTTATGTGGTCAGAGGGCTTGAAGGGCATGGATGGAAATGCTAAAATAGGGAAGAGGGCAGAGGTGATGGGCACGGGGTGGGGAGAGCAGGACACCAGCACACTAAATGGAGCAGACACCTGTAGGCAGGAGACACTGGGTTAGAGCTGGGGGAGACACCCTATCCCCTTGCTTCTTTTCCTATAACCCAATTAACACTCCGCCCTTGACAACCTTCTCCCATTTAGACTTTATTATTTATTTGCTTACCACTCAGTAACCATGGATAATTTACTTTTTCAAATGATCTGTGTTGCTGGGAAACTGCGTGGTCAAGTGGGTTAAATAAATCATGGTAATCCATAATACGGAATACTATGTAGCTATTCCAATGAATGAGGAAGAGCAACAGGGATCCTCCTGGAAAGACCTCTAAAGTAATGAGTGGAAAAATAATCAAGATGCAAAGTAATACAAATAGGATGATCCCATTTATTAAAAAAGGGGGTGGGAAGCAAAAGAGTATACATGTATACATACGAGTGTCAGAAAATGTGTAGGAAGTGGACCGGGAGAAGCAATGGCCAACTTTCAATAGTGACCACCTCTGGAGAGGGATGGGGGGAAAGAGAGAGGAGGAGGGACTTCTATATTCTCCTTTGAATATGCTCGAAACATTTACAATACAAATGGAGTCATGCATTATTTGTGTAAAGAAAAATACCCATAAAAAATATTTAAAAGTGTGTGTTAATAGCATAGACATGGAATTAAACTAAGTGCCCAACAGCGGTGGATTGGATAAAGAAAATGTGATACATATACACCATAGAATACTACACAGCCACAAAAAAGAAGGAAATCATGTCCTTTGCAGAACATGGATGCAGTTGGAAGCCATTATTTTAAGTGAATTAACACAGGAACAGAAAACTAAATACCACACGTTCTCGCTTATAAGTGGAAGCTAAACATCAGGTACTTATGAAGATGCAATAATAGACACGGGTCTACCAGAGAGGGGAGGGAAGAAGGACAAGAGTCAAAAAACTACTGGGTACCATGCTCAGTATGTGGGTGACAGGATCAGTTGTGTCCCAAACCTCAGCATCACAAGTTATACCCACGTAAAAAAACTACACATGTACCCCCAAATTGAAAACAAAAGTAGAAACTATTTTTAGAAATAAAAAATCATCTTCTTTTTAAGTGTGTATGTTGGGAGATGGTACATTCCTGTTGAGTTTCTAAATTCTGAAAACTGAAGAATCCTCAACCCCAATTATGTGATGGAGATAGATGGCTCTAGGGCCTCACTGGGCTCTGAGTCACTGGATTTTCATGCACCCTGAGTCATCCAGTGTTGGCCAGCAATGTCCACTGGCAAGAGCATAGGCCACGAGAGTGTTCTCCCACCATGGTGCTGGTGTTGCTAATGGAGCAGTGTCAAGTACAAGCTCTGGGGTCAACCAGCCAGCCTGGACTCAAATCCTGGCTGGGTCACTCACAAGAAACAGGACTTAAGACACCTTCCCTAACCTCTGTTTGCCTACAGTAAAAGCTACCTAAGAAGGGCCAGAAGTGGTGGCTCACGCCTGTAATCCCAGCACTTTGGGAGGCCAAGACGGGCGGATCACCAGAGATCAGGAGTTCAAGACCAGCTTGGCCAACATGGTGAGACCCTGTCTCTACTAAAAATACAAAAATCAGCCAGGCATGATGGCAGGCGCCTGTAATCCCAGCTACTCGGGAGGCTGAGGCAGGAGAATCACTTGATCCTGGGAGGCAGAGGCTACAGTGAGCTGTGATTACACTACAGTACTCCAGCCTGGGCGACAGAATGAGACTCTGTCCCAAACAAACAGACAAACAAAAAAGCTATCTAAGAAGGTAAATTAAGTAAAAGCCCTTAGCACTGTGCCTGGTATGTGATGATGAACACTCTAAAATGGGACTTATTATCAACATACGATCCATAATAAGGGTTTTCTGCACTTACGTCTTCTAAACAAGTACGTGGCAGGGTCCAATTCAATGGATTTTGCAAATGAACATTTGCTCCTAAAATAAAGATGTGGATTTGCCCACTGGCAGAACAGGGCCACACTAACAGCCCATGTGGGAATGGGGCAGGACTGGGTTCCTCTGCACCATCAGAGAACACTTTATTGTGAAGGGAAAGACCCAAGATACACAGACACAGAGAATCTTTCAGTCGGCCTCAGGTAAGGTGTTCCAATGGGTGACCCAGAGGCCAAAAGCAGACAGCAAAGCTGGAGGAAGGTGCTGAACCAGGACCCCAAAGCCTAGGAAAGGGGGCCCTCCGTGATCAGGGAGCTGGTGACCTCAAGGATTGCAGGGAGGAGAGTGGGGGCAGGCAGGGAGGTGTTCCACCCCAACTGCAGAACCTTGCCGGAGCGTGCCAGCTGTATTAAAAGGCCATGGTTGAACTAAACAACCAGAGTCTGCTGAAAGCCAGGAAACTATTGACCTGAAGAGCAACCGTAGACGATCGTCAAGTGCAATACACGCCAGGTCTAGCCTGCCTTCCCTCCCAACCGGCAGCGATTGTAACTGTGCAAACTCTGAAACCAGCCCCTGGACTCCGTTGTCTCATACATCACAGCCCAGATCGTCAGCACAATTCCCCTTGGTCGGGTTTTTATGACTGGTGATGATGTAAGGAGGCAGAGAAAACACAGCTGGTCCTGCATGCCGCTTACATGGAGGGCTTTGGGAGAATGTGCGCCTGTCCCCAAACACCAGCTCTTACAGCTGCTCAGCTCCCCACTGAAGGCTGAGGGTCCCTACCACCTCTCACAGAAGGAAACACGTGGCACAGACCAATGAGACATTCCTTTGATAATCAGATGTGGACATTTTTAAAGCACGGAGATGTTTGGGGTCCTCCTTCCCCACCCCCATCATCTAGTGAATTTCCATTCTTACCAACTTTACCTATTAAATGCCTCTCTCAAATGCATCCCCTTCTCCTCATCCCCAGCCCCCTTGCCTGGATCAGATGTCATTATCTCTCATAAGGATTCTATAATCGCCTTCTGACTGTTCTGCATTCATTCCTGGGTCCTTCCTTCTAACCTCCATCCAGTAACCAGAGGGAATTTTTCAAACACAAATCATATCCATCTCCCTCTCATTTAAAACCCTTCAGTGGCTCCCTACTGCTTCCAGGATAAAGTCTCAACTCTTTTTGCATGGTCCAGTGCGTTCTTGTTATTCACCACAGTCATGTTCTGTAAAATCACCACAAATGCTGATTTAGTGAACACCAAACCATTGTTCCTAGGGGACATGCAGGGTTAGGTTCCTGCAAGCCTCTGGTCACAATATTTTCATCAACAGATCAATATATAATCTTGCCAGTGTGTCTGTTTCTGTTTAATTTTAACATGTATTTCACATATATTGCTGGTCCATTAACATTGAACTAAGGACGGCTAACAGGACTATAGCTCATACCCGAATGAAACTTTTCCAATGCACATATTTCCTCTGTAAGGCACAACACATCTTTTTTTTCAAGACATAGTTTCACTCTTGTCGCTCAGGCTGGAGTGCAATTGTGCAATCTCGGCTCACTGCAACCTATGCCTCCAGGTTTCAAGCAATTCTCCTGCCTCAGCCTCCCGAGTAGCTGGAATTACAGGCATGTGCCACCATGCCCAGTTAATTTTTGTATTTTTAGTAGAGACAGGGTTTGACCATGTTGGCCAGGCTGGTGTTGAACTCCTGACCTCGTGATCCATCCGCCTTGGCCTCCCAAAGTGCTGGGATTACAGGTGTGAGCCACCATGCCTGGCCCCATCACATCCTTCTTACATTTACTTGGGAAAACTAGACAGTACTTCAGCACTGCTGTTACACACAGCAAAATCATCAACGAAAGCACAAAATGTAAGAAACGCAGCACTGAATACACCTTGAAAAGGACACTGGCTTGTGTGAGAGCTGAGACAAGGAGACAGAGAGTCACCTTGCTTGGCTTCCACTGGGAATGTGTGCAACTCAACCAGGCAACTCCAATTTCTCACTGCTGTCTGCATGTCCGTGAATGACCACACAAAAGCACTGTGAGTAAATTGGGGACTACAAGTAAATTTTAGCCAGTAAGTGAGTTCACAAAGAAACTTGCAAATAGTGAGGATCGACTGTGTTTATCGCCATCGCTACCCGATACCTCTTTCTCCCACCTGGGAGCAGAGTGACGCACAGAGCCAGTCCTAACGCCCCATCCTGCCCACTGCAGCGATTCATCAGAGATGGGCACTTGCCCCTAACACGGTCAATCAGAAACCTCTTCCTGGATTTTTCTACTAGAACTGGGAGGGAGGATTCTTGAATTTGGAGGATGAACTGGAGAAGATGCCCTTCTGGGCTGCTGATGACCATGTTCCATGCAGTGCTGGCCACCTCTAGTAGGAAAGGTTGCAACTGAGGACGGGAGAGAGCAACAGAAGTGACGAGGGACTGTCAGGTCTGGGCTTTCTGTATTTCTGCCCTCAATTCTCTGAGCTATGCCAGGATCTTCCCACAAATCCCCCTTTTCACTCAACTTAGTTTAGTTGCCTCTCTTAACTAAAAGAATCCATACAAACACTTCCTAAGAGACCGCTCATGAGCTGGTCCCCACCCATCTTACCTTCATTAGGCTCCCACTTCATGAGTGTTGCCTGGGGACACTGACAGTTCCAGCAGGCACTCCTCACCTCCACAGTGGCTCAAGCTCTCCCCTCTGCCTGGAACTTTTTTCCTTCACTCTTCAGCTTAACCCATACCTGGCCCTTCTCTGACTCCCACGCTGGGCTATATGCCTCTCTCTTCAGAGTTGCCATTGCACCCGGACCAGGATCCTCTCTTATCTCAATTCGTGACATTGAATGTATCTGTCTATAGACCCTGACTGCCTTGAGGGTGGAGCCAGCCTGAATATCACGTAGCAAGAACCTGGTGGCAGAGTGGCCAACTGTTGGATTTGGGGCTCTAAGTCTAAAGATAGTGGAGTCTGCTATTCTTTGCTGAAGTGAAGAAAATATGCTGGATTATGCCTTTATTAAAACATTTCCCATCTGAATGATGTCTTGCAGTTCAGCAAGCCCTTTTACATGCATGATTTCTTTCTAGGCTCACGAGAGCCCCAAGAGGCAACGATATCATTCTTTCCCTTTGAGGAAACTGAGTCTCACCAAAGTAAAGTGCTACCATCTCAGTCACATAACTATGTGGTGACGGAGCAGGACACAAAATGCAGGCTTCCCGGCTTTGGGGTCAGAGAGTTCTAGATTGTGATGAAAAGCTGGGCCCTTCTTAGATTAACTGTTCCTGAAACTCCAAAAGCCTGTCAACCTCATCTGACACAGAGGAAGAATTTGGGTGGTAAATGCCATATATGAGAGAGGAGAGTGGCCTGTCCTATGCTATGAGGAACTCACACTATCTTGAAGGAGGGATCATCTCATTTTTTACTAGCTCCAGTCAATGGGTGCTTGATCAAAAACTAGATGGTAAATAATATACCCAGCGTTTATAAAATGTCCTTCACATGTCTTAAATACTCTGAAGGCTCTGTCTCATTTAATACTCACCAGGTGACCAGCTCATTTCCCAGGAATGTCCCAGTTTTAACAAAAGTCACATCTCAGAAACTCCTTCAGTCCTGGGCAACCCAATATGATTGGTCCTCAAACCTGGCAACAATGGCATGAGGCAGGTAGTATTGGAATCGTTCCCATTTTACAGGTGAAGCAACTGAGGATCAGAAGGGAAAGTGACTTCCAGAGGTCGCACAAGTAATTAGTGGCCAAGATACAAACCAATGTCCCTATGATTCTAGAGCTCTTAACGCACCTCAGCAAAGCCTCCAATTAATCAGTCATCCAGAATATATAAGCAAGTTGAGGCCTCCTGCATGAAGAATGTTGGACCACAAACACAACGCAGCCATGTCAAAGGGAGCCAGTGCATCCAACCACCATGTTCATTGGATCTATATTTCTCAACAGATCTTAACTACAGCTGTGTCTACACAGGGCTTCAGATCAGCTAGCGGAACAACAAGCTTGACAGATGTTTTTCCCCCACCGAATTGGCCAATGATTTGACTGTACTCAATGCCAAAACAACAGGCCAATTAATCCAATTGCACTGGCCAATACAGTGGAAAGAGAAAATAAATGAAGGCCAGTTGTCTGAGAGAGATGACCCAGTTGAGGACTGTGTCTGGCTGGTTATTTCACTACACTGGGCAGTAAACTTGATTGCATCAGGTCTCTTTGAGGCCTTTAGTAGACCCAGCCTGAACTAGTAGAATTAACCAGTTCTGTTGGCAAGGTCTATATGTAGCCTGTATCTCCTCGACTTCAAAAGACTAGATCAAATTAATACTGAGAGTTATACATTTTCCATGTTATGTAATGATTGTCCATGTTAAATGCTTGCTGGGAATCATGACTTTCAAAGGCCCTCTGAGCTGCATGTAAGAGTTATGTAAGAGGCACTTGCTCATGCATTATGAGCAGACTGGGGCAAAAATGACATTTAAGATATTGCACAAGTTTTAAAATGAGTGGCTCTACAAATAAACAGAGATTTTTAAAAGAAAGGGGAAAAAAGAATTTATAAACCCAATAAAGATGTGACAGGGCCCAAGCAAGATGAAAAGAAGTTTAATGCTGTGGTGAGCCACCTTCTGATGCCTTCCGAACACTCAAATCCAGGCTAATTCCTCATGCAGAAGGAGGACGGGGTGTGTGCTTAGACATGACAACAGCCACTTACTCTCCTACTGCCCCACCCCAACACCACCACCGAGTTGTTTGGATTCAAGGTAGAAAGCAAGAGAATTCCACATCAAGGACTAACCCAGTTTCCATTCCTTCTCTGGCCTTTTAGGCAGACTCAGCCCAGATACCTAGCCCAGCTCACCCAGGAGGAGCTGAGAGCCCCAAGGTGGGAAACAGACCCCTGCTCTGCTTTTCCACACATCCAGATCACACTAGCTAACCCATCAGAGCAGCCAAGAGTGGGAAACATTTATTATGCACTTACTGTATATCAGCCCTGTTTAAGCATCTTATCTACATTATCTCACTTAATCCTCAAAAAAAAACCTCTGTGTTAGACGCTCTTATTAAGCCCAATTTAAAGTAGAGGCATGGAGAAGTAAATGACTCGCCCAACCCTGGTCTTACACTGGTGGAGTTGGGATTTGGAACCAGAATTCTGATTCTAGAACTGAGGCTCCATGTTTCATTCCAAGTACCCATCCTCACCCTCCTAGACTCTCTAGTCATTGGTGCCGTAATCTGCCGCCCTTTAACTGTCTCAGGTTCTCCTTATTTAAGGAGCCCCAGGTGAAACCCTCAACTATGACTGAGCGGAGGCTGTGTGTGCAAGGGTAGTCACCATGGGTGGATTTGTGGGGAGTTCTGGTTAGAGGAGAGAGGAGACATTTGCAAACAGCAAAAAACTAAGTCTCCTGATTTGTATCTGGGTCTTTTCAAGAGAGGAGCTAAAGACAGAAGTCAAAGAGAGCTGCATAGGGTCAAAAGGCTTCAACTAGCAAATAAAAGAAAACCCAATTCAAACTGGCTTGGACAGTCTAGTTATCTGTTCATATATGATTAAATTTTGTGGGGGGTGGGGAACTCAAAATATCCTTGATCTAGTGTCTCAACAACGCCAAGAAGGACTTGGGGCCTTTCTGCCCTTCCATCTGCTGTCCACAGTGTCACCTTCATCCTGAGGCTGCTTATCTGTGTCTGTGAGATGTTTTCAGCAGCAGATATGGCTACTGTCTGTCCTCAATGTGTTTGGTGTGACAGAAGGAGAGCCTGGCTGCCTGGGGCCCTCTCAAGATAGCGAGAAAGCTGCTTTTCCCAAAAGACCCCATCATGGTCTGCCTGGAACTCATCCTGGCCCCTATACAGATGGGGCCCAGGAACACTGACTGAATTGCCCCCTGAAGGGTTGTAACCCTGGGAGCGACGAGGGTGCAGCATCCTCATCCAAACATCTCCATCTCATGGAGGTCGCCAGCGGCACTGACACTGGCATTGCACTGCCCTCAGGTAGTTTTTGAGCAGCAGACATTATTAAGGGAAGTGGAGAATCATCTAAAAGGCTGGGTTCACATAAGACCCCCCTAGAGATTCCCGGAAATAACCAGGCAGACCTCAGAGAGCCCAATATCCTACATTTCCTACATTGTGTGAATTGTAGTGAAAGTCTGTGAAAGTTCTTTTTTTGTTTTTGTTTTTTGTTTTTTTTTTTTTTTTTGAGACGGAGTCTTGCTCTTTCTCCCAGGCCAGAGTGCAGTGGCGCTATCTCGGCTCACTGCAAGCTCCGCCTCCTGGGTTCACGCCATTCTCCTGCCTCAGCCTCCCGAGTAGCTGGGACTACAGGTGCCTGTCACCGCACCCGGCTAATTTTTTGCATTTTTAGTAGAGACGGGGTTTCACCGTGTTAGTCAGGATGGTCTTGATCTCCTGACCTCGTGATCCGCCCACCTCGGTCTCCCAAAGTGCTGGGATTATAGGTGTGAGCCACCGCGCCCGGCCCAAGTCTGTGAAAGTTGAGTGCATTTGCACCATAAAACTGGGACTCCTGGGAAAAATCAAATTACATTTGCTTTAATGACCCTTTTAGAGCCACCTGTATCTTTACCGGACCCTCTGCCCTCTCCCAGACATACCCATTACATGAGAGCAATGGGTAAGAGACCCCCTCAGCCTGCACCGCCTATTCCAGGTAATCACTGATCTCTGCTTCCCAGGCAGGGGAGAGGCTCAGACACGAATAATTCAATTTGTTCAACACCTTCACAGCCCAAGCAGTGTAAAAGGATGTTGGCTTCAGTAATCAAGTTTCTAGTCTGGCTCCAATCATTCCAATAACCCCATTTCTTCTCCCTTCAGCTTCACAGTCCTTTGTCTGACTCTACCCAAATTGTATTTACTAGGGAAATGTGAAGGGCAGAAAGTGACCACCCATACAACCAGTGAACAGGCAAAGAGAACCTTAACATCAGACGTTGGTAGACCTGAGGCCACTTATAAGACCAAGGAACAACTCATTCCTCACACTGGCCAATGGCTCCCATCCTCGGCATGGCCCTTGACAAAGACTCTCTCTTTGACCAAACTTTATTTAGGCTCCTCTGAGCCCTCTTCTTCACCAGGCTTCAACTTTGGGCTTCTGGGTCCATCCCTGCAAGTTTTTTGAGTCCGGTCTTAGCCAGAATCTTGCTAAGTCAGTTTAGTATGAATCCCTTCATCCCTTATTATCTGACCACCCATGATATCTGGTCAAGTTCCTTATCTCCACTTTTAATGTGAAGGTTCTTGGCCTGCCTTTAGCAAGAATCCTATTAGGCCAGTTTGGTAAGAATCCCCCTAGGCTGGATGTTTCCTCTTCGTCATTTGTCATCCCCTGATCCCTCACCCTGCTCCTTGCCTATAAATCCCCCTCATCCTTGCTGTATTCAGAGTTGAGTCAGGTCTCTCTTCCCTATTGCAATAGTCTTGAATAACCTTTCTCACCATTTTAACAAGTGTCAGAATAATATTCTTCTTTATCACCTTCAGCTAAAAGAAACTGCCTCATCGGCAGCTATTCCCCTCCCCACAGAAGCCCATATCACATGATTGTTAGTGCCAAAACGCCAAGGCCCAGCCTCCTTGCCTCAAATAGGGACATCTTTGAAAGGCATCTCAGCTTCAGAGTCCCAGGGGGATCAGCTGGATCCCCTGCTGCAACTGCATCATGGTTCAACCTTCCACTGGCTCAGTCTTGCTTCTCTCTACACAGGCTCTGTTCCCGAGAACCCCAGTAAGCCAGCTGCTTGCAAATCTGTCTCAGGGTCTCTTTCCTGGGGAATGCAGCCTAAGATAGATGGGACAGAAGTAGACTCTAAAATGGGATTTTAGAGTTGGATTACCTGCTGTCCAGCTGGCAGGACCCTCCTCACCATGGCGAATGGAGGAGAGTTAGCCCCTGGCATGAAGGTTGCAGTGTCATGGTTACGACCTTTGCCAGTCATGTGAGAGGGGATGGCCGGGCAGGGGAGGCACTAGTGGGTCCACTACCTTAGGCTTCTGAGAGGTTTTGGGAAGTAGCAACTATCAGCACAATGGAACAGGATGGGGGTTGCTGCACACCGTTGATGCCTGGGAGAAGGCAATGAAAGGCTGGGCATGATAAGTAATCAGCAATGGAAAGCATAGTGTGAAAGCCAGAGGGTCTTTTTTGGCAGTACACAAAGAAACTCTCATTTTCTGCAGGAGAGCTCAGAAGAAGTTGTGGATTGGGCGCAGAACCTCATAGGGAGAGCAGAACTCCAGAGAAGGTGGAATTCTCAGTGCCAGCAAAGCTACTATGCCAAGGTCAGGGCCCTGACTGGGGAGGAGGATGACCTTGAGTCGAGATGGAGACATCTGGGTTGATACAGTTGAAAATCATGAATCCCCAGAATCCCCTGAAACCACTGGCCTGCAGAAGTGGCCCATTACTCCCTGCTAAAGGCTAGAATTCCTCCCTTGCTTGAAAATGATGCAGAGGTGCCTTGCCAGAAAGCACGCTGTCGGAGAATATGCCCCCATGCCCCTTCCGGCCACTGGACCAATCACTAGGGTTAAGACAACATAACCCAATCAGGGAAGAGTTGCACCTGCTAAGGGTAGAAAGGCACTGTCCCCTGAAGGAGCTGTGAGACCTAGCCATGTGGACCAGCAGGAAAAGAGATCATACGCTGGATAAAGAGGCAGAATATGGTCATTAAAAGGAAGGTTTATCCATACAGGCACATTGTCTTACCATACAGGACTTACACCCTAGCGAGGACCCCAGGAGACAACACTAACAACGTCCCTCGGTGGCTTTTGGAATGGCTGGCGCTGAGTCAAACAGAAATGTCAGTGCTGTGATCACAGATGATAGAAAAAGGAATGAGAGGACTCGGAGACGTGAGCGTGCTGGAGTAGATATGTTCTCCTACTGTGCCTCCCACTCTGCTCTGCAGGTGAGTCCAGAGGATGCCCCATCTATTGATGCAATAAATAATGCGCTGGGAGGTTCAGCAGCATAAATGAAGGTCAGGGTGGCTGTTCTCATGGCCAGTGCTCTTCGTAGGAGATGCTGTTATGGGAACAGGCTCCATGATAGCGACTGGATCACAAAATAACAGGCCAGGCAGCAGCGCTTCACCATCAGAGGCAAGGTCAGTGGCGGCATAGTGATGAGTGGTAGGATGGGGTGGAAGCAGCGAGCCCACCCCACGGAGCCCTACAGAAAGGGTGAAGAGAATGCAGTGCCCCTGGGGGCAAAGCAAAGGTATCTTCCCCAAAAGGGCATTTCTCACTGTAAACAATTAAAAGAAATCAAGGATGATTGATTCTGGAGACTAAGAGAGGTTACCTCAATTAAATACCATGGTCCCTTGCTCAGATTTTAGACCTAGAAACTGCCAACTGCAGGAGTAGAGGGGTCCCCATGAGGAAAGGCCCTGGAACGCCACAGTGAGTGTTCACAGTCATGATGCCCTCAATCACTCCCCAAGGGCATCTAGTGCCAGGTGAGATGTCAGGGAAAATACCCAGACATTTCAAGGACTACTGGACACCAGATCTGAGTTGTCACATCAACATAGTCCCCAGTAAACCTGGCCCAGGTCTGGCTCACAGTGGACGCAACCAGTGATCCTTTCCCTGGTTCTCAAATGCGTGAGTGGAATGAACGCTTGCTATAGTTAGGAGAACCCCCACATTGGTTCCTTGGCAGATGGAGCCATTCTAGTGAAGGAAGCCAAAGTGGAAGCCTTCAAAATTGCCCTCATCCCTCAGCCATGACATTAAATCTAAAACAAAATCACAGCCCAAGGAGAATGACAGTAATTAGTGCCATCCTTACAGACCTAAAGGAGCAGCAGTGGTGGTCCCTGTAATATCCTCATTTAACTCACCCATCTGCTCCCTACAAAAACCAGATGGATTCTGGAGGATGACAGTAGACTGCACGAGCTCGACAATTACAGCGGCTGGTCCAGATATGGCATCTTTGCAAGAGCAGACTAACACAGTTCGGGTGCATGGCATGCAACCCCAGCTGTGACCAATGGATTCTTTTCTGTCCCTGTTAAGAAAGAGTACAAAGAGCAGTCTGCATTCCCATGGAGCAGTCCACAGTGTAAACTGACAGTCGTACTCTAGGGCTATATGGGTTGTCCCTTTCTTTTTCATGATATAGTCCAAGTCCAAAGATCTAGACCCCATCTGCACATTCTGCAGAACATCGCATGTAACAATAACAGACATGGCAAATATCACCATCTCAATGACGTTGTATCAGTCAAACTAAATGAGCAAGAAGTGCCAAGTAGGCAAGAGGCTTTCATAAGACACATGGGCTCTAGAGGTTGGAAAATGAGCCTTAAAAAATTCAGCCAGGCGTGGTGGCTCATGCCTATAATCCCAGCTACTCAGGAGGCTGAGGCAAGAGGATCATCTGAGCCCAGGAGTTCAAAGCTGCAGTGAGCTATGATCGCACTACTGCACTCCAGCCTGGGCAACAGAGTGAGACTCTGTCTCTTAAAAAAATAAAAATCGACAACCCCCTATATTGGTGACATTTTTAGTCTTAAGCATGGAAGAGTGGGCCTTACTATGTAAGGGGCCATCCCCTCCAAAATAAAAGACAAATTAAAGCATCTCCCACCTCCCATCACTCAAAAGGAAGCACAAAGCCTGGTGTGCCTTTTTGGGGTCTGGAGGCAGCACATTCCACATTTGGGGAAACTTCTCCGAAACAGTTTACTGAGCGACACAGAAGTCTCCAGGTGCGAATGGGACCCAGAGCAGGAAAGGGCTGGGCAGCAGGTCCGCGCTGTGAGCGAGCAGCCCTGCCACTTGGGCCATATGACTCCACTGGGCCTCCGATATTAGAGTTTTCCATAAGAGAAAGAAGACGCCATGAGGAGTTTATGGAAGGCCCCAGTAGAAGAATCACAGCATAGTTCCCTGGGCTTCCAGAACAAGACCATGCTATCTGTGGTGGAGAACTACGTACCTTTCAACAAACAGCTCCTGGCTTACTATTTGCCTGCTCATTACGAAGCACTTGGCCATGAAATATCAAGTGAACATGCAGCCAGAACTGCCCATCATGATCCATCAAGTCACGAGGTTGGACAGGCCCAGTTATTGCCTGTCCTAAGATGGTGGGAGTGGCACATTCCAGATTGAGCAACAGCAGGTCCAGAATGCACAATTCAGCTCCATGCACAGGTGGTCCAGGCCACCATCCTGCTCAGCAATGTCATAACCATACCTCTCCGTCAGTTTCATGGCGGGCCAGGAGTGGGGGAGGGGGGTGGTTCCCTATGACCAACTGGCAGAGAAGGCTCATGAACAGGTCAGCTCAATACGCAAGTTCACTTGCACGCTTGCCCTCCTCCTGGCCCCGGCCCACACCATCTCAATACATACCTGAACAGGGCATTTCTTCCAGGTGAGGTAATTTTATGTGATGAGGCAATTAAACTGAGTGGTTAAGAGATGACTTTTGGAGAGAACCAGTTTGAGATCCAAATCCTGATTCCAGCACCATCAGATTGTATGGGCTGACGTGAGTCTCTTCACCAGCATGGGACCCCCGGCCTCACCTGTGCAATCTGGATAAGGCTCCTCACCCCCCAGGTTTGCCCGAGGTCTCGGTGCATGAGCATATTCACACAGAACCGGGCTCTAGATGAGGGCACATTGAGCAGACGCTCCATGCTGAAAGATGTGTGCGTAGCTGGGTTACAGAGCCCCATCCCCTGTCTTCCAAGTTCCTGCCGAACAAAAGTTGAGTTGTCTACTCTCTTCCAAACTCCATCCAGGAAACACAGTGAACATTCAATAATAACCCAGAGTTTCCTCAAGAGGATTTGTATGTCCATCAGGAGAGCTTATGAAGTCAGGTTGGGGTTTTTTCCCCTGAACTGTGGCTATGTTTGGAAGCTGGTTTGTGGTGTGCACACATGCCATCCTCTCAGCCTGCTTGGCCTCTGAGGGCTCCACGCCCTCTCCGTGAGTTCTGCTTGGTGGCCACTGAAACAACAAACATCCTTCCACTAGTACACAGGCAGCTAGAGACAGGCCAACTCTGACCAATCGCTGCTGTTTCCAAGTTCACCCAGCAAGCTCGCTGGCGCTGGTTCATGTTCTTCCGAGTTTCAATGGGGGGCGAGACTGAAAATTGGCCTCTGAAAGCACCCTTGGCTAAACCAAGTTCATGAAAAGAAAAAAATCCTGTGAGACGACAGCTCCAAAAAAAATTTCCCCAGGCTGCAGTGTGTCCCTCCATTTGACCTTTTCCAAAGCGGAGTAACCATCTTTATAGAAAAAAAAAAAAAAAAAAAAAAAACATGTCCCAAAGCAAGGGCATAGCACGTGTAGTCATGGAATGTAATGGTCTTAGTGTCAAAAGGAGCTAAATTCAAATCCTAACTCTGCCTCCGTGTAGCCTTGAGCTATCCACAGCCTCAGTTTCCACTTCTGCAAAGGACAGAGTGGCTAGGAGGTGCCTGGCAGCCAGCAGACGCTCCTGGAGTCCCTTTACCATCATTGGATCAACGTTCACAGAACCAGAGCTTGTCAGAGTTGGGAAGCGCCAGAGAGAGCATTCTGTCCAAATTTCAGTTGAGGAGTCCATTCTGACAGCCCCTGAGGCTTCTGTCTTATGGCTGACCTCATCCAACATGGGTAGAGAGGTCTCAAGAAAGGAAATCAAGACAATATTTCATTGGAAAGAAAAATATTGAAAAGCATGTCCCCCACCCCAGTTTCTGAGATTTTGCTGTCATCATGGTTGCTAGGCTGGTCTGATATACGGACCAGAGCAGGGGAGAAGAATGATGTAGGGGAGAGGCTGGTCCTTGGCAGGCATGCAGGGATCCATGACCTCCTCAACATGTCCCCTGAGCCCAGGGCAGGGGCATAACTCAGAGACTGCATCTGCAAGATGGCCTGAAAATGCTTCCAAAGAGAACACAGAGGAGGTAGGAGCTCTCTAAATCACTCAGGAACGGTGCATTCCCAAGTCACACCAAATGAATGTGTTAACACATTAACTCCTGTGACTGAGAAGTCCAGAGGAGGGATAGGCTTCAGCAAAACTTTGTTAGCAGCTCTGCAGAGTCTCCAAGAACCTCATTCCCTTCCATTCCTCCACTCCGCCTCCTGCCTCTGCCTGCCCTCCCTCTTGGCCACAAGATGGCTGCCAGCAGCCATGAGGGCTTCCTAGTCCAGTGGAAAAGAGGGCAGCTCTGTGAAGATAGTTTCTGTGAAAGAACAACCGAAAAAGCTTCCTTTTCAGAACTTCCCAGCAAATGCTTCCCTGGGACACCTGCCAATCGCTGATGCCGGGGCATTGAGCTGTAAGCACAAGCTTAGGCCAACCAGGGCCACCTTCCGGAGCTGGGACTTAGGCCTGCTTCCCTTGGAAACACAAGGGCTACATGAGGGATGGCACCCACATGAAAACAGGGGAGCTGATACCAAGATAAAGGAGTAGCTGCTGGACCTACAGCAGCAAATGTGCATGACACCATCCAATGCTACATCCTCCCTAATCATGTATCATCTCTGATCCTTCCACAAGTGCCCACCGCTGTCTGTTCTCGTGCAGGTAGACAGGTAAATCTGACCAGTTTTCGTTAGTCCAGGGTAGAAGCGGCTTCTTGACAACTACTGTTTTAGTGGGAGGGGCTAGGGGCTGCCCACTCCTTGAACTCGTTGATTGCCAAACTTTGCTCTAAGAAGCACTTTTTTTCTGTGGAGCAGCCTCAGGGGAGCATTGTAATTGCAACAAAAAGCGGGTGCTTGGGGATAGAGGAGGCCAAACAGGTCAGGCTCTGGCCACCCTTTTTCACTTTAGGCTCACACACCTGCCCCTGGCCCCACCTTAAAACTGGTCTCTGATACCCACTCATTTTTTGCAGCCTTGATGCTGGACTTTGACCGCGCCCCACCTCCTATGCAGATGTCAAATCCTTACAGCCTCTGCCTTCTACAGCCGGTTCCTCAGTCCTCAGACCTGAAATTTGCTTCCTTCATGGCCCTGAGCTGACCCCTAGGTCTTCTACAACACCATGACACCTCTGCAAAAGACAATCAGCACTCCCCAGGCCAATCTGAAACTAGCCTGCCATGGCAACTTTCTACCCGTGAGAGATCACTTCACCTCGCCCAACCTCAGTTTTCTTCTTTATTAAATTGCAACAACCCACAACTTAAACCAAGAATAATGCTGCCTACTGGGGCACTGGGTTGACTGTTACATTTGCAGAATCTCTCTTTTTATTATCAATAATGGCTGGAACTGCTTGACCTGTTCAACATTCGTGTTAACAGTATCCAGGCTCCGTTTAAAAAATATAAAAAAGCTCTTTATAAAGGGAATTGGAGGCCCCTAAAGACAACACTGGCACTAAGTGGGCTATAAGTGGCCCCAGGCTGGCTCCCCAGAGCTCCATAACTTTCTAGAACGTCTACAAATAGGACGCTTTAAGCCAAGTCTCCATCCCGAAGTCTGCTTTGCAAACAATGTGCCCACTTCTTGGAGTTGCTTTCTGCTGCTGCTGGCGACAGCAACCTTAAAAGCTGATTAAGATGAGCAGGTCTGGGTCTTGTCATTGCTGCTTCATTCCTTCTACCTTTGGAAGCTCAACTTCAAGGCTCACCCAAAGTCCTGAAGATGAGCGGAAAGCTGCATGGGGAAATATACCCATAATTCACTCACCCTTTCATTCATTCACAGCCACTCTGTACAGCCTGCTCTGTACCTGAGTTTGAGGACGGGTAGAGTGGGAACTATTTGATGGTGTCATCACAAGGACCCAGGAATGCCTGGATCCTGCCTTTTACTGTCACCACCACCCTCCCCACACAGAGAACCTGAAGAGCAAGGGCGGAAGAGAATCCAGAGGAGCTGCTCCATAAACAGCTGCCCAGGTGAGCCTTCCACACTGCAGAGCATCCTAGTGAGGGTGCAGGGTCAAAGTAAGGCCAACTGTCTCTATGCCAGTTGTTCGTCTTTAAATGACCATGCCAATGCAGGCTGAGAACAAGAGGAAGAGAGAGACAGAGAGAGAAAGAGAGATGGGAGGAGAGAAAGAGAGAATACCCAAAGAGAGGACCAAGTACCAGGAGGGGCCCTGAATCCCCATGATCCACCCATACCTACGGAGAGGAAAAGAAAGACAAATAAGGATGTCCTCCCTGATCTTTTGAGCCAGGCCCTGCTTAGTCAGGAATGATGTGACAGGGTTGACCAAATGTATGAGACAGGGAGGAGCATCCTAGGTCTGTGGAATAGCATGTGCACAATATGTAGCATGTCCAGGGAACACGCATGGCTACAGCAGAAGTACCAAAAGAGAATAAGAAAGAGGTGAGGCTTACCTTCAGAGGCAGGTAAGCTCTGCAGGGTCCAGATTGCAGGGAACCTATTATACAACCCCTTGACCCTTGCCATGACCCTCAGAGTACACTCTCCTCGACTTGACTTTGGGCACAACTGTTTGACTTGCTTTGACCTATGGACACTAGCAGACAGGAGGGGAACAAAAAGCTTGAAATGTGCTTCTAAGGTTAGAACTGATCTCTTCTACTCTTGCCTTTTGCCATAACAAGAACATCCTTTAGGCCATCACTGACCTGGAAAGGTTGAGAGACACATGGGGTAGGCCTGGGACTCAACACACACCCAGAGGCCAGCCCAGGAGAGCCCAGCCAAGATCAGCCACATCCTCGCCAACCACACATGCATGAGCAAGAACAATGAACGCTTATCAGGGTGGGCATGCCACTGATGTTGTGTGGTTATTTGTCACACAGCAAATGCTGACTGAGTCAGCCCTGGGTGCTTGGGTAAGACATTTGGAATTTATCCTGGAAGTAGAAGAAAATCATTTAATAACTTTTTGCAGACAGTCCTCTCACAACCTTCTGAGCTAAAATCTGGGGAATGAAATTCACCCCCTCTGCAGTCCCTGGCACAGCGGTGGACATGTGGAACAGACACACTAAATCCTTCCTGGTGAACTCAGGGAAACGTATGCCTTTGCTCAAGCTGTTTTCTCTCACTTAAAAGAATTTCCCCCACGACAGCCACCTAATGGATACATTTTTCTACTTCAAGCATCCTGCTTAGAACCTTGCCAGAAACTTCTGTAAGCTGGATCAAGAGCTCCAGCAGATATTACACAATAGACTTGGTTTCTCCTCTTCTAGACTCTGAGCTCCTTAAGGGACAATGTCTCTTTTCTCTTGGGTCCCCAGCACCTAGGATAGTGCCTGACATACAGTAGGTGACCAGTCAGTCTTTGTTCAATGAATGAACAAATGAACTCCCCCACAGCTCCTAGCACAAAGCTGGGCCAGTGGTCCTCATGCAGCAAATACTGGGTTGCCTGGCTGCCAATATTTGTCCTAATTAATCCCCTCTCCTGTTACTTCTTTCTTCTCCTATTTAGAATCTTAAACTCCCTCCCCGAAGCTACTCAGCCTCTGCCACAGTAACTTCTTTATTCCATTTTAATAATACCTAGACTATGGACAGAGTGACATGAAGGAAACCCGTGAGTCAAAACATCTATGGTAGGAAAAATACAGGTGACCTATAAAGTACTTCACCAACTTTCCTGAAGACTTCATGCTTGGACCTTATAAATCATGGGCGCCTGTCCCGCACAGGCTGGGCCAACGCACTGCAGTGAGCTGCCCATCTTTAAGAGGCCTGGTGACACAATGGCTTGTTGATGCAGGGTATTTATACAGAATTTCCCACATCAATCTTGGTGTAAAAAGGGAGGTGATGTCATTCAGCGGCGAAACAAGTATCATCTGTAGAAAATCCCGAGCAGCCTCTGGGACACAGTCACATTTGTTTATTTATTTAAGGTTGCATGAATTGTAAGATGAACACTGAAGCTGCGCTACAAAGACCAGGAGCTTTCAAAACATCCAGACCCTCTGACCCAGAAAGCATTCCCCTTCTAGGAATCTGTCCTAATAAAATCATCAGGGAGGTGTACAGAGAGATGCACAAAGATTTATGTTTATAGTTTGACTCCTGGAATGGTAACTAGAAAAGGAAAAAACATAAATAACTCTACTTAATACAGCTGGGAAGTGGTTAAGCAAACATGGAGGTGGTGTAACTGCGTGATGATGTATCCACATCACGCAGTGTTTTACAGCTGTTAAAATTGATCGTTTGTGTTCTTTCTCCTTTTTTTCCCTTCCTGATTGAGTCTAAAAGCCATCATGTGTGGCTGAGCAAGGTAGGAGTCTGCAGAAGGTGAGGATGGGAGTTTTAGAACCTGAGAGAGGTAAGGAGCGTGTCTAAACAGAGTGGTGGCTGTGGCAAGGATAGCCTGGCCCAAGGTGTCTCACCAGGTAGGGTAAGAAGGGGACCCATGAAGGGAGGCAGTGTTGGTGACAGCCTGGCATGGGGATTCAGAGCCTGAGTGGGTGAGGAGAGTGTCTCCATGAGTAGTGGCAGCTGCAACGGACCAGCACAGGGTGTTGGAGCCACACTGAGGGGAGGAGGGCATCCATGTAGGAGAAAGAGAGATGCATCCCAACACATCAGGTCAGAGCACAAGTGGGTCAGGAGGTAATTCACATGACCATAGAATGGGTAGCAGTGGCAGTAATAATAGATTGGTTACTTGCAGGAGCATTAAGCAAATTAGTCAATATGTTCTGGGTTTCTTATTGTCCAAGAAGTGTTACAAATATGAAAAGGCAGAAAACTAGGATGAACCTGTTGTATTGGCTTGAAGAAATCAGTGTGAATTCATGAAGATATAGAAGAAGAGAGAGAGATGATTAGATGCATAGAGATTAGAACGTGTGTGTGTGTGTGTGTGTATACATATATTCCCTAGCTCTGTACACCAAGTGCACATAGAAACAACAACTCAATAGAATGAGCAGCTTAGCAAGTAGATCTTGGTTTCTAAATACCATCCTCCACTAAAATAAACCAGGGGTCAACAGAGAAATGGCTCCTGAAGAGGCAATTTGCTATAGGCCCAAGAACACCTGCACATTCTTGCTTGGTGTGCCAAGAATGGAAGACCTGATTACTCCTTCCCAGGCCCATATCACGATTGTGTCTGCAGTGAGCAACTTTGCAGAACAAGTAATGTCTCCTTCCAAAATAAAGATTAGGCTTGCTTATTGTTTGCTATAAAGGTGGTGGATCTGGGCCGGGGGTGGTGGCTCATGCCTGTAATCCCAGCACTTTGGGAGGCCGAGGTGGGTGGATCATGAGGTCAGGAGATCGAGACACGGTAAAACCCTGTCTTTCCTAAAAATACAAAAATTAGCCAGGCGTGGTGGCACGTGCCTGTAGTCCCAGCTACTCGGGAGGCTGAGGCAGGAGAATTGCTTGAACCTGGGAGGCGGAGGTTGCAGTGAGCCAATATCACGCCACTGCACTCCAGCCTGGGTGACAAAGTGAGACTCTGTCTCAAAAAAAAAAAAAAGTGGTGGATCGGACTGGGCGCAGTGGCTCATGCCTATAATCCCAGCATTTTGGGAGGCCGAGGCAGGCAAATCGCTTGAGCCTAGAAGTTCAAGACTAGACTGGACAACATGGTGAAACTCTGTCTCTACAAAAAACAAAAATTAGCTGGGTGTGGTTGTGCACCTCTGTAGTCCCAGCTGCTCAGGAGACTGAGGTGGGAGGATCACCTGAGCCCTGGAGGTCAAGGCTGCAGTGAGCCATGATTGTGCCACCGCACTCCAGCCTAGGTAACGGAGTGAGACCCTTTTTCAAAAAAAAAAAAAAAAAAGTGGTGGATTCCTCAAGCTCAGTGTTCTTTTGTTGCCATGCAAACACATTCCACACATGATATCCATCTAGGTCATATCACATTGTTCCCCTAGACTAGGGTGCAGAAAAACCAATGAATTATGCTATTGCTCATGTTACTTCCTGTGTCATAAGGAATAAAGTCCTTTGCCTTGGGCTCAGGAGTCTCATGTATTCTGCCAACATCCATGAAATACTACTAATAGTCTCTTATTAGCTTGTAGGTAGAGCAAAATAAAATCCCAGACTCAATGAGGACTGATCCCAGGGCTGGCCCAGAAAAAGTTAAGATTTATCTTTTACCAAAACATAAAGAAGTGCTTAGAGAAAGATAGGGACTCATCCAAAAAGATACAGAATTCAAGGTGAAGGGGCTCTCACTGCCCAAATCTGGGACAATTTTATCATCAAATAAATGAGGACAGCAACTGATTGTAACCTGTCGAATAAGATAGGAACCCATAAATTTACACTGATATAAATAAATAAATCCAATCAACCAGTGATAATTCTTGTACTGAAAAAGTTGTTCAGAGGAAGTTTTAGAAGACATGGGCAAAATGACCTGCTCTCTATATAGAATGGAAGACTTAACTCTTTTTTATTTGTTTCTTTATCAGAATCCATTCCCCATTTCCCAATATTTGTTTGTGGTTCTCCCCTCCTTTCTCAGGCCACGAGTTCTGGATAAAAATCTCTGTTTCAGGGGTAGAACACATAACCCAATCGTGGCCCATAAGGCACACCATGCTTTGAGCCATTTGAACTAGTTCGGGGATGAGTGCTTGACCTCATCGGTCCAATTAAAGTGAATCTCAAAAGTTTTGTGGAGGTAAGGGAGAAACTCTTACTTTTTTCCATTGGGATTGAACTTGATGAACTTGATGTGAGTTTGGAGCTTCTCGGCCCTCTTGTCACCATAAGAGAAGAGCCTGAAACTTTTGCAGACACCACGTACAGCCTGTGAATAAAGCTGATGTGTAGATTTGTCATGTTCTTTGCTGAACATTCCTAATTTGTTTATAGAATTTTCAGCCTTATGAATCTTTTCTCTCTAAGGTAGAAGTCAGAAAACTTATTTCTCTAGCCCCCTTTGCACCTAGCCACAGGTCTGTATTCTAGGTGCCACCAATAAGATGTATTCATGTAGACTTTGAATACAAAGTAAGAACATGGAAAAAGAGGCTCTCCTCAAAATCCATGTTGCTGGAGAAGGTAGCACCAGAAACATCTGGTTGAGAGGGTGTTGGTAGTAGTTTAAAAGTCAAATTACTAGAACAGAAATAACATCAGTGCTGGCAGCAGTATTCATTGCACTGAAGCTGAGTTCCTGGCAGCATTGTGAGATATAGAATTTAGTGCTTGGTAGTAGCAATGGCAACAGTTTTCTCACCAGATCAGTTCTCCAGCATTTTTAGGAACATTATTTCTGGAAACTTAGCCTTGAGCCTGATTCTTCTGCCTTTGCAACAATTCTACATTATTGCTATTCTTTCATTAAGCTCTTTTTCTGCATATTAAGTCAGAGTCAGTTTCTATCATGCACAACTAAAAGTCTTCTCTGATTAAAAAATTTTTTTAATTGGTACCAGGAGTAGGGTAATGAAAGTAACAGAACCTAAAACATGGCAGAAGAAGGATCTGATTATTACTGACAGAAGCTTATGAACCTTCTTATGCAGTTGCAAACATTTCATCAAAGTGTTGCCTGCTCTGCCTTAAGACATTATATCTATTGGGGATATGGAGTACAAAGAAATTATAGAAAATTCCAGAGTATTAATGCATGCTGGCCACTTCTTACCATTTTAACAGAGTCCTACAAGAGAGATGATTGCCAAAAAGAGCTAGCCAGTCTTCAAGCCAGTGGAAAAGATACAGCTTTGCTAGGGGAGGCACTATCTGACTACAACCTCTAGTCTAAATTGACTGAGAGTCCCATAATTTGAAGTCCTGTGGGTTGAAACAGCTCAAGTAACAGCACAAACAACAGCCATAAAGCCACAGTGTTAGCAGGAAATTATATCAGTGCCAAAGCTGTTGTCTAGCACCTTCCCTTAAGAGTTTCCTCCCAAATAAAGAGGGAGCACCAACACACAAAGATCAAATTAAAGGACATGTTTCTCCACCCAAGGTTGCTATTTTAAATTGCCCTAAAGAATCAGCCAACAAACCAAGAGCTAAAGGGCTGGATAGGGCACAGAGAGAGAAAATGGGTTAAAAAAAAACTATTTAGGCTTACATACTCTGTCTAGATGAAATCTTTTGTGGTTACTTGCATATGGAAGTCTCTGAAACCAAAGACTGGATCTCTACTACATTTTTGAGGAATGTATATTTCCAAACAACCTATGATAGCCTGTGACTGTTCAACTCTAAAAATAATCCTTGGGGGTCAAACTTCTACCAAGAAGAAATGTGCAGTCCCCAGAAAAGGCATCAACCCCAATATCTTTCAGCTGTAGCTAAGGTAACAAGCAGGCAGTATCCTCCCACATCTAGTCCTGATGAGCAGACTGCACATTATTACTCAGAGATCCTGAATTTCAAGATGGATGCAGTAACTGCCTTTGGACTTTGGACTGTACATTAAGTATATGTATAGAAATAAAGACAAGTGGATGTTGGGTAACTAAAAGGGTGAACTATGGCAGACATTTTTAATCGGCCACCTAAAAGTCATTCATAACCTTCTTCCTTACTTTTCTTGGCAGCAAAGCTAAAATATTCACCTTCCCAGACACCTTTGCTGCCAAGGGTGGCCATATTACCCAGTTCTGGCCAATACAATCTAAGGGAAATTGCTGGATGAGGCTTCCAGGGAAGCTTTTTAAAAGAAATAGTTTCAGATGACATAAGTAAGGCAATTAACATTTTTCTTTCAAAAATAACAAAAATATTACACACGAAATTGAAGACTCTTTCACCCTTCAACTCTAGTCTCTTACTCTCCCCTCATCTCCTGTTATCAGTTTAGTGTGCACCTTTCCAGACCTTTTCTCATTCATTTGAATACATACGTACATATACACACAGACAGAGAGAGAGATAGAGAGAGAGAAGATATGTAATATTGTTGGGAGTTACCTATATGGTATCATGCTAAGGGTATAACTCTGCAACTTGCTCTTCTTACTCAGTAACATGTTTTGGAGATATTTCCATACGATACTTGTAGATTGATATGGTTTGGCTCTGTGTTCCCACCAAACCTCATCTTGTAGCTCCCATAATTGCCACATGTTGTGGGAGGGACCCGGTGAGAGATGATTGAATCATGGGGGCAGGTCTTTCCCATGCTGTCCTCATGATAGTGAATGGGTCTCATGAGATCTGATGGTTTTAACAACGGTAGTTTCTTTGCACAAGCTCTCTCTTTGCCTACTGCCATCCATGTAAGATGTGACGTGCTCCTCCCTGCCTTCCACCATGATTGTGAGGCCTCCCCAGCCATGTGGAACTGTAAGTTCAATAAACCTCTTCCTTTTGTAAATTGCCCAGTCTCAGGTATGTCTTTTTCAGCAGTGTGAAAATGAACTAATACACAGGTCTGCCTGATTCTCTTTACCAGCTGCATAGTTTCCCATACTATGAATCCTCCACAATATATTTTTTAAAAAAACTTTAATTTTTATGTTAGATTCAAAGGGTACATGTGTAGGTTTGTTACCTGGGTTTATTGTGTGATGCTGAGGTTTGGGGTGCAATTCATCCCATCACCCAAGTACTGAGCATAGTACCCAATAGTTAGTTTTTCAATCCTTCCCTTCTTTCCTCCCACTGTAGTAGTCCCTAGTGTCTACTGTTGCCACCTTTACGTCCATGAGTCCCATTGTTTAACTCCCACTTACAAGCGAGAACATGCAGTATTTGGTTTTCTGTTCCTGAGATAATTCACTTAGAATAATGGCCTCTAGCTGCATTCATGTTGCTACAAAGGACACGATTTTGTTCTTTTTTTATGGCTGCGTAGTATTCCATGGTGCATATGTACTATATTTTCTTTATGCAATCCACCATTGATAGGTACCTAGGTTGATTCCCTGTCTTTGCTATTGTGAATAGTGCTGTGATGAACATACGAGTGCATGTCTTTTTGGTAGAACAATTTGCACAATTTATTTAGCTATTTTTAAAACTGATGAACACTTACACTCTGTCTCAGTGTTACTATGTATAATTTACTCTTGGAAACAGTGCTGCAATGAAAATTCTTGTATACAGTTCTTTGTGCACATGTGCAAGTATTTCTCTAAAGCAGATACTCAAAAATGTAATTTCTAGGTCATAGGCTATGCACATTTTTAATTTTTATGTCCTTTTAAAATTTTAATAGATCCTGCCAAATTTCCCTACAAGGTGGCAGTACAAATTTATAGCCTCTCTGCAGTGCATGAGAATTCTCCACACTCTCACCAACTTACATTTTCTTTTCCAATCTGTTGGGTAAGAAATGGCTTCTGGTTGTGTTCATTTGCAATTTTCTGATGAGCAGTGAGTTCAGTTTCGTTTATCAGACTCCTCTCTCAATCGGTCTTTCTTGGAGCCTCAGCAGCTCAGTGGATTCATATCAATGATCTGCATCATGTGAAGGGATGGACTTTGGAGTGGAAACAACAGAGTCCGGTCCTAATCTCTTTGCCGTAGTAACTCAGGGAAGTTAATGAGAGTGATGAGGAGATTAAATGAGACAATGCATAGAAGGGATTCAGCCCAGTGCCTGATGCATCAAGAACACCCAATAAATGCTGGCTATCCTTGCCAGCCTTATTATTATTATTACTAATTATGACTACCATCTCCACTTCTCTCATGTGTGATAGATAGCTGCTGACATAATTTCCAGTGATCCCCACCCCATAGTATTCATGCCCTGTGTAATCCCGTACCTTGAGTGGTGGGCTGGACCTAGTGTCTTGTTCCTAACAAACAGAATACACCAAAAGTGATGGAATATCACTTCCATGGTTAGCTTTAAAAAGACTGTGGATTCCATCTTGCTGACATGTTCCTATTGCCATCTCCCTTCTTGTACACTTTGATGAAGCAAGCAGCCATGCTGGAGAGGCCCACATGGAGAGGAACTGAGGGAACCCTCCAGCCATGAGGCAATGAGGAGCTAAAGCTGGCAGCCTACAAGGAACTGAATCCCGCCAACAACCATGTAAGTAAACTTGGAAGCAGATCTTCCCCAATCCAGCCTTCTGATGAGTATAGCCCAGATGACACCTTGTGTGCTGCCTGTGAGATACCCTGAAGCACAGGACCCAGCTAAATCATGTCCAGTTTTCACACCTACAGAAATTGTGAGATAATACATGTTGTTACTTCAAGGCGCGAAGTGTTGGTGTGATTTGCTACACAGCAACAGCTTACTATGATGTAAATTTCTTAAGGAAACAGGCTCCATTAACCATCTTTCTTAATCAGTAACATAAAATTCAGAATCACTCCCTAAAACCATGGCAATGGTGTATCTTTTACTGAAATAAACCTATTGAATAGTTCCCAAAGACAAGATATTGTTAGTTATTTGGAAGAAAAGTGCTTCTGGGTATTTTCATAGCTCTTAGTTTGATGTGTCACCTCACGTTTACAAAGGCAGAAGGCAAGGTAGTATGACTACAGGAGCAAGGCTTGATGGTCAGATGGACTTGGCTTGGCTTTCAAGGTCAGCTCCTGGTGGTGTCACCTTGGGCTGTGTCACTTCTCCTCTCTGAGCCTCCAATTCCTCAACCACCCAGAGAGGTTAAAAAAAGAAAAGCTCCCCCACCCCACAGGGTTTTCCTGTGGGAATGCAGAGATAGATAACATCCAGCACCTAACCCGCAGCAGGTACCGAAATACTGCTCATTTTTTCCAAGACTTTTTTGACCTTGACATTTCTGCCCCTTCACGAACAGACAAAACACTGAAAAACACATCGCTGAAATGGAGAAGGAAAAATGCCAGCTCTGTTGAGCTTGTATGAGAAGAAAAGGGAAGCCCAGGCTTTGCCACAGGATTAAGAATAAAAGCAGATGAAAGGTGGGACTCTATCCAGGAACAGGCCATATTGAAAGGGAATCTTATCAAAATTGCAGTAAACATTTGCCCTCTCTTCAGCCTTGGAAAGAAAAAAGAGAGATTGGAGTGTTACCTACAAGGATGAGGGTTGATTTTTCTTTTAACTTTTCAGCTAATCTGTCACCTTCTATGTAATAAAGGGCTGAAAAATAAAAGTCGATCCAGCTTTGGAGGGACTTTATCTGGGGTACTTTTCCTACTTTTTTCCAAAAGAAATACTCTGTCTAAAACCACAAACTTGCACCTGTTTCCCTTGACTTAAGGGTCCAAAAAGTGGTGTTTTCAATTAGTAGATGCTTTTCTTTCCAAAATTGATCTTAAGACAAAGTTTTATAGCTAAAAAATTAATTTTCTTTCACTGCCCCAAAATCAAAAAGAAAAAAAGAAGAAAAAAAAGAAAGAAAGAAAGAAGGAAAGAAAGAAAGAAAGGCCCTCTGTTTCTTCCCCCTTTTACTAAATTTTTCACTGTAAATGTTCAAGCTTTTCCTCTGCTAGGAGCACAAATCCTTTGAAATAGGAGTGAGAAACAGCCCAGGCCAATTCTGGCTGTGGCCCAGAGACGAGGCTCATCTGAGATGGCTCAGGAAGGGCTGGCAGTGATGGCTTGAGTTTCAGTTTGGCCAAAGCCCGCTTCTGTCTGCTCTCCTCCCTATCCAGAGGAGCAAATGCTGTCTAGACAGTCCAGCCCATGGATTATTTCCATTTCAGCTCCACTCCTTCTTCACCTGCTCGTGAGTGGCGAGAACTCATTGGTAAGAAGATCCTTGGATTCTCTGCGTACAAGATGACCAGCAGGGAGAGGATGGGCGGGATGGGAAGGACCTATCTTTTGTGTTGTGAAACGTGGGCACAGACAATGAATGACTCTGTGGGTCGTTCCTACCCTCCAGGCCCTCTTTGAGTGAAGGCAGCCTTGAAAACCAATCAGGCAGGTGACTTTTTTTAAATGGGGAAATGGGACAGGCATGGTAGCTCACACCTGTAATCCCAACACTTTGGGAGGCCGAGGAGGGCAGATCGCCTGAGCCCAGGAGTTTGAGACCAGCCTGGCCAACATGGCGAAACCCCGTCTCTACAAAAAAAAAAAGTTACAAAAATTAGTTGGGTGTGGTGGCACACACTGGTACTCCCAGGTACTCTGGAGGCTGAGGCAGGAGGATCACTTGAGCCCAGGACTTCAAGGCTGCAGTGAACCCTGACCATGCCACTGCACTCCAGCCTGGGTGACAGAGTGAGACCCTGTCTTAAAAAAAATAAATAAATAAGGGGAAGGGTTTAAGGAATCGCAGTTGTATGTGCTTTTTTTCCTCTATTCTCCATCCAAACAATGTGATCAATCCAATCCAACAAGATTGACATTCTTACCCCAGAAGTGGAAAAGACAGAGTTCCTTCCCATCAACCACCAGAGCAGAGCCCAGCGCTCTGAGTGGGTGGCTAGAGTTAGCAAATAAAAACACAGGCTATCCAGTTAAATTTGAATTTCAGATAAATAACTTCTTTTCTATTAAAAAGATTTTTTCAATTATCTGAAAGTAGAATGTCACTGGGCATCTTGCATTTTATCCAGCAGCCCTGCCCATGGGGAGTTTGACTCTGGGAGGAGAGACCTGAAGCTACAGAGCGAGAGGTGACTCCCAGAGGCTTCCAGGAGGTCAACAGTCCAGGGGGCACAGCAAGACCCAGAGCCTGCAGTGCCCATGGTGGGAGTATATGTCCCACGGTGATGGTGCCAGTAGTGACATGTGAAAGGGACCATCACTGGGCAGGGTCTTCCTCCTGCCTCAGTTTCCCCCTTCCTGCCTAAAGGCTATCTCCAGCTTTCCTCTTGATCCTTAGAGCTACTTATAATCATCTGCGAGATTCCTTCCGTTATTATGCATTCTTCACTGCAGCTTTCCCAAGTGTATCCTCTCTCCCAGTTCCCAGGCCAGTCCCAGCACAGCAGCGAGGGTCAGAACCCCCACCTTGACCCGAATCCCTCAAAAAGGGCTAGCCACACCCCCAGGAGGCCACTTCTCAGGAATACAGGAGGCGGCTCTGCTTGTTCTTGACCTTGGAGAACTCAGCCATGCTGCAGAAATCTTTCTACTTGGCCCTGGCCACTTTCCTCTCTGCTGTTCGTGGGCTCACGGGAGAGGGGCCATTTGTCAGGTGGATTTTAGTGCGACTCTGGAGCTGCTGTCCCAGCGCCCACTGCTTTTTATTTGCCTCTGAAGGCTGGTGCTGGCAGGAACAGGAGTGGGCTTTGCACTCCATTTTTTCCCAATAAAGAGTCCCTCGAGTCCTCTTTCAGCTCAACTGAGAGTGGGTCGATGGAGCCACTTGCTAAAGAATTCTGAGGGGCACAGAGCAGGGGCACAGCACCTGCCAAATATGAGAGAAGGTGGTGGGGCCTGCCCTTGTGGCTCATTCCTAAAGGCCCCACCCCAGTCGGCCCAGGAACGCACCCTCTACCCGGTGACTCTGACCCTCCATCGCTCCTTCACTGTTTCCTGCATACCACACTATTTAAAAAGAAGCGGCCTACACCGTGGCACACGCTTGTGGTCCCAGCTACTTGGGAGGCTGAAACGGGAGGATTGCTTGGGCCCAGGAGTTGGGGGCTGTAGTAAGCTGTAATTGCCCACTGCACTCCAGCCTGGGAAAATAAAAAAATAAAGATAAATTTTTTTAAAAAGGGGGACTTGGAACAGTACAAATTCAGGTTTGAACCCTGGCTCTACCTCTCCCTGGCAGTATGATCTCAATGGCTATACCTTGATGAACCTCAGCCTCCTCATCATCAAATGGGGTCATAAATGAATCTGGTTCATGGGGTGTGGGTATGAGTGCAGTGAAATGGCTCAAGTGAGGTGCTTAAACAGTGCAGCGGGCGCTCCTGGCCTTCCCTCACGCCCCCTCCTGCACAACAGGAGCCTTACTCTATCCCTGGAGACAAAGTTTGCCAAGTGTGCCAGAGATAGTGGTCTTGCCTTCCCCATCCTGACCAGAAACTCACATACAAGTGTGCCTATAGGATGCCACAGAGAGCAGTCTCAACCAGTGCTGGGTAGCAGTGAATCATAATAACAATAAAAACCGATCCCATTTATTTAGTGTCTTTATGTCCCAGGAACTGCAGAGGGGATAAATCAATAACAAAACCCCTTGCTCTCATGAAGTTTACATGTTCTATCTGTCAATCCTCACATTTGCCCTGGGAAATAAGTACTATTGGTGGGTTCATTTTACGGAGTAGGACACTGAGGCTCAGAGAGGGTGAGTAACTTGCCCAAGGCCACCCAGCTTAGTTCGTAAAGTGGGATGCAAACCCAGGGACTCCAAAGCCTATCCCTTTATGACTGCTCGGTTTCACTTAAGCTTCAGGAGAAGGCTGTGAAGTTGGTTCCATTTGGCCAATGATGAAGGAAAGAGGCTCAGTCAGGTGAAGTCACTTGCCCCACGTCACCAGGTAGGTCAGGCACAGAGCTTTCAGTGAATGCCAGTGTGTCTGACTCCACAAGGCCATGGGCCCCCTCATCTTACCACTAGAAGGGCCACCTCTCAGCATCCCTGGAGGAAGCCAGCAGAGCATGGAGCTGAGGGTCCCTCAAAAGCACTCTCATTGAAAGAGATCCCAATCCAACTCAGCGGCATTGAGAAAGGCAGCTGCACACCTTAGAGGAGCCTCCTCCTCCAGACACGGCCAGCTCCGGGGACCACGAGGGGGCCCGCCCAAGAGGGAGATGCTGACTTTTCTCAAGCCCCATTTCTAGTTCTCCCCGCTCCTTCCTTTTGGGAGGCCGATGGGCACCACGTGGACCACAGCCCCGCCGTGCTCAGGAAGCCCAGCCCACCGGAGTGCTTGCTCAGTGGCTCCTGCCCGAGTCCGTATCTGCTGGAAGAAAGCCGCCGCTCCCCCGAGCTCCCCTCTGGGCAGCCCCTAACAGCGCCTGCCAACCAATGACGTGGCGACCGGAGCCCACTCTCCACAGCCCCTACTCAAGGCTTCCCAAAATGATTTTTCCCTTCTGGAAAGCTGGTTTTTGTTTGTTTGCTTGTTTGTTTGTTTGACTGATTTTGAGACAGAGTCTCACTCTGTCACCCAGGCTGGAGTACAGTGGCGCCATCTCGGCTCACCGCAACCGTCACCTCCTGGGTTCAAGCAATCCTCCCACCTCAGCCTCCGAGTAGCTGGGATTACAGACACACACCGACTCTCCTGGCTAATTTTTGTATTTTTTGCAGAGACGGGGTTTCACCACGTTGCGCAGGCTGGTCTCAAACTCCTGGGCTCAAGCTATCCACCCGCCCCAGCCTCCCAAAGTGCTATGATTACAGGCGTGAGCCACTGCGCCCGGCCTAGAAAGCTTTTTTTTTTTTTAAACCCAAACTACATTTTTAATTTTCCCCTGCCAGCAGCCCAGCCTACTGCACACATTAGAAACATTGGTAGTAATAGTCGTTTCTCCAGCCCTGTCCTACATGGCTTCGGAGCTGAGGTGGGAATTCCTGCTTAATGGAAGAGGCTAGTGCCAACTTGGCTCAATTTTTACCATATTTGCTACCTCTAGCTATTAGAATTAGACATACCTGGGTGTAAATACAAGCACTGTCCTTGCACGTGGTGATTAAATTAGGGATGGGCTATTTTAATAGTTTGTTAACTAGTTCTCCTGTGTATTACTCAGGAATTTTAACTGTAAGTGACAGAAATCCAACTCAACTAGGTTCAAGAGGGGAAAAAAAAGGAGAGGCGGGATTTAGGTATTTATTGGATCATGAAACTCAAGAATCCAGGATAGTATTAGTTTAGCTTCAGGCACAGCTGGATCCAGGAGCTCAAACAAAGTCAAGCCTCAGTCTCTTACCCCGTCTCTGTGTTTTTTTCTGTGTTGGCTTCTGTTATGCACTGAACTGTGCTCCTCCCACCTCCAGTATGTTGAACTCCTAACCTCAGGTACTTCAGATGTAACTATATTTTCTGATAGGGTCTTTAAATAGGTAATTAAGGTTAAGTGAGATCATTAGGTGGACCTTAATCCGTTATGAGTTGTGTATGGCCAGGTGCAGTGACTCACGTTGGTAATCCCAGCACTTTGGGAGGCCAAGGAGGGCGGATCACAAGGTCAGGAGTTCGAGACCACCCTGGCCAATATGGTGAAAGCCAGTCTCTACTAAAAATACAAAAATTAGCTGTGCATGGTGGCGTGCGCCTGTAGTCCCAGCTACTCGGGAGGCTGAGGCAGGAGAATCACTTGAACCCCGGAAGTGAAGGTTGCAGTGAGCCGAGATCACGTCACTGCACTCCAGCCTGGTGACAGAGCAAGAGACTCCATCTCAAAAAAAAAAAAAAAAAAAAAAAGAAGAAGAAAAGGAAATTAGGACACAGACACATACACATACAGAGGGGAGACCATGTAAAGACACCAGAAGAAGACAGCCACCCATCTACAAGCTGAAGAGAAGCCTCAGAAGAAATCAACCCTGCTGACACCTTGATCTTGGGCTTAGCCTCTAGAATTGTGGGGAAATAAATTTCTGTTGTTTAAGCTCCCCAGTCTGTGATACTTTGCTATGGCTGCCCAAGGAAACTAATGCTACTTTGTTGTCAAGCAACCTGTCTTCATATGGTGACAGCATGGCCCCTGCAGCTCCTGGTGGACATACCCAGCTCAGCAACCTCAGGAGAAAGAGTCTCTTTTCTGCAACAAGTCTAACAAAGATCTCAGAACTGAGTCTCATTGGTCGGCCTCTGTTCACATGTACACTCCTGAGCCAATCCCTGCAGCCAGGGGGATGGAAGAGGCTGATTGGCCAGACCTGAGTCATGTGCCACCCCTCAAGCTGGGGTGCAGTCAGCATTGGTGAAAACACCAGGCTTCAGAGCAA